>NC_069701.1:16213965-17452965 GCF_023699985.2 Odocoileus virginianus
TACAGCATAATAATAAAAACATCAGAAATTATTGAATGTTTTGATTCAGTACTCAGCTGGGCCAGAAAAAGACAAATATGTGGAAAAATGCAAAAGTTACAACTTGTCTATTTTTTCACTGTGGTTCTGTAAGTTGCATGTTTCCTCTCTTATCTACAAAATATTGTTCCATAATTCTGTAGGTAGCTTTTATTTTGTAGCCTAGATATGTTTTCTGAGGATTCTTTGTGAAGTTAATTGGCTAAAACTGATGCAGTCAATGAGTGGAAGGCTTGGTGAAACAGTAGGAGTCAAAGTAGTGACCAGACGTGTGGTATGCAGGCTATTCAATACTGGGAAGAAGGATTTATAAGAATTTAAAATGTAATACTTTTGAAATCTAACGTTTCATTCTTCCACTCCTTGTTCCTAACCCCCTGAACTTTACCAAACCTGACTCTACAGGTTTGAAAGACTCTTTGCTTTTCAGGCTTTTTTCGTTTGGATGATGACAGCTTCCTACAGGGCTAGGTTGCAGTACTACCCTCACCAGTAGGGGCTATGCTGTGCTGTGCTGTGTTTAGTCGCTCAGTCGTGTCTGACTCCGGAGAAGGCAATGGCAACCCACTCCAGTACTCTTGCCTGGAAAATCCCATGGACGGAGGAGCCTGGTAGGCTGCAGTCCATGGGGTCACGAATAGTCGGACTCGACTGAGCAACTTCACTTTCACTTTTCACTTTCTTGCATTGGAGAAGGAAATGACAACCCACTCCAGTGTTCTTGCCTGGAGAATCCCAGGGATGGTGGAGCCTGGTGGGCTGCCGTCTATGGGGTCACACAGAGTTGGACACGACTGAAGCAACATAGCAGCAGCAGCAGCATGTCTGACTCTTTGTGATCCCATGTACTGTGGCCCGCTGGGCTTCTCTGTCCATGGTGATTCTCCAGGCAAGAATACTGGAGTGGGTTGCCATGCCCTTCTTCAGGGTATCTTCCCAACCCAGGGATCGAACCCATGTCTCCTGTGTTGCAGGCAGACTCTTCTTCATCAGCTGCTCTATCAGGGAAGCCCTGCTCTCTAGTAAATAATACAGTCTAGCTTGACTCTTCAGATCCTGACTTCAAATCTCTACAAAGTCCCTGCCTTATTTTTGGTTTTAGATTTTTATTTTTAATTATAGTTGGTTTACAGTGTTGTATAAATTTCTGGTGTACAGAAAACTGATTTAGTTAAACATAGCTTTAGATTCTTTAAGGTGGAGAGTCTGTTTATGCACAGTTGGATTGAAGAGATTCTTGGAAAGATGACAGCTCTGATTTGCCACAGATGAGAATGTGTTAAGAGCTGTACATTCTTCCTTAATTCAGCCTCTGAGTCTCAGTATTGATGTCACCCCCTCAGTGAAATATTTTTTAACTATCTCCTTTTACAAAGCAAAGTACCATGGAATCATTCAGAGCTGGGAGTAAGTTACTTAACCTTTTTAAGCCTCATTACAACATTATCCTCTCTGAGTCTCAGTATTCTTATCATTGGTTATAAGCTGCATTAAAACAGACTTTTTCTTCTCTTTGGCTCGGTGTTTATGTTCCAGTGTCTAGAATAGTACCTACCACCTGGTAAGGCCTAAACATATTTTTTATATTAATGAATATATGATAGGAAAATAATATTTCTAACAATACACAGGATTGCTAGATTAAATAAGATAGTATAAAACACTCAAGAGGTTGCCTGGCACATTTTAATAAACATGGCTATTATGATGACTTTGTCACTCCAGCTTACTTATATAGGTGCATGGCTTTCCTCAGGAACCATGATCTCCTCCAGTTCACTTTTCCTACCTCAGGGCCTGGCAGAAGTTCAGGGGTCAGCCTGTGGTGAATGAATTCCTAGTTGCTTCTGTTTGCTCCTTCAGGTGTTTCATCGCTGATTTGCCCCACCTGCAGGACAGCTTTGTGGACAAACTTCTTGACCTCATGCCCCGACTCATGACATCCAAACCTGCAGAAGTGGTCAAAATTCTGCAGACCATGCTGCGGCAGAGTGCCTTCCTACACCTCCCCCTTCCAGAGCAGGTCAGTGTCTGTGTCGGTATCTTGACCCCTGCAGTGCAGGTCTGTCCAGAGAATCAAAACTGCTCACCTTGGGGATCTTCTTTGACTTAGTGGAGCAGCTGAGTTCAGGCCTTCCTTCTGTTTGACTAACATATGTCCATCCATTAGATAAGGAGATCGTGTTTTGTTGCCCAGGGATGACCTGGCTTTAGAATCATATTTTCTTCTTGTTTACAGATCCACAAAGCCTCCGCCACCATTATTGAGCCAGCAGGCGAGTCAGACAACCCTTTGAGGTTTACGTCTGGGTTGGTGGTGGCCCTGGATGTTGATGCAACCCTGGAACACGTGCAGGATCCTCAGAACACTGTGAAGGTCCAGGTCTGTCAGGTTTTGATTCCCATGGAGAACTGACTTTGTGTTGAAACTTTTCACTTTAGCACCCCCTGTAATCTCTGCCTGAGGGACAGAAGCTGGGGAGAAGGAAGAGAAGCTTTTATGGACAAGAATGTGGGCACAGTTCCCAGCTCTACTGCTGAATATGGTTTGGAGCAAGTTTCATTAAACTCTATGTCTCAGTCAGGTTCTACAACTGACAAGTAGGAATGGTAATGTTGAAATGAAGTGTTGTATTAATGTGAAAAGTCCTTGGTCCCCACTATGGGTTCATTAAATGGCAGGGCCCCTTCTATTCTTACAATGTGAAGTTAAGACTTGTTATTTTTAGGACTATAAGCAAATTGTAATAAGCAAATTCATGCAGGCTGTGGTTAGGTCAGCTTGGTGAGTAAAATTTATGGGTGGGGAAAAAGCTGTCCAAGGGAGTATTTTTCCCAAGTTAGGTAGATGTACTAGAGAGATGGGAGAGATTCAGTATAGACACTAATCAGTTTATAACATTCTGTAGTTGAGCCCCAAAGGAGTCCTACCCATTTATCATTTCCCTCCTTTCTTCCTTCCCTCCTTTCTCCTTCCTTTCCTTTTTTCCATCCATGCAGTAATGTTTACTCTGTTGCACATGCTAAGTGCTCAGCAAGTGAATTAGAATTCCTGCCCTCAGGATGTTTAGTTTCAGTGAGAGACAGCCAAGTGGACAGGCAGTTGTAAAACAGAAGTTCAGCCATCAGTTCAGGCAGGTGCAGGATGAATTAAGAATATTATGGTTTCTTATTAAATACCAGATTGCTCCCACAACATAGATCTAGTTTTGGGAGCCACTTGCAACACAGCCTCCTGAAATGAGACACAGCTTTTTAAATGACCTGTTCTCAAGACTAAGACTGATTCAGTAAGATAGTGGACTGACTTAACAGACTCAGTTTCTGGATTGTGAAGCTCCTTAGAAGTTTTAAAGGTGGGAATGAAGGTGGACAGAATATACCACCCCAAAATAAGTCTTTTGGGCCCAAAGATTCTTTGTAGTGATTATTTTTGAGAGTCTGTAGACACAGGTGAATCTCTGGAAACAGTAGAATTGCCCTTTTTAGAGAGGAAAATTTACGTTTGTAAGGGAAATCTCCATTTGTAAGTTTTCTCCCTCTTAGTATCTGGAAGGCTAATCTCTAGAAGCTCATCAGTGGAGAGTATGCCAACTTAAATTTGCCTGACAATCTTACCCTTGTTCATTTTGTTTTATTTGATGGCCTCCTGTAACAGGCTCTCTTTCTCTTCAGCATCTTCCTTTTGTCTTTCGCTGAAGATGGTATTTAAGGTGATGGCTTGGGCAGTTTTAAGGAGTGACTCAGTTTTCTTAGGTCTCTTCTTTATATATAAAGATGTATTTATATATATATGTGTATGTGTGTGTGTGTATATATATATATATATATGTATGTATTTGTTATTAAGCATCTGTTTTTCTCCTGTTAATCTGCCTTTATTATAGAAGGGTCTCAGACAAGAACCTAGAAGGGTAGAGAGGAAATTATTTTTCCTTTCCTACAGGGTTATTTTCAATTTTTGGCTTCTATAAAAAATTCATCAGTATACTTAAAAGATACATATGTTACCGAGTGCAAGCTCGCTCTGTTGCAAGGAGGGGGACCCTTTCCAACGCCCAAAACTGGGCTTTTGTCTAGCACTTGGAAATGAATTGTCTGAGGAGACACATGCACTGACAAAGCAAGAGATTTTGTTGGGAAAGGGCGCCTGGGTGCAGAGCAGGAGGGTCAGGGAACCCAGGAGAACAGCTCTGCATGTGGCTTGCAGTCTCAGGTTTTTGGTGATGGGATTAGTTTCCGGGTTGTCTTTAGCCAGTCATTCTGACTCAGAGTCCTTCCTGGTGGTGCCCACCTTGTTCAGCCATGATGGATGCCATCGAGGATTCTGGGAGGTGGTTGGACATGTGGTGTCTCCTTTTGATCTTTCCCCAGCTCTTCTGGTTGGTGGTGACTTATTAGTTCCATGTTCCTTACCAGGACCTCCTGTCCTAAAACAGCTCATGCAAATGGTTACACTGGTGCCTGGCCAGGGTGGGCGGTTTCAGTCAGTGTGCTTCCCCTAACAGCTCTGCTCACTGCAGGACAGGCCAGTGAATCTGAGAGATGAGGTGTTGAGGCAAAGAAGAGACTTTAATCAGGGAGCTGGCAGACCAAGAAGATAGCAGGCTAGTGCCTCAAGATAACCACCTTATTGAGGTCTGGATGCCAGGTTCTTTCAAAAATTAGAGAGAAAGAAGCAATGAGGAACTCAAGTCAAAAGGCAGAATAGAGAGGGAGATGCAGTGGGGAAGTAAAGTGAAAGGGTCTTCAGTTTTGCAAAACATCTCCAAGGGAATGGCCAGCCTTCAGAAGGGTGTGTTATTCTCTCCTATTCACAGGTGGACAAGGACAAAGTATCTCTCCATGAGCTGAATAAAAGCACTTTAGTTTACAGTCAAGCAGAAGACCAAGGTCCTCCAGGCAAGCCACTGAGTATAATTATAATAATAAAAGCAAGTCAAAGAAACAGTTTCCAACATGGAGTCAGAATTGGCTTCTTCCCTGCAATATATATATGTATATACATATATACATACCTGTGTATAAGTTATTCAGATAAGGACTACTATGGGAGAAACCCTTAATTTGTGGCTGAAGAAAAAGACCTTGTGGAGATACTGTGGCATGGATTAGATCTGAAAGGATGATTAAGAGCAAAGGATCGAGGTATTCCAGGCAGAGGGAATGTGAATAAACACTGGCAGTGAGTACAGAGAAGTAGCTTGGAGCAGGCAGGGTCGGCTTCCTGGAAGAGAGTAAGGATGAGTCAGGCCTGGAGATGGTGATATTTGCCTGCGGTGAGAGTAGAGGAACAGTATCTTCTGGCTTTCCATCCGGAATTATTGTAAATTATGAGACCTGCAGGGAACTAATTCTGAGCTGCCTGTGAAGTTGTGCTGCAGCTTTTTTTGTTTTGCTCTGTCGACTGAAAAAATAATGCACAGCCTAGAATTGGAGAGTTAGGTTTTTTTTTTTTTAAGCGGATGTTCTTAGGGCTTCAAGCCTGGGAGATAGCATCTCAGATTAATGCTGAGAAAATTTTTCTGAAGAGGAAGTGGGGGAAACTAGGTTATACAGGAATTTTTGCAGCAACACCAGGTACTCACAATGAAAGATTACTGTTTGTAAAAGAAAACTAGATATCTCAAGGAGTTTAGTGCTTTTCTGTATCTGGGAAGATGGAAGAATCTGGACTCGCTGAAATCGTTCCTTTGATATGCACCTCAGCTATCTGGGGCCAGTATCCTGTTTTCTCATCCTGAGTTTCCTCAAGCTGTACCATGGGTGTGACTGCAGTCCGATGACTGCTAGATGGTGGACATTCCTTGTTTCTGCCCTGTGTTCTCCCCAGGCTCACAGTTGGAGGGTGGCTGCTGTCCCTGATGGCTCAAAATCCTTTGCTTACTGAAATGGCAGGCAGTATTTTATTTCTCACTCCCAACATTAGCTTCACCCTAGCTCCACTTTCGAATTACTCAGAATGTGTTAAAAAAAATACTGATGCACAGGCTTCAACCTATACCAGTTTAAGTCAGAATCTTGAGTAGAACTCATGAGTACCAGTATTTTTTATTTAAGAGCTCATAGGTTCCAATTAAAAAGAAAAAAAAGCCCATAGGTGATTCTAATGTGCAGCCAGGGTTGAGAGCCACTGTTTCACATTGTTCCTGGAAAAAGTTCACTGACCAGTTGTGCATAAATGAGATCACAGGTAGATTGTTTAAGGTTCATCTGCTAGACTCTACTGAAAAATCACCTTCAGAGTAGCTTTACTACATGCATGGCCAAACTGTTTGAATACCATCATAGGTTGGAAGATGGGGAACTCGCTGCTCAGTCGTTGGACAGCTCTGACAGTAAGAAAGCGTTGTCCAGCTCAGCTGCCATGCCCCAACACTTCTGGACAGATGAGATTATGGGGCAAGTGGGCTGAGACGTGCCTCCCCAGAGTTTCATAGTTGAAAGATTTGTGCAGTCCCTACTTGACCCCATCAGTACATTCCCAAAGCCCAGGTCCGGTGTGTTCCTAGGATGTGCTTCATTTGCTCCTTCAGCTCACTTGTGCACTGTGTAGTGTGATAGGCCCTCTACACAGATAACTGTGAAGCTCCCTTCAGTGTGGAGGAGAGCTCTTTGGCAGCTTGTGAGACTTGAAGAACTGGCCCGTGATTTGAGCAGACCCCTCATGAAGCACTATCTCTGTAGAAAGAGATTAACAGCTTTCTGGCTGCTTATGATCTAGTGAAAAGTTACAGAATTGTTCTTTTTTAAAATATGTATGTATGTACTTAATTTTGGCTATGCTGGGTCTTTGTTGCTGTGGGCAGGCTTTCTCTAGTTGCAGCAAGCAGGGGCTACTTTCTGGTTGTGGTACATGGGTTTCTCATTGTGATGGCTTCTCTTGTTGCAGAGCACGGGCTTCATTAGTTGTGGCGCACAGGTTTAGTTTGAGCCACAATCTGTGGTATCTTCCTGGACCAAG
Organism: Odocoileus virginianus; assembly: GCF_023699985.2. NCBI lineage: Eukaryota > Metazoa > Chordata > Mammalia > Artiodactyla > Cervidae > Odocoileus > Odocoileus virginianus. Next base: position 16,220,969 of record NC_069701.1, read on the forward strand.
GATTGCACCCATGTCCCCTGCACAGGCAGGCGGATTCTTAACCACTGGACCACCAGCGTGGTTCCAGAATTATTCTTAATACTTGATAGTTGATGATGGATGGTGGGCCATGATATGACTCAGAGCCAGAAGAAGCAGGGAGTGCCTGCAAAGGCTCTTCACATCAGGATTAATATTTTAACTTATCTATGTACTTCATAGAGGCACCTTATTTCTGTCACTCATTCACCATAAATTCGGGAAAGATTTATCACACACTGGCTTGTACTAGGGGGAGGGTAGAGAGATTTTGACAGGATTGTCCTCCCCACAAGGAGCAGTTTCTTATGAAGGATGGTGTCATCTTTTCCTCCTGTTTTGGGGTTCACAGCAGATGTCACCAGCAATTTTGTTAAAAGCTCATGGCTCTTCTGGCTCTTTTTCTCATGTCTGTCACCTCTTAGGTCTTATATCCAGATGGCCAGGCTCAGATGATCCACCCTAAGCCGGCAGACTTTCGGAATCCTGGCCCAGGGCGGCACCGGCTCATCACTCAGGTGTTCCTCTCCCACACTGCCTGGACAGGTAAGAAGTCCGTGGGGGGCAAGGCATTTGTTTTTTATAGTTTGAAAAATACGTGATTGAACCAGGCCTGCTGAGGGTTGAACTTGATTTCCTAAGGCGCTTACAAGCTCAAATTGGGCATATTTAGACTAATTTGCTGCATTGCTTTGATTATACACAGCACAAAGTTTTTTCAAAAGATTACGATAGAATGGAGTCTCATGGAAAGAACTGTGGGCTAGACATCTGGAGACTATTTTCTTATCGTAACTTTGTAATTGACCTGCTGCAAAACCTTGGACAGGCTACTCTCCCTTCTGAATCTTGTCTCCTCACCTTCTAAATTAAGATGACAACTCTTAATCTACTACTTAATTCTGAGGACTAGTCTTTCTGGAAATTAAACAGTTTTATATTTTTTTTACCAGTAATTTAAAATCACTCTTTTTGTTATATGAACAGTTCATTTCATTCCCCCAGAAGATGTACAGTGACAACTGTTACTGCCTTCCCTTCCCACATGGGCTGGTTTGTGGGGTAGTGCAAAGATGATCTATTCATACTTCGCCCTACAGCATCTGAGTAGAAACTTGTTAATTTGACAAAATAACATGGAAGCTACATAAGTATTTTTCTTTAATTTGTAAAGGATAAAATGAGAGAATACAAATGCAATGACACTCCATTTCCACAGTCTGTAAGGTGCTTTGGAAACTTTAGAAAGAGACTCAGTCTGCAGAACCTAAAATGTGGGAGAGAATTGGTCTTGGTGGTGTTGCCTAAATTGTTGAAGATGATTCACAAGTATGGTTACTGAAGATGGTGTTCAATACCAGCAAATTTGGTTTATTTTAGAAATAGATGAATGCCTTCTAGAATTTTCTTTCACTGTATTTTTGAATACATGCATAATTGTTTATTGCCATTATTAGTGGTTCTCCCAATTAAGGGTGTTAGGTGGGTATAGATGACTTTATAAAAGTTTTCACAAAGAGGAAACAATGCTATTGAATGTCGGAGCAGCCCTTTTGGAGGTCCAGTGGGCCTGTCACAATTGAGGGAGCTTCCAGCCAGGAAGCTTTTCCCAAGATCTGCCTCCCTGAATGTCCCTCACTCCATATCCTTGCTGTTGGAATGTTCTGCACTGTTTGCCACAGTGCAAGTCTACAGGAAGTTAGAGTTCCTTATTCTAATCTCTTTTGGTGGAGGGATCCTAGATATGGGGAAAGAAATGCTGTGGGACAGCACTGTTTTGCAGGGACCAAGGCTGAGGGAGGCAAGACAGCATATTACAGCTCAGAAGAGCTTGAAAGGTTTAAGGGGTGTATTGCCTTGTCCCTGGTCATGCAGCAGCTCACTGCATGAACCAGGCATACAGTTTGGGCTGTCCTGAGCCTGAAAAATTATAATTCACTCAGGGTTACCTCCTTTGAGAGGCTGCTACCTAGTCATAATTAAAAATCTGTTTTAATTCTCTGCTCAGCACTTACTCATGTCAGATGTTTCCTCATGCATTTATTGGCTTTATCTCCAATTAGAATGTGGGCTGCTTGAGAACAAGAAACTTGCTCATCACCTTTACCTTTGTGTTCCCAGTACCTCTGTATCTTATGTCCCTAGTCCCTGACATATAGTAGATGCTCAACAAATAATGAAAACGGAATGTAGGGTTTCAAGTTTGCATTAAAAATTCATTTAATTCTTAGATAACTCTGTGGTGGGAGTTAGTATTCTGCTCTTAATTTTTTAGATGCATAAGTGGAGGCCCACATAGCCGATTAATGGTGGCTTGGAGGCCTGCATGTAGATTTCCTAAGTGCCTTGTTTTTTCACTATACCATCCTCCCATCTGGCCTTGGATACTAAAGTGAAATGTGTTCTCATTCTGAATGTGCCAGCACTTTCTTCTTCCTAACCCAGGAGATGAGGCCTGGTGTTGGGAAGGGGCTCCTCCATCTAGTCCCTCAGCTCCCTACCTAGGGCCTGTCTTTTGGGAGACAGGATGCTGCCAGGCCTGGAGTCACATAGACAAGTTTCCAAATTCTGCCTTACTTGCTGTGATCCTGAGAAAGTTATTTAACCTGTCTGTCTCATTTTCCTTTAAGACTGTGGAGTGGTAATATATATCTCATAAAGACACACTCTTCCAAGCATGATAAACAGGTTGCATGATTGGCCCCAGACGATCTTTTGTTTGTTTTTCCCACTGTCTTCCCCCTCTTGTTTTTTCTCTCTGCTCCCTTCCTCTAATGGCAGTGGCTTGAATTGCCACTCTTCACATGTGCTGGTGAGGGAAGGCTTAATGACCAGGTAGGGTTCAGTCATCTGACCTTACCAGGGTTTGGCTCCTGAAAGTGCTGTGAGAGCCAGGGCTGGGTTGTGGTTCAAGGGTTGGCAGTAGCCATTTAGGACAAAAGAGCAGAGCCTGTTGGGAGAGCTGACACTGGAGCCTCGGACCAGAGAGCAGTGCTGGTTTCATTACAGGGACGTGAAGGCTAGTGAAAGGGCCCGTGGTAAATGGTCCTGCTGAAGTTGCTGTCTGGGCTTGGCTGGGTTGCTCTGGCTGGCTGCCAGCCCTCCCTTCCTGGAAGACAGTGATCTTGTCTCTATTTTGATTCCTAGGGAGAAGTCTCGAAATAACAGGGAACATGTCTGGGGAGGCATTGAGAAGTCCTGGGACCTCTGCCCTTGTTCATTTTCTGTTCTATCAGCCCTCGTTGCTGCCCTTTAAACCCCTTACCCTTGGGCTCATCTTTGAAACTTGCACCTTTCATGAAGTAAGGAGGTTACCCAGTCACACAAGATCAAGGAGGACACCCAAGCTAGCGGTGTTCTTGTCCTCTGCACCTGCCGTTAGGTCTTGCTGAAATCCTCTCCCTCTTCTTTATTGAAGCCACATGGTTAATAGAAAGATTAGTGTTTCAGTTTATGAACTGAGCTCAAAATCTGTCACTAGTGTGGATTTGGGCAGTCACTTAGAACCTCTCAGAACCTTGGGAATTTTTTGGGATCGTGACGATCTTTCTTCCATGGTGTGGCAGGGTAAGATCTCTTGGGAGTTACGTGCTTGGCACAGAGTTGGTGTTCCATTCCAAAGCCTTCCTGGGCTCCTTCCTCAGTACTTTTTACAGACTCGTGTGTGCACTGTACTCTTCGCAACTGTCTCTGCCTCCTCAGACAAACAGCAACTTAAGGGCGGTCTTATTTATTTTTGCTGGGCCTGCCAGGTGCAGGCACCAGATCAGTGTTGTAATGTCATGTCATGAAAGAATGGAGGGTTCAGTGACATGATTTTAGGTCCCTGAAATGTGTTCCTATTTAGTAATGAGTGTTTTCTGTCCGAGCTATTTCCAGATGAACGGCTTCTTCTCCGCTAATGCATCAGAGTGCACTCTGCACGCAGCCCTCAGGTCTGAGATCAGCTGCCGAGAAAGAGCGTGGTTATCTGGGCACAAGAACTGGCCACATGCACATACCTTGTGACCCTCTGTCTTTGAGGCTGGAAGGCCTCTGTGCGAGAGGGTTTTTCACTTGCTCTCTGAGTGTCTCAGCAGCCATGGCTCTGAGCTGCAGGGAGCCCAGCAGACCCGAGGAGGAGGTGGCGCTGGCAGAGATGCAGCAGCACATCTGCAGCTTAGGAAGAGCCTCATGGAAAATTGTCTTTGTTTTGCAGATGGGGGAAGGGAGGGATGCAGACAGGTGAAAAATGTTCTTGAAACCCTGCTGCAAAAAAAAAAAAAAAAAGAGAAACCTTGCTGCCTCCATCTTTGATCTTGCTCTTACTTCACATTTCATCCCAATTCCTGGTAGTTGCCCCATCATTGAGGATTTTTGTCTTTTTTTCTAGAACCCTGCCAGGTGGAAGTGAGGCTGCTGCTGGCCTACAACTCCAGTTCACGCATTCCAAAATCCCCCTGGATTGAAGGTGGTGAGATGTCACCCCAGGTGGAAACCAGCATCGAGGGCACCATCCCCTTCAGCAAGTCTGTAAAAGTTTACATAATGCCCAAACCCGCAAGACGCTGAATCACAAGCAGTCTTTATAGCTGTGGCCTAGAAGGCCCTTCTTGGGATCAGAGTGAGCCAGAAGCCTGGAGCATTTCACCTGGAAATGGTATATAGGCATAAGGAGGAACATGTGACCCATGCAGTCTCATCTGTATCAAGCATTGGATAAATTATATTGCATTAATTAAGAACACAGAAACCTTCAAGGCTATCCTGCCCTCCACCCCCAACCTCCATAGCCCTGCCCCCAATAAAGTTGAGACACCAAGCTGCTCTAGTCCCTGGTCCTTCAGGGAATCTGTGTGGCTATAGGTTCAACATTTATGCTACATGTCTGCATTCTTCAGGTGTGAAACAAAAAGATCCAATTTTCTAGCCACTTCCAAAGAACCAGTTATTGGAGCCATAATCTTATTTCTTAAAGCAACAGTCTGTTTGTCAGAGCCAACTCCAAAAGCAGCTTTCACAGGTTTGTTTTTTCACCATCGACAGTTCCTGAATGGCCCCAGACTTCATTATCTTGCTGAGAGTCTCCTTCCTTAACTCAGGCAATGGCTGGCCAAGAACTGAATGGACATTCATTCTTCAGGAAAATTTTTGATCTTGCCTGCCATTAAAATATGAGAGATGGGCCGTATTTTAGAAAAGAAACCAGCATTATAGGAAAGAGGGATCTAGTGTAAGAAGCACAGTCATTTTCCAGTACTTCTCTGACGACTCCAGTGTTGAAGCTGCATGTGAGTTAAAGATGCAGCTGGGGTGTAAGAACAGTAAAGGCTATGAACCATGTGAGGGCCTGTGATGTGTTCTTTACCTGTCATTTAATCCTTGTAACAGCCAAGTGAGTCTGACAGGTTAGGTCATTGGTAGGAATACTGTAATAACACCTGTATTCATTCAAATCCAAAATGAGTCCAAAGGTCTGAGCTATATATACCACATCAGGAGAGGTATATGGAAAAGAACCTACAAATCTCTCTTGTGCCTTAATTTTCTTACCTGTAAAATAGAGATAATTATACTTTATGGGTTGTTGAATGGGTTTAATTAAATAATGCCTGGCAGAATCTTAATCTCTGGCCAGTCTCGATCATATTTGGTGCTTGGAAAGCTAATAAAAATAACAAGAGCATACAGTTACTGAGAGTCAGAGCTGGAATTTGAATTCAAAGCACATTTGACTTTTAGTTTAACACACCTAATGTGTGCCCAGCAGTGTTGCAAACCCTTTAATGAATTAATTCATTTAATCCTCAAAGCTACAGTATGAAGTAGGTGCTATTATAATAAACCTAATAGTAGGTGCTATTATTATTAAAGCAGTTGAAGTTCAGATAATTTAAAGAAGCCAGGATTATGGGAAAGAGAGATCCACTCTAAGAAACAACACTTTCAGCTCCGTCTCTGACGGCTACAGTGTTGGAGCTGCCTCGTTGGCCTAGGCCGCAGAGCTGGTAAATGACAGAGCTGGAATTAGAACCTGGGTGGTCTGGCTCCTGGAGGTCATAACTGCTATGAAGAGACTAAAAGAAGATCACCTCAATGGCATTTACTTTTCTTGTGTGCTCACTTACTTAGTACATCTCAGTGATGTGCCATCAGTGTCAAAAGGAAGTCCTAAAGAAAATTGCCTGCCTTGGAGATAAAGTAAAGCTTAAAGCCAGGCTGAGTCATACCATGGCCCCGACACAAGCACCTAATGATGATTACTGAGTTGAAGCACGAATGAAAACATCAAGAAAAGTTGCTGCTAACTGAGCCTTCCATGCCATAGCTATAGAAAGCCTTCCAAGGGAAAAATATGCTGAATCCTTTTCAGGTACACTGCTCCTTTTGTAAAAATCTTTCTCAGTTATTCCCCATTTTATAGGTGGGGAAACTGAGAGTTTGAGTCAAGTCTTTCTCCTAAGGGGCAAGGGCAGAATTTGATCCTAGGTCTTAAGACCCGAAATAGTACTTTTCAGATCAAAGGTGAAGAGACACAAAGGGGCAAATTTTGCCTTAGTAGCAGCTAGGATGGGTTTTTAAAAACTGTAAGAATTGAATGGGTTATCTTAGAAGATCAGGAATTTTCAATGCTGAATGTGTTCAATCTGAGGTTGAACAAGCTCCTGACAAGTGTGTCCTAAAGGAATTCAAGTTATCACATGAGGGGTAGAGCTCAGCCTTTTAAATTCTTCTTTCTCTGAATTCTCTGTGAATTATGAGAATCTTGATCTTTCTGACAAAGACTTGGGAAGGGGGCATAAAGATGGCTCTAGTGTGGCATCCTCATTTATAAGTGACTGTGCAACCAGAGAGACTGAGTTAGTAGAAGCAAGTCTGGAAATCAGGCCTCTACAGGGGTATGTTCTGCATTTTCAGTGGCCAACCGTGTACCTGGTCAAAGCTGGAAACTGTGTCACACTGGACTCTATCCTTACACTTCATGTAAAACTGGCCATCACGTCCTTGAGATTCTGCTGCTTTAAATGTTTCAGTCCTCTTTACTCAATGTGTCTGTCTTGATGCAGCCTACATCATCACTCTAGAAGTGTGAGATTAGTTTCCTAACGAACTGCTTGCCTCAAATCTTTTCCCCTTCAACCCACTCTTCACACAGGTGCCAGAGTAATCTTTCCAAAATCCAGATCTGATCACATTCATTCACCTGCTTGAACCTCAAGTGGGTTACTTCTTGGCTCCAGGATAAAGTCTAATCAGTCCTTGAAGAATCTTCATCCCCTGCTCTCCTCTTCAGCCTCATACTCCATGTCCCCAACATTCTCTGTAGTTCTCCCGCTGTAGAGGATTATCTGTAGTTATTCCTGATTGTCACCACGCAGTCTCTTGCCTCACACCTGGACCTTGGAATGTGCTCTTCAGATTGTCTCCTGTGGTTCCTTTCTTTTCATTCTTCAGGAGTGAGCCTCATTCTGGAACCTGTCTGTGTCTCCTGTGAGCTTGATGCATCGCCTTTATGTTCCCACAGCCTTCTATCCATTTTTCAACCATTGTATTTATTGCAGGTTCACAAATGCCAACCCCTGAAGCAGGTAGGCAGGGGGGAAAAAAAGGCAAGTGGCTTTGTAAAGCTAATAAATGCCTCCTCTTTTTCGAAGTTATGAAAAAGAATAATACAATTTTAAAAAAGGAGTGGGTCAGTGGCTGTAGGAAAATGATAGACTGAAGAATCAGCAGATTCTCTGTCTTGATGAAGGCTGTTCAGCTCCACTCAGCTGTTCAGTTGTTCATAGGTATGGGCCTGGTCAGATTTTCTAATTCCTCCAGAAAAGCCAGTAACCTGCATTTTCACGTTAAAAAAAATATATCCATGTAAAAAATTGTGTAAGTCAAGTAAATGTTCAGATTACTCTGAGACCAACAAAACCTGTCTCCAGGGAGATTTGTGACAGTGTGCAGCTTCTGCATCATCACTGTTTATATGTCTGTTTCTCCCAACCAGTCTGAATAGCTGAATGTCTGTGTTGTATCCCCAGCGTAGCGCCTGGCACATGCCAAGCAAGGAAAGAATGAATGAGTCCATGAGTCCAGAGCGAGGTTGACAGTACCATGACATGCCTGCAAAAGCCAGCCCTGAGAGTCGGACTTGTGAAAGGACTGTATGTTTGTCTTTGACGTAATTGACCTCAGCAAACAGAATTGAGAAGGTACACACCTAACACATGACAAGACTTTTCTCAGGAACCGCTCAAGCTAGGAGAAATTAAGTGTCAGCAGAGCGAGGGCTGTGCACGCAACTTACAGATTGAATCAAAGGGTGTGTGACTAAGACGTGGGACTCAGTATAGTGTCATGGAAAAAGAGCTTCTCTCCCAGTTCTTTGAATTTCCAGCACTGACCATGCAGAAGAGATTCAGAAGTAGGGGCTATTGCAGGTTTGATACAAAGTTTAATAACTTCACTGCCAGGTACTTCTGTCTCTTAAGAAGTTTGTACTAAGTTATGTTTAATGTAGAGACGACTCACTTAGGAACACCTAATTACACCCACACCTAATTCAACACCTACTGGAGCTGTCTTATCTTACATTTGACAGAAAAAAAAAATTCTTTTATCTCATCACCCAGAAAAATAGTCTGAATTTTTATCAGACATAAAAATTTCTTGTTATATGTATCTGGCTTTCTGAGCTGAGGGAACTGTGATCTAGAAAGACCCTGTCATCTGACACACGGTTGGTTGTGGAAAGGGCACTGAGCATGACCTTCTCAGACTCTTGGCTGGGTGTTAGGTCTGTGAGAATCTATCTCCTACAGGTCTTCTAAGGTGGTAGAAAGAGATCAAGACACAGGGTTGGGTTCTAATCCTGCCTTTGCCACTTTCTTGCTGGGTAAACTTGGAAAGATCACTTTCCATGGCAGTTATCTCAGCTCATGTTTTCTTGCCAAGCCACATCTTAAGTTGATTGGCTGTCCTTAGGTCAGATGCCCAGTGTGGCCAGTCAGGTGACAGGACCATGTGGAGCAAAAATCAACTTTCCGGGCCGTGGCTTCAACAAGGGTGGGGGTGGAGCAATTTTATTCAGCTATGACCATGATCGATAGCATACCTAGTTAATGTCTGTTGAAAAGTTCCCAAATATTTGGTGAATAAATGAACCACTTGTTCTTTAAGACCTGTGTTACATTCTTAGTGATGTCTCCCCTAATCTTCCTCCTATCTTGGTAGGGTAAGTTAGTCTCCCTTTGTGCCACCACTGGATGTTATAACTATTATAATGTTAACACACTGTATCATTGTCTTGTTTATTTCTCTCTCAGGTAACTCCTGAGGGCAGGAACTATGACTTACTCATTCCTATAACCCTATGATCCAGCAATAATTTGTCATAAGAATATTAGTTAAAGACTTTGAGTAAATGAGTATGAAAGAGAATTACTGAATAAATGAGTGAGTGAAAAGAGTAGTTAATTCCTTTGGGCACCAACATCCTAGGAATCTATGAAATAATAAGCTGCTATATTAAGAACCATAAGATAAAACCAGTTAGCTTTACACAGCAGCCCCCTTAGGAGAAAGATAATGACAATGGTTTCAATTTATTGAGTCCTTAATACATGCCAGGCAGAGTGCTAAGACTTTCTGTGAATTACCCCACTTAACACCTGTGATAACTTCAGGTACTAATATTATCCCTATCTGACATGAGAACAGTGAAACACTGAGAAATTAAATAAATGCCCAACTAATGAATGGCATTGGAAGCCACAGGTCAAAGTCAAGGCTATTGGACACCAAAGCCAATACTCGTAACTTTTGTTTTCAAGAGGGGGAAAAATGAAAAATAAGGCAATGCTGATAACTGTTATTAATTCTATTAGTCTATCATAAGGTTTTGGAAAGGTCACTTGGTATTTAATAGAACCAAGGCCATCCATGCCAGTAGGGGCCATCAGAAGGCATGTAGTCCAGCTCCATCATTTTATAGTGAGGGAATCTGAGGTCGAGAGGACTGGCAAGACTCAGGTTTAGTTAGTGGAACAGCCTGTCTAGAACCTGAGTATCAAGGCATAGGTCCTTTCACTGTTACTGAAGTGTTGCTTCAGGGCTCTGCTCATGTTATTGCACAAAGAAATTTTCCCTTTCCACATACCTGAAGTAGCCCCATCACTCTTTTTCTTATCTTGCTCTATTTTTCTTAAAACAGATTCTATTTACAATATGTATTTGCTCGCTTATTTATTTGGCACACTAGAATAGAAATTTGATGAACGTAAGACTTTATTGCTGTTTCTTTGGAACCTGTAGCATTGCCTGGTATACAAAGTACTTAATAAAATTGGTTGATGACTAAACATTCCAAAGTAACAATTATAATATGATTTTGATGTACTGAAACTTTGGCTTTCAAACTTCAAATCAGAAGGCTTTCTTCATTTTTGGCTTTATTTTCATATATGCCTTTTTTTCATTTACTTCTGGCCTAACATTTACCACAGTATTAAAGTTTGGTAAACATCTGTCTCCTCTGTCCCCGCCTCCCCGCACCCTAGGACAGGGGCCTTGCTTGAGTCATCCGTGCATTGCAGAGCCTAGCCCAGGACCTGGTACAGGCAGCTGTTCTAAAGTGCTGGGGAGGCTGGAGTGGAGAGTGGTAAGAGTGACAGTCACAGGCATCATTGTTTAGTGATTTATTCTCTTAAGGCTCCATCAGCAGGTGGAATGGAAGACCCCTCCCACCCTGATGCCTTGGGTAGCCAAGGCATTATACTCCTTCACTGCCTGCTCTGTCTGGAGGACCCGCACATCAATGCCTTTTTTCTTGAGGTACTCCACGGTTGATGGGGGTACCTGGGAAGAAGGAAAAAGATGAGTAAATCAGGGTGAAAGGCCCCCAGGGTTTCCTTTCCTGCTGTGAGGCAAATACATTCCACAGAATTGGACACTGACAACTGACACTCCCCAATCACCCAGCATGTCACCAGTCCAAAATTTGGCAGTGAGCCCAAGGAGTCAAAGTGTCTTCTAAGAGGTTGACAGAAGTATCCTGCAATATGTGCACACAGCTCAGGTGAAATGGAAATTGGAAAGAGCACGGATTTTGGAGCCAGACAGTTTTCAATTTAAGTCTTTACTAGCAGTATGACTTCGGGTAAGTGAATTAAATATTCTGAGCCTTTTTTCCCATATGTGTAAATAGAGGTAATACCACCTAATTTACAGGGTTGGTATGAGAACAAATTCAGCTAAACTATGTAAAATGTCTAGCACGTAAATGTTAAATGTTTGAGTCAATCCAACCTGAGTCTAAATTCTAACTTTGCCATGCAATAACCAAGAGACCTTTTGAAAGCCTGTCATTGCAATTTCCTCCCCTATAAAATGGGGATAATAATACTTAAAACCACAAGGTTGGTGTGAGGATGAAGTTTTATGAATGTACATATACTGCAGCTCAAATGTGCTCTCAGGCCTTTCTTGATCACCTCATTTAGAACAGCCCTCAGAAGTCACCGTTTTCTTCACAGCATTTACTATGATCTGAAATTGTCTACATCTTAATTATTCATGAGGCCACGAACCTTTTTTACCTTGTTGTCCCCAGAACCTCAAACAGTGTCTGACCCACAGAAGGTGCTGAATAAATATTTGTAAATGAATTTATATAAAAGATTCTCAATAGTGGCAGCTGTTATTGGATATTTTCTCAACTCTGACTTGTCCTGAATATTATTTTAAATAGATTTTAATTCAACTCTGTTAGAAGAAACTCTCAGCGAAATGTTTTAAAAATGTCCTATATTACTTTTTCATGTATTTGAACAGTTTTATATTAACAGTAGCCATATGGATAGGAGTCATTTTAATGGAGGGGGGGAAAAACTAGATTAGAAAGGCACCTTCATCAGTAAGGAACTGGATTTTAGGACATGTCTATAAGGGACAGAATGAAGTAGATCTCTATAAACTTATGTGAAAGGCTGTCCATAATGCAATAACAAATGAATAAAAAGTTGCAGAACAGTATGTATAGTGTGATCCTGTTTATGTAAAAGCATTGATGTCAGTACTCATAAGTGAGTATATATTAGTAGATGTGTAGAGAGAATTGGCAGAGTTACATATACATCACATGTGACTAGGAAGGGGGATCTTTCACCTTTTTAATACTACATTTCTGTGTTGACTCTTTTTCAACAAGCATGTATTATTTCTGTAAGTACAATAAAAACAAACATTTTTCTGAAAAGGGGAAAAAAAACTTAACTTGAATGTGCCCAAGAAAAGAAAAATTTTAAGTACTGTAAATAATGGAAGATACTATAAAACTCTGAAGAGCCAGATATTGATAGCTATAGAGTTTAAGAAATTTCCAAGATTGAGGAATTTCTGGAAAATGGTTGAAAACAACACCAGCCTTTGGTTACGTAGAGACTGGAGAGACCAACCCTGATGAGGAAGAGTAGGTTCAGCCACTCCTTCATCCTGGGCCATCCACTGGCTCAGCAAAATGGGGATGCATGATACATAGATTGAACTTCCAAGAGAAAGGACGTATCTCTATAGTAAAGATCCGAGAGATTACTGAAAGTCCTCAGGAATGCTGCGCTCCCCAATACCAACCTTTAAGGCCTCACTCATCCCTCGGCCAATCACAAGGATCTGCACACCCTTCTCCACAACTTCCTCCACGTCTGCAGGTTGCACACCAGGAGAATGCTGGATGTGGAAAGAGAATGTTCATCAGCTGCCAGCTTTTCAAATCTTTCTTTGCAGTCAGCATTCTTGTGAAATTCATTCATTCACTGAAGAAATGTTTACTGATGTTTACTCTATGCAGAGTATCACCTGGGCCCTGGGAATAACAGAAGCTGCCCTATGGAGCTCTAAGTCTAGTGAAAAAATGTGGAAAACTACAAAGAAATTTCAGTAGTTTTACAAGTGCTACCAAGAAGTAAGTTCAGGATATTGTGAGAACATAGAGAAAGGGAACCTAATTCAGACTTGGAGAGTCAGGCCAGGGGGTCAGGGAAGACACCCCAGAGGAGGTGACATATAAGTTGAGATGGGCTTTCCTGATAGCGCAGTTGGTAAAGAATCCATCTGCAATGCAGGAGACCCCGGTTTGATTCCTGGGTCGGGAAGATCCGCTGGGGAAGGGATAGGCTGCCCACTCCAGTATTCTTGGGCTTCTCTTGGGACTCAGCTGGTAAAGAATCCGCCTGCAATGCAGGAGACCTGGGTTCGATCCCTGGGTTGGGAACATCCCCTGGAGAAGGGAAAGGCTACCCACTCCAGTATTCTGGCCTGGAAAACTCCATGGACTGTACAGTCCATGGGGTCGCAAAGAGTCAGACATAACTGAGCAACTTTCACTTAAAGGAAAAACAGGAATTAGCCAGGTTAAAGGAAATCAGGGGAACAAGGCATACCAAACACAGGGAACAGCGTGAACTAAAAGGCTCAGGGGAAAGAGCAACCTAGTGAACTACAAGTAGTTCCGTTTGACTGGAGTGTGAGTGACAGGTGAATGGAAAGAGAGGAAGTGGGAGAAGAAAGCACGTGAAAGTTGGAAAGCGCCATTCTGTTTCCGTGTGCTGAGCTTCTTTCCCGCTTAACTCCAGGAAAACTTGGACTGATGCTTTAAAACCTACCAATACTTGTCACTCTGTAAAGTCTTCCCAGATTCTCCCAGGGGTATTTAAGGTAAGGTTTTTAATGAACATTAAGCTAACATTAGAGGATAGTGGCTTCTAAACTGCTCCCACATCAGCTAGGGGGATACAGGAGTTAAGAGTTTGGTAAATACCAGCCCACTACTGGGGAGTGAATAAATATGAGTGGAAAACTGTCATGGAAGACTTGCTGTTTCAACTGCATCTTGAAGTATGAGTTGGAATATGCCTTGATGCGGTGGCTGTGGAAGGGGTACATTCTAATCGTAAGTTAGAGGTAGTTTAGAAAAGAGCTGCTAAAATACCAAGAGGACAACAGATTTGCCAAAGACAGAAGAGTTTTTCAGTCTAGAAAGCTTTAGAGGAGATAGGATTGAAATTTATAAAGGTATAAGAAGAACAAATAAGTATTTTTTAAATTAAATCTTTATCTTAACATGTTTATAGTTGCAGTTTTCATAAAACACCTATAGAAATTATTCCATGTGCTCTGCGTAATAGCACAAAAGCATCTTATTCTCTTTGTATAGTTGATAAACTAAAGATCACAAAATATATACAAGATGACACAAATCACTAAGTACTAGAGTTGGGACTAGAACAGAAACAAGTTAACCTTCTAGTTTAAGGCACTTTATTAGAATACTATAAACTAAGGAGCAACTTTGTTGAAACTTGAAAGAACTAATCCTAATGACCACATGTTGTGGGGGAAGGATCAGTAGGATGAAATGGGAGATTGGGATTGGCATATATACACTACTATGTATAAATCAGATAACTAATGAGAACCTACTGTGTAGCACAAGGAACTCTACTCCGCCCTCTGTGGTGACCTAATAGGGAAGGAAATCTAAAGAAGAGTGGATTTATATTTATGAATGACTGATTCACTTTGTTGCACAGTGAGAAACTAACACAAAACTGTAAAGCAGCTGTGTTTTTGTTGTTTACTCACCAAGTTGTCTCTGACTGTTTTGCGACCCCATGGACTGTAGCCTACCAGACTCCTCTGTCCATGGAATTTCCCAGGCAAGATATTGGAGAGGGTTACCATTTACTTCTCCAGGAGATCTTCCCAACCCAGAGACTGAACCCATGTCTCTTGCATTGGCAGGTGGATTTTTTACCACTGAGCCACCAGGGAAGCCCAAAGCAACTATACTCCCATAAAAATTAATTTAAAAAGGAAGATGGGGTACATGTATATTCGATGGAATATTACTCAGCCATAAAAGAATGAAGTAACTTCATGTATGACAATATGGATGGACCTAAATGGTGATATCCTTAGAGAAATAATCAGAGACCAGTACTATATTATTTTACTGATGTGTAATCTAAAAACATGAACAAACAAAACAGAAATAGACTCAGAGAATAAACAGAGTTGTCAGAGGGGAGGTGGTGGGGGAGATGAGTGAAGTAAGTGAGGGGGATTACGAGGTACAAACTTACAGGGACTACCCTTGTGGTCCAGTGGCTAAGACTCTGCACTCCCAACACGGGGCCTGAGTTCCATCCGTGGTCAGGGAACTAGATCCCACATGCCACAACTAAGACCTGGCAGTCAAATGAATAAAATAGTTTTTTAAAAATAACTAGAAGGGAACTGTCCTTTGGTAAAGGACATTTAAGAAAAACCTACAGCTGAACATTAATGTTGAAATATTAAACATTTTCCCTAAAAGAGTGGACAGAATAATTTACTTCCTTATTATCTCATTTTTTTAGTTTTCTTTCTGGCAACACTGCACAGCCTATGGGATCTTAATTCCCTGACCAGGGACTGAACCCGAGCCCTCTGCAATCAGAAGTCGGATTCTTAGCCAGTGGACCAGGGAATTCCCCTTATTATCTCTTGGACCTGTCCATTTCTCTCCATCTCTGCTGCCACTACCCTGGTCTAAGCTGCCATTCCTTCTTTTTTTTTTTGTCATTACTTCTTACTTAGCCTATTGCAGTAACTTTCTAACTGGTGTCCATAAAACCACTTTGGCCCTTTCCAATTATCCATTCTTCAAGTTGCTCTAGAGGAATTGTAGGGCAAACTGTAGCTAGAGGAATCTTTGCAAAACACAAAACCATTTGAATGTCTCCTCTGCTTAATAGCATTCAGTGGCTTCTCCTTGCTCTTAGAATAATTGCCAAACTCCTTAACGTGGTCCATCTGTAAGTTCTCAGCTGTCTCACTAGTCTGACTGCATATGACTTTCTTCATGTTCTAGCAGGGAAACAGTCTGGCATCTTCTTAAATATGTGCTTATGTGATTCAGCAATCACATACCTGGGTATTCTAGAGAAATGAAAACTAACATTTACACAAAAATCTGTACATGAACTTTCACAGCAGCTTTCTATGGGTGGGGGGCATTGTTAACTCATTTCCTAGTTAGAAGCAAGATATCCTACTCTAGATTTTTTTCTAGTTTTACTGAGATATAGCTGATAAATAGTACTGTATAAGTCAAGGTGTATAGCATATGATTTGACTTACATAACATGACATGATTACCATAATAAGTTTAGTTAACATCCATCATCTCATATAGAGACAAAAAATAATTTTTTCTTTTGTGATGAGAACTCTTAGAATTTAGTCTTATATCATATAAGACTATAAGTCTTATATATAAGTGCTCTATATCATAGAGCACTGTTAACTACAGTCATCTA
This sequence comes from Odocoileus virginianus, assembly GCF_023699985.2. NCBI lineage: Eukaryota > Metazoa > Chordata > Mammalia > Artiodactyla > Cervidae > Odocoileus > Odocoileus virginianus. Next base: position 16,237,315 of record NC_069701.1, read on the forward strand.
TAGAAGCTTTATTTGTGGTACTCCCAAACTGGAAGCAACCCAAATGTTCACAAACAGATTCTGTTATAATCCAAGAATGGATTACTACTGAACAATAGAAAAGGAACAAACTATCGATACCTATGGGCTTCCCTGGTGGCTCAGATGGTAAAGAATCCGCCTGCAATGCAGGAGACCTGCGTTCCATCCCTGGGTTGGGAAGATCCCCTGGAGGAGGGCATAGCAACTCATACCAGTATTCTTGCCTGGAGAATCCCCATAGACAGAGGAGCCTGTTGGGCTTGGAGTCGCAAAGAGCCATATATGGAGTCCATGGAGTTGCAAAGAGTCAGAAATGACTGAGCGACACAGCACATAAAAAGTAATATGCTGAGTGAAAAATGCAAGTCCCAAAAGACTATATACTATATGATTCTATTAGTATGACAAATGTAACACGTGTATTAGGTAAACTGGCAAAATATTAATAAGGCCTGTATATTAGATAATAGTACTGTATCAATGTTAATTTCCTGATTTTCATCACTGTGTTGTGAGAAGGTCCTTGTTTTTCTTAATGTCCTTTACCTAAGGACAGTTCCCTTCGAATTTAGTTAAATATCTGTGTGTATTTACCCCTAAATAGAATATCTACAACAGTTCAGAAAAAAGTGTCTATTGAAGAAGAGGATGATAAAATATGATTAACTCTTGGAGAAGGAAATGGCAACCCACTCCAATATTCTTGCCTGGGAAATCCTATGGACAGAGGAGCGTGGCCGGCTACAGTCCATGGGGTTGCAAGAGCTGGACACACTTAGCGACTCAACCACCACCATCATCTGATTCCATAACTGGATATCAGATTAAAATAAAGGTTTATATCTATAAAAAATATGATAAACTGTTAACATTTGGATCTGGGTAAAATGAGATTTTTTTTTTTCTGCCTGTACCACACGGCATGTGGAACTTCTCTGACTGGGGGACCTGGTATTGAACTTGTGCCCCCTGGAGTGGAAGCATGGAGTCTTAACCATTGGACCACTGGAAGAGTCCAAGAATTCTTTCTAATATTCCTGTAACTTTTTGTAAGTCTGAAATTATTTCCAAATAAACATTTTTTTTTAAGTATAGGTAGGTTATAGATGAGCAGGAAAAGAACATATACAGGCACACAGACGTTCTCACTGCTCCCTGATTTATTTAGCCAAGGAAACATTTCACGAAGCCAGGTGGCCACACAAAGCAGGAGCAGGTGCAGCACGTCTTCGCTGGCTCGCTGTCCGTTTCTCGAGTCCCTGTCGGGCGGAGCAACTACTACTGACACTCTTCACTCAGCCAGTGAGTGTTCCAGAGCAGGTAACAGCCAGGCTCTCACCCGAATACCTTTTTATATTTTGACTGACTTCATCAACATCTTCCTAAGGAATTAACACTAAGACTTAAGGGAATATCAGTGTTGTAAATTAGAACAGCTGCATGTCAAAGTGAACCAAACTGATGAGCAGCAAGGTTACTTCCTCACAGTGGGCAAAGATGCAGAGCTAGTGCCCAGGTGGTTCTGAACAGTGCTTCTGCCACCAGCTTGCCCTGTTCTCCACAAAGATCAGAATAGACCAGGGATTAGAGTCTTTATTTCTGAAGTAATTTAGGTTTATACATTTTTAAAAGGCAAAACAAAAATGGGGATTTTTTTCACTTGACTACAATAAAAGTGAAAGTTACTCGCACGGTCATGTCTGACTCTCTGCAATCCCATGGACTGTAGCCCGCCAGGCTTCTCTGTCCATGGAATTTTCCAGGCAAGGGTACTGGACAGGTTGCCATTTCCTTTAGGGGATCTTCCCGACCCAGGGATTGAACCTGGTCTCCTGCATTGCAGGCAGACTCTTTACCAACTGAGCTACTGGGGAAACCCCTGATACTGGTTCTTAAAGAATGTAAAACAATTGGATTAGATACTCTTTCTAGTTCCACAGCTCTGTGATCAATCCTAGAACCACCCCAAGCTGAACAGTTACGATAGAAAGAACTTAAAGTGTTTGTTCTGGGACAATGACCAAGGTAAATATTTAACAGAATTATAATTCAGAGTTGGAGAGCTTCACTTGCCTTAAGTAAATGCATTTATCTGAAATACTGAATGATTCCTTCATTTAATAAAGAATAGCATCTACTCTGAGGAGCACTGTGATTCCTAGGCTGTCAGAGCTGACCGTGCTACTATAACGAAACAAGCCCACTGCTCAGTGAAGTGAAAGGCCATAAAAGAGTGCAAAACCGTCATCCTCTGGAGATTCAGAGACTAGGGACAGCAGGAGCCCGTCAGGGTTGTAGGATCAGTGGAATCCAATTTGGCTGCTGCATGCTTTACTGCAGGCTCAGGGTGAAATGTACAGGGTGACATGAAAGATAACTGCAGCAGCCTGTGGCTCCAGGCCTTGGTGAGTGATTACTCACAGCCTTGTGCAGAGGCCTGTGACTGCAGCGTCAGCCTGTCACTGAGCCATCCTCTCTCTGCCACCAGCTCCCCCTCTGCTTCATTCAGTCTCCTTGGGCAAACCACTAAGGCTGTCTTCCTTCAGTGAGTGTCTGACTTTGTTCCTCTTCTTTAGGAGGCTTTCCATAACATGTTGATGTTATGGAAATTTTAATTGTTTTCTCTTGGAGGAAAGCTATTAGTATCTTTTCATGTGTCTGTTGGGCTTTCTTTGTGGCTCAGCTGGTAGAGAATCCGCCTGCAATGCAGGAAACTTGGATTCCATCCCTCCCGGTTTGATTCCTGGGTCAGGAAGATCCGCTGGAGAAGAGATAGGTTACCCACTCAGGTATTCCCTGGGCTTTCCTTGTGGCTCAGCTGGTAAAGAATCCTGCAATGTGGGAGACCTGGGTTCAATCCCTGGGTTGGGGAGATCCCTGGAGAAGGGAAATGCTACCCACTCCAGTATTCTGGCCTAGAGAATTCCACAATGCAATATCATTTCAGATCTGTCAGAGTGGCTGTTGTCAAAAAGACAACAAATAACAAGTGTTGGCAAGGATGTGGAGAAAAGAGAACCCTGTACGCTGCTGGGAATGTAAATTGGTACAGACACTATGGAAAACAATATGAACGTTCCTCAGAATATTAAAAATAGAAGTACTATACGATCTAGCAGTTCCACTTCTGTGTATTTTTGCAAAGAAAATTAAAACACTAGAAGAATGAAATCTTAACCATTTGTGACAACATGGATGTACCTAGAGGGTATTAAGCTAAGTGACATAAGTCAGAGAAAAACAAAGACTAAATGATTTCATTTATATGTGGAATATAAAAAAAACAAAAGAGCAAGCAAAAAAAAACCAAACAAACAGAAATTAGACACAGAAAATAAACATGTAATTGCCAGAGGGGAGGTGGTAGGGGAGATCAGTGAAACAGGTGAGTTACAAAATAAATGAATCATGGGGATAAAATGTGCAGCATGGGGAATATAATCAATAATATAAAAACTTTGTAAGGTAACAGTAACTAGACTTATTGTGATCATTTTGTAATGTATAGAAATATGAAATCATTATGTTGGGTACTTGGAACTTGCATAGTATTATAGGTCAATTATACGTCAATCAATAAATCTGTGTACTGATAGACTAAAGAAAGATGACAACAAAATGCAGTGCATGAGCCCTCATTGGATCTTGGGTTGGAAACGAAAGCCAGCTACAAAAGATATTATTTTATTGGAACAGTTGTTATAACTTGATTATGGAGTTGATATTATTTTATATTCTATAAATGTTGAATTTCTTGAGTGTAACATTATATAAAGCAGAATGCCTTTGTTTTATTAGATATAAGCTGAAGTATTCAGAGTTATGTGTCATGATGTCAGTACTTAGTTCCAAATGATTCAGCAAATACAGTTATTCAGAAAGAGAGAAAGATATTGAGAGACAAAAAAAGCAAATGTGCCAGAATATTAAAAACTGGTAAATCTAGCTGATGGTTTACAAGTGTTTATTATTTTTTTCAAATTTGTTATATAGGTTCAAAATATTTCAAAATAGAAAAAGGGGAAGGAGAGATTCAACATAGACTTTCCATGTCACTGAGGTTTAGAAGGCAAATGGGAAAACAAGCAAAACAAACACAAAAGCAGAAAGGGTTAGGGACAGCTCAGCTCAACTATGTTTCCTTAGGTAGCCATGTCCTGAGCACAAGAACCTTCAGTCTGGTCAAATGGACAAGACTTAGAATTACCTTACACTTCATATCTATTGCCTATATTATATATTAAAGTAAAACCACAAAAGCAGCAATAGTTATAACCACTGAGGACATTTTGGGGGAAATGAAAATAGACTGTATACTAGTATATCAAGGAGAATATCCTTAGTTGTAAGAATGATATTGTGGCTATGCAGGAGAAAGTTTATGTTTTTAGGAAAGAAATGCTAAAATATCTGCCATGTACACTCAAATGATTGGGGGGAAATGTGTGTGTTTGTGTATCTGATGAGAGAGAAAAAACAAACATGGCAAAGTATTAACAACTTGAGGATTTTGAGAAAGGTTATCTAGGTATTTATCCTAAGTCACATGACTGTTCTGTAGGTTTCATATTATTTAAAATTGAAAGGTGCAGTAAAATCAACTATATTTCAATTTTAAAAAATCAGAAAAATAGCTTAAAGTTTCTCCATTTCCTTTGGTTCTCTTCGGGTGCCTGCTAATTGGGTTTGGCTTTACTTATTTAGTTTTGGCTGTGCTGGGTCTTTATTGTACTCGTGGCTTTCTTGAGTTGACGCGAGTGGGGGCTACTCTCTAGTTGCTGCAGTGCTCAGGCTCGACTGCGGAGGCTTCTCTTGTTTCGGAGCATGGGCTCTCGGGTGTGCTGGCTCAGGAGTAGTGGCAAGGGGCTTAGTCACCCCAAGGCATGTGGGATCTTCCCAACCAGGGATCAATCCGTGTTCCCTGTATTGGCAGGCAGATTCTTAACCATGAGACCACCAGGGAAGTCCTGGCTTTCTTTTACATTTTTGTCATGTCTTCCTCCTTGCCCCTTTTCAGCCTAACATAAATGAAAGACATATGCATGTTTCCACATAGAAAACTCTTCCCCAATAAGACAGTTATTGCTTTAGGATAGAAATGAGTGGGGACAGTATATAATAGGAGAAAAGTATAGGCTTTATAGTAAGACTCAGGTTCAAATCTTGGTTCCAAAAATTACTAGTGGTGTGACCCTGTAAAAACTATATTTGACTAGGCACTGCATTAAATAACAGCAGTTATTTAATGATTGGTAGAGATTTGAGAGTAGGTGGTAGTAATTATTATTTTGAGGACACTGGTTGAAGACAACAATTTTTTTTTTATATTTCCATTCTGCAATTACTATATAATCTGCTCCTACCCCCTTTAAACTGATCAAAAAAAGGAATCACAGCATTAACCTACCTCAGAGGGAATGTCACAAAGTGTAAAAAAGATTTTTAACAACATTTATTATGAAGAATTGAATGCAGCCAATGTTTACTAAGTCCCTCCTTTGCAGGCACTGTGCTAAGTGCATAGCTCTTGCCCTCAGGGAGTTCACCACTTCCTGAGGGAGGCAGGTCAATGCCCACTGAGAACCACCCAGCTGAACTGCACTAAGCACTAAAACAGAGGCACAAAAGACAACCGAAACACTGAGAACGGGGTAAGCAGCTCATTTTCACGAGGATTGTCAGGAAATGCTTCAGAGAGGAGATGAAACAAAAGCTAGGCATTGAAGGATATATAAGATTTCAACAGGTACAAAGGGAAGTAGTTCATTTCAAGTAAAGGAAATGGTATTAGCAAAAGTACGGAAAATGAAAGATCATGGTAGGTTTGTAAGAGAGTAGGTATTAGGTATGGAATAGGTAGGCCTTCACATGTGTTTTATGAAATATAGGGAATGAAATTGAAAAAAAAAATTTGAACTGTATCACTTTTTCTTTTTTTTTTTTAATGGCCCTAAACCATATCCTGAGGAGTTTTTGCTTAGTTTTGAGGTTTAGGGAAAGCCTTGGAAGTTTTCTAAGCAGAGCAGTGACATGACTAGTTCATGTTTTAGAAATTATAATAGAAGATAGACCTCAAAAACATAGAATAAGAGGCAGGAAAATCAGGTAGGAGATTCATTCCATAGCCCAGGTGAGAGCACGGGCACTAGGAGGGAACAGATTTGAAGGACTTAGCCAAGGTTGAATCAACAAATATACTTCGTTGGATGTGGTGGAGAAGAAAGTTGGAGAAATAAAAATTGTATCTGATATTTCTCTTCTAGGTGACTGTGTAGACAGTAATTCCATTAATGGAATTATGGAAAAACATACAAGAAAGTTCCTAGATATTTTTGGGGCGGGGGGGGGGGTGGTAGGGAAAAGGAAATGAAATCAGCTTTGGATATGTTTGGTTTAAGTTGCCCAAGGAACAACTCATATGCAGATGTATAACATGTGACTAAACATTCTGATAGTTTGGATGACTGTTAGCAAATATTCACCCCTTTTGCCTTCTTACTGTAGGTAGAATATACTTCTATGTCCTACTGACATGGAAATTTATATTGGTGAACCTGAGGCAAGCAAAGTCTTGAAATACACTTGCTCAGTGGCAATTATTTGTGAGCTTCAGATAATCCCATGAAGAAAGATCAGGTCCTGGCTAGCTCCCTGGTCCAAGGTGGATAAGAGACAGACAGAGCACTCAGCCAATGCGCCAACTGTAGCTGGGGGTAGAGCTACTCCAGCTTGGTCTATAGGCATGATAATAAATACTTACTATTGTTCATCACTAAGTTCATTAAAAAGAACAGCTGAACAAAGGAGTTCCCTGGTGGTCCAAAGGTTAGGATTCTGTGCTTTTGGTGCTGTGGGCCCAGGTTCAATCCTGGTCAGGGACCTAAAATCCTATAAGCTGTGTGGTACAGCCAAAAAAAAAAAAAAAAGAATAGCTCAGCACTACTACTACATATTTAGAGTATAAAAAATAACTAGAGATAATACTTCCATCAGTTCATGGTATAAACAATTGAAGTAGTCCAAAGTGATAAGAAATCCCCTAAATATTCCCAGGCTCTTAATCCCCTCAAGGATTCCTTATTAAGCAGCATCTGATGTACAAATCAGAGTGTTTCTAAGACTTTTAGAAGTAATTTGATCATTTCTGTAGTTATATTGGGAGAAACTAATAGTGTAGAGCACTGTTATGTGCTAAGCACATAATTTTCTGGTAACTAAGGAAGAAAAGAAAATTTTAAAAATTACAAAAAATCAAGTATCTCCTATGTGACAGGTACTCTGGCAGATGCTTTACAAAGATGAACATATTTAGTATTCAAACCAACCAAGTGAAATATATTATTTTCCAGGGCCCATCCTCAAGACATTCTGATTTAGTAGCTGGGAGGAGTGAGGGAGATCAGAGCATGCCTTTAGACAAACCTCTAGATGCTTCTGATGTAAGAGATCCATGAATTACACTGAGAAATGCTGAGTGGGACAAAGAATGAATTTGCATGACAGCAAGTGGCATGCATTTTTAAAATTTATTCTTCCCAACCCATGTATTACTCTTTGATCAACCCATAACAAACAGACATTACTATTCTCCATTTTGAAATGGTTAAACTGAGACACAGTCAGGCTATATAACTTGGTTAAGGTATCTAGCTAAAATGTGACAGTGCCTGGACATGTATAACGTTTAAATATTTGCTAGAAGTCTCTATCTAGATGCCCTAATGTAAGTTCAAACTCAACATATTCCAAAGAATTACTCATTTTATCCACCCAGCCTCTGTCTCAAACACAAACATACCTGTTCCTCCTCTTCATATACCCAATCTCAATAAATGGCACAACCATGTACCCATTTATCCATGCCAGACTTCTTTTTTGCCCAATAAATCTAATAAACTGCCTTATTGTGCAGATTTCACCTTTTAAAGTTTTTATTGAAGTATAGCTGAATTACAGTGTTGTTTTAATTATCGCTGTACAGCGATGTGATTCAGTTATACATATGTATATACATGCTTTTTCATATTCTTTTCCATTATGGGTTATCACGGAATACTGAACATAGTTCCCTGTTCTATACAGTAGGACCTTGTCATTTATCCATTCTATATATACCAGTTTGCATCTGCTAATTCCAAACTCCCAATCTGACTCTCTCACCTTCCTAATAGTTTTCAGATTTGCTGTTTCATAGCCACCCACACTACTACTAACAATAACAGATTCATTTATTGAATGCCTATACCATATCTAGCACAGCACATTAATTCTTAGATCAGCTCTATGAGGTAGGTAATATTACTATCTCCATTTTGTAGATGAGAACTCTGAGGTGTGATAACTTTGATTTGATGTCCTTTTGCTCCTATGCAGATGAGTTCTAGTCAACACCTCAGCTTTTCCTCTCATCTTTCCTAGTTCTTCTCTCTTCAACTAATTCTAGAACACCTCCTCTTAGTATTCAGCTGACAGATAAAACTTAACAAGATGAAAACTAAACCTACAGCAAACTTTTCCCATTTTGCTATTATCAACAATGGTACCATCACAGTTTTATAGTCTTTAACATTAAAGTTATAAGAATCATGATGGAGTAAAAGAAAGTTAGAATCTGACCTGAATTTACCATTTGATTTCATATTTTTCTAGCTCTGTACCTCTGCAAGTATATAACCTCTGTGCTTACTAAGCTTCCTTAAATGCAGAATGAGGTTAAAAAGTAATATTAACTCATGAAGTCTTACATGGGAAAAATACAGTATATGGTGTTAAATCCATGTTTGAAGAAAAAAATCTCTCCAATGTGGTACACTCATAAATTGGTACTCCAGTATATCTTAAATGCATAGTCTGGAAAACCATTGTCAGTCACATCGATTTCCTGCTTCAGTATCTGAAGTGGCTATGCCTTGTCCACTAAATAAATGTAAACTGAGCTCTGCAGACACCGCCAACCATACCACTGTCTACTCTTACACCTCTCTAGCTTTGTGAAACAATTCAGTGGAGTCATTTGGTTCACACGCATTATAGCTTCTTACTCCTCAGCCTTCTCTTATTCTGTCCCTTCTATATCTCAAAGCCCTCCCATTCCTTTTACCAGTCCAGGTATATTCCTAAGACCCAGGTAGGTAATAAACTAGGTGTCTGGATCACAACAATAGGTGCATGCAGTTCAAAATGAAGGCTCCACAATGAGACCACTAGGAGGGGTGGACTCACAATATAATTGAATTCCGTACCTCCCCAGGTACACAACCCACAAAATGGAGAATAAATATGTTACACATCTTTATATACAAAAGTGAGAGTTCTGAGTGCCATGTAAGGCCTTCCAGTCCAGGGTTCCAGCACCATGAAGAGGACTTGGTTTTGAAGGCCAACAGACTTGAACACAGAAGTGCCTCAAGATTGAGAGAAATAGAGATTTCTCCCTTAAAGGGTGTACACAAAATTTCACACATACTGGGACCAAGGACAAAAGCAGTAATTTGATAGAAGACTGGCCCAAACCTACCTGCTGGTTTTGGAGGGTCTCTTGGGGAGTGGGGGGAGGGAGGCCCTGGGGACAAAGACCCTGGTGGCAGAAACATCAGGGAACATTCATATGCATGAGCTCTCCTGGAGGTTGATGCCCTCACACATCAAAACCTGGTCCCACAGAACAGCTTGTAGGCTTCAGTGCTAGGATGTCTGAGGTAAAGCAACAGACTGGCTGGGTACACGGCCCCACCTATCAGCAGACAGGTGCTGCCAGTAGACTTCCTGAGCCCACAGGACATGCTTCTAGACAAAGCCTGCACACCAAAGGACCAAGACCCAGCTCAACTCTCTAAGGGGCAGACATCAGAACTAAGAAAAACTACAGTCAGTCCTGCAACCTGCAAACAGTCTGTAAATGCAGGCCAGACACTACTTTGGGACCAGCTGGCCCCTGGCCCTTGAGAGTGGAGTGTACTTCTGGGACACATAGGGTTTATCCTATAGAGGGCCACTTTTTTCCCAAGGTAGAGAAACACAACTAACCTACCACGTACTTAAAAATACAAATAGCAATGTAGAAAAATGAGGAGACATAGGAATATTTTTTGGATGAAGGAATAAGATAAAACCCTAGAGGAAGAATTGAGATAAGCAATCTACCTGAGAAAGAGTTCAGAGTAATGATCTTAAAGATGATCAAAGAACTTGGGAGGAGAACGGATGCACAGAATGAGAAATTAGAGGTTTTTAACAAAGAATTTAAAGATGAAAAACCAAACAGAATTAATAAACAATAACTAAAATGAAAAACACACTAGAAGAAATCAACAATAGACTAAATGAAACAGATAAATGGATCAGTGAGCTGGAATACAGAGTGGTGGAAATCACCACCACCAAACAGAAAAAAGAAAATGAAATGAGGACAGTTTAAAAGACCTCTGAGACAACATTATACCCACTTATTGGCATTATAAGGGTACCAGAAAGAGAAGAGAGAAAGAGCCTGAAAAAATATATGAAGAGATAATAGCTGAAACCTTTCCTAACCTGAGAAAGGAAAGTCACCCAAGTCTAGGAAGCAGAGTCCCATACAAGATTAACCCATAGAGGAACACACTAAGACATATTATTATCAAACTGACAAAAATTAAAGATAAAGAGAGAATATTAAAAACAAGGGAAAAGCAACAAATAACATACAAGGGAACTCCTATAAGGTTATCAGATTATTTTTCAGCAGAAACTCCATAGGCCAGAAGGGAGTGGCATGATACACTTAAAGTGAGGAAAGAGGAAAAACCTACAACCAAATAATAGTCTACCCAACGAAGCTCCTGTTCATATTCAGTGTAGAAATCCAAAACTTTACAGATAAGCAAAAGCTAGAAGAATTCAGCACCAACAAACCAGCTCTACAACAAACACTAAAGGAACTACTCTAGGCAGAAAGAAAAGGCCACAACTAATAACAAGAAAATTATGAAATGGAAAAGCTCATTGGTAAAGGCAAACATACAATAAAGGTAGGAAATCATCCACATACAAAGCTACTAGGGAAGTTAAATGGACAAAAATAGTAAAATTATTTGTATCCACAATAAGTGGCTAACAGAGACACAAAACAATGAGATGTAAAATATATAATATCAAAAAAAGTAATTGTGAGACCTCCTTGGCAGTCCAGTGGTTAAGACTGCACTTCCACTGCTGGCGGCACGAGTTTGATCCCTGGTTGGGGAACTAAGATCCCGCATGTGGTGTGACATGGCCAAAAAAAAAACCTACCAAAAAGTAATTGTGAGGGGAGGAGAGTACAAATGTAGGTTATCTAAAATGCATTTGAAATTAAGAGGTCAACAATTTAAAACAAGCATAGATAAATAGATAAATAGATATGGGCTTCCCAGGTGGCGCTAGTGGTGAAGAACCCGCCTGCCAGTACAGGAGACAAGAGATGTGGGTTCAACCCCTGCGTTGGGAAGATCCCCTGGAGAAGGGCTGGACAACCCACTCCAGTATTCTTGCCTGGAGAATCCAATGGACAGAGGAACCTGGTGGGCTGCAGTCCATAGGGTCGCTAACAGTCAGACATGACTGAAGTGACTTAGCAGTGTGTGTACATATATATATAAATATATATATATTTATATATATATATAAAAGCCTTACAGTAAACAAACATCTCTGATATACACACAAAAAAGAAAGAGGAATCCAAACATAACACTAAAGACAGTCATCAAATCACAAGAGAAAAGAGAAAAAGAAGAAAGGGGGAAAAAGACCTCACTAACAAATCCAAAACAATGAACAAAATGGTATTAGGAACATACATCAATAATGACCTTAAATGTAAATGAACTACATGCTCCAATCAAAAGACAGTCATAGACTGGCTGAATAGATACAAAAGAGGACCCATATATATGCTGCCTACAAGAGACTCATTTCAGATCTAGAGACACATACAGATTGAAAATGAGGGAATGATAAAAGGTATTCCATGGAAATGGAAATCAAAAGAAAGCCAGAGAAGCAATACTTATATCAGAGAAAGCAGACTTTAAAGCCTGCTGGGATTTCCTTGGTGCTCCAGTGGTTAAGACTCTGAGTTTCCACTAAGGGGGTAAAGATTTGATCTCTGGTTGGGGAACACAAATCCTGCATACCACGTGGTGCAGCCAAAAAATAATAAAAATTATAAAAGTAAATAAATACTGTTAGAAGACGTAATAATCAAAGGATCAATTCAAGAAAAACAACAAATTTAAAAACATAGGTATTACTCAAAATAGGAACACCTCAATATATACAGCAAATGTTAACAGACATAAAAGGAGAAATTAACAATAACTTAATAATGGGGTCTTTAACACATCCAACTATCCCATTCTCACTTCTGTGGTCACCTTGAATAGCAAAAACCTGGAATCATAGTGAAAACCCCAAGTTTTGCAATCACCCAAGATAGAATAATGCATTAAAGCTCCTTCAAATGCCCATTCCTAGAGACCTGTCATTATTTAACCTGTCTGGTGGTTCCATGGAAGACCCCACTCGTAGACTTTATTTGATCTAAGTTGGAGCTTACCAGTGCGAACCATCTTTTCTCCTGGAGAAGGTTGTCAAAAACAGTCAGAGACAATTGTTTAACAATGCAGCTGCCTGAGACAGTAGATGACAGGGCAAGTGAGAGGTTCTAAAAAACTAACATGAAAAGAATAAAAAAATGAGATGTTTATAGGAGGCTTTGAAAAGCTCAGATATGAACCTTGGTATTGAAAAGGCCATACACATGTCCAGGGTTGTGCATATGCCCAGAAATGACCTGAGAAGGCCCTAAGGTCACAATTCTGGTTAACTTTGAGAGTCTTCATAAGCAAGGATCAAGCAAAATTTTAAACTGTCTGGCTAAATGTTGACTGCATACCCCAAATTGCATACAGAGCCCCTTAACCCAAAGTAGAACCCTTATTGGTTTCAAGCATATAAGGAAACTTCTGTCATTGTTTTTCAGGAAAACATATTTAAAGAATTAAAGGATAGTGTAAGAATGTATCTAAAAAAAAAAGAAGAAGAATGTATCTAACTAGAGAATAACAGTAAACAGAAATCATTTTTTAAAGGAAATTCTGGAGCTGAAAAGTACAATATTGAAATGAAAATTATACTAAAGGGGCATAACCGTAGGTAAGAATCAGCAAAACTGAAAGATACGTAAATTGAGATGATCCAATCTGAAAAAAGGGACAGAAAAATGAATGAAAACAATGAACAGAGCCTCAGAGACCTGTAGGACACCAAAAACATCTACCAAAAACACACCAGAAAGCCCCCACAACATACTCTTAACAGTTTTCACAGATGAGGAGAGACAGAAGGGGCAGAAGGAATATTTGAAGAAGTAATTTGTGAAAATTTCCCAAATTTGATGATGAACAACAATCTACACATTTATGAAGTTCCATACATTCCAAGCAGTATAAACTCAAAGAGATCCACATGTATTGATAGATGTATCATAGTCAAGCTGTCAAAAGCTAAAGAGAATTTTGAAAGCAGCAAGAGAGAAGTGACTTGTCAAGTCCAAGGAAACCTTAATAACATTTGATTTCTCATTAGTAACCAGTAACATCAAAAAAAGTGGGATGACATTTTCATAGTATTGTAAGAAAAAGACTGGCAACCACAAATTGTATATCCAGCAAAACTATCCTTCAAAATGGAAGGATCAACTTCCATCATTAGAGCATGAGGAGCTCCACTACCCATGCTTAAAATTATTAAAACAAATAAAAAAACATAACCCAAAAAGATTTTTTTTTAACCCCAATCATTCAAACACTATGGAAAGGGGCTTCCCTGGTGGTCCAGTGGCTAAAACTCTACCCCAGTGCAGGAATCCCTAGGTTCAATACCTGGTCAGGGAACTAGATCCTACATGCTGCAACTAAGAGTTCCTACAACCAAGATCCTGCACAGCCAAATAAATATATAAATTTTTTTAAAAGACTTTGGAAAGGCCCAAAGAGGAAAGAGCAAATTAAGAAATAAGTATTTTAGAAAAAAATAGAAATATTTGGTAGGAAAGGTGAGAATCTGATACTTTAAGAAAGACTGCTACCTGCCTCCCACTTCTAGTCCATTGAGGTGGAAACTCACTTCAGTTTGCTACAGTCAAGGGCTATTCCTTGTCTCTGCTACCAGCTATAAGACCTTCTTCCTGGAAGAATCAGGATATCAGTGCTTCTAATACTGCCCGCAGCTATCTATTGCTGAAGCCAAGTCCCATGTGAGTGTGGAGGGTGAGTTGAGGGTTCCCTTCTTAAAACCAACCTCCACTCACAGAATGGAGGCTATTTTGAGCATGGTATACTGAGAATACTGGAGGACGTGTAATATAATGGAAATGCAACTTCAAATCACAATGAGATAACATTTCACATTAACTAGGATGGTGTAATAAAAGCAAAAGCCAAGCAAATAAGAGTAAGTGTTGGTGAGGAGGAACTTAGAAAAATTGAAACCATCATACATTCCTAACATCTATAATGTAAAATGGTACAGTTAATTTGGAAAGCAGTCTGGCAGTTCCTCAAAAGGTGAATCACAGAGTTACCATATGACCTAGAATTTCCAATCCTAGGTATGTACTTAAGAGAACTGAATGAATTTGTTTATTTGAAATGTCTAGGATAGGTACATCTATAGAAACAGAAAGTAGTAGTTGCCAGGAGCTGGAGAGAGGAAAGAAAGGGGAGTGACTGCTAATGGTTATGGGCTTTCCTTTGGGATGATAAATATGTCCTAGAGTTAGTAATGGTAGTTATGGTGCAAGGTTATGACAAAAGGTCAACTGTATTTCATATTTTAAAAGTTTAATGGTGATATTAATGGTGTGTATATTATATTGAGAGGAAAAGAGAGAGGGGGAGAATGAAAGAAATAGTTACTTTACTCTTGGAACTTGGTCATTAACGCTTAGGAGTTTGGAAATTACTTGGCCAGCCTTACAGTTTCAACCAAACACTAATAGCTTACCTCAGTTCCTGTTTCTCTCCAATCCCAATCCCGACTTCCCCCTGGCCACACTTTGCAGTCCTTATAGGTTTTTGTAGAGCCTTGTACTTTCATTTGCCCCCATGAGAGCGAAGCAATTTCAGGGGATGACATAAGGAACTTAACTGAACTCTGAAATTAAAGGAAAAATATAATTAATCAGTTTTAAAGTAAGTTTGAAATAGCTCCAGAATACTGGAGCTATACTATAAATAGAATATATTTTAAAATATAATGCTATATACAAAATATAGTAAGCCCTGGTCCTCTATGAGTTAAGAAGCATCTTTCTTTCCCATTTATGTGGTTGTCACTTCTTCTGTAAAGGCCTAAAAAGTAAAATGTTATTCTTGGGATCCTGACTCATCCAACCATGGAAACTAGATACTACAATTACTTCTCAGACTCTGGAGGGAATTCTCAGGATATTTTTTGAAAGATAAAATTAAAGGTGAATGGACTTCCCTGGTGGTCCAGTGGTTAAGACTCCACACTCCCAATGCAGGGGGCATGGGTTTGATCCTTGGTCAGGGAACTAAGATCACACATACCATACCGTGTAGCCAAAAAATTAAAAAGTAATTAAATAAAATTAAAGGTGGAAATTTACCTCAGCATGATGGAATGAGGAGGTTGACAAATCCTTTCCCCCAAAGGAAGTAGAGCCGGACAAAAATGTCAAAATAATGATTTGGCACTCCAGAAATATAGACATACTTCAAACTGAAGAAATGCCTATTTGTGAAAACTAGTGAATTTCAGATAAGAACAGTAAGATATTTTGTTGTTCTTGTCTGGGAGTACACCCATACCCCTACATCAGTTCTGTTGGCTCAGAGGTTCAGCTTGACTGGGGCAGGACATGAAAACCAAGTCTTGCTGCTAAGGCAGAGGCGGCTTACTTGATTTAGAGCATAATCAGTTAACCTGGTGATCTCAGTGGCAAATAAACATGGATGGCAGGTGGCTCTGCTTCTACATTATTGTGAGCCTATTTGGAGCTAACAATTGGATTGTCAGAGTAGGCCAGGATCGAAAAGGAATTCCCAGAGGTGATCCAGCCCAAGGGTGCTGGATAAGCTTTCTAGTACCCAGAGTGGAACAAAGGCTGTGAGCATATGCATCAAAGACAGGAATAGGCCTAAATCATGGAAATGTATGGGCTAATGGAGCCTACAGAACATACAAAGTGAAGTGGTAATGGGGCTCTGGAGGACTCAAGAATATGAGTACCAGGAAGGAAATGAAAACGGCCTGAACACTGAATGTACTCCCCAGCACACACTGATCGGATCAGTAGACAGGGTAACTCTTATTGGCTTGAGATTTTTTAACACAATTTTTGATTAATCTTTGGCTGGACACTATGCTATACAGGCACAGAGGAGACCCCTAGGAAGCCAAGATTAACAATGAAAACAAGGGGAATTCCCTGGTGGTCCAGTGGTTAGGGCTTGGTGCTTTCACTGCTGGGGCCCAAAGTTCAATCCCTGGTCAGGGAGTTCCAAGAAGCCGCATGGCATGACCAAAAGAAAAAAAAAAAGAAAAAGGGGAAAAAAAAAAAGAAGAAAGAAAATAAGAAAAAAAGAAAGAAAACAAAACAAGAAAAAAAGAAAAGCCCTTAATATAGATTTCAGTGGCTACACATTCCATGGGAGACAGAATTCCAGATTTAGTTTAGGCAAGTGACTAAACAGAAACTAACTAAGAGCAACAATGTAGGGGAAGAATCCAAATTCAGACTTTCTATAGCACAGGGGATTATAGCCATTGTCTTGTAATAACTGTTGGTGGAGTATAATTTGTGAAAGCACTGAATCATTATACTTAAAAACTAATGTAATGTTTTAAAAATTATGGTGACAATGACTCAATGAATATAGAATCTCAATAAAGAGACATTTCAAAAAAGAATCATCTAGCATTGATAAGTACAGTAACTAAAAGGGGCTTGTATCACTCAGGGTTCTCCAGAGAAACAGAACCAGTAGACCATGTATATTAACAGATTTATTTCACAGAAGTGGCTTATGCAGTTGTGGGGGCAGGCTGGCAGGTTGCTGACTCTTAGGCAGAAATTGTCACTGCAGTATTGTCGTGTTACTTCTTCCTTAAGAAAACCTCACTTTTCCTTTTAAGATCTTTCAACTAATTGAATGAGGGCTTCCGAAAGTACTGAGGATCATCTACTGTATTTAAAACTCAATTAATTGTAAATGTTGACCAGATCACAAAACACCTTCATAGCAGCACCTAGATTAGTGTTTGGTTGGATTAACTGAGTACTATAGCCCAGCCAGGCTGACATACAAATTAACCACATCTACTGCTTGTTTCCCTGGTGGCTCAGAGGTTAAAGCATCTGCCTGCAATGTGGGAGACCTGGGTTCAATCCCTGGGTAGGGAAGATCCCCTGGAGAAGGAAATGGCAACCTACTCCAGTATTCTTGCCTGGAAAATCTTATGGACAGGAGCCTGATCCATGGGGCTGCAGAGTCAGACACAACTGAGTCACTTCACTTTCACTTTCACCCCTTGTTGATTTGGTACCTCATACCTGTCCTTAAACTGTATTTAATCTCCAAATAAAGACAATAACAGTATTTCTATCTAATATTAATAACTATGAATCCATTTTTAAATGCATTATATAACAAAGGACATAAACACTGTTTTTGGTTTTATGGGAGGAAGACATAAGTTTATAAAGCATGATTCTTGATGAACAGTTAATATTACACTAGAGAGAGAAGACATGCAATTAACTATAAAATTTTCTCTTTTTTTTTGAAACCAGGAAGGGTGAAACCTTCAACTCTGTTGATCATTTAAAAAACTGTTTAGGATATTATGGGTTCCTTGCACTTCCATATTAATATTAGGACAAACTTATACATTTCTACAAAAAAGCCAACATAATTTCTCTTTCAGTAAAAATAATTATTTCACCTGAGAAATAATTTATCAATTTCATCCATGCTTTTAAGAAATAAGAATAGACAGATGCTAACTCTTAAGAAAAAAGATGGTAAGACACTTCCAAAAGTGATTCTTCAATGAATAGAATTCTATGCAACAGAGAATTCAGTTATAATTAAGAGAAAGAAACAGAAAATGGCTGGATTAAATCTTGTTTATATTACTTCTTATTTTCCTATATTTTCCTAAGAAACTATTTTGAAGAACATAAGATTCTTACATTTGTTGACACTGGCTTTTTCATAACATATGACACTACTTCTAAAAGTATTGTTTTAAAAGTGAGTTTTAACAAACCTAAGTAAAGATCCCCTAGAGAAGGGAAAGGCTACCCACTCCAGTATTCTGGCCTAGAGAATTCCATGGACTGTATAGTCCATGAGGTTGCAAAGAGTCGGACATGACTAAGTGACTTTCACTAAGTAAATTTGTTCATTACTAACTAGGAATTCCCAAACTGGCTCTATGATCGAATCCAATTCACCTCAATATACATTTGACAGGCTTATAATATCTGTTAAAAAAAAAAATTGTGCAACAAATGCAAAGATAGTATGTTGGTGAGGCGGAAATATGTGTAAATTATTCTGTTACAAGGCAGGTTCTTATCAATGCAATTTGAGAAAATTGAAGGCTAAGTCATTAAATTTTAAAATTAAAGCATAATTATATTCAATTAAGTGCAGATATTATTGAGTTCAAAGACTTTCACAAATGTATAAACTTGCCAGACATGATACCGAATGTACCTCAAAATTTCCCTTGTGCACCCTTCTAATCAATCCCCTTCTAAGATCAAAAGTAACTTTTAATTTCTATTCCCACATATTGGTTAGACCTTCATGTTGTTGAAATTATAAGTACCTACTCTTTTGTGTCTTTATTCTTTCACCCAAAATGCTTCTTGGATTCATGAATGTTGTAATATGTATCAGTCTGGGATTCATGAATGTTGTAATATGTATCAGTCTGGGATTCATGAATGTTGTAATATGTATCAGTGTGTATCAGTCTGAGCAGTAGTCTGTTGAAAGATTATATCACAATTTACTTACCCATTCTTCTGATGAGCATTTGTTGTTTCTTTTTGGTATTTTGAATAAACTGGTCATTAATTCTGAATGAAAAACTAAGTTTTTTTTTTCTTTCCCATAACCCACAAATTCTTTTGGCCCAAGGAAAGAAGAGATGTGGTATTATGGGTGCTTATTATTTATTTTTTTCTAAGAATAGACTTAGTGAACATCTGACCTAAACCCTGCTTTGTAATGAAACATCTCTTATCTTTTGGGTGGATATAACTTTTGATGCCCAAGGACTTTGTTCTAATGCCAATCTTGATTAGAAAAGGCAGAAACTCTAACCTTATTTATCAGGCCCCCCTTGAGTAACAGTGTCAGCATTGAGAAAAGAAAAAATTATATAAAGCTGTTTTTTTGAAAGTTATTTTTACAATCCCAAGAGAACAGGTAAGGTGCTGGAAAAGCTGAAGTGAAGAAATAGAAAGGAAAGAGGTAGGGGTAGTGTTACTAAATGATATAATTAAGTCTTTCTTTTGGTTTGAAGATTTCTTTCCCCATCAAAATTAATTCATAAAGATACAATTTTATTTAATATTGTGTACCTGCCTTTCATTTAAGGTCAATTAAGTTATGATCTTATGAAGATTTTTGTATCTTTGCAAAACTGATAGAGGATCTCTTGGGGAGTTTGAGAGTTCTATCAATATATTTTAGTTTTTTTTTTAATTGAGGTATAATTGATGTATAGTTTTATATGCTTCAGGTGCACAACACAGTTTCATCACCATAGAAATATTCCTAAAGTGAAATTTTCTTTTTAAAAAAACTTTTTTATTGTGGCAAAATATACATAACATAAAACTTAACGTTTTAGCCATTTTTAAGCACATAGTTCAATGGCATGAAGTACAATCACATTGTTGTGTAGACTTTATTTAATCAGTACTTCTTAAACTGGAATTCTCAAGAGTATTTGTAAATTTTAAAAGAACATTTTTTTTCCTTTAAAAAGGGTTTGTATATTATTCAGGATTAAGAATCAGTATTCTAGTTAATAAATTCCTCTTATAATATAGAATTTTTTTGTCTTGATAAATGAGAATTCTTTCCTTAGTAGTCTGACACAGAACGTTATGGTTTTTCCCTTTTTTACCTAGAAATGCGGAACAAAATTTAACTTTTAATGTGGTAATCATTTTCTCTGTTCCCAATATAATTATTTGCCTATATATTTATTTTTTTGTTCAGTTGCTCAGTCATGTCTGACTCTTTGTGACCCCAAGGACTACAGCACACCAGGCCTCCCAGTCCTTCACTATCTCCTGGAATGTGCTCAAACTCATGTCCATTGAGTTGATGATGCCATATATTTCTTTATTTTCCTTTAATTATAAATTGCCCTATGATTTATATTATACTTTGAAATTCTTTTATTAAGTAGATACTATATAAATTTTAAATGCACACTGCAATTTTTGGCTCAAAGTAGTAAACTATTAATTACAAATAACTGAATTCAATCTAAATTTTAGGGATTTTCTTCAATAGTAGCAACCAATATTTTTTAAGCATTTAAAATGTGCCAGGGGCTTCCCTGGTAGCTCAGTTGGTAAAGAACCCGTCTGCAATGCCGGAGACCCCGGTTGGATCCCTAGGTTGGCAGATTCACTGGAGAAGGAAATGGCTACCCACTCCAGTATTCTGGCCTGGAGAATTCCCTGGACTGTACAGTCCATGGGGTCGCAAAGAGTCGGACACGACTGAGCGACTTTCACTCACAATGTGCCAGGGCATTGTGGTAATCAATTTATTGTGAATTATACAATAAAATCTTATGATGTAGGTACTACCGTCACCGCTCCCCCACCCCCCCAACTTCAGAGGTTCAAAGAAATGAAAAAACCTTCCCCAATGTCGTGAAGCGGTTCTGTTAGGACTCAAGTCTTGCTGTACTCCAAGTCCAGACTCTTAACCATAATGCACATTATATCCCAAGCTGCATTCTGCTTTGCATTACTTATGGTTTTTCTGAGCTTCTTTGTGGGAGAGTGCTCACGCCTTCTCCCAACGAAGCAGAACTCTGTCTTCTAACAAACTTTTTGCCCTTGCAACAAATTTCCTAGTCCACCCTCGATCTTGGTTCCGCTACAGAGACTGGTCCCTAAGATCTCAGTCCTTAACAGGGCCCCTCGCCCTCCCACCCTGGCAAACTCAGGAGGGCCCAATCCTCTCAAACTTTGCTCCCTGAGAAGAGCCTGGTCCCTTCAAACCCCGGATTTCCTACCACGGCCCCAACTCCTCAGACGAGATCCCGGCAGAGTCTCGTTCCATCAGGCCCTTGTCCCCCAGTTCTCAGACACTGCTTTCAAGCAGGTGCAGTACTTTCACCTCAGCAAACTTCACAGACTCCTTCATTACAAAGCTTCCATCCCAACTCCCAACTCAGGGCACCTCTCTACGTTTCCCCTCTCCAATTTTTCCTCAGAATCGTTTTTGTGTGTGTGTGTTTTTCTACTCTGCTCTTTTTCTTCGTCTTATTCACTCTCCTCAGCTTCCTGACCATCTGGTGGCCAGTTGCAGTCCCACGAGTGGCCCCCCAAACTTACCCGACACCCTCCGAGGAGCGGCGATCTCAAACCGCTCCGCGCTTTACCTCTCACCTTTGCTCAGGCGGTCTCCGCTAGACGCTCTTCCCCCCCAACCCGCCCCGCCCCGCCCGGAAAAGAATGTTTCGGCCAGTCTTCAAGCGAAGCCCCGCCCCTTCAAGTCTATTGGTCATTCCCCCCCAAAGTCCCGCCTCCCGAGCTTCCAGCCCCGCCTCCCTGCCCCGCAGCCCTTGTTTTCATTCCCCCTGTCACACGAGGCAGTGGCAAGCCCGAAGTGGGAGGAGCGGGAAGAGGGCGGAAAGTGAAAGGCACGGAGCGCCTCTCTTTCCTCCGTCTGACTGGATTCTCGACTGCTCTGGGCCGCCGTTGTATTGTGGGATCGCGGCGCCGTGACTGAGACGCCCGGATCGGCAGGGGCGCCCACTTGCTAGCGCCTCCTGTCGTCTGTAAGGTTGCCCTGCTGTTCCTCAGCACCCCAACTCCCTTCACCCCCCCATCGCCTCCTCCTCCTCCATCCTCCAGTTCAAAATGGCGGCGGCGGCGGCAGCGGCGGCGGCGATGGCTCCTCCGGGCTGCCCGGGTTCGTGTCCCAACTTCGCCGTAGTCTGCTCTTTCTTGGAGCGCTACGGGCCGCTGCTCGACCTGCCTGAGTTGCCGTTCCCGGAGCTCGAGCGGGTGCTGCAAGCTCCGCCGCCGGACGTCGGCAACGGAGAAGGTAAGCGAGGGGGCCCGAACGCCCGGCGGGAAGCGGCCCTGGCTTGCTCCTTCTCTCTGCTCCCCACAGACACCCCGAGCCTCCGCGGCTCTGTCCTCCCGCTGAGGCGCAGTTCCTCGCGGCCGGTCTCCTCCGCCCAGCCCCCGGGGGTCTCGGGCAGTGGGGAGGCGGGGCGGAGGCCCCGTAGGGCCAACTCCACCCGGCGCCCAGCAGAGGTGGGGGCGTCGTGGTCTGGGTCTGGGCTGGGCGCGGGGGGTGGGGGGGGGGGGGTCGTTGTGCTGGTCGGCCGCACCCGGGGCTGCTACCCCGCGGTGGGGGCCGGGTCCCTCACCCCTTCTCCCTCTCGGTGGCGGAGGAAGGGGAGCGCAGGTTCCGGCCAGCTTTGCGCTTTTCTCCTCTACCCCTCCCTCGTTCCCTCCCCTCCTCCCACCATCCTCCCTACTATCTCGGGGGAGGCTGGGCTCGTCTTCTCCGGGCGCCCCTTTCTCTCCCTCCACCTGGGTGGGCGGGGGCCAGAGGACACTTCATCTCTCCCTCCCTCTAGTGGGAACTCCCCCGAGAGAGAATCGGCTCCGGTCTCCTTTCCCTTCCCCTCCAGGGCCGCTTTAACCCCCAAAACTCCTTTCCATGAGTCGGGAGGTTTGCTGCTCCTTCATAGGAAGGGGGTCCTCTAACATTCTCACTTTGCGGGGGGTGGTGAAGTCGCTTTTGCTTCTCCGCTTTGGTGGGCAGAGGGTTAATTTCTCCTCCCCCATAGTTTTCCTCCTCCTCCCTGCCCCCCCCCCCCCCCCCCAAATAATAGAAAAGCATCTCTCCACTTTTCGAGTCCCTTCCCCCTTCATCCTGGCAGTAAGGCTTAGGGGAAGAAGAAGTCGCCCTCCCATTTGAAGGGTAGGGTGGGGTGTTTAGTATGTAGGATGGAGGAGGGGCTCAGACGGAGGGGGAAACAGTTGAAGAAGGTGCTTGTTGCTCATGTTTCTCTCTCTGGTGCCGCCGGTCTATTATTGGTGTTCGCAAGTGGTGCTCCTTCCACATAAGGCCACCGCGCGGGTGCAGGGCGCATGCTCTGCCCGGCCCCATTGAAACTTCCTGCTGCTGCTTGCTGCTGCTGGTTCTTTTCGCTGGAGCATCTCCGCGCCGCGCCTGCTGCCTTCAGCCCTCACTGAGCGCGTACACTCACTCCCTGTTTATTCCCGATCTTTCCTCTCTTTTTCAGAGAAGGGTTTTTTGTTGTTGTTGTACTCTGAGCATAGCCTTTATCTCGGAACAGCCCGTGGCTGAAGAAGAAACGTTGTCCAAATAGGTCCTTTTTTCCCCTTTTTGTGCGTATTAGGTGGCCACTGTGTGGATGGGTACTGTGCAAAACAGATAGCTATTTCCTTTTCAAGAAATCAGGGTGTTTTCAATTCTCCGTGGGAATGAAGTTTCTGTTAATAGAATACATTTACATTGCTAGGGAGAGCCCAAGTGTGAAGTTGTCCAAAATATTACCTAGAGAGTAAATTATGTTGTGGCTACCAAAGACTCATATGAATACAACAATTATGGTACAGGCAAATATCTCTCCTTACCTGCCCAAGTCTCCTCCACCATTAAAAAGCTCCGGCCAGCAAAAGATTACATTATATAAAGACATTGCAGAATTTCTTAAAAAGTTAAACTCCCCAATATAGTAGTTACAATTTGATAGTTATCAAGTTGTATTTACATTTTTTATGGAAATAGTCATTTTGAAGGACGTATGCCTTGTAAGTTACTTTTAGGATATCTTGGGAAATGATGGTAATGTATCTATAAGAAAAATGTGGGAATTTGAGGAAAGGGATTGCTGGTAACTTGTTTTTGGAATATATGATATTTCAACCAAGTTGAAATGCAGGCATAAACTTTATGTCATGGCACTCTATTTGGGGTGGTATATAAGATTGCTTGACTCTCCATTCCTTAAAAGTGTTTCGGCCTCTGCATTTGGCTTTTGTTAGAAACAAGAAAAAAAAAATATCAGGGTCAGTCTAATACTTCATATTACTTTCTAGCTAGTATTGAATAGTGAGTGACTAGCTAAGTTAAAAATGAGAAATAATGCACGCCAAGAGAATATACCAGTGGGTTCAGCCACGCATTATTGTTGGTAAAGTTTCAACTATGATAATAGGTTTTGTCATCAGTTGATCTAAGAATAATAATCAGTGTCACACAGTTCAAGATACTTGGCAAATGAAGTCTCTGCAGGTGAAATGCTGTGCAGGGAGGAGACTTTCAGGCCTTTAGTGATGGTTAACCTACTTGTAATAATTGATAATACTGCTCCAACTAAGAATGTTTGGACAGAGTCTTGGAGAAGGAGTTGTGGTGTTGAACTTGGGCACTGTAGTCAAAGTGCCAAATTCTAACCACTGAACCCCAGGGAATTCCTGAAATACTCTTGTGTTACAAATTTTATTAAAGGTATTTATGAGGTAAAAGACACAAAAGTGCAATTGGACTGAAAATGTTAATTTTTAGCATGTCGTGAGAAAGGACTTTAAGCACAGTACAATGTTGAGCTTTTGTGCTCTTGGGAGATAGTCTTTGTTGTAATCAAAGGAGTTTTGCCTGTATACATTTTAATATTCTTAAAAGGCAGTTCTTAGTGCTGTTGAAAGAATTCTGTTGTATAAAACTTGGTTTTTCCTGGTGTGATTATACCTTAAAAAGTTTGTAAAGTATGCTTTTCTGAGTTGCCAGTTAAATATTTTTCACCTAGTCATTTATTGTGGTAGGTATATCAACACCATAACATCTTTGGAGAAGACCATTTCTCTATATTGTTCTTGTTTAGGCACTTGATGATTTTTCCCTTAAGTTTTTGTTTATAAGTCTTATTTTGACATTATGGCTTCAGCTTAGAATGCTTCCTTTATCCCCTACAGTGTCAATTATTAATTTTTATTTTATTTAAAAAATATTTATTTATTTGGCACACTGGGCCTTAGTTGTGGCATGTAGAATCTTCACTCTTCATTGTGGCATGACGAATTTTTAGTGGCATTTGGGATCTAATTCCCTGACCAGTGATCGAACCCAGGCCCCTTACATTAGGAGTGCAGAGTTTCAGCCAGTGGACCACCAGGGAAGTCCCAAATTTGGCTTTATAAGCTACTTTTTTAGTCTTAGGATATAATAATAGCTACCACTTACTGAGCATTTACTGTGTGCAAACATCTCCTTATTCCTTATAGCTACACTCTGAGGTTGGTACTGTTATTCCCATTTGGCAAGTATAGAAACTAAGGTTCAGGAGGTTGATTCAGCTGTTCAGTGTCCAACCTTATATAGTTTTTGCTAGAATCTTATTTAGATTTCATAGTGATATTAGTTGGAATAGGAAAATGGTGTGCCAACTGACACTGTAGCCCTCCCAGTTCTCCATCTAATTAGCCCTCACAATTCGGTGCTCTGTATGGACTTCACCAGTGTCCTCTTGATGAGTGGTGGTTGATCAGGAGGTATGAATATGAATAAAAGTTGACATTGGCTTTGTGGGATTACCAACATCCTAGGCTCCCCAATATATTCCCTCTTCTCCAGAGGACTTTCTTCTTCAAGAGGAAAATATACTTTTCCATCCTTTAAAGGTAGTCTTAGTATGGGTACTGGTTGAGAAGTTATATTTATCTAATAACAGTATTCTTGCCTGGAGAATCCTGTGGATGGAGGAGCCTGGTGGGCTGCCGTCAGTGAGGTCACAGAGTCCGACACGACTGAAGCGACTTAGCATGCATGCAATAACAGTCTACTAAGCTGTGTATGTATATGGTTGACTGGGTTATTGTAAAGTACTAAATAAGTTGAATAATTAGGTTTTTGGTTTGTTGGGGTTTTTAAATTTTAATTTTTAGAGCAATTTTAGGTTTGATTTGTGTTTTGAGGTTTTTTTTAATGATTTGAATTGGAACTCGTGGTCAAAATGTCAAGTATTTATAAAAGGATATACTTTTTTGTTTTAACTAGAGTTGTGACTGTAACTTAATATGTTCTCTTCTGTTAGTGATAACTGAATTGTGTGACAGTAGTTTTTAGGTTCATTCATAAATTAGAAAGATGACTTTACTGTAACTGGAGTCACCATCTGTTACTTTGAGCAAAAGATCTTACCAGGTACATGTGCCAGGAGTTGCATGGATCCACAGTGGTAGACTGTTGGTGGTAGCATTGCTGAAACCAGAGCCTTATTTGGTTGAAATGTTCAGTTTCAGTTCTTCTACCTTTAAAAGAAGAGATGTTCTTTATTATTAGAGGGAAAGAGAGAGAAGTATTTCTTCATCATTTTTGGTATATCATATAGTTGAGGTAATCAAAAGTTACAGAGGATTGGAGGGAGGTTGTTGGTCTTGTCCCAGAAATGGAGGTACTAGGGACAGAAGGAATTTTCTGGCTAAATTGGGCCTGTTAATGAAAACTGACTTTCTTGTTGTTTTAGTTACTAAAAAGTTTGCCTTGAAATTTATCTGTGTTTTTAAATTCTCAGTAAGGAAGACAAGCATTTATTAGCTACTTCTTTTGCTTATAGGTTTAGTGAATATTTGCTATATTTTAATTACAATAATCATTATGGTGATTATTTATTTTGAAAAATACCCTCTTTTTTTTTGGCCCCTCAGCTTGTGGGATTTTAGTTTTCAGACCAGGGTTTGAACCCAAGTACTTGCCGATGAGAGCGTAGAGTCCTAACCACTGGAGTAGGGGATTCCCTATGGTGATTATTTAAAGAAAAAAATTAAACCTTTCCTTTTTAAAAAATGTATTTATTTTATTTTTGGCTGCATTAGGGTTTTGTTGCTGGGTGTGGGCTTTCTCTAGTTGCAGCGTGTGGGGTCTGCTGACCCGCGGGCGTCTCGTGGTGGTGGCGTCTCTTGTTGCGGAGCACAGGCTCTAGGTGTAGCAGGCTTCAGTCACTGGGTGTGGGCTCAGCGGTTGTAGCTCACGGGCTCCGGAGCGCCAGCTCAGCGGTTAGGGCGCGCGAGCCCAGCTGCTCCACAGTCCTCCTGGGCCAGGGATTGAACCCATGTCCTCTGTGTTGGCAGATGGGCTCCCAGCCACTGGACCATCAGGGAAGTCCTGTACCCTTCTTTTAAGGATTTTCTAGTCTAGTAAGAAGTAAGTAGCAAAACTGAGATTGAGTTACTATCACCATTCAAATACTTACTTTTTCCTTGGGATTTTATCAACTGAAGTTAGTAGTCTATAAATTCTAGTCTATAAGTTAATGGACTGAAATTATCTCTGATAACTTTATGGTGAGATGTACAGCCTCATACAGTGTGGAAAAGTTAGAACAATTCAGACCCAAAGTACATGTTAACATGAATCATGTATTCAAGAAAGATATTTATGTGTGTTCCTGGATTTAAAATTTTTTTGGCTTTATCCTTGGTGGTTATAGTCATAATTTTTTTTTTTTTAGTAGTCTTAATTTGCTGTGTCTGAGTATTTTTCATTTTATTTTTGTTTTCTGTTTTTACTTTTGTGGCAGATCCCATTACAAAGGGTATCAATGTGTTTTCTACTTTTAATTTTAGAATTTTTGAAATATCTATTGCTTGAGAGAATAATCTAGAGCCTCATTTAAAAAAAGGATTATAGATTCTTTCAACAATTGTCAATTGATTATGTACTGTGTGCTACATGCAGTATACACAGGTGATACATTAATGAGCAAAATAGATAAGATCCTTGCCCTTATGAAGCTCACACTTTAGCAGCAAAGATAGACAATGAAGTAATGATTTTTCTTTTTTTTAAGTTATTGTATGGGCAAGTAAGTATACTGTATATGCTGAAATGATTCATATTTTTCATGAACTTTGTTATATAATTTGCTTAGCTTTGTATTTATCCTATCTCTTTTTTTTCTGTATTTGTACAATTTTATCTTAATAATTTTCTGGATGGTGTGATTAATAGGTTTTTATTTTTCTTTATGTCTTGTATTTTTCCACATTTCACTTTCAGTACTAATTATGTATGTTTTCAGTAATCACAAAAAAAATATTTAAAAGTAGTCTTATACCAGAAGTGAAATGGATGAAAGTAGTCAAAAGGTATAAAATTCCAGTTATAGAATAAATCATGGAGATATAATGTATAAGATGGTAACTATAGTTAATAATACTGTTTTATATGTTTGTAACTTGCTAAGAGAGTACATCTCAAAAGTTCTCACTGCAGGAAAAAAATTTTAACAATGTGGTGATATATGTTAACTTTTGCTCATTGCACAATATATATAAATATTGAATCATGTTGTACACCTGAAACTAATATAATGTTGTATGTCAATTATGGGCTTCACTGAATGGTTCAGAGGTAAAGAATCCACCTGCAATGCAGGAGCCGCAGGTTCGATCCCTGGGTCCGATCCCTGGGTTAAGAAGATCCCCTGAAGAAGGAAATGGCCACCCACCTCAGTATTCTTGCCTGGGAAATCCCATGGACAGAGGGGTCTGGCACGCTATATATAGTCCATGGGGTCACAAAAGAGCTAGACACAACTTAGCAACTAAACAACATGTCAATTATATCTCCAAAAAAAAAAAAAAAAGAATTAAGAAAACTAGTATTATAAGAGGCTTTATCAAAGAAAAAAATCAAGTTGTTGCTTTATTTACTTTTAATTTTGAATTATCTCTCACCATGAATATTACCATCATCCACCCAAGTCTCCCAAGTCTGAAGTATGAAAGGTGGTTTCACATCTTTAATGCCTTTTCTTCATCCTCCTATCTGAGTTGAATATTCTTCTCCCTTTCCATTCCTGCTCACTGTACTCCTGCCCATCATTAATCTGATCTTTAAGGACCAAATATACATGTGAAATTTATTCTGCTTCCTCTGTCTCTCAAGTTAACCATTTCCATCTTTCTATTCCACATATACCCTGTATTCACAACACTTTCTGCACATGGTCTAGCCTGTGAGACTCTTTAAGTTTCTTGAGGGCAGGGGTAGTGTTTATGAGATGAATAGTTTTTTCCGAGTTTATTATAAGACCATGTTGTGTTCTAAAACTAAATCTTGTTTAAAGTAAACTTTTAAATAAGCATTTACCCACCGTATGAGAGGGGGCTTCCCTGATAGCTCAGTAGGTAAAGGATCTGCCTGCAGTGCAGGAGACCTGGGTTGGGAAGATCCCCTGGAGAAGGGAAAGGCTACCCACTCCAGTATTCTGGCTTGGAGAATTCCATGGACTGTATTGTCCATGGGGTCGCAAGGAGTTGGACACGACTGAGTGAGTACGAGAATGACACTCTTTCCGTTGATAGTTGGAAAGTGAATGCCATGTTGGTTAATGATAGCACTTGAGTTAACCAGATTCTGTGTCCCACTTAATTAGATGTAGTATTTAAAATGAATGCATACAATTGGAAGTTAAAGCCTAGTCTGTGATAGTCTAATGCAGGAGTGGGCCAGTTCAGTTCAGTTGCTCAGTCATGTCCAATGCTTTGCGACCCCGTATACTGCAGCACGCCAGGCTTCTCTGTCCATCACCAACTCCCGGAGCTTACTCAAACTCATGTCCATTGAGTCGGTGATGTCATCCAACCATCTCATCCTCTGTCATCCCCTCCTCCTCCCACCTTCAATCATTCCCAGCATCAGGGTCTTTTCCAGTGAGTCAGTTCTTCGCATCAGGTGGCCAAAGTATTGGAGTTTCAGCTTCAGCATCAGTCCTTCCAATGAATACTCAGGACTAATTTCCTTTAGGATGGACTGGTTGGATGTCCTTGCTGTCCAAGGGACTCTCACGAGTCTTCTCCAGCACCACAGTTCAAAAGCATCAGTTCGGCGCTCAGCTTTCTTTGTATTCCAACTCTCACATCCATGCATGACTACTGGAGAAACCAAAGCTTTGACTAGACAGACCTTTGTTGTCAAAGTAATGTCTTTGCTTTTGAATATGCTGTCTAGATTGATCGTAACTTTTCCTCCAAGGAGTAAGCGTCTTTTAATTTCATGGCTGCAGTCACCATCTGCAGTGATTCTGGAGCCCCCAAAAATCAAGTCTGTCACTTTTTCCATTGTTTCCCCATCTATTTGCCATTAAGTGATGGGACTGGATGCCATGATCTTAGTTTTCTGAATGTTGAGTTTTAAGCCAGCCTTTTCACTCTCGTCTTTCACTTTCATCAAGAGGCTCTTTAGTTCTTGTTCACTTCTGCCATAAGGGTGGTGTCATCTGCATATCTGAGGTTATTGATATTTCTCCCAGCAGTCTTGATTCCAGCTTGTGCTTCATCCAGTCCAGCATTTCTCATGATGTACTCTGCATAGAAGTTAAATAAGCAGGGTGACAATATACGGCTTTGATGTACTCCTTTCCCTGTTTGGAACCAGTCTGTTGTTGCATTTCCAGTTCTTTTTTTTTTTTTGACCACTTAATGTTTATTTTATCAGTACATTAAACATGGTGGTAAGTTGTTTATTCTTTAATAAATTTGATTCTCAGATCAATCTTATAATGAAGTACTATTATTCAGTTTTTTTGTTGTTGTTGTTTTTTATTAGTTGGAGGCTAATTATTTTACAATATTGTAAAATATTGTACAAAATATTGTGGGTTTTGTCATACATTGACATGAATCAGCCATGGAGTTACATGTATTCCCGATCCCGATCCCCCCTTCCCACCTCCCTCTCCACCCGATTCCTTTGGGTCTTACCAGTGCACCAGGCCCGAGCACTTGTCTCATGCATCCAACCTGGGCTGGTGATCTGTTTCACTATAGATAATATACATGCTGTTCTCTCAAAACATCCCACCCTTGCCTTCGCCCACAGAGTCCAATAGTCTGTTCTGTACATCTGTGTCTCTTTTTCTGTTTTGCATATAGGGTTATCATTACCATCTTTCTAAATTGTACATATATGTGTTAGTATGCTGTAATGTTCTTTATCTTTCTGGCTTACATGTCCAGTTCTAACTGTTGCTTCTTGACCTGCATACAGGTTTCTCAAGAGGCAGGCCAGGTGGTCAGGTATTCCCATCTCTTTAAGAATTTTCCACAGTTTATTGTGATCCACACAGTCAAAGGCTTTGGCATAGTCAATAAAGCAGAAGTAGATGTTTTTCTGGAACTCTCTTGCTTTTTTGATGATCCAGCGGGTGTTAGCAATTGATCTATGGTTCCTTTGCCTTTTTTAAATCCAGCTTGAACATCTGGAAGTTCACGGTTTACGTACTGTTGAAGCCTCGCTTGGAGAATTTTGAGCATTACTTTGCTAGCATGTGAGATGAGTGCAATTGTGTGGTAGTTTGAGCATTCTTTAGCATTGTCTTTCTTTGGGATTGGAATGAAAACTGACCTTTTCCAGACCAATTGGCTGTTTTTGTAAATGAAGTATTATTGGTTAATGGCCATGCTAATTTGTTTACGTACTGTTGATAGTAACTTTCACACTAAAGTGTCAGAGGTGACTGATGGTGACAAAAATGTGTAGTCTACAAAACCTACTAAAGTATTTACTGTCTGGCCCTTTACAGGAAAAAAAAAAAAAAGGTAAATGAAGGTAACTCTTAGACGATTTTCTTTGTGTTTGAGAACACTTTTAAAACCAGAATAATACTAATTAAGTGTGTAGAGTGTCTTGTGAATGAAAAATGAAAGCAGTAGTTTCCTCAATATTTATCTAATTTTACACACACCTTTTTTACTGCTCTTCTCTCTTAGGTTAGGTGAATCTAAAAACTTTTCTGGAGAATTCCCTGATAGTTCAGTGGCTAAGACTCCACTCTCCCAGTGCAGTAGGTCCTGGTCAGGAAACTGGATTCCCACACGTCACAACTAAGAGTTTGCATGCTGCAACTAGAAACCCTGTGTGCTGCAACTAAGATCGGGCACAGCCAAATAAATATTAAAGGCCTTTCTGTTAACAGGTTGACGAAGACATTACATTGAATTAAATTCTTTCACCCAAGAATAGTCATGGCTTCCTTGATCTAATTATCCTAAGGCAAGGCTGGGACATGGGCCGAGTGACATAGTAATGGCAGTAGGCTTGAATTGTTATAATATTGGTGTTAACACTGACTTCAAAATTCAAGTGTACTGATTTAAGATCTGATTTGTTAGCCAGGACATGGAAGCAACCTAAATGTCCATCAGTAGATGAATGGATAAGAAAGCTGTGGTACATATATATATATATATACACACAATGGAATATTACTCAGACATTAAAAAGAATACATTTGAATCAGTTCTAATGAGGTGGATGGAACTGGAGCCTATTATACAGAGTGAAGTAAGCCAGAAAGAAAAACACCAATACTAACACATATATATGGAATTTAGAAAGAAGCTGGTGATAACCCTGTATGCGAGACAGCAAAAGAGACACAGATGTATTGAACAGTCTTTTGGACTCTGTGGGATAGGGCGAGGGTGGGATGATATGGGAGAATGGAATTGCAATATATAAAATATCATATGTGAAATGAATCACCAGTCCAGGTTTGATGCATGAGACAGGGTGCTTGGGGCTGGTGCATTGGGATGACCCAGAGGGATGGGATGGGGAGGGAGCTGGGAGTGGGGTTCAGGATGGGGAACACATGTACACTCATGGCAGATTCAAGTCAATGTATGGCAAAACCTATACAATATTGTAAAGTAAAATAAATAAATAAATTAGTTAAAAAAAAAAAAATCTGATTTGGAGGTAGAGACCCAGATCTTGGTGAGGATAAACTTGGGTGAACAAAGATGCCATTTTCTTAAATGGGAAAGTATGTATTGACTGAAGGTAGAACTTAAAAGATATACTTAGGTAACTTAGGGCACAGAGGGTTGGGGAGAACATACTGGAAAATAGCCTACTTACTAGTGGGTGATTTTATGTGTCTTGAGAATCAGTATTTTACAGGGAAATTTAACAGAGTATTGGTTGTAAAACTTTGGCATTTGAAATTCTGGATGTATCAGGAAATTTACTTTGATACTCCCTTTTGTCCCAAGCGTCCTCACAGTTGGTTCTGCAAATAAATATGTACCATTTCCTCACTGTTTAAATGTTAGAAGTCTTTTAGGAAGAAAAATTAGATAGAATGAATTATTCCAAATTGTAATCTGCTTTTTTGTGTTTGGAGTTTTGGTATATAGCAAGATTGTAACACATTGAAGAACTTTGTGTAATCAGAAATATAATGGAGCTTAATTTATACTTCCATGAAAGTCTTACCAAGGTTTACTTTATTAGAATCACAAAAGAAACATCTCCAGTAATACTATCTTGGGCTGGCTTGTGAATCCAGACATTCTATAATATTCCTCAATTTAGAGAATTTTTGTTCTATAAATTTTGACTGTGATCAACTGGTTTGTCCTTGTCTTGCTTTCTGCCTTGATGGCCCTTTCATTTTGGTAACCTATCTTCTTTTCTTACATTTATCTGATTTGATTCACCATGATATCTATGTCTCATCCTTTTTCTTTCCTATTTTCCTATATTTTGGACCTCCCTTTCAACCTTAATTATATTCTTCATTCCTGTCTTTATATAGAAACAAACTTAAATTATTAAAAAAAAAAAAAGACAAAAGGGGCTTTGGAGTATGCATCTTTACCATAATTTTATAGGTAAAATGTCTTTAGTAATAATGTTATAGTTATTAAAACTTATTGTTGAATCAGGCTTTCTACCAAGATTATTTAATCCTTATAACAACTCTGTATTGCTGTTATATCGCTACTTTTGCATTATGGATAAAGCAACTGAGTCTTAAAGAGCGGTTACTTTACCACTTGCTTGAAGCGGTAACTTGCCTGAAGTCACACATTATTAAGGAGTTGGAGAAAAATTTGGTACAAAGATAGTTTATGATGTCGTGGGAATTTAAAAACAGGTAAATCCATCTTCAAAGCTCTGGTTATTGAAAACTGTACTGTCCTCTCAAGTAGGATCTTAGGATTGTAATGTGATCTTCAGTATCATGGTTGTGGTCTGAGCGTTCACACTTAGGCTTCTGAGTCAGAATATGGCAATGGTTTTCTACTCATTTATACTTTTTTATTTTGGAAAGTTCCAATTTATTAGTGTGAACGTTTTTATAAAATTTGTATTTTAATGAGTTACTGAAATGAAAGTTAAAAAATACAAATTCATAGATAACAGTTGCTTGTCCTGAACATGAATTTATTTCCTGAACATCTATTTATCATTGCTTAAGACAATGAAATAGCCTTAGAGATACATCTGACCTTTGAGCAACATGAGCTTGAATTATGTGGGTCCACTTACATGGGGATTTTTTTTTCAGTAGTAAATACTACCATACCGCGTGATGCAGGACTGGTTGAATCTGTGGATGGAGAACTGCAGATACGGAGGAGTCGTGGATGTGGAGCATGCATGTACGTTCTCAGTCCTGTCTGACTCTGTGTGACCCTGTGGACCATAGCCCACCAGGCTCCTCAGTCCATGGGGTTCTCCAGGCAAGAACACTGGAGCGGGTTGCCATTTCCTTCTCCAGGGATCTTCCTGACCCAGGGCTCGAACCTGCATCTCTTGTGTCTCTTGCCTTGGCAGGTGGATTCTATACCACTGTGCCACCTGAGAAACTGTGAATATGGAGAGATCATTATAATTTATATTCAGATTTTTAACTGTGGAGGGTCAGTGCCCCTAACCCCCATATTATTCAAGGGTCAGCTCTTAATTCTCTTCTTGGATCTTTTAAAATTAAGATTCCATCTCCTGTAGCTGTAAGCTTGTCATCAAAAGCCTTCCGGGTGGATTCCCCTACTGTTACAACTTCCATTTACCCTAATTAAAGAAGTGGTCTTAATTTTTTCCTTTTATCTCAGTGGTATATTATAATTAGGTGATTTAATTAACTATTTCTGGCTGCTTATTAGAATCATCTGGGGAATTATTTTGAAAAATACTGATGCCTGGACATTGCCACATGCCAGTAAAATTAGTCTCTGAGTATTGGGGTTCTAGTAGCAATGATTCTTTTTTCTTTTCTTTCTTGTTTTGGCTGTACATGTATCTTAGTTCCTCAACTAGGGATTGAACCAGGCCCTTGGCAGTGAATGCCTGGAGTCTTAACCACGGAACTGCCAGGGAAATCCCATAGTCTCAATGATTCGAATATGTAATAAAGGAATGTCTGTCCTCACCTATTTGTCCTGGTACTTTTCTTCAAATTTTGTCTGAAAGTCTATTTTGTCTGGTATTAATATTGCCTCTCTTGCTGTCTTTTGGTTACTGCTTCTCACAGAATACATACTTTTTCATTCTTTTAACCTCCTTGTGTCTTTGACTGTACAGGATGTCTCTTGTAGACAGCATGTATTTGTATCATGTTTTCAGGGTCATGTTTTCGTGAATCTAGAAATGCAAACAGTTACATATATAACTGCCCTAAGGGAGGAGGTACTTTGATAATATAAAAGTGCAAATACCTTACTTTTCCGGAGATCTCATAGCATGACCATAATTACGAAAATTTGGATGATTGATTAGGAGATGGGAAAAGCACTCCAGATAGTAAACAGCATGGGAAGAGGCATGAAAGTGTGAAGTAATACAGTGTATCTAGGAAACTTTAGGCATTAGCTTTCCAAAAGATTTGTGGTTGAGGAACTTCCAACCATGTGAGAAAATCACATTGGGAAATGAGTTATAAGCTTCTTACAAGTATTTTTTTTTTCTTTAAAGTAAAAAAAAAGTGCATGAAATAAAGGCAAGATGTCAGTGACTTAGTATCCATAAAGAATTATTTTGCTTTATTCACTTTGTTCTAACATTATTCACTTGTTTCTAACTTAACACTTAGCATATAGTAGATGCTCAAATGTTGGTTGAATGAATAAATGTCATGTATGTCAAGTAGGTAATGATGACTGTTTTGATGTACTTTTAGTTTTTCTTTTTCTTTGCTTGCTAGAGATTTGTCATAGTGTAACTCTCCTTGTCATTTTGGGTATTGCTTATATGGATAGATACACTTGACTCTTTTTTTTTTTTTTTTTTTTTTTTAAAAAATTTTCTTTTTTTTTTTTTTTTTTTTTATTTATTTTTTTTTTTTATTAGTTGGAGGCTAATTACTTTACATCATTACAGTAGTTTTTGTTATACATCGAAATGAATTAGCCATGGACTTACATGTGTTCCCCATCCCAGTCCCCCCTCCCACCTCCCTCTCCACCTGATCCCTCTGGGTCTTCCCAGTGCACCAGGCCCTAGCACTTGCCTCATGTACCCAACCTGGGCTGGTTATCTGTTTCACCCTAGATAATATATATGTTTCAATGCTGTTCTCTTGAAACATCCCACCCTTGCCTTCTCCCAGAGTCCACAAGTCTGTTCTATACAACTGAGTTTCTTTTTCTGTTTTGCATATAGGGTTATAATTACCATATTTCTAAAGTCCATATATATGTGTTAGTATACTGTAATGGTCTTTATCTTTCTGGCTTACTTCGCTCTGTATAATGGGCTCCAGTTTCATCCATCTCATTAGAACTGATTCAAATGAATTCTTTTTAATGGCTGAGTAATATTCCATGATGTATATGTACCACAGCTTCCTCATCCATTCGTCTGCTGATGGGCATCTGGGTTGCTTCCATGTCCTGGCTATTATAAACAGTGCTGCGATGAACATTGGGGTGCATGTGGCTCTTTCAGATCTGGTTTCCTTGGTGTGTATGCCCAGAAGTGGGATTGCTGGGTCATATGGCAGTTCTATTTCCAGCTTTTTAAGAAATCTCCACACTGTTTTCCATAGTGGCTGTACTAGTTTGCATTCCCACCAACAGTGTAAGAGGGTTCCCTTTTCTCCACACCCTCTCCAGCATTTATTGCTTGTAGACTTTTGGATAGCAGCCATCCTGACTGGCGTATAATGGTACCTCATTGTGGTTTTGATTTGCATTTCTCTGATAATGAGTGATGTTGAGCATCTTTTCATGTGTTTGTTAGCCATCTGTATGTCCTCCTTGGAGAAATGTCTGTTGAGTTCTTTGGCCCATTTTTGGATTGGGTCATTTATTTTTCTGGAGTTGAGCTGGAGGAGTTGCTTGTATATTTTTGAGATTAATCCTTTGTCAGTTGCTTCATTTGCTATTATTTTCTCCCAATCTGAGGGCTGTCTTTTCACCTTGCTGATAGTTTCCTTTGTTGTGCAAAAGCTTTTAAGTTTCATTAGGTCCCATTTGTTTATTTTTGCTTTTATTTCTGAAATTCTGGGATGTGGGTCATAGAGGATCCTGCTGTGATTTATGTCGGAGAGTGTTTTGCCTATGTTCTCCTCTAGGAGTTTGATAGTTTCTGGTCTTACATTTAGATCTTTAATCCATTTGGAGTTTATTTTTGTGTATGGTGTTAGAAAGTGTTCTAGTTTCATTCTTTTACAGGTGGTTGACCAGTTTTCCCAGCACCACTTGTTAAAGAGGTTATCTACACTTGACTCTTGAATGACACACAAGGGAAAAGTCCACATGTAACTTCACAGCTGACCGGCCGTCTCTATGTGGAATTCCATGTTGGCGAATTCAACCAATCACATATCGTTAAACCATCTGTAGATGGTATAGTAATGTGGTGAAAAAAATATGTTGTGTAGGTGGACTCATGCAGTTTACACCCCTGTTGTTCCAGGGTCCACTGTACTGCTGAATCCCCCTCTTCACTTGTTTCCATTCTTCCTTTTTTTTCCTTTTTCTTTCTTCCTCTCTTCCTCCATTCCTTCCTCCCTCCCTGCTTCCTTCCTTCTTTCCACGTTTCCCCCAGGTCCTCTCCATCTTGGGTATTATTATTATTATTTATTAATTAATTTATTTTTTATTTTTTGCTTGTAGGAGTCTAGTTCTCCAACCAAGGATTGAGCCTGGGCCCTTGGCAGTGAGAGCACAGAGTCCCTGGACCTCCAGGGAAGTCCCTATCTTCGGTTTTATAATAGTACTTTAGAAGCCTGAGATGGAAAATCTTTGTGTGATCTCTCAGTTCTTTTCTTAGGATATATGATTGTACAAGATTGTAAGTGCATGGTGAAGCTTGTGTTAACCTCTGTCTTCTAAGCTTATTAATGTTTATAGGAATCTTCAGAGTATAGTTCAGAAATTCATATTTCTTTTTTTCTGAAGACATATCAGGGAAAAGTCATCTCTCTTCTGCTATTTATTTATTTTTTTTTGTTTGTTTTGTTTTTTTGTTTTTTTTTTTTTTTTTGCTATTTATTTAAAAAAATTTTTTAGTCCTATTTCTCGGAATCATTTTATATCATCTCCACCAGGGGTAACTTGAAATTCTTACTTGTAAAACTACAATTTCTTGAGTTGTTGAAAGGCAGTGTGGAGGCTTGAGAGTAGGAAAATCAGCTAGAGAATTTTATTGCTATGGGTTGGGGCAGTGGCTGTTGGGAGTGAGAAGAAAGGCCAGATAATAGATTTGATTATAGATTTGATAATAAGATTTACATATAGATTTGATTAGGATTTAATGATCAGATTATGTGAAGGATCTTCGAGTAAAAAGACCTTTGGTTGTGTGCGCCTCTTTGAGATCCCTTTGAGCCTGTAGCCTACTGGGCTTCTCTGTCATGGAATTTTCCAGGCAAGAGTATTAGAATGGGTTGCCATTTCCTTCTCCAGGGGATCTTCCTGACCTGGGGATTGAACCCAGGTCTCTTGCATGGCAAGCAGACGCTTTACCCTCTGAGCCACCAAAAGAAAGCAAAACCCAAAAAGATCTTTTGTATGACTAAAAAATGTTTAGTATGATTCCTAGGTTTCTGAGTGGGTAATTGATAGTTTCATTATTGAGGAAATGGCCAAAAAAGCCAACAGTTTATGTGGGGATGGTGTGATTCCCTATTTAAAAAAATTCAGACTTCATATGTGAGCACTATTTGAAGAACTAGCCATGTTGATTTTATAGCTTACTAAAAGCTTGTTCTGGAATAAACAGATTATGGCAGTATAACTAACTTTATAGCTCTTTTTTGTGATATATTTAAGTTGCTGTATGTATGTTAAATATACATTTAACATTTTGTTAAGGACATTTTTATAGAATGCCTTATTTATGTACTTAAAATAATTAAAATTAGCTTTATTAAACTGGCTTGGCATTGATGCCCAATTGTATTCTCTTTTTTTTCTTTTTTTTTTTTTTGGTATTCTCTTTTAAGTAAAGCTTTCTTTAACTGAGTCTGTCATTTTCATTTGCAAAAAAGTTTTGTTTTAATATTAGCGATTACTGTGTTCTGCTGAGTAAAGATTTGTTAGTTGTTAGACAGTTCTCTTCTCCCCTCCCCACAAATAAGCAGATGGAACTTCAAATAAATTGAAATGCTTTTCTAAATAAATAGATATATTAAATATGTAGTGTGGGTTGAGCCCATTATACAGATGAGAAGTACTTAAATTAATGTGTCCTTTCTGTTTATAGTTGATGAGTCATTCTTGATTAATCTTGAAAGATTCTTTAACAGAAATTTTAAGTTGAATTCCATTTTAGGAGTGATCTTTCTTCAACTTTTACACATGCTGTTAGACACCATGTGGTAATTCAAACCTGTATTTTTACTTGAGTCTGGTCTCACACCATTTAGTTAGTGAAGGATGGCACTATCATCTTGAAAGACAAAATGTTACCCCTTGAAGAAATTATGAATACTTCTTAAGCTAGAATTATCAATAATGTAAATAATTGTATCTAAGGGAAATTGATGTTGAGTTTTTTTTCCATTCTCTCTACGGTTGATACTTGAACAGAGTAACTTGCTTTAATAACTCAAGCAATGTGAAAATCTTAACAGGCTTCCTCCCTGGCCATGCCTTTCAGTCCCACAACCAACCTGCCGTGTTTTAATTACCTGGGATTTTAGGTCCGTATTGTCATTCATTTATTTATGTTTCTCAACAATTATTTAGACTATGTTTTAGTAGTTTATTTACTCACCACTGTTTTTGATTCCCACATTTTTCCTCTTACATTCATTCTTTTGTTGTAGTACATTCTTTTCAAACAGGATTTCTAAGAGGTAAACTTGAGTTCTTGCATGTCTGAAAATATTTTATTTTGTCCTCTGTTCTTACTGGCAATTTAAATTGAATACAGTATTCAAATAATTTCCCCCCAGAACTCTTTTATCTTTTAGCATCCACTGCTACTGATGAGATATCTGCCAGTTTGATTCTTGTTCCTTTGTGAGTTTCTTTTTCTTCTTGAAAGTTTTTAATAATTTTTTTCTTAATCCTCAGAGCTCTAAAATTTTTTAGGATGTGCTTTTTTCTTTGTTTCCTTGCTTTTTAAAAAAAATTATTTAGGTTGGTGCAAAATATTACAGTTTTACACCATTAATTTTAAATCATTAAAACTAGGCACACATTTTTATTAATCAAAGTAGGAGCTGTTACAATCAACACATTTTTGCCGATGAGAAATAAGTTTGTTTATTCCTGTAGTGTAAAAATACGTGCTTTGGGATTTGATGAACGCTTGGATAGTATTTTCTGCCTCCTACTGGTTGTGGAAACGTTTTTCCCTGCAAAAAGTTGTTAAGGTGCTTGAAGAAGTGGTAGTCAGTTGACGAGAGGTCAGGTGAATATGGCAGATAAGGCAAAAAACTTCATAGCCCAGTTCGTTCAACTTTGGAAGGGTTGGGTTGTGCCATGTGCAGTTGGACACTGTCGTGGAAAAGAATTGGGCCCATACTGTTGACCAGTGCCAGCTGCAGACAGTACAGTTTTTGGTGCCATCTCATTGATTTGCTGAGCGTGTTTCTCAGGTGTAATGGTTTCTTTGGGATTCAGAAAGCTATGCTGGATCAGTCTTGCAGTAGACCACCAGACAGTGACCACCTTTTTGGTGCAAGTTTGGCTTTGGAAAGTGCTTTGGAGCTTCTTCTTGATCCAGCCACTGAGTTGGTCATAACCTGTTGTCATATACAATCCACTTTTTATCGCACGTCACAGTCTGATCGAGACGTGGTTCATCATTGTTGCATAGAAGAGAAGATGACACCTCACAACGACAATATTTTTGATTTGTGGTCAACTCACGAGGCACCCCCTTATCAAGCTTTTTCACCTTTCCAGTTCGCTTCAAATGCCAAATGGCCATGTGGTCTATTTGAGTTCTTTGACAACTTCTCACACAGTTGCAAGAGGATCAGCTTCAGTGATTGCTATCAGTTGGTTGTTGTCACACCCAGTGGCCGGCCACTGCGCTCCTCATCTTCAAGACTGTTTTGCAAAATTGTCTGTTTTGCAAAATTTCTTGAACCACCACTGCACTGTTTGTTGGCAGTTCCCAGGCCAGATGCGTTGTTTATGTTGTGAGTTGTCTCTGCTGCTTTATGAGCCATTTTGAACTTGAATTAAAAAAAAAATCTTTAGAATTTACTTTTTGTCTAACATCATTTCTGTAATCTAAAATAAATATAAATAATGAGTCATTAGCAAAAATACATAAAATGAGAAATGCACATTAAAATGATGTATACTATAACCACATTTATTTAAAAATGTATTTTTTTTTTAAGAATAATGTATTTCGATATTATACAGCTAAGTTCAACAATGCACAAATTACTACAGTTACTTTTGCTCGAGGCAGTATTTACATGGTTGCACCGGGTCTTCATTGGGGCACACTGCATCTTCGATCTTTGTCCTGGCAAATGAAATCTTTAGTTGTGGCATGCGGAATCGCTAGTTGTGGCATGTGGGATTTTTTCAGTTACGGCTTGCGAACTCTTAGTTGCGACATGCGGGCTCTAGTTCCCTGACTAGGGATTGAACACAGGCCCCCCTGCATTGAGAACACAGATTGTTAGCCACTGGACCACCAGGGAAGTCTCAGTTTTTAAAGATTCTTTGTACATGATCCTGTTGTTTGTAAATGAAGACAGTCTTACATCTTTGTTTTCTATCTGCATATGTTTGATTTCTTTCTCTTCCCAGAACTACATGTAGAGTCATGAATATAAGTGGTAGTTAAGGATGTTCTTGGCCTGAGATCATCCTGATCTTAGGGGGAAAGAATTTAGTTTTTCACCATTGAGTATGTTAACAGATTTTTCACTGTGCCCTTTCTCAGGTTGAGGAAGTTCCCTTCTATTTCTAGATTATCAGAAGTGGGTGTTGGATCTTTTTTTAAAAATATTTATTTGTATTTAGTTGTTGGTGTGTCGGGTCTTAGTTGTACCGTGTGGGATCTTTATGCCAGTATGCAGGATCTTTGGTGGTGACATGCAGGCTCTGGAGTACATGGACTCAGCACTTGCAGCATGTGTGATCTTAGTTCCCCGACCAGGAATTGAACCACTGGACCATGAGGGAAATCCCATCTTTTCCCCATCTATATGCCATAAATTGATGGGACCGGACGCCATGATCTTAGTTTCTTGAGTGTTGAGTTTTAAGCCAACTTTTTCTCTCTCCTCTTTATCAATTACCCTTTTATATATTTGCTAAAATTGTGTTAAGAAACTTTGCATCTCTGTTCATGAGGGATATTAGTTTGTGGTTTTCTTTCATTATGTGTTTTTCTGATTTCGATATCAAGATAAAACTAGCTCATGGGAGGAATTGGAAAGTATTTCCTCCTTTTCAGTTTTCTGAAATTATTTGTATAGAGTTGGTATTTTTTAAAACTGTGGCTCAATTTACCAATTAAACTATCTAGGTTTGTAGTTTTCTTTATGGGAAGGCTTTAAACTACAGATTTCATTTCTTTAATAGATATGGGATTATTCATGTTATCTGTGTCTGTTTGGATGAGCTTTGGTAATTTGTTTCTTTCAAGGAATTTTTCCACTTCACTGAAGTTACAAAATTTATCAGCATGCATTTGCTCATAGTATTATATTCTTATCTTTTTCATGTCTGTAATACATCTCATTCCTGATAATGTTAATTTGTGTCCTTCTCCCTCTTGCCTCACTCTGGATAGAGGTCAATCATTTTAATTTTTCTCAAAGAACCAGCTTTTGGTTTCATTGATTTCTGCTACTTATTGTTTCTTTTCCTCTCCTTATTCTGTGTTACATTTGTGTTGTCTCACTTCCCACCTTTTTGAAGTAGGGCTTTTATTTTTTTTTCTTTCATGTTATGTAACTTTCACTTATACAGCTTTATAACTGAAAGCGTTATAGTTTAACATCTGTGTGCACTACAGAGTATCAAATCTGTTTACTGTCTATTACCATATACTCAAGACTACCTAGGTGATGCAGTGGTAAAGAATCTGCCTGCCAGTGCTGGAGATGCGTAGATCCCCTGGAGTGGGAAATAGCAACTTGCTCCAGTATTCTTGCTTGAAAAATTCAGTGGAGCCTGGCAGGCTACAGCCCTTGGGATCTCAAAGAGTCGGACATGACTGAGTATGCACACACACACACACACAACATACAGTTGACCCCCTTCACCTATTTTGCCCACCCCCCTGAATCACCTTTCCCACTGGTAACCACTATTCTGCTCTATCTGTGAGTTTGTTTTTGTTTTATTTTGTTTGTTGGATTTTTTTTGTTTCAGATTTCACATATGAGTAAAATCATACAGTATTTGTCTTTGACTAACTTCACTTAGCATAATGCCCTCAGAGTCCATTCTTGTCACAGATGGCAAGATTTCCTTTTTTATGGCAGTGAACATAGGGATGTATCTTTTTTTTTTTTTTTTTAAGGGATGTATCTTTTTGAATCAGTATTTCCATGTCCTTTAAAAAATACCCAGGAGTAGGGTAGCTGGGTCATGTAGTGTTCTATTCTTAATTTTTTGAGGAAATCTATACTATTTTCTCTACTGGCTGCACCAATTTACATTAATTTTTTTTTTTGTTTTCATTTTCTGCTCTGTCTGGATGAATTCCATCATTTTTCTTCTTACTTACTGATTCATTTTTCTACCTCATCCAGTCTGCTGTTAAACCTAACATTTCATTATTATTATTATTGGTTCAATTATAACTTTTTATAAAAATTTTGTTTGGTAGTTTCTTATATTTTCTCTCTTTGTT
Source organism: Odocoileus virginianus (assembly GCF_023699985.2). Classification (NCBI taxonomy): domain Eukaryota; kingdom Metazoa; phylum Chordata; class Mammalia; order Artiodactyla; family Cervidae; genus Odocoileus; species Odocoileus virginianus. The sequence goes on from NC_069701.1 coordinate 16,281,720, forward strand.
GAGGTTCTCACTTGTTCATACCTTCTTCTTCCAAGTTCAGTGAGTACCTTTATGAATATTACTTTGGACTCTTTATTGGATAGATTGCTTACCTTTATTTTGTTTAGTTCTTTTTCTGAGTTTTATCTTGTCTTGTGATTGGAACAGACTCCTCTGTCCCCTCATTTTGCCCGATTCTCTTTGCTTGTGTTAGGTAAATCAGCTACCTCTCCCAGGCTTGGAGGAGTGGCCATGCAGGAGACACCTCGTGGTGCTCACAAGTGCAGTCCTGCCTGGCCCTCGGATGCTGGTGTCAGTGGGTACCCGCGTGGGGGCGGTGTCAGGGCCGAGCTGCTGCCGTGCCGCGCGGTGGGCGGCAGCGCTCCTGAGAATGGCTGTGGGGTCTGGCTGCTAGGTGCTGTAGGAGGGCTTTCATCTGGCTGGCTCTCAGGCCTGGAGGGAGGCACAAGAGGAATGGGGCTCTTGGTTGGGCCATGCCCACTATGTTAACAGGTAAGATCAGTGGTCTCAAACTTTTTGGTTAAAAAAAATTTTTTTTGGTCCCAGGGACTGGTTTCATGGAAGACAGTTTCTCCATGGAATGGGGTAGAGTGCGGGAAAGGGGTGGAGGTGGTGGGGGTTCACGAGATAAGGAGAGCAGTGGGGAGCTGCAGGTGGAGCTTCGCACGCTGGCCTGCCGCTCACCTCCCGCTCTGCACAGGCTCCTAGCAGCCGCAGACCGCTACTGGTCTGCGGCTGGGGGACTGAGGGCCCCCGCTTTAGATGGAGGTTTCCAAAATGGCTTCCGCCGGCGTCTTCGTGCCTAGGAAGCATCCCCAGTGGTTCCTCTCAGATAGATGCTTCAAGATTAGTGAGTAGATCCCCTTCCCCTCTGGCCCGGGTCTTTTCAGGCTTGTGTTTATGCACTGGTTTTTCAGTTGACACAGTCTGTGTGCAATCCCCTTAGGAGCAGCTTTTTGTTGTTGTTGTTCGTTGTCATTCTGTCGTTTTCCTGGACATATTCCTTGTTTCCTGTTTTTTTTGTTTTTTGTTTTTTTTTAATTTTATTTATTTATTGACTGTGCTGGGTCTTCACTGCTGTGTGTGGGCTTTCTCTGGGTGCAGTGATCTGGGACTACTCTTCATCTCTGGTTCGTGGGCTTCTCATTGCGGTGGCTTCTCCTTGCAAAGCCTGTGCTCTAGGCATGCGGCCTTCAGTGGACTCGGTAGTTGTGGCTCACAGACTTGGTTGCTCCTCAGCATGTGGGATCTTCCCAGACCAGGAATCAAATCCATGTCCCCTTCTTTGGCAGACTGGACCCCTAGGGGAGTCTTTCTTGTTGGTTTTTAAAGCCAGGTGTTTGGGGGGCTCCTCTACTCAGAATCTGAGGGTTGGAATGCCCAATGTGAAACTTAAATCCCTTGCTCTTCAGGGAAAATAGCTATACCTTTGTGATCCTTCCCAGTTGTGGATTGTGGGCGAGGTGTGGTTTTTCTTTTGGAGTATCTCTGTTTCATCTACCTGTGTCACTGCTGTCCTTTTATCCTTTTTTTATGGAGATTCTCTCATCTAGTTTTCAGGTCTCTTTCAGAGGGAATTATTGTATTTAGTTGTGGATTTGTTGTTTCATGGGAGGTGAGTTCAGGATCTTTCTGCATCGTCAAATGGAACCTGACCTCCTTCATTTGCTGTGTTTTAAAATTTTTAGTTGAGGTATAGTTGACATACAATATTAGTTTTGGGTGTGCAGCATAGTGATTAGACATTTATGTTAATTCCGTTTTGAGATGATCACTGTGATAAGTCTAGTTACCATCTGTCATCATTTAAAGTTATTATAATATTGCCTGTGTTCTGTATTCTGAATGTTACATCCCCATGACATTTGTTTTTATCACTAGAAGTTTGTGCCTTTTGATTTTATTTGGCTGCACTGGGTCTTAGTTGTGGCATGCGGGATCTTCTGGTTGCAGCTTGCAAACTCTCACTTGAGGCCTGTGGGATCTGGCTCCCTGACCAGGCACCTGCATTGGGAGTGCAGAGTCCTAGCCACTGGACTATTAGGGAAGTCCCTACTGTATTTTTAATATCAGATGCTGTAGTTTTCCTCTCTGAAATTTTTATTTATGTCTTTTTAAAGAAATATTGTCCATGGTTTCATTTAACACATTCAGTCTTTGCTGTAGCTTCTTGAACCAATGTATTATAGTAACTTATAATCATATAATACCTATTCATGTCCCTGTCTATTCATTCTATTCTTTGAGTCCCTTCTGAGTCAGATTTTAATTGTTCTTTTCTTCTCATGATAGGTTTAATTTTCTGCTTTCGTTTTTGTGTCTGGTAATTTTTGATTTGATACTAGACATTGTTAATTTTAACTAAGCTAGATGCTAGATATTTTTGTACACTTGTTAATATAATAGTCTTATTAAACTCTGGACATGATTCAGTTACTTTGAAACTGTTTATTTAATATCTTGCTTCTAAGCTTTTTTAGGTGGGACAGGATATGTGTTTATTGCAGAATTTATTTTCTTCTGACTGATGCAAGACTCATTTTTCTGTAGTAAAATAGTAAATATGTTAGGCCTTATGAGCTATTCCATCTTTCTTGCAGCTACCTATCCCTTCTGTTACAGTTTGCAAGCACTATACTCCATAGGGAGTTTTTAAAAGAATGAGGATATTGTGAGATTTATTCTTGACACTGTAATTTGAATTTCATCTAGTTTTCAATTGTCATGAAATATTACCATATGGCTTTTTTTTTTTAAGTTTTTTTAATAATGTAAAAACTATCCTGAGTTCTTTGGCTATACAGAAGGAGGTGGACCAGATTGATCCATGGGATATAGTTTGCTGACCTTTTCTCTAACCAATCCTATTTGAAATATGACCTTTTTCTATTTTGACTACTGGGGACATATAAGACTTGTATGGGTGCCGGGCACATTATTTCCTCTAGTCCTTTTAGTGATTCTTTACCTCACCTTGGGTAGTTTCCTCACATATGTACACTGATCAGTACTTTGCTGAAGACTCAGAAAGGGTTGTTTGCAGATTTCCAGAGTGGTCTCTGCACCTCTCACCTCTTTGGTCACTACTCCATGAGTGCTAATTCCTATCTCCAATTTGCCTTTTGACTCCCAGCCTCACCTCTGTAACAGGACAATTGCCAGGTCTTGACCAGGTCCTCTCTCTTTGCCTCAGAAATAACTGGGATGATTGCAGTGTTCATTGTCTTTGTTTCCAGTCTTTTATGTATCACTTTTCACTGTCTTTTCTCACCTCTTGTGTGATGTCTTGAGTGCTGCTGTTTTATATATTCTGTTCTGTTGTTTGGTTGTTTCAGGTAAATACAATTTCTGCTGCTCCATGTTAATTGGAAACACAAGCCTATTATTTTTCCTCCGTCTCTGGTTTTTTTTTTGTTTGTTTGTTTTTTACTGTCATTTTAAGGGATTTGTGGAGAAGGGACAGCCCACTCTCTTGGTGCAATGTACCTTCATTATTTTGAGAATTAAAATATTGGGACCTTTCATTTCCCAAGTGTGCGTATAGTGCATATTGCATGTTAACCCCTTTTCTGGGTCTTATGAATAAAATTTTAAAGGAACTTCCATTATAGGCAGTCTCCAAAATTAAATAGTGAACATAGTGTCTATCCATGAAATAAGGGATTTGTGGAGAGGGACAGCCCACTCTCTTGGTGTAATGTACCTCCATTATGGATTCCTTATGGATTTACTGGCTTGAGTGAATCATAACCAAAGGTCCACAAATGATTTATTTTTAAATGCCAATTTTAGATTTAAGTAAATGCATAGCTACTTGTCCAAATGCCAGATAGGCTAAAAATGATATTGTATCTTTGCTTTTTCTTTCTTTTTATGGTTTTATTCTCATTTGTTTCTTTTTAAAAAAGATTATTGGCATATAGTTGATTTACAATGTTGTGTTGGTTTCAGGTATGTAGCACAATGAATCAGTTCTCAGGGGGGTTTTTTGTTTTTTTGTTTTAAAGACTTTTCCCCCTTATAGGCTATTACAGAGTACTGAGGAGAGTTCCCTATGCTATTCGGTGTTTCATTATTTTTTGGTGTTTTTTTTAGAATTCAGTTGTTTGTATCATTGTTTCTGTATGAAATATTCTCAACTCACTATAGTAATATGTTTTTCCCATATTGATCGAATATTATTATGGATAGTTAATAGTAACTTTTGCTAAGTAAAACACAGGCAATTTTAATAAATTCGGTTTGGCAAACCAAATCTCTTAAAACATATTTGTGTTGAAAAAAAATGGGATGCAATGTGACATAGAGTGAAAACGTGGTATTTAGTGTCAGCGCTGGCTTATAATATTAGATTTGCCACTTGATATTTATGTGTCTTGGGCAAGTTATTTATTTGTGAGTCTCTTCATAGTAGTGACAACAATATTCATCTTTAAAGTTGTTTTAAGGATCCAGTGATCCCTCTTGCTTTTTTTTGGAAATTTCAGAAACCAACATATGACACCCCTATTGTTTCCTTTTAAGTAGTTGACATGTGAAAAATAGATCCATTTATAATTCATTCTTCTTTGAATTTGTATGGTCTGCTCATATATATTTGTCATTAATTTTGTTTCAAAAAATTTGGAATTTCTTCTCTGACGACAATGGAGCAATAAGGAGTCTTTACTCCTTTGTCACAAATAGTTGGTAAACTGGACTAAAATATATGAACCGCCTTTTATGAGATATTACACCAAAGGCAGAGTAGGATTGTGGTCCCTGAGAGGGGGGTAATAAAGAATATGAGTTCTACAACTACCGTGTCTTTCTGCCTGGAAGCAACTTTGGAACTGAAGAAGCAGGGAGGGGAAGCCTAATGATCCTGTAAGCCATGCTCAGTTGAGGAGGCACAGACTGGATTTTGGCAAGGCTTGGGCAGCTACAGGTTGCATGGTCAGGTTCCAAAAAGATAGGAACTGTGCAATCAAAGGAACTCCAAGGGGCTTCCTTGGTGGCTCAGAGGTAAAGAATCCATCTGCTAATGCAAGAGACACAGGTTTAATTTCTGATCTGGAAAGATCCCACATGCCACAGAGCAGCTAAGCCCTTATGCCACAACTATTGAGCCTGTGTTCTAGAGCCTGGGAGCCACTGCTACTAAGCCTGTGTGCTGCAGCTGCTGAAGCCCATGTGCCCTGGAGCCTGTGCTCTGCAACAGAAGACGCCACTGCAGTGAGAAGCCTGTGACCCGAAGCTGGAGAGTAGCCTGTGGATCATGGAGACCAAGCTCAGCCAAAAATGTGTGTGTGTGTGTGTGTGTGTGTGTGTGTGTATAAAGCTCCAAAAATCTTTATATGGGCTACCTTGTGTCTTTAATGAATGCTAGGTTGTGAATGCATAAAGTTAAACTCTGTAAAGCCAGACAGTGAACATCCAGTGAATTACTAGCAGAATATTTACCAGATTTATGCAGGAGACATTTAACTCTGACCAGAGTGAAGGATCTTTTGGCACATCCCAAGATATTCAGTGGCGAACCCATTGGATTTGTCATGTTGTAAAGATAGAAAAGTCCTAAAGGAGGTGAAATAGATCTCTAAATAATAACCTGCTAAAACAAAGCCCTACTCTCTGATGGTTGCCAACACTCAAAAACAACAGTGTGATTCATATTTTCCCACATTTAAGCAGAAATTCCTAGACATTGCAAGAAACATGTCCAAGGTAGTCTATAACCAGGAGAAAAGTCAGTTCAAAGAAATAGATCCAGAAATGAAAGGGGTGATGGAGCTAGCAGACAGCTATAATATAAATATATTTATATTAAAAATAAAATGAATTATAAATTAATAATAGCTAATTGTAACTAATAAATCTAAAGAAAAATATGAACGTAATATGGCTAGAGAAATGGAAGACATAAAAAAGAAATAGAACTTCTAGGAGGAAAGAAAGGATTATCTGAGGTAGAAAATTAACTGAACAGATTTAACAGTAGATTGGACAGAGCAGAAGAACAGACCCAGTAAACTTGAAGATATAGCAAAATATATTAATCTTAAAATGTACCAGAGAAAGAGAGCTGAAAATAGTCAGTAGCTCATTGGTCTGTGGGATACCAGGTAAACTCAACAAAGTGTATTTGACATTCTCAAAGGATGGAACCAAAAGTATTACAAGAAGTAATTGCTCAAAATTTTCCAAATTTGATGAAAATGATGAACTCATAAGATCCAATAGTCTGAACCAAACCCAAAGCAGGGTCAGTTCAGTTCAGTTCAGTCGCTCAGTCATGTCCGACTCTTTGCGACTCCATGAATCGCAGCACACCAGTCCTCCCTGTCCATCACCAACTCCCGGAGTTTACTCAAACCCATGTCCATCAAGTGGGTGATGCCATCCAGCCATCTCATCCTCTGTCGTCCCCTTCTCCTCCTGACCTCAATCCCTCCCAGCATCAGGGTCTTTCCAGTGAGTCAACTCTTCGCATGAGGTGGCCAAAGTACTGGAGTTGCAACTTCAGCATCAGTCCTTCCAGTGAACACCCAGGACTGATCTCCTTTAGGATGGACTGGTTGGATCTCCTTGCAGTCCAAGGGACTCTCGAGAGTCTTCTCTAACACTACAGTTCAAAAGCATCAATTCTTTGGCACTCAGCTTTCTTCACAGTCCAACTCTCACATCCATACATGACTACTGGAAAAACCATAGCCTTGACTAGACAGACCTTTGTTGGCAAAGTAATGTCTCTGCTTTTTAATACGCTATCTAGGTTGGTCCTAGATAGTCCTTCCAAGGAGTAAGCGTCTTTTAATTTCATGGCTGCAATCAACCATCTGCAGTGATTTTGGAGCCCCCAGAAGTAAAGTCTGATACTGTTTCTACTGTTTCCCCATCTATTTGCAATGAAGTGATGGGACCAGATGCCATGATCTTAGTTTTCTGATTGTTGAGCTTTAAGCCAACTTTTTCACTCTCCTCTTTCACTTTCATCAAGAGATTCTTTAGTTCCTCTTCACTTTCTGCCATAAGGGTGGTGTCATCTGCATATCTTAGGTTATTGATATTTCTCCCAGCAATCTTGATTCCAGCTTGTGCTTCTTCCAGTCCAGCGTTTCTCATGATGTACTCTGCATATAAGCTAAATAAGCAGGGTGACAATATACAGCCTTGACATACTCCTTTTCCTGTTTGGGACCAGTCTGTTGTTGCATGTCCGGTTCTAACTGTTGCTTCCTGACCTGCATACAGATTTCTCAGGAGGCAGGTCTGGTGGTCTGGTATTCCCATCTCTTTCAGAATTTTCCACAGTTTATTGTGATCCACATAGTCAAAGGCTTTGCCATAGTCAGTAAAACAGAAATAAATGTTTTTCTGGAACTCTCTTGCTTTTTCGATGATCCAGCGGATGTTGGCAATTTGATCTCTGGTTCCTTTGCCTTTTCTAAATCCAGCTTGAGCATCTGGAAGTTCATAGTTCATGTATTGCTGAAGCCTGGCTTGGAGAATTTTGAGCATTACTTCACTAGCGTGTGAGAGGAGCGCAATTGTGTGGTAGTTTGAGCATTCTTTGGGATTGCCTTTCTTTGGGATTGGAATGAAAACTGACCTTTCCAGTCCTGTGGCCATTGCTGAGTTTTCCAAATTTGCTGGCATATTGAGTGAAGCACTTTCACAGCATCATCTTTCAGGATTTGAAATAGCTCAACTCACCGAAATCAGATTGATTATATTCTTTGCAGCCAAAGATGGGGAAGCTCTATACAGTCAGCAAAAACAAGAGCTGGCTGTGGCTCAGATCATGAACTCCTTATTGCCAAATTCAGACTTAAATTGAGGAAAGTAGGGAAAACCATTTGATGATTCAGGTATGACCTAAATCAAATCCCTGAGGACTATACAGTGGAAGTGAGAAATAGATTTAAGGGACTAGATCTGACGGACAGAGTGCCTAATGAGCTATCGACAGAGGTTCATGACACTGTACAGGAGACAGGGATCAAGACCATCCCCAAGGAAAGGAAATACAAAAAGGCTAAATGGTTGTCTGAGGAGGCCTTAGAAATAGCTGTGAAAAGAAGAGAAGCGAAAGGCAAAGGAGAAATGGAAAGATATTCCCCATTTGAATACAGAGTTCCAAAGAATAGCAGAGATAAGAAAGCCTTCCTCAGCGATCAGTGCAAAGAAATAGAGGAAAATAACAGAATGGGAAAGACTAGAGATCTCTTCCAGAAAATTAGAGATACCAAGGGAACATTTCATGCAAAGATGGGCTCGATAAAGGACAGAAATGGTATGGACCTAACAGAAGCAGAAGATATTAAGAAGAGGTGGCAAGAATACATAGAAGAACTGTACAAAAAAGATCTTCACGGCCCAGATAATCACGATGGTGTGATCACTCACCTAGAGCCAGACATTGTGGAATGTGAAGTCAAGTGGGCCTTAGAAAGCATCACTACAAACAAAGCTAGTGGAGGTGATGAAATTCCAGTTGAGCTAGTCCAGTTCCAAAGCAGGGTAGATCCACACAAAAATACCATAAGAGAAATTTCTAAAAACAGCGATGAAAAAGAGTATATGCAGCCAAAGGAAAAGACATATTATGTAGAGAAACAATAAGGACTTCTCGTCAGAAACTATGTAAACTAGGAGACAATGAAACATTTTATATTTGGGAAAATTTCTTTTGAAAACAAGGGTGAAATAGAAACATTTTCAGCCAAAATTATAGAATCTGTTACTAGCTAGTTGAAAGTTACTATAAGAAACATCTTTCAGATAGAGGGAAAATGGATCAGATGCAAACTTAGTTCTGGACAAATAAATGATGAGTGCAAGAAATGATAAATATATTTGAGTATAAAATACATTTCCCCTAATTTAAAGATAATTGGCTGTTTATAAAGAAAAGTCATAAGTTTTATGACATATTTGTAGTAGTAAAATGTATTATATACAAGGTATTAAGGATGAGAGCAGGGAAATGGAAGTACACCACAGTGTTGTAAGGGTAGCGGGTGTTCACATTTTTTGTGAAATAAGAGGTATCATTGATGGTACAGTTTACTGAGTGAAAGGTGTGTATTGTAAAAGCCAGAGCAACCACTAAATATTAAAATAAAGAAGTATGCCGTTCAACTAGATATGAAATGAAATGAAATGCTAGAGTTTGCCAAGTTAATCCCAAAGAAGACAAGAAAAGGTGGAAGAAAGGAACAAAGAAATGTTGGGATATATGGAAGATAAATGGTAAGATTGTAGATTTAAAACCAGTTATATCAATAATTGCATTAAATGCAAATGATTTTAATCACGGTTTGGCAAACTTCTTTGAAAAACCAGATATTAAGAATGTTTTAAGCTTTGTGATCAGTCTCTTGAAACTCTTCAGTTCTGCCAGTGTAGCAAAAATCTAGTTCTAGTTAATTGTCCAGTCATGTCTGACTGTTTGCAACCCAATGAACTATAGCTCACCAGGCTTCTCTGTCCATGGAATTCTCCAGGCAAGAATACTGGAATGGGTTGCCATTTCCTTCTCCAGGGGATCTTCCCGACCCAGGGATTTAACCATGGTCTCATGCACTGCAGGCAGATTCTTTCTGGTCTGAGCCACCAGGGAAGCCCCATAGCCAAAATAAAAGTAACCATAGATGGTATATAAATGAATAAGTATGACTGTGTTTCACTAAAACTTCATTTATATATACACTGCAATTTGAATTTCATGTAATTGTTATGCATTGCAAAATACTATTTTTTTCTTTGATTTTTTTTTTCTTTTACTCCCAACCTTTAGGAACTGTAGAAGCGTTCTTAGTTCACAGGCTGCACAGAAACAGATAATGTGCTGCATTTGCCTTCTGCCCTGTTGTAGTTTGCTAACCCTTGGCCTAACCTGCTTTCTCCAGTCTGGTCACCACTAGCCACCTGTGATATTTAAATAAAAATTAATTAAAATTAAATAAAAGAGATTGTCAGAGTGGATGAAAAAAATAAGACCCAACTGTATGCTACAAAAATCCAGAGTCATAGGTGAAAAATAAAAAGGATAGACAATGCTATACTCTGTAAAACTCATCATAAGAAAGCTGGAATAGCTATACTAATATCAGAAAATGGAAACTCCAGAACATGGACTATAATGTTGCAAGAATTACTTTGTCAGGGAGATGTAATGATTCTGACAGTGTCTTTCCCCTGCCAATAATAGAGGTCTAAAATATTGTAAGCAAATTGACAGAGTTGAAAGATACATATACAATCTTACAAAGTTAAAATTGGAAGCTTCAATACTTCTCTCAGTAATTGATAGTGCAACTAGATAGGAAATCAGTCCTAATATAGGACATGAGTAGTGTTGTCAACAAACTGGATGTTACTGACATTTCTCCACATGGAGAAATGCATGCAAAGATGCATTCTTTGGAAATAACCGACAACCTCCGATGTTGGCAAGGATGTATGGCAACTGGCAATCTTATATAATAGTGGTGGGAAGGTTGAATGGTACAACCATTTTAGCAGAACGCTTGTGAGTTTCTTATGAAGTTAAACCTACACATACTGTGTGGAGTGCATGTGTGGTCACTTGTGTCTCACTGTTTGTGACCCTATAGACTGTAACTGGCAACGCTTCTCTGTCCATGGGATTCTCCAGGCAAGAATACTGGAGTGGATTGCTATTTTCTGTTCCAGGGGATCTTCCCGACCCAGGGATCGAACCCATATCTCTTGCATTAGCAGGCAGATTCTTTACCACTGTGCCGCCATACTGTACATGAGGTCAGTTCTCACTACTGTCTACCCGAGAGAAATAAAAATGTTTGTCCACACAAAGACTTGTACACAAATGTTCATAGCAGTTTTACTTACAGTCGCCTCAGACTGGAAATAACCTGAACATTCATCAGATGATTGAGTGAACAAATGTGTTCATAGAATGGGATACTACTCATATTAATAAGGTGTGGACTGCTAACATATGCAAAATGTGAGTGACTGTAAAAAACATTATACTGAGTTTAAAAAGTCAAACAAAATGAGGACATACTATATGATTCCGTTTGTGTGAAACTCTAGAATAAAGACAAATGTATACTGACAAAAAGCAGATCAGTGGTTGCCTGAGGCTAAAAGTGAGGTCATTGACTCGGAAGAAGGTCACAGGGAGACCATTTATTTAGTCTTAGTCTCTTCTGGTTTGTTTGTTTGTTTTTTGCTTATCTTAGTTCTCATTGCATTAGGAAATTTAATCATTCATAAAAGACAGTTTATGATTGGCAACTTGAAATTGATAGTGTGGGTAGAATTGATTGGTTGGTATAAATGCACTTTGGGAACATTCTGTTTGCTATGTTTCCTTTAGAGGTTTTAGAAATATATCTGTTTTTCTATCTGCTTCTTTAAGTATGAGCAAGAAGTGTGTGTTATTGTTTATTCATTTGCTAATCAGTCAGTTCCTTGGGTTATGAGAAGAGTGTGTTTTTGAATAAATTATTTTAAAATTTTGTTTTGTCAAAGTATAGTTGATTTACAACATTGTGTTAATTTCTGCTATTTAACAATGGTTCAGTCATATATACACACACACACATTGTTTTTCATATTCTTTTCCTTTATGCTTTATCATGGGATATTTAATATACTTCCCTGTGCTATGCAGTAGGACCATGTTGTTTGTCCATTCTGTATGTAATAGTTTGTTTCAGCTAACCCCAGACTGCCAATTCATGCCCCCCCCCCCCCCACTTGACAACCACAAGGCTGTTCTCTGTGTCTGTGAGTCTGTTTCTTTTTTACAGGTAAGTTCATTTGTGTCGTATTTTAGAGTCCACATATAAGTAATATCGTATGTTGTTTGTCCTTTTCTGACTTAACTTCACTTAATATGATAATTTCTAGGTCTACCCAAGTTGGAGAAGGAAATGGCAACCCACTCCAGTTCTCTTGCCTGGAGAATCCCAGGGTTGGAGGAGCCTGGTAGGCTGCAGTCCATGGGGTCGCACAGGGTCGGACGCGACTAAAGCGATTTAGCAGCAGCAGCAGCTACCCATGTTGCTGCCAGTGACATTATTTCATTCTTTTTTTATGGCTAAGTAGTTTCCATTGTATGTATGTAGTACATTTTCTTTATATGTTGATGGACATTTATGTTACTTTGTTTTCATGTCTTGGTTATTGTAAGTAGTGCTGCTGTGAAGATTGGAGTGCATATATCTTTTTGAATTACAGTTTTTTCTGAATATATGCCCTGAGGTAGGATTGCTGAATCACATGGCAACTCTTAATTTTTTGAGGAACCTCCATACTGTTTTCCAGAGTTGCTGTACCAGTTTACATTCCCACCAACAGTATAGGAGGGTTCCCTTTTCTCCACACCCTCTCCAGCATTTATTATTTGTAGACTTTTTAATCATGGCCATTCTGACCTGTGTGAGGTGCTACCTCACTGTAATTTTTTTTTAAAATTTATTCTTTTATTTACTTATTTTTTGGCTGTGCTGGGTCTTAGTTGTGGCATGGGGGATCTAGTTCCCTGACCAGGGATTGAACCCAGGTCCCCGGCATTGGCAGGCAAATTCTTTACTACTGAGCCACCAGGAAGCCCCATCACTGTAATTTTTGATTTGCATTTCTCTATTAAAATAAAAATTTTTAGTCCATATCATCTTTTTTTTTTTTTTTTTTAATTTTTTATTAGTTGGAGGCTAATTACTTTACATCATTACAGTAGTTTTTGTTATACATTGATATGAATTAGCCATGGATTTACATGTACTCCCCATCCCAGTCCCCCCTCCCACCTCCCTCTCCACCCGATCCCTCTGGGTCTTCCCAGTGCACCAGGCCCGAGCACTTGTCTCATGCACCCAACCTAGGCTGGTGATCTGTTTCACCCTAGATAATATACATGTTTCAATGCTGTTCTCCTGAAACATCCCACCCTCACCTTATCCCAGAGTCCACAAGTCTGTTCCATTCATCTGACATATCATCTTTTCATTGAACAAGTGTTTATTGAATGTATGGTATGTGGTAGGCACTGTCCTAGGTGCTGAAGATAGAGGCGTACTTAATGTGGGATAGAGGTAATCAGAAAGGCATTTATAATACAGTGTGAATTATAAGTAGAATAAGTAGAATAATATTCACCAGGTGCACTTAATCCTGATAAAAGAATAATCAAGGAATGGATAAAAGAATGATTTCTTAAGATATGACAAACAACTTTGAGGATGAAGATGAGGTAAGTTGATAATAGAGGGAACAGCATATATGGAGGTCTAGATGCTAGAAACAGCATGAAATATTTGGGTGTTTCATAAAGTTTAGTATGGTGGCTTTGTTGAACCACTTAACCAGACTAATAACTCATTAGTCTGGACTTCCTGTTATATGAGAAAAAATAACCCCATATTTTTGAAGCCACTCTGGTTAAGTTTTCTGAACTTGAACATATCCACAACCAGCAGAGTGAGACAACATATTTAAGTTAAAACAAAGAGATGGATGAGATAACTTAGACTAAAGAAATGAAGTCCTAAAATAGAACCAGCTTTCAAGGAAAGTGCAGAAGTGAGCCTGCAGATGAATCCAATACAGAACAAAGAAATAAGAGGAGAAATCAGAAAAGCAGTGTCACAGGATGGCCAGGTTTCAAGAATGAAGTTGTGGGCACTGCTGTCATATGCTGTCAAATAAACAAAGACTATAGCATCCATCTTTGTGTGAAATATTTCCTTGGTATCTCATATTTTCTTGAAGAGAACTCTAGTCTTTCCTGTTCTGTTGTTTTCCTCTGTTTCTTTGCATTGATCACTTAGGAAGGCTTTCTTAACTCTCCTTGCTGTTCTTTGGAACTCTGCATTCAGATGGGTATATCTTTCCTTTTCTTTTTCGCCTTTCACTTCTCTTCTTTTCTCAGCTATTCGGAAGGCCTCCTTAGAGAGCCATTATGCCTTTTTGCATTTCTTCTTGGGAATGGTTTTGATCACCGCCTCCTGTAAAATGTCATGAACCTCCATCCATAGTTCTTCAGGCACTCTGTCTATAAGATCTAATCCCTTGAATCTATTTGTCACTTCATAAGGGATTTGATTTAGGTCAGACCTGAATGGTCTAGTGGTTTTCCTTGCTTTCTTCAATTTAAGTCTCAGTTCAGTTGAGTCGCTCAGTTGTGTCTGACTCTTTGCAAACCCATGAACAGCAGCATGCCAGGCCTCCCTGTCCATCACCAACTCCCAGAGTCCACCCGAACCTATGTCCATTGAGATGGTGATGCCATCCAACCATCTCATTCTCTGTTGTCCCCTTCTCCTCCTGCCCTCAATCTTTCCCACCATCAGGGTATTTTCAAATGAGTCAGCTCTTCATATCAGGTGGCCAAAGTGTGGGAGCTTCAGCTTCAGCATCAGTCCTTCCAGTGAACACCCAGGACTGATCTCCTTTAGGATGGACTGGTTGGATCTCCTTGCAGTCCAAGGGACTCTCAAGAGTCTTCTCCAACACCACAGTTCAAAAGCATCAGTTATTTGGCCCTCAACTTTTTTTATAGTCTTAACTCTCACATCCATACATGACCACTGGAAAAACCATAGCCTTGACTAGATGGACCTAATGTCTCTGCTTTTAGATATGCTGTCTAGGTTGGTCCTAGATAGTCCTTCCAAGGAGTAAGTGTCTTTTAATTTCATGGCTGCAATCACCATCTGCAGTGATTTTGGAGCCCAGAAAAATAAAGTCAGCCACTGTTTCCATTGTTTCCCCATCTGTTTGCCATGAAGTGATGGGACCGGATGCCATGATCTTAGTTTTCAGAATGTTGAGCTTTAAGTCAACTTTTTCACTCTCCTCTTTCACTTTCAACAAGAGGCTCTTTAGTTCCTCTTCACTTTCTGCCATAAGGGTGGTGTCATCTGCATATCTTAGGTTATTGATATTTATCCCAGCAATCTTGATTCCAGCTTGTACTTCCTCCAGCCCAACATTTCTCATGATGTGCTGTGCATATAAGTTAAATAAGCAGGGTGACAATATACAGCCTTGATGTACTCCTTTTCCTGTTTGGAACCAGTCTGTTGTTGCATGTCCAGTTCTAACTGTTACTTCCTGACCTGCATACAGGTTTCTCAAGAGACAGGTCAAGTGGTCTCTGGTCTCTTTCAGAATTTTCCACAGTTTATTGTGATCCACATAGTCAGAGACTTTGGCATAGTCAATAAAGGTCTAAATTTGGCAATAAGGAGTTCATGATCTGAACCACAGTCAGCTCACAGTCTTGTTTTTGCTGACTGTGTAGAGCTTCTCTATCTTTGGCTGCAAAGAATATAATCAGTCTGATTTCGGTATTGACTATCTTGTGATGTCCATGTGTAGAGTCGTCTTTCGTATTGTTGGAAGAGGATATTGCTATGACCAAATGCATTCTCTTGGCAAAACTCTTGTTACCCTTTCCCCTGCTTCATTTTGTACTCTTAAGGTGAAACTGGCCTGTTATTCCAGGTATCTCTTGACTTCCTACTTTTGCATTCCAGTTCTCTCTGATGAAAAAGATGTGTTTTTTTGGTGTTAGTTCTAGAAGGTCTTGTACATCATCATAAAACCATTCAACTTCAGCTTCTTCAGAATTACTGGTTAAGGCATAGACTTAGATTACTGTGATATTGAATGTTTTGTCTTGGAAATGAGCAAAATCGTTCTGTCATTTTTGCGATTGCATCCAAGTACTGCATTTTGGATTCTTTTGTTGACCATGATGGCTATTCTATTTCTACTAAGGGAATCTTGCCCACAGTAGTAGAAAAGGGTCTTCTGAATTAAATGCTGCCATTCTGGTCCATTTTAGTTCATTGATTCCTAAAATGTTGAGGTTCACTCTTTCCATCTCCTGTTTGACAGCTTCCAGTTTACCTTGATTCATGGATCTAACATTCCAGGTTCTTAGGCAATATTGTTCTTTACAGCATCGCGCTTTTGCTTCATCACCAATCACATCTACAACTGGGCATTGATTTTGCTTTGGCTCTGTCTCTTCATTCTTTCTGGAGTTATTTTTCCTGTATTCTCCAGTAGCATATTGGGCACCTACTGACCTGGGGAGTTCATCTTTCAGTGTCCTATCTTTTTGCCTTTTCATGCTGTTCATGGGGTTCTCCAGGCAAAATATCAAAGTGGTTTACCCTTCGCTTCTCCAGTGGAGCACATTTTGTCAGAACTCTCCACCATGACTTGTCCGTCTTAGGCACAATAAAGGACAGAAATGGTTTGCACCTAACAGAAGCAGAAGATATCAAGAAGAGGTGGCAAGGATACACAGAAGAACTATACAAAAAAGATCTTTATGATTCAGATAACCATGATGGTGTGTGAGCCATCACCTAGAGCCAGACATCCTGGAATGTGAAGTTGAGTGGGCCTTAGAAAGCTAGTGGAGGTGATGGAATTCCAGCTGAGCTCTTTAAAATCCTAAAAGATGATGCTGTGAAAGTGCTGCACTCAATATGCCAGCCAATTTGGAAAACTGAGCAGTGGCCACAGGACTGGAAAAGGTCAGTTTTCATTCATATCCCAAGGAATGCCAAAGAATGCTCTAACTAGCGCACAATTGCACTCATCTCACAAACTACCAAAGTAATGCTCAAAATTCTCCAGGCAAGGCTTCAACAGTATGTGAACTGAGAACTTCCAGCTGGTCAAGCTGGATTTAGAGAAGGTAGAGGAACCAGAGATCAAATTGACAAACATCCTTCAGATCATAGAAAAAGCAAGAGAATTCCAGAAAAACATGTACTTCTGCTTTATTGACTACACGAAAGCCCTTGACTGTGTGGATCACAACAAACTGTGGAAAATTCTTAAAAGTAATGGGAGTACTAGACCACCTGACTTGCCTCCTGAGAAACCTGTATGCAGGTCAGGAAGCAACAGTTAGAACCGGACATGGAACAATGTACTGGTCCCTAATTGGGAAAGGAGTACGTCATGACTGTACATTGTCACCCTGCTTATTTAACTTATATGTGGAGTGCATCATGAGAAACGCTGGGCTGGATGAAGCACAAGCTGGTATCAAGATTGCTGGGAGAAATATCAGTAGCCTCAGATATGCAGATGACACCACCCTTATGGCAGAAAGCAAGGAGGAACTCAAGAGACTCTTGATGAAAGTGAAAGAGCAGAGTGAAAAAGTTGGCTTAAAACTCAACATTCAAGAAACTAAGATCATGGCTCTGGTCCCATCACTTCATGGCAAATAGATGGGGAAACAGTGGAAACAGTGACAGACTTTATTTTCTTGGGCTCCAAAATCACTGCAGATGGTGACTGCAGCCATGAAATTAAAAGACGCTTACTCCTTGGAAGAAAAGCTATGACCAATCTAGACAGCATATTAAAAAGCAGAGACATAACTTTGCTGACAAAGTTCCATCTAGTCAAAGCTATGGTTTTTCCAGTAGTCATGTATGGATGTGAGAGTTGGACCATAAAGAAGGCTAATGGCTGAGAGGGAGGTGGGAGGGGGGACTGGGATGGGGAGTACATGTAAATCCATGGCTAATTCATATCAATGTATAACAAAAACTACTGTAATGATGTAAAGTAATTAGCCTCCAACTAATAAAAATTAAAAAAAAAAAAAAGAAGGCTAATGGCTGAAAAATTGATGCTTTTTTTTTTTATTAGTTTGAGGCTAATTACTTTACAATATTGTAGTGGTTTTTGTCATACATTGACATGAATCAGCCATGGATATACATGTATTCCCCATCCCGATCCCCCCTTCCCACCGAATTGATGCTTTTGAACTGTGGTGCTGGAGAAGACTCTTGAGAGTCCCTTGGACTGCAATGAGATCAAACCAGTCCATTGTAAAGGAAATCAGTCCTATATACTCATTGGAAGGACTGATGCTGAAGCTAAAGCTCCAAATCTTCAGCTGCTTGATGTGCAGAACTGACTCACTGGAAAAGAATCTGTTGCTGGGCAAGATTGAAGGCGAGAGGAGAAGGGGATGACAGAGGATGACATGGTTGGACAGCATCACCGACTCGATGGACATGAGTTTGATCAAGCTCTGGGAGTTGGTGATGGACAGAAAAGCCTGCATGTTGCACCCTATGGGATGGCAAGGAGTCGGACACCACTGAGTGACTGAACTGTAACTGTAACTTTATAAGGGACCCAGTCTTAGTAAAGCAGTCACTCTAGGAAATTTTATTTTTCTTTTTAAAGTGTGGAAATTAAGTCAACAGTTTGAATTTCATTCAGTTAGATTAGATTTTGTGCACATGAGAACTAAATACTGAGATAATGATAATTCTATAGCAGTAGTGAAGAGTAAGAGGTGAGGATGTTAGTTTTTCAACATAGCTGAAGAATCTCAGTGAAACACTTTCAAAAACATATTTAATATCTCAGCTATCCTGAACCTGTAGGAAGGAAGGATTCTTTAAACTGAGATATTTGTATGCCTTTTGGGTTGTTTCTAAACTCTTTGAACATACATAAATTTTTATGTTTACATTTTCGTAGGATGTCCATAGCTTTCATTCAGAATTAAGAGGTTGTCTTGTGTTGGATTTCCCTGGCAGCAGACAAAACTGTGAGTGGAAATAGTTTATTTGGAAATTGATGCCAGGAAGCATCAGTGGGGAGGGTATTGGGAGTGGTCCTGGGAAAGGGGAGAATAAGCCAATATGGAATGTGCTTTATCAGCAACTAAGACTAAATTTTTCTGTTGAGGTAAAAGACAGTGTCAATCATATCTCACATTGATCCCACCAGAGGAGTTAAGGAGCTCTGCTGGTTACTGGTTTAGGGAAGCTCTCAAGAACACTTAACCTAACTAATAAAAATAAAAGGAAAAACAAACAAACAAACAAAAAAACACTTAACTTTCCCACCTCGTAGTCAGAGAGAAACCCTCATGTGAAGACTTGCACATGCTTGCAGTTTGGCCTGTACTGGAATCACGTAAGTGGTGAGGGGTTCAAGGTGAGGTGCTGCCAGCATCTGCTACAGAGGTAACAATAAAATACAATTTTATTTCTTGGTTAATTGAAAATTTTTTAAAAGATAAAAAAACTATTAATTTTTTAATGTCACAGAATTTCCAGTTTTTAAGTGGTAAGATTATTATGCTTATTTTAAAATAGTCCTTATCCTTTAGAGATATACAATGAAATATTTGTGGATGAAATCATACCTGGAATTTGCTTTAAAATAACACATTGGGGTGAATCAGGGTTGTCTGAATGGTTAAATAACCCATGAGACGCTGTCAGAAAACATGCCCTGTTGTCTTTTTCCTCAAATTATATAACTATCAAATGTTAATATGAGCAGATCAGTGCCTTTAGAAATTGTTATGCAGAACCTGTTTTTTATGGGTTATGTTTTGCTGATGTTTCAGTGGAACATTCTTAAATCACCAGCATTTTATTTAGATAACCTGGTTTAGTTATTAATAATTTTTAGTAGTCAGCTGGCTGGCCCCCAAATAAGGTGTCAGCATTTGCTTTAAATAAGACATGATCACCATCTGGTGGTGAATAACAGTAACTTTGGTTTGTATATTGCTTTATGGCTTATAAAGTGTTTTCATATACATTTTCCCATTTATTGACATAATTGTAGAAGTTACAGTGAATTCATTTTGTTACGCTTTCTGCCAAGATTTATGAACCTGTAAGATGACATAGTATGTTACTTATATAGTTACTTTTGCTTGTCGAATGAATGTTGACTGAAAGAAAAGTATAAATTGATCACTTGTTAGGAAGGAATGAAGATAACATAAATTTCATAAAGGAATAGAATTCTTTTAAGTTCATATCTGCAGAACTGTCTTTAAAAGAAACATCAAACTGATTTCCTAACACCTAAAACCATGGTATTGAATCATAAAGGCATCTTTTAGTGTGCTTTTAAGTTTTTAAATTCTATGAAACACACATGATGTGGGTAGAAATTTGGTACTCTGTAGAGGTCTGGTGTTAGGAAATCACTATATAGGTATTTATTTAGTTAAGTAAATTAAGACTATATGACATCAAAGAGTCTGCCTTTATTTTCTTTCTCTTCTTTTCCTGTTTATGCTTAGTTCTTAGTCTTTCTGAATTATAAAAATTTGGGATAAACAAGTTTTTAGCTAGTGTGCTTTATTTTTTGCTTTATTATAAATATTAAAACTATAATGTAATTTCCCGCATTATTTTGTTTAACATTATAGATAAAATCAGGTCTTGTGGGTTAGGAAAGCAATTTACAACTTGGCTTTGGTTTCAGTGGATACTACCTATTTTGCAGGTTGAGCGTTGTCTGAAGGTGGTGTTCTTCATTTTCAGTAACAATGCTTGCTTTTGAATTCTGAAGCACAGTGTTTCTCAACCTTTTCTTCCCCATGATCACATTTCTAAAGAGAAAAGTTTAAAATCAATTTCTCCCGAGCAAGAGAAATTAAATGCTAAGGAGTAATATATTGTCTCATAGGGTTAAGTTGTGCAGAACCATAAACCATTATCTGAGATTTTTTTACCCTCCTCCAGGACCAGTTTTTGCCCCCTTGGTTGCAGTATTGCTCCCATTGAGAGTATAAACTGTAGTGAACTTTGCTTTTTATAATTGTAAATTTTCCAGAAAGCCATTTAGAAGTGAAGTGATTGTTTCAAAAGTTTTTGTTTGTTTTAAATAAATCCTTATTCATTTGTTTTTGGCGGCCCTGTGTCCTCCTTGCTTTTCTCAGGCTTTCTGTAGTTACAGTGAGCTGGGGCTACCCTTCATTGCAGTACATGGGCTTCTGATTGCAGTGGCTTCTTTTGTTGCGGAGCACAGGCTCTAGTGTGTGGGGTTCAGTAGTTGTAGCGCGCAGGCTTAAGAGTTGTGGTTCACTGGCCCTGATGCGAGCTAGCTTCAGTAGTTGAGGTGCTGGTGCTCAGTAGTTACGGCACATGGACTTAGTTGTTCTGTGGGCATGTGGAATTTCCTGGACCAGGGATTGAACTCATGTCCCTTGCATTGGCAGGTGGATTTCTATCCACTGCACCACCATGGGAAGTCCTCAAAAGTTTTAACTGTAAAAATGGATAGGAAAGTAGCAACAGCAGTCTTGGTTGCACATCATTGTGAATGTAATTAATGGCACTGAAACGTACACTTAAAATGGTTAAGATAATTTTATGTTGTTTGATTTAACATTGATCGTATAACACCCCAAGACCCATTGATTTTTCTGCACTTTAAGAGGATGAACTGTATGGTATGTAAATTACATCTCAATTGGTTCAGTTCGGTCGCTCAGTGTCCAATTCTTTGTGACCCCGTGGACTGCAGCACGCCAGGCCTCCCTGTCCATCACCAACTCCTGGAGTCTACCCAAACTCATGTCTATTGAGTCAGTGATGCCATCCAACCATCTCATTCTCTGTCGTCCCCTTCTCCTCCTGCCCTCAATCTTTCCCAGCATCAGGTGGCCGAAGTATTGGAATTTCAGCTTCAACATCAGTCCTTCCAATGAACACCCAGGACAGATCTCCTTTAGGATGGATTGGCTGGATCTCCGTGAAGTCCAAGGGACTCTCAAGAGTCTTCTGCAACACCATAGTTCAAAAGCATCAATTCTTTGGCGCTTAGCTTTCCTTAGAGTCCAACTCTCACATCCATACATGACTACTGGAAAAACCATAGCCTTAACCAGACACGTTTGTTGGCAAAGTAATGTCTCTGCTTTTTAATATGCTATCTAGGTTGGTCATAGCTTTCCTTCCAAGGAGTAAGTGTCTTTTAATTTCATGGCTACAATCACCATTTGCAGTGATTTTGGAGCCCCCCAAAATAAAGTCAGCCACTGTTTTCACTGTTTCCGCATCTGTTTGCCATAAAGTGATGGGATTGGATGCCATGACTTTGGTTTCTGAATGTTGAGCTTTAAGTCAACCTTTTCACTCTCCTCTTTCACTTTCATCAAGAGGCTCTTTAGTTGTTGTTCACTTTCTGCCATAAGGGTGGTGTCATCTGCCTATCTGAGGGTATTGATATTTCTCCCGGCAATCTTGATTCCAGCTTATGCTTCATCCAGCCCAGCGTTTGTCATAGTGTATTCTGCATATAAATTAAATAAGCAGGGTGACATACAGCCTTGACATACTCCTTTCATATTTGGAACCAGTCTATTGTTGCATGTCCAGTTCTAACTGTTGCTTCCTGACCTGCATACAGGTTTCTCAAGAGGCAGGTCAGGTGGTCTGGTATTCCCATTTCTTTCAGAGTTTTCCAGTTTATTGTGATCCACACAGTCAAAGGCTTTGACATAGTCAATAAAGCAGAAATAGATATTTTTCTGGAACTCTCTTGCTTTTTTGTTGATCCAGTGAATGTTGGCAATTTGATCTCTGGTTCCTTTGCCTTTTCTAAAACCAGCTTGAACATCTGGAAGTTCACGGTTCTGTTGGAAAACGGAAGAGTGGATAGGGAGGAGTAGTAATAGTCTTTGTTGTCACAGCAGCCTTTTAGCTGGATTATGTTTTAGAAATGTTTAGTGCCTCAGAGTGCACAGGCAGGAGCAACCCAAGGTAAGAACCCAGATACTGAGCTGTGCAAAAAGGTGCTTGATTCATAAGTTAGGTCTTCTGAACCATTCCTCCATCCATTTGCTACTTTAAGAAACGTTACAGTGAGGCTTGGATTGGAAGGCCAGATACCTGGGATCTTCTTTCTGCTCTCTTTGATCTTGGGCAGTTACCATCACATCTTAGTTGCTAAGTTTTCTTGTTTATCAGAGAGTGTACTTTTCAGTTCAAAAATGGTAAATCCTATGATTACTGCTGTGTTATTCTAAGGCAAATAAATGCCTACCGCAATACTTAGATTTGGACATTGAATATTAGAGCTGGAAGTCTTTAGTTCACCTGGTGCACCTCTATTTATGGATGGAGAAATTGAGGTTTGCACTTCTTGACTCTTTCTAGCGCTTTTCACTGTGTGCACGTAACAGGTTTAAGGAGCGCTGAGCTGTGTGTTAAGTGCGAGCTTCCCCGGTGGCTCAGACGGCAAGGAATCTGCCCGCGGTGCGGGAGACCTGGATTGGATCCCTGGGTTGGGAAGATCCTCTGCAGAAGAGAATAGCAGCCCACTCCAGTATTCCTGTCTGCAGAATCACAGGAATAGAGGAGCCTGGTGGAGTGCAGTCCATGGGGTCGCAAAGAGTTGAACACAACTGAGCAACTGTTTCTTTTGAACATTTGAAATGTTGAAGAATATGAGAAATAAGACTTGGTGGTACACGTAAATTTATTTTACTTTATTAAATATCTATGTGTATGTTGCCTTTCTAAATCATGACTAATCAAAAAGTTGTGGTTTCTGCTTTTAAAAATGAACAAATCAGTAGGAATTACATAAAAGACAGGTAAATAATAGTCACTTTCTCAGATTAAGATTGGGGAGGGTACTTGTTAGAAATTTTGAAGTTTCAAGATTTTGCAATTTTCCTTGATGGTACTTGTCTACATCTTTTTTACTACCACCTTCTTCCATGCCATTATTATCTTTTTTGTTTGTTTGTCTGTGCCAGTTGCAGCACACAGGATCTTTGATCTTACTTGTGGTATGTGGGATTTAGTTCCCTGACCAGGGATCAAACCCAGGTCCCCTGCGTTGGAAGCATGGAGCCTTAACCATTGGACCACCAAGGTAGTCCTGCCATCATTATCTCTTGCCTGGAATATGGTAGTAGCTTCCTAATTAGTAGTATCCCTCATCCCCTCACCCCCAGCTCCGTTTCATTCCTGAGAACAATCCAAGTAATCTCCATAGCCCCTGTATCTTTTTAAATATAAAATATAAAACTTATAGAAATTTAAAAGGTTGTATAATGAAGTTTCACATGCTCATCACCAAGGTTCGGTGAAATTTTGTAATTTTGTGTCATCTATAACTCTGTCCTCTGTTGCCTAGGTTATTATGAAGCAGACCCCAGACACAGAAGAATCCTTTAAAAACTTAGGTCAGGGGAGTTGCCTGGTGGTTTAGTGCCTAAGACTCCCAATGCAGGGGGCCCAGGATCAATCCTTGGTCAGGGAGCTAGATCCCACTTGCAACGACTGAGACCCAGTGGAGTCAAATAAATAAATATTTAAAAAGCCAGAAAACTTAGATGAGGAAGCTTTCCTAAATCTCTCCCTTGATGTCTCATTACACTCAAAATCGAAACTACATGGCTCCCAAGGCTATTTTAGATAATGACCTTTGCTTACTTCTTCAGTGACATTGTTCACCGTTTTCTCTTTCCTACCACACTGCATGGTTTTAGTTGCCACAGAACTTCTCTATAGGCATTTCCATGCGCCTGGCACATTCTTCCCTTCCTTGGCTTAATTGGCTGCTTCTTTATGGTATTTTCTTAATTAGACAGCTTTTCACTGATGGTTTTATCCTATGTAAAAATGTTTTCCTAAAATGTTGACAGTGCATTTAGGTGAAGGGTGCATTAGTCTTTCAAATTTTTACTAGATTTAAAATTATTGGAAGAAAAAATATTGAGGGAAAATCCCTCCTCCTCCTTAAATACTTTGATATCACTGTTTCTCTTAAAATTTGTTTTGAATCCTTCTTGCCTTTCTTTCCTACCTATCCCCTCCTTCCTCCCATGATTATTTAATTGATTAGAAAGTGAAGAGAAAGGGGAAATAGTATTATCTGATGAGAGAGTTGGAGGCATATGTTATTGGAAGCCATTGCCTCAAGTACCTTAGACTCCCTCTGCAAGGATGCTGTTTGTTAAGTATACATAAGGAAAGAGTAACCCTTTAAAGATGGTGAAGGTGGCTCGCTTCATCTTACCTAGAGGCCTTTGCTCCCCATAAACGTCTACCTTCTTTAGGACGAAATGCTGAATGCTGGTTATCAGATCTCCAGTCATGCAGATGTTTGTAGTAGTAGGTACACTGACTACTTTGTCATCACCAACTTGATGGACATGCGTTTGAGTAAGCTCCAGGAGTTGGTGATGGACAGGGAAGCCTGGTGTGCTGCAGTCCATGGGGTTGCAAAGAGTCAGACACGACTGAGCGACTGATCTGACTGACTGACTACTTTGTAGCAGAGATGTTTTCACAGTTTTGATTCTGGAATAATCTAAGCCACGTTTGGTGTGTGTCTCTACCTATGTTGAATCAGTGGTATGATTCTCAATGAAACCCTAAACCTAAATGGAGTGTTAGATACCCCATGGTTTGTCTGCCTACGTAAGAACTATTCTTGGATTTTTTTTTCCCCATTATGATAATCACTTAGTGATTTATATTACCTGGCATCTGGCATCTTGCATCTCTAAATTATAGCTTTTCAGATAGTGACCTGAGTTACAGTTCAGTCTTGAGCCATTATTATTATTATTTTTAATCTTCAGAAAACTTTAGGACGATTGATTAAATGAACTTTTGAAGATATGTATGTAAAAACATAATGGTTATTTCGAGGATCAAGTGGACTTGTGGGACCAGTTTCATTATGTCTAAAACTGTGCTCCCCCAACAGAGTTTATAGAAACTGACATTAAGTAAAAGCTTTTTGTAAGCTTGTACTTAAATCCCTGTATCTGAAATCAATGTCCTTTTATCAGTGGCCTACATAAAATCAACTGTTTTGTGACTCCAAGTGTTTCTCTGTTTATAAGCATAGAGGATGTTTAAGTAAAAGACTTCATTGAGAAATGAGAAGAATTATGTCATTTAGTTATTAAGAGCAGCTGTAAATTTCTACCATTAAAAAAGCAAAATTGTAAATAATAAAACTAGAAATACAGAAGCAGCAGCATTCATAAGGCTTGGTGCTGGAAAGGTGCTTAGAAAAATGTCAGCTATAGAATGTCTTTGGGGAGTGGATCAGTAATATGTTCTGGGATTCTGCCACTTATTGCTGCTTCCATACCTGCGTCATTTTGGCAGACCCTCCATGAATTCACACATCACCTGACCTTTTCTTTTGCTTCAGGATCTTTCACCTTCCTGAGGCCTTGTGAAAGAAACAGGTCCATTAAAGGTTATGTATCAAATCTATCATGTGAAAAGGCAGAGACTTAGTTCAGTTGGGACAAAATTTGTAGTTTTCAGAATGACTTGAATCTGGTTAATAGATAATTCTTAGAAGTTAATAATTTCTAATGTTTCCAAAATTAAGTTATTAAGAAATATTCCAGGCGACAAATAAGTGAATTTACAGATTGTCAAAGTGTGTGTTAAGAGAATGATCATATGTTTAAAAAAATATGATTGATAATTTATGGCTGGGCCAAACTCTAGCTACTTGCCTCATGTGGCTATTTAAATTAATTTAAAAAATCACTAAAATTAAAAGTTAAGTTCCATTGGGAAAAAAAAGAAAAGTTCCTTAGTTTTATTAGCCACATATCAAGTACTAAATAGGCACATGCAGCTAATGACTACTGTTTTGGAAAGTGCAGATATTGACAGCACTGTTTTAGAGAATGTGAAGTACGGTAATTGTAATATTTTTAATTTAACTATTGGTTAATTTTTCTTTTGAAATTCTTGTCTGTTTCTTATCAACAGGCAAAGTATTAAAAGCTACAGATGTCCATAAGGTTATTAACCTATCAGTTATGTTTGCAACAAAAAGTATAAGTAAATTGGATCTTAGATAGACTTATTGTGATGATCATTTTGCAGTAAATTTTAATATCAAATCTTTATGTTATATACCTGAAACTAAATATAATGTTATATGTCAGCTGTATCACCACAAAGGAAATAAGTAGATTGTTAGTAAATTATGGGGTTTTATAGTTATAAATTTTATATATTGTAAATTACAATTTATAAATTTTAGTTTTAAATATGCTTGCTCTGTGTGATCCAGTGCAGTAGCACTAGTTGTGTGTGGCTCCTGAGCACTTGAAATGTGGCTGGTGTGAATTGAGATGTGCTGTAAGGATGAAATGGTAATGTTTTGAATACTGAGTATCCCCCAAAAGTGTACAGTGAACGAAGGCAGTCAAAAGTAACAGACTTAACAGTTACAAAGTGAGCATGTTATGGGAAGGTAATATACAGCATAGTGACTACAGTTAATAGTGCTGTACTGCATATTTGAAAGTTGCTAAGCCAGTAGAAACCACAGTCACAGAAAACCAACCAATCTGATCACATGGACCACAGACTTGTCTAACTCAATGAAACCGTGAACTATGCTGTGTAGGGCCACCCAAGACGGACAGATCATGGTGGAGAGTTCTGACAAAAAGTGGTCCAATGGAGAAGGGAATGGCAAACCACTTCAGTATTCTTGCCTGGAGAACCCCATGAACAATATGAAAAGGGGAAAAGATAGGACACTGAAAGATGAACTCCCCAGATTGGTAGGTGCCCAATATGCTATTGGATATCAGTGGAGAACTAACTCCAGAAAGAATGAAGAGACGGAGCCAAAGCAAAAACAACACACAGTTGTGGATGTGACTGGTGATGGAAGTGAAGTCCGATGCTGTAAAGAGCAATATTGCATTGGAACCTGAAATTAGGCCCATGAATCAAGGTAAACTGGAAGTGGTCAAACAGGTGGAAAGAGTGAACATCGACATTTTAGGAGTCAGTGAACTAAAATGGACCAGAATGGCAGCATTTAATTCAGATGGCCCTTTCCTACTACTGTGGGCAAGATTCCTTTAGAAGAAATGGGGTAGCCATCATAGTCAACCAAAGAGTCTGAAATGCAGTACTTGGGTGCTATCCTAAAAACGACAGAATGATCTCTATTCGTTTCCAGGCAAACCATTCAATATCACAGTAATCCAAGTCTATGCCCGACCAATAATGCTGAAGAAGCTGAAGTTGAACAGTTCTATGAAGACCTACAAGACCTTCTAGAATTAACACCCCCAAAAGATGTCCTTTTCATTATAGGGGATTGGAATGAAAAGTACAAAGTCAAGAAATACCTGGAATAACAGGCAAATTTGGCTTTGGAGAACAGAATGAAGCAGGTCAAAGCCTAACAGAGTTTTGCCAAGAGAATACACTGGTCATAGCAAACACCCTCTTCCAACAACACAAGAGAAGACTCTACCCATGGACATCACCAGATGGTCAATACCGAAATCAGGGTGATTATATTCTTTGCAGGCAAAGATGGAGAAATTATACAGTCAGCAAAAACAAGACCAGGAGCTGACTGTGGCTCAGATCATGAACTCCTAATTGCCAAATTCAGACTTAAATTGAAGAAACTAGGGAAAAGCACTAGACCATTCAGGTATGACCTAAATCAAATCCCTTATTATTATACAGTGGAAGTGACAAATAGATTCAAGGGATTAGATCTGATAGACAAGAGTGCCTGAAGAACTATGGATGGAGGTTTGTGACATTGTACAGAGGCAGTGATCAAGACCATCCCCAAGAAAAAGAAATGCAAAAAGGCAAAATGGTTGTCTGAGGAGGCCTTACAAATAGCTATGAAAAGGAAAGATATACCCATTTGAATGCAGAGTTCCAAAGAATAGCAAGGAGAGATAAGAAAGCCTTCCTCAGTGATCAATGCAAAGAAATAGAGGAAAACAACAGAATGGGAAAGATTAGAGATCTCTTCAAGAAAATTAGAGATACCAAAATTTTGCCCATCTTTGCATCTTTTCATGCAAAGACGGGCACAGTAAAGGACAGAAATGGTATGGACCTAACAGAAGCAGAAGATATTAAGAAGAGGTGACAAGAATACACAGAAGAACTATACAAAAAAGATCTTCATGACCCACATAACCATGATGGTGTGATCATTCACCTAGAGCCAGACATCCTGGAATGTGAAGTCAAGTGGGCCTTAGGAAGCATCCCTACGAACAAAGCTAGTGGAGGTGATGGAATTCCAGTTGAGCTATTTCAAATCCTAAAAGATGGTGTGGTTGAAGTGCTGTATTCAGTATGCCAACAAATGTGGAAAACTCAGCAGTGGAAAACTCAGGACTGGAAAAGGTCAGTTTTATTCTAATCTCAAAGAAAGGCAATGCCAAAGAATGCTCAGACTACTGTACAGTTGCACTCATCTCATCTGCTAGCAAAGTGATGCTCAAAATTCTCCAAGCCAGGCTTCAAAAGTATGTGAACCATGAACTTCCAGATGTCTAAGCTAGATTTAGAAAAGGCAGTGGAACCAGAGATCAAATTGCCAACATCTGTTGGATCATCAAAAAAGCATGAGAGTTCCAGAAAAATATCTATTTCTTCTATATTGACTATGCCAAGATCATGGCATCCGGTCCCATCGCTTCATGGCAAATAGATGGGGAAATAATGGAAACAGTGACAGACTTTATTTTTTTGGGCTCCAGAATCACTGCAGATGGTGACTGCAGCCATGAAATTAAAAGATGCTTGCTTCTGGGAAGAAAAGTTATGACCAACCTAGAAAGCATGTTAAAAAGCAGAGACGTTACTTTGCCAACAAAGGCCCATCTAGTCAAAGCTATGTTTTTCTTGTAGTCATGTATGGATGTGAGATTTGGACTATAAAGAAAGCTGAGCACCAAAGAATTGACGCTTTTGAACTGTGGTGTTGGAGAAGACTCTTGAGAATCCCTGCACTGCAAGGAGATCCAACCAGTCCATCCTAAAGGAAATCAGTCCTGAATATTCATTGGAAGGACTGATGTTGAAGCTGAAACTCCAATACTTTGGCTACATGATGCAAAGAGCTGACTCATTTGAAAAGACCCCGATGCTGGGAAAGATTGAAGGCAAGAGAAGAGAACGACAAAGGATGACCTTGTTTGCATGGCATCACCAACTCAGTGGACACGAGTTTGAGTAAGCTCTGGGAGTTGGTGATGGACAGGGAGGCCTGGCGTGCTGCAGTCCCTGCAGTCGCATAGATTCAGACTGCACTGAGCGACCGAACTGAACTGAACTGAAGCAGGTAGATCTTAAAAGTTCTCATAAGGGCTTCCATGGTGATCCAGTAATTAAGAATCTGCCTACCAATGCAGGGGACACAGGTTTGACCCCTGATGTGAGAAGTTTCCATATGCCATGGGGCAGCTAAGCCCATGTGCCACAACTACGGAAGCCCTTAAGCACTGGAGCTGGTGCTCTGTAACAAGAGAAGCCACTGCAGTGAGAATCCCACGCACTGCAGCTAGGGAAAGTCCACATGCAGCAAGGAAGACCCCGCTCAGCCAGTAAATAAATAAAACCTTTTTTAAAGTTCTCAGAAGAAGAAAAATTGTAACAGTGTATGGTGTTGAGTGTTAACTAGACTTACTGTGGTGATCATTTTGCAGTGTAAGAAATATTAAATCATTATGATGTACACCTGAAAGTAATATTATGTCATATGTCAATTATACCTCAACTAAAAAATAAGTAGGTAAAATGTCAAGTAAAAATGTAAAAATCTGAAATTTTAAATGACAATAGTATGTTGAAATAATCAGTTATATAGTGTTAAATTTTATAATTTAACAAAATATTAAAATTAATTTTGACCTATTTTTACTTTAATGAATGTACTACTGGAAATTCTGAAATTGTGTGACTCATTTTGTATTTCTATTGGATAATGCTGTGAAAGAGCCAATGCTTTAATAAGGAAGGCAAGTAGTATATAATCTACTTCTATATGCCTTTATCAAGAATGAATATATTTGCAAAGTGAGATGAAATCATATTTATTTATATATTTATTTTTGTCCTTTTGGATTTTTTACAATAAATAAAATTTATTTTGACTTCTTCAAAAATTTAAAAAATTTTATAGGTACCAATTGTATCAAAATTTTTTATGATTTCATTTGTGATATGGAAGATATGCATAGAACACGAGTGCAGAGCTTTTATTCAACTGATAAATGAGTGATGAAGATAATAGGCATAGGCATTCCAAGGACAAAAATGTTGCTGGAATCATTGTAAAGGTATCACAGAGACTTTGGGGACTTTCATTGACCAGACATTAAAAGATAAATATGATGCAAGTTGCAGAAAACAGTAGACTAGAGCGCTTGAACAAAGTCAAGATGGGTTGTGTACTGAGTATGCTTAGTGGACACTGAACAGGCCAGAATGATTTGAATCAAGGATTTCAGTGCAGAAGAGAGAGAAGGATTGGAGAATTAGGTTAAACTGAATGTTGGGACTCTGAGGCCTTGGTGAGAAATCTGAATGAGTTTATTAGGGGCCATCAGAGAGATTTATGAACTGGAAAGTGGCATGAAAGCAGTACTTTTTCTTTTTTTCTGTAGATTGGTTTGGATACAGCAGAGTATCCGTACCTGTTTTTCTGAAGTGAGGAGGTGCCATGATATCCTGGAGAAATCGGGGGAAATAGGGAGCAGGTTTGAGATGTTGAAAGGTACTACTGCATTTGGGGAAAAGGAAAAAGGAGCAATTGAAACTGACCTTGGATCCCCAAATATCATGACAGAAATGAAAATAAAGGTATTTCAGCTTTATATGATGTTTTGTGTTTTTAAAACTTTAAGATGGCCGGTTCAACTCTTTATTACAGATGAGGAGTTTGAGAATCATTGTTGAAAGAACTTGGCCAGGGTCATGGTCTCCTTATCTTAAGTAGTGGAGCTAAGAATTGAGCCCAGGTCTTTTCCTGATCTGTTGTCATTGGCATGTGCTCAGTTGCCTGTCGGTGCCTCCGTTTTTCTGGACTCTTTCACTTTGTGCAGTCAATCCCTAAGTTTTCTTATTTCTGTCCTAAATATATCTCAAGTCTCCCCCACTTCTCTTGGCACCACTTCTGCCTTAGTTCCGGTTTCTACCATCTTTCTGGATTGATATTTTCCTGAATTTATATCTAGTCTCTACCCTGCATACCACTACCTAAAACAAATAAGCAAATAAAAGCAATCTGTTTTCCTGCAGTTCAGTTTTTGAGAGCTTTCTAAATTATAGAGCATTCTCTTGTACCTTTTGAATAAAATGTAGACTTTGTAGCCTGGCCTTATAAGGTTCTGCATGATCATGACCCTTCCCTGGGTGCTTCCAGTTCCATGCTCACTTTGTTTTTCAGCCTCTTATGTCTTATTACTTTGGTAAGCAACGTCCTTCCCCCTTTTCCCCACTGTACCCTCAGTCCCATACATTCTGGTCTTGGCTGAGTTTAATTGTCAGTTTACTTGTTTATAATCATCCCCCCTGTGCTTCTTCCTCTTACCTCCAGCTCACCCACTGTTTACCCCTCTGAGAAGAGTCCCTCAAGTAGGTTTATTAAAGGTAGCTACTATTTCTTGCTTGCTAATATAGGTGGACTCAAGACATTTGTTGAATGGGAAAATGTTTTTATACTTCAGGGTCATTTCAAGTTAGAAGTGACTTTAGTGGAGAATAAAGAGTCTGAAAGAATAACTGAAAAAAAAAAATTAGTCACCTTTCAACCTGTACTTCAGAGCCCTTGTATACTGCAAGGTGTTACGTGTTTCACAGAAAAAGATTCCATGATCAAATATATTTAAGAGAATGCTGCAGACTATATCCAAGATAGGAATATAAGACTGCATGTAAGACTATAATCAGTAAAGGCTTCAGGAAGTTCTATAGTAAAAATAAGTATATATTTTTTGATGCAGCATTTTCCTAATATATTTGATTATGGAAACTTTTTAGATAGAATAAATGTAATTTCTCCTAGGTTACTAGCAGTATTTGGGAAATGCTAAATGTATGTGTCTTTTATTTCCCTCAGGTCTAATTAATACATTTGTACCACATAATCAGGCTCATGCCCAGAGGATATTTGGAGGAACTCTATTGTTTACATAGTTGAAAGGGAAAACTTTAGGGAAGGTATCAGTTCAGTTCAGTTCAGTCGCTCAGTCGTGTCCGACTCTTTGTGACCCCATGAATTGCAGCACGCCAGGCCTCCCTGACCATCCACCAGCTCCAAAGTTTACTCAAACTCATGCCCATCGAGTCAGTGATGCCATCTCATCCTCTGTCGCCCCCTTCTTCTCCTGCCCTCAATCCCTCCCAGCATCAGGGTCTTTTCCAATGAGTCAGCTCTTCGCATGAGGTGGCCAAAGTACTGGAGTTTCAGCTTCAGCATCAGTCCTTCCAGTGAACACCCAGGACTTATCTCCTTCAGGATGGACTGGTTGGATCTCCGTGAAGTCCAAGGGACTCTCAAGAGTCTTCTCCAACACCACAGTTCAAAAGCGTCAATTCTTTGGCGCTCAGCTTTCTTTATAGTCCAACTCTCACATCCATACATGACTACTGGAAAAACCATAGCCTTGACCAGACGGACCTTTGTTGGCAAAGTCATGTCTCTGCTTTTTAATATGCTATCTAGGTTGGTCATAACTTTCCTTCCAAGGAGTAAGTGTCTTTTAATTTCATGGCTGCAGTCACCATCTGCAGTGATTTTGGAGCCCAGAAAAATGAAGTCTGACACTGTTACTACTGTCTCCCCATCTATTTCCCATGAGGTGATGGGACCAGATGCTATGATCTTAGTTTTCTGAATGTTAAGCTTTAAGTCAACTTTTTCACTCTCCTCTTTCACTTTCATCAAGAGGCTTTTTAGTTCCTGTTCACTCTCAGCCATAAGGGTGGTGTCATCTGCATATCTGAGGTTATTGGTATTTCTTTCGGCAATCTTGATTCCAGCTTGTGCTTCTTCCAGCCCAGCGTTTCTCATGATGTACTCTGCATATAAGTTAAATAAGCAGGGTGACAATATACAGCCTTGACATACTCCTTTTCCTA
This sequence comes from Odocoileus virginianus, assembly GCF_023699985.2. Taxonomy (NCBI): domain Eukaryota; kingdom Metazoa; phylum Chordata; class Mammalia; order Artiodactyla; family Cervidae; genus Odocoileus; species Odocoileus virginianus. Next base: position 16,315,430 of record NC_069701.1, read on the forward strand.
TTTGGAGCCAGTCTGTTGTTCCATGCCCAGTTCTAACTGTTGCTTCCTAACCTGCATACAGGTTTCTCAGGAGGCAGGTCTGGTGGTCTGGTATTCCCATCTCTTTCAGAATTTTCCACAGTTTATTGTGATCCACACAGTCGAAGGTTTTGGCATAGTCAATAAAGCAGAAATATAGCTATCTTCAAATATTTGAAGATTCGATTAAAAGAGGAATTGAAAATATTTTTTTTTGAAAAATAACTTCTTTGAAACTAGAGAATAAGAGCAAGAACCAGGGAGAGGAAGATGTAAGTAGGCAGAGGTTTTACTTTGTATAAGGGTAACTTTCTAATAATTAGAATTTTCTAAGGTTAAGTAAGTGTTCTGTCCCTAAAGCTTGTCAAGCAAAGACTTATAGGGATGCTCTAGAGGAGTTTAGCACATTAGGTAAGGAATAGATCAGAAGGGTAGTTTTTTGCAATAGTTTGAAAACGATTAGGCTCTATTTCTGAGATACCTATCAATAGGAATTTATATTCATTGATCCCTTTCTAATTCTGTGAATCCATGTCTTGGTTTGCAGTCTTAGTCAACAAACCAAATATGAGAAACAGACAGTAGAAATTTTAATGGTATGGTTAATTGCTTTCACTTGCTTTTTTTTTAATAGACTATTTTTTAGAGCAGTTTTAGATTCACACAAAGAAATTCAACACAAAGTATAGAGAGTTCATATATACACTCTTCCCCTAGGAATATATTAATACAACCTCTCTCACTGTCCACATTCCACAGTATCGTGGTACATTTGGTAAACTGAATGAACCCTACGTTGATACGTTATCACCCAAATGTTTACATTTAGAGTTCAACCCCTCCCCCCTTTTTCCCTTACTTTTTTGGCTGTGTGCAGCATGTGGGATCTTAGTTCCCCAACCAGGGATCAAGCTGCAGTGGAAGTGTGGTGCCTTAGCCACTGGACCACCAGGGAATTCTAGAGTTCACTCTCAGTTGTTGATGTTTTGAAAGAAAACGTGAATATTCTTGCTTATCTTTAAGAAAGTGGTTTTTAGTTGTTTCTTATCCTAGTGTAGTCTTTTCTGATTCAGAGGTCTAAAAGATAACTAGATCAACATCTGTATTGAAAAAGTAGTCATCTTTCAGGAAAATTCTTTTTTTTTTTTTTTCAATAATCTCATTAGAAATGTTTTATTTTGCTGACTAACAGTATTTTTTCTTCCTTTTAAGTACCTAAAGAATTGGTGGAGCTCCATTTGAAGTTGATGAGGAAGATTGGCAAATCTGTTACAGCAGACAGATGGGAAAAATACTTGATCAAGGTAAATATTTATAAATCACCTTCTCTGAAATATTATTCTATCTAGCATAAATTGATGTTATGTTTCATAATGTGCTCTGATTTTTAAAATGTTCTCGTAAAAGTTGCAAAATATGAACCAGAAATCCGTATGATTACTATAACTTTTGCAGCAACTCTGCACTGGTCTAGAGTCCTAAAGATTTTAGAGGGTTACATATCTTTTGTGCCAAACACTGTGCTCAGGACTCTTCATGTTTCCTCTCAGCTGTTCCTTAAAATCATCCTAGTCAACTTAATTAACGTACAGACAAGACCCAATAAAGTTGTCATTTTTCTTTGAGATCACATAGTATGTGTCAGTTCAGTTCAGTCTCTCAGTCATGTCCGACTCTTTGCGACCCCGTAATCGCAGCACGCCAGGCCTCCCTATCCATCACCAACTCCCGGAATTTATTCAGACTCATGTCCATCGAGTCGGTGATGCCACCCAGCCATCTCATTCTCTGTCATCCCCTTCTCCTCCCGCCCCCAATCCCTCCCAGCATCAGGGTCTTTTCCAGTGAGTCAGCTCTTCACATGAGGTGGCCAGAGTATTGGAGTTACAGCTTCAGCATCAGTCCTTCCAGTGAACACCCAGGACTGATCTCAGCTCTGCTGTTAACAAACTTTGGATCCATGGATGATCTGCTTTTGCCCCCCTTGTATCTCAGTTTCTTCATAAAATGTGGAAATTAGAACAAGATGATTTTAAAACCCTTAAGTTTTATGGTTATAACCACAGATTCTTAGTGTTTTTTAATTGAAATATATTCATATAACATAAAATTTGCTCTTTGAAAGTATGCAGTTCAGTGTTTTTTAGTATATTCATAAGGTTGTGCAACCATCACCATTATCCAAAACAGAATCTCTTCATTGCCCCGAAAAGAAACCCTCATACCCATCTTCAGTTATTTCCTTCTTCCCTAGTCCTTAGCAACCACTGATCTCTTTTCTGACTCTATGGATTTGCATATTCTGGAGGTTTCATATAAATAGAATTACAATTTGTAGCCTTTGTGTTTGGCTTCTTTCCCTTAGCATAATGTTTTTAAGGCTCATCTATGTTGTAGCATGTATCAGAACTTTGTTCCTTTTTGAGCCTGATTAATAGTCTGTTATGTGGATAATACTACATTTTATCCATTTATCAGTTTATGATATTTGACTTCTTTCTGTCTTTTGGCTATTATAAATAGTACTGCTATGAACATTTGTGAACAAGTGTTTTGGTAGATGTGGTCAATTTTTTGAATATTTATCTAAGGGTAAAATTGGTAGGTCATAGTAATTTTTTAACTTTTTGAGAAACTACCAGACTTTTTCCAGAACAGCTCCAATGATTTACATTTCCCCTAAGAACCTATAAGGGCTCCAGCTTTTCCACATCCCTCCTTACCAATACGGGTTATCAAATGATTGATTTTATTCATCCCAGTGGAGATGAAGTGTTACCTCATTGTGGTTTTGATTTGCATTTCCCTTAATGTCTAAATGATGTTGAGCCTTTTTCTCCTATGCTTGTGTGTCTTCTTTGGAAAAATGTCTGTTCATATCCTTGTCCATCTTTTAATTGACTGTCTTTGTTTTTGAGGTTTTTTTTTTTTAATATATACTGCATACTAGACACTTAACAGATTTATGGTTCACAAATATCTTCTCCAATTATGTGTGTTATCTTTTCAGTTTCTATGTAATGTCTTTTGATGCATGGAAGTTTTAATTTAGATTAACTCCAATTTTTTTCCTTTGTGGCTAGTGCTTCAGTGTCATATATAAGAAGTCATTGCCCAGCACAGGATTGTGAAAATCTAATCCTATGTTTTGAGAGCTTTTATACTTTTAGCTCTTAAATTTAGATCTAAGCCATTTAATTTTTGAATATACTCTTAGATAGGAGTTCAGCTATATTCTTTCACACATAGATATCTGTTTGTTCTGTTATGATTTGTCAAAAACATTATTTTTGCCCTCACTGGATTGCCTTTACATCCTTGTAGAAAGTCAGTCGACCATGAGTCTGAGAGTTTATTTCTGAAGTCTTCATTCTGTTGACTTTCATGTTGTTATTTATGCTAGTACCATATAGTCTTGGTTGCTGTGGTGGCTCAGACAGTAAAGAATCCACCTGCAATGCAGTAGACCTGGCTTCGATCCCTGGGTTGGGAAGATCCCCAGGAGGAGGGCATGGGAATCCACTCCAGTATTCTTGCCTGGAGAATCCCCATGGACAGAGGAGCCTGTCCGGCTACAGTCCATGGCGTCACAAAGAGTTGGACACGGCTGAGTGACTAAGCACACAGCACACTCATATCGTCTTGGTTATTGTAGCTTTGTGGCAAGTATTTAAATTGTTTATCTTCTACAAAATTGTTTTGGCTATTCTGCATCACTTTCGTTTCCTTATCCTTAAGCTTATCCTTGAGGATCAACATCTGCTAAAATGCCAGTTAGAATTTGTATTGGGATTGTATATAATTTGTAGATAAATTTGGGGAGTATTGGCTTCTTAATGATATTAAGTTCTCTGATCCCATGAACATGAGATGTCTTTCAAAATATGTAAGTCTTCAATTCCTTTCAACAGTATTTTGTGGGCACTTCCTTGGCTACCCTGCACTTCCAATGCAGGGGCACAGGTTCGATCAATTGTTAGGGAACTAGGATCCCATGTGCTGTGTGGTGTGGCCTAAAAATAAAAAAACATTTTGCAGTTTTCGAACTCTGGTCTTAGACTTTATTCCTTAGCATTTTGCCATTTTTGATGGTATTGTAAATGAAATTTTCTTAATTTCATTTTCATATCATTCATTTCTAGTGTTGTGAAAATAAAACTGATGATTGTGTATTGATCTTGTATGTTGTAACTTTGCCAAAGTCATTTATTAGCTCAAATAGCTTTTTCTTTAGTAAATTCTTAAAATTTTCTATGTACATGATTAGGTCATCTGCAAACATTTACTTCCTCTTCAGTCTGGATGCCCTTTATTTATTTTTCTTGTGTAATTGCTTTCCTGGAACTTCTAATACACTGTTGGATGGAAATGATGAGAGCAGACATCTTTGTCATGTTCCTGATCCTAGGGAGAAAGTTTTTGGTCTTTCAGCTTTTATTATGTATGTATGTTATTTGAGGGTTTTTCATTGATGTCCTTTATCAGATTGAGGAAATCCTCTTCCCCCACCTGGTTTGTTGAGTATTTCTATCATGAAAGCTGTTGGATTTTGTCAAGTGTTTTTTTCTGCATCTATTGAGATAACCACGTGAATTTTGTCCTTTATTGATCTGTAGTGTGTTACATTGATTAGTTTTCACATGTTGAAACCTTGCAATCCTGCGTTCAGTCCCATTTGTTCATGGGCCGCAATCTTTTTATATGTTGTTAGGTTTGATTTGTTAATTTATTTTTGAAGATTTTTGTGCCTATGTTCATAACAGATATTGATTTTCTTTTTCTTGAGGTATCTTTGTCTGGTTTTAAAATCTGGGCAATGCTGGTCTAATGTTGAATTGAGAAATGTTTCCTCTGCTTTTATTTTTTTAATGGATTTTTGTGAGGTATTAGAATTAAGCAGTGAGGCCATGTGGGCCTGGGCTTTTCTTTGTTGAAAATTTTTTTGTTTGTTAAACCAGTCTCTTTAATTGTTACTGGTTTATTCAGATTTGTATTTCTTCTCGTGTCAAGTTCAGTATTTGTGCCTTTGCAGGAAACTGTTCATATTATTAGATTAACTGTTTTGAAGTGAAGTGAAGTTGCTCAGTTGTGTCCTACTCTTTGTGACCCCAGGGACTGTAGCCTACCAGGCTCTTCTGTCCATGGAATTCTCCAGGCCAGAATACTGGAATGGGTAGCCATTCCCTTCTCCAGGGCATTATCTGTTTTATTGGCATACAATTGTTCATAGCATTCACTTACAATTCTCCTTACTTTTCCAAAGTCTGTAGTAATGTTCCTCGTTTCTTTCCTCTTTTTTACTGATTTAGTGTTTCTCTTTTTTTCCTGGTCAGTCTAGTTAGAGCTTTGTAAAATTTTATCTTTTTAAGAACCTACTACTTTTGGTTTAGTTGAATTTCTCTGTTGTTTTTCTGTTTGATTATTTTCTTCCTTTCACTTGCTTAGTGTTTAACTGTTCTTCTTTTCTTAAAGTGAAAGTTTAGGTTATCAGTTTGAGGTATTCCTTTTTTTCCAATATATTTATTTTCAGCTCTTCCATCTAATCCCTGCTTAGCTTCATCATATAAATTGGCACATTGTTTTTCATTTTCATTCATTTCTAAGTATTTTCTCTTTTCCTTTCTGATTTCTTTTTTGACCTATTGGTTATTTAGTAGTATGTTGTTTCCACGTTTCTGAATTTCCTCAGTGTTTTCCTGTTTTTGATGTCTAATTTCGTCCCATTATGTAGAGAACATACTTCATTCTTTCATATTAAAAAATAATTTTTCTACTTAGATATTTATAGGGATTTGCTAACTTCATATGTATGTTTACTGTCCTTTTTTCCCCCTGATTTTTAAGACTTCTGCTACCCTGTAAAGTTTATACACACATACACACTCTCATATATAAATGTATATTTTCCCTTATCCTTTTTTGACGTGCTAATGTAGCTGCTATTTTATTTAAATAACTATAAACTCTCCATTAACTTTTTTTTAAAGTAAAATATTTTTTATTTTGACTCTGCTGGGACTTTGTTGCAAGACATGGGCTCTCTCTAGTTTTGGTACTTCTTGAAAAAGACCCTGATGCTAGGAAAGATTGAAGGCGGGAGGAGAAGGGAACGACAGAGGAGGAGATGGTTGGATGGCATCACCGACGCGATGGACATGAGTTTGAGTAAACCCCGGGAGTTGATGACGGGCAGGGAAGCCTGGCGTGCTGTAGTCCATGGAGTTGCAAAGAGTCGGACGCGACTGAGCGCCTGAACTGAACTGGGCTTTGATACATGGGCTTCTGATTGCGATAGCGTCTCTTGTTGGGGAGCATGGGCTCTAGGGCGCACAGGCTTCAGTGGCTGTGGCATGCAGGCTCAGCAGTTGTGGTTCCTGGGCTCTAGAGTGCTGGCTCAGTAGTTCTGTCGTATGGAATCCTCCCAGACCAGGGATCAAACCCGTGTCTCCTGCACTGGCAGGCAGATTCTTTTACCACTGAGCCAGCATGGAAGCCCCTATCTAGAGTTCTGATGTTAGAAAATCTGTGCTCCCTTCTTGGTTTCTCAGCACTGTTGCTGTCAGGAGACTTTTATCACTTGTCTGAATCTAAGCTGATTGATCTATAAATCTGGGGAAAATGCAGTGTTATTAAATATTAGCATTCATCTTTCAGAATTGTGAGAATTTAATGAAATAATGTATGAATGGACTCAAAACTAATGTCTGACGTTGGCTTCGAGAAGAAGACTGTTAAAGATGATATATTCTGAAAATACTATCAAAGCTTATATTATTACCTTGTTTTTAAGATATATAAAAGCTTAATATTAATGTAATTCAGTTAATGTTGTTCAGTTGCTGAGTTGTGTCTGACTCTTTGCTACCCCCTGGATTGCAACATGCCAGGCTTCCCTGTCCTCCACTATCTCCCAGAATTTGCTCAAACTCATGTCTAATGATCGGTGATGCCATCCAACCATCTCATCCTCTGTCGTCCACTTCTCCTCTTCTCCTTCTACCACACATCAAAATCTCTTAACATGTTTACTGACCTGGTAGGTAGTTTCTTAAATTCTGAAGGCAAAAATAGATGGCTTTATATGAATCCCAAAGACAAATGAAGATAAGCTCAACATGGAGGTGTCTTTACTGTGATGACTCTATGGAATCTTAAGTTGTATTCTGTTTGTTGCTGTCTAGGCCACTTTATTAGTCTTCACATTTTTATGGCCTTAAATACAGTCCTTTATAAAAAAAGGAAGGAGAAAGTACCTTCTGTATGTGAACTCAATGCAAACTCAGCAGGAGTAGGTTCATAGATGGATATCCCCATTTTACAGATTACAAAACTGGAATTGCCTTTTTAAAAATATCTATCCTTCGTCAGAATTCATGAGAACTAGACCTTGTATGCCGTATTCACTTTCATATACATCAAAAGCCCTCAAATTATGGCCCCCTATTTTCATAAAGGTTTGTGAGTCAAGAATATTCTTTTACGAACAACATTTACAGTCAGTTTCTTGAAAGAGTAAATACTTTGAATTCCAATTAAGTCAGCTATTCTCTACCCCCAAATAATTCTCTGCATCTCAATAGTATTTCTGAATTACAAAAATTGTACAATTATTATTAGATATTACACATAACATAATGTATATAATATACTACCTAGTATAGTTATTGTATTTTACTACCACATATAGTTATTGTATTTTAAATTTCATTGAAAAATATGTGGAAATGTTTTCTCTCCTTACATAGATGCCAGTAAAAGATTCTTGATTTAACCTCTTGGCCTGCAAAGCCTAATGTTTACCATCCGGTCCTTTACAAAAAAGTTTGCTCACTCTTGATAAATATCATGCATAGTACAGTGCTTGACACATCGGTGCTTAATAATTATGTGCTGAGTGAATGAACTGTGATTATAAATAACTTTGCAAAGGACACAAAACTAAGTTACCAACCAAGGTTTTTCTGACTTTGTAACCTTAAAAGCAATGAAGTTTTCTTTATGGGCAATAAGAAAGAAATCGTTGTTTCAAAAATGAACCTTATGATTATTTGTGTATATTTTTTTCTTCTCTAAATCATCAGGCGTGGACATTTTATGTGAAACCTGATAATAATATCAATACTGGGTATAATTGATCAATATTTGATAATAAACTTTATGTAAAGTTATGTTATAGTTTTGCTAGAAATATAATTTAAAAATCAAAGTACAAGTTTCTTTGTGACCAAAAGCTGTATAAGGAATTTTAGCCATTCTTCTCTCTACATTGTTAAGAGTACTGTTGATAGTCTAGAGAAGAAACTGGCACATGATAGCCAAATCCAGGTATCTCCTTGGTTTTGTAAATAAACTAGTATTTGACATTGCTCCTATTCATCTACGTATGATCTATGACTGCTTTCAAGCTGTACAGTGCAGTGGTCAGTAATCTGTTTAATGAACTATATGATCAACAAAGCCTAAAATACTATCAGCTGTTTACAGGGAAAAGTTTTGACACCTGGCCTAGAAGGCACATTAACCATCTATTTCTCTATTTCTCTTAGTTTTGTTCTTGATGAAATTAGAATACCAGAAAGCCACGTGGTATTCATCTGCTGGATAGATGACAAAGATGAGCAAAGAGCTTATCTATACTTGCTGCAGAGCTGCTTTTGCCTGTTTTTCAGTATCTCTCATATTAGTCATCTGCTGGTTCATAAGTAGATTGGAACAATGTCTATCTTTTGGACCACCATTTACCCAGCTCTAAGCATGTGGAGTGACTGAACAAATGTATCTGTATGGAGTTGCTAAGTAATCAGTTTCCTTAAAAGTTGATTGCTAGAAAAAGTTTTATCAAACACTGACTCCCAAAGCTTTAGCTCTACTTCAGGCTTTTATACCAGATTACAAACATCACCATTATATCCTACTGACTGCCTAGTGAACTGTTTCTTGTAGCAAAATCAAACTCAACATGTATCAAAAGCCAAATTATCTTATTCTTTGATCTTCTCATACATATTGAATCCATGATGTATTCATATCCCCACCAACATCGTGACCTCAAACCATGATTCTGGCATATTAAACACAAAGGTTTAAAAGTAGCTGTTATATCACTTTAAGAGTTATTTAGTGATTCTCTTTCTCTTAAAAATCTAAACTCTGTCATAGCATTCAAAACTCTTAATGATTTAGCCACTTTCTTTAGCCACATCTAATGGCAGTCTTTCTTGTGTACCCTGCTACTTGACTCATTTTCTGTGTCATTCACGGAACATGGGATCTTCTTCATTCCTTAGAGTATTTGCATATACTGTATCTTCTGCCTAGGATGCCTTCGCACGAACTTGTTTGCTTGTCAAACAGTTATCCTTTAAATGTAACCTCAAGTATTAACTTTCTTTTTGAGACCTTTCTTTCCACAGGAAGACATTCCAAATGTTCCTCCATGGATTTATGTGTAACTCCATTATAGAAATTACCATGTATTTTTTATTGCATGTACACTATGTACCAGGAACCATGTTTAATACTTTCCTTACATAGCTCTCTTTTGAACTAAATATTATCCTCCTCTTATGCACAAGGTAGTTGATTTTGAGAAACTGAATAACCAGACAGATCTCACATTGCTAGAAATGGCAGAGCCAGCATTCAAGCCCAGTGCTTCCTGAATTTAGTGCTTTAAAATACTGTTGGTATTGCCTCTTATATTTGTCTTTGTTGTAAATTATAAGCATCTTGAATGCTTTTTGCAGCTTTTATACATCAATATTAGGTGAATTAATTATTTAAATTATTTCAGTTTTCTTTCACTTGACTGCTAATAAGATTAACTGCGTGTTTACTTCTTAGTTCTATTTATTGGTTACATTAGATATTTTTTAGTGGAAATTTTACCTTCCCCGTTAACACGTCTTTTGATCTTTTATCTTTCTCAAAGTGGTACTGTTGTGCATTTGTATTATGGAGAGCAAATTCTGTTTAAATATAGAGCAAATATCCATTATCTGTTAGACCTTAGTCTTTGGCTCATAGCAGACGTTACCAATCTAAGCTTTTCCTCCAACCCTAGTTTAGCAGACTACACTGCTGCCACAAATCAGTCAGCAATGGCATGTTTGCCGTGTCTTGTTGTGGTTCTCTTTAAACAGTTAAATGAGACCTGTAGAATGAATAGAAATTTGCTAGGAAATTACCAATAGTTTGGCTTCACTATAATATGGAGAATGGCAGTGAGTGGAAGCCTAGGGTTCATGTGAAAGAAAGTTACTGTAATAATTCAACCAACTAATTAAGAGGCCTGAATTAAGGTTTTGGCAGTAAGTATGGAAAGAAAGGGCTTCCCTGATGGCTCAGATGGTAAAGAATCCACCTGCAATGCTGGAGTTGCAGGTTTGATGCCTGGATCAGGAAGATCCTCTGGAGAAGGAAATGACAACCCATTCCAGTATTCTTGCCTGGGAAATCCCATGGACAGAGGAGCTTGGCGGGCTATAGTCCATGGGATCACAAAGAGTTAGACACGACTGAGTAAACAGCAGCAACATGGAAGGAAAAGGATTTAGGTGAGAGCTATCAATATTTGGAAGGTAGAGTCAGTGAGTCTTGATACCTGATAGAGGCAAAGAGAGGTGTCTAGCAGCTCACCTCAAGAAGGGCATTCATTGTTGTGCTGTATCCTGGACTTGTTAACATATATGCTCCCATATCATCCAGTATGTAAAGGAACCTGAAGATCTAGCTGGTGACGTTTAAGGTGAAGTTACCCTCCTAAAAATAAAGAAATCTAGTTAGTAGAAATTTAAAATAGCAGTTCTGCAGAGATCTGTTAACCTATTAGTTGGATTTACCTTGGCCTTGTCGGGCTTCACATTGCTTTTACTTGGTGAGTCATAAAAAAAACTTCTCTGCCAGTAAACTCTTATGCTTCCATGAAACTCCTCTGTTTGTTGTGATTGCTAATGACTTTAGATACCACATGAGCAAGTTAAGACATCTTAGCCATGGATAAACAGACATGTGCCTTCAACAAATTCAGTACCTGTGCCTCTGCTTTCCTGCCACCCTGCCTCCTGCCCAAACGCAGCAGTAAAAAGGCCCTAAAAGTAATAGAAAAGCTAATTTTTAATCAATTCTCCTTTAAAGGAATTGATTTCCTTTATCTCTGAATTATTTCTAAGAGACAAATGGTAATTTATTACTGCTATTTTTCTTCAGTTTTGTGATTTCTTCGGTGCATGCCTTACCAGTGATTTAGAGACAGTTTTCCAGTGAAAAAAGAAATACTGTCACACTGAATGTAGTAATCAATGGAGTTTAAAAGGCTCTTGATTTTAAGAAATGTTAAAATATGAAAATAAATATGTTTATTTGGATAAGCAGAATATTTCCTGGTATTCAGTACTAGAGGGATAATGACATTTAGTAGAAAATAACCTAATGTGTCTTTTCTGGGGTGTCTATCTACCACTCAACAGAAAATTAACCTCATTTGTCCCTCAAAAGTAAAGGGAAGATAATAGATAATCGCAGAACTCTTTGGAAAGTGATTAAATTAGATAATGGTTCTTGTTCAGTCACTCAGTTGTGTCTGACTCTTTGCACCCCCATGGATTGCAGCACGCCAGGCTTCCCTGTCCTTCATCATCTCCTGGAGTTCATGCACACTCATGTCCTTTGAGTCGGTGATGCCATCCAACCATCTCATCCTCTGTCGTTCCCTTCTCCTCCTGCCTTCAATCTTTCCCAGTGTCAGGGTCTTTATCAAATGAGTCAGTTCTTTGCATCAGGTGGCCAAAGTACTAGAGTTTCAGCTTTAGCATCAGTCCTTCCAATGAATATTCAGGACTGATCTCCTTTAGGATGGACTCGTTGGATCTCCTTGCAGTCCAAGGGACTCTCAAGAGTCTTCTCCAACACCACAGTTCAAAAGCATCAATTCTTCAGTGCTCAGGCTTCTTTATGGTCCAACTCTCACATCTGTACATGACTACTGAATAAACCACAGCTTTGACTAGACGCACCTTTGTTGGCAAAGTAATATCTCTGCTTTTTAATATGCTAATTTTGTCATAGCTTTCCTTCCAAGGAGCAAGTGTCTTTTCATTTCATGGCTGCAGTCACTGTCCGCAGCAATTTTAGAGCCCAAGAAAATCAAGTCTGTCACTGTTTCCATTGTTTCCCCATCTATTTGCCATGAAGTGATGGAATGGGATGCCATGATCTCCATTTTTTGAATGCTGAATTTTAAGCTAGCTTTTTCACTCTTCTTTCACCCTCATCAAAGAGGCTCTACAGTTCCTCTTTGCTTTCATAAGAGTGGTGTCATCTGCATATCTGAGGTTATTAATATTTCTCCAGGCAATCTTCATTCTAGCTTGTGCTTCATCCATCCTAGCATTTCACATGATGTACTCTACAAATAAGTTAATAAACAGGGTGACAGTATACAGACTTGACATATTCCTTTCCCAATTTGGAACCAGTCTGTTGTTCCATGTCTGTTTCTAACTGTTGCTTCTTGACCTGCACACAGATTTCTCAGGAGGCAGGTCAGGTGGTCTGGTATTCCCATCTCTTTAAGTATTTTCCACAGTTTGTTGTCATCCACACGAAGACTTCAGTGTAGTCAATGAAGCAGAAGTAGATGTTTTTCTGGAGTTCTCTTTCTTTTTCTGTGATCCATCAGATGCTGGCAATTTGATCTCTGGTTCCTCTACCTTTTCTAAATTGAGCTTATACATCTGGAAGTTCTTGGTTCATGTACTGTTGAAGCCTTGCTTGAAGGATTTTGAGCATAACCTTGCTGGCATTTAAAATAAATAGTTTTAACATTTGTTGGCATTGCCCTTCTTTGGGATTGGAATGAAAACTGACCTTTTCCAGTCCTGTGGCCACTGCTGAGTTTTCCAAATTTGCTGGCATATGAGTGCAGCACTTCGACAGCATCATCTTTTAGGATTTGAAATAGCTCAGCTGGAATTCTATCACCTCTACGGCTTTGTTCATAGTGATGCTTCCTAAGGCCCACCTGATTTCACACTCTAGGATGTCTGGCTCTAGGTGAGAGCTGAGTGATCATACCATTGTTGTTACCCAGGTCATGAAGATCTTTTTTGTATAGTTCTTTTGTGTATTCTTGCCACCTCTTCTTAATATCTTCTGCTTCTGTTAGGTCTGCACTGTTTCTGTCTTTTATTGTGCCCATCTTTGCTTGAAATATTCCCTTGATATCTCCAATTTTCTTGAAGAGAGCCCTAGTCTTTCCCGTTCTATTGAGTTCCTCTATTTCTTTGCATTTATCACTGAGGAAGGCTTTCTTATCTCTCTTTGCTATTCTTTGAAACTTTGCATTCAGATGGGTATATCTCCTTTTCTCGTTTGCTTTCGTTTCTCTTCTTTTCTCATCTATTTGTAAGGCTTCCTCAGACAGCCATTTTGCCTTTTTGCATTTCTTTTTCTTAAGAATTGCTTTTTTACCTCCTCCTGTACAGTGTCACAAAACTCTGTCCATAGGTCTTCAAGCATTCTATCAGATCTAATCCCTTTAATCTAGTTGTCATTTCCACTGTATAATTAGTAAGGGATTTGATTTAGATCATACCTAAATGGCCTAGTGATACTCCCTATGTTCTTCAATTTAAGTCTAAATTTTGCAATAAGGAGTTCATGATCTGAGCCACAGTCAGCTCCTGGTTGTGTTTTTACTGACTGTATAGAGCTTCTCCATCTTCAGCTGGGAAGAATATAATCAATCTGATTTTGGTATTGACCATTTGGTGATGTCCATGTATAGAGTCATCTCTTGTGTTTTTGGAAGAGGGTGTTTGCTGTGACTAGTGCGTTCTCTTCTCAAAACACTGTTACCCCTTTCCCTGCTTCATTTTGTACTCCAAGGCCAGACTTGCCTGTTACTCCAGGTGTATCTCTTGACTTACTACTTTTGCATTCCAGTCCCCTGTGATGGAAAGGACCTTTTTTTTTTTTCATTTGTTTTGGTTCTAGAAGGTCTTGTAGGTCATAGAACTGTTCAACTTAAGCTTCTTTGTCATTATTGGTTGGGGGATAGAATCTGGGTGTCCTGCATTGCAGGCAGATTGTTTATAGTCTGAGTCAACAGGGAAGCCCATTTTGTCGATAGATACCTTTAATCAGAATGGCAGTTTCAGTAAGGCTCATTGCTTTTATTCCTTAGGCAGCTTGTCATCTATTAGGAAGTCATAAGGACCACCTTTTTTCATTTGTTATTTTGGACATATTTTGACAAGGGGTAGATAGTTCTATATGGCTGTGTTTATTTTTCAAAAATAAGCTAAGGTGGTTATGTTTCATTTTTTTGGCCTTTGTTTATTAAGTTGTGATTTTCTTTTTAAAATTGAGGTATAATTCATACAACATAAAATTCTCCATATTAAAATATATTCCTTGATTTTTAGTATATTCATTATGTTGTCCAGCCATACCACTATGTAATTCCAAAAGATTTCCATCACCCCAAGCAGAAACTCTGTACCCATTAGCAATCTGTTCCAGTCCCAACCCCTTCCTGCTCAGATCCTGGCCAGCTCTCACTCTCCTTTCTGTCTCTATGAATTTGCGTGTTTTGAACATTCCTTATGGGTGAAATCATAAAATGTGTGGCCTTCTGTGTCTCCTTCATTTAGTATAATGATTTGAAAGTTTATTCATGTTATATGTAGTATATATTAGTACTCCATTTCTTTTTATTGCAAAACATTCTTCCATTTTATGGTTAATACATTTTATTTATCCACTTTCAATTGATGATCATTTGGATTTTTTCACCTTTTGGCTATTAGGAATTCTGCTATGAATGTTGATATAAAAGTGTGGCCATGAATTTTTCTCTTCTCTGTGTACCTAGGAGTGTATAAAATTGCTGGGTCATATGGCCTTTTTTTTTTTTGAGGAACTGCTAAACTGTTTTCCATAGTCACTATACTATTTTACATTCTCATCAGCAATTTATGAGGGTTTCAGTTTCTCTAAAACTTATATTTTTGTTATAATGATAAGAGCTAATATTTGAGAACTTAATATATATTAGATCCTATGGTAGTTTACATACAGTATCATTTAATTCACAGCACAAACTAGATCATGGAGAATAAATAACTCCCAAAGTCACATAAATAGTAGATGAGGAAGCAAGGATTGAACATAGGTTTGTCTTATGCCACAAAATGCATACTTAACGCTCTGTATATTGGAAAGCATTTTCATGCTTTTAACTTTGCAAATGTTCTTTAAGGAGTACCATTTACTCATGCTTCCCCGGTGGTAATGAATCTGCCTGCAGTTTGGGACACCTGCCTGGGTTTGATCCCTGGGTGGGGAAGATCCCCTGGAGGAGGGCATGGCGACCCACTCCAGCATTCTTTCTTGGAGAATCCCTGTGGACAGAGGATCCTGGCGGGCTACAGTCCAGGGGGTTGCAAAAAGTTGGACATGACTGAGCAACTAGGCGCACACACGTTTACTCATGCACAGGGTGTCAGTGGCCGCGATTTACCATCATGAGTGAACAGCATGTGGTAATGTAGTAAGAGCACTAGATTTCAGTTCAGGAAAACCTGAACTCTGCTGATTACTAGGTATGTAAGTTTAGTCAGCTCTTGTGAAAGTATATGTGAATTCTCTCAGCATAGTACTTATCAAATAGTTGGAACCCAGCACATGTTGTTTATATATTAAAAATAAATCATCAGAAAAACAGTAACAATTTTACTTTTTTTCTTTTCTGTGTCTGGCATTCTTTTGGAAATTGACAGAAACTTAGACCGAATTATTTATACTTGTAGATACAGAATTGTTGAGTGCATCTGCTTTAGTTTTTCTTCTGAACTTCAGGTGAATGTTTTGTGTTGATAATAAATCTGAAGACTTTTCCAGTCAGAAGGGATCAGTGCCTTAATTATGGCTGGGAAATCTTCTGTGCAAGCGTGCCCTTATAGTAGGCTTAAGAAACCTGCTTTTCCCCTCCAGAGGTTCCCCCCCCACAAGTGTGCACACTTGTATTAGTCAGAATGTCTCCATTGTATACTCAGAAGTATTGCTCCTTTACCTATAACTCTAGTATCAATATGTTTTGAAAGAAGTTGCATAACAGACAAAGGATTAATCTCAAAAATATACAAGCAACTCCTCCAGCTCAACTCCAGAAAAATAAATGACCCAATCAAAAAATAGGCCAAAGAACTCAACAGACATTTCTCCAAGGAAGACATACAGATGGCTAACAAACACATGAAAAGATGCTCAAGGTCACTCATTATCAGAGAAATGCAAATCAAAACCACAATGAGGTACCATTACACGGCAGTCAGGATGGCTGCTATCCAAAAGTCTACAAGCAATAAATGCTGGAGAGGGTGTGGAGAAAAGGGAACCCTCTTACACTGTTGGTGGGAATGCAAATTAGTACAGCCACTATGGAAAACAGTGTGGAGATTCCTTAAAAAGCTGGAAATAGAACTGCCATATGACCCAGCAATCCCACTTCTGGGCATACACACCAAGGAAACCAGATCTGAAAGAGACACGTGTACCCCAATGTTCATCGCAGCACTGTTTATAATAGCCAGGACATGGAAGCAACCCAGATGCCCATCAGCAGACGAATGGATGAGGAAGCTGTGGTACATATACACCATGGAATATTCCTCAGCCATTAAAAAGAATTCATTTGAATCAGTTCTAATGAGATGGATGAAACTGGAGCCCATTATACAGAGCGAAGTAAGCCAGAAAGATAAAGACCATCACAGTATACTAACACATATATATGGAATTCAGAAAGATGGTAACGATAACCCTATATGCAAAACAGAAAAAGAGACTCAGATGTATAGAACAGACTTGTGGACTCTGTGGGAGAAGGCGAGGGTGGGATGTTTCAAGAGAACAGCATCGAAACATGTATATTATCTAGGGTGAAACAGATCACCAGCCCAGGTTGGATGCATGAGACAAGTGCTCGGGCCTGGTGCACTGGGAAGACCCAGAGGGATCGGGTGGAGAGGGAGGTGGGAGGGGGGACCGGGACGGGGAATACATGTAAATCCATGGCTAATTCATTTCAATGTATGACAAAAACCACTGCAATGTTGTAAAGTAATTAGCCTCCAACTAATAAAAATAAATGGAAAAAAAAAAAGAAGTTGCATAAAAACAGCGATTAATCAACATCATTAGTCATTGAAGAAATGAAAATTAGAAGCACAGTATTACTTTATACCTAATAGGGTAACTCTTAAAGGAAAATAACAAATATTGATGAGTTTGTAGAGATGCTGAAACTGATGGGAGTACAAAATGGTGCAGCTGATGTGGAAAACCATTTGGCCAATCCTTAAAAAGCTAAACAGAACTTTCCTGGTGGTCCAGTGGTTAAGACTCTGTGCTTCTAATACAGGGCCACGAGTTCCATCCCTGGTCAGGAAGGTTCCACATGGTGTGCTGTATAGTCAAAAAAAAAAAAAAAGCTAAACATACAACTGCTGTGTGACCCATCAGTTCTGCACCTAGCTGTATACTCAGAAGAACCGAAAACAGACTCACAGACACTTGTATGCCAGTATTTATTGTAGCTCAATCCATAATAGCCCAAAGGTTGACACTACCCAAACGTCCATCAGTAAACAAAATGTGATACATTCATACAATGCAATATTTCTCATCCTTAGAAAGGAAAGAACTTCTTATATTTGCTACCACATGGGCAGTTCTTGCAAACATTATGCTAAATAAAAAAAGCCAGACACAAAAGAACATATATTAAAGTAGATTAGAGATTACGAAGTGCTGCAGAGTGGGAGGAGAATTGGGAGCTAATTGCTTAAAACTTAACGATCTTCTGTTTGAAGGGAATTCCCTGACAGTCCAGTGATTGGGAGTCCACCCTTTTACTGCTGAGGGCCTGGGTTCAGTCCCTCGTTGGGGAACTAATATCCCACAAGCCAAGTGGTGTGGCCAAAAGAAAGCTTTTGTCTGGATAATAAGAAAACTTTTGGAAATAAGAAATATCAATGATTATACAACATTGTGAATGTGATTGATTAATGCCACTAAATTATACACTTAATGACTAAAATGATGAATTTTATATTTATATACAAAAATATTTCTCTATATACTAAATTCATATATATCTCTACAATATATAAAAATGCAACAGTCAGGGAATTTTCTCTTCATCTGGCATGTTTACTATCATAGTGGATTCAGATCCTAACAAGGCAGCCCATTCAGTATAATATAGGGTTTGTTGTTTAGTTGCTAAGTCATGTCTGACTCTTACGACCCCATGGACTGTAGCCTGCCAGACTCCTCTGTCCATAGGATTCCCAAGGCAGGAATGCCTGTAGTGGGTTGGCATTTCCTCCTCCAGGGGATCTTCCCCACTCACAAACCCACATCTCTTAAATCTCCTACATTGGCAGACAGATTCTTTACCCCTGAGCTATCAGGGAGGCCTGTAAGTGAAAGCTCCTTGGCTGTGTCCCAATCTTTGCAACCCCATGGACTGTAGCCCACCAGGCCCCTCTGTCCATGGTTGGGCAAGAATGCCAGAGTGTGTAGCTCTTCCTTCTCCAGGGGATCTTCCCAACTCGGGGATTGAACCCAGATCTTCCACATCGCAGGCAGATTCTTTACCATCTGAGCTACCAGGGAAGCCTGCTGCTGCTGCTGCTGCTAAGTCACTTCAGTCGTGTCCGACTCTGTGCGACCCCAGAGATGGCAGCCCACCAGGCTCCCCCATCCCTGGGATTCTCCAGGCAAGAACACTGGAGTGGGTTGCGATTGCCTTCTCCAATGCATGAAAGTGAAAAGTGAAAGTGAAGTCGCTTAGTCGTTTCCTATATATAGGGTTAATTACCCGTAAAATAAAAGTAGGGAATTAAATCAGTCACCAATAATTTTATTTAAATATTGGGTATTTTAAATATATTTGAAACAAAAGTATCTTGAAACAATATTTATATACATTTTGAAGAACACTGATCTACTTCCTGCTGCTGCTAAGTCGCTTCAGTTGTGTTGGAATCTTTGCACCTCTATGAACTGTATTCCGCCAGGCTCCTCTGTCCATGGGATTCTCCAGGCACGAATACTGGAGTGAGTTGCTGTGCCCTCCTCCAGGGGATCTTCCCGACCCAGGGATTGAACCCACATCTTCTATGGCTCCTGCATTGCAGGTGGATTCTTTACCACTGAGCCACCAGGAAAGCCCAGTCTACTTCCTAACAGCTGTTAATTCTCTTTATTTTCTTCTTGTGTTCCAGTTGGTTCTTGTCATGTTTTTCTGGATCCATTTTCAGGTTTGCATTTATATATGTAGCTGTGGCACCATGAGGATCTGATAGGCATCTTCCTAATCTCATCTGTTTTATTAGCAAGATAACCTCCGTTTTACAGAAGACCCTGAAATTGAGAGCGGTGACTGACCTTGACAGGATCACACTGTTGATAGAGCCTGGATTTGAATCTCAATCTACTTTATACTGAAACCTTATTTCCCTTCCTATTTAGATTATTGATAAAAAGTAGATCTCTTGGAAAGAGGAACTTACCAGTTATACTGTTTCCACTTGGGTGTATTTTAGGTATATGGTTACTCTTATCTATGAATATAAAATAGCTGTGACAGAGATTTGATTTTTCTTGCTGGATTTTTGCCAGATACTTGCAAGGTACCTTTTACTACCCTTCAGAATAGACTACTGAGAGTAGCTTCTCAAATTTTTGACATGTATAAATATGCCATATTTGTAGATTAACAGATTCCAGCTGCCTGTCCAACTGAGTCCCTTTTGCAAGAGTTGTAGCATCTTATCCTGATGTCAATCACAGTGTCTAACATATAGCAAAGTACTGATAAAGAACTATTTATCCTTTTTGTGAAATAAACCCATTAATTGATACATGACTGTGCTCTAGTCACTTGGGATTTTGGTATTCTTTTGATTTTTAAAACCACGTTGCTTGAGAAATCTTGCCTTTGAAATATATCCAGTATATATTTTAAGGAGTGAAAGAATCTTCCATTCTATATGTAACTCTTAATATGCATTGTTATAGGCAGTATTCCCAGGTAGCTCATCAAAATAGTAAGTTGACTCTGTAGTTGTATCAGAGACTACTGATGGTGTAAATATTTAGTGTCCACTGTCAGTAAGGTCATGAACTTGGGAGATACTGTAGAAAATAGAAAGATGATCAGACTTTGTTTTGCTTTAAAAAATCTTGTAGCTTTATGGGCCATCCAACCCACATGAAGCAATATTTGTGAAAGGTCTATTGTAAAGAGTAAAACATTTACTATATAATGTATTAAGCATAAAGCTTGTTGCTTTTGTAAGATACGTACACTAATAATGTGAATCTGCCTTCTCTCGAGTATCCTCTTCAGGGTTAGGCCAAGCTTTATCACCTTTTCTGTGAGTTATTGCAAAACAGGCTTTAGTGGGTCTCCTTGACCTTGGATTCTATCCTCCTGTCTTGCCATAGTGCAGCAGAACTGTTTCTCATCAGTACTTCCGAATGCTTGTTGAGTCCTCACGTTTATGATCAGTGACCTACTTTCATGGCCTTGTCTCTTCCCACTCCCACCCCTCAGCACTCATGATTTAGGACTGAAGGGCTCAGCATGAAGAGCTCTCTTATTCGCCTTCACATTGACAGAACGTACCAAAATATTCACATCCCCATTGGTTATCATATTCTGTTCTGTTTCTTCTTGAAGTCCTGTTTATTTACCTCCTTTTCTGGTAGAACCTCATTCATCCTTTAGGTCCTAGCATAAATGTCACCACTTGAATAAAAGTGTCACACCTTCATCCATTGCCTGAAGGGTTTCTCTCCTTTATTTTCATAGTAGCTCATAGATATACCAGTTTCTCAGCTTGCAGATGACGCAGTGACTGCTTCTCCCCTCTAATTACTTGTTTTCATGACTTTCTCTGAATTCTGAACTTCTCAGCACAGAGACTGTTAATTCATCTTTGCTTTTCTCATACTAAATGTGCTCAGTAAATGTTTCATTTAGTCATCTGGAAAGAGTATTATATATAAAATAGTTGGACATATTTACATATTTGGTCAGGGGTACTTGGTGAGGTTTAGTTTGAGTGTAATAACAAAACTACAAATTCTCAATCTAGCCTTTGTCCATAGTATGGTTGGTGATAACTGACCTAATTGGTGTCTTAAATATATTACTGATTTCACTATAAACTACTAGAGGTACTAATTCCTATTTCTCTTATTTCTTGGCTAAAACACAGAACCTCCTAAGGATAATAGTACACCCATGTAAAGACTTACGAGAATTGACTGAATTAATATTTTAAAGCGGTTGGAATAGTACTTGGCATGTGGTAAACACACAATAAATTTAGCTGTTGCTTTTCTAGTCAGAAGTTATTGATGGCTAATTTAAAACAACAGTTTTTAAAATTAAGGTAAAAACATCATTTTTCTACATCTTTTGTTTATTCATTAGATATTTGTTTTCTGCCTGCTGTGTATTTCATGCTTTGTCACACGCTAGGGATAAAAAGATGACTTCTCAGAGCTCAGCCAAAAAATTCTTCTTGACTCAGACTTGAAAAGGTTTTAGTGAAAACTGTATGGGATGCAGTGGAAAGATCTGAACCGGAGTCATAGCTTCAGTTTTGACGCAGATTCAGTTTAGTCACTGAATTTGAGGACATTTCTTAGATGTATATAATAGGTACCTCAAACTCTGTAGGTATAAGACATCTCTTTTCCCTCAAGTGTTCCTTTATAGCTTCATTAAAAGCACTTTTATCCTTCCATTTGTTCAAGTCAAGGAATTTAGATGTCACCTTTGATTTTCCTTTTCAGTCACCTTCCACGTCTGTTCTTTCAAAAGTCCTTAAAGTTCTCCCTTCAAAATACAGCTGTTTGCTTTTTTCTGTCCCCACTACTACACCATAGTCCATGTCATCATTGTCTCTTGCCTTAAAAGTTTTGTCGTTTCTGTTCTTTCCCCTCTGCATTCTATTTTACACACAGCAGCCATTTTTGAAACATATATCTGATCTAATTTTTCCCCCATTAAAAATTATCTCATCATATTAAAACCCTCCTACACTGTGGGGGTGGCAGGCGGGCAGGGTGTAAATTGGTGCAGCCGCTATGGGAAACAGTAAGGAGGTTCCTTTCAAAACTAAAAATCTAGCTACCATATGATCCAGCAGTCCCGTTTCTGGGCATATACCTGAAACTAACACAGTATTTTTTTTTTATTAAAGTATGGGTGATTTATAGTTTTGTATTATTTCTGGCATATAACATAGTGATTCAGCCATAGTCTTCATATTCTTTTGGTTATCTTAGTCTTACATATTATGGTCCATTGCAGGATATTGAATATAGTTTCTTGTGATACACAGTAGGACCTTGCTGTTATTTTATATATAGTAGTTTGTATCTGCTAATCCCAAACTCCTAATTTAGGAGTTAATTAAATTAACTGCTAACCTGCTAACCCCTTTGGGCTTCCAGGTGGCTACATAGACATAGAGAACAGACTTAGGGACATGGGGCCAGGGGAGGAAGGAGAGGGTGAGATGTGTGGAGAGAGTGACATGGAAACTTACATTGCCATGTGTAAAATAGACAGCCAGTGGGAACTTGCTGTATGTCTCAGGGACTCACACCTGGGCTCTGTAACCCAGAGGGGTGGGGTGGGGAGGGGACATATGTGTACCTATGGCTGATTCATGTTGATGTTTGGCAAAAACCAGCACAATTTCTGTAAAGCAATTATCCTTCAACTAAAAAGTCAATAAATTAAAAAACAGAAAAGAATATTCATCTATAAAAAAAAGAATCCGCCTGCCAATGCAGGAGACATGGGTTCCATCTCTGGGTCAGAGGATCCCCTAGAAAAGGAAATGGCCACTCCAGTATTTTTGCCTGGAAAATCCCATGGACAAAAGAGCTGGACAGGCCACAGTCCATGGGGTTGCAGAGTCAGACGGGACTGAGCATGCATACTATCTCCTTTGGTGACCATAAGTTTGTTTTCTGTGTCTATGAGTCTCTTTCTGTTTTGTAGATGAGTTCATTTGTGTCAAATTTCAGATTCCACATATAAGTGATCCTATGGTATTTGTCTTTCTGTTTCTAATTTCACTTAGTATGATAATCTGTGGGCCCATCCTCATTGCTGCAAAATGACATTTTATTCTTTTTGCTGTGTGAGTGATATTCCATTGTGTATACAATATATGCCACATTCGTCAGTCTGCCGATGGACGTTGCATTGCTTCCTTGTCTCGGCAGTTGTAAACAGTGCTCCTGTGCACATAGGGTGCGTCTTTTATGATTAGACTTTCCTCTGGATAGATGCCCAGGAGTGGGGTTGCTGGATCATATGGCAACTCTACATTTAGTTTCTTTAGGAACCTCTTTACGTTTTTCATAGTGGCTGTACAAGTTTACAATCCCACCAGCAGTGTAGGAGGGTTTTCTTTTCCCGACACCCTCTCCAGCATTTAACACAATATTCTGAACCACTTATACTACCCACTCCCCAAAATGTAAAAAATCCTCCCATCGCATTTGAAATTAGATTTTAATTTCTTACCCTGTCTTACATAATCTGGCCTTTGGTTTCCTTTTCTTTTTGTTCTCCCCCTTTTTCTGCTTCATTTACAATGATCTTTTTTTTCTGGTTTTAGATATGTCAGACCTTTGTGCCAGCTTGTTTCTTCTGTCTGAAACATTCCTATACCAGGTCTTTCTATGGCTGATTTCTGTTATCAGTCATGTGTCAACTTTTTGTGTCAAATGTAAGCTTTTTAAAATGAGGTCTTGCCTGAGCACTAAACCTTTTCTCTCTCACAGTGTTCTGTTTCGTCTACACTCGGTATTTTCTTATTTTCACCCATTTGACTACCTCCTAGAATATAAGCTCCATCGCGGCAGTTTGGTTGTTTTCTCTACCGTGGTGTCCCAGCTCTTTGATTAGTTCCTGCCGTAGAACAAGTACTCAATAAATATTTGTGGAATCACTGGATAAATGAATCTCTTTAGACTTCATGTTTTTAAATTGTAAAGTAAAGATTTCCATCTGATTGATATTAAGGGGATCCCTCATCAAAGGTAAACAAAACACTGGTTAAAGGCTGTAATGACAGATTTATTCAGTAAGTACTCTAGTAGATGGAGCTTGAACTCAGTTTCAGTTTGCCCAGAGGTGGCTGGTATTTTAAAGGTAGGAAGAGAGAGTTGGGGAGATGGTAATGAAGAGAGTAAAGGAGTTGAGCTGGGTTAGGGAAATAAAAAAATCACAAAAGCCAGTTATGAGAGTTGGTCTAAGTCAGCTTGATTAGGCCTTTTGTGCCTGCACCTTCTTCAATCTGATGATTACATACAAAAGGATTGGTTTTCAGGTCCTTGAGAAGGACACACCTGTCCTGTAGGACATATATATATATATATATATATATATATATATATATACCTCTCAAAAGTTTAGAGGAAAGATTTACAATTAAGTTTGTTTGTTTTAAAAGTAGTTAGGGGGAATTTCTTGGCAGTCCAGTAGTTAATACTTGTCATTTTCACTGGGATGGCACAGGTTCAATTCCTGGTCAGGGAGCTAAGATCCTGCAAGCTGCCTGTCATGACAAAAAGGGGAAAAAAGAGAGATTTAGAGGTCTTCCAGGATCTGGTCAGATGTTGGCTGGAGCAAACAATAAATCCTTTTGGCAACCTTGACTTTTCTAGACAGCAGTGAAAGAGCAGGGGTGTGTCCTTAGGCTGATAGAAGCCATTCAAGTGTTGGTCTAGTCTCTCAGTGCCAACATTTGGATGTTCATGCTGAGAATTTTGTGGTTTTTCTACACCCTTCCTCCTTTTTAATACCTCACCTTCTAAACTGCCAAAAAGAGAATTATTACTGGTGCTCCCATTGTGTATATGAGTCTAAGATTAATATGTTAATGATCTCACTGAGATAAAGTCTGTGTTTTTGCTGAATAGGCATGTCAAGTCACCTTTCTTACACATGTTAAGCTGCTGTGAACTTTTAAATGCCCCCCACACCCCCTACCCCTTATTTTCCATTCTCAACCTTGTTTATTCTCTGTAGAAGTCAAGAAGAATAGACACAGGGAGTTTTGGAATGACAATAGGCAGGCAGCCAAGAGAACTCCCATGCTGAATGGCATTCAACCTTGCAGGCACGGAACATTGATTTTGTGTGTGTATCAGAAAGACTGTTCCTTAGGCACCATACAGGGGGAAACAAAAAGACATGATCGCTCATTAACACATTTAGAGAGAATCAAACTTAAAGCCAGTATTATAGAATGATAATTTATGGTGATAAATGTGGATGTTTTGGATATTGGAATGTTCTCTAAAGAGGAATTGCATGCAAAAGCAAACTATATAGGCTGCTTGGTTAGAATCAGATGAAACCTGGGGAGTTAGTGTGAATTACCAGTCTAGTAGGGATCCCTTTGCTTCAAGGTCCCAAGAATAACTGTCTAGATAGTCTCTAATAAACAAAGCTAGTTTCTGGTCCTCTAGGCAACTATGGCCCCTGTGTCAGATCTCGCCTTTCTGCCTGTTTATGTATGGCTTGAGAACTAACAATGGTTTTTATATATTGAAATGGTTGGGAGAATGGTTGACATATGAAAATTATATGAAATTCAGATTTCCTTACAAATAAAGTGGTATTGTAAAGTGGTATTGCTCACTCATTTATGTATTATAGAAAATACTGCTTTTCCTGGAATGTGACGTCAAGTGGGCCTTAGGAAGCATTAGTATGAACTAAGCTAGTGGAGGTGGAATTCCAGCTGAGCTATTTCAGATCCTAAAAGATGATGCTGTGGAAGTGTTGCATTCAATATGCCAGCAAATTTGGAAAACTCAGCAGTGGCCACAGGACTGGAAAAGAAGGGCAGTGCTAAATGTTAAAACTACTGCACAATTGCCCTCATTTTACATGCTAACAAGGTTATGCTCAAAATCCTTCAAGCTAGGCTTCAACAGTACATGAACTGAGAGCTTCAGGTGTATAAGCTCAATTTAGAAAAGGCAGAGGAATCAGAGATCAAATTGCCAGCATCTGTTGGATCATAGAAAAAGAAGAGAATTCCAGAAAAACATCTACTTCTGACTGTGTGGATGACAACAAACTGGAAAATTCTTAAAGAAATGGAAATACCAGACCACCACCTTAACTGCCTCCTGAGAAATCTATATGCAGGTCAAGAATCAACAGTTAGAACCAGCCATGAAACAATGGACTGGTTCAAAATTGGGAAAGGAGTACGTCAAAGCTGTGTATTGTCACCCTGCTTATTTAACATGTAAGCAGAGTAAATCATGGGAAATGCCAGGCTAGATGAAGCACAAGCTGGAATTAAAATTGCCAGGAGAAATATGAACAGCCTCAGACATGCAGATGATGCCACTCTAGTGGCAGAAAGTGAAGAGGAACTAAAGAGCCTCTTGATGAGGGTGAAAGAAGAGAGTGAAAAAGCTGGCTTAAGACTCAACATTCAGAAAACTAAGATCATCACCAGCCCAGGTTGGATGCATGAGACAAGTGCTCGGGCCTGGTGCACTGGGAAGACCCAGAGGGATTGGGTAGAGAGGGAGGTGGGAGGGGGGATTGGGATGGGGAATACATGTAAATCCATGGCTGATTCATGTCAATGTATGACAAAAACCACTGCAATATTGTAAAGTAATTAGCCTCCAACTAATAAAAATAAATGGAAAAAAAAAAAGAAAACTAAGATCATGGCATCTGGTCCCATTGCTTCATGGCAAATAGATGGGGAAACAATGGAAACAGTGACAGACTTTATTTTTTGGGCTCCAAAATCACTGCAGATGGTGACTGCAGCCATGAAATGAAAAAACATTTGCTCCTTGGAAGGAAAGCTATGACAAACCTAGACAGCTTATTAAAAAACAAAGACATTACTTTGCTGACAAAGGTTCATATAGTCAAAGCTATGCTTTACCAGTAGTCATGTACTGATGGGAGAGTTGGACCATAAAGAAGACTTAACGCCAAAGAGTTGATGCTTTCAAGCTGTGGTATTGGAGAAGACTCTTGAGAGTCCCTTGGACTGCAAGGAGATCCAACCAGTCCATCCTAAAGGAAATGAATCCTGAATATTCATTGGAAGGATTGATATTGAAACTGAAGCTCCAATACTTTGGTCACTTAATGAGAAGAAACAGTTAAGACCCTGATTCTGGGAA
The DNA here is from genome assembly GCF_023699985.2 of Odocoileus virginianus. Taxonomy (NCBI): domain Eukaryota; kingdom Metazoa; phylum Chordata; class Mammalia; order Artiodactyla; family Cervidae; genus Odocoileus; species Odocoileus virginianus. Next base: position 16,342,727 of record NC_069701.1, read on the forward strand.
AGATTGAAAGCAGGAGGAGAAGGGAGATGACAGAAGATGAGATCATTGAATGGCATCACCGACCCAATGGACATGAGTTTGAGCTAACTTTGGGAGATGGTGAAGGACAGGGAAGCCTGGCATGCTACAGTCCATGGATTTGCAGAGTCGGACATGACTTGGCTTCTGAACATGACTTAGCAACATGACTGCTTTTGCACTGTAACAGAGTTTAATAGTTGAAAAAGAGGCCATGTGGTCACAAAACCTAAATTATTTTGTTTGTCCCTTAGAAGTTTGCTGACCCCTGATGAGATTATGTAGTCCTGCATCAGAATTATCTAAGTGTCGTCTGTAGCACTTTTTAAATTTGCAGCATTTCCTTTGTGGTAGCAGTGTACTGTGCTCAGTTGCTCAGTCCTGTCCTACTCTTTGAGACCCCATGGACTGTATGCTGCCAGACTTCTCTGTCCATGGAATTTTCCAGGCATGAATACTGGAGTGGGTTGCCATTTTCTACTCCAAGGGATCTTTCCAACCTGAGGATCAAACCCACACTCTTGTGTCTCTTGCAATGGCAGGGGTATATTTTACCACTGCATCCCTGGGAAGGTAGTAAAAATAGGTTATGGCTATTTGGGCAAATACGGCTATATGGGCCTTGAAGGGAGGTCTTCAAATAGCAGAGTGTAAGTCCTCATTGCTTAAAGAAACTGAAAATGAATAGCATGTTTATCTCTAAATTGCAGCACAACAAAGGTTTTACACCCTGAACACTGTAAATGAAGGTCAGTAAATTGAAGCTAAATAGTGCAGATGCAGAGGCCCGTATCTTAATTATCTCTGTATCTACCTCACTCTCTCTCTCCTTCCCTTTCACACAGTTAATGATAATCAATAGTTGTTCAGCTGTGTTTGCTGTCAGTGATGCCATGAGCCGTTGACTGTGCGTTGGTAACTAGGTTGTTGGTTGCACTTTGGAGCCGTGTCGTTCTCAGCCTCTCTGGGTGAAGTGAGCTTCCCCACACTCAGCTTTGCCTTCAAAGTATTTTAGGGGCGTGGCACACAGAGGAGCACTCAAGAAATGCCCCATCCAGGTCATAGGCTCTAGTCTGTGTTGTTGACTGTTCCTCTGATTTGTTTTTTGATTGAGATATTACTGACATACCGTGAAAGTCACCCTTTAAAAATATGCAGTCCAGTTTTTTAAGTATATTCACAAGTATGTGAGCTATCTTAATAGTAGAACACTGTCTTAATTGTAGAGCATTTTTGTTACTCTAAAAGGAAGCCCATTAGCAACCACTGTTCCTCCCTCTACTTACACACTAGCAATTTTGTCCATATGGATTTGACTCTTGTGGAAATTCTATATATAAACACTCCAAAATCTGTGACCTTTTATATCTGATTTTTTTTTACCTAGCATTATGTTTTTAATATTCATCCATGCTGTACAGTATAGCAATACTTCATTCCTTTTCATGGAGCATAAAATTCCATTGTATTTATATTCCACATATTATTTTATTCATTCACCAGTTGATGTAAACTTGGGTTGATCCCACCCTTTGGCTATTATAAATAATATTGAGATAAACATTTGTATAGTATATGTTTTCATTTTTTTTTATATGTACATACCAAGGAATGGAACTGCCAAGTCATGTGGTAACTCAGAGTTAACTTGCTGAGAAACTGCTAACCTTTTTTTTTTTTTTTCTTTTACAAAGTGGCTGCTCTAGTTTACATTGCTATCATTTGCTATTTTCCTTCTTTTTTATTATAGCTATCCTAACATGTATGAAGTAGTATTGCAGTGTGATTTTGAGTTACATTTCCCTAATGACTGAGGACATTGGTCATCTTCTTCTGTGCTTTTTGGCCATTTATATATATTCTTTGGCAAAGTATCTGTTCATACGTTGACTTTTACTTTTGTTGTAATCACCTGAGGGTCTGCCCTGTGTGGTATTCAAAAAAATTTCCTTCACTCTGTATGTCTCAGTATTTTTTCTCTGCTAAATACAGTGCTATAGCAGTTAAAGGAAGTATGGTATTCCAAAGAATGGAGAGATCTTTCTTCCTTTTTGCCTTTAAAGATCTTCCATTATAGAGTTCCTGGGCATACTGCTTTCTTATATTTTTTCTATCCTGACAATGATCTCCTGCAATTCTATTACACAAGTTGGTTTTTAAAAAAAAGACACTGGTACAGGAGAGTAAAAGAATAACCCTCCCAGGAGGGCTAGCTTAGTTTTATTCCTAGATTGAGATGGTTATGTAAGCAGCCTCACTTGCCTTTTTGTTTTTCTCCTCCCAGCCTTTCTAGCCAGTTGCCCAGCCAGATAATCTTGTGCCTTTCATTGGTTCTTGTCCCTGGGCCTTCATTATACTCTTTGTTCCTTGGATTGGAAAGAGTGTGAAGTTTGTAGGCACTTTATGTCATTTTTCATGTCTACTTCACGACCTTTAAGATCAGTATTACTACTGCTCCCCTTTTATTGCTGAGGAAACTGTCACACAGAGGTAATAGAGCCTGTGGCATCTCTCTTGATAAGTGTAATGGTTATCCAGATCTTCTTTCTTCATCCTGTTAAATTGTCTCTGGTTTGCTTGAAATGTTTGTGTGGAGAGAGAAACCTAGAAATTTAAGTTAATGCCACATTATAGAAGCCAAGCAGTGAAATCTTTACCCATAATTAGGAGGACTTTGAGTTGGAGAAGTTACTTGAATAAAAATGTGTCTACAATTTGGAATGTTATTTTTAGCTTGCTTCTAGTCTAGGCATAGAGTGAATTATTGTCCTGTTGGAGAGGTGGAATCAGATAATTACTTGCATTTGGGAAACTGCCACAAAAGTGTATATAAAATCCTTGAGAGCAAAGGAGCCCGCTGCAGAGGTCACTGCTTGCCCTGAATGCAGGCATCATTCAGTAGTAGTGGTCAGCGTTTCTGATACATTGAAATAGTAGATATTTCAGAGTGTGAATGGATTGGGCTGTGTTTGGCATAAACTTTTTCCTTTATGTAGTAACAAAACAGTTAACATAGTTGTACAACAAAACTGCCAATGTAAATAAAAATTGCCTTTCTGTATCAAGACTTTAACTTTCTCTTGACAGATATGCCAAGAGTTTAATAGCACCTGGGCGTGGGAGATGGAGAAGAAAGGCTATCTTGAAATGAGTGTTGAATGCAAGTTAGCACTCTTAAAGGTAATAAATTTATTATTTGTTAAAATTATTTTAATTAAAAAATCACTTTGACTCCTTCTGATTGAATTGGGAAGCAACTAGAAAGTAGACATTTTTATTGTTAGTGGAAAAGGACAGTAGAATTTTCTTTTTTTTTATTGATTTTTTTGGTGATAAAACTCCTCTTTAAATTACTATTTTTGGTTGTTTTTCAATATACACTTATATCTAGGTTTAATGATCTCTGCCTGTAGGGATAATGGCAAACAGTTACCCTAGATTAATTTTATGCATTGTTGTCAGCCTTCAAAATCATAGCTAACAAATATGGTAAACTGGTTAATCTTTCACTGATTTACTAAATCAAAGATTCAGGGAAGAAATCTGACTTTATATACACTAATCATATACAAAAATTTTAATTAAAAGTTAGTTCATCCATTCTGGTGCTGGCAGTATGAATTTCTTTCTTTTTTTTTTTAAAGATAATTCTCCAGAGGCAGTTATCAGTAAGACTGCCTTTGGTAAAAATTATGTATGTCTCAAGCTTTCAAAAATAGACAGCCATTTCAAGAATAAAGTTCATCTAAAAGCTTTAAGAGAAAGTCACTGAAAATTTTATACCATGAGCCAGTTTGGGAGACTTTAATACAAATACTCAGTGCTTTAGAATATAACTTAATTTTTGGGTCACTGGTTGTGTTAAACCTATAAATTTATGTAATACTAAAATTGTATGTTAAATTAGAAATTTGTCTTTTAAAATTGGTTATTATAAAATAAGTGTACAAAAGAGGAGAGAGGAAAATAAAAGATGGACAAACATACTTTCTCTTCTTATTCCTGAATCAGTTTCATGGTTGGACATAACACATTTATTGTGATGGAGAAACATTTATGGGGTAATTTAAATCATGTTGTGACTATTTTCCAGTACCTCTGTGAGTGTCAATTTGATGACAATCTCAAATTCAAGAATATTATCAATGAGGAGGATGCTGATACCATGCGTCTCCAGCCAATTGGCCGTGACAAAGATGGCCTCATGTACTGGTACCAGTTGGATCAAGATCACAATGTCAGAATGTACATAGAAGAACAAGATGATCAAGATGGCTCTTCATGGAAATGCATTGTCAGGTATCTTCCATTGGAAATTTTTTTAAAATTTATTTGCATGTTTCTTACTTTGATCTCTTCTCTACCAGAATATAATCTCTGAGGCTTGGTGATTCTTTTCCATTTATGGGGTTAGGAATTTCTAGGACCTAGCCTAGTGCCCAGCACAATATGCACTGGAAACACTTAATTTAATTATTTGTCAAATAAATAAATACATTTAACAATATGTCCACTGGGACATATACCTAGTACTTAGGGACCTTGAATCCAAAAAATAATGATGCATAGGTAATATACACAGAGAAAACCATTGTTAGAAAGAAATATAAGAAAAACACAAATATATTTTATATATATCCATATATATATCTTTTTATTGTGTTGCATGGCTTGTAGGGTCTTAGTTTCCTGACCAGGCATTGAACCTGAGCCCTTGGCAGTGAAAGCACAGCATCCTAACCGCTGCATCATCAGGGGGTTCCCAGGGAAACACTGATTTTTATTTAGCTATATAGGTTTCTATTAGGCATTATTTGTTTATTCTTCTTAAATTTGTCTAATTCATGTGACACATATTTTCATGTGAAAATATGCTACATTTTCAGTTTTTCCTGTGCATATATTTCTTTAGTGAGATCTGAAGAAATCTGAGGAACATTATGCTTTTTTGTCCTAATCCATTTTTTATTTTTTTTTTTTTTATTTTTTTATTTTTTTTTTTCTCTTTTTTTTTTTTTTTTTAAATTTTATTAGTTGGAGGCTAATTACTTTACATCATTACAGTAGTTTTTGTTATACATTGATATGAATTAGCCATGGATTTACATGTATTCCCCATCCCAGTCCCCCCTCCCACCTCCCTCTCCACCCAATCCCTCTGGGTCTTCCCAGTGCACCAGGACCGAGCACTTGTCTCATGTACCCAACCTGAGCTGGTTATCCGTTTCACCCTAGATAATATACATGTTTCAATGCTGTTCTCCTGAAACATCCCACCCTCGCCTTCTCCCAGAGTCCACAAGTCTGTTCCATACATCTGAGTCTCTTTTTCTGTTTTGCATATAGGGTTATCGTTACCATCTTTCTAAAGTCCATATATATGTGTTAGTATACTGTATTGGTCTTTATCTTTCTGGCTTACTTCACTCTGTATAATGGGCTCCAGTTTCATCCATCTCATTAGAACTGATTCAAATGAATTCTTTTTAATGGCTGAGTAATATTCCATGGTGTATATGTACCACAGCTTCCTCATCCATTCGTCTGCTGATGGGCATCTGGGTTGCTTCCATGTCCTGGCTATTATAAACAGTGCTGCGATGAACATTGGGGTGCATGTGGCTCTTTCAGATCTGGTTTCCTTGGTGTGTATGCCCAGAAGTGGGATTGCTGGGTCATATGGCAGTTCTATTTCCAGCTTTTTAAGAAATCTCCACACTGTTTTCCATAGTGGCTGTACTAATTTGCATTCCCACCAACAGTGTAAGAGGGTTCCCTTTTCTCCACACCCTCTCCAGCATTTATTGCTTGTAGACTTTTGCTAATCCATTTTTTAAAATCTTGATTTCTTATGTTTGTATTAATAAATATATTTAAATGGAAACATTTAATTTAATATAAAGCTTTGAAATAAAACTTTAAAAAAATTGATTAGTGACTCGGATTGTTATTCAGAATCTTTGTGTCTCCAATTTTCTGTTTTTTGCAAATTAACTATTTAGAATTTGTTGTATTAATTTCCACAATTTATATTAATTTTGAAAATATTATAGGATTTATAACTAGAGTAGGGAGAACTAATGGATATATGTCCAGTGGCTTATGAAGACCCTTTTAACTTTAACTTATCTTTGATTTTGCTTGGATTTTAGCAGATTTTTGTTAGTGGTCATTTTTTTTGTTTTGTTTTGTTTTGTTTTGAAGAGAAAATTCTAGAAATTCATAATATTTGTTTGGGTCATGGAAGCTGAAGTTTTATTCCCTAAGAATAAACTTTGAGCTCTTGGGGGATTGTTTTTTGACCATTCTTTCATCATATTATTATAAAATATATTATTGTATATTGTATATGATATTATATAATACATAATATATTATATCATATATAATATAATATCATCATATATTATATAAAATATAATATAAACCATATAATATGGTTTTCCATATAGTTAACTTACTAAATTAAAATAAAGTGGTCCTGAAATAAGATGTACTCACCATCTCTCCCTGTGAATACATACATTAAATAAGGTTCTGTTCATGATGTTTTACCACCATTCTACTATTTTCTTTATTAAACTTGCATAGTTGTTTGAGACAACTGCTTTGTGGAAGAAAAACTTACAACAGAGAAAATTATGAGTATTATTAATCAGTCATATGTACTTTTAAACAACTGCTAGTATATGATGTTTTAAGTAGATAATATCCCAATGCATGATGTAAGAGAAAGACCGTAGATTTTATAGTTAATAAGTGAATCTAGTTTCCTCTGCTTATCATCTGTAGGAAGATTGCTTAATTACTCTCATACTCTTTCCTAAAATGAAGTTGGTAATACTTCCCCAGTAAAGCTGTTCTGAGGACTATAAGAGAAGTCATACTAGGGCTGTAGTACATGCTCGATAAAAATTTGTTCCTTCTCCTAACCTTTAAATTACTGCATTTTCTTACAACTTCTAACCCCAAAGGTTGAAACTTAGTTACTTCATAAGAGAAATGTTTATCTGCAGGAAGAGAAAAGGGCAAAAATGCCAGCCAGCTTTTTCCAAATACGTAGTAATATTTGGGATCATTAATAATACTTTGGGTGTATTGAGTCTGATTTCAGGTAATTAATGGAGATTCTAAACAACTGATTGTCACACTACTGTTCCTTAAAGTCATAGATTTGAATTGCATGCCTGCTTGTGTAACAGGCACTGTGCTGAGCAGTGGGGGATGTAGTGATGAATAGTACAGCTCTGGGATCTCTGGATGATCTTCATGCACCTGTGGAATTCCTTATATTGTAAGCGGTAGCTCTTAGTTGTATTTAATGTGTGTATTTTCTAGGGAAGTATCATAGTTTTGATAAATTCTTGATATGTTCTGTGACATGGCATTTCAGTTAACTTTAACTTAACATACTAGTACTATGTTGGACAAATGCAATGAGCTTTTTTCATCCATATAGGTCTCATATTTTTGTGAAGATTGAATGTGAAAAGCATTGTGTTACTATTCTTTGTTGTTTATTCACTAAGTCTGACATTCTTTTGTGACCCCTTGGACTTTAGTCCACCGGGCTCCTCTGTCCATAGAATTTCTCAGGCAAAAATATTAGAGTGGGTTGCCATTTCCTTTTCCAAGGAATCTTCCTGACCCAGAGATTGAACCTGCATCTCCTACATTGGCAGGTGGATTCTTTACCCCTGAGCCATTAGGGAAGCCCTATTATTCTTTTCTTTCCTCAAAATTGAGATCATAGTGGTCACTAAAATACATTAGGTACCCCAAACAATGTAGGCCATCATTCCGTTTGTCACTGATAAGATTCTTCCTGGAGTATAGTATTTAGAATTGGATGTCAAACTCTTAAGAAGAATATCAATATAGTAGAATGAGTTCTTTATGGAAGGAACCACAAGAAAATGATTTAATAAACTGAAAATACTTGATCTAGCATAAGTTTAGGGAGATCTAATTATCTGTAAACATTTAAGGAATTGATTTGCGTAAGAGTATTTCTTTCAAGGGCTCAACCTGCATCAGTGGATATAAATTATGGGGTAGTAGAACTGAGTTTATGGAGGTGAGAACATTTGTTTGTTTTATATGCAGAGAAATAATTGTTGGAAAACTGATAGATGCTATCAAAAAACATTTTCTAAACTTGCAGGTTTCAGTCTTTTTCAGAAGATAGAAGAAGGGAGAATAATTCTGAATTCATTCAATGAGGCCAGCCTTACCAAAACCAGGCAAAGATATTACAAGAAAAAATTATAGATCAGCATCTCTAAGGAACACAAATACAGAACTTTTCAAAAAATATTAGCAAATCAAATCCAACAATGCATAAATATATATATATATAATATGACCAAGTAGGATTTATCTCAGGTATATAATACTGGTTCAATATTTGAAAATCAGTTTTCACAAATCAGCAGGCTAAAGAAGAAAATATCACATGATCATGTCAATACATAACAAAAACCATTTGATAGATGCCAACACTGTTTGATGATTAGAAATCTTTAGTAACATAGGAAGAGACAGAAACGTCCTTGATTAAAAAAATGTTCTGGAAATTTCCTGGCAATCCAGTGGTTAGGACTCTGCACTTCCACTGCTATGGGCCCAGGTTCAATCCCTGTTCAGGAACTAATATCCTGTGCGACTGCTAAAAAAGACTGATTTCCTGTGGAGGCAGAAGATAAATGCTACACAAAATTGGAAGGTTTCCAGTACTTGACTTTCAACAAAAGTGAAGGATCATCTAAAAGTTTTTGTTAGTTGAGTGTTTTAAATTATTTTTTTTAAAAGCTACCAAAAACCTACATGTAATATCTATTTAATGAAGAGAAACTTGACGTTTTTCCTATGATTAGGAACAAAGCAAGGGTATCTACTCTCTCTATTCCTTTGTAACATCATATTGGAAGTTCTAACTAGTGCAGTAAAAAAAGGAAATAAAAGATATACACATTGGGAACAGAGAAATAAAACTTGTTGTTTGCAAATGACATCATTTTCTTTGTAGAAAATCTAAAAGAATCAACCAAAAAATCTGGAACTATTTGTACAACTAATTGTTGTAACAGTGTTGCATGACAAGAAAATTAATACACAAAGGTCAATCACTTTGATATATACCATCAGTGAATTTATGATATCTGAAATTAAAAGCACAGTACCATTTACATCAGTGCCCCTAAAGCTGAAATACCTAGGTGTAAATCTAACAAGAATATGCACAAATCTATATGAGGAAAGAAAAGCTAATGAAAGAAATAAAGAATTCCATTATTCCATGTTCAAATATACAAGAACACTTAATATTGTCATGATATCAGTTCTTCTCAACTTAATCTGTAGTCACTGCAATCCCAATCAAAATTCCAGCAAGTTATTTTGTGGATATCAGTAAATTGACTCTCAAATTTATAGGCAAAAAACCTATAATACACAGTGTTATAAAAACAAAGTTGAAGTACTGACCTTACCTGAGTCTGTGCCTTTCTGTAAATCTACCATAATGAAGAACCTAGTATTGGCAAGAGAATAGACAGGTAGATCACGGAGACAGAATAGGGACCATTGGATTAGATGCACACAAATATAGTCAACTTATGTTTGATCAAGAAGCAAAAGGAATACAGTGGAGAAAAGATAGTCTTTACAAATTGTCTTGGAACAACTGGACGTCCACATTCAAAAAGCTGAATCTAGACACACACCTTTACAACCTTTACAAAAATTAACTCACAGTGAATCACAGACCTACATATAAAATACAAAACTATAAAACTCCCAAGAAGAAAGCATAGAAGAAAATCTAGATGACTTCAGGTTTGTTACAGTACCAAAGGTGTAATCCATCAAAGAATTGATGATACTGGACTTCATTAAAATTAAAAACATCTGCTCTGTGAAAGACATTGTCAACATAATGCAAATATAAATCACAGAATGGGAGAAAATTATTTACAAAAGACATATCTGATAGAGCACTGCTATTTAAATTATTATACAAATAACTTTTAAAGTCCAACAATAAGAAAACAAACAACCTGATTTAGAGTGGACCAACGACCTTATCAGACAGATGGCACATCAGCACAGGAAAAGATATACCATGCCCAATGTAATCAGGGAAATGGAAATTAAGACAACAGTGAGGTATTGCTAGACACCTACTACAGGGGCTAAAATCGAGAACAGGTTTCCCATTCGCCTGCAATGCAGGAGATGTGGTTTCCATCCCTGGGTCAGGAAAATCCCCTGGAGAAGGAAATGGCAGCCCACCTCAGTATGCTTGCCTGGAAAATCCCATGGACAGAGGAGCCTGGCGGGCTGTGGTCCATAGGGTCACAGAAGAGTCGGGCATGACTAAAGGACTAAACAACAAAAACAAAATTGAGGACGCTGATAACCCCAAATGGTGGTGAGAATATAGAGCAATAGGAACTTAGATTCATGGCTGATGGGAATGCAGAATGACACAGTCCGTTAGAAAGACTATTTGGTGGTTTCTTGCAAAATTAAACATCATTGTATGAACCAGCAGCATTTGCCCAAAGATGTTGAAAGCTTATGTCCTTATAAAAACCTGCACATGAATGTTTGTAGCAGCTTACTCAAACTTGCCAAAACCTGAGAACAGCCAAGATGTTCTTCATTAGGTGAATGGATAAGCTACAGTGTATCCAGACAATGGAATATTGTCATCTAAAAAACAAATGTGCTATCAAGCCATGAAAAGATAGAGGGAATTTAAATCATGTTAATAGGAGGCAATCTGAAATTAACTGTATGATTTCAACTATATGACGTTTTGAAAGACCTTGTATGATAATGTTCGTAGCATCTTTGTTCATAATAGTCCTCATATATGGATTATTACTTAGCATTAAAAAGAAATGACCTATAATGCATGCACCTCTGTGGATTTGTTGCTAAGGAATTATCATATGTGAGAAGTCAAAAAGTACATACCATTTTATTTAAGTTCTGGAATTAACTGATGTATGCTTACAGTGTTCAAAACTGATTCCATTTTGCTTTTGGTGGAGGAGAGGAATTGAGTAGGACTGGGCAGGAGGGGTTTTGGGATGATAGTAATATGGATCATACAGGTATATGCATTTGTCAGAACTGATTTGCTAAACACCTAAGATCTGTTTATTTCAAAGGATGTAAATTATACCTCATTAAAAATATTTTAAATATTAATAAATATTTCATAGTCATTTTCAAAAAGCTGTTTCCTAAATAGTGTACAGAGTTTTCATGTACACATAATTAGGAAATCTGTCAAGGCACTTCTGTGATTAATATAGCACAGAGTTTGAAAATATGGTCTCTGAAGTCAGACTTTCTATAATTCAGTTCTGCCTTTAATATATACTTATTAACTCTGATCATAGGCAGATCATTGTATCTTTCTGCATGTTCTCACTTCCTTAGTCTAAAAAATGGGGGTAATAATGGTACTTATTTAATCAGATTATATTAGAATTACATGAACTAATTCATGTCATGATTTTGGAGTAGTGCCTGGAGCATAGTAATCACTCACTAATGTTAACTTCTGTTATTAATATACTCCTGTCAATATCATGCATTAATGCCTTCTTTCAGTTACTTGACCCCCTTAGATACTGTTGTCCTCAGTTTTCTTCCTTTTTATCTGCTCAGTGATATGAAATTATATGAGAAAAATGGAATGTTATTGGTGAATAGTGGAATCATACATTACAGACATCTGCTAAAGACTTGCTGTATTACTCTCCTGGGCTCTGAAAGGGAAAAGACTTAATGCCATTCCTAAGCCTTCCATATTGTTGGAGAAAGATACAGGGAAATAGGAAATGATAATGTAGCGTCATAAATGTGGTCTGTGATGGAGATTACGCCAGTGTGCTGTGGAGGATTCAGATATCTAACCCATACTTGGGAGAAGACGATGCCTATGGTTGGCTTTGTTTTTTTGTCTGTTTTTTTTTTTTTAATTGTGCTACCAGATCAATTGCTTCTGAACAATTACTTTTGTTTATCCCTACCAATTCTAATTCTGAACATCCCTTAAGAAAAGTTATATTCTGTGTTATAATAATTAGAGTGATATGTTCCATTTCACTCAAGTCTAGGTTAACTGTAGGTACAGATAGTTTAGAATCTGTCAAAATCAGTCTGCCCAAAACTTGAGCTTCTAACCTTTCCACTTCCTTATGTTTCCCCTATCACAGTTAATAGCATTCATGTTTGCTTGGATCCAAAACTTGGGAGGCACATTTTCTTTCTCTCTCACTTCACATACATTCTATCAGCAAATCCAATCAGCTCTCTATGTAAAATGTATCCAGTGTTTACATGTTCCTTTTTCCTTACATGCATCTCCAAGCCACCATCATTTTAAAAAAAATACAGTTCAGTGATTTTTAGTATATTCACGAAGTTATGTGACTATCACTATCATCTAACTTCAGGGCATTTTCCTCAACCAACAAAGAATCCCCACACCCTGTAGACTGGCAGTTTCTCTCCATTCTCCCTTTCTCTAGCCTGTGGCAGCTGCCAGCCTACTTTCTGTTTCCCAAAATTGCCTATTCCAGACATTTTATATACATAGAGTCATACCATATGTGGCCTTCATGTCTGGTTTCTTTGACATAGCATAATATTTCAAGGTTCATCTATGAAGAATCAGTACTACATTCCTTTTTATAGCTAAATAATATTCCGTTCCATGGATGTACCACATTGTTTTTCCATTCTCTGCTTGTCTTTGAAACTTTGAACTTTCATTTTGTATTGGGGTGTAGCCAATTAACAATGTTGTGGTAGTTTCAGTTGCACATCTGGTTGTCTTTGAAATAATAATTGGAGTTAGTCCAAAACACACTTTGGACTGAAGAAAAAGTGTAAACACCTGAGATCATAAGAGAGCATGATTTAATATGTCTGAATGAAGAAGTGTTTTAAAGAAAATAAAGCAATGGAGAGGGGGAGGGCAAAACAACTGAATTGTTAGAATCCACAGATTCCTTTATAAGGTCCTGTAGAAGATGGCTTCACATGTAAATTTTAGCAAACCATTTTTTTTTATTTGTTCTGTTGTAATTAATTTTAATGGAGTATAGTTGTTTTATAATGCCATGTTAGTTTACTCTATATAGCAAAGTGAGCCAGTTATGAATTCCACCAAACAGAGTGATGTTAACACCTTTGCTTCTGAAACTACTGGAGAAAATTGCAGAGGAAGGAACATTTCCAAACTTATTCTGTGAGGCTAATATCATCCTGATACAAAAACCAGACAGGTACCATAAAAAAAGGCCAGTATCAATAAGCCAGTATCATAGACCAGTGTCAATGATGAACATTGAGAAATCCTCAACAAAATACTAGCAAACTGAGTGCAACATATTAAAAGTCTTAAGACTCCACACTTCTACTGCAGGGAGCATGGGTTCAGTCCCTGGTCAAGGAATTAAGGTCTCATATGCCTCATGGCACAGTCAAAACAAACAAGCTGATAAACATTATGAGGATCCTACACCATGATCAACTGGGATTTATCCCAGGAATGCAAGTGTTTTTCAGTATATATAAATCAATCAACATGATACTTGAACCACATTAACAAAGAATAAAAGCCATATGATCATCTTAATAGATGCAGAATGCTTTTGATAAAATTCAATGTCCATTTATGATAAAAACACTCTAGAAAGTAGACATAGAAGGAACATCTTAACATCATAAAGGCCATACATGACAAACCCACAGCTAACATCATACTTACTGGTGAAAAGCTGAAAGCATTTCCTCTAAGATCAAAAACAAGGATGACCACTCCACTTTTAATCAGAACAGAGGAAATCCTTACCACAGCAATCAGAGAGGGAAAAAGAAATGAATTCAAATTGACAGTGAAGAAATTAAACTGCCACTGTTTGCAAATTATGTGATGCTATTCATAGAAAAATCCTAAAAATGCTACCAGAAAACTACTAGAGTTCAACAGTGAATTTAGAAAAGTTGCAGAACACAAAATTAATATACATAAATCCGTTGGGGTGTATATACACAATGGAATACTACTCAGCCATGAAAAGAAGGAAATTTTCCCATTTGCAGCAACATGGGTGGACTTGAAGGGCGTTATGCAAAGTGAAGTCAGAAAGGACAAATACTTAATGATACCACTTATACGTGGAATCTAAAAAATACAACAAACTAGTGAATAAAGCAAAAAAGAGGCAGACTAGCAGATATGGAGAGCAGACTAGTGGTTACCAGTGTAGGGGGAGGTATAAGCTATTGGATGTAAGATAGGCTCAAAATGTGTTGTAAAACATGGAGAGTAAAACCAGTATTTTGTAATAACTGTAAATGGAAGGTAACACTTTAAAATTACGTTAAAAAAAAGTTCTGTAAAAAGTGGTAAGAAATTTGGATGTAATTTTAATCTATATTTATTAAAATTTCCTCCATTCCAATTTAGGGCTTTTTAAAATTATTTAACATACTAAATCTAATTGTAAGATTGAAACAGGAGAAATCCAGATGGGTAGTTTTCTGTTTTTATAAGATAATGGCTTTATTAGGTTTGCATTTTAATGTAATAGACAGGTTAAAAGCCTTTAGGAGAGTTCTTTAATCAACTTTTCTGCACATTTTTTTGTTGCTTAGAGTACTGGAAGTAATTGACATGGATTTTCTAGCATGCTTCTAATGTTCAAAGCTTTTAAAAGAAGGTATAGTGAAATACTTCAATGTATTTTTCAGTTTCCAGCATGACCTCAGAAAATAACAAATGGATTGGGACACTTATACATATGAAATTCTCTTTGAAATATGATGATAATAACATTAAGTGGATAGAGGCTTAGGTTAGAAGCAGATTGGGCTAATGAAGTTCAAAAATAGAAACTATTTTTGTTTTTTGTAAAGTGGGTATAGTACCACACAATCTTGAAACATCATCTGATATGACCTACTCCTATTAGATAATTGAAAGTCTAAAACTGTTCATTTTATTGTGTATGCTAATGTGATAGTTATACTATGTATAAACGTATAGTCATTCCCATGCACAATATTTATAATGTGTGTTCTTTCTCATAGACAATGGCAAAATGATTATCCTTTTAATTTCTGAAAAATGTTTGTCACTGGCAATTTTTTACTTTCTTTGGAAACCAATTTAATATTACTTAAGAGAATCCAGTCTTACATAGATAGGGAAACTCGGTCTGATGAAGATATATGACCTCTCCAGGTGTACATAGCCATTTGGTTTAGGAGCAGGGATTCTATTTATCCATTAAATATTTTTTAGAGCCTATTTCATAAGACAGTCCCCACTTTCAAGCAGTAGTGTTTAGCTAGAATGGTGGTGGAATTGGAAAGGGAGGTGAAAACAGGATAGAGGACATATGTGGCATGACAGATAAGAAAAATAATTTCATCTGGATACTAACTACATAGAATTAAGATGTGCATGCACAGTCCTTTGATGACACAGATGGGAGGATCATGGTGCTGATTGACTTAGTGGCAGATCCAGAACTATATTTCCCAACTCTTAGTCCAAGGTTTCCTTTTTGTTTTTGCTATTATCACTGTTTTTCTGAGCAAGAAAAAAAATTTAAATTATTATTATAAATAATTATTTATGATTAAATTATTGTTTTATTGTTAATTGTATGTGGCATTAAAATTGACCATATTATATATACCTCTGGATTTGGTAGTAAAAATAATTTGTAGATTGGTATCTTATTTATTTGGGATTTTCTTATATTTTTATTCAAATTGAATTTACTTTGATTTTGTACTCCTGAGAGATTGCATCATATTTTAAAAAATTATCAAACTTTGGTTTTTGTTTAATTTTGTTCCTACTGTTCTTTTTAACCAAAGAGATTTGAATTGCCACTCTAATAAAAATATAGTCTAAGATTACTCGTTGGCGAACAGTTTATTTTAATATGCATTCATTCCTAATACTTAATTTTAAAATTTAAGGTTAATTAGGGTTAGCTGTACTAGTGTTTTGGATGTTCTTAATGTGTTTTTCTTTTTTAAATGTTAATTTCTAATAGGTGTTATTCTGAAATCATTTTAAAACTGAAGAAAGATATTTTTAAAAATTTATATAGTATAGTTGATTTACAGTGTTGTCTTAATTTCTTCTGTACAGCAAGGCAACTCAATTACCCATATAATATTCTTATATTCATATTCTTTTCTATTATGCTTTATCATAGGATGTTAAATACAGTTTCTTGTGCTATGTAGTAGGACTTTGTTGTTTATCCATCCTTTATAAATTAGTTTGCACCTGCTAATCCCAAACTCCCATCCTTCCCCACCCTTATTGGCAGCCACAAAGCTTAGAACAGGAGAAAGATTTTTATGCTGCCTTCTGTTTTTCCATTTTTTTTTTAGAAATCGAAACGAGTTGGCTGAGACTCTTGCACTCCTGAAAGCACAGATTGATCCTGTACTATTGAAGAACTCTAGCCAACAGGACAGCTCTTCCCGGGAAAGTCCCAGCTTAGAAGAAGAGGAGACTAAAAAGGAGGAAGAAACAACTAAACAAGGTTTTTTTTGTGTGTTTTGTTTTTCTTTGTTTTGTAATTTCTTCTTTTTTCCACTCTTCTTCCCACCTATATCAGTTGAATTTCCCTCAGTTTGAAAAGTTTTAACTCTTCCTGTTAAAGGAAGTAGATGTTCCTATCATTTAATGAAAAAGAAAAAGAGGCAAAAAACCATTGAGTACTTTGGTCTCTTATACTGAACATTTAAAAAATTTACATAAAAGTGTTCCAGTCATCAAAACATGATATCTTTTACTAATTTAAGAATACAAAGATATTAGTGAACTTTAAAAAAATTATTGTGGTAAAATATACATAACATAAAATTTTATCATTTTAACCATTTGTAAGTGTTCAGTTCTGTGGCATTAAGTTCATTTGTATTGTTGTGCATCTGTCACCTCCACTCATCTCCAGACCTACATCCTCCAACTGAAACTATGTACCCATTAAACACTAACTACCCTTTTCCCCTCCCCTTAGCCACAGGCATCCATCATTCTACTTTCTGATTATGAATTTGACTAACTCTAGGAACCTCACTTCAGAGAAATCATGCAATATTTGTCCGTTTGTGATTGCCTTATTTCACTGAGCTTAATGTCTTCAGTATTCCTCCATATTGTAGCATGTAAGAGAATTTTTCTTTTTTAATGTTGATAATCTCTTGTGTGTGTCTACCACATTTTATCTATTCATCTGTCACTAGACACTTAAGTTTCTTCTACCTTTTGTCTATTATAAATAATGTTGCTATGAAAGTGGGTGTACAAATATCTGCTTACACTTCTTTTGGGTATATGCCTGGAGTAGAATTTTTGGATCAGATGATAGTTCTGTTTTTAATTTTTGAGGATTTGCCATATCGTTTTCTACAACTGCTGCACCATTTTACGTTCCTATCAGTTCTGCATAAGGGTTCCAATTTTTTCACATCCTACACATCACTTGTTTGTTTTTTTTTTAAACAATAGATATTCTAATGATGTGAAGTGGTATTTATGGTTTTTGGTTTGCATTTTCAAAATGACCAATGATGTTGAAGACTTTTTCATGTTCATATTAGTATGTGTTGTTTGGGAGAATATTTAAGTCCTTTTTTAAGTAAGCCCATTTTTAAATCGATTTTATATGTGTGTGTGTGGTGTGGATTGGTTTTCTTTTTTTGTTTTGGGTCATCCTTAGCAAATTCTTAAGTCTATGATAATTATGACTTGATTTCCTGATTGACTTTTTTAATACAGTTAACTGAGCAGATCAAATCCTAACCTTTTCAGAAGATCAGAACCCAAGTCCTCACTTTTCTAGAAGCAGAGAAACCAATTGAAGTTTTGTCTAACATCGTTTGGTTAATACTTTTTCTTGATAACATGCCTTTTAATGACAAGGTATAGAATTTGCTCTCTTTATTGTCCTTTCTTCCTCTACTTTTAGTTTTCCTTTACTGTTTCAATTAGAACTTGAAAATAGTATGTTCTTACCTTGTTTGCTGCTTTGAGGAAACTAATCATAAAGTCATCCCCTAGCTGCAAGCATTGCATAAAACCAAGTAATTTTGCCTTTTAATGTAGGGTATAATGTTTGTACATACCAATATTTCTTTTAGCAAAAATCCTGATTATTCTCCTTTTACTAGTGATTATATGATTTAAAATATCTTTGGTGATTTTAATCATCAGCCATATTTCTGATTTGGCAAATTCTTTTCTATATCCTAAAATTCAGTTTGTGATGATATCAGTAAAACTTAATAATTTTTAAAGTAGTCTAAACCCACTTTTGAATTTTCAGATTTTTTAAAATTGAAGTTTAATTGACATACAATTTTAGATTTGTTTCAGGCGTTATAACATAATGATTTGACATTTGTATTTGTTGTGAAATGATCACCTCCTTTAGAAAGCAAAGAGGAAAGGAAGAAGAAAAGAAAACCCTTTCATGGTTAGAGAAACTGTTGAAATTTTCTTTTCTGATTAAATTTGTTATGACTAGAATCAGCAGGTGAAAATTTAAGTTGTCATTCATAATTTTTGGAAAGTGTCAGTGGAATGGTTTTTGACTGTCTATAGATTCCCCTATAATAGGAACATATTGATAGCAAAAGTAAAAAACTGTAGTATCTGAAACTAAGATCTTAACAGAACTTGGGTACTCTGGGTGTTATGATGTCTCAAACCTCTCCAGCCGAAGATATCTTCCAGAACTAAACTCCAAACAGAGCTTCGTGCAGTCTGCTGGGAATAGGATCTAAATTAAATAGAACAGGGACAGTAGAGACAAGTTTAAAAAAAAAGATTCAAATGAAAGTATAGGAGAGGTCTAGAGTTATATAATCTCATAAAGTAACTCACTTTAGTTTTTAATATGAAAATGCAGAGCTTGATAGCAGTAAAATTAGAAAAACTATCTACTTGACTTAAAAATGACTAGCTAAAAAAGATCAAGACCAAATCCCATAGAATTATAATAATGAAAGAAAGTAAGAAGCATATGAACATCACTGCAGAAATGAAAACTTAACCAAAAGACATTCTCATTAAAGGTATGAAAACACTAACTGAAGAGGTGCAGAGTTAACGATTTTTTCAAAAATCCATAAATAATATCTGAGTCAACAAATGCAAGAATTAGTGCCCTTAAAAAACAGCAGATGACCCATGCCTGAGGGGAGCGGAGCCGGAGACCAGACTAGATGGCCGGGCTGCCCCCACAGGATTATTAAGGAAACCCAGCGTTTGCTGGCAGAACTAGTTCCCGGCATTAAAGCAGAGCCAGATGAGAGCAACACCCGTCATTTTCATGTGGTCCTTGCCAGCCCTCAGGATTCCCCCTTTGAGGGAGGGATTTTTAAGCTTGAACTATTCCTTCCAGAAGAATATCCAATGGCAGCCCTTAAAGTACGTTTCATGACCAAAATTTATCATCCTAATGTAGACAAGTTGGGAAAAATATGTTTAGATATTTTGAAAGGTAAATGGTCCCCGGCACCGCAGATTCGCACAGTTCTGCTATCGATCTAGGCTTTGTTAAGTGCTCCCATTCCAGATGATCCATTAGCAAATGATGTAGCGGAGCAGTGGAAGACCAACGAAGCCCAAGCCCTAGAAATAGCTAGAGCATGGACTAGGCTATATGCCATGAATAATAATTTAAATTGATTCGATTGTCAAGTGTGTATCACTTCTGTTCTGCCAAGACTTCTCCCTTTTTTTGTTTGCATTTAATGGATACAGTCTTAGAAACTACAGAATGAAAACCCAGGCATCTTCAATCCTTCGGTGATTAAATGCACGTTAGCAAATCTATGTCTTGTCTTGATTCAGTGTTGTAAAGCATGAGTAGAGGCTATGTCTGGATTGCTGCAAAACATTTAAAAGCAGTGGCCCCTCTCTGCTTTTATTCATTTCCCATCATGGTTTAAGTATAAAGCACTGTGAATGAAGGTAGTTGTCAAGGTTAGCCGCAGGGGTGTGGGTGTTTTTTGCATTTTATTTTATTTTTTTTTTCGGTGGGGGGAAGGTAGTTTTATTTTAATTTTATGGGCTCCTTTCCCCCTTATATGGTGATCTAAGTGCGTTGGTTAAAAGCAGCTAACCATTTCTTTAGACTATGCTCTCTAGCCAAGTCTAACTTTATTTAGATGCTGTAGATAGACAAGCTTGATTGTTTGATCCAAAATGGGAACATTAAACAGACATCACAGCCCTCACTAATAACATTGTGACCTTGCTGTCAAGTGTAGAATGTTCCCTTCAAAAAAAGGCTTGTGACCATTTTGTATGGCTTGTCTGAAATTTTCTGTAAATCTTATGTTTTAGTAAAATATTTTTGTTACTCTAAAAAAAACAAAACAGCAGATGGAATGTTTTGTGTTTTTGAAAATAAAAGCAAGTCAATGAAGGTTTGAGAAAAAGAGATAGAGTTGAAGATATGCAATAAAAATCCTACAGAGGTCCATAAAAAAGAAAACCAAAGCAAGGAAACAGACAAAAATACTAAAGACTATGCTTAACATAACTTCTTATTTTTTAATTTATTTATTTTTAATTGAAAGTTAATTGCTTTACAGTATTGCATTGGTTTCTACCAAATACGAAACATTGTTTCTACCAAACATCAATATCAGACTGACATGAATTAACCATAGGTTTACCCATGTCCCCTCCCTTAACTTCTTGAAATAAAAAAAAGAATGTAAGACTACATATTTTAAAGACACTAAAGACCTTGGAAAATCACCCCAGAAAAACCAGCATCAAGACATATTCTAGTAAAACCCTTCAGCTTTGAAGAAAATACTTTGGCAATCTTGACAGAAAAACCAGGTGACTTATAGAGAAAAGAATATCAGACTGCCATCACTATATTTGAAAGCAAGGCCTTATGCCAGAAGAAAATGCCATAACATATGTAAAGGGAAAAAATGTGAACCAGGGATTTTATGACTAGCCAAAATGACTTCTAGACAGAGACTTCATGTAAACTGCTATCGATATCTAAGATCTATTTTCTATGAGTCCTTTTATAGGAATCTTCTAGTGAATGAGCTTCAGATAGCCAAAAAACTTAACAAAACCTCAGTGGTGGGTGATATGGAAATAAATATAATTATATTCATTTGTATGGCTTTACATACACACACACACACACACACACACACATATATACATACACACACACATGTATTTCCTACCTCTGTTCATGAGAGGAATCTGAGAACAGTGATACCCCAGTAACAGTGAGCACTCTTAACCTCAAGATTTTCATTTTAAAATATCATTTTCTACTAAAAGGAACTAGTGCCCCATAGAGACAATTGCTTTAGGGGATGGGCAAGAAAAATACAAGATAAGCTAGAATATTTTAGAATGCCAGAAATTAAGGATGTACTCAGAAAATAATTTGAGCATCTCAGTGGGACCCAGTGCTGACTGGAAAGAGCTCTCAGTGGTGAAAGCAGAACTGTTTCAGCAACAGATTTATGCAGCGACAGATTTTAAATCTATGACTTCGCATTTCTGTTCATGATTGAGTAAATAAATACATGGAGAAGGGATCACCTTTCCCTGCAGGTGAATATCAGTTCCTTCTATACAGCAGGGACTACACTTTCCTGCAGTGTGGAGTGAATGAGAGAAATAGAAGTTTACCAGTAGGGAAATACTACAATAGTGAGTGTCACAGGTGAGATCTCTGATAGACATTAAAATGAGTGGGTACAAGTTTATGGAGAAACAGTATATTAGCATAATCTCCACGTGTCTTTCCCATGACAGTTACCTATTACAA
Organism: Odocoileus virginianus; assembly: GCF_023699985.2. NCBI lineage: Eukaryota > Metazoa > Chordata > Mammalia > Artiodactyla > Cervidae > Odocoileus > Odocoileus virginianus. The sequence continues at coordinate 16,364,632 of NC_069701.1, forward strand.
AGAGGGAAATCGTTAACTTTACAGTGGAATCACCAGCTGACACCACCTTAACCAAATGATCAAGGTATTTACATCATCATGTACCCTCTGGTATAATGCATAGCATCTCTTTTGTGGAATTTTCATTAAAAAATGTGTACCTTAATCTAATCTTGAGAAAACATCAGATGAGACCAGATTGAGAGGTATTCTGCAAAATAACTGTCAAGGTCAGGAAAGAATGAGGAATGGTCGCAGATTGGAGGAGACTAAAGAAATCCAAGAACAAAATGAGACATGTATCCTCAGACAGAACAGACCTGGCAGGGGAGGGGGGGATCTGGTGAAATTTAATCACATCTGTTTAATAGTGTTTTACTAAAGTTAATTTCCTGGTTTTGAGAAGTGTGCTATGAGGGCACAAGTTATTAACTTAGGGGAAACAAGGTGATGGTGTTCTTGAATTATTTCTGTAAGATATTTGTATGTCTAAAACTATTTCATAATAAAGATTTGAAAAAGAATGTTGGGTGAGCATTAATTTAGTAGTTTGGGAAGATCCCCTGGAGAAGGGAACGGCTACTCACTCCAGTATTCTGGCCTGGAGAATTCCATGGACTGTATAGTCCATGGGGTCGCAAAGAGTTTGACACCACTGAGCAACTTTCACTTCACTACATGTAACTAAATCTAAATGACAGATAGAGCAAAGAACATATAGCCTTTATAACTTTGTGTTTGAACAGTGGAACTATAAGACAAAACAAATGGAGAAAAAATGGGAAGAGTACATACAAAAACTTGTGGCCTTTACATTAAATTACTTTGGTGATGGTGGTGTTATTCTGAAAAGCTGCATAATATGTGTGAAATGTTATTGATATTCTAATTGTATCATTTGTGATATTCTTGAAAACCAAGATTCTCAGTGTGGGAAAAAGAAATAAGATGTAAAATAGAAAGTTAAGGAAATATTGTTATGAAACTCAAGGATTATTTTTATTATTTTCTAGCTCTGTCTACTGAAAAGACCTAGAAAACAATGGCCAACCCAGTAGTGGTGAGCATCCTTAGCACCCAGATTATGGTCTTGAAGTACAGTTTCCCATTAAAGTAAATCAAGGCTTCTTGGAAAAGTGGCTTATTCCAGTTCTGGGGTATTATGAGCCAAGAAACATCCTGTCATTCCAGGTAGTGAAGACTCTTATCAAAGTCTCGCCAAAAAAACCTCAAGAGCCAACTTAAAGAGGTTTCCACTGTCTAAGGTGGGACAAGCATCTAAAGATAATAGCTATAGTGAATGAAAACACATTGAAGAATATATCTTTTATCTATATATTTATATTATATATATATAATACACACACACACACACACATATATATAAAACTTGATTTATTTTTGCCTGTGCTGGGTCTTTGTTGCTGCGTGGGCATCCTTTACTTGCAGAGAGTAGGAGCCTACTCTCCAGCTGCAGTGCGCAGGCTTTTCATTGTGGTGGCTTCTCTCGTTGCAGAGCACGGGCTCTGGAGCACCGGTTCAATAGTTGTGTGATGCACAGGCCTAGTTGCTCTGCAGTGTATGGGATCTTCCTGGACCAGGGATCGAACCTGAGCCTCCTACGGTGGCAGGCAAAAAGACTCATTACTACTGAGCCACCAGGGAAGCCCCACTGAATAGGTCTTAAATCTTGATACAAATTTTATCATGATACTAATAGAAAAATTTGAAGGATACCAGTGGGACCAAATTATTAATTTGAAACCTGTTAAGCAGAAAGAATTAAGCTTTCATCCTGCCTTTTCAGTATGAACTATACCACCATAAAACAAAATAATACATTAGTAAAGCTTATTTTTATATAATTTATAATCACTGATGAAAGATTGACAGAATGAGAGTATCATCATTTTGCATTCCCTATTAAGGAAAGGTTTTATTTATTGAGCATTAACGTCTCTTTTAACAACACAAAAGGATGATTAAACAGTAATGCCTCTTGATAATGAACATACCACCACCAAAGTACTTTTACCACAGAAATTCTGTGGTATCCTGTGGTAAACGTGAATCTGCTGAAGGCTATAGATTAAAGTGGTGATTTACAGGAGAAAAAGAACAAAGGCGTATGGGAATGCACTCAGCAAAATCCAGATATTACAGATTTGCATCACCATAAGATATCTTGATTTGGTGACTCAAGTAAATTGAAAAAGAAAAAAGGGTGGAAGAGCAAGAGTAGACTAAGGAGACCTAAAAAGGAATAATAAACAGGTAAAACTAAACTACAAATCAAAATAAGGAAGTGATTAATATAAAACTCGAGGTAATAGTTATATTTCTGATGAGTTTGTCAGATATCTACTATGTAATTTTTAAATAAGTTACATAAGGATTGGCACCAATTTGTATCCCTTTAACATGGAATAAAATGATAGTTCCCTGGTGGCTCAGACAGTAAAGAATATGCCTGCAATGCAGGAGACCTGGGTTCGATCTCTGGATCAGGAAGATTCCCTGGAGAAGGGAATAGCAACCCACTCTAGAATTCTTGCCTGGAAAATTCCATGGACAGAGGAGCCTGGCAGGCTACAGGCCAAGGTGTCACAAAGAGTTAGACACGACTGAGCAACTAACACAGAAGTGTGAGGACAACTCCTATTTGTCATTTGATGCATAGCAGTAATATATCAAATGATAATTTCAATATTTTGACCCAGGAAACTACTATAGCCCATCAGTGAATACACAGAAATCTGTTGCATTTCTGTATACTAACCAGATCAGAAAGAGCAATGAAGGAAAGAATCTCCTTTACCATTGGATCGAAAAGAAAAAAATACTTTATTCCTTAGATAGGAATAAACCTACCTAAGAAGGCAAAAGACCTGTACTCTGAAAGCTATAAGACACTGATGACAGTAATCAAAGATGACACCAAACAGATGGAAGGATATATTACACTGTGTTCTTGGATTGGAAGAATTGATATTGTCAAAATGGCTGTACTACCCAAAATAACTGTACTGCCCAAGGCAATCTCTCTGTCAAGTTACCAATGACATTTTTAACAATTGGAACAAAAAATTTTTTTAAATTTGTCTAGAAACATAAAACACCTCAAGTAGACAAAGCAATCTTTGCCTAATGGAGCTGGGTGTATCAGGCTCCCTGATAGCAGACTATCCTATAAAGCTGCAGTCAGAAAAGTTGTGTGGTACTGGCACAAAACCAGAAATATAGATCAAAGGGACAGGATAGAAAACTCAGAAATAAGCCCATGCACCTATGGCCAATTAATCTACAAAAAAGGAGGAGAGAATATACAGTGGTGAAAAGACCGTGTCTTCAACGAGTAGTGCTGGGAAAACTGAACAGCTATGTGAAAAAGAATGAAATTAGAACACTCCCTAACACCATACAGGAAAATAAAATCAAGGTGGATTAAAGACCTTAATGTAAGACCAGATAATATAGAACTCTTAGGGGGAAAAAAATAGGACACTTTTTGACATAAATCACAGCATTATTTATTTGGATCCACCTTCTAGAGTAGTGAAAATAAAAACAGGGTCATCCTTGACAGTTGAGTGGTTAAGACTCTGCGATTCCACTCTCAGGGCAACATAGATTCAGTCCCTGATCAGGGAGCTAAGGTCCTGCATGCCATCCAACATGGCCGAAAAAAGAAAAGAAAAACAAAAATAAATGGGACCTAATTAAACTTAAAGATTTTGCACAGCAAAGTAAGCCATAAACAAAATGAAAAGACAACCCACAGAATGGGGCGGGGCTAGTAGTATTTGCAAAAGATGGGCAGCTAACGAGGGATTAATCTCTACCTGTACAAATAGCTCGTGCTGCTCAATATCAAACAATGCTGGAGAAAGTTTTGGAGAAAAGGGAACACTCTGGCACTGTTAGTGACAGTGTAAATTGGTACAGCTACTATGGAGAACAATATGGGGGTTCCTTTAAAAAAATAAAAAAAAAAATAGTATTTGATGTAGTAATCCCACTCCTGGGCATATCTTAGGAGAAAACCATTATTTAAAAAGATCCATGCACCCTGATGTTCATAGCAGCACTATTTACAATAGTCGAGACATAGAGGCAACCCTGAATGCCCATTGACAAAAAAATGAAGATGCAGTGTATACAATGGAATATTACTCAGCCACAGTAAAGAATGAAAAATGGAATTTACAGCAACACGGATGGACCTAGAGATTATCGTCCTAAGTGAAGTAAGTCAGAAAGAAAAGGACAGATACTATGTGATTATCACTTATATATGAACTCTTAATAATGCAAAAATGAACTTACTTAAAAAACAGAAACAGATTCTCAAAAAAGAAGCTTCTGATTAACAAAGGGGAAAGGCTGGGGGTGGGGGATATATTAGGAGTTTGGGATTAACATATATACATTACCATATATAAAATAGATAATCAGAAGGGACATATTGTATAGCTTAGGGAACTCAATATTCTGTAATAACCTAAATGGGAAATAGTCTGAAAAAGAATAGTTAGATCATGTATATATGTGTTAATGAATCACTTTGCTGTCAATCTAACACAACATTGTAAATCAATTATATTCCAGTATAAAATAAAAAGATTTAAATAATAATTTCAATATTTCGAGCCCCTTTTGGGAACTGAAGTCTGTCATTGTCTTAAAAATGGTGAAATTCTTTTGCCAAGAAAAACTTCAATGGCAAGAATAAATTCCTTTCTTAGGTATGGGTGATATTTCACCTGTAATATTTCATTCATTTTCAGTCAGTAAATGTCTATTGAGGACATGCTATGTGTCATACACTATTCTTGGTACTAGGAATAAAACCGTGAACAAAACCAATCAAATTTTAACCTTTGTGGTGCTTACGTAGTAGTATAGGGAGATAATGAAGAAGATGAATGAATAAAATCCTTGGTATGTTAAATGACAACAGGGAGCTATGGAGGTGGAATAATTTAGGGGGAAGAGGTGGTATAATTTTAGATTGGGAAGGGGGATGTCAAAAAAGGAGTCACTGAAAAGGTGATACTTGAATAAGAACTCAAGAATCTGAGAGAATAAGCCATGCAGGTATATTGAGAATTTTAGCTTTTAATCTGAATAAGGTGACATGACCTTAAAGAGCTTTTGTTATTCTCTTGATATAATCTCCTAACTGTTCTTATTTCTGTCCTTGATTTTCTTCTGTTCTCCATACTGCGGCCAATGAAATCACATTAAAACAAGTGATATGGTGACATTGTTTAGTAATTAGCCTCCAATTAAAATAAATAAATTTAAAAAAAAGTGAGGGCTTTAGTCATTTCAGTTAAAAAAAATAGCTCTTCCTTCTTAGGCTGGAGGGCATGGGATCAAACTATAGGTCGGAGGATTGGCCATAGCTTAAAATAGTGTTGCTTTTTTTAACAGGTATGGGTTTACAGGTCTAATGATGTAAAGAGCTTCTGTCTCACGACTTCTGTCTGAAATTGAAGACAGGATCATCTGGAAATGGGGACATGGCCGAAAGATTAGAGTATTGAGGAGAGTAAAAAGGAGTGAAATAGCTGTTGCTAGAAGAAGTACAGTAAGGTTACTGAGTGATATTGAGTTTTCCTTTCTGTATCCTCAGTAGCGGACACAGAGCTCTGCTTATGGTACGTGCGTTGTGCCTGTTTATTGTGAATTAATTTTGAATGTATGACACAAGATTAGAGTTGCGTTGCTCTGCTATTGTTTGTTGCTTAGGCTCTAATTGACCGTCTTGCAAAATGTTCAGTGTATTTTACTCAGGTTGATATACTGAGTGAGCAGAAATGGTTCGAAAGATACTTAGCAATACCATTTTCAAAAGAGCTGTGTACAGGAACTTTCCTCTCTGGTGGTTCAATGACTGAGACTCCTCTCAATGCTTGGGCCCCAGGTCCGGTGCCTCTTCAGGGAGCTAGATTTCACATGCTGCAACAAAGACCCGGTGCAAATAAATCAATATTAAAGAAGAAACAAAATAAGTTATGTACGTATGTCGTTTTAATGACATATGTAATTAAAATGTACACACGTAGTTTTAGTGACAACTCACTAGGCTTCCCTGGGGCTCAAATGGTAAAAAATCCACCTGCAGTGCAGGAGACCTGAGTTCAATCCCTGGGTTAGGAAGATCCCCTGGAGGAGGGCATGGCAACCCACTCCAGTATTCTTGCCTGGAGAATCCCATGGACAGAGGAGCCTGGTGGGCTACATCCACAGGGTCACAAAGAGTCAGACACAACTGAGTGACTAAGCAGAGCGCCAAGAATGGGAATAGTGTAACCAGCTATACTTGATTTGTCCAGGTCTGTCTCAGTTTTAACACAGCAAGTCCCAGGTCCTAGAAAGCCCCTCAGTCCTAGTTAAACCAGGAAGCATGGTGACCCAAGTTGGATTGCTTATCATTTATCTGATTATAAACATAGTACATGTTCACTGTGGAAAACTTGGGGAAGTATAAAGCAAAAAAGTAAAAATTAGTGTTACATGACCAAATCACAGCACCACTACGGTCTCTTTCTTTCCAGTCTTCATTTTAGGCACAGTTGCTGATTTGTTTATTTATTAGAATTGATATGATAAATGCAGTTTTATATCCTACTTTTAAAAGTACATATATTTATGTATTTATTTGGCCGCTTCGGGTCTTCCTTACGACATTCGGCATCTTTTGTTGTAGCCTGAGGGCTTAGTTTCTCCACGGCATGTGAGGTCCTAGTTCCCCAGCCTAGGATCAAACCTGCATCCCTTGCGTTGTAAGGCGGGTTCTTAACCACTGGGCCACCAGGGAAGTCCCCCGTGTCCTACTTTTGTACTTCCATTCTTCTTTGAGAACTTTCCCATGGCTTTAAAAACTCTAAAGAATAAAGTTCCAAGTATGAAGCAAGCACTTAACAAATATTTATTATTGACTGGTTATGCTAGTTTATTCTAAAACCACCAGTGTATGAACACATTTCTTTCCATATTTTTAGAAACTTTGAATGTTACAATAAATAGAAACTTTGCAGGTTGGTTTGATTAAAATCATGCTGCTTTTAAAATTTTCATTTCTTTGATTACTAGTAGAGTTTGAACATTTCATCTTTTGTGAATTCTCTGATCATATCATGGCTTATTTTCTTCTAGGACCTTTAGTTTTTTTCTTGTATTTTAACTATTCTTTTAAATAAGTATATTTGTTAAATCTTTCTTCAATGCAATATAGCATCTGTTAAATGTTATGTTCTTCCCAAATCTCACTGTGTAAGTTGGTCAGATAAATTTTGAAGGATTTGAAATTAAATATTATCATATAATCTACCCTAAAGACTTTCTGTTTATAAAGGTTACATCTTAACATGTTTTGATATAATTTATCAACATTTGTCTAGAATTTGTTGCCATTTCAGTTGGGTTCAATACATTCAGGAGGTGTTTTTGAGTGTCTTACTCCAAGTAATAATCCATGATTCTTCACAGAGTAGTGTTTATTACACTAGTAAGGCAGAGATTTATAAACCAACAGTTGTAATTCTGGGTAATAAGTAATGCTATAAAAGCCTATGTAAAGCAAGACACAAATGCAGAAGATACAGTGGTTAATTCTTTGTAGGGGAAACACTCAGGTAAAACTAAAATTTAGTGGCATTTGAGCTTGAAAGATGTAAGATTTTCCAAGTAACATATATAATAATAAGTAACAATAGCAATGCCAACATTGAGTGCACCCTTCTGTAATCATTAACAACCCTAGGAGTTAGTTAATTGACATTTTAATCATTTTTCAAAATGGGAAAATATGAATGAGAAGGTAAAGAAAAATAGAAATGGCCCTCTAGGCAATGTTGACTGGTTAAAAATGATGATTGCTTAAGGGACTTTTCTGATGTGACTAAAGATTGTGGTAAGAAGGAGGCAAATAATGTATTATTATCATCATAATGGCTCCCAAACTATACTGTGTAAAGTGGTTTTCAGGCTCCATTTTTTAAAAAACCTTCATCGCAGTTCCTTGAGTTAGGTATTCTGACTTCAGTTTTAAAGAATCCAAAGAAACTTAGATTAAGATAATTATCCCAAGGTCTCATGGCTGGCCAATATGTAAAGTAGCAGGAGAGCATTTAAGTTTTCTCTGGCTCATAATCTTAATTTTTAATGAAATATTTTAAATAAACAGATGATAATATGAAATACTTAAATATTTTTAAAATTTGCTTTTAATTTTTAAAAACTTATAGAACAGTAAAACATTTCCCTTTCCCTTCATTTTCCATTCCATTCCTCCTACCCTTATTTTCCAAGCAGTGCCACAATCATGTGAATTTGCTAAATATATTTGTAGCCACATCAACATATAGCATTATTTTATGCATTTCATAACTTCTACAAATGCTATCATACAACCTGTACTTTAGCATATTGCTATTTCACTCATCTTTCTGTTTTTGAGATTTATCCATATTGATCTTTATAAATTTCATTTCTTTTGTTTGCCCTGTAGTGATTATTCATTTTTCTGTTTGAGAGATATTATTTCTCATTTTTCTCTTTTATATCAGTGCTACAGCAAATATTTATGTACATATTTCTGTTCAGTTTTATGTAAGTTTACTTTCTTTGAGTAGAATTGCTAAAGTATAGAGTATATTTCTTCAGGCTTTAGAGTAGATATTTCCAACTTGCTCTTTACAGTGTTTATGTTAATTTATACTCACTATAAGTATATAACATTTGAGCAGAATCTGAAATCACTATGCTGTTTTAAAACTTCTCAAGTCTTGTCTTACAAGAAAAGAATTATAAAGAAATCAGAGCATCAGAGATTAGTTATTCCTTATCGCTGAATAGATGACAAGCCCAATATATATTAAATGATATAGATTAATTTTGGTGAGTATGGGAAAGAAAAAGTAGTAGGAAGTAAAAGTAAAAGGAAAGGAAATCAGACAGGGTTGTGTTTGGCTACATGTTTTTTCAAATGGAATTTTTTTTCTTTTTTTAAAACAAATTGAGAGATTTTTAAAATTCTGTAGTGCTTTACAGTTTTCCAAAGTTTAACACACATGGCTTCATATAATCCTATAATAACACTTTTTTTCTGCTCTATCCCTATGTTGTACCACCCTGCTTTCCCCCCTTCACTGGTACACTGACTTGTTCTATCTGCAAGTCTGCTGCTTTGTTTTATTCAGTAGTCTGTTGTATTATTTTTAAGATTCAACGTAAGGGATAATCATACAGTATTTGTCTTCCTCTGTCTGACTGACTTCATTTGGCATAATGCCCTCCAAGTCCATCCATGTTGCTGCAAATGGCAAACTTTTATTCTTTTTATGGCTAAGTATTCATTACATATATTTACAGCATTTTTTTTTTTCAATGTTATACTATGATCTGTTCTATCCATTTCATCTGTTGATGGACACTTAGGATGCTTCTGTATCTTGGCAGTTATAAATAGTGCTGCTGTGAACATTGGGTGCATGAGTCTTTTCAGATTAATGCTTTTGTTTCTTTCAGATACATACCCAGGAGTGAAATTGCTGGGTCATAAGATATTTCTGGGCCTCCCAGGTGGCTCAGTGGTAAAGAATCCTCCTGCTAATGCAGGAGACATGGGTTCAGTCCACGGGTCAGAAAGATCACCTGGAGGAGGAAATGGCAACCCACTCCAGTATTCTTGCCGGGATAATCTCATGGACAGAGGAGCCTGGCGGGCTACAGTTCATGGGTTGCAAAGAGTTGGACATGACTGAACAACTGAGCACAGATGGTATTTCTACTTTTAGTTTTTTGAGAAACCTCCATACTGTTTCCCAGAGTGACTGCACCAATTTGCTTAGCCACCAATAGCGTATGAGAGTTCCCTTTTCTTCACATCCTCACCAGCGTTTGTTATTTGTATTCCTTTTGATGATGGCCATTCTGACACGTGTGAGGTAAATTTTTTTCTTATAATAAAAAGTCATGTGGTAAGCACTCTAGGTCTGGTTAAGCAGCTCCATAAAGCCATCAAGTACCCTTCCTAGTCTGCCATCCTTAGCATGTGGCTTTGATTGTTCCCTTTCCAGGTATTGTGTGCAGACTCTGGACAGAAAGAAGGGGAAAGGGCAGAAGGCATAGGTCAACTGAACCCTGTAAGTCTTACCCAATAGATTTCTTTATGCGTCTCATTGGCCAGAACTGGTTCAAATGACCCTTAGCTTTAAGGTTTCTGAAGAGGCAAGTACTTTCCTGAACAAAATCAGAATTTTAGTAGTAAGAAAGAAAATAGATACTAGATAGGCAACTAGCAATGTCCTTCACTGTAATTTACATGAACATTCATTGTTTCATTATATAGTGATTCTGGTTGGGACGGGTGGGAGAGCACATAATAGATGATTAGTAAATATTTGTTGAGTAAATGAATGAATGTGCTTTAGAAACTCAGAATAGGTTAACAGTTGTGTTGAATCCCTTCAGGTTTGTCAAGAAACATTGCTTCTGCATTGTGATTTTGGAGGTGAATTTTTCCTTGAGTTTTGTTACTTCAAATTTCATGTCTCTTAAATTCATTTGCATCTTCCTTTACAGTTTGCTTCTGATAAAACTTTGCTGAAAATGCTTATATAACTAAATGACCTTTTTACCAATTATGATAGTGCTTAAAGTTTCATTTTATGTCGTGGTTTTCCTGTCTTCAGCTTTAGGGGTACACCCATGTGATCTACAGGAGCTACAGTTGTGATTGTTGTTATGTTTTTCTCTTGTAAGAGCTAAGCCAAAAAAATATTGAATATTTTGGGACTAAGAGAAATACAAGTCAGTGAAGAATAGTTATTGAGGTCACTTAGTCAGCTTCTTTGTTGTACATGAAGAAGTGAGGATCACTGAGTTTGTAAGATATTCAGAGATACACCACTAAGCTGAATTAAGATTACTGAACCTAGGAGTCTCAACCTAATGCTACTTACTCTTCATTTTATTTTGTCATGTTGTTACTCAGATCAGAATCAGTTTAAAGGACTTAATCATTCACCTTCCCAAAAGCACAGTGTTCATTTTGCCTTTGGTGAGAGTCTCAGTGAGATCCTGAGTTGCTTTTTGAACCAAATATATTTTAAAAATATTAAATTGTGTTCTATATTTCTGTATACTCTTTGTATTAAGCTAAAGTTATTGATAAAGATGGTAATCTGTATTTTAACCGTTATCTAAGATATTTCTTGATTTAGATTTTCTGATACACTAACCAGAGTTAACGCATAGGAATTTACTGAACCTACTTAATAAGTGGGAAACAAGACATTCAGACTAGATAATTCCTGCCATGCCTTTAATTTTCCTAGTGACATACATGTTTTTAAATTAGTGTATGACCATGTAAAGAGGGTGGAACAGTACTCTTAATTTCAGGTTCTCAGTGGTTTTCAGCAGTTCTTGAATTTTTTTACTTGCAGTTATGATTGAACATAAACAAAATGGGTGATTTGTAATAAAAATACTTCTTAAAAGTAATACTGAATTCTTAGTTTAAAGAAGTCTTTATCTCACTTCTCTCCATTACATTTTATTTCCATAAAAACTTTGAAACTGTCTGCTCTATCAGCTTGGCAGGAATCTGTTCAGAAAAAAGTTTTTAATTCCTATCTTGGTAAAACTTCATTTAAAATCAAAGTTTTCCCATTGCAAGGGTAGCGTGAGGGAAATATAGGTAAAATTAGTACTTAATGAATTCTGAAAACATGGCTCAGATTTCCTTAGCACAAGTTTAAAACATATATGCCTTGTCTGTAATCTCATTCAAAGATTATGTTATTTACTAAATACGACTTTCATTATACTTAAATTTGCATAGTTAGGTACTCTGTAAAAGTTGTAAATATATAGCAAATAAGGTAAAAAGAGGAGTTAACAGGAAAACATAGTTTCTTTGTAATATATTAAATTCTAAAATGTTTATTAATGGCATTTGATAAAGTAAATTGTAATATAATCACATTAAGGAGTGTTAACACAGTTAAGTACAATTCTCTGAAGACATCTCATGTCGTAAGAAAATGCTAATGTTTCAGTGAGGAAAATGGGGCAGCATGATTCCAACTTTGTCAAAAATACATAAAACTAGAAGAAGTATTCTCAAATAAAATACTAATTGTAGGTATTCAGATTGTGGGCACATTTTCCACTTTCTGTACAGAATTGTTACTTTTGTAACCTGATTAAAGCATAAAACATTTCCGCACTGCCTTTTTCATGTTTCCTCAATGAAATGAAGTGCTCTATAACTTGTAGAGAACAGTTGTCAGTTTTTAAAACAAATATGGTCTTTTGGAAATGTTTTATTCTTAGTTTCATATGTATTCTTAGTTTCATAGCTTTGAGCCATCACTTGAGCTTGAATAATTTATTTGAGCTGTATAAATATTTGTATTTCATTGAGAGCATTGAAGTTAAAAGTATAAAGCAGAAATCTGTCTTTCTAAATAACAGTTTTTTAATATCTAAAAGTTGTACTTCAGAGTTTGGTATTTTCTTTACTGTCTGATTTCATCTTTTATTGTCAAATGTCCCGTGACAAAAGCCACCTCTTCTAAGAAAGAAACTTCAAATGGAAATATATTTTATGTTATGCCTTATACATTTTATAATCTTGAATGCTTAGATTCATGTAAACTTTTTCTTATTTTTAGAGGAACAGAAAGGAAGTGCAAAGACGAAAAGTGAAGAGCGGCCAATAGATTCAGAAAAATGTTCTACACCCAGTGCTCTGGAAGAGACTACTGTGAAAATAGAAAAAGAAGATGAAAAGGAACTTGTAAAACTGCCAGTCATAGTGAAGCTAGAAAAACCTTTGCCAGAAAGCGAAGAAAAAAAGATTATCAAAGAAGAAAGTGATTCCTTCAAGGAAAATGTCAAACCTGTAAAAGTGGAAATGAAAGAATGTAAAGCAGATTCTAGAGATATCAAAGGTAGTATGGAGAAGTTAGAGCCTGAGAGGCTAGACTTTGTTGGCAATGTTAAATCTTCTCAAGAAATTACTGAAAAGTCTACTGAAGAAACCGAGAAACTTAAAAATGACCAGCAGGCCAAGATTCCACTAAAAAAACGAGAAATTAAACTGAGTGATGATTTTGATAGTCCAATCAAAGGACCTTTGTGTAAATCAGTTACTCCAACAAAAGAGTTTTTGAAAGATGAAATCAAACAAGAGGAAGAGACTTGTAAAAGGATCTCTACAATCACTGCTTTGGGTCATGAAGGGAAACAGCTGGTAAATGGAGAAGTTAGTGATGAAAAGGTAACTCCACATTTTAAGACAGAACAGATGGAGACAAAGTTTTATGATACAAAGGAAGATAGTTGCAGCCCCTCTAAGGATAGAAGTGTCATCATGGAGGGAAACGGAGCAGAGTCTGTAAATTCTGTCATTGCGAGTGTAAAAATAGGTGATCTTGAGAAAGAAGTGGTCCCTTTAGGGAAAGATACAGATAATTCAATATCAGTCTTAGAGACCCAGAGTCAGAAAGAGCACATAGAGGAAACCGGTCCTTCAGAAATGGAAACCTCTCTTGAGACTGCTGACATAGGAAAGGATCTCTCTTTAAAAACTGCTTTATCTACCAGTGAATCCTATAGTATGAGAGTTGAAGAGAAGTCTCCCAAAAGTAAGAAGGATAAGCGCCCACCAGTCCTCGAGTGTCTTGAAAAGTCCAAAAAGACTTTTCTTGATAAGGACACACAAAGATTGAGTCCAATACCGGAGGAGGTTCCAAAGACAACTGTAGAATCAATAAAGGCCGGGTCTCCAGAGGCAGCTGAAACTTATCCGTCATCTAACGTGACTGTCCACTGTGAGAAACTAGCCTCTGAAGTTGAGTGTCAGAATACAAGTTCACTTGAAGGTCAGTCCCTGGAGAAAGTAGACCCAGAAATTTTAAAAGTAGATTCTGAATCAACAAAGGTAGAAGTGGATAATCTGGACAATGCCCAGACCTCTGGCACAAGTGATTCTTCTGAGACAAAGGGTTCTATGCAAAAAAGCAAATTGAAATATAAGTTGATTCCTGAAGAAGAAAACACTGGCTCAGAAAACACAGAGATAACCTCAGAAAGGCAGAAAGAAGGCATCAAATTAACAATTAGGATATCTAGTCGGAAAAAGAAGTCAGATTCTCCTCCCAAAATTTTAGAGCCAGAAACCAAGCAAGAGAAGACTGAAAAGGAAGAAGAGAAAAATGTTGGTCGTACTTTGAGGAGGTCTCCAAGAATATCTAGACCCACAGCAAAAGTGGCTGAAATCAGAGATCAGAAAGCTGATAAAAAAAGAGGGGAAGAAGATGAAGTAGAAGAAGAGTCAGCAGCTTTGCAAAAGACAGACAAAAAAGAAAATTTGAAAAAAGCAGAGAAGGATACAAATTCTAAAGTAACCAAGGTAAAATTTCTCCTACTCTGAGCTTTAGTTTTTATTAGAAATATTTGACTTTTAAGTGTTCATAGCTTTTTGCTTTTGGCTAAAACAACTCATTCAAAGATAAAACAGCAACAACAACAACGAAAGCCTTTCTTCCTATATCTGAGATGTCTTATTACGTTATCTCCAGACATTAAATTTCAGACTTTATCATCTTTTAAACTTTTTCTCTGTTATAGGCAGTATAGAAATACATTCTGTTCGTAAGTTCTACAAGTAATACCTAACTTGTAACATTTGAAGAATGAAACAAACACCATTAACGGTTTGGGCTGCATCTCCTTCATTCTTTTTTCCATATATTCATGTCTGTGTGTGTAAATATTTCCCATGCACTTAAAAGATAAATTCATTTTTCTGTGAGTTTTTCACTTAACCACGTGTGTCTGAACGCTTTCTGTATCAGTAGATAGAGTCTGCTTTCAGTTCTTGATGGCCACATAGTGTTCCGTAGTGTGGATGTGCCTCAGCTTATTTAACTACCCCCCGATTGATTGACATTTAGGTTGTTTCCAATTTTTCACTGTTACAGGCAATGCTGCATTGAAGATCCTTTTGGACATGAGTGAGTATTTCTTTAGAATAGAATCCTAGAATTGGAATTACTGGGTCAAGGGACATATGTATTTTAAGTTTTGGTAGCTTTTGCTTCTTTACTTTCTGAAAAGGCCCCATTAATGTACCCTCTCATTGCCAGTGTTTGAGAGCGCCTGTTTCCCCATTTCAATTTTTAGTCTTAGAGCCAGAATGTTTTTTCTTCTTCTATGAGCCTCTTATTTTAAGCAAAATCTTGTACAAGTCTTTAGCTAGCCTATGGAGAATTTGTTATAATTAAAGTGCTACTTTTTTTTAAAAAGTGCTCCTTTTGGTTTTGATTTATTTAAGTGATAACATTGTTCTTAATTGTAAGTGGTCCTTAGTTCCTTTAAATACTAAATTTTTATTTTAAAAAATTTCCTCCTGTTAGAGTTATTTTGGTCTTTGATGAGGACTTAAACTGTAGGAATGAACTGAAATATGACATAAAATATTGTGAAGCCGACCAGTAGAAAGCAGTTCCCAACATTATAACGTTAGTCTCTGAATAATATATTTTTTGAGTTTGTCAGAAATTTCTGTGCAGTTCTGATCCATTTCTCTGATATGAGAAATAAACTTTTAATATAACAATGTGTGAGAATATAGTCAGTGTTCAGTTATAGAGCCTTTGAAAAGTGCATGACCTTTGACCCAGAATCCTCTTCCAGGAATTTATCCTAACCACAGAGGTTTGTGTAAAAATTTCATATTTGCAAGGATACATTGTTTATGAAGGTGAAAAAATGGAAAACTACCTAAATGTCTGTGTAGTTGTGGATTAGATATAGCTATGTGATGGCATATTACATGTATCTAAAATACACACACACACACACACACACATACTCACACACGATGTTAGAATATTTTATCACTAGGGCAAATATTTAATAAGATAGAATGTTCATTATAATTCTCCCCTCCCAAAAAGTAGAAAAAAATAATGGAAATACATACCAAAATTTAATAGTAAGTATATCTGTTGATGAAACTACAGTAATTTTTCTTTTCTTCTTTGTATATTCACTAAATATTGCACAATGCA
The DNA here is from genome assembly GCF_023699985.2 of Odocoileus virginianus. NCBI lineage: Eukaryota > Metazoa > Chordata > Mammalia > Artiodactyla > Cervidae > Odocoileus > Odocoileus virginianus. The sequence continues at coordinate 16,380,708 of NC_069701.1, forward strand.
TATGTAATCAGAAGTGTGTTTTTTTTTTTTTTTTTTTACATTGCTATTACATCAAATTGTCCTAATCTTTTATTTTATACAAGGTAAAGCCCAAAGGCAAAGTTCGATGGACTGGCTCTCGAACCCGTGGCAGGTGGAAATATTCCAGCAATGATGAAAGTGAGGGGTCTGACAGTGAAAAGTCATCTGCAGCTTCAGAAGAGGAGGAAGAAAAGGAAAGTGAAGAAGCCATCCTGGCAGATGATGATGAACCATGCAAAAAATGTGGCCTTCCAAACCATCCTGAACTAGTGCGTGCCTGATCTGTATGGACAGAATTCAGATTATTGCCATGCTGTGCTTGTCTGAAACAGTTTAACTTATCTGGGTTTGATGATGATTTCAATTTTTTGTGTGCAAAATCCCTTATTTCTATTCTCAGATAATAACCTAATTCTAGGGAGGATCAGGATCTTGCTTTCATTCTTACCTGGCTTTGTAATGATGTTTCCTCCACTTAAGCATGCGCTGTTAGTGTCTTCTCACAGATCAGTTAGTTTATTCAAATATTCCTATTCTGTTTTTTGTTTTGTTTTTTCTTTAAAATGTTGTTCTTTCCCTTTAAGTTACTTTATAATGATATTTCTGAAGTGGCAGCTTCAAATAAGTAAGACCTGAAGGGCTTGTTGCTTTTCTGTAAAAACATGTAAATAAAGTCAAGTAGTAACCCAGTAGGGCCTTAAACTTTAGAAATGGGTAGTTCTAAAAAAAAATTAAGAGGATAATTATAGACCACATATATTCAGAAAAATAGTGACAGATTTACATGGAACTTTCTTATTTGGAAAGTAAGTTCTTCAGAGATTGCCTAAATCAGAAAACCCAGTTCCTGACCTACATATATATTTTTGCAGTTTATGAGTGCTTTCTAAAGAACCTGTTGAAGAAGCACTCTTGTTATGCCCAGCTGTTCTGTTTTGAATAGATTGGACTTTGAAAGCAAGCTCTAGCTATAAGAGACATAAAGATGCTTCCACATAGGTAGAGTTGTATAGAGCAGATACAAGTTATGTAAAGTTGCTCAGCACAGCTCCTGATACTTGTTGTGTGCTGAGGTAAAGCTATTTGTGGTTTAACTTGCAGTTTTCCTCCTAAATGTGAAAATCCTATCTGGAAACTAAATTAATCAGTGAAGTTTATCATATCTCAGTAGTTTCAAAGGGTTTAAGGAAAAGATACAGCTCTGAAAAAAACAGATGTCAAAATTACACTGAGAAGATCCTTCTGAATATTTTTATGATCTTCAAACTGTAAAAATTAAGTCAAGATTTTTAAGTGGAGAAAGGCAAAGAGAAGAATTATGATAGTGGTCTTTTCTGCCCTCTAAATCAAGTAAAAATCAACATTTGTATTGTTTTCCTACCATTTCCTAATTTTTTTTTTAATTGAAAGAATGCATTTTGACTAAGGAGGGCATGGCAACCCATTGCAGTATTCTGGAGAATCCCTAGGAACAGAGGAGCCTGGCGGGCTACAGTCCTCTGGGTCACACAGAGTCCGACACAACGGCGTGACTAGGCACACACTAGGTGGTAATAGATGACAATGGCAAAGAAGTGTGAAGAATTGAGAAGTAAAATGAAGCAAGCAGAAATGACATCCAGGAGGTGGAGAAAGTTGCACCTTTCTTAGAACATACGTAGGATTTTTATTCGATTGTCTAGTAACTGCTCTGAAAATCCCATTTGCTGGTTACTGTGCCACAGAGAATGACATTGGAAACTGAAGATCTGAAATGTGGTTTAATTTCATATGCTGGATATTTCAGGATAATCTTCAAATAAAAATCCCAAGCCACTGTTGTGTGTTGAGTGGCAGGGAAATGAGATATGCAGGGGAATGATGCTGGATTAGACATGCTTCTTGGGAACTTCCTTGATGGCCCAGTGGTTAAGAAATGTCTTTATTTTAACTTGTGTTATTGAATATTACCCATAGAGAGATTGACATTAATCTGTGGTTTATTTCAGATCCTTCTGTGTGACTCTTGTGACAGTGGATACCACACTGCCTGCCTTCGCCCTCCTCTAATGATTATTCCAGATGGAGAATGGTTCTGTCCCCCTTGCCAGCATGTATGACAACCCAGCACAATTCTGGTTTTCCAGTCTCTGCTTTTATATTCAAATTAATATTTCTTGACAGCCGCTAAACATTTTAATCATCAGTTTATAGATATTGTTTATCTCTTCTTTAAATTTCTATAAAAGTAGAAGCTGTTTATTAAAAACTACCTTTTATTAGTATCTTATAGGTCTTCCCTTTATTTTTTCCCAAAGCAATTCTCAAAGGACCTCTTGTTTTTAAAAAATTAGAATCTCTGGTTTATTTTTTCTCACATTTGTTAAAGGCACAACCACCTCTCCCCTCCTTGAGGATAAGATACAAGGGAAGAGATAAGTTTCTTCCTATTGTTTATCCCTTCGTTTCATCCTCTTTTTCATTTCTGCCTACCTTCTTTTTTTCAGTTTTATAGATGATGTTATAAATTATGGACCATTATGATGGTACTATGAATAGAATCTTGGATTCTGTTTCTCTCATGTCGTGATTCGGTGGATTTCTTTTAAAACCTGAAGAGCAGAATATTTTTTTATTCAAAAGGTCCTTTCTCTCACAAGCCCAGTCTCATTTTGCTTTAAAATTTGAGAATTCCCTGATGGTCCAGTGGTTTGGACTCTGCTTCCACTGCAGAAGGCATGGGTTCAATCCCTGGGCCGGGAACTAAGATGCCACAGCTGTGCGGCATGACTCAAAAAAAAATCCCTAAGAGATGGTGGTCTTTATTGCATTTTTTTAGTTAAGTGGAATTATTTGACTTAGCGTCACTCTAACAATTATATTCTTCAGCTCTATTTTGACCCAGTAACCATTTGGCATGATTTTGTAAATTTTTTTTCCATTCTCTTAAAAAAAAAGTGATTGATACCATTATATTTTGTTGTATATGTAACATTCTTCCTTAAAAATGCCTTGATATTTATAAAGTTTTTTTTAATCACTGTCATGTATATATGTTGAACCAAATGTTATTTTAAACATTAATTACTGCCAGCAAGATAGGCATAGAATATGTTTCTTGACAAAGCTGTAAGTTTCTTTAACGTGTGTGTTACTTCAAAGATACCCTGCTCATCTTCAGTTCAGTGGATGAACTGAAGTGGCATTCTTTATTTAATTAAATACAAGGAACATGTCACTGTTTTCTCTGTGGCCCCTTATTAGCTGTCTTAGCACTGCAGCTTTAGCTAATAGGCAAGAGATAAGTGATTGTGGAAAAGTGTTTAAGATGACACTCATTTGTTTTATGTTTTCAGAAACTACTGTGCGAAAAATTAGAAGAACAATTGCAAGATTTGGATGTTGCCTTAAAGAAGAAGGAGCGTGCTGAACGCAGGTACTTTGATATGTGTATTAATGTTTCACTTGGGAATTTGACATCAGAATTATCTTCCAGTATAGACTAATGTGTCTGTATAAAGCAGGGATTGGTAAACTCTTACTTGTGGGCCAAGTGTGGCCCACTTCCTGTTTTCGTATTGCCACCTAAGATTGGGTCTTTTTTTGTTGTTTTTAAATGATTAGAAAAAAAATCAAAACAAAAGTCATATTTCATGGCACATCAAAATTACATATTCTGATTTCATTGTTCGTAAATAACCTTTGCCATGCTCATTGTTTATATGTTATCTGTGACTGCTTTTGCACGACAGCTACAGAGTTGAGTAGTTGCAACAGAGACGATATTACCCAAGCCTAATATATTATCTGTCCTTTTACAGGAAGTTTGCCAGTCCCTGATCTAAAGTTTCTGTCATAACCTACTCTGAATAAGTATTGGCCCAAGTATTGTGGAGGATATGTATCTAAATATGTAGGGAGTTCAAGAAAACACAAAGAATTGGTCTACAGTTTAGTTTCCCATGGCATCTCTTTGGGTGGGTAGAATTAGCATTGGTGAAATAAAGAGCTTACTGACTGTAAGCAATGGTTCCCTTTCCAATATGCCCCTGCAGTATGGTCTAAAGCAGACAGACCATTGCAGTGGTTAGAAGAAGGCTCCTTGGAGGAGGTAAGATTGGAGTTGAGCTTAATCTTTACAGGAGCTCATAATCAAGACGGTAAGTTCATATTTATTGATAATTTTATGTACCTTTTTTGATTAGTCTGTTGCTAAACATTCATTCTTTCCTATCTTGTTCCAAATTGAAGAGAAAAGGTGAATAAAACAAAGCTCTTACTTACCTGGAGCTTATCTTCTACATATGAACCAGTGATGCAAATAAGTAGACAAATTGCGGTACATTTAGAGCAATATTGGAACATTGTGGAGGGGCACTGTAGTTCTCCAAGAGCTTGGATTATCAGGGAAGTCCTTGGAATGTAACTAGAGGTTATACAGACTGACATGCAGAGAAAGGATATTTCAGGCAAAGAGCACAATAAACGCACAGAGTGTGACTGTGAGAGGAAGAGTGGTGGGGGATGAAGCTAAAAAGGAAACTGAGGCCAGATTGTGGCCAGCTTTGCATAACTGGCTAGGAAATCTGAATTATTCTCTAGAGGCAGTGGGAAAGCCATCAAAGGAGAGATATGCATAATCAGACGTTTATTTCAGAAAAAAATACCCTGGTAACAGCAAGAAGGAGGAATTAGCATTAAGGCCATTGGAATAAAGTCTCTGGGAGTCAGTGAGGCCTGAACTAGATCAGTCATCATGATAATAAAGTAGAGAGGTTGAAGAGAATTTTCATGGTCTTAATCAGTAGGACTTGATGCCCATGTATTCATAATGTGAGAAAAATCTAAGCAGTGTCTCTTTCATTTGTTGCTACTTTCCCTAACCCTAACTTTTACTGCTATCACATAGTATTACCCTGAAAAATTTAGTTTGCCTTCAGGCAGTCTGCTCATTCCATAATCCACACACATTACTCTGCAAAGGTGAACATTAAAAATGGGTTCAAGGACTTCCCTGGCGGTCCAGTAGTTAAGACTCAATGCTTCTAATGCAGGGGACCTGGGTTAATCAGTTGTCTAAAATACTTTTATATTTAGGAACTCTTACTGATAGTCCTATATACAGTTATTAAGACTATTTTGATGTGCAAATTGCTCCTGTCTTAATTTTTGATGGGCTTCCCTGGTGGCTCAGATGGTAAAGAATCTACCTGCAATGGGGGAAGCCTGGGTTTGATCCCTGGGTTGGGAAGATCCCCTGGAGAATGGAATGGCAACCCACTCCAGTATTCTTGCCTGGAGAATTCCCCATCCGAGGAGCCTGGTGGGCTATAGTCCATGGGGTTGAAATGAGTCAGACATGACTGAATGACTAAACACACTAATTTTTGACACGGGAAGAGATCAAATTAAAGATGCTTCAAATTAGTCTTAAGTCATAATTTAAAATTGGACTCAGTCTTCTTGAAATCTACCTGCCCTTCTGAGAAATGAGCAGTTTTCTCATGTTCTGAAGCTGATCTGACATAACATTGTAGATAGCTAATAGGCTTACTCTTTAAGGACACGGAAGAAAATGGATTCTTTCTAAAAGCCAAGAATGTAAACCACTAAGAATTTGTCTCATACTCACATTGTATCTGTTTGTCCTTTGGAAGCCTATGATGCTTGTCGGGTTTATATGTGGAAAGATCGGTCGGTGAGCATTTACTTTTGCCTCCTATACTTTAGGATATGTTGCTGTAGTTAAGAAATACTTTAAATTTTAGAAATTTATGTTAAAATGTGCCACAATATTTGTTTACACTGTTGGTCTCCCATTTTCTAGTTCATCCAGTTTCTTTTCTCTTCTTGATAATCCTCTCTACTTAAATGTTTTTTTGGGTTTTTTTTTTTCCCCATTTATTTTTATTAGTTGGAAGCTAATTACTTTACAACATTGCAGTGGTTTTTGTCATACATTTGAAATGAATTTTCTCTTTACTTAAATGTTGTCCTTTAAGAGGACATCTGTAATTGTGTGTGCCTTTAGATCACACACTAAATCCTATTTGAGAGACCATTCTGACATGGCAGGTTAACCGAATTGTTACTGTTGTTTGCTAATTTTCCCCCAGAATCTGTTTAACATAGCCTTCATTATTTATAGCTCCTAATGTATGTTTATATTAGAAGCTCTAAATAGCAAAATACGTGTTTCTAAAGTAAATAATACATTAACTGTAAATTCCAGGGGACTTCATCTAAATAGTGTGCATTTTTTTTTCATCCAGTTTCAGATCTGTGCAACAATTTCTGTAGCATTCATCCTAACAACTTGGAGCCTTGCTTACTCTCTGTGTCATAGTGCTACAGCATCTTTTCCCTTGTTTGTGCTTTTAGTCAACATATATTGAACATTTATTGAGCACCTAACTTTATGCTAGGCAGTGTAATCAAAATGAGATATATAGTATATGGCTCTGGCATGACGAAAAAGAAAGATGTGTCAGTGAGTAATTAGTAACTAGCCAGCAACTGTCTATAGAACTGGAACTGGGATGCTTTTTGATGTCCCATGTTTCAGAAATCCATGCAACTGATGTGTAAACATCCCTTCCAGGACTGGGTGCCAGAAATTATTGGGAATTCAAATAGCTCTGTACTTCCAGAGTACTGTTACTAGTGCTTTGCTAGCACAGAGTTGGATTTAATCAGGGTTGGCATTTTCCAGGTAATGTAGCAGAGGGAAGGAGAGAAAAAGACAAGGAATTTGAAAGTGTATGCAAAGGAGTATTTATAATGATGGACCGTGAAGTCTAAGCCAGGTAAGGGGGAAAGTAAGGATACAAAGGGAGTGCCAAACAGTGACTAGAGAGTAGGGTCAATGGATGGAGGCTCCCCTGGAGTCAGGGAGTTGTCAGCATCAGTGTACCAGAGGGAGTCAGCTGGAAAGTGAGTCAGTAGAAACCAGAAAACAGGTTCCTTGAAATGGAAATCTTAGAAGGCGTGTGGTCATAATAAGGTCTGAGCCCAATATGATCATTGAGCTATGTGGTGAGATGGAATGGAAGGTGTAACTTTCCATAAGATTCAGTTCAGTTCAGTTCAGTCTCTCAGTCGGGTCCGACTCTTTGTAAGGTTACTGAGCAAGAAAATGCTTTGAGGAGAAATCATACCTATCTTTAAGATCTTACTCAGATATTAATATTACCACCTATTTAATGTCTTTCCAAATTTCTCAGCTCTTTAGACAAAAATCTGTTCTTTTTTCACAGTTCCATTATACCTGTTCATAATGGAGTACAGTCAGTTGTTAAATAATTGGGAGGGCAAAACCATGTCTTATTTACCTTTGGATTTCCAAGTCTGACGTAAATCATGACCTAACCTGCAGCATGACTATGTTTTTTCCATTGAGTTGAGAAGAGAAATAATGGTCAAGTGAAAATAAAGCTTTTGCAGTATAAAAGAGGAAGTTGATATCACAACAAACTTGGTTAGAAACATGTCAGGCATTTTTAATAACAGCTTAAGTTTTAACTTATCCATGTAGCCCTCCCTGTTACATTCAGCTAGTACTGTTCTTCCTTTCCTAGTTTTTAGTTCACTAACTTGTGCTGTTTTTTTAAAAATGGGTCTTGATTAAAATAATTTTATTATTTTTCTATGCCAGTTTTTGTTTAATAGCTTCATACATGTGTACTAAGTTGTTTGAGTTGTGTCCCACTTCTGCGACTCTGTGAACTGTAGCCCGCCAGGCTCCTCTGTCCGTGGGCTCCTCCAGGCAAGAGCACTGGAGGGAGCGGCTGTGCTGTCCTCCAGGGGTCTTTCAGGCCCAGGGGCTGAATCCTTGTCTCAGGCATGTCCTGCATTGGCAGTTGGGTTCTTTACCACTGGCACCACCTGGGAAGCCTAAGAGCTTCATAACCTGTCTCTAAAAAGACTATAAAATTCTTGTTAGAAGGGCCCAGAGTTTATAGGGCAGTAAAGGCTATGTTCTAAAGAACCTACACAACTGGATTATTAATGTCCTATGTAGGGCATCACAAATGGTAGAAGAGTGGTTACTATTATGTTTCTGTTTAATAGAACATACAGTGGTATGTGTATGCAAGAGCTCAGTTGTCCTTGTTGAATGGAATTAACTGTCAGAAAACCAGAGAAAACTACTGTTATATACAGCAATTTTTGGTGTAAAACTTTTTGAATTAAGATGAACAAAGGTTTCTTTGAAGGGAAACTCTGGAAGTATCTTTAGTGTTCATAAATCTACATTTTCTGGAAAAGTCTCAACTGGCTTTGAAGATCTGTTTTTGTAAGCATCCTATATAGTGCAGAGATGTATAACTGTTGCTGCTTTTCTTCTCTGCAAACAAGAAGTGAATGGGCTGAGAATCTTTCACATACAGTGTTGCTGAGAACTTCCAGCATAACAAAGATACAGTTTGTCAGATCAGAGTTGGCATTTCATCTGATCACTTCATCAGTGAGTCACAGCATGGCTCTTCTCATCAAATTTCCTTGTTTATTTCATTTACAAGGTTTATATTGCCTGGTATCAATCACTTCCGTAACTGAGCTTTTCATACCTTTAGAAAGTTTTGTGCCTGCCACAGATACCAATACTATAAGTTTCATGGATATTAACTAATATGTTCATGACCTAGCTTCTGCTATTACTGTAAAGTTGTAATTTTAGTATTATCTATGTTAGTAATGTTTTCATAAGTTTTACTTTTAGCAAATCTCACTTTGTATGCTTTTTTTTTTTACTAACACAATATTTATTAATATCCCTCTGTCAGCGCTGTACAGGGTAGTTTTATAGAAAATTGTGAAAACAACCTTTAGAAATAGTCCAGATTCATAGTTCATGTCAAACAAACTTGTATTCTAAAAAATTTTAACAAGCCACATTAACATGAAATGCAAGAATACAGTATAAGAGAAGTAAAATGAAGTTTAAAGAAAAAAGTTTTACATTTCATATCTCTAGGAAGTCCTTTAAGCCAGTTAGACTATTCAGAGAAATTACCTATATGCTATTAAAAATAATTGCATTAGTATGTTCCAAAGCTACATTGTTATTTCTTTTGTCATTTTTCTTTAAAGGAAAGAACGCTTGGTGTATGTGGGTATTAGTATTGAAAACATCATTCCTCCACAAGTAAGTTTCTGCTTTATAGTATTTTTAGACAGAAGACCGCCAAAAGTGTTCTAAAATTTAACTTACTTTGTTATATGAGTGGTTTTAAATATATAATATACCAGTTTAATAAATGGAAAAAAAAAAATAAATATATAATATACCAGTTTTATTAAAAATGAAATTTAGCACTTTCAAAAAATCACCCATTTCCCTTATGATTGAAATTATGTGTGTACAGATAGCCCCAAAATGTAACATCACATCTGAACCAAGTTTACAGCTCACCCCTATTGGGTTTATGTTCTGATTTTTTACCCTAAATTGAGTAATTTATTTTTAGCTTCTTTATGTGCTATTTATGTAAAGTGACTAAAAAATGGTTCAGGGATATTTGGTTTTTTATTTCCCAGTTTTGGGGGTTATCAGAAACTCCAATTTGTGTTCTTACAGTTTGGTTTATTTGAAGGGATATTATTGTTTTGCATTTATTAATCTAATTTATAATTAAGAAAGGTATCTCATGAGTGAAAATATATGTGACATGGTTTTCATTTGAAATGAAGACAGTCTACGGCCATACCACCCTGAACGCGCCCAATCTCTTCTGAAATGAAGACATTTTCTTAATTTCAAATGCAGTTTCATTCTAGGCTTAATTAAATCACACACTGAAAGCACCTGTCTGGTTAGTTATTTTCCTGGAGCACCATGTCCCTTTCTTCTTCTAAATCCAGTATTTCATTTATTCAGCATATCTATTGACTATTTTATGTGTGTTAACTTTAGTTATTAGTAGGTAGACTTCATCATGATTGTTTTAAAAGAGGTAACTATAAACTCACAAAAGCATAAGTTTGATGCAGAAGTATTTTCATCTTTTGATCCACCAGTATTATTTTTAATCTCTATACTGAGTCTTGCCCTGTTTAGTTAGTTTTGAGGCGACCATTTGACTTTTTTTTTTTTAACCTTTCATATGTGCTGCCTAGATGGACTTTAGAAAGCTATTAATTCCAAGGAACTTTGTTCTGTCATAATAACCTGTATATTTACTTTATTTTTAAACCAGGAGCCAGATTTTTCTGAAGATCATGAAGAAAAGAAAAAAGATTCAAAAAAATCCAAAGCAAACTTGCTTGAAAGGAGGTCAACACGAACACGGAAGTGTATAAGTTACAGGTATGAAATCTGGAAATGAAAGAGTGGAAACTGTTTTTAAAACAACCTTGCTGTTACCATTACAGTAATCATTAGAAGTTGTATATATATTTCTTATTCACTGTCTTTAGAATCAGAATTTTAGAGCAGCCAACATCATCTTTTCCAAATGTCTCCATGCTGTCCTCTTCTGTCTGACATACTTTGCCCGATTTCTGTAGCTCTGGGGAAGGGCTGGCGCCTTTAGCAAGGCGCAGAGGCCCTGCGCAGTCCGCCCTGCCCTGGCCTCTCAGCCCCACCTCACCCACGTTTTTTCCTCACTCTCAACTTAGCCACTGCGTCTTTTCAGTCCCTTTGTACAGACTGATTACTCTGCCTTGAAATTCCCTTCTATTTTTTTAACCTTGTTAAATAACAACCTTCTCTTAATCAAATCCCTCTATTATACGCCCTCATAGCAACCAGTTCTTCTCCTTGAGAGTACTTCTGTAGTTGTAACTACTGTGATTTTTATTTTTTGATTAATATTTCTCTCCTACACTTCACTGTTAACATGAAGGGAAGTACCATATCCGTGTTATGCATCCGTCTGTTGTTTACGGCTAGCATAGTGCTCCGTCAGTGCCTACTGAAAGACTCAGTTAATGCCGTCTGGTTTACCATCTGTCTTCAGAAATGCACCACAGAGAGACTCCTCCATGGTCACTGTTAGCAGTTAAACCTGGACTAAAATCTATCTTCTAATTGTTCATCTAGTGTTCTCTCTACTGAACCACCCTGTCTCACTCAAATAATAAGTAACTGATATTTTAATTATTTTAGACCATTGTTACACAACAACAAAAGTCCTTGAATAACTGGAGATGAGAAGCAAAATTGACTTTATAGAACTTTGAGCTTGCTTCCTGTTTATAAACTTTCATCAGTGATCATGAAAGAGTTCCCCTTGTGTTGTTTCTGTTGTTACTGTTAAAACTTGTAAAATGCATTAGATCAGTAAGAGTAAAATCCTTAATGTTTATGGGAATGGTGTCTGTCTTATTCTTTTTTAAAAAAGAAAGACTGAAAAAGAAATGGTACCTTTTTTTAAATAAAATTATTATAACTGGTGAAGTCAAAATGTAATGAAAAGTTCAAATGTTAAAGTTACTTCTACTATAACACAACCAATACATTCCTAAAAATTGCCATTGTTGCAGAATCACACAATAAAAGCCATAGGGATTATGGAAAATATGGTGTTAGAGGCAAACAAAAATTTCATCAGTGACACATTAAAAAATATATATGTAAATGGCAATACCACTTGGCACATGTTAAATGGTTAAGAGATAACATAAATACTACAATAAACAATGACATTTTATGTTGAAAAAGCCCTGAAGCTTGTCTGCAGAAGTGATTGTGGGGAGAGTTGCAGTTTGTAATTTATTGTATAGCAGCATGAAGGATTTTTTTAATCAGCCAGAAAGTTTTAATACTAGGTGCAGATGGTTGTAGCTTATAGTACACGTAATGAGATTAGGTAGCCGGTAGATATTTATAAGGTATGTGCATGTGTTTGTCTTGTGTATTCCTGTGCAGCTGGTGCAGTTTTCTGTATTTACCTAGTGTTTCTGATGAAGAAAATTACATATAAGCAAGTATTAAATACATGTTATGTTTGAAGTATTTCTTAATACATCAGTCATGTTGGAACAAGTTTACACAATTAGAATAAGCATTATAGGAGAACTATATTGTCCATCTGAATGCAGAGTTCCAAAGAACAGCAAGGAGAGATAAGAAAACCTTCCTCAGTGATCAGTGCAAAGGAAAAGAGGCAATAGAATGGGAAAGACTAAAGATCTCTTCAAGAAAATTAGAGATACCAAGGGAACGTTTCATATAAAGATGGGCACAATAAAGGACAGAAATAGTATGGACCTAACAGAAGCAAAAGATATTAAGAAAAGATGGCAAGAATACACAAAAGAACTAAAAAAGATCTGCCTTTTCTAAATCCAGTTTGAACATCTGCAAGTTCACGGTTCACTTACTGTTGAAGCCTGGCTCGGAGAATTTTGAGCATCACTTTATTAGCTTGTGAGATGAGTGCAGTTGTGTAGTAGTTTGAACATTCTTTGGCATTGTCCTTCTTTGGGATTGGAATGAAAACTGCCCTTTTCCAGTCCTGTGGCCACTGCTAAGTTTTCCAAATTTGCTGACATATTGAGTACAGCACTTTCACAGCATCATCTTTTAGGATTTAAAATAGCTCAACTGGAATTCCATCACCTCCACTAGCTTTGTTTGTAGTGATGCTTCCTAAGGCCCATTTGACTGCTCATTCCAGGATGTCTGGCTCTAGGTGAGTGATCACACCATTGTGGTTATCTGGGTCATGAAGATCTTTTTGTACAGTTCTGTGTATTCTTGCCACCTCTTCTTACTGGAAGAGTTTATTAAGGATAGAGTTTAAATGACATTTAAATGAAGAGTAAGGCTCAAAGCAAAAGCAGGACTATGGAAGGGTCCACATCATATCTAGACTACATGGTTGACACAGCATCCTCTTTCCTTGAAAACAGTAAAGATAAAGTAAAGTGTAGGGTGTTGTGTCCAACAGCTTATGCAAACTCAGAGTCTGAAATGTAAATCAAAACTTTTTATTTGTGTTTAAAGTGACTTAGATCCTCTAGTCAAGGGTGGGTGTTTCTTAATTATTGATAAAATTTCCTTTATTCAAAGGTTCTGATACTCTCTGAATTTAGAAAACACAGTGTCTCAGTAAGAAGGTAGTAGTGGCTCAAAGAAATAGATTGTTGGGGACACCGTTTTGAGGGTGTTAACTGTGGCCCCCTTTGCCTGGCAAAGTAATAAAAATTTTCTGCTAAAGAAAAAAAGGAAATGGATTATTATGACCCTTTACAGCTGCATCATGTCCTTGGGAGAATTCCCATTTTTCCATTAACTTTGCATCTGGCTTGATCTGTATCTCTTCTTCTAGCCTGATGAATAGATGGACAGATTTTCTTCTTTCTCAGAATTCCTCTTAAGAAAAAGCTCAGCTACATCTACAAGGATGTTTTTCATAGCATTATATGAAAATATTGGAGGTAAAGTGTTGCATTTAAAAATATGTTGTAGAAGAAGAGTTCTTAGCCTGAAACTTGTGAATCCTCTGAAATATGTAAAATTTTATGTTCCTATAAGTATATATATTTTCCTAGAAAGGAAGTCTGTAGCTGTAATGAATTTCTCAACTCCAAAGGGCAAAGTATTTGTTTAATAGTCTCATCTGTGTTGTTAATCACTGGGTAACTTTAATCCAATGCTATCCAGTTTACTGTGGTTATGGGAATGTTCTATTTCTTTGTTGTGTGGTATGGAAATCAGTAGCCATATGTCACTGTTGAGCAGTTGAAATGTAGCTAGTAAGGAACAGAGTTTTTTATTTTAATTAAATATAAATAGCCACCTGGGCCTAGTAATTACTGTGCTTAGCATAGTCTTCAACAAGTCCCATATCTTTTCATCACCTCAGTTCTCAAGTGAAAGGAGCTTTGTATGTGAAAAAATCTTAGGAATCATCTAGTCTTGTTTTTTTTCTTTAGGTAGAAGAAAAAGCCCTTTTGAGAAAAAGTACTTTGACCTAGTTTTAAAATTTTGACTGTCTGTATAAGACTCTCAGTAATAAGGATAATATAATAATTGATAGCAACAATAATATATTCCTCACACTTAGTATTATTTCTCGAATACTAAGTTGGTTCAGTTTACTCTGTCATATGATTTGTATAATTGGGTTAGCAAACTATGACCTGTGGGCCAATCCAGCTCATTATTGGTTTGTGTATACCGCATGGCCTAGGAGTGGTTTTTATATTTATAAATGGTTGAGAAAAGTATTTGAAAATCACATGAAATTCATATCACAGTGTCTAAAAAATAAAGTTTATTGGAACACAGTTACATTCATTCACTTTTTGTCTGTGGCTGATTTTGCACTACAGTGGCAGAGTTGAGTAGTTACTACAAAGTATTTACTATCTGGCCCTTTAAAAAATACTTGTTGATGTCTGGTATAGATACTCTTTAAAAGTAAAAGAACAGCAACTTAGAATTAGATGCTAATTTATAAAACTCTATTGTACCAAAGAAATTGAAGTTAACAGGAGTATGGGGTGATCTACTCCAAGTTCCACAGCCCTAAAGTAGCAGAGAGCAGTTTCATATTCTGGCCTTTTTTACTTTAGAGGCAATTTTCCTAGTCCATATACCAGGATAGGCTATAATGTGATTGTTGTATGTATTTTAGATTTGATGAGTTTGACGAAGCAATTGATGAAGCTATAGAAGATGATATCAAAGAGGCGGATGGAGGAGGTACGTGTTTATCATTCTCTATTCATCGCACTTGGCCAGTATGTTAACTAAAACGCTCTGATTAAAGAGCAGTAAGCAAGCATATTTTCTCATTCTCCTCAATGTGTATCACCATCACTACTCATGTTGACTGAGATTCAAAATAATCCATGGACAGTGCCAATGTGTAGACTCAGAGCATACTAATTGTTTTAAAAGTGTGCTGTGCTTCATTGCTCAGTCATGTTCAACTCTTTGCGACCCCATGGACTGTACCCCGTGAGGCTCCTCTGTCCAAGGGGTTTCTCCAGGTGAGAATACTGGAGTGGGTTGCCATTCCCTCCTCCAGGGGATTTTCCCAACCCAGGGATTGAACTCATGTGGATTCTTTTCCCTTTGAGCCACCAGGGAAGCCCAGTTATTTTAAAGGTAGTATTATTTTATAATCTGATACGAAATAGAATTCTTCATCCCTAGATTAAAAAATTTACTTCTGCTTCCAAAGAGAAAACTTTTATCTTTCCATTTTTAAATGACTGCTGCTACAGTCACAAAAATCAGTAATTTGAATCTGTTTTCAATTAAAAACTGGTTTATTAATTTCATAGTCTTTAATGATTAACATTAAAGTAAAAGTACTTGAAGATAATTAAAGGGCTGTATAGGGAATTCCCAGTACTTCAGTGTGGAAGATGATTATTTCCATTTGGTTATTATGAAAACTCCTACAGGGATTAGTAATAAGTAGGCTGTTTGTAGTCAAACTGAAGAAGTCACTAGCTTTTCCAGACATCTGTGCCTTATTTACATCTTTGCTGCTGAATTCTCACTTTCTCTGTCTGGCAAACACAGTTTTAAAAAAAAAAGATTAGTCTCTTTCTAAAGCCATGTCCATAAAACGACTTTGAAGAGGAGACTCTTGAGTGACTGCTGCTAATAGGTATGAGGTTTCTTTTGAGGATGATAAGAATGCTCTGGGTTTAGTGGTGATGGTTGCACAGCTTTGTGTCTATACTGAAAACCTACTCATTATATACTTTAAAAGGATGACTATTCTGTGAATCATATCAAAATTTTTTAGGACAAAGTTCTCTACATAGTGAACCTCTGTTTAGTAGGATGTTGTTGTTGTTTAGTTACTAAGTCGTGTCCAACTCTTGTGCTCCCATGGACTATAGCCTACCAGGCTCTGCTGTCCATAGGACTTTCCAGGCAAGAATACTGGAGTGGGTTGCCATGTCCTTCTTTAGGAGATCTTCCTGACTCAGAAATGAAACCCGCACCTCGTGCAGTGGCAAGAAGATTCTTTGCCACTGAGCCACCTGGAAAGCCCCATTTAATAGGATAAACAAATGTAAAACTTTCTTGAAAACTCTGTCAGTTAAAGCTGTGAGAAAATTACATAGCTCTAGGAAGAAAATGAAGTCAAATGAAAAAGCTGCTAAGGACAATCTGTAGATATTAAAGGGAAACTTTTAATAAACATAGAGTTGTCTTTCTTTCTCCTTCCCTCTCTTTCCCTCAACCCTACATCCCTGCCCCTGGACTCAGGAGTTGGCCGAGGAAAAGATATCTCTACCATCACAGGCCACCGTGGAAAAGACATCTCTACTATATTGGATGAAGAAAGAAAAGAAAATAAACGACCCCAGAGGGCAGCGGCTGCTCGCCGGAAGAAACGCCGGCGACTGAATGATCTGGACAGTGACAGCAACCTGGATGAAGAGGAGAGCGAGGATGAATTCAAGATCAGTGATGGGTACGTGGTCTGTCGGTAGATCCCATTCCCTAGGTCGAGGCTTGAACAGGGCTTCCAACCAAACTTGGCTCTGCCCTGATGGGGCTTTTTGTTCTGCATGTAGACAGTTTGTTTTCAGGGTACTTAAAACAGATTCAACAATGCTGATTTTGGCTCTTTCTAGATTAAAATGAAGTTTTAGGGGTGTTTGGGGTTACAAGGAGTCGGACACAACTGAGCGGCTGAACAACAACAACTATTTATTAATTTTTGACCAAGTCATGCAGCATGTGGGATCTTAGTTCCGTGAGCAAGGGTTGAACCCATGCACCTTGCATTGGTTCCCAGTCAAATGTGAGAAATGGACAGGTATAAGTAATTAGAAACTATTTTCTGGTGACCTATAGGGGTTTGGGTTGGGGCAAGAATTCTATACTGAATTCCTTCTATACTGTCAGGAAGCTTCTCTACAGAGCAGATATATGGAAGGAATACCACAGAGTTTCTCCTGTCAGATTGTTAGTGGAGAAAACAAACATATAAACCACAGAAAAGTCCTGCATGATTGCTACTAAAACGTAAGTCAGGGTACAGAAGAGGGCCACATCAATCCAGGGAGGTCAAGGAAAGCCTCAAGAGTGGAAATAAAGCTCTATCTGAAATGTGAAGAATGAATTGGGCAGATTGATGAATTGGGGATTAGAAGCAGTATAGAGAAAAAAAGTATTCTAAACAAATCCTGTCCAGGGCAGCCAGGCATAAAATGTCACAGAATATTTAGGAAACTCCTGGTTTGTCAGGATAAGAAGAATTAAGGTAGCAGCAGAGATTGCCCTGCTGGAGATGTAGCCAAGGCATAAAAAGAAACCAGATGATGGAGTTTTGTGTTTGTCCTGCATAAGAATGATGAAAACCCACTGAGGAGTTTTAAATACCAGACTAATATGAGGTTTATGTTTCAGAAAGATTCATCCTTGAATTCATTGGTAGAATTTATTGAGGGGAAATGAGCATAGAAATTAAAGAGACTTTGGGGAATTGCTGTAGTAGTTTAGATGGGATATGAGACCCTGAACTGAGAAAAGGTATCAGGTTTGAGATATCTTTATGAAGTAGACTCAGGAGGAATTAGTCACTGATATGAGAAATGAACAGGGAGAAAGAAATTGGGATAAAGGATTCCAAGTTTCTGCCTTGAATTACTGGATGGGTGATAGTACCAAATACCAGGCTAGGGAACAGAAGAGAGGAGTAGGCTAGGAAATAATGAGTTCATTTTTGGACATGTTGAATTTGAGGCACATGGAGTACTTCCCAAGAGGCAAAAGCAGTTTATGTACAAAAATCAGCATCAATTGATCTTCATAACTCCTTCTAAAAAAAAAAGAATGGGTGCAAAACATCTCTTCATTTTATAAACAAGGAAATTGATCCCATGACCTAGATATTTCCATTAAACATTGTTTAATAATTTCACTGGGCTTGTTAGAATTCGAACTCAGAACTCCAAAATGGGTTCATGGTTTTAAGTGTACCATCATAATTCATCTGGTTTCTCTTGGATAGATCTCAGGATGAATTTGTTGTATCTGATGAGAACCCAGATGAGAGTGAAGAAGACCCACCATCTAACGATGACAGCGACACTGATTTCTGTAGCCGAAGACTAAGGCGACACCCCTCCCGGCCCATGAGGCAAAGCAGGCGTTTGCGGAGAAAGACCCCAAAGAGAAAGTGCTCTGACGATGACGAGGAAGAAGAGTCTGAGGAAAACAGCAGAGACTCTGGTAAAGATATAATTCATATCCACAGCTCACTAGGAAATTCTTGTAACTTCTGGAACTAAAATTTCTTAAAATAAAATTCCATTCAGTTGTAATATAAACTGTCTGATGAAACTTTGTGTTCTATTCTTAACCATTTGCCACTAATTAAATCTTTCACATAAAGCACGTCTGAGAAGACAGGATGGATGTGTTCACTTCATGTCAAACTCGTTTACAGTCGTGATGAATCCTTTGGTGCTGTGTGTTTCCATGCCTAGACTTCACCTCCAGAGTGTTTCTTAGGAATCGTTTTTAATAATCTCAGAACATTTCTCCTCAGATGTCTAGCTGTTAGAGAAAGATCACTAATCATCTCTAACATTTAGATCATAATCAGTGATTTATTAGTTTTTATAAGTTATCAGCGATTGATGTTATTTATAGCTATGCTCATCCGTATTAATTAAGTAAAGAGAGGCACGGCAGCTAAAATGACAGATAAGATGCTCCAATGGATTGGCAGATAGGTAGCTGTCATCTTACTGAGGAAATGCTACAGACAGGAGTATTATATCCCAACTCGGGCCAGGCTTGTGGAGTTTTTTGTTTTATCTTTTTTTCTAAACCTTTTGAATTATTGGGAGACATCAGACCCCTTTATCAGTGATTATTTGCTGAAAACAAGAATATTTTCTTACATAACCATAGTATAATATTAAAATGGGGAATTTTTATATTGATAAAATACCATTAACTTATCAATAGTACACATTCAGATATCATCAGGTGCCCCAATATTGTCCTTTACGTTAACATTTTTTTCCTAGTTGAGGATCCAGTTTAGGATTATGTTATGCATTTATTCATGTCTCTTTGGTCTCCTTTTATCTGTAATATACCTGAAACGTCTTTGTTGACCACAACATTTTTTAAGACTACACACTAGTTATTTTGTAAAATATAACTCATTTGGTTTTATGTTTCCTTGTGATTAGATTCTCGTTATACATTTTTGGCCCGAATATCACATAATTAATGTATGTCCTCCACATCTCTATTATTTTCCCTTTGTAATTAATAAGTAATTCATACAAGGTATTTTGAGGCTGTAAATACCTTGTTCCTTATCAGATGTTGCACCCACTAGCTTTAGCATTTGTTGATGATTTTCTAACTCCTTCCTTCCTATTTATTACTTGCTGTTCTGTAAGAAAGAGCTTTCTGTTCTGCCCTGTGTATTTATTTCTTTGGTATCAGTATGGATTTAATGGATTCTTATTTCAGTCTTATTACCATCACTATTTTGACTCAGTTTGTCCTAGATTTGGCCTTTAAACTGTTGGCTAGCAGTTTTTGAATATTTGAAATCCATTAGAGAACAAAACTAGATGTGATGATTCAGTGAGATGTGTTAGCGTTCCTAAAAACTACTCTGACACAGTGTCGCAGCCTGATTTTGATTTATTGATCAGAGATGACGTGACAGGAACAGTGCTGTCTAGCAGTGCTTTGGGAGTTAAAGTAGCCCTGTGAGTTGTATTCAGCAGATTTTAATTCCGCATGGGTAAAAGCCAGAAGTATAACCCCGGTTGTGTGTTTGAAACAAGCTCATCGGTTTTCTGTGGTTAGAAAGTTTAACCTCTGCAGTGCGTTGTGATGCTATGACTGTAGCCGTACAGCTGCATCCATAGGAACAGCAGGTCATCATGAGGCAGAACAGTAACCATCCGCCAAGAAGAAGGGTTGTGGCAGCCATGCAGCCAGCTGGGTAGCTCCAGGTTGTATGAGATAAGGTTTATGAAAAACTTTTTTTTTTTTTTTTTGGCTGTGCCACAAGATCTTAGTTCCCCCACCAAAGACTGAACCCAGGCCCTTGGCAGTGAGAGCACAGAGTCATAGCCACTGGACTGCCAGGGAATTCCCAATAAAACATTTTTTAATCTTGAGGTTGACTGCTAGCATGATATATTTGTGAGCTTTGGCATTAAAACTCCCTTGAGATGTACTCATATTATTCAGAAGAAAATTGGAGATTTATAAAAGTTACTGTTCATTTAAAAGTTATGACTGAACTCTGTGTAATAGCTTTATATTTTTATAAGGTAAACTAACATTTCTGTTTGGTGGAATTGAAAATTAAAATTTGTACTTGACTTCTTTTTCCTTTCTATCCACCCCCCTTTTTTTTAAACAGAAAGTGACTTTAGTGATGACTTTAGCGATGATTTTGTAGAAACTCGGCGAAGAAGGTCTAGAAGGAACCAGAAGAGACAAATTAACTACAAGGAAGATTCAGAAAGTGATGGTTCCCAGAAGAGTTTACGACGTGGTAAAGAAATCAGACGCGTTCACAAGCGTAGGCTCTCTAGCTCAGATAGTGAAGGTAAGGAATAGCTCTCCAGTTTACAGACATTAGGACAAGGCAGCAGTACAGATTTTAAAGTGAACTCACAGTGATGATTCTGTACCATTTCTTAGAAATTTAATATAGCCCATAGTATCTTTGAGATAAAACCCATTATTTTATGCCTGGTTAGCTTGTAGTTCAAATAACTGACACTTGACAAGATACTAATTTTTGAGTTCTTCATTGTAATAATTAAATTCTTCATTGAAACTAGAAAAGTGTCAGGAAATTGTGATCTGTTAACAAGATTTCTTTTGCTTCCTGATAATTTATGGCCCTCATTTTGAAATAGCCTGTGCCCTGAATAGCTGAACAGTTACAAGCCAAGAGGGCCCACTGTCTGTCTCACCTTGACAGTGAGCTTTAGTCGGTAAACTTTTATTTCTTAATAGCTTTAGCTGTGCACCATACCAGAATTACAAGTTCTAAAATATGAATTTGTGATGTCCAGTTAGTCTTTGTAGTTATTCTAGAGTTCTTCTCATTTTAAATGATTCTAACCTTCACCTTCCCTCATTTCTTTTTTATATATTTAATTCTCCATTGTTTATGATCTGTATTGAAGATTATTTACTTTCATAGATCCTTGTCAATTAAGTTTGAGTCCAAGCCAGGAGAGTAAGGGAAAAAAATGTTTGGGTAAGGGAGACTAAAGAAAGGAGGTAAACATCTGGGTGAATGTGTATCTCCTCTTGTGTCATTAAAGACAAATGTAAATTCATTAATTCAGCTG
Source organism: Odocoileus virginianus (assembly GCF_023699985.2). Classification (NCBI taxonomy): domain Eukaryota; kingdom Metazoa; phylum Chordata; class Mammalia; order Artiodactyla; family Cervidae; genus Odocoileus; species Odocoileus virginianus. The sequence continues at coordinate 16,401,987 of NC_069701.1, forward strand.
TTAAAAATAAATACTTAATGAACTAGTCACTGTCCTAGGCACTGGGAATAGAACAGTGATAAGAATAACCAAAAATATAGCTTCCTCATGTAACTCTTATTTTTGTTGGGGGAAGAGAGACAATAACCATGACAAATAAGTAGATATATTAGGTGGAGATAAGTGCTGTGGAGAAAAGTAGAAAGGGAGGGTTGGGGGAGTAGCTGGAATTTCAGATAGAGTACCAAAGGAATGCCTCCCTCAGAAGTCAGCATTTGAATAAAGACCTAAAAAAAAGAGTTGATTCCCACCTGTGGTGAGTGGGGACTGTTACCCAAAGGTGGGGTCTGGGTACTCACCACACAAAAGCCAATAAATAGGCCAGGTTGGTGGAAAGCAAAGTTTGCTTTATTTCAGATGCCAGGCACTGGTGAGAGGTGGAAGGGGTTGGTGAGGGATGGGAAGGGTGGGCATCTGTTCAAAGGCTGACTCCCCTCCTGACAGGCAGGGCATGAGAGCTTTTATAGGCTGAGGGAAGGGGCTGCATGCACAAATAGCACAGTCAACTCAAGTTGGTCATCAGTGGTCTGACCAGCATCCTCTTGGTTGTTTTAGGTACAGTTAATCTTTAACTCCAGGGTTGGTTAATTCCTCTTTCTCTGAAGCCAGTTCTTGGGATTGTAGCAGCTCATGTCACAACTATAGTCTGGTCATCGTTAACTTCTTCATCTGGGGTTTCAGTGTGTGTGGGACCGCTCACAGGATGAGGCTCAGAAAGTTATCTGTAGCCCTTGAGAAGTAACTGAAGGTCCTTGACTATGCTTAATGACTATTTTATTATTATTTGATCTCCTTTGACTGTTTTTCTTTGTTTCTACATTTTCTCATTTCTCTGATTAAACTTATTCTTTGACTAAAGTTTTCCACAGAATTTAGTCTGTGGAAATGCAGGCAGAAGACATGGCGGGCAAGGACCATAGAGTCTTGCTCCGTTTAGTACCATATTGGACAGATAGATAATGCAGTATGCCATTGTATAGACTTTGGACTTTATTCTGTGTGAAATGAGAAATAATTGGAGGATTTTGAACAAAGGAGTGATATTATCTGACTTACATTTTCATATGGTATCCATGTTATGAGTAAATTAAAGGGCATAGGGAGGGAATCTAGGAGTCTGGTGGGGGGGGTCATTAAAATAGGCCAGGTGAGAGATGGTGGTGGAGGAGACTGGAGCAGCAGCAGTGAAGGGGTGAAAAGCAGTCAGGTTATGGATGTCTTTGAGCATAGCCCACAGAATTTACTGTTGATTAGATGGGAAAAAGAAGGAAATCAGGGATGACTGAGTGATTAGAAGAATCGAGTTGCCAATAACTAAGATGGTAGAGACCAGAATTGTGCAAGGTTGGGGAGAAAGTGTCGGATCTTGGTTCTGCCTGTTTAGAAATCCAAGCATAGATGTTGAGTAGGCAGTTTGATACATGAGCCTGGAATTTAGGGATTGGTTGCCTAAAACAAACGTGAGAGTCACCATCAAATGGGTGGTAGGCAAATCCATGAGACCAGGTGAGATCAAGTACAGACAAAAGAAAACATTTAAGGGCTACCAAGGACATTTAAGAACATGGAAGGAGAGTGCAGTATTTCAGATGCATTGTTTAGTTTTAATTTTCCCTTATTGGTATGTTTACACAATTCTCTAATTTGAGGGTTAGTGGGAAGGACTTTCTTAGTTTGTGACCAACCTGTCTTTATTTAATTTAACGATTTTGCTCCTTCCTAAGATCATAAGATAAAGTATACTGTGAATCATATTGGGCATTGTTGTGAGAATGAGAAGAGAGAGAAATGAGGCCAGTTACTGAAGGGAAATATTTATATACAAGCAAGTCTGAAAGTAGGACATGGGATGAATATGGGAGGAAGAAGAGGATTACTTATATCTGTTAATGGTTAACTCTGCCAATGGCTTAAATGTGCTGTTTATTCTAGAGAGCTATATGTCCAAGAACTCTGAAGATGATGAGCTAGCTAAAGAATCAAAGCGGTCAGTTCGAAAACGGGGTCGAAGCACAGATGAGTATTCCGAGGCAGATGAGGAGGAAGAAGGTAAACCATCCCGAAAACGGCTACACCGGATTGAGACAGATGAAGAGGAGAGTTGTGACAATGCTCATGGAGATGCAGATCAACTTGCCCATGACAGCCAGCCCAGGGTCCTGCCCTCAGAACAGGACAGCACCAAAAAGCCCTATCGGATAGACAGTGATGAGGAAGAGGACTTTGAAAATGTAGGCAAGGTGGGGAGCCCATTGGACTATAGCTTAGTGGACCTACCTTCCACCAATGGACAGAGTCCAGGCAAAGCCATTGAAAACTTGATTGGCAAGCCAGCTGAGAAGCCTCAGACCCCCAAGGACAGCAGCACAGGCAGTGCAAGCCTGGCCCCCAATGGGACGAGTGGTGGGCAGGAGGCAGGGGCGCCCGAAGAGGATGAAGATGAGCTTTTAAGAGTGACTGACCTTGTTGATTATGTCTGTAACAGTGAACAGTTATAAGACTTTTTTTCCATTTTTGTGCTAATTTATTCCACGGTAGCTCTCACACCAGCGGGCCAGTTATTAAAAGCTGTTTTATTTTTCCTAGAAAACTCCACTACAGAATGACTTTTTAGAAGAAAAATTTCAACAGACCCTGAAGTCTTTCTGTGAAGTGACCAGTTTTGAACTTTGAAGATAAATAATTGCTGTAAATTCCTTTTGATTTTCTTTTTCCAAGTTCATGGTCCTTGGTAATTTCAGTCATGGGGAAAAAAAAATCTTATTATAACAACAAAGATTTGTATATTTTTGACTTTATATTTCCTGAGCTCTCCTGACTTTGTGAAAAGGGTGGATAAGAATGCATTCCAAATCTGTGAGGGCCCAAAACAGAATTAGGGGTGGGAGAAAGCACTTGTGCTTTTAGCTTTTTCATATTAAATATATATTATATTTAAACATTCATGGCATAGATGATGATTAACAGACTGTTTAAAAGTTCAAGTCCGTATTGTTGCAATTTAAGAATTGTAGATAACATCATACATAAGTCATTTTAGTAACAGCATTCATGAAATCAACTTGTTTACTATTGACGATAACCACACTTAAAAAGAAGAGACCGATAAAAAGATACCGTCATAAAAAACTGTAACCTAAGTTTCTGTTATAGCGGAGTTTCTTGTTTTTAAAAAAAATCATCTGAAAAGCATTTGTATAATGAAATGTATAATGAAGCTTTGACAACCAGGTTGTGCTAATAGCAAACTTTTTTAAACAGCTTTATGCAGTGGTGATGACGTGGCCTTTAATATGCCATCGTGGAGAGTTATTAGTGAAATGAGTGTGGTCTTTCTTAAGGCCCAAGTGGACTGTAAACTTTGCAGATAATGTAACTCTTGTTTTCTGGCCACTTAATATTTAAATATCTGAATTATCGTTTTCAAAGAAATACACCTATACATAACATACATGAAGAGATGGATGCTAAGCAGACTGCAGTATTTTAGCACATTTGAAGAAGGGGAAAGGATTTTCAGGTGAATTTTAACTGGTCTATTCTTGCCCTTAGTATCTACTTCAAATTGAAGTCTACAAACAAAGCAGTTCCTTTGGGAGGTTTTTAGTTTGAATTTTAGCATGTGTGTGTGTGTGTGTGCGTGCGTGTGTGTATATGTGTATGTGTGTGTGTTAGAATTTCCTATCTGCCTGGATATATTAGCAGGGTTTGAATGTAGTTTTGGCCATTGGCCATTAGACCTCTATTAAAATTCATTAATTCACATGACCAACATAGAGTTGATTGAAAAACACCAATATACTTAACAGCTATATCCATTTCAAACATCTCAACATTTTAAAGAAAGATAAGCCCTTTGTTTCAAGAAAATAGGGGTTTGTAACTAACTAAATATCTAACATGTAACTGACACTAAAATATGAACTTTGTCTTAGTTTCTGTTTCAGCTGTAAAATTTCAGGCAGAGCCATAAATAATGTTGTACAGAGTGTAGCACTTGTGATTAAACCTTGCCTGTCAAATTCTGAAACTTCCAGCCATTACTTCTGTGAATACTTTTGCCCTGGGATTGGGTTTTCTGTTTCAAGTGTTGTGTCTGTTGCCGGCAATGGACACACCATATCTGCTGCTGGCCCAAGGAACTTCATTGATTTTTCTTTGCAAATTAAGCATTCTATGTGCTAGTCAGTGAATAATAAAGCACTTCTCTTTTTTATTATTAAAAAGCTGGCATTAGACTTGCATTATAAATACCTCTAGAAACTTCACACTCTTTCTTTTCCTCCCTTCACAGGTGTTGCCGTTAAATCTTATCTTTTGGCCTTGAAAGTTTATAGCTGTTGTTTTTCACTTGTTGGTTCCTGTTTGTTTGTTTCACCTTAGTTCTGTAGTACCTGCCCATTAATATTTTTGCTTTGATTTTAGCAGTGTATATGTATCTGTATAAAAAATAAAATAATGAAAGCAGCCTAAAAATAGGATGCACCAGTAGCATGTGGTTCCAAGCAAATTGTGATTTTCATTTTGAGACAATATTCCACCAGAAGGGAGTGAAGGACTTATATTCCCAGACAGTAAGCAGGGCTATGTAAGGAGCCACATTCACTTACCAGGCCTTCTTTCTGGTTAGGTTTGTCCCATTTATTTGAAAGTCAGTTAAGAATGTGAGCCTTTTAACTATATAAAACAGGAGGCAATAGAAGGATTCCTATTAATGCATGGTAAGTGGTTAGAATGTGCAGGTGGCCTATCCTACCACCCACCCACCCCCCACCCCCACTCCCACCCCCCACCCCCGCCCCCGTCTTCTGCTACCATTTTAGTCTTGCAACGGGGTAAAGCCACTAAGGTATAGAAAATCCCTCTCTCTACCTCCAGACACACGAGCTTCTGCTTCAACCTGTTCTCTTCAGTTAAGCAAACGACAAGAAGTGTTAAATGGGTAGGTTATTTATTTTACAGGATACCTAATGTGAAATAAGTTCTTTTTACCCTTCTGGCATAGACAGCAAAATGTTCATTTTTATCTTAGTAAAGACTGAGTATTCCATTTAGCAAATGACTCACTGACATGGGTTATGATGCCACTTTTGCTGCCTGTTATTTACCAAACTTGAATTAAGTGTTTGTGAACTCAATAGTGAGTGTTTCCTTTTGAATTCCCTTTATATTCTCATTAAACCAGTTAACTTTGCTTCATCTACAAAGAGTACAATCCAAGCACCTCTTACAAATTATCATGCAGATAGGTTAATCATGGCTGATGAAATGTTGAACAGTTCACAAACAATTCTGCTTGGTGTTTAGATTCAGTCCCTCAAAGTCTTGGGTTTGCTGAAATACCAACTCTGAACATGCTTTGAAGAAGTTAAAAAGAACAAAATATAGGAAAAAGAGAATGTTCTATATCCAAAGACATAATTCAGTCATTAGGAACGGTCCTAATTCAGACATTAGGACTGCTGTACAGGAAAGCAGCAATTCATCTAGGGTTTAGAACATCTTGGATTCTTGTAATTAGAGTACTGACCATGGATTTAGGCTCCCAGTAGCTGCTATGTCATAATAGAACCCCTTAATACTCTAAAACCCCTTTTTGGAAGTATAAATCAGACTCCGAATATCAAACTCCACTATAGCAAATGTATTAAGGAGAGATGTAGTTTAGTACTCAGAATATTTAGTTTGCAGTTTCTGTAAAGGTTGAAAAACTAGCCAAATTTTCACAAAGCAGAAACTTTGAATTGAAATTTGTGAAAACTCAGACTGAAAATAATATGTTTTTGTTTTGTAGACATGTGCTGATGAAATAGTGTTTCGTGTAAACATTTTCTGTTGTTGGCACAGTACTAGAGAATGATGGCAGAGATATTTTCAAGAATATACCTGATTTATTAAGGATGGATTTCCTTGGCACATCTTTTTCCAGTTGGTCAAGGCTGCAGATTCCGAGAATAAAAAGGAGTTTCATTTAGAATAAATTCATGTCTGATTTTTTTTAAATGACTGCCAAAGAATCAAGGACTTCAAATGCTAAAGAAGTTGTTGGAAAAAAGATTTTTAAGCAAATTAACAACACATTACGAACTCCAGTTTTTACTTTTCGATTGATGGAACCCATCCCATGATACACAAAGAACGTATATAAAGAAAAATATAGGCCTGCTTAGAGTTTAAAAAGAGGGGAAATGTTAGCTATTTTTAAGTGGGATTGACGGAATTTTCTCTGTCACAAAGAATCCCTTTTTAGCCTATGTTTGTGGGGATAAGAGGTGTGAGCCATTCTCTAGTCCTACCGTACAATTGAAAGGAATCTAATTGAATATCTACAAGTTTAATATTCAGAAAAAGTTGTGAACTCTGCCCTTCACCGACAGTGAACAAGGTCCCTGATTTCATGGCATTGCCTCACAGCTATAGGACAAGTATTCAAAAATCCAGATCTTTTTAAAATGGAATGAACATATATATGTATGTATATATATATATAAATTAATATGTATATACATATCTTAGATGTTAGAAATAAAAATGAACCCTTTGAAGTTATTTGACACGAAAAAAAACATAATTGTAACTGATGTGAGATTATGAACATAATTTAATTACAGAAAGCCTAGAGAAAAATAGTGAAGTTCCTCTTCTTGGTTTAACATCCTGGTTCTCCCAAGAAGCAAGAATGCCAAGACTGCATACCTTCTGTATCTACCTAGTCCTCTGTTTAATATCTGTTATTAAACCTCCTTAGAATAAAATCCATTCCTATTTTATCCACCATTCCCAGTGTGTACCTGTAATCCTACCTTGGAAGTGGCAAGCTAACTGCTGATATACTTCATTGTTTTATACCAATCCTGAAAGACAAGAACTTTTATTATCAATGTATTTAAACTGAGTTATTTTGTTATATGTATACTTAATAATTTGTCTTCAACATATTTCACTCTTAAATTATCATTAACATTTTTTTGAGTGCCAAGAATTGCTAAGTAACTATGTAACATATATGAAGATAGTCATTCCCCAGGAGTTAAACAGTCATTATAAGCCAAAATGTAGTGTACTTGGTATGTAACTACCCTAGACGGTACACTCACCACTTAAAAATTCATGTAAACCCTCTCAGAAATTGATTAGAATATGATTTCTATTAGTGAATTTTTTTTCATTTTGCTTTTGTAAGGTCAATTTTTTTTCCATTTTATATTTATAACATTTCACTCTGGGAAATACTGAAAACCCAATTCTGGCACATTGTAGTGATTTCAATTAATAAAGATTTTTATTTTAATAACTAAGATGTCTATCCTATGCATAAGTTATATGAGAGGGCATAACAAATTATTAGACAAGTAGAAATTAATTAATCTCCTTAGACATTGTGAATGAGGAAAAAAAAAACATTTTTAAAGGAACTACATTTGTTTTTTTTGCCAAACCGGTACAAGCTAGAAAATGCACTAAGGACTGAGTGACCTGCCTTGTTCATTTTGCCACTGGATGATGTAAGTTAAGAATGGAATTGTTAGCCCTAACTATATATTTTCTTGACTTTCATCAGTTTCTAAAGAAATCTAATTTAAGTGTTTGGGGTTTTGTTTGACGTGTATTTATTGAGTTCTGGTCTTAGACCAGGAGCTAACTGCATGTCACATTTATTGGATGGCCAAGAACACAGTTATTGGGAGACAATGGCTCAAAACCTTCTGAATCATTTAACTTATTTTGTATGTTGCAAAAGAAAAAAAAGTTTATTTTGCTTGAGAGTCACATTTTTATAACTGTACAGCTTTTAAGGGATGGGAGGTGGAAAATACCCTAAAATAGGATGTAGATTTTTACAATTGTGTTTATGCTAGAACATCTACAGGTGCATTATGTAATTAAACCTAAAATTGTTTAAAATTTTGTGCCATGGTCTTTTTCATTCTGCCCTTTAGCAGAGCTGGTGCATGTCAATACTGCTATATGGACAAGCCTTGAAATTAGGCTAATAACCTGTCTCCAAAGCTTTAAGATCATTGCATGAAAATTACACACACACACATACTTAGACATCCATACATAGATCTAGTTTATTTTAGTGTAAATGGATTTTCAATTTTAGAACAGGTATTATAACTCAAATTTGGCAGTTAATGATATTTTCTTAAAGTGTGATTTTCGTGATGCTTAACTAGGGTTTTCTCAGTGTTGGTCTGGTGTTGTGTTCTATTATGAAAGTAATGTCTTGATCATGGTATCTGAGTTGTAGCTTGCCCAAACCTGCCTGGGGTTTTTCATACACCCTGTGCTGGGATGGGGAGATTGGGAGCGGAACACAGCTTTGTTTCTTTTCAGTCTGTAAAAGAAGTAAAAACTAGAATTGTTCGATTTGGTTCTTGTAGACTCAATTCAGTAGACTTAATTCCACAGGAATAGTCTGCTGGAGGCATGGCAGGAAGGGATATCAGATTCAAAGTCAAATTCCCTTCTTATTTGATAAATACTTTGAAATCTTATAGAGCTGTTAATTATAGCAGTCTTTTACATGGCACATTTTTGATAAGTTATATTGATACCTCTGTTTAAACACCAGTGCTTTTTGTCATCTGATAATGTACCATTCTGATTTCTCACTTTTGTAGCACAAGTGTATTCTTGTAAAGAATTAAATTCATAACTTCTACCTAAGTTACCTTTATCTATTTCCAGTTACTGTGGGATGTCAGTTTCTTTGCTGTCCTCATCTATTCAGAAATGAAGCTTGGGAATCATGAATTTCCAGGCAAAGAATATAAATCCCAGATAAGAATTTGTAGATGGTATATGTAAGATTCCCATTTTAAACTAATAGCTAGGATCCAGGGAGTGTTTGATCAAAATGCCTCTTGGGTTTTCAGACATGCTTATATGAAATGCTTTATTTTCCTATGCATAAAAAATATTCCTAGATACGTTCTCAGAATGCTTTATTTTGTTTCTAGGAGATGAGCGCTAAAGCAGACTCCAAGATTAACATAAAACTCTTGAGGTAATAAGGAATGTGGTATTAGCTAAACAGAAGCTGGCATGCTCTCTGCCACGTAAGACATACTGCATGTGTAAGGGGGGGAAAACATGAAAACTGGAAGTGTGATTCCAATAACGCACAAAGTAAATTTTGTGCATAGAAAATATGGGAATTCCTGGTAGCTTAAAGCTTCAGGGGTTAACTGCAGTGTATGAACACCTAGTGTGTTAGAATTGCAGTACATAGTTGTTTGAATACAATATTCCTTGTAAGTGACAACCAAAATATGTTGTGGCTCGTGCCAATATTTTTGTTAATGAAATGTTCAATGTCTCACTACAGTCTGATCAGAACTCTTGGTGTTATAAGATAGGCCTAAAAGCCATTTTATGGCTACTGGCCTAATTGTGTAACTTTTTTCTTTCAAAATGTTTTATTATAATACTTCTGTCATTTCTTTACTTAATATATGTCAATTGTCATAATAAAAAATTAAATAATTTGATGTATTTAGCATGATGTGTTTGCAAGTTTAGTTTATTTTAAACTTTGTAGCACATAGAAAGCTAAGAATTTTCTGTAACTGTTGATGAAGTTTGAAAGTTTTTATCACCCCAGAATAGATGAACTGTTCTCTTACTATCTAGAAAGTAAATTTGCAAGTGCATCAATTTTCCCAAAATAATTGTTATAGCTGTTTGCCAAGGATGTTAATTATAGATATTAGAAGGCTATTCTTGATTTCTGTCTTCAGCCTCCGACACATTAAGAGGCCTTGGACTTGTTTTGTGTTGCCCTGTGAAAGCGCAGAACTAGACCAGAGGGCAGAAGCCATAAGGCAAAAGTTTTCCATTTATTTTTTGGAAATACTTTTTTATAGAGTTCTTTAATAACTTGGGAGCGAATTCTCACCAATCAGGGATGTTTGGGTTTAGGTTGAACTGCCATTTGGTGGGAGTTTAATAGATAAACACATTTTAAAAGGGGTTAGACTTCTAAGGGGCCCTTCCAAATCCTCAGTATAATTCTCATCTATAAATGTTGGGTTTCATAGATTTTCTTTACTCTTGAAAACAGTAGGAGTCACAACAAACTCATTTTTTCCCCAACAAACTAGGAGAGTTAATTATTTGCAGTTCTGATAAAATACTGATAAACTAGTAAGTAAAGAACTTCTTGGATCAGAATTTCACTTAATGAAGTGAAAACTTATTTATGCTGGCGAGAAATGATTGGCTACAATGCTTCTCAGTGATTTATTTGAAATGTTCACTTAAACAAAATTGGTTAAATGGAGGTGAGGTGCTGTGTTTGAGACCAAGGGTGACAGTGCTGTGACAGACTTGAGAGTGTTCAAAGCTCCTTTCTGGAGCTGAGAGTGGTGTCCAGAACATGACTGTCAGCCCACATCCCTTTCAGGCTATGAGACCAGAGAATATAAAATAGTTCTTTGCTTTTGAAAACTGAGAATTGGTCTTCTCTATTGTGATCATTTAATAGTTGTAGAATTACAAAAAGTAATGAAAATATTCTAGTGAAACTAAATGTTGCATGAGATGAATAGTTTGTGTCATTTTGATTCTTTAGTCACTTTGCATAAGCTCTTTAAGGTCTTAAAAGTCTAAAATGGAAAAACACTCTAAGGATATGTGACTTCATATTTGTGACATTAGTTTTGCACATAAAGTCATATTCCAAAAGCAAAGTTAACTAGGAGCTTACTAGTTCATGGTATAAGTCACTCTTTAGTATTCCTGTTGACCGTTTCAGAGCTACTTTATCCACACGAGCATCTGTCCTTCTCTCCAGCCTCCAAGGAACAGATGTCACCTCTGTTTTTGCCATATCCCCTTTGCCTGTGTCCTTGATCTGACCCCTTCCCTGTTGTCTCCTCTGGGTTTTCCTATCTCACTGATTCCTCTCTGTATTCTCTCTATATATACAAAGATCTCCCTTATGGAAAACAAGGGTCATCCTGTCTCCCATTTAATCTGCCTGTCAATTATTTCCTCCTTGACTACCAGTCTTTAAAATAAATAGATTATTGAAATGTTAAACTAAATTTGAAAACTCTCACTGAATTGTCAGAAATTTCTAAGAGAAACTCTGGGACTAGTAGGCTTCTCAGGAGCATACTTGAACTCTATCATTAGGAACAACTGTTAGAGCTGAAACTTATAATAGGAGAGAGAGTCCTCCCTCTTCCCTGCATTTGTTTCTTGTTTTTCTGTTGAAACGACCATTTTCTTTTCTCTTTGGCATTATTGCTTGCTAGTAGAATGCCAGTAGCTATACCATAATTTCATGCAATCAAATAGCTTTTACTCTATCATTTGGAGCCAAAACATTAGAGGAAGGACTTCTTAACAATGATAGAACCCTATTTAGAACCTGTGCTGTCTCTTAATTTGAACCCTAAAAGTAAATTTTACATATTTTAAGTCTAAAATTATTTTTTAAAAGAATGAATTTTGAGGGTAACTAGGGCTTACCATGGAGAAGGAAATGGCAACCCACACCAGTATTCTAGCTTGGAGAATCTCATGGACTAGGGGAGTCTGGTGAGCTACAGTCCACGGGGTCACAGAGAGTCAGACATGATTGAAGCGACTTAGCATGACATGGCACGGCAGGGCTTACCCCCATCAAGGAGAAGCAAGCTGGCTCAATTCTAGAAACTCAGAAAGTTAGCTTCCTGTTCAGACTGCTTGAGAAGGCAGGCAGGGCTGGAATTTTACTGAGAGATTCCACAAGCAGAAACACATAACTGCCAAAGAAGCAGGGATAAAAGGTAGGGACCTACAGCCAGAAACAGCATGTGGGAAGAGGAGAGAAGGCTTGGGAGCAGTCTGTGTGTAGGATGATTGTCCTGTGAATTTAACGATACGGATTTGCTTGTGGAATAACAGTACTTGTAAATGTTATTTTAAAACCTTTCTTATTACTTTAAAATTTATTTATTTTCGGCTCTGCTGGGTCCTTGTTGCTGTCTAGGCTCTCCTCTCGTGGTGGCAAGTGGAGGCTACTCTCTCGTTGCCGTGCGTGAGCTTTCATTGTGGTGGCTTCTGTGGAGCACGCGCTCTAGGGCGTGTGGGCTCAGTAGTTGGGGTTCCCGGGCTCCGGAGCACAGGCTCAGTAGTTGTGGCACAGGGGCTTAAGTTGCTCTGTGGCATGTAGGATCTTCCCGGACCAGGGACTGAACCTGTATCTCCTGCATTGGCAGGCGGGTTCTTTACCACTGAGCCGAAAGGGAAGCCCTCTTCTTGTTTTTTTTAATTGACATATAATTCACATGCCATAAAGTTCACCATTTTAAAGTGTACAATTCAGTGGTCTTTAGTATATTCACAAGGTTGTCATCAGCCCCCAAAATAATCCCATATTATTAGCAGTCATTCATCATCCCTTCTCCAAGTCCCTGGCAACTACTAATCTATTCTCTGTCTATAAGGATTTGCCTGATACAAGTGGAATCATACACTATGTGGCCTTTTGTGTCTGACTTCTATTTAGCATGTTACATGTTTTCATCTCTATTTTAGCATGAATCAGTACTTCATCCTTTTTTATAGATGAATAATATTCTACTCTGTGGATATACCACATCTTATATATCCATTAGTCACTGGAAAGATATTTGGATTGTTTCCACTCTTGGGCTATTATAAATAATAAACACTTGTGTACAAGTTTTTCTGTGGACATGTTTTCAAGTCTGTCAAACACACAGCTAGGAATGGAATTGTCAGATCATATCCTAACTCTTTGTTTCAAGTTTTAAGAAACTGCTGAACTATTTTACATAGTGTCTACATCTTTATACATTCTGACTCACAATGCAGGAAGCTTCAATTGCACCACATCAGTAATACTTATTGTCAGTCTTTGTTATAGCTAGCCTAGTGGATAGGAAGTGATTTCTCATTGTGGTTTCAATTTGCATTTCCCTAATGATTAATGATTTTGAACATCTTTTCATGTGCTTAATAACCAACTGTATAGCTTCTTTTCAGAAACATCTATTTAAATCATTTGCCCATTTAAAAAATATATTTATCTATTTTATTTGGCCTCACTGGGTCTTGGTTGCATCATACAGGATCATGCAGAGTCTTTAGTTGCAGCAGCATGTGAACTCTTAGTTGCAGCATGAGTTCCAGTTCACTCAGGGATGGAACCTGGACCCCCTGAATTGGGACCGCAGAGTCCTAGCCACTGGACCACAGAGAGGCCCCTCATTTGCCCATTTTTAAATTAGGTTGTCTGTCTTAATTGTTGGGTGTCCTTTATGTACCCTGGATACCAAAGTGAAAGCGAAAGTCGCTCAGTCATGTCCGACTCTTTGTGACCCCATGGACTGTATGGACTGTAGCCTGCCAGGCTCTTCTGTCCATGGGATTCTCCAGGCAAGAATACTGGCGTGGGTTTGCATTTCCTTCTTCAGGGGATCTTCCCCTCCCAGGAATATAATCTGGGTCTCCTGCATTTATAGGCAGATTCTTTACCGTCTGAGCCACCAGGGAAGTCCATCTTGGATACCAGACCCCTGCCAAATAAATGATTTGCAAACATTTCCTCCAATTCTGCAGGTTATTTTTTCACTTTCTTGATGGTGTCCTTTGACATAAATTTGATGGCATCCAGTTTTTCTGTTTTGTTTTTTGTTTTTGCTTTACTTGCACTTTAGATGTCTTACCTAAGAAACTGTTGCCTAATGCAGTGTTACAAAGATTTGTGTTTTATAGTTCTAAGAGTTTTATAAGTTTATCTCTTATGTTTAGATCTTTGAGATAAAGATCAAAATTCATTTATTTGCATCCAGTTATACCAGCATCATTAATTGAAAAGAATTTTCTTTCCCCCACTGAATTATATTGGAATCCTTGTTAAGACTTAATAGACCAAAAATGTACAAGTTTACTTCTGGGCTCTCAATTTGATTCCACTTATCTATATGTTTATCCTTATGCCTGTATTACAGTCTAATTATAACTATGTAAGAAGTTTTGAAATCAGGAAGTGAGTCCTCTAACTTGACTCTTTAATTTTTTTTTTTTTTTACTATTCTAGGTATCTTGAATTTTCATATGAATTGAAGGCTCAGTATATCAACTTCTGTCAAAAAGCCAATTGGAATTTTGATAGGGATTACATTTAATTTGCAGATCATTTGTTTCTTAACAATAATAAGTCTTTTAATCAATGAACATGATTAAAATAGGTGTGTTTCCTTTTGTTTTAGGTTTTATTTTTTTCAAGAATACTTTTAGCTTTCTATGTAGTTTTCTATTGTTAAATATATTCCTATGTATTTTATTCATTTTGATGTTACTATAAATGGAATTTTTTCTAAATTTTATTTTTAGGTTCATTGCTGATGTATATAAATGTTATTTTTGTTCTTCACTTGCTAAGTTGTGTTGGACTCTTTGTGACCCCATGGACCACAGCATGCAGGGCACCCCTGTCCACCACTATCTCATGGAATTTGCTCAAATTCATGTCCATTGAATTGGTGATGTTATCTAACCATCTCATGTCATCCCCTTCTCCTTTGCCTTTTATCTTTCCCAGCATCTGGGTCTTTTCCAGTGAATCAGTTCTTCCCATCAGATGGCCAAAGTATTGGAACTTCAGCATCAGTCCTTCCAATGAATATTCAGGCTTGATTTCCTTTAGGATTTACTGGTTTGATCTCCTTGCTATCCAAGGGACTCTCAAGAGTTTTCTCCAGCACCACAATTCAAAAGTTTCAATTCTTCGGTGCTCAGCCTTCTTTATGATCCAACTCTCACATCCATACATGACTGCTGGAAAAACCACAGCTTTGACTATAGCTTTTTATTATGCTGTCTGTTTGTCCTAGCTATCCTTCCAAGGAGAAAGCATCTTTTAATTTCATGGCTGCAGTCACCATGAGTGAAAGTTGCCCAGTTGTGTCCAACTGTTTGTGACCCCATGGACTATACAGTCCATGGCATTTTTCAGGCCAGAATACTGCAGTGGGTAGCCTTTCCCTTCTCCAGTGGGTAGACCTGGTTTTGATCCCTGGGTTGGGAAGATCCCCTGGATTAGGAAATGGCAACCCACTCCAGTATTCTTCCCTGTATCTAGAATAAATAACTCCTACAACTCAACAATAAAAAGACAATCTGTGACTTCCCTGGTGATCCAGTGGCTAAGACTCCTCACTCCCAATGTAGGGGGCACAGATCCGATCCCTGGTCAGGAAACTGGATTGAATCACCTTCACTCCTGCTTTATCTTCTCTGTCTTTGAACTTCTCACCCTCAAGTCCCAGTTCTCCATGAGGTACTTTCTGGATCCTCATGCAGAGCAATCCCATGGCAGCTGGGGCTGTGTGGACTTCAATACCACACTTACAACATGATTAAATCCTTCCTGTCTCTCTTAACCCGAAGACTATGAGGCCTCTGGGTTCATTGAACCAAGACCAATTTGGAGGCTCTGCAGTTCAGTTCAGTAGCTTAGTCCTGTCCGATTCTTTGAGACCCCATGGACTGCAGCATGCCAGGCTTCCCTGTCCATCACCAACCCCCACAGCTTGCTTAAACTCAAGTCCATCGAGTTGTTGATACCATCCAACCATTTCATCCTCTGTCGTTCCCTTCTCTTCCTGCCTTCAATCTTTCCCAGCATCAGGGTCTTTTCTAAAGAGTCAGTTCTTCACATCAGGTGGCCAAAGTATTGGAGTTTCAGCTTCACCATCAGTCCTTCCAATGAATATTCAGGACTGATTTCCTTTAGGATGGACTGGTTTGATCTCCTTGCAGTCCAAGGGACTCTCAAGATCTTCTCCAACAATACAGTTCAAAAGCATCAATTTTTCAGCACTCAGCTTTCTTTATAAAGAAAGTTGGACTATAGTCCAACTCTCACATTCATACATGACTGCTGGAAAAACCATGGCTTTGACTAGATGGACCTTTGTTGGCAAAGTAATGTCTCTGTTTTTTGTTTTTTTTAAATGTCTCTGCTTTTTAATATGCTGTCTAGGTTACTTCCAAGGAGCAAGTGTCTTTTAATTTCATGACTGCAGTCACCAACTGCAGTGATTTTGGAGCCCCCAAAAACAAAGTCTGTCACTGTTTCCATTGTTTCCCCATCTATTTGCCATGAAGTGATGGGACCAGATGCCATGATCTTAGTTTTCTGAATGTTGAATTTTAAGAAGACTTTTTTGCTCTCCTCTTTCACTTTCATCAAGAGGCTCTTTAGTTCTTCCAGCCTGGCATTTCGTGTGATATACTCTGCACATAAGTTAAATAAGCAGGGTAACAATATACAACCTTGATGTACTCCTTTCCCTATTTGGTACCAGTCTGTTGTTCCATGTCCAGTTCTAACTGTTGCCTCTTGACCTGCATACAGTTTTCTCAGGAGGCAGGTAAGGTGGTCTGGTAGTTCCGTCTCTTTAAGAATTTTCCACAGTTTGTTGTGATCCACACAGTAAAAGGCTTTGGAATGGTCAATGAAGCAGAAGTAGATGTTTTTCTGGAACTCTTGCTTTTCTGATGATCCAGTGGATGTTGGCAATTTGACCTCTGGTTCCTCTGCCTTTTCTAAGTCCAGCTTGAACATCTGGAAGTTCATGGTTCATGTACTGTTGAAGCCTGGCTTGGAGAATTTTGAGTATTGCTTTGTTAGCGTGTGAGATGAGTGAAATTGTGGAGCAGTTTGAACATTCTTTGTCATTGCCTTTCTTTGGGATTGGAATGAAAGCTGATCTTTTCCAGCCCTGTGGCTACTGCTGAGTTTTCCAAATTTGCTGGGGTATTTAGTGCAGCACTTTCACAGCATCATCTTTTAGGATTTGAAATAGCTCAACTGGAATTCCATCACCTCCACTAGCTTTGTTCTTAGTGAGGCTTCCTAAGGCCCACTTGACTTCACATTCCAGGATGTCTGACTCTAGGTGAGTGATCACACCATCATGGTTATCTGGGCCATGAACATCTTTTTTGTATAGTTCTTTCATATATTTTTGCCATCTCTTTTTAATGTCTTCTGTTTCTGTTAGGTCCATACTATTTCTGTCCTTTATTGAGCCCATCTTGGCATGAAATGTTCCCTTGGTATTACTAATTTTCTTGAAGAGATGTCTAGTCTCTCCCATTCTATTGTTTTCCTCTATTTCTTAACATTTGATCACTGATGAAGGTTTTCTTATCTCTCCTTGCTGTTCTTTGGAACTCTGCATTCAGATGGATATATCTTTCCTTGTCTCCTTTGCCTTTCACTTCTCTTCTTTTCTCAGCTATTTCTAAGGCCTCCTCAGACAACCATTTTGCCTTGTTACATTTCTTTTTCTTGGGGATGGTCTTGATCACTGCCTCCTGTACAATGTCATGAACCTCTGTTCATTATTCTTCAGGCAATCCATATATCAGATCTAATCCCTTAAATCTGTTTGTCACTTCCACTGTATAATTGGAAGGGATTTGATTTAAGTCATATCTGAATGGTCTAGTGGTTTTCCCTAGTTTCTTCAATTTAAGTCTGAATTTGGTAATAAGGAGTTCATGATCGGAGCCACAGTCAGCTCTCAGTTTTGTTCTTGCTGACTGTAGAGAGCTTCTCCATCTTTGGCTGCAAAGAATATAATCAATCTGATTTTGGTGTTGACCATCTGGTGATGTCAATGTGTAGAGCCTTATCTTGTGTTGTGAGAAGAGAGTGTTTGCTATGACCAGTGTGTTCTCTTGGAAAAACTCTGTTAGCCTTTGCCCTGCTTCATTCTATATTCCAAGGCCAAATTTGCCTGTTACTCCAGGTATCTCTTGACTTTCTACTTTTGCATTCCAGAGGCTCTTACAATAGTTTAATTAAGAGATGACACGGCCTGAAGTGGGCAACAGTAGGGGAAGAGTGAGGTGTCACTTGACTCCTGAGACAGGAGTTAAGAAATGACAGGACTTGGTTGATGGGAGGCATTAGAATGTAGTCCTTGGAAGGTGTAGGCTGTGCTGCCCAACCGCTTAGTTTCTAAATCACACTCTGCCACTTTAGTGGCTATGGACCTTGGGCAAGTTACTTCATCCTTCTTACCTGTTTTCATATTTGTAAAATGGGAATAATGACAGCACTTATTTCTTAGGTGTGTTGTGAAGATTAAACTAGTTGAGACAAAGTGCCTGAAACAGTCAGTACCCAGCACATAAGCCCTCCATAAGTGTTAGTTGCTATTTTCTTGTTAAGATAATAATAAATATGGTTATTACTGTATTATTGGATATGAAGAGTAAAAGAGATTAAGGAAATAATGATAAATTCCAGGTTTCTAATCTGAGCAACTCAATGGAATGAGGTATTTTTTTATAAGATGGGACATTGGAGAAATAACAGAATTGAGAGAGAAAACTGTAAGTTCAATTTTTTTTTTTTGCGGCCACACCACACAGCTTTTGGAATCTTTGTTCCTAGGCCAGGGAATGAACCTGAGTCATGACAGTGAAAGCCCAGAATCCTAACCACTAGAGTAGTGGGGAACTCCTGTAAATGCAACTTTTTTCATGAAGACTATTTTTTAGAGCAGTTGTAGGTTTACAACAGGTTAGAGAGGATGGTACAGAGATTCCCATATACCCCCACTTCCACACATGTGCACCCTCCCCATAATCAACATTTGTTACAACCGAAGAACCTACATTGATGCATCATTGTCTCCCAAAGTCCATAGTTTATAAGTCCAGTTTTTGGTAAGTTGAATGAGAGGTGCCTGTAGCACTTCCAAGTGGAGATGTCTAGCAGGCTATAGTATATAAATATTTGTAGTTCATTAGACAGTTCTGGGATGGAGATATAGATTTGGGAATCATCCACACAGGTTAATTCAAATCATGGACATGGATAAGCTTGCCAAGTCAAGCGATGCCTAGCAGGCTATAGTATATAAATATTTGTAGTTCATTAGAGAGTTCTGGGATGGAGATATAGATTTGGGAATCATCCACACAGGTTAATTCAAATCATGGACATGGATAAGCTTGCCAAGTCAAGCGTTTAAGGCAGCAGCACAGTGGTTAATGCTGTTCAAGGTTCTTTCTCTTCTCTTCAGTAAGCATATTAGTGATCTATTGCTGTGTTTACCCCAAAACTTAGTTACTTAAAAAAACCGCTATTTGGGACCTCCTAGTTGGGCTTCCCTGGTGGCTCAGAGGTTAAAGTGTCTGCCTGCAATGCGGGAGACCCAAGTTCGATCCCTGAGTCGGGATGATCCCTTGGAGAAGGAAATGGCAACCCACTCCAGTATTCTTGCCTGGAGAATCCCATGGACGGAGGAGCCTGGTAGGCTAGAGTCCACTTGGTCGCAAAGAGTCTGACATGACTGAGCGACTTCACTTTCACTTTCTTTGGTGGTTCAGTGGTTGAGAATCCACACTTCAGCTGCAGAGGGCGGTTTTTAATCCCTGGTTGGGGAACTATGGCAACCCACTCCAGTATTCTTGCCTGGAGAATCCCATGGACAGAGAAGCCTGGTGGGCTACAGTCCATGGGGTAGTAAAGTCGGACACAACTGAGGGACTTCACTCACTTTGGGGAACTAAGATACCTGCTTGCCCCTCAGCGTACCAAAACAAAAACAAAAGACACACCCAAACCCAACAGCTGTTATCTCACAGTTTCTTTCTGTCCATGAATATGACACAGTTGAGTTGGGTTCCTCTGACTCAGGGTCACTTCCAAACGTGCAGTCAATGTATCAACCAGGGCTGCAGGCATGTCAAAGCGTATAGGACTACAAAGTACATTAAAAAAAAAAAAAAATGAAAAATCCAGCAGATCCTACTTGTGGTTACACTCTGTAACTTCCAAGGCTAAGTTAGAAGAGGCCATAGAGCTTCTGCCAGTCTCTTTCTTGGGATGCTCAGCTTCCACACCCAGTTGCCAAGCTGTGAAGAAGCTCAGGCCACAGGGAAGGAAACGTCAACGTGTTCCAGCTGATAGTTCCCACAGAGGTCCTGACATCACCGTGTGTCTGCATGTCAGTAAGGAAGCCTCAGGCTCTCAGGATCTATTCCTACTACTTTCCACTAGTTCTCGTTTCAGCTCCATCTTTGCCATAAAGTTGTCACAAAGAGGAAATGAAGAAATAGTAAGGGTAAAGAGAGGAGACTGGCGGGCTACAGTCAGTAATGTCGCAAAGAGTCAGACACAACTGGAGCAACTTAGCACGCACGCCTTGAACTGAGCCTAACACTTAATACCCGGTTACCATTAGCTACTTTTAAGATTATTTAAAAAGTTTTTATTAGCTCTTAATACTTTGCTTTTCAGTGTCTAATGAAGAAATAAAGAATTCCAAATCTAATGGATTAATTATTTTCCCTTCAGCGCCCCATATGCTTGCTGACATAACTAGCTCTTCACCCAGGTTTAATTACCTCTTTGCGCTCGTTTGCACATCTGATACGGGGGATATGTGGATCGTGTACTAGGACGGCGTAAGGACCTAAACTGATGTCTGGGGCGTGGCTGTTGAGACATGAACAAGGCCTAGACGAGGCGGGCGCAGGTGAGAAGAGCCGAACCCACTTAGGAGACCGACTTGTAAATCAGTGTGGTCTCTCATTCCTATGCAACCTCAGGCAACGGACTCCCTGCCTTAACGTTCCGTTTCCCCTTCGGCAGAAAAAAGAAATTTATTATTTCCTGTGCTTCCTCTCTAACAGGGTTGCTGTGACGATCCTGAAATAGGATGTGGGGAGAACGCTCCGTTATTCCAAACCTAGAGCCTTAGAAATGCGGGGGAGAAGGAAAAGGCCGTAACCTGACAAACTCGGTCCTCTCAAGCCTGTGCGAGCTTGTCCTAGAACGTCTCATCTCTATGGTACATGAGTTCGAATTCCGGGGCCCACTAAGTTACTCTTCCGGGGGTAATTGCTACCGCTTCCGGGGCGAGACGCGGCGAGAGGGGTTTGCGGTGCCTCGGCCAGCTCCTGGCCGGTGTTTCAGCTTTCGTTGCAGTAATGAGCTTTCTCAGAAGTTTCCCGCCGCCCGGGTCGGCCCAGGGCCTACGGCAGCAGCAACCAGACACCGAGGCTGTGCTGAACGGGAAGGACCTCGGCACCGGCACCCTTTACATCGCTGAAAGGTAGGGTCTCTGTTTCCGAGGGCTGGCTTCCTGCGCGCCTCGTCCCTGCCGGGCGCGGGCGGTGCGGAGTAACGTGGGGGAGACGGAGACCTCTGAGGCCGTGGGGCGGGGGAGCGCGTGCCCCGCTTTGCCTCGGAGGTGCCTCTGCTGAGGAGAAGACTCGTGTGTTCCAGTGTCCTCTCCTCGGAGCCCTGTCTCTTCGTCAAACGGTGTTCGCCTCATTCATTGTGCTTTCTGCCCACCTGTTTATCGGAGGCTGCTTTTTATTCAAGGTCTCATTGTAAGGTTTTGAGTTTCCAGGCCCTGAGTGGAGAAGAGTCATCGAAGTGCCTGCCTCGTCGATGATCAGGAATGGGAGGTGTTACCCTGGGTAGGATATGTAGGTTTAGAGCAAATTGTGCAGGATTTTTAAAGCTTGGTTAAGGGGGTATAGGTTTTCTTCTGTAGGTGTGAGTGGGGAGAGGAACGCCTGCAACCCCACGCTGGTTGGGGTTGTATCCAGAGGGACTTAACTTTCATTTCCGTTCCTAGAAGGAATTGCCCTTTTATTTGGGTACCTGGAGCATTTTTTACTTTCATAGACTCGTTTTACATGTTGAGATTGTAGAAGTTCTCATTTCCATGACATATGGTTCCATTCATCTTCAAGCCAACAGTCATGCATTCAGTCTTTCCTGTCCTTCTCTCTGTATTCTGTATCAGTTTTTTCTGCAGCCAGAGAAAATTCCCTAGTTTTAAGAAGTCACATGATTATGTTGGACCCACACAGATAATCCAGGGTAATCTCTCTTTTCTTGTGAACTGATTAGTAACCGTAATTACATACACAAAGTCCATTCTGCCATGTAACATATTCACAGATGTGACATCAGGAGAGTCATAGGGGCCCAAATCCTCCCTGCCACAGCAGGCACAAAAAGATGGAAAGAACCCCTTGGTTTCAAAGGAAATCTATCATTGAACAAAGCTTAGGTTTCTGGCCAGTCACAGATAGGAAATTTGGATGGGAGGAAGGTCCGGTTTGGGGTAAGGTCCAGATAATGAGTGTGGTCTGCAGATGTGTGGATTAGTTGCACCTATGAGCATATTTCTTGGGAGAGTTGTGTTAAAAGATGGATAGATTAGATACTTGAGAAGAGAGGGCCAAGGATAGAACCTTCGGAACACATCTACACAAGGTATGTTACAGAAGAAGAGATGAGGAAAAAGAGGAGTGGTCAAATAAAATCAAGTCTTAAAAGCACCTGTTGGGTATTGACAAGAAGACCTTCAGAGATCTTGCGAGAGCAATTTCTTTCAAGGCGTGGAAAGTGGAACACAGATATATTCTTAGCCCCTACACAGTCCCCCTTTTCTCCATGACTTCCCCGTGTATTATCTCTTGTATAATATAAATCCTATTAGGGGAAGGTCATTTGGATCAATTTCAAAACTAAAGAAAAGTCGCAAGTGTTGTAAATTAATAGCCATAGCTCCTTCACAGAGATTAGTCAGTTGTTAACATTTGGCCTCTTTCTCTTTTTTTTCTGAGCTTTTTGAGTTGCAGACATGTCATCACTTCACCTATAAATACTTGCGCCAAAATCTAAGGATAAGGACATTCTCTTGTATAACCATAGTGAGGAAATACAAACTCCTTTTAAGCTCTTAACTGTTTAAAAAATTATTTACTTCAACTTTTTATTAACATCTTTTCCTTTAAGGAAGTATTTTCATAAAATATACATACAAAAAATATGAATTATAAATAGATGGTTTAAGGAATTATATTTAAACTAATACCTGCATAGCACCTCAAGGTTAAGAGTAGAATATTACCAGTACCTTAGACACTGTTTTTCATCCCTCTTTACTTACTATTAGCCTTACCTCTTTGGATTCTTGCCCCTTTTTGTTCTTTCCCACCTAGCATTTCCACATCTTTCTTTTTTTTTTTTTGGTCTGTGTTGGGTTTTCCTTGCTTTGTGCATGCTTTCTCTAGTTGCGGTGAGCGGGGATAGTCTTTGTTACGGTGTTCAGGCTTCTTGTGGAGCACAGGGCTCTAGGCACGTGGGTTTCAGTAGTTGAGCATGTGGGCACCAATAGTTGAGGCACACAGGCTTTGTTGGCCCATGGTGTGTGAAATCTTCCTGTTCCAGGGATCAAATCTGTGTCCCTCGCACTGGCAGTGTATTCTTATCCTCTGTGCCACCAGGGAAGTCCCCGTATCTTGACAGAATCAAGATCTCAACAAACTGGGAATGCTTCGTAGAGGATGTGACAAATGAGGATTGACAGCCAGGCAAATGAGGTGGGTCTGAGAGGAAACATTCTATTTAGAAGAAACAGGATACTCAGAGGCAAGGGTGAGAAACAGTATTATGTGTGCCTGGATATATATTGTGTGTTCACACACACACACACATACGCACAGTCAAGCAGTTCTTTTATCTGAGGGACCAATGGAGAAAAAGTGAAAACATAGTAAAGCTGGAGAAGGAGCTTTCCTGATGCCTCAGTGGTAAAGAATCCGCCTGCCAGTGCAAAGGACGCAGGTTCAATCCCTGATCCAGGAAGATCCCGCATGCTGCCCTGCCGAGCGACTGAGCTCCTGCGCCACAGCCGTTGAGCCTGTGCTGTAGAGTCGGGGAGCCACAAGCCCAAGCCTGTGCACCCTGGAACCGGTGCTCCGCAGCGAGAGGGGCCATCGCAGCGAGAAACCCACGCACCACAGCTAGAGAAGAGCAGCGTGCGGCGACGAAGACCCAGCACGGCCGAAAATAACACAGCTGGAGAAGGAGGGAGCCGTGTTCACGAGCTTGGCTTATAGCCTAAAGGCTTTCTGATAACTACTTTAGAGTTTTAGGCAAAGAGGAACAGGGTCTGATTTGTTTCTAGGTAGTTTTTCAGATGTAGATTGAGAGATTTCGAACTCTTTTGGACTTATTTTCAAAGCTTAGTTTTCAAAGGAATTTGACTTTTTGTCCAAATGAAGAAAGGAGCAGAGGCATGAATCATTCAAAATATATCATTTGAAACAAGTGAAATATTTAGATTAAAAATAGGTAATTTAAACTTAAAAGTAATGCTCTTTTTATATTTATTCCCAAATCAATTTTAAACCAGATAATTAAGCCAACCTAAATTCAAGACCTCTCTTAACTTTCTGTCCTGTCTTTTCCCCCATGCCAGGAATAAAGTACACTGTTAATTCTTGTGCGGAAGCATTGGCGGATAGCACAACATTTCCTCTGTATCTTGACTGGCTTCCCGATTCTTGTTTTTCTCTTACATGACTCATGGTTTCTTTGGGACTGGATATATAGTTAGGGCTTTCCTGGTGGCTCAGACAGTAAAGAATCTACCTGCAATAGGAGAGACCTGGATTTGATCCCTGGGCTGGAAAGATCCCCTGGAGGAGGGCATGGCAACCCACTCCAGTATTCTTGTCTGGAGAAGCCCCATGGACAGAGGAGCCTGGCGTCCGTGGGGTCACAAAGAGTCAGACACGACTGAGCAGCTAAGCCCAGCACAGGGTCTAGTTAGATAGTTTGGTTTTGAAGAGCTTTTCTTCTAGAATAAATGAAAAGAAAATAAAAAATCAGAACTTAATAATGAGAGTAAATGTTGCTTTTGAATGAAACTTTCTTCTGTTCTGTTGAGTATATGGTCCATGTTCCTGTATAAGATTATGAGCACTCCACAGGAAATGCTCTGGTGAGATAGCATTTGTTCTGCCAGCAGTAAGGAACTACAGAGCAATTATTATGTGCTTTTTAAAGTGAAAGCCATAATTTATAGGCACTGAGTCTGTGCTTGTTTTTCAGCTTTTCCATCTCCTCATTGAGTCATCAAAGAAAATTTTGTGGCTCTGGGTATTTCAAATCATTTTGGATACTGAAATTTGGAATACTCCTTTCTGAATTATGATAATGCCAGGGGATTTTTGAGGTGAGAAAAAGGAGTTTATTTGCTTTAAATAATATAGTTTTAAAAAGGAACTGGCAGTACTTCTGTGATGCCTGAGCACTACTTCTTCTCCACACTAAGAGGAAAGCAATAGTGGAAAGGCCCATAGAGCACATGCAATCTCGCTGCAATAATAAAATCTACTTCTTTGGACCCAATGGGATGAGTTATTCTAGAGCTTTTACCACTTTAAAAAGCTTCCCAGTTTTTCATTTTCAGTAAGTGTGTTGAAACCTTTCTCAGTGATGGTGCTTTTTTTTTTTTTAAAAGTGTACAGTTCCTCATGTTTTAGTGTGTTTACAGAGTTGTACAATTTTCACCACAATCTAATTCTGCCTTGGCATTTATAAGTGAGATGACTCTCACAAGTGTTACACGCTCGTATTGTGCTATTAGCCATTGATTTCCTTAGGGGGATTGAGGTGTAAAGCTCAGCCTGCCCTTACATTGAGCGAGAATGCTCTCAGACTGCTGCACTCGCATTGTTCCCACACAAGAAGTCCTAAGTTCTACAATTGTGTTTGTTTTTGCCTCCTTAGATATCAGACCGCCAGGCTTGTTACAGTTGTATAGAAAATAGAATGATACGGGGCTTTTATTGCATGAACCTCTTTTTAAAATAAAAGCTTCATTGACCTAATTTACATAGCATGCAGTCCATGTATTTAAGTGTGTGTGTGTGTAGGACTGCCCTGGTGGATCAGCTGTAAAGAGTCCACCTGCAATGCAGGAGCAGCAGGAGACATGGGTTCAGTTCCTGGGTGGGGAAGATCCCCTGGAGGAGGTCATGGCAACCCACTCTACTATTCCTGCGTGGAGAATTCCATGGACAAAGGAGCCTGGTAGCCTACAGTCCATGGGGTCACAAAGAGTCAGACGTGACTGAAGCGACTCGGCATGCATACATATAGTAATAAATAACATACATGAATATGTTATATATTAATAGTTAACGTATAACAGAGTTGTGCAGCCGTCAACAGAGTCAGTATTATTTATTTTTAATTTCTTATTTTTTGGCCATGCTGCACAGCCTGTGGGATCTTAGTTCCCTGACCAAGGATTGAATCTGGGTTCCAACACTGAAAGCACCAAGTCATAACCACTGGACCGCCAGGGAATTCCCAACACAATTTTAGACTATTTTCATTGCCCCCCAAAGAAACTGACACCCATTAGCAGTCACTTTCTATTTTCTTCCAGCCCTGTGCAACCAGTATAGTGCATTAGCTTTTATTTTATTAACATTTTCTGTGGGTTCTTAAGCATCTTTTTTGTGACTTTTTTTCCTGCTAAATGATGCAGTTCCAGATGGGTGAAATATTACCAAAAAAATCAACCAGTTCTTACTCAAAACTCAGTGTACTGATTTTCCTGATACTTTTCCTCTGTTAAAGCAATAAAATATTTGCATTGACCACTTTTGAGGGATAACTAGACATTGCTTATTTGTGGCTTTCCCTTTAAGTTGTAAAATAAATGAAAGGCTCCATAAAGTCTGCTTTTCAATGTGATGATTATTTTCCAACTTGTGTTATTACAGCCATTTCATGTGTATGTTATTTAATGTAGGATTAGTGGAGAAATTAGTGCTTCTTGGGTATTCATTGCATATTTACACGCTAAACACTGTGGCAGTGGTTTTGAAGAATGTTAAAGCTTCATCCAGTAACTTGTCTTCTGTCCGGATACATATAAAATTCATTACACAGAGTTAGGTGGTCAGTAGTATATTACTGAGCCTAAGTGCGGTTTAGGAAAAGAAGGGATCATTATGCACTGGAGTAATCGAAGAGAGGGTTTATGGAAAGACTGGGACTTACCCAGACAAAGAAGATTTGCCAAAGCAAAGAAGATGCCTGAAGACATTCCAAACAAGCATAAAAAGGCATAGAAACACACATGTGACTTAAGAAAAATAGCATTTCAAATCTGTTTGGATATTTAGATAGGGGAAAGTGAATTATAACAGAATTGTCTTAAAGAAACTAAATTCCTGCTGTGAATTTTCTTTTAGGAAATTTCTAAACAATATGCTTGAATTTATTCACATATATATTAATATGTGTCCAGGCTGAACCTTTATAAATGTTAGGACATCAAATTAGGATTTAATTTCTCCAAATAATCCACTTAACACATGTTTTTCAGCCGCCTGTCTTGGTTAGATGGCTCTGGATTAGGATTCTCCCTGGAATACCCCACCATTAGTTTGCATGCAGTATCCAGGGACCTAAACGCCTATCCACGAGAGCATCTGTATGTTATGGTGAATGCCAAATTTGGAGGTATGTATGGTATAATTTAATCTTGAGCTTCCTTTGGTAGTATATTTTAAAAAGCAGTCACTGATGATAATCAATGTAGTATTCAAGCCATTCACTTATTTTGGATAATACTTTCTTAAGCAAAATTTCAGCACAGTAAAATAATTTGCACACTGCCTTTTACTTTCTACATATTGATAGTTGCACTTAAATTTATTTAGCTTTTACGCATTTGCATTTCTTGTTTCTCCTCTTAAGTTTGTTATTGTTTCTCTGTGTAAAGGCATTTATCTTTAGCACCCTTAGAGGCTTGGATCAGTATGCTTCCCTTCTAAGAGTTTAGGATACAACCTGTTTTGTTTTGTTATAGAAATAGTTCTTAATGGTGGACATGTTGCCCTTTCCTGACATTTGGCAGTTAACATTTTGTCGTGGCATTTTTGTCATTACTAGAGGTGGAGAGGAGTGCTACTGGCATCTAGTTAGAGGCCAGGGGTACTACTAAACACCCTACAATTCCTAGGACAGGCTCCCACAACAGAGAATTGAATTAACCAGTCCAAATGTCAGTAGTCTCAAGATTGAGAAACTCTGTGGTACAAGATTCCCAGGTCTTGTAGATGGAAGAAGCAGCAGAATCATAAAAATCTAGTGTGGTTGATGAAAGAAGAAGTAAGAAAGATTTTAAAAATCCATTTTTTAGGGTCGCCATAATGAATTCCCTAATCGCTCAGTTGGTAAAGAATTTGCCTAAAAAAAAAAAAAATCTGCCTGCAATGCGGGAGACGTGGGTTGGGAAGATTCCTTGGAGAAGGGGAAGGCTACCCACTCCAGTATTCTGGCCTGGAGAATTCCATGGACTGCATAGTCCGTGGGGTCACAAAGAGTCAGACAGGACTGAGCCACTTTCACAATGAGTTTCAAGAATTCTGGGTGAGAAACAAGTTAGGCATGAAATAAACACTTACGCTTGATTTTTAAAGTATAACTAAAGAAGTTTATGTAGGATATTAGTTTAATATGTTCATCCTTTGTCAGCATGAATAACTTTGGAGTTGAAAGACTATTGTTACATCTTTAATAAACTTTGCTTTGCTTTTCTTTGAAATAGCATGTAAGAAACAGTGCCATGAATTCTCCTGTTGAACTACTGCTCCTCCAATTTGGGATTTTAGTATGGTTTCAGATACAGGATGAGCATTTATATTTGTGATACTAATTATTTAATAATTTTTAAGACTTTTGGCACACCTGCCTCATTAAGTGATAATGACTGATTCAGTGATTTGAAAATATTTTTGGTGTGACATTTAAAACTTGCCATTGGGAAGTGTCCACAAGTAGGTAAAAATCTAGTGGAGTTTGAAAGAGGGTAAGGAAAAGTAAAAAGCTGTTGACCTTGTGTTGTAGTGAGACTTCCAGATGAGGTGGCCTTAGACACAAAGTTCACTTTCCATCTAAGTAACTGCAACTATGATTTTATAACCAAGAGTTTATATGTCATGTTGAGTTGAAAGCT
The DNA here is from genome assembly GCF_023699985.2 of Odocoileus virginianus. Lineage (NCBI taxonomy): Eukaryota > Metazoa > Chordata > Mammalia > Artiodactyla > Cervidae > Odocoileus > Odocoileus virginianus. The sequence continues at coordinate 16,430,867 of NC_069701.1, forward strand.
TTCATTCATTCATTCATATATAGACATTAAATTTTATTTCTATTTATTTTTATTATTTGTTTATTAATTTGGCCATGCTACAAGGCTGGTAGAATCTTAGTTGCTTGCCCAGGGATGGAATGCAAGGCCCTGGCAGTGAGAGATCCGAGTTCTAACCGCTGGACTGCCAGGGAATCCACCCCCCCTGCACCCACCACCCACGCTGTCCGCCCTTTTTTTTGCCATTCATTTGTAGGTGTGAAATTTTAGAGATACTCTTGTTAGGCAGTTTTAAATTCTGGTGTGACATGCTCATAGTGTAGAGCGTTGGCATTGGGCATGTCAGAAAATAAAGTTAGGTCGGGTTTGAATAAAGCTAGCTAAAAGGAAAAGCACCCTTAATAAGAAAACTGTGTCATTAACTTGGTAGGCAAGTCATTTTCATCTCTCTGGGCCTCCATTTTATCCAGAATAATTAGGGCATTGTAGTAATTTTTAGTTTTTAAACCTGGCTGCACATTAGAAACACTTTGGGAACTTGTTAAAAATACAAATTTTGGGAGCCCCAAACTAGGTAATAAGGATTCGGTAGGTGTGGGGTAGGTATTTTAAGCATTTATTCTATATGATTATCTCCTTGAGATAGATGGAATTAAAACTCTTACTAAAATAAGTAAAACTTTTCTATCTTACTAGGGAGTAGTTTTTTCCCCTTACCTTTATTTTAATACTTCTCCATTTCTATTTATCTGGAACTGCACTTTTATAAGTTACACAGATGTGAATCCTGTTTTTCCAGCCTTTGGTCCTCTTGTCCCGATTCTTCAAGCCCTATATATATATATACATATATATATATATATATATTTTTTTTTTTTTTTCCTGTTCGGCTTACCTCCATTAACCACTAAAGTGGACCATCATCTTATTGTTGAGAACATTAAATTATTTTTTAAATGACTAAAAAAAATACATTCCCATTTCTAAAATTTTAGAAACGTTTAAGGAGACAGAGTATGGTGGTCACTACTGTGATCTAGTATGAGATGATTAATGATTGTCATAGTGGTTTTTTCCTCCTAATTGTAAAAATGCTATATTACATTTCTCTTTACTGCCTTAAGATAGATACCTGTAGATATATAAAAGAAAGTGTTAATAATGGTTATTTCTAGGGAGAGTACTAGAGGGGTAGGGACTTTTTACTTGGAATCCATCTTGACTGTTTCCATTATTTTTGTACCAGCTTGAATTTATGGTTTGAAAAGTGATGTCCATTCAGTTATAGAACAATAGTTATAGTATGATACCGTTTTTTAAAATGCATTGAAAAAGTTTGGTAGTACCATAATGTATTCAGCTACTAAGAATTTTTTAGAACTGTCCAATATTTTTGTATTTTACTATTTTACAGAAGACACATCTATTTTATGTAACAATTTAATAACATTAGAAACAGGACAGAAAAGTTCTATTATATCTGTTACTTAAAGCTGCTAATAGTGGTCATTTAAAATTTTGTGTTTTTTGCTTATCTGTATTTTTTCATTATTCAGTGAACTTGCATGACTTATAAAAATAAAAGTTAAAAAACATATAATGGGTACCGCCTTATTAAAAAGTTCTTAACATATATTGTCAGCATGCTTTCTAGAAAGTATATACTTTGAATGCCTTTCTGCTTTTTCTTCACCAATATGGAGAATTAACATTTTTTCAAAATGGCAGCTGTAATATGCTAAATAAAAGTTGTATTTTTAAGATGATTTGTTGAACATGTTTTGGTGGTTGGGGGTCTATTTGTTTTATTCACCTTTTTAAAAAAAATTATGAAATAATTCATATGTGGAAAGTTCAGAATATTTTTTTAAAATTTTCATTATTTAATACCCAGTGTAAATTCTAACATTTTTTCATAATTAGTCTAAAAGAAATAAAATTATATTAATACTGTAGAAATCTTTTTTATATCCATCCCCCTTTCATTCCTAATTCTGTCTCCAGAGTTTTTCTTAAAGATGATGTGTGTCCTTCCTGTCTATGTTTTTAGATTTTTACTGAGTATATATATACCCTTAAGCAATATAATGGTTCTCTTTTGTGTTTAGAACTTTAATGTAAATGGTATTATATATTCTCCAGTGAGCTCTTTCACTCAATTATGTTTTAAAGTTCCTTCATTTTGATACATGCAAATCACATTTATTCATTTTCAGATGTTATCTACTGAACATAATATGATCAAGTTACAATACATCTATTTCCTTTTTTTAAATTAACATTTATTTCTTATATTTTCTATAGTACATAAAGTACTTCAGGGAACATTCATGTACTTAGATGAAGAGTTGCTGGATAATAGGATATATACATCTGGAGTAATTTTAGCAATTTCCACTTTTACCAGCAGGATGTGCTGGTTCTCTTTATTGAACATTTGTAGTTTTTTCTTGCCAACAGACTTTATTAATTTATCTTTTGAGTCTGTTAATTTTTATGGGCCTTAGTTTTCTTATCTGTAAATTGTTGGTGATGAATCACATCGGTGGTTTACAGACTGCTGCTGAACCCATTGTTTCATGGTGAAAGAAACAGACATGACAGTGAAACTCTAATTGTTAGAGGTCTGACTGTTTGGGTTTCCTCACCCCTGCCATGATGTTGGGGCTTGGTATCCTTAGAACCTCAAGTACAGTCTGACTAGATCAGAGAGACTGTCCAGAGTCTTTTTTTAGCTCTAAAATAACCATGTTTTAATAATTGGGAGTAAAAAAAAATGCAATATTTAGGTGTATCAATAAACATCCTTTAAGAAATTCTTTTAAGATTCTATTTTTAAACATAAACATCATTAAAAAACTTTTTTAATACACTTTCTAGAAGAATCAAAAGAATCGGTTGCTGATGAAGAAGAGGAAGAAAGTGATGATGACATTGAACCTATTGCTGAATTTAGATTTGTGCCTAGTGATAAATCAGCATGTGAGTATTCTGTAGAACTGATTTTTTTCCCTTTAAGTACCAAGCATTCTCTCTATCCCCTGCCCCCATCTCACAAACAGACACACACACACACACTCACTTACCTTCATCCTCATTTGTTGTTACTGTTTGTTGTTTTAGTAGCTAAGTTGTATCTGACTCTTTTGTGACCCCATGGACTGTAGCCTACCAGGCTCATCTGTCCATGGGATTTCCCAGGCAAGAATACTGGAGTGGGTTGCCATTTCCTTCTGCAGAGTATCTTCCCAGTCCGGGGATCGAACCCATGTCTCCTGCATTGGCAGACGTATTCTTCACCACTGAGCCACCAGGGAAGCCCTCACTCTTGTTACCTCTGTTCTATTGCTTTTTCTTCATTTTAGCATCTGTAATATTGTTGAGGACCAGATACCTGTTAGTATAAAGATTGTGAATGTGGTGAGTGTAGTAGGTACCATGTTCCTGGTGTGTTTTGGGAATGGAGGAATTGCTATTTATGGACTTGGTGCTGTTGACTGTGAATCTCACTGGATAGAGGACAGAGGGCTTATGGCAATTCCAAAGTGGATGATGCCAGGACAACTGGAAGAAGCGCCTCACCCTGATGCCAGCAGTCTGACCAGGACTCTGATGCTTTTTCTTGGAAAATCCAATAAGGCGTGAAGAGATCTCAGTAATATTTCAAAAAGACCTCTTATAATATTTTATGGCTTGTCCATTGCCGTCAAGATTGATTTTCCTTGAAATTTGGCATATTTTGTAAATACTGTGACCCTCTGTACCTCTTGGAGAAGGAAATGGCAACCCACTCTAGTATCTTGCCTGGAGAATCCCATGGACAGAGGAGTCTGGTGGGCTACAGTCCTTCGGGTTGCAAGAGTCAGACACGACTTAGTGACTAAATCACCATCAGTATACCTCTTGTCTACTCATTAAATTTATTTGCCCTGATGGTTGTCTTATTATATTTTTATTGTACATTAATCAGAAAAAAATTAATGAGAAATTTTTAATTTACTTGTTCAGTGGAGGCCTTGTTCACTGCAATGTGTGAGTGCCAGGCTTTGCATCCAGATCCTGAGGATGAAGATTCAGATGATTATGATGGAGACGAATATGATGTGGAAGCCCATGGTTAGTGAAGTGGATTTTTTTAAGTGTTTGTGTATGTATTTAAAACATTTGTGTATGTGTGTTTCATTTTAAACATGTATTTGTATAGCATATGGGATTATATTTCTTTGTATCTCTGAAGTATCCATGTAACTTGGTTTTTAGTAAAAGTGAGTGGCACAATTCATCTCTCAGTCAAGTTAGAAAATGTTACAGGAGTCCCAAGCTTGAGCGCAAAATATAGAGATATGTTTTCTTCCCCCCTCTGGGGGGAAAAAATAGAAATAAATGGAAGGAAAGACTATGATAAGATAGTGGGTAGTTGGGAAAATCTTTTTAAGTTGATGAAGTAGCTCCCAGAAAACAAGCCTTCTCTCTCCACCTCTTGGAACCTGTATCATCTACATCTTTAATGTGTTCCCTAAACCTCCTCATTGCCAAGGTGATGTCTTTTTCCCAGAACCATACTTCATTTATCTAAGATTATCTCCCTTTACCTCCCCAGAGCAAAATACAGTCGCTAGCTTGGTATAGTCTTGTTACTTGAGGTGTCTGCTGTTCTCTTCTCTTTTCTCATGGATACCAGTTTGGCTCCCTAAAGCTATTGCCTCCACATGTACCACCTCCTGGCCTGAGACAGACTCATTTCTGGGATTCTGCTTTATATATACCTAAATACATCCTCATCTTTGCTGAAGTTTCAGGGTAATTTAGTTTTTAAATCCTGTTTGTATTTTCCAGAATTTCTGATGTTTTAAAAGCAGGATGCATTTTAATCAGGAAAAAAGACTCGTAAAATTCCCACCTTGGGATAAAACTCTGTAACCTTAGGAACACCCTCTTTTCCTTCTAGTCCCTGGACATTTGATTCTTTGGGAATTGCTATATACTGGCTTGTTATCTCTCAGAATCCCTTCTCATTTTAGAGAGTAGAGACATTTTCTGTATATCTTTGTCTTCAATAGATGGTTGGTGTGTGTATGTTGAATAAATGTTGAGTGTTTTCCTTGAAGCCTTTTTTCACTGTGCCTTATCTTCAGTAGATGCATTATTGATTGTCTTTTTTCCCCCTGTTTTAAAATGGCTTAAAAGCTTTTTATTTATTTAGAACAAGGGCAGGGGGACATCCCTACATTTTATACCTATGAAGAAGGATTATCCCATTTAACAGCAGAAGGCCAAGCCACACTGGAGAGATTGGAAGGAATGCTTTCTCAGTCTGTGAGCAGCCAGTATAACATGGCTGGAGTCCGGACAGAAGATTCAATAACAGATTATGAAGGTGAGTACTCAGAATTAATTCTTTATAGTGTAGGAAGCAAATGTAGAAATACGTAGAATGGGAATTATATGTAAATTTTTAAAAACTTTTTTCCCTAACTCGCAAAAATTTGTGTTTTGTATTCTTTTGACTCAGCCTTTATCATTTGTTCCCTGCCAGTCTAATACTGAGTGCTATGGATTTTTCCTTTAAATGACTGTTTTCAGATTTCCTTGCTATAACTACTACTGTGCTCCAAACATAGGTCCTTTTTTCCTCACACTGGATTTATAGTAGGAAATATTTTGCCTCAAATCATTCTTTCCTCCACCTCACTGCGCCATATTGATCTTCTGAGAACATTCGGTGTCATTGATATTCACCATATAAATTCTCTCGGGCTCTGGAGAGACACCTCTGTCTCTGCGCCTCTTGTCTCCAATCTTGTACCTGCTACCCTCAAGAAAATATTCAGGTAGTGTTCTTATGTCTGAAATCCTGATGGAAGCACATTATATGTATTTACTCATTTAATCCTTCCAAGAACCCTCTGGTAGATGTTGTTTAGCCGCTTCAGTAGTGTCTGACTCTCTGCGACCTTATGGACCTTATGGGCTGGGCTCAGTCCATGGGATTTCCCAGGCAAGAATACTGGAGTGGGTTGCCATTTCCTTCTCCACAGTAGATGCTGTTATGATCCCCATTTTATAGATGAAGAAACTGAGGCACAGAAAGGTCACATACCTAGTTTGCAGTCAAATAGCTAATCAGTGGTAAGGGGATTAAATAAGCTAATGTGTAAAAACAACCTGCCAGATACTATTATGAACATATCTTGCATCCTCTATGTATTCAGTTCAGTATTTTGTATTGATACAGAATCTTAACACTTATAATTTTTAGTGATGCAGAATGTTCTTAAAGAGGATTGCCGTAATTTTTCTTTTATTGATATTTACATTTCTCTCATAATGTGATCATTATCTCCATGCACATAGTGTTCTGCCCTGAGAGTCCTGAAGTTCTGGGATATTTAGTTTGGAATAATTTAGGCTATGAGTCACGTTACTGTTCGTTACGTCTCCTCTCCGTTTTAAGCCCTACATGGTGAGCCTCTCACACGCTCTAGGGTTAGGTGACTCAGATGTTTCTAGTGCTGTGCTGAAATCTTAGCTGAAAGAATTCAAGATACATCTTTTTTTACTACAGAGATTAGCTGAAGAGTACCCTTGGACATTCAAAAACCTTTCATCACTGAAGGCTTTTTTTGTTGTTTTTAATTATAGAGCTTTTTATTTAATGCTTTATAGCAACTGACTTTAAGGTCACAAACACTTGTTGCTAAAGTGAGATAATTGGACTTGTATTCCTAAGCCTCACTGGCATATTGAGTTGCCTGTACATAAAACTTCTTCAGCTTAAACCATTTGCTGTCTTCTTAAGTTCTGGGTACCCACATCACTCTTGTTTCCACTTATTTAGTTTGACCTGTGCAATTTCCTTTTTTTAATTTATTTTTAAAAATAATATATTCATGGTATGCAACATGATGTTCTGATAAATCCATAGTGAAATTTCAACTGGTGGCATTTCGGTGCTTCATGTGTTTGTTTATGTAAGAGGTATTTGTTGAGCTACTGTGGCAGGTAGAGAGAATACAGGAGTGCCTAAGGAAGATGCAGTTTTATCTATCAATGGCATTCTAGTGGAGAGAAAAAGAAATTAACTAGTTAGGTAGTTATAGTACATTGTGGTACAACATTTGAGATAAAGGGGAAGCTTGAGGAACTATGGAATCAGAGGCTGGGCAGTCAGGGAGAGATTCAAACTTCATGGAGTAAGTGACATTTAAGCCAAAGTCTGAAGATAAATAAAAATGAACCAAGTGAAGAGGGATTACATACAGTTTGGGGAGAGAGGCAGGTCAGGGTGTCAGTCATGTGTGAAGGATCAAGAGACCATTCAGCTTTGGGGAACTGAAAGTTCATTATATCTGGACTTCTTGAGTGTGATGGGTAGCTATTATAGCAACAGATAAAGGTGGAATAGTGAACTGGACTGTATAGTAAAGGAACTTGAAAGCTGTATTAAAGAATGTCAACCTGTGTTTAAGTCAGTGGGAAACCATTGAAGAATTTTAGTTTGATTAGTGTTTCAGAAGATGACTCTGGCTGTGATACAAAAAATTAATTGCAGAGGGAAATACTAGAGGAAAGAACAGAAGCCCTGTTAAGTAGCTTATGATTTAAATTACATGAGAGATGGGAGTGGCAGTAATGTCAAAAGACTGAACAAATTTGAGAGGTATTTGAGAGATAGAAGCAGCAGAAGTCAGAGATACGGTAGGGTTTCTGGGTTGGGCAAACAAGTATCCTTTTGGAAAGGGATGTATTTTCTATGTGGAAAGAGGAGTTAATTTTTTTTTTTTTAGTTAATTTTATATAAGTGTTTTATTTGTATGTCCTGCTGAATGTCCAGGTGGTGGGGTGCCAGTGGGCTGTGGGCAGAAGCCAGTTTGTGGTGGGCTAAAGAGTTGAGTGTGAGTAGGAGGTGAAGAAGTGGAGAAAACAGCTTTAGACAGCTCTTTCCAGAGGGCTCTTTTTTGTTTGTTTGTTCTCCCCATTTTTTTTTTAATGAGATTTAAAAAACAGAGATAAGTAAGAATCTCACTTTACTAATTTATTTCAGTCTTTTCTATTGAATTATGTTGTAAGCTTAGATAGTACTTCATGCTTTAAAAAAAGAAGTCACACAGTAAAACACCTCGCAGTTCTGTGAAGAGTGAAAAACGGATGCTTGCTGCGTTTGAAAGTCCCTGCCTGGAGTTCTTTTCAGTGCTGAGACTGAGAGTTGCAAAGTAAAAGTGAAATACACAGACTAATTTTAACTTGGCCTAAATCCACAGGTGGCATTTTTCTTTGTCTGTTCCTTGGTAGTTTCAATTTTCAAGAGAAAGAAATAGCAACTCTTACCAGCAGAGGGCGCTAGCTTCCTTCTGGTTGAAATCTAAGCTGACTCTTCACTATGGGAAGTGCTTAGTAGACTTGCTCAGTGGTTAATTTTTTCTTCAGATGGGATGGAGGTAGATACTACACCAACAGTTGCTGGACAGTTTGAGGATGCAGATGTTGATCACTGAAAATGATGGATGCTGCTTTAGGGTGAGTATTTTCTCCCTTGTCACTGAACATGAAAATCATGTGAAACAATTGATTTTTATTTTCAGATTTGAGGAGAACTGTAACAAATTAGCAGTTGTGGGAAAATGTTGTTTAATTCATTTATGAAATTACTTGAAACTATGTAGTTTTTGCCTCTAAGAAATCAAGATCTGCCAGCATGGGTAATGTTCAGGTTAACATTTACTGAGCACTTACTAGCTGCCAAGCACTTTGCTCAGCATTGAGAGAACATGGAAGAATAGACACTGATCTTCAGTGAGTCAGGAGAAGGACATTACCCTTTGTTGAAAAGCAGATCTCTCTGGTTGACTCATGTGGGAGTGGCAGAATTTGAGGTCATGTCCTGCTCTGCTCTTGAGTCAACTTTTCCCACTTAAAATATTTGAAACCTTATCATCTCATCAAAAACACAAAACAGATTTGCCGTAATAATTCACAAAGCAGATTATTGCTTTTGTGACTATAACATCTTATAGTAAACATGAATTGTGATAATGAATCTCAGCTTTCCTCTCAGCTGCTGCCCGTGGAACTATTAGAAAATAACCTTAAAAGTTCTGTGATTTATGTCTCTTTATTTCTGTGACAATTTACTTCTGTCATTGGTAGCCATATCATCTAAAATCAGCAGTTAGCTTAAAGTATGTGTTAACATTGTTGGAGCTCTGTTAATATAAAATTTCAGATTTCACAGTTCTGGATATCAGTATTTCACTGTTGAAATAATACTTTATGGGAAATCTTTCAATACCAATATGTCTTCTTTCCTTATTGCTGAGATTCTTATTTATCACATTCTTCATATTATATGGATTTTTTTCAGTAATTTTTGTTAAAACTGAGAAACAGATTTTTTTATCTGACTTTAACATATTTCTTCTTGAAAAGGGACTATTCAAAGAATACCAACTACTCTATTAATAAGATGGAGAAACTTATTTGGTATGTCACTAATGGTTACACAAAAGGAATGTTACAGCATTTTTCTGGTGAGAATTCATAGGATTCTTTGTAATACAATTTTTATGATGAAATAACTGTAAAATAGCCACAAACTTTCTAATGAGCTGATAATTTGTTTTATGTTCATTTTGTGCTACAGCTGGAGCAAAGAGAGATTTTTATTCATAAAGTGTATGCATGTTATTCATCTGGATAATGAGTTAATTATCCAGAATTAATCTTAATTAATTAATCTTAATCCCAAACAATGTCTGTAAATTTTTAATTATTTAAAATTACATTTGCCTTTGAGGCGAGAATAAGAAATAATTCGAGTATGTAGGCAGGTATTAAAAATTTCAAGATAATGAAACTAAGACCTCTCGATGCACAAGATAGAGTGGGGGGGGGAAGGCACATGAGTGGTGAAATCACAGCTCCACTACATTACCAGCTCTGTGCCATCAGACAAGGAGTATAACTTCTATAATTCTCAGTTTCCCCTTTGACAAATGAAGATGATAGTAACTACCAGGCAGGATTATTGCAAAGATTGAAATATAACATCTGTAAGTCCTCTGGCACTCATGACTAGGCATTTAATAAATAATAGCTATTAGTATAAACACTGTAAACCTTTTGTTTTTCAGATTCTGCTCATAACTGTAGGAGAGAACTTGGTGCCTCTTCCACTGTGGAGTGGGTGTTGATGAAAGTCTTTTTCTTTCTCCAAAACTTACCTGAACCAGTTCTTTCTTGAGACAGAGTATCCTGAGACAAGAAGCTGTCACCAGCACAAGAAACTATGACCTTTATTAACAAAGGTGGATTAACTTAATCAGGAGGGCTATTTGTAGTTTATGATTTACCCCAAACCTTTGTGTCTAGGTGTACCCTCTGAGTAGGCCTATGGTTCCCACCTTCACTATATGCATCCTCAAAACCTAGTAGGACTAAGTGGTGGAAATGCACTGGCATTTGAAGGTGTAGGTACACTGTGTGGGAAAGAAAGGCTGAATCTAAGCTATACTCCTTAGGGCCTAAGGATACCCTTAACTCCTTAAAAAAAAACAGAGGTCTCAGCGAAATCCTGATCTCTGCACTTTCCACAGGGATAAAGGTCTTTTTACTAATTGGGGACCCAGGTCAGTTTACTCTAGGGAGCCTCTTCAGAAATAGCCCAGCCACACATACTACCACTAACACAAGTGCTCCTCCCTAGCCTTTGCTCCTTTCACCATGTTTCATCATTCTGTTCTGTTATAACCGCTTAGGTTGTATCCTTTCATTTCCAGCCTCTCAGGTCAGTTTCTGTAAAAGAACAAGTGAAATTGGGATGAAGTTCTCAAAGTATTTCAGATAATTGTTTTGTCTTTGTGATAGCTTAACAAATAAATTTAGGTTTTCTATATTATTGTGCTCTCATTCTTGACTAAAACTATTAATGAGAAACATTTTTTAAAAAATGAGTGTTTTGACAAAAAATGAGATTCTTGTTGGTCTTTGACTTTTGTTGAGAATGTGAACATGGAATGAGTGAGAAATGTATAGGTCTTCTGAAAGACAGGGCAAGGTCATAACACATTGCAGAGGGATTTCTGCTTCTTCCATTTGAATCAGGAGTGATTTCTCATAGCATACTTTTCAACTCTCAGTTTTCAGAGATACCTCTCAGGCTGATTTATAATTACAGGTTTATACCTGGACTTTATGACCAAAAAAAAAAAGGTTAGAAAAGCTCTTCACAATTTCCTGACTGACTAGTGACTGAACTAATTTGTCACCACTGAAGCCAGTGTTCTTTTCAGCCCTTTTACTTGGTTTCCCTCCTCTTGCACGGTAGACTGGAAAAACTAATATTCTTTCTTCTGACCAGACTCTAATAAATACTGAATTTGTTAAAACAAGCAAGTAATTGGCCACTTTTTACAGAGACTTTCTCTGTACTGTCCTGGGTTCTTCACATGCACTATGTGTATAATATTCTTAACCACCTTATGAAGTATAGGTGCTTTTATGATCCCACTTTAGGGATGAGGAAACAGTTACAGAGAGAGGTAAAGTAATGTTTAAGGTCATATAGATAGGGAGCTGTGATTTTTAAGCCTGTGCTCCCAGATACCATACAGCCTTACCATCTACCAGCAGCTGAAAGGAAGCACATTTTCTCTTTACTGCAGGGTTTTCGGTGTTAAAATTTCAGTGGACAGCACAGGAAGTTCCCAAATTTCTCTGCTAACAGTCTCAGTAGCACTCATGATTCTGTCCTAGACATTTATCCATTCTGCAGTAAGCAGTCTATGTATCTCATGGGCTCTTCCTAGAAATTCTGTTTGAATTGCTTTTTAAAGTCATGCTTACATACTTGTAATCATGACTTTCAGTGAAACATTAAGTGCTCTTTGATAACACGTCAACAAAATGTTGAGATCATGTGCACTGTGTTTCCTGTAGGCGCTGCTGTGGTCACCGTGGTATTGTGGATAAGGCAGTCAGCTAAGATGCAGGAGACAGAGCATCTAGTTCTGACTTGGCAGACAGTATTTAACCCCTCTGGACCTGCTTCCTCTTTGTAAAATAAGAGGATTAGACTTTCAATGTCTGAATGACTTAAAAAGATTCAACTGTAACATTCTGTATTAGTAGGAGCTGTACCCATAGCTTTGGGAAAATAAGAGAAGGTAAGAAGAGAAGGTAAGAAGGAAAGATCAGATCAGGCTGTTTTAAAAAACTCATAATGATCACTAAGCCAACATTTCTTTTTTTTTCATGGTGCTGTGATCTTTATTCCATTAAATGACCTTAAACCAACATTTCTTGATTCTATTTGAACTTAATTTTAGGGTTGCTGTAATTGGTTTGTTTCCTATTTCTTGAGGTAGAGAAAATTTAAAGAAAAGACATAGACATTCTCCCCCTATAATATGAGCCATCTAAAATATCCTTAAGGCTAGTTAGTGGTCATCTGTTCTAGATTCTGTTGTTTAAAACATAAATCCATTAAAATATCCCAGTGGATTTCTGCCTTCCTTAGATTACTTTGTCAGATATTGATACTTTTCTTTAAATGTTTGTTGATTATGTATTTTGAGATATTGTTGGGATCTTTGCTGGTATTGTTGAAGACGAGAGATTATACACAGATGATTGTAGTATGTAGCCCTTCACTTCTGGAAGACAAGTGTGATTACTCATTGCTCAGAGAGATTTTAGATATTTAGATAAAGTTTTATTTATCTGCAGTATTTCAAATAGAATCACTATATAGCTAATTCTCATACAGATAATGTTTTTCAAGTATCTCTAGAACGGGTGAATCTGGTACCACCTTCTGTGACTTATCATTGAGTCCCTCAGTCACGTCCGACTCTGCAGCCCCATGGACGGTAGCCCACCAGGCTTCTCTGTCCATGGAATTCTCCAGGCAAGAGTACTGGAGTGGGTTGCCATTTCCTTCTGCTAATTCTAAGAAAATCCCTTCTGAGGCTTCTAATAGAATTGTTGCCATCCCATGACAAAGAAGGTAAAATTGAAAAATATTTTCATTAGCATATTCTGTCTACTCTCTATATCTAATGTGGGGGACTTAATAACTTCAGATGAGAAATCAGAAAAACTTTTTGGGAGAGCAGTGGAACTTAGAATTGTTTCTATTTTTTTTTATTTTATTTTATTTTTTTTTTTCAGAAAACATTATTTTTTAATTTTGAAATACAAATTTTAAATAAAAGTAAGGATCATGTGTACATAAATTTGAGAGACATTTTTATAAAACATTTACATTTAGAAATATTCAAGATACATATTAATCAAGATGTATGTTATTCTAGACAATTTATCCTTTTTGTCACATTTTTTAAAATTATTCAAAGAATGCCTTGATATATTCTCCATAACTCATAGAGGAGGAGACCTAAATTAATATTATATTGTCATTTATTCAACATACATTTTGAGCATTTATTCTGTCCTGCATTGCTAGATATGGAATTTTCCAGGCAAGAATACTGGAGTGGAGTGCCATTCCCTTCTGTAGGGTATCTTCCTGACCCAGAGATTGAACCCATGTCTCTTACATCTGCATTAGCAGGCATGGTCTTTACCACTAGAACCACCTGGGAAGCCCAATTGTTAGGTATAGAGGATACAATGGTAGCAAATGCCAATATGTTCTCATGGGTCCAATTTGGAAGAAAGATATAATTCAGATGATTACATTATCAATAGAATTGTTTTTAACAATAATTTTAAGAATATAAATAGAAATATATAACTTGGGGATGAGGCTAAATAAAAGTGTATAAGGCTAATTCTTAGGATTTTATTTTTGGATTATTTTGAAGTTTATATGAATCACTAACAGCAGTGCCTGAAAGATGATGCAGTAAATGGTAATTATTACCAATAGTAGTTAATTCTTTCCATAGCAGAAAGAAGTGCCTACAAATACAATGTTAACTCACCTTTTAGAATACATTTGAGATGCCTGATATTTAAAATTCCACTGAGCTCTTAAAAGAGATGTGATAAAATTATGCATTTTTTCTCAAAGGACCTTCAGGCCTTCACTGCAAGTCTGTACTCTTGCTCTACAAACAAGTCCATTATACTTGAGCATCTAGTTTCTTTTGCATGTTACAGATTAAAAAGGAGAAAAGGGTGGTCACATCAGGCATATCAATAGCAGCATTAGTAAGTAGCAGACAGAATTAGGAAGAAAAGCAAATACATATTACCCCAAAATACAACCTTCATAGTGTATAATGCAAATATATATGAGGATAGTATATCAATTTATGTTCATAAAAGTATGATCAAAATTACCAGCCTAAATTCTATTTTTAAATAAATCTAAAACTGGCTAATTTAAGCAGGGAAAAAAGAAGTATTAGAAGGCTATTTGGTGGCTCACGAAATGGACATGAAAGCTGAAATAAACCAGGCTCAGAAAAAGGAACTCCAACTGGTTTACATAAGACGTGATTCCTCTGGGTGTTAGGCTGATTTAATTGTTTTGTCTTTGAGTGACTCACCACAAGGTCCTGATTGGCACTCTGTGTGTTGCCAGAAAACAGGAATATCTGGCTTGTTCAGCTTCTGTTGTGGAAGGGCACTGCCCCTGCCCAGATTCTCACAGTGGTGGATTACTCCAAATAGAAAAGATCCTTGGATACTGGCTTGCAAAGTTTATAGCTGGGCTTCCCTGGTAGCTTAGTGGTAAAAAATCTGCCTTCAGTGCAGGAGACACGGGTTCAATCCCTAGGTCAGAAAGATCCCCTGGAGAAGGAAATGGCAATCCACTCCAGTATTCTTGCTTGGGAAATCCCATGGACAGAGGAGCCTGGTGGGTTACAGTCCATGGGGTTGCAAGAGTCAGACACTGAGGCTTAGCAACCAAAAAACAACTGCAAGCCTAACCCTTAAAACTTTATAAATTGGGGTTGTAAGTATACTATCAAGGGTGAAACAGACCACCAGCCCGGGTTGGATGCATGAGACAAGTGCTCAGGGCTGGTGCACTGGGAAGACCCAGGGGGATGGGATGGGGAGGGAGGTGGGAGGGGGGATTGGGATGGGGAACCCATGTAAATCCATGGCTGATTCCTGTCAATGTATGGCAAAAACCACTACAATATTGTAAAGTAATTAGCCTCCAACTAATAAAAAAAAAATCGGGGTTGTATTTAATTAAAGTTAAGGAAGACTTATAAAAACTGAGGGACATAGTGTTTGTCAAAATTTATTTTTTTAATTAAAAAAAATATTTTTCGCTGTGCTGGGTCTTTGTTGCTTTGCAGGGGCTTTCTCTAGTTTTGGTGCTACTCTTCACTGCGGTGCAAGGGCTTCTCATTGCGGCAGCTTCTCGTTGCAAAGCATAGTCTGTAGGGAAGCCATGCAGTAGTTGCAGCGTGCAGCTCAGTAGTTATGGCATGTGGGCTTATATGCCCTGAGGCATGTGCAATCTTCCTGGACCAGGGATCAAATCCGTGTACCCATATTGGCAGGCAGATTCCTATCCACTGTGCCACAGGGTAAGTCAAAATTGAAAGTGCGCATAAGTCCTCCAATTAAAAAAAAGATCCAGACCACCTGCTGAGTTTAAAAATAAAATGTTAGTGTATAGGAATGCAAGAGATTTAGTAATTAGCCTCCAACTAATAAAAATAAATGGAAAAAAATAAAATGCCCATGAGAGACCCAAAAACTTCACTTAAAGGAATTTATTTAAAAGATAAATTTTCACACTCGGAAAAGTCTAAGCACAAGTATATGAATAGTATCTTTATTTGTAAAAGACTGAAAATAAACTCAATGTCTATAATTAAGCCTGAGTGAACTATTTTTTTTAATTTGTTTATTTTTGTTGTAGGCTAATTACTTTACAATATTGTAGTGATTTTTGCCATACATTGACATGAATCAGCCATGGGTGTACATGAGTCCGTCCCCCACCCACCCCGTCCCAAACCCTCCTCCCACTGAGTGAACTATTTACAGTACCTCTGTACAGTGGAAAACTATATCCCTTAAAAAAAATAGAGCCTGTATACCAATACTTGGTAAGCTCCAAGGTCCATTAATTACGGTGGGGATTATATGTGTCATGTGCATATACATGATACATGAGAAAGTTATTTCTTGGAGAGGTAGGGGACAGAGGTAGGAGGGAAACTTGAGGTTTTTTTTCCCTGTTCATGAGTTGTCTCCCCTCAAAAAGATGTTTAAGTCCTAACACCCAGCGCCTCGGAATGTGACCTTATTTGGAAATAAGGTCTTTACAGAGGTAATCAAGTTAAAATGAAGTCATTAGGATGAGCCCTAATCTAACATTACTGGAGGGACACATTCTTATCTGAAGGGAGAATTTGGACACAGAGATGACATGGGCAGAGGGAAAGCCATGTAAAGGGACTGCTGTAGTGAGGTGTGTACAAGCAGAGGAATGCCTGAGTCTACCAGAGCTAGGAGAAAGGTCCAGAATAGATCCTTCCCTAGTGCCTTTAAGAGGGGTCATGACTCCTGACATCTTGACCTTGGACTTCTGACCTCCAGAGCTGTCAGAAAATTTCCCTTATTCTAAATCACCTCATTTATGGTACTTTGTTATGGCGTTACCAGAAAACTAATCCGTCCCCCCACAGTTGTATTTATTTTTAGTTCTACCAGTTTATTGCTACCAACCCATCTCCCTCAACCCTCAGGCGCGCGTGCTCAGTCATGTAACCCATGGACTGCAGGCCGCCAGGTTCCTCTGTCCATGGATTTTTCCAGGCAAGAATACTGGAGTGGGTTGCCATTTCATTCTCCATGTATTTTTTTTTAATCTGAGGAATAGGGATCTGGGCTTTATATTGTCATTTATTTTTATTTATTTACTTGGCTGTGTCAAGTCTTAGTTGTGGCATGTGGGGTCTTTGTTGTGGCTCACAGGCTTCAGATCTCATGGGAGTTCCCCAGTGGAGGGTGAGATCTTCTTTCACTGACCAGAGATCAAACCCCCATCCCCTGCATTGCACAGTGGATTCTTAACCACGGAACCACCAGGGAAGTCCCTGTATGTCAGTTTAGAGTTTAGAAACAGTTTAGAGTTTCAAAAAATCAGAAAATTTATAACTGTCATTCATTGTTTAAATACAAAACTCTGCAGGTAAAGGAAAAGTTAGTTATTACCTAATTTTGTAAATAATTTGTGATGAAATATCTTTGGCATATTAATAAGATAATGTTACCTAGAGAATATTATGTCCAGTGAAATAAGTCAGGAAAAAAATGTATATCACATATGTGGAATTGAAAAATAATACAAATGAATGTATATGCAAAACAGATTCACAAATAAAGAAAACAAACTTATGGTTACCAAAGGGAAGAAATGGAGGAGGAACAAATTTGAGATGAGATTAGTAGATATGAGCTATTAATATCACGTAAAAAGTAGATAAGCAACATGGACATTGCATAGCACAGGGAATTATAGCCATTATCTTGCAGTAACTTAATGAAGTATAATCTGTATTACAATCACTATGCTATACACATGAAAATAACATTGTTCTCAACTATACTTCGGGAGAAGGCAATGGCAACCCACTCCAGTACTCTTGCCTGGAAAATCCCATGGACGGAGGAGCCTGGTGGGCTGCAGTCCATGGGGTTGCTAGGAGTTGGACATGACTGAGCGACTTCACTTTCACTTTTCACTTTGACGCATTGGAGAAGGAAATGGCAACCCACTCCAGTATTCTTGCCTGGAGAATCCCAGGGACAGGGGAGTCTGGTGGGCTGCTGTCTATGGGGTTGCACAGAGTCAGACACGACTGAAGCAACTTAGCAGCAGCAGCAACTATACTTCAGTTTAAAAAAAGACTAATGTAACACATACCAACATAACTCACATACAATTAAAGCTCCCTTTGTAACCACTATCTCAAATAGTGGAATAACCACTATCTCAAATTTCGTATTTATTCAGAGGTAACCAGTATCCCAAATTTGGTATTTATCATAACTATGTGTTTGCATTTTTGCTCTATGTGTATATATCCTGTAAACAGTACATAGTATTGGGTTGCATGTTTTGTAACTATTACTAATTGAATCTTTCTGCCGTTTTTCCTACTTAGCACTGTAATAGTTGCATTCAAGTCCAGAATGGGCAGGGACTCCCCTTGTGTTCCAGTGGTTAAGAATCCACCTTGCAATGCAGGGGCTGCGGGTTCGATCTCTGGTCAGAGAACTAAGATCCCACATCCCATGGAGAAACTAAGCCCACACGCCTCAACAACTGAGCCCACTAGAGAACCCACAAGCTGCAACTGCTGAGCCCTCACACCACAGCTAGAGAATGCATGTGCCACAGTGAAGGTCCCATGTGACAGAGATCCACACACCAAAACTCAGGCCAGATGCAGCCAAGAGAGATGTGTCCAAAGAGATGGCCTTTTTTTGAAGTTTGATACAGGCAGCTCTCTAGCACAGCTCATTCATTCTCATGATGGGCATTTAAGATTCCAGTTATTCATTATTAAAGCAGTGCTGCAGCAAATATTCTATGCATGTCTTACGCTTGTATGCATGTGTGTGTTTGTTGCAGTACCTTTCATTTCATTACCTCTGCAGTAAGAAGTACCTTTCTGACCAGCAGGACTCACAAATGTTAATTTCTGCTAATCCCCCCCAAAGAACTTCATTTAAAATACGTAAATCTTAAACTCTGCTAGATTTTGCTAAACTGTTCTCCAAAACAATTGTGGCTATTTATAGTAATAGTTTCCACCATTAGGAAGTAAGATTAATTCCTTCTCTCTATCCTTATCAATTTTTTATATTGCCAGCCTTCTGAATTTCTGCCAACCTGATGAATATGAAAATAGAATTTCATCATGATTATAGTTTCCATGTTTCTGATTATTCGTGAGATTGAACACCTTTCTGCTTTGTACATTTGACTCTCTTATGGTTTTTTGCCTAATTTTTTTTCTTACTTGTCCGTCCTTTATATATTCTAGACTCCAATATCCTAGTCTGTGACATGTCTTCATTTTGTTTATGGTGTCTTTTAAAAGCAAGAAGTTGTGCAATCTTGTGTGCATTGAAAAGCAAGAAGTTGTGGAATTATTCCTTATGTAGGATGCTGTCAAGTGTAGTAGCCCTAGCAGTCTAATATAGTTTTGCTATAGCGTGTTTTTAAATAATGTGAACCAGCTCATGAATGATTGCTAAAATAGGGCAGTGCTGTCTATATACCCAGAAATCACACTGATTCATGTGCAGTTTTTCCCAGCACATTAATGTTTTACACCAACAGTTTTGTAATAGTTAAATCAAAGAATATATGCCTTTCAGTCTGAAATAGAGAGGTGTTGCATGATTTGATTGCTTTAATAGGATCACGCAGTAGAAACATGAAATTATTGCAATAATTTGGGCAAGAGTAAGTAGATGGAGGCTTGACCAAACTATGCTGGTAGGCCATAATGAAAAGTATGAAACCCTACTACCCTAGAAAAACACATGTGCACAAGAATGTTTATTGAAGCATTGATTTAATAGTGAATAACTACAAATGCCACCAATAGAATGGATACACTCTGCAATTTGAATTAACTAGAGCTGCATGTATTGAGTTATATATTAGACAACAAAGTATAACTGTTGCACATACAGATGGATATGAGTCTGGAGTTCAGGACAGTTGTATAAGCTGGACATAGAAATTTGTCTGTTATGATAGAGTTGCTGTAAAACCACAAGATTGGGTAAAATTACCAAGGGAGTAAGTAGAAATAGAAAAGATCTCAGAGGACTGAGCCCCGGGAAGCTATCATTTAGTTTGGAGGAAAGGAGGAAGAATAAAAGAAGGCAATGATTTGGAGGAAGTGAAGTGATTCCCAAGGAGAAAGCAATAAACTAGCAAATGCTGCTGATATGTAAGAAGTATGAGACGTTGACTTAACATTAAAGTCATTGATACCCTTGGCAAGAATTTCAGTGGAATGGTGGAGTTGAAGGCCTGACTAGAATGCTTCAAGAAAAAAATGGGAAGAGGAAAACTGAACTTCTTCAGACTCACATCATCACATCTGCTTACCTAACTCTTCTTCTGCCCATATATTCTTCCCTTCTGTCTTGTTACTATGAACCATCTGTGTGTGCTTCTAGCTAAGGCCTGCCCCTTCAGTTGCGCACTTGCTTTTATCTTTTCTTACCTATTAAAAACTGAACCTGGGAAATCTCCCCTCCCTTTCCGACATCATCACTTTCTCTACTGCATCATTCCTCTCAGCATGTAAACATGCCAATATCTTTCCCACTTTAAAAAAAGAAATTCTTTCTTGATCCAATTTCCCCCTTTAGATACCACCCACATTTTCTTTGTTTATAGCAAAAGTCTTTGAAAGAACTGTCCTCCTGCTATCCAGTTTTTCTTACATTTCATGTATGGAGGCAGGCATGGAATAAGTAGACAGTTGGAATTAATTATATTGTGATTAAGCCATGTGAGTATGAGGATTTAGAGGAACAAGGGAATTAAGATTCTATGCAAGAGTGTAATTTAAGCTGCTTCAGAAGAAAGTAATTGATAGGGGAGAGAGATGTGAAAAGGTGGTAGTATCAATGGACCCAAGTTCCCCATGGGGGTTCACAGTATCATTGGAGATAAAGAAAGTAGGGTGAAGTGAGCTGGAGAGAGGGGTTAGTGGTTGGGGAAAGAGGTGTTTGAGGTCAGAGAAGAGTCTGAGTTATTGGTAATGACAAGCTCAAGGTTATGACCAAATTTGTAGCTGAGGCAGAAGAGAAAGGAAAAATTACTGGAGAGCCTTTCAAAGTTCAGCCAATGAAGTGGGAGGCCAAGATACTGGAAGGATCATCTTTGTAAGTATTGAAATCACCAGCAAATGTAACTGGAGTAGTGCAGAGAATGAGTGAGAAAGGAACTATACTCCTAAAAGATCAAGAAGGAATTGAGGGGGCTGTACAGTAGGCACAATAGATACGGTAGACAGAATTACAGTACGGAGTACCGAGGTAGAAGATGGCATGGTCTGATGACATTATTAATAGAGGCGGCAGAGAACAGAGCCAAGCTGCCATTTGAGAGGGCTGCAGGAGCAAATCATGTCAGAAGTTATAACCTCTAATTCTGAGAAGTGAAGTTTAGAGAGCTGGGTATTTTCATAAATTAATACTCAGTTTTCTTAAACCACAGTCTCATGATAAAGAGAGATGAATTTTTAAAAATTATGTACAGAAAAAGCCATGAAACAAGTGAAATTCAGCTTCATGTTTGGAAGACATAGGGAGTGGCAAAGGGATTATTTTAAAGGGAGCGGTCTATTTTATTTTATTTATTTGGCTGCACTGGGTCTTAGTTGTGGCATGCGAGATCTTTAGTTGAGGCATGTGGGATTTAGTTCCCTGACCAGGGATAGAACCTAGGTCCCCTGCATTGGGAGGTCAGAGTCTTAGCCACTGGACCACCAGGGAAGTCCCGGGACCAGTTATATTGTGTGGTTGTAATAGCAGAATTCAGGCCTAATGTTGACTCATCTTTTTTATTTTTTTTAAGAGAAGCTAGAACTGTGGATTTTTGTGTTAAAAAAAAAATATATTACAAATGCTAGCTTGTTTGAAATACTGTGCAGATCAAATGAAACACGTCAGAAATTCCACTTAGCCATTGTTGCAATTTTATGAACTCTGCTTTTTAAAATAGAAACTACTATGTCTATGTTTGTTAAGTTCAAGAGTCAAAGTCCATGACCCTCAAACTGGCTGCCTTGTTGGGTAGCCTGCAGCTGTTGAGTTCAGTCTGCAGGTTTATGGAGAGTGACTATCACAGGCCGATCATCAAGCAGCACTTAAATCACCTGGAAGTTTATCAGTTGCTTAATTGATTATTACTCAAACAGATCTTATTTCATCCCCACACCCCCCCAACTTTTTCTTTCTTTTTGCTTTCATTTCTAACCCTGATGATGGAATTCCTTTGAAGAAAAACAGTTAGCCTTTAACGGCCTGAACTTTAATAAAAGAGAGCTTCTAATAGAGGAAAACTTGAAGGTTCTTTAAGCCTGAAAAAACAGACTGTAACATTATAAAATATTTAATGTTTCTTCAAAATCTTCAGTGTTCCTTCAGTCTTTTTTTTTCCCCTTCAGTCTTAATGATGGCTGAGAAGATATTTTTGTATTGAAGTAGGAGTCTAAAGATGGTATTTGACTGTGTTTCACCTTGGGCAGAGCTGTAAACTCCCTTCCAGACTTAGTTTCCTTATCTATAAAACAGATATTAAAAATACATGCCCTACGTACTTCATAAAGTAGCTGTTACAATCAAATGAGAACGTGAAAATCTTAAACTTTGTATGAGTGCTTTAGTAAAGTCTGTTAAAGAATGACAGCTTGCCTAAAGCTTCTGAAATTGCCTATTTAGAGAAAATATTTTAGATTTTAGAATATATTTAAAATTCAGGAAACCCCTTGAGTATCAGTAGATATCTACTTCTAATAGCAACTTTCCTATTGAAAGATGACACTGCTGATGGTATCATTGTGCGAGGCAGTGGCTGAAAAGTATCCCTCTCCAGTTCTGTAAGCATGACTGGTTGTACTTTGGTTAAAAATCTTGCTCCTTCAGATGACACCTGATACACATACTCTTTCTTGGTCCCACCATCATCTTCCCTTCCCTTCTCACTCTACTCAAGTTTCTTTTTCATCAAAATTAACAATTATCACTTGAGATTTAGACTTAATGTAGTCTTTTCTAGCAGCATTTAATACACACTTAAAAGAACAAGCCTTAACTGAGAAACACAGGATACTTCATTTTCACAGTAATTTTTTTTAAGTTCCAGTGATGAAAACTCGAAGGCAGCTTCTTCAAAGGAAGATAATGTTGACGAATCCAGTGCAACCAGTGTTGAATATTAGGTGATAAAATCTTTATCACATCCAGCTTGACTGTCCTGTAATTGTCTGAGTCTTTTAGCATAGTTACTCCTTTTTATTAGTTGTGTGGTTGTCATATAGCCATGGGAGGAAAAAATTGAACATCAAAATCATCAGCAATATACCTGAAAGACAAACAGTAAATAGCAAAGTAAAACAATATAATCTTTTAAGAAGTTTATGATCCATAGTTATAATTTAAGATTATATATAATTATTTACCACGAAATTTGTAGAGGTGTGTTTAAAAGAATTAGCTACATCAGTTCTACATAAAACGTGTAGATATTTTATTTATTTTTGGCCATAGCACATGACATGTGGGATCTTCGTTCCCCAACCAGTGATCGAACCCATGCCCCCTGTGGTAGAAGCACTGAGTTTTAACCACTGGACCACAGGGAAGTTCCATCATGTAGATATTTTAAAGTCTAATATTCTCACATGATTTTTCTTCAACCATGAATCATTAAACACAGTACATACTTGGAAAAACCAGTAGGATCTAAATAATGAATTCAAAGGATAAATAAAAATAGAAAGATCTGGAGTTCTGTTTCTAGCCCCATTACTGACTTGCTAAGTGAGAAACTCGACTTGGGTCTCCATTTTAATCTCAACCATTAATAGCTTTTAGAACTGTATTAAGCAAAGTTTCTGAAACAAAAATTTCAGTTGACATTTTAAAACTTGAATATAAATATGCTTTTAAAAATCACATTAGTAAATTTTCATTTTTGAGGTCATTTCAGATAAATCTAGCATGTGTATAATACGTAATTTAAAAACATTTTTATATCAAAGATTTAAAATTTTTCAGTGGGAAACAGAGACAGAGGGGACTTAGCCATGGGACTCAAATCACTGTCTAAAAGAGAAGTCTGTGGTGGTTAATGGTTTTATCTTAAGGTATGTAGGTTTAAAGCTCTATTGTTGTTCAGTCACTTAAGTTGTGTCAGACTCTTTGTGACCCCATAGATAGCATGCCAAGCTTCCTTGTCCTTCTCTGTCTCCTGGAGTTTGCTCAAATTCATGTCCGTTGAGTCAGTGATGCTATCTAACCGTCTCATCCTCTGCCGCCCCCTTCTCCTTTTGCCTTCCATCTTTCCCAGATCAGAATCTTTTCCAGTGAGTTGCCTTTTCCCAGGTGGCCAAAAGTATTGGAGCTTCAGCATCAGTCCTTTCAGTGAATATTCAGGGTTGATTAAAGGTAGGCTTAATGCTCTAAATCAGTTAAACTTAGATTAAGAATGTGTTTTTATCTCATGCAGATTTGATAGTTTACTCCTGTTTGATAAGAGGAAATTAAGGTTTGACTAATATTTGGAAAACTTAACAAATTTTTAAAAGATGAGCCTGTTTTGCAACCAGAAGCTTTAGATTAAAAAAAAAATCAGAATCAATCTTATTCACAAAATTTGACATTTTCTTTATAAAGTTAGAGTCAGAAAATAAGACATTACATTTAAAACTTTATAAAAATGGAGTTTCAATTTTATAGAATCAAATAGAATCTGCTAATTTTCATTATATGAAATATATAAGCTAGAGAATTAATTCTATATACATCCTTATAGTCACATTTCTAACATCTTATTAATTTGGAGGAGGTGGCAGGGCGCTCCTGGGTTCAATCCCTGGTCAGGGAACTAGATCCTATGTGCCGCACCTATGAGTTGGCATGCCACAACTAGATCCCATATGCCATGACTGGAAAAAAAAAGATCCCACATGCCATAATGAAGATCAATGATCCCATGTGCCGCAACAATGACCTGGTGCAGCCAAATAAATAAATAAAAAAACTATTAGTAGACCTGTCCAATTAGTGACCTTTTTAACTTCTTTGTGAACTTCAGTGACCTTTTTTTACTTAAAAATCAAGAACAGATAATTTATCTTTGAAGAAGTTACTAGAAAACACTAGTAATGAATAGATGAAAAAAGTTATCTTTATTAGCAGCTTAAAATACAGTTTCTTTCTGATATTCTTCATGTTTAATATAGATATTACTGAGCATAACAGATGCTAAATGTGAGGAAAATTCCTAAATGACAGGAATGGAGGGTGAATGGGAGGAGTAAAGTGTCATGGCTATTCAAACAGGTTATGCCAATGTTTTCTTCTGTAGGTACCCTCCCCTCCCCGTGCCCTCTTTTTTTCCCCCACAGAAATGAGCAACAAGAAACAAAACGCAAACTGTGGATAAAAGAAAAATGAACTAATAGAAGGCCAGTTACCCTCATATTCATTTATAGCTGTGAATTACAGTTAGGCTTAAAACAGATGATTAAACAAAATCAAGAAATGCTGATAACTTATATAAGGGTATGCATATCATGATTACAGTTATTTTGTAACTTTTTTGTGTTATTTGACCTATTTGAGAAGAAGAGTTTTACATATCTGACCCAGATAGAAATAATGGGAATGCAATTTGTGGAAAATTTTAAAACTACATTTATTATAGTTCTGTATTGTTTCATGAAATGCTGTTTGACAAAATGGGTCAAATGAGCCAAATAGTATTTTATTTGGAGCTCACAAACTTGAAAAAACAAATTCCTTTCGCAAAAAAAGGTTATTTTAAAAAAATTTTTTAAAAAAAGGTTATTTTTTAATGGAAGTAATCCTCACTTCTTTGCCCTCATATCTGAGAGCATATTAAAGAGATATTAAACTTCAAACTTACTATTCTTAACTTGTTTCTTTGAAGACAAAAGCAGTTTTAAAGGATACTGCCCAAAATAAAATGTTATTTTGGGCATAATATTTCATACCTTTTTTGTTTTCTTTTTTGTTCCTACTCTGGCTTTGAAAATTGACATATTACAGTGACATTCCATATCGTATTTTAGTATATTCTAATCTTTTCATCATATTGAATAAAAATATACTTACCTAAAGAAGGAGAGAGCCAATATACTATAAAAAACTGAAGGAATGCTTCATCAAAACACTTGAAATGCAGTGAAAGTGCCAAAGTTGGATTAAATATAGCTCCTGTGAGACTTCCTCCTGTAATACATATTAAGCAGAATGATACCAAACCATATATCTTACATTTTCTTGTAACTAGAAATACAGGGATTACTAAATAAAACTTTTATTTTAGGTATTTAAGTTTTCTTATTCTGTAATTTTCCTTTGAAGAATCACCTGGCATATTATAGAATATAAAAATATAGATTATAATATGCCAGGTGCAAAAAAGGCAGGAAGACAAAGAACATTAAGAATTTTCATCCAGTGCTTTTCCTATAGTATATTATAAAATACACATTGAAAGTTAACCTGCTCTGTTAGTATTCCTACAGTTTTATAAAACAGATTTGGCTGCCCTTCTTAACATTCATCAACTTGAATTAATAAAAATATAATGAAAATGTTGTTAAAATGGGCACAATACCCCAGGATCCTCTTGAACAGAAATAACCTTGGTGTTGAAACAAAAAGTAAAATAGACCAAAGCATTATCATTGATTCCACTTTTACTTGTCAACAGAGCCCTGAAGAAGTGGCTGTGAATGGTATGTGAATAACCTCAATAAAGTGGTTACAGAAAAAAAATTAATAAAAAAAGAAGTGACTGAGTAATCATGAAAGATCAGCACAAATTCTAACTGTTGCCTGCTTTTCAGGACTTAGGGTCCAGCTCTTCACTTAGGGTCTCTCTCTGAGATGGGGCTCAGGAATTTTATAGCTGTGGCCACACAGCAAGTGAGGAAAAGCGAAAGAGGCTGGACTGGCTGTCCAGTGGTACTCACCAACACTGTGGCTCAGCTTTTCACAACATACCCTGATTGTATCCCTGAGACAGAGACATTTCTGGTGGTGGTTCCATGTGGAAGCTTGAGCACACTCATCTGCCTCTAACTTAGCCACAGCAACAGATCAAAGATCTTTACAAATTTTACATGGACACACGCCACAAGAGCATGTTAACTGTTTTTATAAAATGCTGTGAAGTAAAATTGGAAATTAAGTGACCTTTTCATAAGATTTCACTCTTGACAGGCTGAAAACATTGAAGCTGTGTTGAGATAAGATGTTGAGAAATGAACTGAGTTCACTCCGTGGCTAAGAGTTTTTTCCTAGCATTCCAGCCCCACAGCACAATTCATATTCATGCCTCAGCAATTATAAATGACATCACATCATGGACCTTCAGAACTACTCTTGAATAGTCACATCCTGGAATGTTGAGCCTGCAAATGCCAGGGGCCAGCAGAATTATTTGGTTAGTGTGTGGTCATTTCAAATTAATGCCACAAAAAATTACTGAGTTCTTACATTCTGGACACCATGAGCAGAAAGGTAAGAACTCACACAGATCTTTCCACACAGACTACACAATAAAATATAATGTAATATGTGCCGTGATAATACAAGTGACCTGTGATTTTTTAAGGCATTTATCAATAGACAGCCATTACCTTCATAATTAGTTTGCTTCAGTATTGCCATTAGGTCTTTGGTATTTTTATTAGGTCTAAGAACACTACCATTTGGTTTTATACCACTCTAAAACTCCAGTTACTTCATACTCTTTGTCTTCTAATCCTCCCATCACCAGTTCTGCTCAGTGTAACTTGGTAGATGCTGCTTCTCCTAAGATGCACAAGTCTGTTCCTCTCTCTTGAGTATGGACTGGTTTTGCAACTTGCATTAACAAATAGAATGCAGCAGAAGTGATGCTATGTGAATTCTGAATGTGAGGGGCAACACTGAATTCTAGGTTCAGGTCTCAATAAATCCATCATTGGCTTCTACTCCTTGCTGTGTTGGAACAATGTGCTGACCATGTACATGAGTTGGTCTAGGCTGATGGAGGATGAGAGGCCACAAGGGAAAAAGCTGAGGTGTCTCAGATGGCTGTTGGAACCAACTGCTGGACACACAAGTGAAGCACCTTTGCTCTTCCAAAGAAACCAACTGTCCAGCTATCTGATCTCAGGGGGATTCCCTATCTAACCCACAAAATCATGAAAAAAAAAATTGTTATTTTAAGCATTAAGCATAAGTTAACTGATTTAGAAATCCATTGTGTCAACAAAAGGTCCAAAAGATGGCATTGGCTTTGATATTTTAGGCTGGATCATTCTTTGTTGGGGTTGTCCTATGCACTGTGGGATTTTTAGCATTCCTAGCCTTGACCCATTAAATGTCAGTTGCATATTCATCTCCCCCATGTAACAAACAAAAATGTTCCCAGACGTTGCTCAAATTGTTTTATTGAAAACCACTGTCCTAGAGAACTACTGATACCTGTATACTAGTAGACACAAGGTTGTTTATTTATAATAGCAACAAACTGGGAAAAACCTAAATGTTCATTCATAAGAAAATAGCTAAATAAATAACTTTATTATTAATTTGGAATGCTGTTCAGTATTCAAATAATATGAAAGATCTCTTTACTAACACAGATATCCAAGATAGTATCATTGAACCACACCACTAAAAAAACATAAACTGCAGAAAGTATGATTCATCTTAATATGAGCTCACATATAATCATTTCTGTAGGGTCCTATCAATATGTACAATAAATGTACATAAGCGTTTGGAAGGACATGCACGCACAGAGGACTATACTGGTGAGAAGAGGAGGCAGGGAAGGAGAGGGGACAGGCATGAAGGATGGTAATCAAAAGGCATTGAAAGTCTCATTGGAAAAAAAAAGTCATCAGTATTGGTAGTGTTTCCATTTTTTACAAAAAGAACACATTCATGTATTTTGTAGTTAAATATGAATTATTTTAAAAGTAAGAATTATCCATCAGGCACAGAACTTGCCTGAAAAATTACTGAAAAATTAGTTACTATGTATTGATGTCTGAAGGGAAGAAGCCATAACACCTGTTGAAGAAGAGGTAGCAACAGGGAGATCCAGCTGGCTGCTAAGAATCTCAGAGGACAGTGTGAACGTGGTGAAATTAGGCCAGTCAAAGGACGGAGTTCCAAATGTGGTAATTATAGGCACTTATGTTTCTCAGTAGTCATAAAGCAAATCAAACTCTGTGACAGAATGACACTAAAATCATGCAAGACTTGCATAAAAGCTAGAGTGTCAATTAACTAATTTATAAATGGAATCTATAAATGGAATCACCCTTTCCAGTGACCAGACATCTGTGCCAGTTACTGTGGGAAGAACTTGGAGTACATTATTTTTCATGATAGTCTGAAGCGATAGTGTTATTCTCCATTTTAAGGATGAGGAAACAGACCTAAATTATCTCTCCTAAGGACAGAGTCCTTAGTCCAACTCCAAGAGGCTTATGCTCTTTACCACTGTATTATACTGGCATGGGAAAAACAAAAACAAAATATTTTGTGCCTTGTTTGAAGCTGTTTTTCATTTGTAGATTGGAACCTATTTCATATGGTTATTGTATTAAAAGTAAATATAATATATATATATATATATATATATATATATATAAAGGACTTAGCTCCTTTCTTTGACAAATAATGTATCCAAATTCTTCATGACTTAGAAGGATTCCAGAAGCTCCTGAATGGAGTAAAAGTGCAATTACTTTGGACATTTTAGTAGGCTTATTTTGGAAGCTCTTAGACATAAAATATGGAATACCCAGATATGTATTATTTCTTTTGATTTTTTTAAGTGAATAGACTATTTGCTATTTCATTCATTTTACTCATTCTAAAAATAATGAGTATTTATTTGTAACAGGTGACACTGTACTAAGTCCTGGTTATATTTCATAATGAATAAAACAGTTTTAGTTTCTGTACTCATAAAGCTTACTGTCTGGTGGAGGGAGACAGGCATTACCTCAGAAAACAAGTATATAACTAAAAGTTCTGCAAAGGAAATGAACAGGGTACAATAAGAAAGACAACCTACTTGGATGTGTAAAATAGATTTTTTCCAATATCTAATTAATTTATACAGTTCTCTCTTATCCTAGTCATTGAACCAAATTGTCCCCAAACCTAAATCTTCCTAAAGGAAGATTTGCTTGAAATTTGCATTAATAGTTTTATAGTTCTAATATGTTAATAAATCACAAAGCTTTTTCTCACTTTATTTGGGAAGCCAATAAATATATAAGTGTTAAAGGCATCAGTGGCCTCCATCTGCACAAATGTGCAGTGTGCTAAATCAATAAATATGCAATCAGATGCTTAGTCACTGGCTATCCAAGGAGCCTATAGCTATGTTGCTGAACAGTTATGTTCTATAAGCTTAAATAATCCATTCTTTTAATATGACCTGTATTAGTGACTTCTGGGTATCCTCAAATGCAAGTGATTAAAGAAATATCCCAGCATGCAACTTAGCCAAACCAGTACTAATATTATCTTGGTGGTGGTGGTTTAGCTGCTAAGTTGTGTCCAACTCTTACAACCCCATAGACCGTAGCCCGCCAGACTCCTCTGTCCATGGGACTTCCCAGGCAAGAATATTGGCGTGGGTTGCCATTTCCTACTCCGGGGGATCTTCCCAACCGAGGGATGGAACTCATGTCTCCTGCATTGCTGGCGGTCTTCTGCATTGTAGGTGGATTCTTTACTGCTGAGCCACCAGGAAGCCCAGTAGTGTTTTAGAAGTTAAAAAGAGAGAGACTGACATATTGAAGTAACTTGTAACAGTTCCTGACTTAGCGGATGCTTCCCCTGCCTTCCCTTCCCTATCCATTCTTAACTCCTTCCTGCAAAGTCCTCATGTCTGCCTGATGAGGTACACACTGAGCTAGTCCTAAAACAGTTCACTCTATTTAAATAGCTCTGACCTAAAGTTATGATTTATATCCATAGAAAATAATGGGGAGTGATGGCTTAGTGCAGCATTTCCCAAAGTATGCTCTCTTCTACTACACACTCCTAGACAAAAGTATTCCTATATTTGAAAAACTGTTCCATATCTTTCTCTTGGAGTTTCACGATAAACAGTAGCATAGTAAAACTCTGTGAGTCTTAAGTTAGAGAATCTCTTTAATCCAGTGTCTGCTAAGTCTATTTGGTAACAATCCTTTGTTAACTTAAATCTTGTTACGTTATGGTAAAATATATGCCATTTTAACCATTTAAAAGTGTATATTCATGGCATTGGTTATAATGTTCAACCATCACCACTATTTCTAAAATTTTCCATTGCCCCAAACAGAAACTGTACCTATTAAACAAAAAAATCCCTATTCCTCCTTGCTGCCCAACCCGTGGTAACCTCTATTCTACTTTCTGACTCATGAATTTGCCTATTCTGAATATCTCATATAAAGTGAAGTCATATAACATTTGTCTCTTTGTGTCTGGCTTATTTTGCTTAGCATAATGTTTTCAAGGTTCATTCCTATGGTAGCATTTATCAGAACTTCATTCCTTTTCATGGCTGAACAATATTCAATTGTATGTATATATTTTTGTTACTTTTTAGGAGCATGCTGTAGAAATGCTGATAATGAAATGAGTATAAGCTTTAGTATAAATCTGAACCATGGTTCCAGCTCATTCTATTAATAGCTGTGTGGTCTTGAACAAGTCACTTTACTTAAAATGGGAATAGTGTATTTAGTGGGTTGTTGTAAGGATTAAATACCAAAACTCATAAATTTCCTATATGCTTGCACATTGCCCAGTGAATACTCTTATCTCCCTTATTTGGCAGAAAAGGAACATCATAATAATCAATTTCTGAAACAATAAGTAATTGTTAGGTTCTGTCCCTGTAGATGAAAATGTTGTTATCGTGACTGAGGAATATTTTAGTTGATAATCACCTGTGACTAGTGGCTATGATGAACTGACCAGCAACATCTAGACTGGAGCAGTGGTTCTCAGCCCTGGTTTCATATTGGGATCACCTGGGAAAATTTTAAATCTACCATTGCTCAGGCCCCTTCACACAGCACTTAAATCTTATTTTGTTTTTTTCCACAGCAATTAAATCTTAATCTCTGTACCTAGATATGAATATGTTTAAAACACTCCCCAGGCGATTCCTATGCAGAGGGAATGTTGAGAACCACTGCTCTAGTGATCCTTTCAGTCTCTCCTCCTCCTCCATCAAGTAGTAGCCTCATTTCAGCAGTGTCGATGTCAGTAATGTAAGGGGAAGGAAAAGAACATTTCTGGATATCTTAAATTGTTATTTTATGGGTCTTCCAATAACTCTCCTTATATTTATGTATAATTTCAAATATTACCTTGTTTCTCCTCTCAAAATCTTTACTTATAAAATAGATACTGACTAATATTATATACAGTGTTATTGTTGAAATCATAAATAGGTATTAACGGTACAAAAACAGGAAGAATACCAACTTATAGATTATCAAGAGAGGGATAAGGAACTCTGTATAACATTGTATTAATTTAAAACTTTTCTTTTTGGCCGCCCCGTGGGGCATGTGGAAGTCTAGATCCTCCAACCAGGGATCCAACCTGAGCTACCCCCCAGCTCTGCAGTGGAAGTGAGGAGTATTAACCACTGGATCAGCAGGGAAGTCCCTAAAACATCTTTTAACTGTTTACCACATCTAATTAAAGTACAGAGCTAAATTGTGGCATACCTTTTTGCAAGCGATGATTCTGTTCATATACAAGGGATGTTTCGGCTTTAGTCCAAACTTAAAATTTTAATAAGCAACTACTCACCAACCCCTCAAATACGCATATATCCTTCCTTCTTTCCTATACCACTCATTTC
Organism: Odocoileus virginianus; assembly: GCF_023699985.2. NCBI lineage: Eukaryota > Metazoa > Chordata > Mammalia > Artiodactyla > Cervidae > Odocoileus > Odocoileus virginianus. Next base: position 16,463,463 of record NC_069701.1, read on the forward strand.
CATCTGAGTCTACAAAAAGGATGGTACTATATTTTAAAGAAGGTGAAATGGATTGGAAAGTCTTTCATTTTACCTAGGAGTTGAGCATATGTTTAAAAGTCTTTATCTTAAGGTTTGCTTCTACTCATAGTTTCCCTTTCAGTGGGCAGAAGGCAGAGTCTTACTACTAATTCTTTTTATTAGATGCCTACCTCCAAAACATTTTACAATTCAGATATAGTTCTAGTGAAAATATTCTATTATGATCATTTAAAATGATGTGCTTCATCATTGTTTTTCAAATTTCCCTATTCCATTTAGAATATTTTCCTGTCCTATTTAAAATATCCACTATATCTGAGTTCTGTCAAGGTAAACATGATTCACAAAAAATCAAGCAGATTTCTCAAGAATTATTTTTTTCTCAAGAATTTTTTTTTAATTTGAGAATTTTTTATTGATCACCCTATTATACATTAAAGAAAGAAAGTGAAGTCACTCAGTTGTGTCCAACTCTTTGTGACCTCATGGACTATAGCCTGGACAGGCTCCTCTGTCCATGGGATTTTCCTGGCAAGAATACAGGAGTGAATTGCCATTCCTTTCTCCAGGGGATCTTCCCACCCCAGGGATCAAACCTGGGTCTCCCGCAAAGAATTTTCTTGATAATTATTTTAAAAAATCTTTGATTTCAAGCAAGTTCTGATTTTAAAACACATCTTCCTTGATAGGCCATTAAAAGTTCATTTCAGGATGAATTAGAAAGGAAATAAATGATTTTAAGTAATTTTGTAGAAAAATAACTAAGAAATAGAACTATAGAATTTTACTTCCCACCCTTACTACTAGCTAATCATGTAGCTTGTGCTTTAAATTGGAAGGAACTTTTGAAACCCAGGATCATTTTTCAGCGAGAGCTTCAGCAAGGATCTATATACCAAGTGGGCAAGAGGTAGCTGATGTTATCTTTTCTCTCTACCATTACAACAATCCCTTTGTAGGATATTTGAACCCTTGGCAGTATCTCACATGATCTCTGTTTCAGTACAGAAGTAGCTTTCTCTGGGTGTTAAAAAGAAAGCACTGAATGGAGGATCGATATTTGGACCCTGTCGGTAAAGAATGAGCTGCAAAATGATTAGAATTACGGAAATACCAATATTGACATCACAGAAGCGTAGTAGTTTCGAATGTATCCTGGCAAAGAATTTAAGAGTCTCAAGTCATAGAAGCTGCGGACGTGCCCAGTGTTTTGTGGGAATAACAAACCTGCATAGACCAAAAAGGTGATGAGTGCTGACAGCAGGTGGATACGAAGCTTGGTTCGGACCTCCTGGAAGTGAAGCAAAGCGCTGTGGAAAATAAAGGAGCAGACAGCCTCTATGATGACCGCTTTGGGCAAGTCCACTTGAATGGGATTCCTGCAAACGAAGCTCCTCTCGCTGACGTGATACTTGGTCAGCCCCAGGCTCCACAGGGCGCCCATGCAGTACCTGCTGCACAGGGCACCAATCAGCTGAGCTAACAGTCTAATCGCACCCGTCTCAGCGGACATTCCCCCCAGCATCATCTGCATCATCACGCCGCACGGGTTGCTGGAGGTGCCCACCAGAGTCAGGCCATGCACCAATGAGAAGAAGTAGATTAGCGTCAGCGGCCAGGTGGGGTGAAGGGGTTCCTGCTCACTCAGCAGTTGTAACTCATGAGTGCAGAAGCAGAGCTGGAAGGTGGCCAGAAACTCCAAGACGAAGGCGTGGGCCATGGGCCCGTTCAGCTGCTGCCGGCTGACCACGCGGGCTAGACCCATGAACAGCACGATCGATAGCATCAGCCCCAGCGAGGTGCAGGTATCCTGCATCTCGGGCCAGAGCCCCCGTAGCGCGGTCATGGCTTTCTCAGCACCAGACGGGGCTGCCTGCTCGAACTCGGCAGGAGGCAGTCTCTGGGCCCCAGTCCCAAGTCCTCAGCCCCGCCCCCTCCTCACGCCCCTCGGGGCGGGCCGACTCCAGACCAGCGGGAGGCCCTGGGGGTGCCACGCGGAAGGACTCCTCCCCATTTTCCCGGCTCTGCCCTAGAGTTTTGTTGCCAGAGCCGGGGAGGAGGGGAGGCGACGGGCCGCGAGGAGAGCTCTGTCAGGGCACCGTCTGAGGGGGCCAACAGCCAGCAGAAGACAGACACAGGCCCTCGCTGTTTCCCTCAGGGACTGGAAGCGGGCGCGGGTGGGGCAGGGAGTGGAGGGACGGCGCGCGTCCGGAGGCCACTGCGCATGCGCGCGACGGCCCGTGCGCCCTTGCGAGAGGCTAGACTTGGGCCCCAGGGTCCCTGGCGCTGAGCTGGAAGGCGCGCGCCCCCTGCGTCTTAACAGGTGCTTTGACATGAGAACCTTGAGGGTTTTACTTTTCAGCTCTTAAAACTGTAAAGCCGTCAAGCTGCAATCCAGACCCCCTAAAGAGCTTTTCGGCCAACCACCTCGTTTTTAATTTCTGGGACGACTGAGAAGGCGAGAAGCGGTGGAGGCCGGGGGTGGGGCGGCGTGGGTAGGGTGGGGCTGGGTACTGGTTTAAGGAGAGTGAATTTCACAGAGAAATGAGGTTTGACCTTTGTGAAGAAGGGTATGCCACTGGGTTGGTTGGTTGGTTTTTTGTTTTGTTTTGTTTTCCACCTGCTACCTGTAACATTTACCTCAGAAGGTTGTGGGTCACACGACTCACCTCGTGGATTTGTTTTAAAAAAAGAAAAACAAAAACCCGAGAGGCACCGTGGCACAGAGCTTAGGAGACAAAAGATGGTCAATGAGTGCTAGCTTAAAGTTGAAAGAGCGGATCTTGCCACCGCTTTCCATTCCCAACAGCTTGCCCATTTGGGATGGCCGCGTTATGGGTGCAGCTGGGAGGGAATGTCTGCGATTCCTCAGGCCTGGCATCTACCGTGCCTGCGTGTGTGCTAAGTCACTCAGCCGTGTCTGATTCTTGACGACCCCACGGGCTGTAGCCCGCCAGGCTCCTCTGTCCATGGAATTCTCCAGGCAAGAATACTTAAGTGGGTTGCCATTTCTGTCGCCAGGGGAGCTTCTCAACCAAGGGGTTGAACCCGCGTCTCTTAAGTCTCCTGAATTGGCAAGTGGGTTCTTTATCACTAGCGCCACCTGGTATTCTGCTAAATGGGCTTTCCTGGTGGCGCTAGTGGTAAAGAATCCACCTACAACGCAGGAGACCCGGGTGCCATCCCTGGATCAAGAAGATCCCCTGGAGGAACACATGTACACCCATGGGTGATTTGTGTGAATGTATGGCAGAAACCACCACAATATTGTAAAGTAGTTAGCCTCCAATTAAAACAAATTAAAAAAAAAAAAAAAAAGATCCCCTGGAGGAGGAAATGGCAACCCACTCCAGTGTTCTTGTCTGGAATAGAGGAGCCTGGCGGGCTACAGTCACTTAGCACACATAGGTATCATGGTTTAGCTGGGGGAGAGGGGTGCAGATACCTCTGCACTCTCCAGCTTCTGTCCTGCCTCCCCCAGGCTCTGTTGACCACAGGTCCCCATTTCTTAAGGCTGGAGAGAAGGGAGAGAGAAATAAAAATGAGGGGACTAATTAGCCCGAACTTCATTCTTGGCGTTTCTCCTCAGCTTTGTTTCCCTATCTCAATTTGTCCATTTACAACTAATGGAAGTTCTCTTTGTAACTCAAATTTTCTATGGTGCCAATAGACATTCCCTGAATTAGAAAAACAAATCATTTCAGAAAACACACAAACTCTGTAGACAAATGAGGTCCTTTCTTCTTTCCTGTGTTTGTGTCTGACCGGGAAACAATTTAAAGTAAATTTAAACTTATTTTTTGGTCACTGCTGTTGAAAGAAGTTGCTTTCAAATCACATCTATGAGAATAACCCTCTCATCTCTCCCCTTTACTAGAAGTCACTTGACTTTTAGTTACTGTGGATATATTTTGATGATTTTAAAAATATGCACAATGTGAGAATTGTGAACTAAGTTTTATTTGGGGCAAAGTGAAGGCTATGCTCAGAAGACAGCACCTCAGACAGCTCTGAGAAGCTGCTTTAAAGAGGCAGGGGAGTGTCAGCATATTATGTGATTTTGGTGAAGGGGAGAATACATGCAATCAAGCACATATTTTTTTGTCTAAGGTTTCTGCTGGTCAAGAGGAGCAGTCATCACCATGAAGGATTTTAGTGATTTTGTAGATATGAGGAGATATAAGAATTGGGCTCATAATATCTGCTCCTGAAAATATCTAACTATCTGAAGACCCTTTCTGCCAGTTTTTCCCTAAGCAAAGGGTGCCTCATTTTTTCTCTCCGCCCTGAACCCCTTTCAGGAAGTGTTGAAAATGAGCAGCTGTATTAGCACATGATTTAATCCTTATAGAGGTAGATGGCAAGTGCCAATTTGTAGTTGCCAATTTCATTTACTGCTCTGCTGATAATTCACTTTTGCTAGCAAAAACCATGTAGAAAACTAGTCTTTTGGACTTTATTAGAAATTTTAGTAACATTATAATATACATTGTTATTTAAATGACTTTGGTCATTGTTTCAATTAAAGAACAAGACCAAAATAAACCCAATCAATTACTTGTGATTGAGGGTTTCACATCATATGAGTCTCTGTTTTCAGAAACAAGAGGTCACAGATTAATCCACCCCATTTCCTTCAGCATAAATGTTTGTTGATATTGAAACCATTCATCTCAGGTTGGGACTTGAACCCATGTGCTGGGACTCCAACCTGGCCAAAACCCAGTTTGGGACACTAACTTACATGACCAGGACTCAAACACAGGCAAAACCCAAGGTCTTCCCACTAAGACCAGACACCTTGTTTCAGGACTTAATGAAGCTCAGGTTATTGAAGTCTCATTGAAGAAAAAATTCAGTGAGAGACAAAGTGATAGGTAAGAAGTGGATTTATTTACAGAGAGACACTCCATGGACAGAGTGTGAGCCATCTCAAAAGGCAAGAGTGGCCTTGAAATATTGTCTGGTTAGTTTTTATAGGTTGGCTAATTTCATAGGCTAATGAGTGGGAGGATTATTCCAGCTATTTCAGGGGAAAGGGCAGGGATTTCCAGGAACTGGGTAATTGCCCACGTTTTGGCTGTTGATGGTTGGCCTCAGGACTGTCATGGCACTGGTGGGTGTGTCATTTAGCTTGCTGATGTGTCATGAAGAATGTATACTGAGGCTCGAGGTCTCGTGGAAGTTGACTTGTTAGCCTTCTTGAACTTGTTGTTTAGTCCCTCAGTCATGACTGGATCTTTGTGACCTCATGGAGTGTAGCCCACCAGGCTCCTGTGTCCATGAGATTTCTCAGGCAAGAATACTGGAGTGGGTTGCTATTTCCTTCTGGGAATCTTTTGTAGGGGATCTTTCCAATCCAGTGTTTGAACCCATGTCTCCTGCTGGTTCTCCATTGCTGGCAGATTCTTTACCTCTGTGCAATCACGCTCTGTCATTCTTTTACAGATTGTGCCCTGCCCACTTTCCTTCTATTTCAGTATGGGTGACAGAGCTGCATCTTGCAGACTCAGATCTCAAAATCCCAGTTCCAAGACCAGTGTCTTCATGAGAAAGAATGACTCTACCATAGATTTGAAAATTAGGAGAGTCTGGCTTCCTCAGCAATGTTGGCCGCATTTTAACCACTTTTCTGTGCATTATAGTAATAATGAGAGGCAGAAAGTACATAATACTAGGTGTGGTGAAAGCACTGGATTTAATATTTGAAAATGAAGGTCTGCATCTTTTCTGTACTTACTATGAGATCTTGTGGAAATTGCCAAATCATTAAACTTCTCTGAGCTTCAGTTTCCTCATCATAGTAGTATGGTAGATAACTAAGGGTTTTGTTGTGAAGGCTGAATGAGACAATACAGATAAAGTGCTTGTAAAGAGTTATTACAAATTTTTTTATTGAGATATAAGTCACATACCATAAAACTCACCCCTTTTGAAGTGTACAGTTTAGTGGTTTTATTCTATTCATGAGGCTTCCCTGGTGGCTCTGACAGTAAAGAATCTGCTTGCCATGCCAAAGACCCGAATTTGATCCCTGGATTGGGAAGATAACTTGGAGAAGGGAATGGCTACCCATTCCTGTATTCTTGCCTGGAGAATCACATGGACAGAGGAGCCTGGACAGTCTAGGAGGTTACAGAGTCAAACATGACTGAGTGACTAAGACAACATTCTATTCACAAAATTGTGTAACCATCACAAATTAGTTATTTTGAGTGGTGATTCTTAGAAATGAAGTCCTAAATTTATAATGTGACAGTCACTATAATCTTTGCCATGAGTTATTTAAATAAAATATGAAACAATTTTGTCTTATTATACATTAAGGAGTCTCAAAGAGTTGGACGTGACTGAGTGACTGAACAAGATTTTATACATTGCTTCCTGTGTGTAGAGGAAATGAAATCATGAGAGGCCCTGTGGAGGTCTTGGATATGGAGCCCTGTTTCTGTCCCTCATTTCTTGTAGGCCAGACTCCAGCTTCCATGACCTTCCCTGAGTCCCAAGGGTGGATTGCAATAGTTGCTAATCAAGGGAGGAGCAGTTGAGAAACCACCTGAGGCAAGATTAAAGGGAAGATAAATTTGTTGAGAAGCTCATAGTCTGCCAGGCTCCTCTATCCATGGAATTTTCCAGGCAAGAATATTGGAGTGGGTTGCCATTTCCCTCTCCAGGGGATCTTCCCAATTTGGGATTGAACCCAAGTCTCCTGCATTGTAGACAGATTCTTTACCATCTGAGCCACCAGGAAGCATTGTTATAAAACTCCTGATCAAATGCTCCTAGGTTGTGACATGTTTTTCAAGGGAGAAGCCTGCTATGTCCCCCTTTGCCTAGCAAAGTACAGTAAGTTCCCCTACATACAAACCTTGAAGTTGCAAGTTTCAAAGATATGAACATGCCTTTGCATGTCCAGTAATGTAAGTTAATTCACATGTCTGTCATGCGTGCATCGTCTACAACTTGTTGTGCTTTTGTGTACTTTATAATATTGTGTAAAGTACAGTAGTACAGTAACTTTATTTCAAGCTCAGAACGTCTGGAAGCAAGAGGGAAGATAGAATTGAATCCAGTAAGGAACCAGAACCTGTGCCATCAATGTCAGACATGAGTGAAATTACAGCTTATCCTACATCTATTGCTGAAAGTCCTTCAGCTCTACCATCTCCCACCTCCTCTCCTCCTCCAGTCAGTAACTCTTCTTTCCTGTCCACTCAATGCTACTGCTGTATGCAGCTGTACTGTAATTTTAAAGATACTGTAAGATTAAAAATGTTTATTTTTTGTGTTGGTTTGTTTTTTATGTATTATTTGTGTGAAAAGTATTATAAACCTATTACAGTACAGTACTATATAGCCAACTGTGTTAGTTGGGTACCTAGGCTAATTTTGTTGGACTTAGAAACCAATTTGACTTACAAATGTGCTCTTAGACTAGAACTTGTTTTTATGTAGGGGATTTATTGTAATAAAGCTGTCCATTTCTACTTCACCCGAAACTGTCTCTGAGATTTGCTTAGGCACCAGTGTATAGAGAAACTGAGCTTTCAGGTCCAGAAATCCAAAACATAACTTTAGAGAAGTCCATAGCAATAATTGGGCTTCCCTGGTAGCTCAGCTGGTAAAGTATCTGCCTACACTTCAACTAACCCCAGTTCGATTCCTGGGTAGGAAGATCCCCTGGAGAAGGATAGGCTACCACTCTAGTATTCTTGGGCTTCCCTGGTGCTCAGACAGTAAAGAATCTGCCCACAATGAGGAGACCTGGGTTTGATCCCTGAGTTGGGAAGATCTTCTGGAGAAGGGCATGGCAACTGACTCCAGTATTCTTGTGTGGAGAATCTCCATGGACAGAGGAGCCTAGTGGGCTACAGTCCATGAGGTTGCAAAGAGTTGGACACGACTGAACGACTAAGCACAGCACATAGCAATAATTGAATCTTAAAATGGAAAATATCTAGTGTTCTATTACATATAATTAATTGTGAGATCTTTTTGCTTCTACCTCAGTGATATGTTATCAAAAGTAGTCTATCTTCCTGCTTCTTTCTTTCTTTTTTTTGACTACACTGTGCTCCTTGTGGGATCCTAGTTCCCTGACCAGGGATCAAAACTGTGTCCTCTGATTCTTAACCACTGGGCCACCAGGGAAGTCCCTTTCTACTGTATTGGTCTGCTGAGACTGACATTACAAAATACTACAGACTGTGTGGCTTTAACAACAGATGTCTATTTTCTTACAATTCTGAAGACTGAAAGTCCAAGTTCATGGTGCCAGGGTTAGTTTCTGATGAGATCTCTTTTCCTGGCTTGTAAATGGTGACCCTCTTACTCTATCCCCCCATGGCTTTCCTCTGTAGTCTCACTGAGAAAGAGATTTTTGGTGTTATCTGCTCTTCTTAAAAGGACCGCAGCTCTGTCAGATTAGGGGTCCAGCTTTATTACTTCATTTAACCTTAATTACCTCTCTAAAGGCCCTGTCTCCAAATATAGTCAGACTGGGAGTTAGGGCTTCAACATATGAATTTTGGGCTGGAGGGGACACAGTTTGGTCTATAATAGCTACTGACTCCTGCTTTGTGCTTCCATTTTCTCTATTTAGCAGGGGTCCCAGCTGGTGCCTACACTGTATCTCCTTAGGATTCAAGCATTGCTGGAGGACAAATGGAGCAGGATTTTAGGACTCTGTATGTGGCTCCTGGAGTATCTTTAGGAAAGAAGCCATCCTAAGAGAGAGCTGAGTCACCAAGCCTGGTACAAGGATGTGAGCCACTGTCAGAAAGGAGAAGAAATGGTGAAAGGATCATGATCTCTGTCATTTAGCATAGCCTCCAGCTCAACTTCCATGGATTCACGCCTCTGTCATAAGGTAAAAAGGCTACAATTGAAAAAAAGTTCCAACTAAATAGAAACACCCATTCAGTGGAATACTGTTCAGTGAGAAAAAGGTCTGAGCTATTCACAGTAGCCAAAAGGTAGAAGCAACCTAAATGTCCATTTACAGATGAATGGATAAGCAAAATGTGATATAAACCTACACTGGAATATTATTGAGCCTTAAAAAGAAAGAGAATTCTGATGTATGCTACAAGTTGGATGAACCTTGAGAACATTATGTTAAGTGAAATACACTAGTCACAAAAAGACAAATACTGTAAGATTCTGCTTATATGAGGGACCTCGAGTAGTTAAATTCATAGAGACAGAAAATAGAAGGGTGGTTGCCAGGAACTGAGGGAAGAAGGAATGGGGAATTATTGTTTAATGGGCATAGAGTTTTAGTTTTGCAGGATAATGAGGATTCTGGAGATGGATGGTGGATTGTACAACAATATGAATGTACTCAAAACCACTAAACTATGCACTTAAAAATGGTTAAAATAGTAAATTCTTTTTTTTTAAATTTTTTGTGGCTGTGATGGGTCTTTGTTGTGGCACACAGGCTTCTTGTGGATCATGGGCTCTAGAGTGTGTGGGCTTCAGCAGTTGTGGCCCTTGGGCTCTCTTGTCATGGCGTGAGGGCTCAGTAGTGTGGTGCACAGGGTTAGTTGCTTCATGGAATGTGGGATCTTAGTTCCCTGACCAAGGATTGAATCTGCTTGCCCTGCATTGGAAGGCAGATTCTTAATCACTGGACCACCAGGGAAATCCCAAGATGGTAAATTTTATGTGTATTCTACTACAATTAAAACAATTAAAAAAAATTTTTAAGAGCTGAGCTGTCAAGCTAAGAAAAGACATGGATGAATCTTGAATGTATACTACTCAACGGAAGAATCAGATCTGAAAGGCTACAAAACGTATGATTCTACTTATAGGACATTTTATCACTTAAAAATATATACATATATTTATTTATTTGGCTGTGTTGGATCTTAATTGCAGCACATTCTATCTTCGCTGTGTCATGTGGGATATTGTTGCAGTGCATGTATTCTCTAGTTGTGGCACATGGGTTTAGTAGCTGTGGCGTATGGACTTCGTTGTCTGTGCCATGTGGGAGTTTAGTTCCCTGGCCAGAGATTGAACCCAAGTCCCCTGAACTATTAGGCAGTTTCTTAATCACTGGACCACCAGGGGGGTCCTTGTAGGACATTTTAGAAAAGGCAAAACTATTTAGACAGAAAATAGATTAGTAGGGATCAGTAGGCATTCAGTTGGGAGGAGGGTTGAATAAGCACAGAGGATATTTTACAATGGTGAAAACACTTTGTGTAATACTATAATGGTGGATATATGATACTATGCATATAACTTATAGAACCTTTTTAAATTTGTCTTACTTATTTTTTGGACCATACCGCGCAGCATGTGGGTCTTAGTTCCCCACTAAGATCAAACCTGAGCCCCTGCACTGGAAGCGTGGATCATAACCACTGGACTGCCAGGGAAGTCCCCCACAGAACTTTAATATATGCAAAAATTTTAAGTGATTTAGGAGATTGGAGGATTCCAAGATGGAATAAAGAATGGGATAAAATAACCTAACTATATTATAAATCTATGAAACAATCTCACTGAAGGGGGTGAGAGAAACCCAAGTATTAATAACTTTGGAAGTAAATGAAGTTTTTAAAATTAAATGCAAAAATAAAAATGCCATACATCAGCATTATACTCTAGTTGAAAAAGCTGTGTACTAATGGTGGTGTAATTTAACAATTCTGAATTATAAGTATATTGCAGTTGGAGATATCAGTATGAACTTGTGTGCAACTTAATATAGATACATATGGTTACATACAGAAATAGATATGTGTGTATGTATATGTATACATATATATATATTTATGTGTATATAGCCCATATATATATATATGGGCTTCCCTTGTGGCTTAGCTGGTAAGGAATCCTCCTGCAATGTGGGAGACCTGGATTTGATCCCTGGGTTGGGATGATCCCTTGAAGAAGGGAAAGGCTACCCACTCCAGTATTCTGGCCTGGAGAATTCCATGGACTCTAGAGTCCCTGGAGTCTTAACACTTAATATAAAGAGTTGGACACATCTGAGCGACTCTCACTTCACTTCATATATATATGGGTTAGTATACACACACGCATTTCTTTACTTTGTTAGCTGGGAGGGCCTAGAAGGTAGAACACCCCAACAGCCATGCACCTAGTATCCAGGTCTTGGTTTCTAATGAATGCCATGCTCCAATGAAAGCAACCAGGGCTCCTTGGAGAAATGACTGATTTAAAAACTGGAGCAGGAAATATACAAGAGCATCTATAGTACCAGAACATCTTGTAGTGCCAGAGAGTAAGAAAGTCCTAAAAAAAAAAAAAAAAAAAAAGACAGAACTATGTCAAAGCGACACAAGAGCCAACTGAAGGAGCTGGCCAAAGCTAGGCCTTTTAAGCAATACAATAAAGTAGTAATGGATTATAACTCAAAAAATAATTTAAATGTCTGTAAATCATACTGATATATATATATATATATATATAGTTGAATAAATAAATAAGTGGGAGCGAATATAAACATCTCCAGTAAAAAGAATTCCAAATAATTTTATGTAGATACTAGATACAAGGAGACTAGATATAGCTCCTCACTTGTTAAGTGTGGGTTGTGCTTATTGATTTCCTTTCTAAGAGACTAGTCTGGAAGGCAGGGGAGTGGGGAAGATGGGAGAGTAACTTTGCAGTGGAGAAATCTGACAAACACTACCTCAGCCAGATGATCAAGGTTAATCTGAACAATAATGTCATGTTGGTAGTATTGATATGATGTAATGACAATGGCACTTCTTTGGTCTTCCTTCCCAAAACATTTAACTCCAGTCTAATCATGAGAAAAACAAGACAAATCCCAGTTGAGGGGCATTCTGCAAAATAGTTAAGCAGTACTCCACAAAGCTGTCAAGATCATAAAAAATAAAGGGAGTCTGAGAAACTGTCATAGCCAAGAGGAATGTAAGGCGATACAATGATGAAATATAACATAGTATCTTGGAAGGGATCCTGGGACAGCTAGAGGACAGGTAAAAATTAAGAAAATATGAATAAAATATGGATTTAGCTAATAATATATTAATATTGGTTTGCTAATGATGAAAAATGTTCCATATTACTGTAAGATGTTAATAATAGGGAGAACTGAGTATGGGGTATATAGAAACTCTCTGTACTACTAATATATTTGTATGTAAAGGATAGATTTTTATTTATTAAAAATAAATATCACCACAAAATAGAGGTTGCTCTTAATTATTTTTAGTGGAATTGGAACATCAGGAAGTTTCAATAGAGTTTGGAGTGCGCACTGGTGATTTTGGCAATGATAAGAGAAGGTGCAAAGAAATAGAGGAAAACAATAGAATAGGAAAGACTAGAGATCTCTTCAAGAAAATTAGATATACCAAGGGAACATTTTATGCAAAGATGGGCTCAATAAAGGACAGAAATGGTATGGACCTAACAGAAGCAGAAGGTATTAAGAAGAGGTGGCAAGAATACACAGAAGAGCTATACAGAGAAGATCTTCATGACCCAGATAACCACAATGGTGTGATCATTCACCTAGAGCCAGACATCCTGGAATGTGAAGTCAAGTGGGCCTTAGGAAGCATCACTATGAACAGAGCTAGTGGAGGTGATGGAATTTCAGTTGAGCTATTTCAAATCCTAAAAGATGATGCTGTGAAAGTGCTGTGCTCAATATGTCAGCAAATTTGGAAAAGTCAGCAGTGGCCACAGGATTGGAAAAGGTCTGTTTTCATTCCAATTCCAAAGAAAGGCAATGCCAAAGAATGTTCAAACTACTGCACAATTGCACTCACCTCACACACTAGTAAAGTAATGCTCAAAATTCTCCAAGCCAGGCTTCAGCAATACATGAACCATGAACTTCCAGATGTTCAAGCTGGTTTTAGAAAAGGTAGAGGAACCAGAGATCAAATTGCCAACATCTGCTGGATCATCGAAACAGCAAGAGAGTTCCAGAAAAAAATCTACTTCTGCTTTATTGACTATGCCAAAGCCTCTGACTGTGTGGATCACCACAGACTGGAAAATTACTCAAGAGATGGGAATACCAGACCACCTCACCTGCCTCTTGAGAAACCTATATGCAGGTCAGGAAGCAACAGTTAGAACTGGACATGGGGGGATACTCTTTTGCCCCCTTCTGATGCCTATGTCAGAAGCTTTCTCTATCTCCTTTATACTTGAATAAAACTTTATTACACAAAAGCTCTGAGCGATCCAGCCTCGTCAGTGTCCCCGGATTGAATTCATCTCCTCCGGAGGCCAAGAATCCCGCGTCTCATCGTTCAGCAACAACCTTTCATCTTGGGGGCTCGTCCGGGATCCTTCAGGACAAGATGGGCCTGATAATCTATGTGAGCCTACTTCTGCTGACTCCAGAAATCCTGAGTCTGCCGTTTGATCCTCAAGACAATGCCTACCTGTCCTGGGCTCACTCCTATGCTGCATTCCACAGTCTAACTGCTGGGTCTGTGGACCACTCCCTTCTTCATCCGTGAAAGGCGTCCCATGGTGGACATCTCCACTTCAAGGAAAGGACTTTGAGGTCTCCAAGTCTGCAAATACCTTCAACAATCACATGTGATGCCTCTTCTTAAACTGATGACATCTAACAACCTTAAGATAGACTGATGTAACTATGGACATAATGTGACTTTTGATTTTAACTTGGTTTAATGACTATTTTGCCTTACATCTATAACTGTATAATGGGGTTTTCTAACCGTCTAAAAGCTTTTAATTTACAAATAGTTGTCTGAGCTCCTATGAGTGCCACAGCCTCCTCCAACTATTACTTGAGGCCCCTGGATCAGACATCCTCACTATGAGGATTAGGAGAATATGTTGCCTCACCAATTTAGGGACAACACCCCTTGTCAGCTCGGAAGCAGTTATGGAATGAGAATGACGCCCCTTTTCCCTAGGCAACATAATTCTCCTAAAAGAAAAGGGGGGAATGAGAGTCATTTCCTAGACAGGTTGATAAGAAGTCTAGGGGTCCCCAAGGAGAGAGAGGTCTGGGATATTCAAGGAGGAAGAAAGGACAAACTTTTTTACTTTTTTTCCTCTACATTCCTTAGGATTATATAACAATAATGTATCCTGCCTGAGGACAGTCTTTGGATTAAACCCTCTGGCTAATTCTGTTATCTTAAAATGCAAATTATGGGAGTAGGTCTGGTCTTTACAAGGATGTATCCTGACTGAGGACAATCTTTGGATTAAACCTTCTGGCCAACTCTGTTATCTTAAAATGTAAATTATGGGAGTAGGTCTGGTGAGGTCTTTACAACCTCCAGATATTCTTTGGATTCACTGGAGAGTATATAACTCCATTGCTAACACTAGCAAACGGGGTACTCTTTTGCCCCCTTCTGATGCCTATGCCAGAAGCTTTCTCTATCTCCTTTATACTTCAATAAAACTTTATTACACACACACAAAAAAAGAACTGGACATGGAACAACAGACTGGTTCCCAGTAGGAAAAGGAGTATGTCAAGGCTGTATATTGTCACCTTGCTTATTTAACTTATATGCAGAGTACATCATGAAAAACGCTGGGCTGGATGAGGCACAAGCTGGAAGCAAGATTGCTGGGAGAAATACCAGTCACCTCAGAAAAAGTTGGCTTAAAGCTCAACATTCAGAAAACTAAGATCATGGCATCTGGTCCCATCACTTCATGGCAAATAGATGGGGAAACAGTGGAAAGAGTGGCTGACTTTATTAAGTCACTGCAGATGGTGACTGCAACCATGAAATTAAAAGATGCTTACTCCTTGGAAGGAAAGTTATGACCAACCTATACAGCATATTAAAAAGCAGAGATATTACTTTGTCCACAAAGGTCCATCTAGTCAAGGCTATGGTTTTTCTAGTAGTCATGTATGGATGTGAGAGTTGGACTATAAAGAAAGCTGAGTGCAGAAGAATTGATGCTTTTGAACTGTGGTATTGGCAAAGACTCTTGAGAGTCCCTTGGACTGCAAGGAGATCCAACCAGTCCATTCTAAGGGAGATCAGTCCTGAGTGTTCATTGGAAGGACTGATGTTGAAGCTGAAACTCCAGTACTTTGGCCAACTGATGGGAAGAGCTGACTCATTTGAAAAGACCCTGATGCTGGGAAAGATTGAAGGCAAGAGGAGAAGGGGATGACAGAGGATGAGATGGTTGGATGGCATCACTGACTCAATGGACATGAGTTTGAGTAAACTCCAGGAATTGGTGGTGGACAGGGAGGCCTAGCGTTCTGCAGTCCATGGGGTTGCAAAGAGTCAGACATGACTGAGCAACTGAACTGAACTGAACTGTGAAGTCCTTAATGACTGTTTAGAAAGGAAAGGCCTCAAGCAGGACTTTACAAGCCTAGATGCAGGCACATGTGGGCACCAGCAACTGCAGAGTGCTTTGAGTGGGTGCCAGAGGCCTGTTTGCCCTTTAAGCCTTAATTGAAAGAATGGGGTTTCTATTTCTGCAGAGAGCAAGAGCTACAGCAAGTTGGAAAAAAATTATAAAGACAGGTGCTCTGCAGGTGCGCTTAAAGCTTCACAAAACTATTTGGGAAAAAATAAGGCAGTTTTTGGCTTTTCTGTGCAATGAATGGAAGCAGAACCAAAGAAGCACTGTTTTGGAGCTACTGTTTCAGCCCTTTATTGAAGGATACTGTTGCCTGAAAGACAGTGTACTTATTGCTATCTATAAATCTCTTTAAAATCCGTTAAATGCAAAATATAAAAATCTATAAAACACACACACATGTACACACAGTAAATGCAATTTAATAACTTGAGTCAAAAAGTGTATTTTTTAAAAATAAAGCTTAAAAACTACAGATACCAGAAATCCTTTTCACTATACCTAATCTATAAGAAATATAAACCTCAACCAACTGGTTTTTCTACTTCCTTTGTCTTTAATGATGGGACTACTGGTTTGAACATGTCCTTAAATTACTAGTATTGGATTTAACTGGACTAACTTGATTTTTGTCAGGATTATAAACTGTTTGAATTCTGGTTATGGGAAATACCTCTTTCTGAATTTCACTCTGTATAACTTCCCATTCACTGTTCCCTTTCTGATGCTCAACTAGTTATTTAATCTTTAATCAACTTCTCTTACAGTATGTATTGTGGTGGCTTTTTCTCTGTTAAAAATGATATTTATGTTTTTCAGTAGGAGTAATTCTTCCCTTATTTCTAGGTGGTGAACAGAATCTGACTGGATCTAACTGGGCGCCCCCCCACCCCCACCCCAGAGCAGATCTGGCTCAATGAAGATTATGGACAGAATGTCTAATTAATAGGCTCTTATCACCATGGAGTCTTCATTCATTCAATAAGTACTTATTAAGAATCAGTAGGTGCCAGCCAGTCTGCTAGCAGTGAATAGATACTATCATTTTCCTGTTGGTGTTTAGTTATTGAGAAAGAGAGGATACTATTAAAGAATGATAAATATTATGCATATTAGGTTAGAGGTTAAAGTACTATTATGCTGTCTTTCCTAAGACTATGGTTTTCAATCTTTTTTTTTTTTTTTTGAGGGAGTGATAGGCTCTTTGAATCTTATCAATGTCCTGAACATTTGCCCCAGAAAACAAAAATATCCCCCAAATTTGCCAGTAACTTCTTTTTTTTTTTCCATTTATTTTTATTAGTTGGAGGCTAATTACTTTACAGTATTGTAGTGGTGCCAGTAATTTCAAGTTGTTCATGAAGCCTTTGAAATCCCTTTATGAACTCTGGGTTTAGAATTCCTACTCTAAATGATAAACACCAAAATCAAATGAAACCAGAAGTGGACATTCTAAGAAGGAAGGGAAGATGGATTACATACTTAGGAGTGGCAGCAGCAAGAATGAAAATTGAGTTTCTACAGCTTTATCTTACATGTGTTATCACCAGCTAGCATATGTAATAATTCATGTTTCCAGGAATCATCCACTACTGAGGACCCAATACCCCACTAAGGGAATCTTGGCCTTCCACTCAGTGAACCTTGGCCTCCCACAGAAGGAGCTACCAACTCATTCACCTTTGCTCTAGTGTAGTAACAGTAAGACAGGTGGTAAGAGGTGCTATAAAGTAGAGTGAAGGGGATGGAAAGTGCCTGGGGTTTTGTGTCCTTGCGCTTCTTTATATAATTACATAGAATGTCAAGGAAGTTGTCTCTGATAAGGTGATGTTTGAGCAGGAGTTTATAGATGTGAGGGATTAAGCCACGTGAATATCCAGGACAGCCTTTCAGCCAAGTGGAGCAGCAAATGGAAGGAGGCCAGTGAGCAGAGCAGGGTGATCTGTGGGAGTGGGAGCGTGGTGGGCAGTGAGATCAGGAGGGAGCTGATGAGGTGTGTGTGTCAGGCTTCCCAGGGTTGGAGTGAGAGGGTCAGACTCAAGGGATAAGCAGTATCTGATCCAGGCTCAGGATCATAAAGTGCTTTTAGTAATGGGAAAATTGCTCAGCTAAACGCAGTTGGGGGATGTTTTGGGATGGCTAGCTGGACAATATAGAGAGGTTTAGCAAGCCTGACCTTACCTCGGTAAGGGTTAACTAATGGACACTGTTCTGTGTGTGTGTATGTATATGGGGTGTGGCTATAGGGTAGAGTCAGAAACAGAAAGAACAATGGAGAAAATACGAAAGTGAACAGAAAACAGAAGACTGAGATATCTTAAGTGGGAAGAGCTTAGAAATCAAGGAAAAGGAGAAGGGTTAGGAAAGAGGGGGAGGGAGTAATGAACTAATATTTTTCACATGGCCACAATTTGCCAGGATCTTTACATTTATATTTTAATTTTTTAAAAACAATACTAAAAGTGTTTTTGTCCACATTTTACAGTTAAGAAAATCTCAAACCCAGAAAAGTTGAATAACTTGATCAAGGCAATAGGCTAGTGGTAAATAGTAGGAGAGGATAACTTTATTATTTTGTCTTTAGTTTGTATTATTTTCTTTTGTTGCTGTGTTTATTCATTCTTAATGTTATATTTGGAGAAACAAATTGATGTTACAGGTAGAAAGACAAAAGAAGGATGGCAAAGTGGCTGGTGTGTTTAGAATTTTATCTTGGGTAATCCTCACTGTTGGAATACATGTTTGGCCTTACAAAAAAGGCCACAAGATGGCAGCATCTTGCTCATTGGTTTGGGGGCCACTCCTGCTCTTGTAGCCAACTGTTGCAGTATAAAAATATCGAATAAAAAGTAATACATCACTTATAGATGATATTTAGAAACTGACCTATCTTAACCAGAAATACTTGTTGAGAAATAGTGTAAAAGTTCCTAAGTTCCCAGAAATACATCCACTGATAGGCATTAGGATCTTGACCTTTGCTTATAAGTGGGCAGGATTAAAAGAAACTCTTTCAAATGATGTGGGAGTTAATGTGAAATGGTAGACAGTAGTAGTCAGTTTTCCACTGGGATGTCAGAGATCTCTGTTAAAATTCTATCTCCCACCTTTAGCTGTATGGGCAAATGAAAATCTTTCTAAACTTATTCTTCATCTGTAAAATCCCTACCCCTTAGGTTAAATAACACATAAAGAGCTCTTGGTAAAGTGCTTGACATTACTCAATAAGCAGTAGCCATTTTATAGTATCTATCTATCCATCATCTGTCACAGAACTAGCATTACCCCAATACAATCATGTGCCGTGCTTAGTCGCTCAGTCATGTTGGACTCTTTGCGACCCCGTGGACTGTAGCTCACCAGGCTGCTCTGTCCATGGGGATTCTTCAGGTAAGAATACTGGAGTGGGTTGCCATGCCCTCCTCCAGGGGATCTTCCCAATCCAGGGATCAAACCCAAGTCTCCCGCATTGCAGGCAGATTCTTTACCAACAGAGGCATCAGGACAGTCCAAGAATACTGGAGTGGGTAGCCTTTCCCTTCTCCAGGGGATCTTCCCAACCCAGGAATTGAGCCAGGGTCTCCTGCTTTGCAGGCAGACTCTTTACCAGCTGTGCAGGCTATAGTACATTTATCTATGATTGCACATAATTTTTAAAAATACTTTTTCTTCCAGTTTTATTGAGATAGAATTGACATATAATACTGTATAAGTTTAATGTACAGCATAATGATTTGACTTCCATATATCATGAAATTATTACCACAATAAATCTAGTGAGCATCCATCATCTCAGAGCAATACAAAGCAAAATATTTTTTCCTTGTGATGAGAATGTTAACTGAACCAAACCCAGGTCCACTCATCCATGTGCTAACGTCAATCTACTGATACCAGTTGTGGTGAAGGAAAGTGCAGTTTTATTATAAAGGCACCAATATAAGAAGAACAGATGGGTGGAGCTCAAAACCCCCAAACTCCCCAAAGGGTTTCAGGAAACCATTTTTAAGAGCAAGGTGAGGGAGGGGTATTCTCAGTTGTATGATGAGCTCATGCACAGTTCTAGTTGGGTGATGGGGAGGTAACAGGGTGGTGTCACAGGGGTTAACACTATCAATCCTTAGGCCTAGGCCTATGTGTTCATGGCTATCAAGTAGTTAACATCTTCCATTTGGTAGGGATTTTTCACATCTGTAAAACACCTCAGGAAATGTGCATCAGATTCTATTATCTTAGTACTTCAGAGAGGAGCTAAAACAGAGGATATGGAGGGGAGATTTGCTCTCAGGAAGGCCCCATATGATCCTGCTTGGTTACAAGAATTCTTAGGATTTCTCTCTCAATAACATTCATATATAATACACAACAGTGTTAATTTATTAGTCATGTTATACATTACATACCTAGTAATTATCTTATAACTAGGTCAGAAGAAGTTTGTACCTTCTGACCTTCATCCAATCCCCCTTGTCATATTACCCAACTCTGGTAACCACAAATCTGATCTCTTTTTCTAAGAGTTTGTTTATTTTTGAAGCATAATTGAACCCATATGTTAGTTCCTGGGACACATGTAGTTATTTGCTATTTCTATGCATTATAAAATGACCACCACAAAAAGTCTAATTACAATCTGTCACAATACAAAGATATAACATAAATATTGATCATATTCCCTACAGTGTACATTTCAGCTCAGTGACTCAGTTTGAAACTTTAAGTTTATACCTCTTAATCTCCTTCACCTCTTTTACCCATCTCCCTACCTCCCTCCCTTCAGGCAACCACCTATTTGTTCTCTAGATCTATGAATCTGTTTGTGTTTTAAATAACACAATTTATTACTATTTTAAAACAAGTCTCACAAAATAACATTCGGAAACTCAAAATTTCTAAATAATTTAACACAATAAGTTTAGTCATAAAGTCATGCTACAAAATTCCTGCATATAAAAGATTATTAATACCAAAGTATTAATGCATGTTAAAATGTTCTTCAGAGTGGAGAAGAATGGAGTCTTTGGTTCTAGAAGCCAAAGACTCTGGAATGATGCTTGTGACCATGACTGATACCCTGGGAGAAGGAGCTGCATATATGTATATTCTCTATGGCTACCAACTCACTGGTCTTTTGATGAGATTGATCCCTCTAGGCAATAGCACCTCAGAGGCAGGTACCTTGCTGATCAAAAAAGCAAATAACGTCTCACCCTTGTAACATTAGCCACAACTTAATCTAGCCAACATCTAAATTAATTTTTAAAACCCAGATGTACGAAAGATAACTCACAAAGTTTCCATTCTGAGTAGCAGAATTCTACTTAATAAATCCCCTAGAGGGATGACTGTTGATGTAGCAGACATGGAAGATGACACCAACTAGGGAAACAGGGAAATCCTGACTCTGATTATGCTGACACACAACTACTGCTCCAGTGGGCTTAGAACGAGCAAGGATGAACTTTAATTTTCTAATATCCACATGCAGGCCAGGTATTTCTCCATCTGCCCTTTGAGAGTACTTTCCAGAAATATCCAATTTATTTTAAAGTGCAAATATACTGTAAAATAGCTTACTCTCCCCCACCTCCTTGTTAAATTTGCTAGATCATGATTTGGTTGTCTGGTTCCCTTCTAACCAGCCCAGTATGGGAAATTAACTAGAATCCAGTTATGACTCCTCCAAATGTCAAGTGAAAATTTATCTTAGGTTAGAAAAAGGTAAGACTCAGTCTAGTTGTTCATTTTTTTTTCTTTGTAGTCACTGGTTGATAATAAGGCAGGAATGGAGATATAAATGAAGGATTTCTAAAAGCTCAGTGATTAAAAAAAATACCCTTAATATTTTTTTGATTGCACTTTATTTAAAAACACTCATGCTAAAGTGAAGATAAAGGAATATGTTCAAGTTAGGTGTGTTAGAAGCACCAACCCTGCTACATTGAATTTGTTTTTACGGACATATTAAGCAAGCCAAATAAAGAAAATGCATGCCAAAGGAATTGCTTTCTGCTAAAAGATAACTTTCAATTTAACAGTTATTTTTCTCCCTTTGCCAATATTTATAGTGTAAGATCTTTGTGAACAGACAATCAGATTGCAGTTAGACAATCAGACTACTCATGATTGATACTTTGATACTTCCTCCCAGTTTTTTTTTTTTTTTTTAAAGTTAATGACTTAAACCAACCTTTCTAGGCCCTATGCTTTTTCCATTTAGTCCTAAGAAATATCCAGCTGGAAGATTTTGGGTCACGTAGACAATTACCTTCAACTCAACTTATACATCACCAACTCTGAGGATAAGTTAAGAGTTAAGATTCATTTCTTACTCCTCCTTATTCCACTTTATACCACTGGTGAGAGGTATCAGAAGAAGTATCTATTCAAGTCAAAATTTCTCTTTCTACAGAGGAACCACATTAACATGTCTTATACCACCTCTATTTGTGGAATGGATCCAATAACCATACCAAATTACCAGTCAAGTTATCTTGACCAGACATTCTTCTGGTCACATGCAAAACTGCTGTCTACACCAGCTACTTTCATATATAATTACCAAATTTTATACAATATTTTTCTTATTTAATGACTGCTACAGTCTACAAAATTTGTGCATTATTGGACAATGAATGAATCAAGAACACCTAAAGAATGATGATCTGTTTTCTAAAGTATACTCAAAATGTTAAACTTCAGAGGCAAGCAAAACTATCATAAAGTTGGATTCTGTTGATAGCAAGGAGAGGTAGGTTAATACTTATTGTCCAAAAATAAGTAAGAATGTTAAACAATAAAAGTGGAGACCCTGCTGAAAAACATAAGTTGAGCCTTCCAGTCCTGAGTTTCTAATGTTACATAAAAATTATTAAAAAGAGCATTACAAAAGAAAACACTAGTGTCTATTTCCTTCCATCCATGATTATCAAATACATCACCCTCTCTGAAACAACTCAGGTAGCATTTGATTACAGACTGAAAACAAATGGACTTTGGAAAAAGGAATGTTGCTAAAAAGCACGGGTTTTTTTTTTTTTTTTTTGATAATTCATAAGTGATACATTTAATTGAATTATCTTAAGATAGGTATCTTTTTTTTTTAATTTTTATTAGTTGGAGGCTAATTACTTTACATCATTACAGTAGTTTTTGTTATACATTGATATGAATTAGCCATGGATTTACATGTACTCCCCATCCCAGTCCCCCCTCCCATTTCCCTCTCCACCCGATCCCTCTGGGTCTTCCCAGTGCACCAGGTCCGAGCACTTGTCTCATGTACCCAACCTGAGCTGGTTATCCGTTTCACCCTAGATAATATACATGTTTCAATGCTGTTCTCCTGAAACATCCCACCCTCGCCTTCTCCCAGAGTCCACAAGTCTGTTCCATACATCTGAGTCTCTTTTTCTGTTTTGCATATAGGGTTATCGTTACCATAAAAGCACGGGTTCTTAATCAGGGGCAAATCTGTCCCACCCTTATTTCCCAGAGGACAGATGAGGATGTCTAAAGACACTTCGGTTGTCACAACTTGGGAGAGTATTCTACTGGCATCTAGTGGGTAAAAGTCAGAGATGCTGCTAAACATCCCATACTACAAAGAACAGCCATCCCCTGCAACACTATCCAGCATAAAATATTAATAGTGCCAGGTTGAGAAACTCTGGTTTAAAGGAACAAACTCGTGTTTACAAAGAACACAAAAATCTTTCAAGACCTGACTAGGTAATACAAACATAAGCTCAGAGTTAGGGAACATAGGAAAGCTGAATTCCTCAGTAGTCTATAATAAAATTTCCTGTGAAGAATTAAAATACTGTACTGATTCCCTGGTAGCTCAGCTGGTAAAGAATGTGCGGGCAATGTAGGAGACTCTGGTTCAATCCCTGGGTTGGGGAGATCCCCTGGAGAAGGGAACAGCTACCCACTCCAGGATTCTGGCCTGGAGAATTCCATGGACAGAGGAGCCTGGAGGGCTACAGTCCATAGGATCACAAGGAATCAGACACAACTGAGAGACCTTCACTTTTCACTTTCACTGATTCCATCACTACAGGAATAGAAGAAATTGAATGATCCACTAAAATGGCATTATGCTTTAAACAAAGAACACAGAGAAGAATCCATTCCAAGTAGGTCAAATATCTAATCCAAGAAGCATAAATGAAAAATATTTACTATCAGCTAAATTTGAAGCAGTGAAGGATGACATAAAGAATTATTTGAAAGAATATTCTGAACTTCTTCATATACCTTATCTTTTGTTTTCTAATGACATGAATTCTGGCTCTGATTCTAAGAAAAGGATGCACAGAAGTCATTCAAATATTTGTTGAGTGAAACTGAATTATAAATTTTGTGTGAAATGAGTACAGAAAAGCACCTTACTCTTCTCTGAGAACTACCAGTGATTAAAAGACATTAAGAAAAAAGAAGATAAAGCAATTAGCCTCCAATTAATTTTTTTTAAAAAGGAGAAACAGAAAATTGGTTTCTGTACTATAGAATTAAAAAAATCAATCAACAGTGTAAGCCATTTTATAAATAAATTCAATATGAAGTCGTTCATTCATTCCCTATTATATTCACTTCCAGCATAACTTTTGAAAATACATACATGCATAGCAACATGGCTTCAAACTTACCTACTAGATGAAGTGCAAAGTACAAGAAAAGAAGATCATCTTTCCTCTTAGTTTATGGGCCTTAAATATCACCAAGGGTAATTCTCATTGTCTATGTTTCAGAAAAGAAATACTCAAAGGCTCTGACTGTATAAGCCAGTCAGAGCAAAGATCTTCCTATCAAACTAAGGAAGAGCAAAAGTAAGCTGAAAATGTACTAGAGTTTTATTTAGAATTGATTGTCAAAGCAGTGGTCCCTTTTGATCAGAGTAATTCAGAGAAATCATGTAGTTCCTACTTAAATGATAGCTGAAAACTTCTGAAAGCCAGTACTACTTTTGTTTCTTTGACTGGTTTTACACATGTAAATGGGGAAATATTAATAGCAACCATTAATAGTCTCTGGTTGAGGGACTTTCAGCACAGTTTGGCAGAGGGCTTCTTGACTTCTTTTTTGCAATCTATTAGTGACTCAGTCACAGCCTACTATGGACTTCATCTGGATTACTGACTACCATATCTTGCATTTTCCAAAAACAATTTTTCTTATATGATAATTCTAAACTCTGCATCCAGCTATTGCTTTGCAGTTCTGAGGTTAAATCACCTAGTATCCTCACAGAAGAGGCAGTCTTTAAAAATATTGCCATTTGCCTGGGATTCTGTAAGGAGACTTCTCTTTTCCTTCCACAGCCATTTACATAATTCATTTTTAGAGTTGTTTAACTTACTAAGTGTGACTTTTTGAAAGGTACCAAATTCAATCTTCTAAGTTCTATACCTTTACAACAATTACTTCTTTCAACATGAGAGTCAATAGACCAAAGTTATTAGGGCAAATTTTTAAAAATATGAATAGTCAACATTTAGGCTAGGAATTCAAATATAACTACTGTTTATATACATTTCCTTATCTAACAAACGAGGAACTATAATCCAAAAAAGTTTGCCTAAGATCAGGTCCACATGTGTAATAAGGCCAAAGTATTGGTCACCAGGGCAATCATGACAGTCATTTTAACCACTGACCTGGATCACAGAACAATTGGCTGATTGTGCGCAGGACTTGAGTGGACGTGCAGGTCAACACAATGCAAATTCCAGTTGACAATGTACACACTTGTGGAACAAAAGATAAGTAAATAGAACATGGGCTATAAGGCCATCAAGGTACTAATTTTTCCTTTTATCACCCTAACTTTTCCAATTCAACTTTGGTGTCTTGATTCTGCTGCTGTATTTCTAAGAGGAACTCTTCCCAAACCAAGGGCATGACACATTTGTTCTTCTGAGTCTTAAAGAGATGAACCTGGCCTAAAAAAATCTGAACAAACTGAATAAAGCAACACACTTATTCTTTTGTTGTTAAAAATGACTGGACTATAAAGGTTTTAGTAGATGGGGCCACACAGTGTGTAACTGGGACTGAAGGAAAAACTGAAAATGTATAGTTTCTAGAAAGATAACTAGAATATATAAGGTTGGTGTTATTGTTGTGCTGGAGAAATACTGAATAGGTTTAAGAGAATAAAAGATAGGAATGAGGTTTAAGAACCATTTGCCCCACACAGAATCTTTAAAATAGACAACTATACAAAACATCTATTCTTACGACATTTAAATAAGTTAACACAAAGTGGAAAATGTAGTGTTAGTTATCCTCTTCCTCATCTTCTTTAACTACTGGGGTACCATCTAGCTTTTTCAGTTTGGGCATTCTCTTGGTTGCCTCTTCAATCCAGTTCTCCTCAGCACAGTGTTTCTCTTCCAAGGGATTGCCTACAAACACCAGGTCTTCTAGGCATGGCAGTTCTGCCAGCTTCACAAATTCAGCCCAGTCTTTCACCAGGTTATTAGACAAGTAGAGAATCTTCAGTTTCTTCATTACATGGGTCCCTTTCAACTTCTCAATAAAACTGTAGGAGATCCACAATTCTAATGTGTCCCCTACTACTTCCAGTTCATTTAAGTTCTTTGTGTTATTTCATCCTGAAGACAATATTTTTAAGTTTTTTAAGTCATTCAGGTTTGCAGTTTTTTCAATGCAGTTTGTAGTCAGTGAAAGCTTCTCACAGTTAGAAAGTGTGGACAAGGATGCATCCATGTTCTCTACAGGGGGAATCTGGGCATACAGCTTTATCTCTCTGGCTTCAGATGGCTTCTGGCTGGTTTTCTCTTCCCCTCCGGCTAGTGCTTCTTTGACTGTTGTTGCTTTTGTCATTCTGGCAGTTGCTACTGTCACTCCTGTTTGTGTTTTGTTCTGTTTGTTCATCTGTTTCATTTTTTCAGTTTCCACATATAAGTGAAATCATACATTATCTGCCTTTCTCTGACTTATTTGACTTAACATAATATCCTCTAGGTCTATCCATGCTGTTGCAGATGATAAGATTTCTTTCTTTTTTTTAAGGACTGAGTACTTTTCCACTGATGTGGAGAAAATGTTTGCTATGACCAACAAAACTCTGTTAGCTTTTGTCCTGCTTCATTTTGTACTCCGTGGCCGAACTTGCCTGTTACTCCAGGAATCTCTTGACTTCCTACTTTTGCATTCCAGTCCCCTAGGATGAAAAGGACATCTTTTTTGGGTGTTAGTTCTAGAAAATCTTGTAGGTCTTCATAGAACCATTCAGCTTCAGCTTCTTTGGCATTAGTGGTTGGGGCATAGACTTGGATTACTGTGATATTGAATGGTTTGCTTTGGAAACAAACTGACATCATTCCGTTGTTTTTGAGATTGCACCCAAGAATTGCATTTCAGACTCTTTTGTGTGAGGGCTACTCCATTTCTTCTAAGGGATTCTTGTCTGCAGTAGTAGATATAATGGTCATCTGAATTAAATTCACCCATTCCTGTCCATTTTAGTTCACTGATTCCTAAAATGTCAATATTCACTCTTGCCATCTCCTGTCTGACCACTTCCAATCTACCTAGATTCATGGATCAAACATTCGGGTTCCTATGCAATATTGTTCTTTACAGAATTGGACTTTACTCTTACGAACAGATACATTTAATCAACCCTGAATATTCATTGGAAGGACTGATGCTGACGCTGAAGCTCCAATACTTTGGCCACCTGGGAAAAGCTGACTTATTGGAAAAGACCCTGATGCTGGGAAACATTGCAGGCAGGAGGAGAAGGGGATGACAGAGGATGAGATGGTAGGATGGCATCACCAGCTCAATGGACATGAGTTTGAGCAAACTCCAGGAGATGGTGAAGGACAGGGAAGCCCGGTGTGCTGCAGTCCATGGGGTCACAAAGAGTTGGACATGACTGAGAGACTGAACAACAAAAAATTTTCTGCTATATCTTTATCCATTCTTCTACTGATGGGCACTTATGTTTGCTTCCATGTCTTGGCTATTATAAACAATGCTACAATGAACATAGAGGAACATATATCTTTTCAAATTAGTGTTTTCATTTTCTTCAGACATATACCCAGAGGTAGAATTGCTGGATGATATGGTAGTAGTAGTAGTGTTAGTCGCTCAGTTGTGTCCGACTCTCTGCGACCCCTTGGACTGTGGCCCGCCAGGCTTCTCTGTCCATGGGATTTTCCAGGCAAGAATACTGGAGTGGATTGCATTGCCTTCTCCAATTTCCATTCCCTTCTCCAGATATGGTACTTCTATTTTTAGTTTTTTGAGAAACCTTTATACTGTTTTCCAGAGTGGCTGCACCAATTTACATTCCCAACAGTGCACAAGAATTCCCTTTTCTCCACATTCTCACCAACACTTGTTATTTGTTGTTTTTTGATAATAGATGTTGACATTCTGAGAGGTGTGAGGTGATATTTCATTGTGATTTTGATTTGGCATTCCCTGATGATTCGTGATGCTTTTTTTTTTTTAGATTTTATTTAAAAAAAATTTTTTTAATGTTTTTTCCATTTATTTTTATTAGTTGGAGGCTAATTACTTTACAATATTGTAGTGGTTTTTACTATACATCGACATGAATCAGCCATGGATTTACATGGGTTCCCCATCCTGATCCCCCCTCCCGCCTCCCTCCCCATCCCATCCCTCTGGGTCTTCCCAGAACACCAGCCCTGAGCACTTGTCTCATGCATCCAACCTGGGCTGGTGGTCTGTTTCACCCTTGATATTACACTTGTTTCAATGCTATTCTCTCAGAACATCCCACCCTTGCTTTCTCCCACTGAGTCCCAATGCTGGAGAGGGTGTGGAGAAAAGGGAACCCTCTTACACTGTTGGTGGGAATGCAAACTAGTACAGCCACTATGGAGAACAATGTGGAGATTCTTTAAAAAAACTGGAAATTGAACTGCCATATGACCCAGCAATCCCACTCCTGGGCATACACACTGAGGAAACTAGATCTGAAAGAGACACGTGTACCCCAATGTTCATCGCAGCACTGTTTATAATTGCCAGAACATGGAAGCAACCTAGATGCCCATCAGCAGACGAATGGATAAGGAAGCTATGGTACATATACACCATGGAATATTACTCAGCCATTAAAAAGAATTCATTTGAATCAGTTCTAATGAGATGGATAAAACTGGAGCCCATTATACAGAGTGAAGTAAGCCAGAAAGATAAAGACCAATACAGTATACTAACGCATATATATGGAATTTAAAAAGATGGTAACGATAACCCAATATGCAAAACATAAAAAGAGATTTGTGATGCTTTTATCTGCCTATTGGAAATCCTTCTGTCTCCTTTGGAAAAATGCCTATCCATTTTTAATCTGTTGTTCTCTGTCCATTTTTAATCAGGTGGTTTGTTTTTTGATGTTGAGTTGTATGAATTCTTTGCATATTTTGAACATTAACCCCTTGGCAGATAAATCATTTGCAAATATCTCCCCTCATTCAGTAGGCTGTTGTTTTGTTTATAGTTTCCTTTCTTGTGCAAAATGTTTGTGGCTTGGTGTCATCACATTTGTTTATTTTTTTGTTTCTCTTGCCTGAGGAGACATATCCAAAGAGATGTTACTAAGACTGATGTCACAGAGTGTAGTTTCTATGTTTTCTTCTAGAAGTTTCATGGTTTCTGGCCTTACATTTATGTCTTTAATCCATTTTAATTATTTTTGTGTGCGGAGTGAGAAAGTAGAGACTGCATCAAATTTAAAAAAATTTTTATGGTAAAG
This sequence comes from Odocoileus virginianus, assembly GCF_023699985.2. Lineage (NCBI taxonomy): Eukaryota > Metazoa > Chordata > Mammalia > Artiodactyla > Cervidae > Odocoileus > Odocoileus virginianus. The sequence goes on from NC_069701.1 coordinate 16,492,606, forward strand.
GGAATAATTACAAGAGTGAAAAGGCAATCCATGGAATGTGAGAAGATATTTTCCAGCCATTTATCTGGTAAGAGGTTAACTTCCCAAATACAGAAGAAACTCCTACAACTTGGTAGCAGAAAAATAACCCAAGTGAAAAATAGGAAAGAATTTTAGAATATATTTCTCCAAAGAAGACATGTATATAGCCACAAGGTATATGAAAAGGTACTCAACATCATTAACCATCAGCGAAAGCAAATCAAAACCGCAATGAGGGACTTCCCTGGTGGTACAATGGATAAGAATCCACCTGCCAGTTAGGGGACACAGGTTCCATCCCTGGTCTGGGAAGATTCCACAGAGCAACTAGGCCTGTGTGCCACAACTACTGAAGCCCAGGCACCTAGAGCCTGTGCTCCACAGTGGAAGAAGCCACCACAGTGAGAAGCCTACACACCGCAGTGAAGAGCAGCCCCCACTCACCACAACTAGAGAAAGCCAGCAAAACCAAAACAAACAAAAATACTACAATGTGATATCACCTCACACTTGTTAAGATGGCTACTGAAAAACAAACACAATCGCTCAAAAGATTAGTGTTCGTGAGGATGTGGAGAAACTGGAACCCTTATACACTGTTGCTGGGAATTTAGATGATCCAGCTATTACACTCTGGGAAATAATTTAGATATTATTCAAAAATTAAATATAAAGCTACCATTGGTGTGTGCTTGCTCAGTCATGTCCAATGCTGCGATCCCATGGCCTGTAACGCGCTAGGCTCCTATCTCCATGGGATTCTCCAGGCAAGAATACTTGAGTGGGTTGCCATTTCCTTCTCCAGGAGATCTTCCTGGGATCAAACTTGTGTCTCCTGCATTGGCAGGCGGATTCTTTACCACTGAGCTACATGGAAAGCCCCTAAAACTACCGTATTATCTAGTAATTCCTTTTCTGGGTGTATATCCAGAAGAATTAAAATCAAGATCTCAAGGAGATGTTTGCACTCTCATACCTGTTGCAGCATTATTCCCAGTAGCCAAAATATGAAAACAAATGCCCACCAGCAGATGAATATACAAAGAAAATGTAGTATATACATAGAATGGGATATTATTCAATCTTAAAAAAGAAGGATGGCCTACCATTTGTGACAACATGGATGAACCTGGAGGACATCATTCTAAGTGAAATATGCCAGTATTATAAGAACAAAGTCTGTATTGTTGTTGTTCAGTTGCCCAGTCATGTCCGACTCTTCGTGACCCCATGGACTGCAGCATGCCAGGTCTCCCTGTCCCTCACCATCTCCCAGAATTTGCCCAAATTCATGTCTATTGCATTGGTGATGCAATCTAGCCTTCTCATCCTCTGATGCCATCTTCTCCTTCTGCCCTCCATCTTTCCCAGCATCAGGGACCTTTCCAATGAGTTGGCTATTTGCATCAGGACGGCCAAAATACTGAAGCTTCAGCTTCAGCATCAGTCCTTCCAATGAGTATTTGAGGCTGATTTCCTTCAAGATTGACTGGTTTGATCTCCTTGCAGTCCAAGGGACTCTCAGGAGTCTTCTGCAACACCACAGTTCGAAGACATCAGTTGTGCTCTGCTTTCTTTATGATCCAACTCTCATGTGACCACTGGGAAGATCATAGCCTTGACTATATAGATGTTTGTAGGCAGAGTGATGTCTCTGGTTTTCAACAACCCTTATATGAAGTACCTAAAATAGTCAAACTTGTAGAATCTGAGACTAGAATAGGTTGCTAAGGGCTGGGAGAAGGGGAAAATAGAGAGTTATTCAATGAATAAGCTTCAGTTATGCTAGGGGAATAAATTCTAGAGACCTACTTTACAACATAGTACCTATAGTTGTCAGCACAGTATTGTGCATTTAAGTATGTTAGGAGGATAGACCTCATGTTAAATATTCTTACCATACACACACAAAATAATAGGTCACAAGGAAACTTTTAAAGGTGATGGACATGTTTGTTACCTTTATCTGGGTGGTAATATCATTTGTTGTTCAGTTGCTAAGTTGTGTCCGATTCTCTGTGGCCCCATAGACTATAGCCCACCAGGCTCCTCTGCCCTTGGAATTTTCCAGGCAAGAATACTGAAGTGGGTTGCCATTTCCTGCTTCAGGAGATCTCCCTGACCCAAGAATCAAACCTGTATCTCCTGTATCTCCTAGCATTGGCAGGCAGATTCTTTACCACTAGTGCCGCCTGGGAAGCCATTTTAAAGAATACTTTGGAGAACTTACACAGCTACTTATCAAGACTCACTATGTTGTGGTGGTGGTTTAGTCGCTCAGTTGTGTCCAACTGTTTTGCAGGTGGAAGGACTGTACCTTGTCAGGCTTCTTTGTCCATGGGATTTCCCAGGCCAGAATACTGGAGTGGATTGCCAATTCCTCCTCCAGGGTTCCTATTTCCCAGGCAAAAATATTGAAGTGGGTTGCCATTTCCTCCTCCAGGGGATCTTTCCGACCCGATATGGAACCCACATCTCCAGGTCTCTTGCACTGGCAGGCAGATTCTTAACCGCTGAGCCACAGGAGAAGCCTCAGTAATATCATGGGTATATGCATGTGTGTCTGCATGGCTTCAGTTGTGTCCGATTCTTTGCGACCCCATGGACTATAGCCTGCCCAACCTCTCTGTCCATGGGATTCTCCAGGCAAGAACAGTGGAGTGGGCTGCTTTGCCATCCTCCAGGGAATCTTCCCAACCCAGGGACTGAACCAACGTCTCTATGCAAGAGGGTTCTTTACCACTAGCGCCACCTGGTGAGCCCCCATGGGTGTATGTATATTTCCAAACTAGAATACGTTAAATGTGTATTTAATACATTTAATACATTAAATATGTATCTTTTAATTTAATTAATTTATTTGGCTGCACTGGGTCTTAGTTGTGGCATGCAGTATCTTCGATCTTTGTGGCAGCATGTGAATTCTTAGTTGCAGCATATGGGATCTAGTTCTCTGACCAGAGATTGAACCATCTGGTCCCCCTGCATTGTGAGCTCAGAGTCTTAGCCACTGGACCACCAGAGAAGTCCCTGAATGCATTAAATATGTACTTCAATAAAGTTGTTTTTTAAAAACTCCACTGTCTGGAGTCCCAGCACTGGAAGTTCAGATTTAGCTGGTCTGGGGTACAGTATGGTCATTGGAATTTTTAAAAGCACTCTAGATGATTCTGATGCTTAGCTAGGGAGAGAAATAACTGACATCTCACTTCACATATGGGAAAGAGAGACTCAGAGAAAGTGAGAGTGACTTGTTTTAGAAATGAGATCTAGAACTGAAACTGAGGTTCAGTTGACTTCTAGTCTTAGGTTCTGTTCTAGCACATTACATGACTCAGGTTCACTTATGCTTCTACACAATCACTCTGTCCCAGTCAAACTGTCTAACATTATATTCCCTGGACACTCCAGTTCCACCACTGTGTCAAATCCACAGCAATACAGGCTGCCATTGGAGTGCTTATTATGTGCCCAAACTAAGCAAGTAAAATTACATGAGTTATCTCTAAACTATACAAGCTTTCAGGGAAACCGTGAGTATCCCCTCTGTTGGAGGAAGAATCAGATGCCAGAGATTCTAAGAGACTAGCTGCAGTCATGTCTAGTGAGGAGAAGCCAGAATCTGATGTGAGTACATTGGACTCTGAAGTCCAGGCTCTTGAACACACTCACTGCCATCTGTTCCAACCCTGCCTTGCTCTCCTGTGTTATTTCTCCATTAAGAACCAGTTCTCGTGTCAGTCCCTCCCTGAAAGCCCTCCCACCCATGTTTTCATCTATTTGTCTATCTTTGGCTACACTGTCTTTTCATGCTATGCATGGGCTTTCTCTAGTTGCCATGTGCGGAATACTCACTGTGATTGGCTTCTCTTCTTGCAGAGCACTGGCTCCAGGGCAGGTGGGCTCAGTAGTTGTAGCTCTTGGTCTCTAAAGCACAGGTTCAGTAGTTGTGGCACTTGGGCTTAGTTGCCCCACAGCTTGTGAAATCTTCTCAGACCAGGGATTGAACCCCTGTCCCCTGCATCGACGGCATATTTCTTAACCACTAGCACCACCAGCAGCAGACCACTAGGGAAGTCCTCACCTCGTTTTTATTTACTCAATTTTCATGATCACCCACATTAGCTATTTCGTGGGTCCACCTCACATGGTAACTTGTTTGGTCACATGTGTGACCTGTTTCCTTCTTGAGGATGGAAAGAGAAAGTCCTTCCTGTAACTGTGTTTCTGTCTTGGTCCTGTAGCTGTGTCAAGATATGGTGCTGTTGCATGATCATATTTAGTTTTCTGAGACTCCTCCCCTGGGACTATCTGGAGACAGGGAGTACCTGTAGGCCCAAGTAGAGTTGAAAATTTGAACTGAGAATGAAGAAAGCTTTCCATGGGCTCAGATTTGTAGTAATATTTACAAATAAGCCTCTAGGTGTCAGTAGAGTCTCAAATGAAATCAAAACCTTAAGCTAAAAGGAGTGTTTCTCATCTTAATAACCAACCTAGAGCTAGAATTCCCTCTCCAACATAACAGCACCCATGGCAACATCCTTCCCAGCCCAGAGAATGGTAATGAGGAACCTATCGTTTCTGAGGCAGCCTCTTTGGTGTTTGGGCTTCCCAGGTAGCTCTGTGGTAAAAAAAAAAAAAACCTGCTTGCCACTGCAGAAAAGGCAATAGATTCAGGTTCGATCCCTGGGTCAGGAAGATCCTTTGGAAGAGGAAATGGCAACCCAATCCAGTGTTTTTGCCTGGGAAATCCCATGGACAGAAGAGTCTGGTGGGCTACAGTCAATGATGGGATTGCAAAGTGTCTGATGAGACTTAGTGACTTAGCATACACTACAATGTTTGGACAGCTTTATTAAAATACTCTTTTTGATTTTTGTGAAACTGGCTCTGGCATTGACTGCAAAGTCCAAAGACCTGGAGAGTATGTGTCTTGCTCAGAGAAGCGTCCTTTGTACTTCTGTTCTTCCCAAGGCTTCCTCTCCAATAGCCAGATCCTTGCTTAGCAAAACCCATTTTTTCTGCTCAAAAAAAAAAAAAAAAGAAAAAAAGAAAGAAAGATGATCACTGTGCTTTCTGGTCCCAGTTGTATTCTTTAGAAATATACAGAGCAAACTCAATATCTTTTCTGTTAAGAATCTGAAGACTGAAATTAAACCATCCATCCCTCTTCCACTAAACATCTCTTTACTGGGAACCCACCATGTACCAGGCCCTGAATCTCCAAGTAGGCAGATAATAAGTAGGAGACAGTATTATTAATGACCTGGTAGTTAACTTAGTCACAGGTAGGTTGAGTTTTTTATGATGGATTTATGAGCAGGGAACAGAGAGACAAGGGAACTAGCGCTTACTAGTCATGGACTGCCTACCAGGCAAGGTGTTAGGAACTTGCTTTACTTTCCGTGTATTATTTAAGTCTTGTGTGCATGTGTGCTCAGTCACTCATTCGTGTCTGACTCTTTGCAACCCCTTGGACTGTTGCCTGCCAGGCTCCTTCCACAGGATTTTCCAGGCAAGAATACCAGCATGGGTTGCCATTTCCTACTCGAGGAGACCTTCCCGACCCAGGGGTTGAACCTGTCTCTCCTGTACCTCCTGCATCAGCGGTGGATTTTTTACCACCTGTTAACCTATTTAACCTATTTACTCCTTGGAAGGAAATTTATGACCAACCTAGATAGCATATTTAAAAGCAGAGACATTACTTTGCCAACAAAGTCCATCTGGTCAAGGCTGCGGTTTTTCCATTGGTCATATATGGATGTGAGAGTTGGACTGTGAAGAAAGCTGAGCGCCGAAAAATTGATGCCTTTGAATTGCAGTGTTGGAGAAGGCTCTTGAGAGTCCCTGGGACTGCAAGGAGATCCAACCAGTTCATCCTGAAGGAGATCAGTCCTGGATATTCATTGGAAGGACTGATGCTGAAGCTTAAATTCCAATACTTTGTCCACCTCATGCGAAGAGTTGACTCATTGGAAAAGACCCTGATGCTGGGAGGGATTGGGGGCAAGAGGAGAAGGGGACGACAGCAGATGAGATGGCTGGATGGCATCACCGACTCGATGGGCATGAGTTTGAGTAAACTCCAGGAGTTGGTGATGGACAGGGAGGCCTGGCATGCTGCGATTCATGGGGTCGCAAAGAGTTGTACACAACTGAGCGACTGAACTGAATCTATTTAAATCTTACCATTGTCTTACAAAGCAGGCATCTTCCTCCTTATGAAATGAGCATATTCATCCATATGAAGCGGGTTACATATATCTCCCCTTTTAAAAGGAAGATGCTAAGGCTTGGAGAGCCTAAACAACTTGACCAAGGACACAAGGCTTCCCAGGTAGCACAGTGGTAAGGAATCTGCTTGCCAATGCAGGAGACACAAGAGACATGGGTTCCATCCCTGGGTTGGGAAGATCTCCCAGAGTAGGAAACAGCAACCTGCTCCAGTATACTTGCCTGGAAAATTCCATGGGCAGAGTAGCCTGGCAGGCTGCAGTCCGTGGGGTCTTGGAGAGTCGGACGTGACTCAGTGACTGAGCACACACTCGAGGACACAGCAGAAAGAGGTGGAGCTCTTCTCCAGATACAGAGCTCCCCACCACGCTGCGGGCATCATGTGGGAATCCCTCAGATGGCTGAAGGGACATCAGAGACCCTTCATGTCCTGTGTTAGAAATGAGTGCTGCTTTAAATTAAGTTTTCAAACTTTCGAACACAAATCCCTCATTTTGTCTGATTAAAAAAATTTTTTTAAGTTTGCAGAGTGATTTTTTTTGTTGTTGTTTTCTATAGAAGTCAAATTCCCTGTCAGTGCTTTCCCATCTTAAATTTGGATACGTGACAAAGCGTAAAAGAAAAAAAGATCAGTTGTATAGAACACTATTCAGCCACAAAAATGAATGAAATAGTGCCATTGTCAGCATGGCAAATGGGTCTAGAGATTATCATACTAAGTTAAGTCAGGCAGAGAAAGACAAACACTGTATGATATGGCATTCACTATATAATATGTGAATGATACAAATGGACTATTTACAAGACAGAAACAGACTCACAGACGTAGAAAGTAAACATATGGTTACCAAAAGGGAAATGGGGGAGGGATAAATTAGGAGTTTGGGATTAGCAGATACAAAGTATTATACATAAAATAGATAAAAAAGGTCCTACTGTATAGCACAGGGAACTATATTTAATATCCTATAATAAACCATAGTGGAAAAGAATATGAAAAAGAGTATGTATATGTATCACTGAATCACATTGCTACAGCAGCTAGCACAACTCTGTAAATCAACTATACTTCAATTTTTTAAAAAAAGAGAATGGGTAACTCACAAAAGAAAGACAGACAGAAATCAGCAGTCATTTGGGTGTTCATCACTTCATGTTTCCTTTAGAATTGGTTATTTGATTATATTTACTTTAATTGATAAATTGCTATAATAATACCCAAAGAAAATTTTCAAGAAAATGAAAAATATCATCCCAAATCTCCTATCTTAATACAACTATCTCAATTTAATTCACACCCCTATGTGTATGCATGTGTATATGTCAAGTCATTTGTCATGTCTGACTCTTTTTGATTCTGTGGACTGGCCCGCCAGGATTCTCTGTCCATGGGATTCTCCATTAAAGAATACTGGAGTGGGTTGCCATGCCCTCCTTTAGGGAATCTTCCCAATCCAGGGATCGAACCCTTATCTCTTATGTCTTCTGTGTTGGCTGGAATGTTCTTTACCACTAGTGCCACTTGGGAAGCCCACCCATATGTGTATGTATATTTCAATTGTAAACCCTTAATAAATGCAGGCTATTATTATAATTCCACATGCTTTATGTTTTAATTTTTCCACTCAACCTTATTTAAGGATCATTTACCCATGTTTCTATGTAGCTTTCCTAATGATGACATTTAACAGCTATCTAATAGTCTATGAATTTTCATTATATTTTAAGGCCTTTAGAGGTGATATTCAGGGATTACTGACAAGAAATGTTTTCTCTCTTTAATTCATTATTTAGACAACCCACTTAAACATGGCTTTAACTCTTTTTGTAGTATCTATTCAATGTGTTACACACTCAAGAAGGACAGGGAAATATTTTTTTAGTAAGCAGGACATTTTCTTTTTGGTTCTAGGGGGCTTTTTTTTTTTTTTAATTAAAATCAGATTTGTGGTATTGGTATCCCAGGATAATGGTCATGAGTGTAACTGGCATGTATTTCTTCTCAAATCTTGACTGTCCTGAGCCATGCTTCTGCTGACTGAAGCCTTCAGCTGAAGCTTCTGAAAAACTATTTAGGCTTCACTTAGTCAGTTGCTCTTTAGGGCTTTGCTTTGTGGATTCTTCTTGGTAACTACTTCTTGTTCTTTCCATGCCTAGTGTTTGTGGCAGCAGGTCAAACAATGGAGACCGCTGTTTGTTTTTGGCTTATGTGTCTGTGCGTGTGCACACATGTGTGTGCAATCTTAATTGTTTCTTCCTGCAGTCTCTTTTTCACTTCTTCATCTTAAAGGCTGCCAGAGCCATCAGGAGAGAGAACTGGGATGTGATCAAAGTTAGAGTGTTTTCCAGCCAATACCGTAGAGTCCTGATTATCTCTAAGGCTTGTAATGGGCAGTATTCCCAGACTCAGGATGGATGGGGAAGCTACTGTGGGCCTTTCTTCGCATGGTTTCCAGAGGGCTGCCAGGCCTCCTGAAGGGCTGGTCCTGTCAAGTCCTGCTTCTTGATCCGCAGATGAGTTTTCTCTAGGTTTTATCTAGTTTAGATGGGAGAGAATAAGATAAAACTTTGGATATCTTCATGCAAACATGCTTCATCAAAATAGAAGAAATATTAGAAAATTTCAAACAAATGATAGCATGTTTCTTTTTATCTTAAAACAAGCAGGATTCTTCTCTGGGCTGAGTCATGCTAAACACTTCAGCCAAATGGAACTTCAAGAGGATGTTGATTCAAAGTTTTGACTGTTCCTGAGTAAAAGGTGTCCATGTGTCATTTTGCTGAGAGCTAATTTGAATCCTTTGCACTAGGATATGGGCATGAAGGAGCAAGTCACTTAGGTGGTACGTGAGCCCAGCTCATGGTCCATTCCTCCTATCATATGATGGCTTTGTAGTTACATACTCAACATTATGTATGCATTTTATGGGGGAAATAGATGATAGATGTTTTATGACTGCTTGGAGGTTCTCAAAGTTCTTGGATTTACCTGTCAAAAGTGACAGGTCTATCACTCCACAGTCTAATCAACTATTTCACGGTGCTGTGACTTTGGTTCTGCTCTTCATAATCCACCTATCTTTCCCCATAGCCAACTATTAAAATTATGCTTAACAAATGTATTACCTCTGTCAGTGAATTTCTTCCTCATTGTTTTCCACTTAACAATCTCTCCATATTTTGACCTTCTTAGAATTTTATTTGTGCCTTTTCTTGGCACTAATAAAACTTATACTTTAAAAGCTTTATATGACCCTATATATTAATGCTCTGTGCACTTTATCATATTTTTGCCTCTGAGATTATATATTTTCAGTGTAAATCTGGACCTTATTCATCTGAGACTCTTTCCCCTCACCCCACCACCCCCCCAGCAACTGCTCTACTTTACAAAGCTCAGGACACGACCTGCCACATGACAGGGGCTGGTAGATACTGGTTGAGTTGAATTGGGCTAAAGGCTGGTTCTGCTGTAGCAATGTAAAGAGACATAGTGTGGATGATGGATTTTGCTGGATGTTACAACTACCTTAAAGAAATTTTTTTTAAATTGGAGGGTAATTACTGTTGTGTTGGTTTCTGCCACACAACAACATGAATCAGCCATAAGTATACGTATGTCCTCTGCTTTTGAGCCTCCCTTCCACCCCACCCCCCACCATTCCACCCCTCTAAGTTGTCATAGAGCACCTGGCTGAGCTCCCTGGCTACAGGTACTTTTAATAGTTACTTATAGATAAAACTAGATTGTTATGTTCTTTGGATAACCTAACCTGGGGAAATATGTGAGCTCAGCAGTGATCTAATATTAATGTCTATATCCTTTTCATTTTATGAAAGTGAAAGTCGCTCAGTCATGTCCGACTCTTTGTGACCCCATGGACTATACAGTCCGTGGAATTCTCCAGGTCAGAATACTGGATTGGGTAGACTTTCCCTTCTCCAGGGGATCTTCCCAACCCAGGGATCATACCCAGGTCTCCTGCATTGCAGGCAAATTCTTTACCAGCTGAACCACAAGGGAAGCCCAATAATTTGACAGTTTTCTTCCTGGTCTAGCTCTACCTTTCTCAAACCAAAATGCTATGCATGCTATTACAGTGCCCTCCTTTTTATTCCCTTTATCATTTCATTGTGTTGAAATGTCAGAAAACAGAGCATATGCACTAAAGATTCTGTTGGTTTGAGCAGTCCAAATGGAAAGTTGATTTAAATAGTCTCTTTCCTAGTTAATTTACCAATTTAACAACCATGTCTTAGCCCAGATTCTCTGGATCATAAAGTCTGGGGTCTAAATTAAAGTGCTAATTCTTTTTTGGGGAGTAGGGAAAAATTTAGGAAGGTAAAACTGAAGAAAAAGCATCAACCAATGCAGCAAGATGTGTTACCTTGCTGGCACTGCTTCCACCAGGCCATGATGAGAAATAAAAGGTATCTTAGCAGATAGATTCTTTGAGCCACAGTGATTCTCTGTCATGGTCACAGAGAGGAATCATAATCTTTTTTTAAAAAAATATTTGTTTATTTGGCTTTACCAGGTCTTAGTTACCACATGTGGGATCTTTGACCATTGTTGGTGCATGTGGGACCTAGGATCCTGACCAGGAATCAAACCCAGATTACTTGCATTGGGAATACATAGTCCTAGCCACTTGACCATCAGGGAAGTCCCAGAAATCATAATCTCGAAAGAGTCTGTGGAAGGGGAAGACTAAGAAAAATGCCTCTATTTGCCTTATTCTCTTCTCCCATTTCCTATTTGTCAAGGTTTGCTTCACAACAGGATAACTCTCCTATACTTACAATGTGCAACTTCTATGGTGCATCATCAGGCCTATTGACACCAGTTCCAGAAGCAAGATTCCATGCCCTTGTGGTATGGTAACTTGTCCTGAGAGTGAGGGAGCAAACCAGTGCAGATGGGAGGGTGAACAGGCCATACAGTCTGGAGCTCCAGTTTTGACTCCAGGGAACTGGGCAGAGGCAGAAGCAGTCCAGGAGGTAAGAGGTGCCTTTGGAAAGTGATTGAAGGGTATAAAGCTGTGCATCTTACACAGCACAATCAGATTTCACCTTCAACTTTCTACAGCATTTGCTTTGGTGCAAATGGTCCTCAAGGAGGGCTTGGCAAATCCAGAGGATACTTTCTAGCTTCTATCTTACTGGAAAATTTTGTTCCATTTGACAGTGTTAGCCACTCTCCCTGAAAGTCTATCCTCCTCTTTCTTTTCCTGATTAAGAGTAAATTCTTTTCTTACTTTTCTGGTTGTGTCTTCTTAGAGACATCTCCCTTCTCCTTTCTCTTAAAATTACATATTCTTTGTGGTTCCATTTCCAGCCTTCTTCTTGTATTCTCACTCTCCACACTTATCTGTCTTCCATGATAACCACCAGATCAATATCTGCATCTCAAATATCTCTGCTGCAGATCCATGATGGCTTACCTATCTGTAGCTGGGTGTCCAACTTGAAATCATCCTTTATCTTCTCCTCCAGTCCCCACCAAACCTACTTCATCCTGGTAAATGTCACCAAACTAAGAACCTAGTGATTTTCCTGAATTCCTTTTCTTACTTCAGATTTCATATCCAATCAGTCACTGTTGATCTTTCAACTTAAATATCTTTTAAATCCAGACCTCTTCTCTGTTTCCACTGACACTGTTTTATTTCAGAACTGTAATCACCTCCTAAAATATTTCCTCTGCCTTTGATCTTGCTTCCTTGCAATCTACATTTCAAACCTGCTGTTATAATTTTAAATGACAAATCAGGGACGTTGCTGGTAGTTCAGTAGCTAAGACTCCACATTCTCAATGCAGGGGGCCTGGGTTGATCCCTGGTCAGGGTACTAAATCCCACATGCTGCAACAAATAGTTTGCATGCTGAAACTAGAAGATTTTGCATGCTGCAATCAAGATCAGAGATCCTGCATGCCTCAAGTAATACCCAGCCAAGCCAAATAAATAATAAATACAATTTAAAAACAAAACCACTAAGATAAAATAACCCCTTCTTGAATCACAGCCTTGTTGTAGAGAAGGGACTTGTGTAACTTCAATGAAGTCATGGAGGGCCACCCAAATTGGACGGGTCATAGGGAAAGGTTCTGAGAAAATGTGGTCCACTGGAGAAGGGAATGGCAAACCACTCTAATATTCTTGCCTCAAGAACCCATGAAAAGGCAAAAAAGTGTGAAAAGGCAAAAAGATATGACATTGGAAGATGAGTCCCCAGGTCAGAAGGTGTCCAGTATGCTACTGGGGAAGAGTACAGGGCAATTACTAATAGCTCTAGAAAGAATGAAGTGGCTGGGCGAAAGCAGAAACAATGCTCAGTGTGGATGTATCTGGTGGTGAAAGTAAAGTCCAATGTTGTAAAGAATATTGCATAGGAACCTGAAATGCTAGGTCCATGAATCAAGGGAAATTGGATGTGGTCAAGCAGGAGATGGCAAGAGTAAACATCGACATCTTAGGAATCAGTGTACTAAAATAGATGGGAATGGGCAAATTTAATTCAGATGACCTTTATATCCACTACTGTGGGCAAGAATCCCTTTGAAGAAACGGAGGAGTCCTCACAGTCAACCAAAGAGTTTGAAATGCAGTACTTGGGTGCAATCTCAAAAACAACAGCAAGATCTCAGTTTGTTTCCAAGGCAAACCATTCACCATCACAGTAATCCAAGTCTATGCTCCAACCGCTAATGCCAAAGAAACTGAAGTTGAATGCTTCTATGAAGACTTACAAGACCTTCTAGAACTAACACCAAAAAAAGATGTCCTTTTCATCACAGGGGATTAGAATGTAAAAGTAGGAAGTCAAGAGATACCTGGAGTAACAGGCAAATTTGGCCTTGGAGTACAAAATGAAGCAGGGCAAAGGCTAACCGAGCTTTCTCATGAGAATTCACTGGTCATAGCAAACACCCTCTTCCAACAATACAGAAGATGGCTCTTCACATGGACAACACACAGTTGGCCAATACTGAAATCAGATTGATTATATTCTTTGCAGCTGAAGATGGAGAATCTCTGTAGAGTCAGCAAAAACAAAACTGGGAGCTGACTGTAGCTCAGATTATGAGCTCCTTATTGCACAATTCAGATTTAAATCAAAGAAAATAGGGAAAGCCACTAGACCATTCAGGTATGACCTAAATCAAGTCCCTTACAATTACACAGTGGAGATGATAGATTCAAGGAATTAAATCTGTTAGACAGAGTGCCTGAAGAACTATGGACAGAGGTTCATAACATTTTACAGGACGCAGTGACCAAAACCATCCCAAAGAAAAAGAAGTGCAAGAAGGCAAAGTGGTTGTCTGAGGAGGCTTTGCAAATATCTGAGAGAAGAAGAGAAGCAAAAGGAAAAGGAGAAAGGGAAAGGTACACTTAGCTGAGTGCAGAGTTCCTGAAAATAGCAGAGAGACAAAGAGGCCTTCTAAAATGAACAGTACAAAGAAATAGAAGAAAACAATTGAATAGGAAAGACTAGAGATCTCTTAAAAAAAAATTGGAGATATCAAGGGAGCATTTCATGCAAGGATGGACATGACAAAGGACAGAAATAATAAGGACCTAACAGAAGCAGAAGAGATTAAGAAGAGGTGGCAAGACTATACAAAAAAACTATACAAAAAGGGTCTCAATGGCCTGGATGGTATGGTCACTCACCTAGAGCCAGACATCCATGAGTATGAACTCAAGTGGGCCTTAGGAAGCATTACTACCAACAAAACTAGTAGAGGTGATGGAATTCCAGCTAAGCTATTTCAAATCCTAAAAAGATGATGTTATTAAAGTGCTGCAGTCAATATGTCAGCAAATTTGGAAAACTCAGCAGTGGTCCCAGGACTGGAAAATGTCAGTTTTCATTCCAATTCCAAAGAAGGGCAATGCCAAGGAATGTTTAGACTACTGAACAATTGCACTTATTTCACATGCTTACAAGGTAATGCTCAAAATCCTTCAAGCTAGGCTTCAGGAGTTTGTGAACTGAGGACTTCCAGATGTGCAAGTGAGATTTAGAAAAGGGAAAAGAACTAGAGTTCTAATTGCCAACATTTATTGGATCTTAGCAAAAGCAAGGGGATTCCAGGAAAATATCTACTTTTGTTCATTTACTATGCTAAAGCCTTTGACTATGTGAATAACAACAAACTGGACAATTCTTAAAGAGACAGGATTACCAGACCACCTTATGTGTCTGCTGAGAAACCTGTATGCAAGTCAAGAAGCAACAGTTAGAACAGGACATGGAACAACAGACTGGTTCAAAATTAGGAAAGGAATACATCAAGGCTGTATATTGTCACCCTGCTTATTTAACTTCTATGCAGAGTACATCATGCAAAATGCTGGGTTGAATGAATCACAAACTGGAATCAAGATTGCCAGGAGAAATGTTAACAACCTCAGATCGGCAGGTGATACCACTCTAATAGCAGAAAGCAAAGAGGAACTAAAGAGCCTCTTGATGAAGGTGAAAGAGGAGAGTGAAAAATCTGACTTAAAACTCAACATTCAAGAAACTAAGATCACGGCATCTGGTCCCATCACTTCAAGGCAAATAGAGGGGGGAAAAGTGGAAGCAATGACAGATTTTATTTTCTTGGGCTCCAAAATCACTGTGGATGGTGACTGCACCCATGAAATTAAAAGACGCTCCTTGGAAGGAAAGCTGTGACAAACCTAGACAGCACATGAAAAAGAAGAAGCATTGCTTTGCTGACAAAGGTCCATCTAGTCAAAGCTATGATTTTTCTAGCAGTCAGGTGTGGATGTGAGATGGACCTTAAAGAAGGCTAAGCACCAGAGAATTGATGCTTTTGAACTGTGGTGTTGGAGAAGATTCTTGAGAGTCCCCTGGGCAGCAAGGAGATCAAACCAGTCAATTCTAAAGGAAATCAGTCCTGAATATTCATTGGAAGGACTGATGCTGAAGCTGAAACTCCAATACTTTGGCCAACTAACATGACTCATTGGAAAAGACCCTGATGCTGGGAAAGATTGAAGGCAAAAGGAAGAGGGAATCGCAGAGGATGAAATGGTTAGATAGCACCACTGACTCACTAGACATGAATAGGGGAGTCTGGTGTGCGGCAGTCCATAAGGTGATAAAGAGTAGGACACTACTTAGGGACTGAACAACAGCAACAGCAAAGATAAAATGAAGATTATTTGGATTACCTTCAACGAAAAATGTAGGAAGCATAAAGGATGATGAAAGTGAAAGCCTTAGTCATTCAGTTGTGTCTGACTCTCTGCGACTGACCACATGGACTGTAGCCACCAGCCTCCTCTGTCCATGGAATTCACCAGGCAAGAATACTGAAGATGGTAGCAATTCCCTTCTCCAAGGGATCTTCCAGACTCAGGGATGGAACCCAGGTCTCCCACATTGCAGGGAGATTCTTTACCCTCTGAGCCACCAGGGAAGCCCATAGATGATAGATGTGGTGGTTATATAAAACAGAAAACTTTTATATAGCAAAATTCACCATAAACCAACTAAAAGACAAATGACATTGGAAGAAAGTATCCTTTACCAAAGATTTGTATCCTTAATGTTCAAAGATCTTTTTCAAATCAATAACAGAGAAATGTGATATACAACTGAGCAGGAAATGTATTTTACACAAGAAAAAACCTCAAGTGACCAATAAACATAAAAAGTTAAACTTCACTGTTTAATGCAAATTTTAAATAATTTAATTAAATTAATTAAATGCAAATTTAATCCATAAAGAAAAAATAAGGATAAATATATGAACAATTAACAAGAGTTTGGAGATTCAAACCCTTTCAAACATTGTTGGATATATAAACTTATACAGGGAATTCCCTGGTGGTCCAATGGTTAAGACTCCATGTTTCCATGGCAGGAGGTGGGGGGTTCAACCCCTGGACAGGGAACTGAGATCCCAGAGGCCGTGTAGTGTGGCCAAAAAAGCCCCCAAAGCAAAAAACAAACCAAAAAGAGAAAAACATAATAAAATTCATGCACACAGTTTAAACAAACAACAAAAAAACCATATATGACAGGATTTACTGTTTAGTTTAGGAATGCTGTTGATACTTCGAGGAATGTAGAACAAAGATATAATTAAGGATAGGATATACATATAATAATAAGGATATAAAATATATATAGGGTATAAGAAGGGTAATAAGGAAAATATATATAGTATATAACATGGCAGTATGTATAATAATAAAGAATTGTAAACAACTTAAGTGTCCAAAAACAGAGGATGTGTGCAGACATTTTAAAAGATATAGAAAAGTATTTAGGAACAAAAGATATTTAAGGAATATTATTTAAAATAACAAAGTAATAATGAAAATGCAGTTGGTAGGGGGAAAGCAGTTATTATTTTGACAACCTGACACTAGAGTTCAGATAGGGAGGGACTGTTTTGATTTAGTAAGATAACTTCTCTCTGTGTGATTTAGAATAAAGCAAAAGATGCATTAACTTGCCTTCTGCAAAAGAGAAGGGGAACTGGAAATGACCGCTTTGGAGTTTATAGCTAAGGGAATTGACTTTGGAAAATGGAGAAGATATTCATTATCTTCTCCAGGAGAGAACTGGGCAGCTGGTGCTACTGTAGTACCTCTGGAGGGTTGGCCAGTGGGAGTTTTCCAGCGATGAAAGTGACTAATGGACTCTTAAAAGAACTGCTTTCTAATATGCAGTTTCAAGTTATTCTCTATGTCAAACTTCAGTGTAAGCCATTTTTTCTTGCTCCCAAATCTTCCCTAAATGTT
Organism: Odocoileus virginianus; assembly: GCF_023699985.2. Taxonomy (NCBI): domain Eukaryota; kingdom Metazoa; phylum Chordata; class Mammalia; order Artiodactyla; family Cervidae; genus Odocoileus; species Odocoileus virginianus. The sequence continues at coordinate 16,509,639 of NC_069701.1, forward strand.
TGCTAACACATGACCTTGTTTAGGCCATATTCTTGGGGGGAAAAGGGTTGTGGAAATGTAGACGGGACATTTCACACCCAGCAGGTGAAATAAGTGGTCGAGATCAAGGCAAAAAAATCAGAGTTAGAGATAATCAGAAGAAACATATTCCCACCCCCACCTCCACAAAACCCCTAGGATCTCTCAGTGATATTGGTACAGACTTGGGTTTCACACCCATTCATAAGACAGAGGTTTGAGCAGAATTTTTTTCCATCTCAAAAGTTGGCAAGACCTGTAAAGTACATGGGGAGAGGGAACTCAGAGAAAACAGTTTAGAAGGATACAGAGCATAAAAAGTTACCTAAAATGCTAAAATTATGAACAATATTTTCCTCTTTTCTCACTTGTATTTTGATACTTCTATAATGAATCCATATTACTTGTATAATTTTTAGAATAAAAAGTATACCGAGGGATGGGCTTCCCTGGTAGTCCAGTGGTTAAGAGTCTGCCTTGCAATGCAGGGGACACCAGTTTCAATCCCTGGTCTGGGAAGATCCCACATGCTGTGGAGCAACTAAGCCCATGGGCCACAACGACTGAACCCATGCTCTGGAGCCTAGGAGCTGCAACTGCTGGGCCCGTGTGCCTGGAGCTTGTGCCCCACAGTAAGAGGTCACTGCTATGAGAAGCCCTAGCACCGTAATGAAGAGTAGACCCCTGCTCATGAGAACTAGAGGAAGCCTGAGCAAAAAACCCGAAAAAACAAAAAACAGCAATGATGACTCAGCACAGTCAAATTTAATAATTAAATAAATAAAATTATAAAAAATAGAAAAAAACCTGTACTGAGGGAATAGGCAAATCCACCAGAAAGCTGACTTGTGGTTGCCAGGGACTGGGGGGAGGAAGCAATGGGAAGTGACTGCTTAATGCGTATGGGTTTCCTTTCAGGGAGATGAAAATGAGAGCTAGACAGAGGTTGTGGTTGTACAACACTGTGAATGTACTAAATGCCACTGAGTTATTCACTTTAAATGATTAATTTTATGTTACGTGAATTGCACCTCAACAGAAAAAAAAGAAATCTACTGAGGAGAAAAACATACAGCGTAAATCAGGGTCTGCCACCCTCGTGCTTAAAATCCTTCAGAGACTTCCTTACTCTTTAGCAGATAAAGCTGTTCATTTCTGGCCCTTCTGCTGCTCCACCACGGCTACCTCTTCCTGTAAACCTTACTCCCCGGCCATACAGAACCATGTTCAGTGCTCTGAAAGGGCCTATTCTTCCCTGCTTCTATGACTTTGTATGGCTTTTCTTTTCTTGGAATACCCTTCCCCTAGTTACTTTCCACTCATCCTTCAAAACTCAGCTAAACATCTGTTTTGAGAAGCTTTCTCTGACTTCATAGTCTCAGATGCCTCTTCTCCAGGTCCCAAGAACCTTCTGGACATTATTTTATCAGTGTAGGTGATTGTGAATCTTAGGAGGATAGAATCTGGGCTTTTCCTCTCTTTAGCTTCAAAACTTGGCCCAGGACAGAAGCCATAATGAATGTAGAATGAATAACAGATTTAAAATCACTGAAAATAACAAGCTTTTCTAATGTAAAACAGGTACAGGTAGTTATCCTGGGTATGAAATTGAAAATGATTCAGAAATATTTGACTGACTTACTGTAGTATTTATATAGAGGAACAGGATATCTTTCCTTTTTCTTCTTACTTTTTATGGGTTATTTAGGGATTGAAGCATAGGTAAAAATTCTGAATAATAGGTTAATAAAACTGTTAATCTAAGTAGCAAAATGGTCCCTCATGGAAGATAGAGGGTTGCAGAATACTGATGGTTTTAGGAAAATAAGGCTAAAAACACAATCATTTTTGTGAAAAGAACCCAAAAGTGAAAACAAACTAAAAACAAATGAACAAACAATCCAAACCCAAGATAGGTAATAGATAAAAGGAGATTTCTTTTTCTTCTTTTTTTTTTTTTGATACCTTACCTCAAAACTAAGATGCCCTATTACTATCTTAGGATGGTTTTTATTTTTAAAATTTCATTTGTTTTTTTATTTTATTTTTGGCTGCTGGGTCTTCGTGGCTGCTCACAGGCTTTCTCTAGTTGTGGCAAGTAGGAACTACTCTTCATTGTGGTGCATGGGCTTCTCATTGCAGTGGCTTCTCTTGTTGCAGAGCACTGGCTCCAGGGTGTGCAGGTTTCAGTAGTTACAGCACACGGGCTTAGTTGCCTTGTGGTATGTGGAGTCTTCCCAGACCAGGGATGGCACCTGTGTCCCCTGCACGGGTGGGAGGATTCTTAACCACTGGACCACCAGAGAAGTCCCCATAGGATCGTCTTTAAAAATACCTAAGCCTTATAGGATTAAAAAAATATATTTGTATATTTGTTTTAAAAATTTTTGGCTGTGCTGGGTCTCCTTTGCTGTACACTGGCTTTCTCTAGTTGTGGTGAGCGGGGTCTGCTCTCTAGTTGAGGTGCAAGGGCTTCTCATTGTGGTGGCTTCTCCTGATGCACAGTACAGGCTCCAGGGTGCGTGGGCTTATGTTGTTGTGGCATGTGGGGTCAGTAGTTGGGGCTGGAGGCCTCCAGAGCTCAGGCTCACTAATTGTGGCACGTGGGCTTAGTTGCCTCGTGGCATATGGGATCTTCCTGGAACAGGGATCAAACTGGTGTCCCTTGCATTGCAAGGCAGATTCTTAACCTCTGAACCACCAGGGAAGTCAGTCTTAATGGATTTTAAATGAACCTAAGCTCCTAATGAAATCATGGATATAAGAGAAAAAAAAATCATCAATGGCTGCTGAAACCATTAGGTAAAAATTTGATGAGGAACTTTATAACGTATATACCAGGTTAGCAACTACTGAACCTTAGCATTTACTAAAAGTGGGAGAGACATTTATTGCCTCCTGATAAGGTGCAATAGGAAGTATATATTACCACTTAAGAAACAATCTTGCCAAAAAAATTGAACCTGAATTTAACAAGCCTCTCACCATTATGTTGTGAGAAATATAAAGGAAAGTTGTGGTTGTGTGGTTTAGTTGCTAAGTTGTGTCCGACTCTTGCAACCCCATGGACTGTAGCCTGCCTGGCTCTTCTGTCCATGGGATTCTCCAGGCAAGAATACTGGAGTGGGTTGCCATTTCCTTCTCCAGGGGATAAAGGAAAGAGGAGCATGTTAAATGACCCCATTGATATATGAGAAATCGAATCAAGAGTGTGGGAAATTCTATATGACAAATGATTCAATTTCTTCAAAAATTAGTTGTCTGAAATAAAAAGGAGGGGAAAGACTAGAATTCAAGGAGATGAAGATTTAAGAGACAAATTTTGAATAAACCTAAAAAGATATTTTTGAGACAATTTAGAAAACTTTACATAGATTGGATATTGATATTATTAAGGAATTATTGTGAACTTGATTATTTTTGATAACAGTATCTATCACACCATTGTTCTTTTTTCTAAGGTTTATTTTTTATTTTATTGAAGTATAGAGGGTTTACAACATACTATTATGTTTTTTATGCTCTTATATTCAGAAATTGAAATATTAATGCTGAAATGGCATGGTCTTGAATTTGCATGAAATGCTTTCTAAAAAGTGTATGTTGGAATAGATGAAACAGTGACACAGAATATTAATAATTTTAGACTCTGGATGATGGCAAGCACATGGATTCATTTTTACTATTCCTTCCCTTTTTGTGTATGTTTGAAAATTTCCATTGAAAAAAGTTTTAAAGAGTAAACCTAATATTCAGCAGCCTTGTGGCAATGGCCCATCTACTGAGTCAAGACTATGTCACAGAAGATGGCATTGTGGGACCATTGGAAGATCTTGGGTCTTGGAGTTAGAAAGTCCTGGGTTTGAATTCCAACTTCACTACTTACTAACCCTGTTAGGTTGGGCAAGTTACTGACTTCTCTGAACTTATTTTCTTATCTGTAAACAGGGATAGTTATTACCTACTCCAGATGGCTTGCAGAATAAGTAAGATGATATACAAAGTGTCCATCACATGCCCAACAGAGAATAAAAACTGTAAATGTTAGCCACCTTACACTAATCTAGTTATTTATTTCCTTTATTTAAAAAATAAATTTAAATAATACCAAAGTATATGAAGTAAAAAATGAAACTCCCCCAGTTATACTCCTGGAGAAAAGAACCACTGTTAACAGTTTGGTTCTGGTATCTTTCTAGGCTTTTTCTTTACATCTATAAATATATATAGGTATATGCACCTACATAAATAAAATGTGGGTTTTTTAAACAAAACTGGAATCTTATGTTATTTACATATTATTTGGCAATTTACTTTTATCACATTACAATATATAGTCTCTCTTTTTGTCAGTTCATGTGGCACTTACATGTGATTCAATCAGCAATGCCATTCATATGTCTTTACTCCCAGATATGAACATTTCTGTGAGATACAATGATGCGAAATTGTTAGGAGGGAGAGGGTGTGTAGTGTGTATCTTGATAGTGCTCCAAAATGGTCCAAACGCCCCTCCACAAATTATTGTCACAGGAAGACCTCAGTATTATCTATTTTCTACACATTTCTAAGTTGTGTTCTGGGAGGTATATCCTTTCCTACTTCTCAGAAGGCAGTGAAAGTGTTTCAGAAAATAAATGTGTTTGATTAGCAAAAATCAGCCTGATGGAAAATAGTCAGGTTCCATTCTGCTATTTGTTCCTGTAGAGGATAATTCACAGCATGCTGTTTTCAAGGCTGAATATAGGGGTGTATTGGATAAAGTAAATAGGAGTCCTACTTTGCTTCATTGAAAGCCAGTGAGGATTATTTGAGGCAGAATCTTGAAAGAAAGCAGGAAAATAAAACCTCCTCTCAAATGAGGTCCCAGAGGCTGGCAGCCATGGAAAGATGGATGAGTAAAGAAAGGGGAAGGAAAGTCTGCCTTGATTCCCTGAGGAGTTCAAGATCTCACTTTCCCCTCCTGTTGTCCTAGTGACTTTCAGAGAGGACAGTTCTAGATAAGGATGGTTTCAAAAAGAAAATAAATCCAAATGGAAACCAGTTTGGCCTTACTTATGTCAGAGCACCTGCCATGTGGTGTACAATAGTCCCAGGCAGAGCTCCTAAGAAAGATCATTTTGTAAACCATTCTTCTGCTGTGGGAGGCCAACAATTGTCCTTTGTCCATGCAGCCCTCCCATCATCCCGCTATGGAGTTGCTGGTCCAAACCACTGTAGTAGGTTTGGGCAAGAAGAAATTATTCTATTGTTTTGTTTTTTTTTTAAGTTAGATCAGTAAGGGTGATATCATTTACGACGGATGGCTTTGGGTCCCAGCTGTCTCAGATGTAGGAGATCATGTGCTACCCCAGTGCTGGATATATTTCTCCAGATCCATAGGCTGTATGGCCACAGAGAAAGTGACCTATGTCAGATGAGAATCTATGTAAGTCCCCAAAATACTGACTTTTTTTTTTAGGTGAAGTAAAATAAACATCTTGCTTAGTGTCTTCTAAAACAATACATGTAAAAACAATTAAATAAATAGATGCCCTGGTCTTTCTTGACTGAAGAGATAGGTTTTTGTTTTTTTTTTTTCTTAATTTATTTTTGGCTGCTCTGGGTTTTTGCTGCTGCACATGGACTGGCTCTGCTTGCAGTGAGTGGGGCTACTCTAGCTGTGGTGTGTGGGCTTCTCATCACTGTGGCTTCTCTTGATTCAGAGCATGGGCTCTAGGTGCTCAGGCTCTAGCTGTAGCATGCAGGGTCAGGAATTTTGGTGCATGGGCTTAGTTGCCCCGAGGCATGTGGGATCCTCCTGGACCAGTGATCCAACCCATGTCCCCTCCATTGGCAGGCGGATTCTCAACACCTGGACCACCAGGGAAATCCCAGAGACAGGTTTTAAATCCAGGTTACTAGCTCAATAATGTATGGACATTTCATTGCATTTGATCTCCAAAACACCAGTTGCCTCTAATTCCTATTTTAGTCGTGAATCAGTCTTTTGCTATGACAGATAGGTTGACTACAGCAAATGGGAAATTTGCATAAGAGCCTTAATGTAATCTCGTTTGTTTTTCTTTGACAGGCAACTTTAATTATTTTGACAAATATTTAATGTGCCGGGTATTGTCTTAGATGCTAAGGATAAGACAGAACAAAACAACAAAAACCCTTGCCTTTGTGGGTTTACATGCTAGTTGGGAAGTTTCATTCATTCATTCACTCATTTATTCCATAAGCATTTACTCATCTTCTCATATGACTCAGGCCTTAAACCACATACTCTGCCTAAATAGGATTTTATCCTTGCCCTCAAAGCCTAGTGGGAGAAATATAATACAATACAATATGTCCCCTCTCCTCCTCTGCTGCCCTCCTTATATCCTTATATATAGAAAGCACAGAGGAGGGGCACCTTGTTCAGTTTGAGTGGTTTGAAGAATGTTTCTCAGGGAAACATGTAAACAAACAAGTTGAGGCTGGGAGAATGAACTGATGGGGGAAAAAGGCAATCCTGGTGGTGATGAGACAGAGCATGGCCTAGGCCCTGGGCCAGATGAGGAGACCAATGAATGCTGTTGAATGAATGAAGGGAACTTCCTCAGAAGAACATAAACTCCATGAGGTATGTTCTGGGAACTGCAAGTCCTTTACCGAAGCTGAAGTTTAAAGTGTGTGCGGATGAGGAGCAGAAGATGGAGCTGGGGAAGGGGCTGGCTTGGGGCATGAGGTAGGCCTGGCTAAGGAGCCTTATCCTGATGACAATTAGAAGATTCATGGATCATTTTAAACAGCAATGTGACCTGGTCTGATTGTTTTATTCTTTTCTTAATAAAAACATACTTTAGGGACTTCCCTGATGATCCAGTGTTTAAGACTCTGTGCTTCCAATGCAGGGGGTGTGGGTTCGAACACTAGTCAGGGAAATAAGATCCCACATGCTGCATAGTGTGGCCAGAAGACTTTTTTTTAAACATATTTTAAAAATTCCACAAATGACAGATGTTTATTTTAGATGACTCTTCAGGGACTTTTTGTGGGAGCAATGATTTTCTTGTGCTATTTTTGTAAATGGTACTTTGCCCATCTCTTTCTGCTTCACAGTGGAAGGACCTTTTTATTTCATTGGGCCTGACAACCAGAAAGCTCTCTGTAAAGATTTGCTGTTTTTGAAATTCCATGGACACTGGTGAGGTGCAGTCACCTTAGGTAAGGCCATGATCTGGCCCAGTTGTGCCACTCTGAGAAACTGGAGCTTTATTACATAACTGGGAATATTTAGCAATTCCCCCTGCCATTATATATTTTTAATCTCTATTTTTGTTCACCTTTTATTATGGAAAAATCCAAATATTAATGTATGTAAAAATAGAAAGGATAGTATAATAAACTCTCATGCACCCATCAGCCAACTTCAACAATTAACAGCTTAGAGCCAATCTTGTCCCACTTATATTCTTTTCTTTTCCCAACCACTACACTATTTTGAAGTAAATCCAAGACATCAGATCTTTTTGTATGTATCTCTAAAAGATAAGAACTTGTTTAAAAACATATCCACGACTGTTATAACTAACAAAGAGGTTTTTTTTACTGTCATCAATATATAGTCAGAGCTCAAATTCTAGTTGTCTCATTTTTAAAAAAAATTTGACTTATTTGAATCATAGTTTAAACAAGGTTCACATTTGTATTGGTTTGTATAAATTTCCTTTAATTAACAGGTTCCCTCTTTTTTTGTTCTTACCTTGCTTGCTATTTAACTATAGGCTCTTAACATAATGGATAAGTTGAAAACAACACTTTTAGGGTGCCATTTCCTTCATGCTTACCTTCACGAGGTTTTTTTTCTTAATGCTTGATAATTTTTAAGGTACAAAATGGTATCTCATTATTGCACAATATTCTTTTAATTTGCAAATCATGTCTAATGTTGCCTTGTTTTTAGCCTGTCAGCTTTATCCATTAGGACCATTAAGACACATGGTGATCACACCATATATCAAAATGAGCTCTAGATAGAATAAAGGGTTAAATATGAATGAATAAAACAAACAAACAAAAAAAACTAAAAGGGAATATAATATTGAACATATTCTTGGAACAGGATGATGTTACCTAAACAGAAAAGGAATGGAAAATATGACAAAGGAACTATCAATAAAATCAAGCATATGCTGTTAAAACTTTTTGGTCAGCAAATACAAAATGAAAGGACAAATGCTAAACTGAATGGGGGAAATAGTTGCCATCTATGAGAGATAATAGTTAGTAGCTTTAACACATTGCCTCATGTAGATTGTCACTGGATCCAGATGGGTCCACTCACAAGATGACTCTACGTCATTATCTTCTTTTTAAAAACATTTTTATTGGAGTGTAGCTGATATACAACATTACATTAGTTTTGTGTGTACAGAGAAGTGAATCAGTTATATGTATGCATACAGCCACTCTTCTTCAGATTCTTTTCCCATATAGGTCACTACAGAGAGTATTGAGTAGAGTTCCCTGCAGTATACAGTAAGTCCTTATTAGTTATCTATTTTATATATGGTAGTGTATATATATACATCTCAGTCTCCTAATTTATCCCCCTCTCCCCTCCCTGGAATACTGTCACTTTGCTAATTTAACTTCTATGCAGAGTACATCATGTGAAATGCTGGACTGGATGTATCACAAGTTTCAATCAAGATTGCCAGGAGAAATATCAGCAGCCTCAGATATGCAGATGATACCACTCTAAGGGCATGAAATTAAAAGCAGTGGTCCCATCACTTCATGGCAAATAGATGGGGAAAAAGTGGAAAGAGTAAAAGATTTTATTTTCTTGGGCTCCAGAATCTCCGTGGACATGGTGACTGCAGCCATGAAATTAAAAGATGCTTGCTCCTTGGGAGGAAAGCTATGACAAACCTAGACAGTGTATTAAAAAGCAGAGATGTCACTTTGATGACAATAGCCTTTATAGTCAAAGCTATGATTTTTCTAGTAGTCATGTATGGATGTGAGAGTTGGACCATAAAGAAGGCTGAGCACCAAAACATTGATGCTTTTGAATCATGGTGCTGGAGAAGACTCTTGAGAGCCCCTTGGACCGCAAGATCAAACCAGGCAATCCTAAAGGAAATCAACACTGAATATTCATTGGAAGGACTGATGCTTAAGCTCCAAAACTTTGGTCACCTGATGAGTTGACTCATTGGAAAAGACCCTGATGCTGGGAAAGATTGAGGTCAAATGGAGAAGGGAACAGCAGAGGATGAGATGGTTGGATGGCATCACTGAATCAATGGACATGAGTTTGAGCGAACTCTGGGAGATAGTGAAGGACAGGGAAGCCTGGTGTGCTGCAGTCCATGGGGTCACAGAGTCAGACATGACTGAGCGACTGAAGAACAGCAACCATCCCCTCTGGTCACCATACATTTGTTTTCTACATCTGTGATTCTATTTCTGTTTTGTAAACAAATTCATTTGTACCATTTTTTAGATTCCACATATAATGATATCATATATCATATGATCTAGAAATTGTATTTTTTTTCAAGATCTCCTGCCCCAGTTATTCACTTGAGAAGCCTGGGAACTGAGGGCAAGATTCTTAACATTTAGTCCCTCCGTTCTGTCTGTTGGTTTCACCATCCTTCTGCTCTGTTGACCTCAGGAAATCTGCTGGGCCACTGCCGACCTCCTCCCCACCACTGACATCTGTCTGTCTTCTTCTCCTCTAACTAACAGGAAAGCACTCTCTGCTTCTTTTATATATATATATTTAGCTGTGCTGGGTCTTAGTTGTGGCATACAAACTCTTAGTTGTGGAATGTGGGATCTAGTTCCCTGACCAAGGAGTGAACCTGGGACCCCTGCATTGAAAGTGCAGTCTCAGCCACTAGACCACCAGGGAGGTCCCTCTACTTCTTATGACTTTCAAGTCATAAGATTTTCAAAGGGATTTCATGCAAAAGAGCTCTGGGTTCCTGATGACCCAGTTAATTTTGTTAGACCACAGACCTTCTATCCCTGAACGCACAAGCATTCTTAGGAGGAAGGAGGAAGGGCAAAAGTGCAAATCAGAGGATGGTCAGGCCCCTGTGGTACTAAAGCTGCACTGGTCTAACTCCCAGGATTTGTTGCATAAATTATTTCCTGGCCACAAGTAACAGAAGCTGATGCTGGCAGATTGAACAGAAAAGAGTTTTATTCAGAGGATAATGGGTAGCTCATAGAAGTGTTGGGAAGACTGGAGGAAACAATTGTGAGGCTAAGTTTCCAAGAGAATCCCCCCAAATTAGTAGCATAGGTGGCCTAATGAGCAGACTGAGGCCACTGCCCTGTCACCATTCAGCCACTGTATGCTGCCAAGAACTCAATTTGACTGCAGGCACAGCCACTGTTGCCAAAGGGGCTTCCCAAGTGACTCAGTGGTAAAGAATATGCCTGCCAATGCAGAAGACATGGGTTCAATCCCTGGGTTGAGACGATCCCCTGGAGAAGGAAATGGCAAGCCAATTCAGCATTCTTGCCTGGGAAATCCCATGGACAGAGGAGTCTGGCAGTTTACAGTCCATGGGATCGCAAAGAATTGGACTCAACTTAGCAACGAACAACAACTGCTGCCAAAAGCATCAGTGCAACTTCTGCACCAGAACCTCAACCTTACAGACCACCCCAGTTCCCCAAACCACTTGGCTCTGTCACCCACCGCCCACCAGAAAAGGAGTGCACTGTGCAGGCTTCCCCCTCTCACTGCCCCTTTCTTCACCAGAATCTCACACAGATACATTTGATTAGAGGAAAAGAAGTCACATGCCTTTGCCCTAACTGCAAAGGAGGGGGAAGGGGAATGAGTGTCTTGCATTCTAACTTTGTGGAACTCAGAAAGGGAAAATTCTCCTAACATCAGAAGGCTGTTCAAAGGCATTGGGTACCCAAGTGAAAGTCAGTCAGTCATGTCCAACTCTTTGTGACCCCATGGACTATACAGTCCATGGAATTCTCCAGGCCAGAATACTGGAGTGGGTAGCCTTTCCCTTCTCCAGGGGATCTTCCCAACCCAGGGATCGAACCCAGGTCTCCTGCATTGCAGGCATATTGTTTACCAGCTGAGCCACAAGGGGAGCCCTTGGGTACCCAAGGACCGAGACAATTTTTTACCAGAATGAATGACTTAGGCTGGGTGTGGCAGGGGGTGTTCTCTTATAGATAGAGTGAACTTATGTCTGTTAATTAAAATATGGACTGAGTTAAAATATGAAGTGATATACTTACAAGTTATTCATGGAGACGTTTTTTAAAATTTTATCTACTTTTTAATTGAAGGATAATTGCTTTACAGAATTTTGTTTTTTTCTGTCAGTCCTCAACATGAATCATCCATAGGTATACATTTACCCTCTCCCTTTTGAACCTCCCTCCCATCTTCCTCCCCATCCCACCACTCTAGGTTGACACAGAGCCTCTGTTTGAGTTTCCTGAGCCACACAACAAATTCCTGTTTGCTATCTATTTTACATACGGTAATGTTAAATTTCCTTGTTACTCTTTCCATACATCTCACCCTCTCCTCCCCTCTCCCCATTTCCATAAGTCTATTCTCTATGTCTATTTCCCATGGAGGCATTATTTTTAATAGCAAAAGATTGGAAACTGAATGCTTTGTAATAGAGTTTTGGTTGAATAAAAATCATGGTACATCAATACACACATGGAAGATAGTGCACCTGAATGAAGGAGGAGAAATGATCTCTACAATATATAAGTGAAAAAAACAAAGTGGATAATAATACATATAGTAGCTATCTTTTCTGTACAATGTGTGGGGATTTATATATGGCTCAACCACAGAAATTGCATCTTTGCTGATAAAATAATTAATCTTTGGCAATTTTGCACAATTCAACATAATATAGGGCAGAGGAAATAAGCACAGAAAAGAGACTTTTCTGAATGTATTTGTCATGAATTTTTGACATTGGAATCACATAAATGTTTTTTACAAATTCAAATTTTAATTTAATTTAAAATAACAATTCCTAAGATTTTAAAACAAACCCAAAACAATGATCTTAACTGTATATGAAGTTAATTAAGTAACTGCAGAGAGAAAACATTTAAAGAGATTCTAAAATATGGTACATTCGCTATACATACATAGTGGAGTATATTTTAAGGGCAAAGAGAGCTGTAAAGAAATCTAACACTTCTTTGTTATATTGCTAATAGAAGTCTTTTTTAAAAAATTAATTTATTTTTTAATTGAAGGATAATTGCTTTATAGAATTTTGTTGTTTTCTGCCAAACCTTAACATGAATCAGCCATAGGTATAATAGAAGTTTTTATATTAGTGTTTTCAATATTTTTTATATAGTGTAGCACAAAGTAGTAAATAATTATGTTAATATTTTTAGGAACCAAGATTTTTAGTGGAAGAGAAGAGAAATATAAAGTCAAAAGCATTACTAAAAATAAATTTGAGTATTAAATTTGAATTAGACATATCAGTATTTGCTTATGATAGTTTCTACTATTTCTATACTTTTCAGAAAGGCCTAGAAATATTAAAACCCCATGAGCAATGGGCAATGTCTAGTGCCCAGATTGTGGTCCCCAAATGGCATTCCTTGTTTAAAAGAATTAGGATCTTGGATGACTGATTACAAGTTTGGGGCAGTACATATACAAGATAAAGTTTACACATCTTGATGAGCCATAACTATGAAGTTATCAAAGATTCTTTTTATCAAAAGGACTCAAGAGCTAACATGAAGGGGCTCCAGTTGGTCAAAGATGGAATAACTGAAGTATGCAAAAAAAGTAATGATTGAATTTGATTGAAATACATAGAATATGTAAAACCTAATGAGTTCATGAATGGGTGGGGTGGAGGAGTATCTTAAACAGATTAACAAACTTTTTGGGTAACATTGGTATAACTAGGTCATGGACCTTACCCTGAAAATTAGCAATTTAAGAGAAATAAGCAAGAATTTTCCTGCTTTTCCAATTTAGTCTGTATTTCAGGATGACCAAATAGCCCTAATTACTGAAGAAAAGTTCTTCTATACAGACTGTTCTCAGCTAATAAATGTGAAAGGCATGACAGAATTAGAAAAATCACCATTTTGTTATCCTAATGATAGAACCGATTAAGGCAAAGATCAGTAAAGGATGACAGCATTAGATGAAAGGCTTATGGGGCACTTTAGTGCATTTCTTGATACTGAACTCTCTTAGCTTTTTCTGGTCTGTAAATCTCTTGATCTCTCCTTCAAATCTGAATGATAGCTTTGCAGAATATTTTCACTTGTAGGGTTTTTCCTCCCATCACATTTTGGGGAGCTTATTCTATCATGAGGCCACTGGTATTGGCAAGCGCCATGTTGGAGTCCTTCCTATAGTTTATTAGTCCCTGGACCTGGATGGGCCCACCAGTTGGTGGGCACCAATTCTGGGATTTCCCAGGCTATGCAGCTAACCGTGCAGCTGGCCTGCTGGTGGGTAGAGCTGTGTCCCTGTGTTTTAGAGCCTGAGAGATTTTATGTGTGCCCTCTAAGAGTGGAGTTTCCATTTCCCACAGCCTTCTGACTCTCCTGAAAGTAAGCCCTGATGGCCTTCAAAGTCACATGTTCTAGGGGCCCTATCTTCCTGTTGCAGGACCCTCGGTCAGGGGCTCAGAACATTTTCTCCTTGGGAAGAAACTCTGCCATTGTAACTAACCTCCCATTTGCGGGTTATGGGTCTTGAGTATAACGCAACTCCACCCCTCCTATTTAACTGTGATTTCTTCTTTATATCTTTAGTTGTAGAAGATCTTTTCTGCTAGTCTTCAAGTAGTTCTCATAGTTGCTCTGTAAATAGTTGTAATTTGGGAGGAGGTGAGCTCAGGGCCTTCATACGCTGACATCTTGGCCCTTCCCTAGAAAAAACAGCTTATGGAGAAGTTTACAGTGGAGAGATCTAGCTGACACCACCTGAACCTGCTGATCAGTCTTAACTTCCTAAGAGTGAGACCACCAGATGGTATGTGCTTCTTGAGATTCCCCCTTATGGAAAACAGAACCTGAATCTAACAAGCCTTTTAGGACTAACCTCCAGTTTACATGAAATACAGGAAGTAGAGCCTCAAGTTTAAGTGATGCCACAAGGACATAAACGGATAAACTCAGAATATATCCATAGGATAGTCTATAGAACAATTGAACTAAGTTAATTAGGAAATCAATGGCATAAAGAAAAATTAAAAGTTGGGGCAAGGTTTTTCCTCTTCTGGGGAAGGCATCTAGAGGCATTCAGGATGGTGCAGCGTCTGACGTACCGTCGTAGGCTGTCCTACAATACAGCCTCTAACAAAACCAGGCTGTCCCGAACCCCTGGTGATAGAATTGTTTACCTTTATACCAAGAAGGTTGGGAAAGCACCAACATCCTCATGTGGTGTGTGCCCAGGCCGACTTAGAGGCGTTCGTGCTGTGAGACCTAAAGTTCTCATGAGGTTGTCTAAAACGAAGAAACACGTCAGCGGAGCCTATGGTGGTTCCATGTGTGCTAAATGTGTCTGGGACAGGATCAAGCACGCTTTCCTTATTGAAGAGCAGAAGATCATTGTGAAAGTATTGAAAGCACAAGCACAGAGTCAGAAAGCTAAATAAAAAATGAACCATTTTTGAGTAATAAAAAAAAAAAGTTGGGGCAAGGTGGGGAGAGATTGTTCTAGATTTAGAAAGACTCAAAAGATATAACCATCAAACACAAAATATAGAACTCACCTGGATCCTGATTCTAATGAGCCAACTATAAAAATATATATTTCTTTAGATATATAGTCCAAGAATAAGATGATATCAAAGAATTACCACTCCTGTTAGGTGTGTTTCTGGCAGAGTGGTTTTATAAGAAAATATTCATGTAATTTAGAGATGTGAAATGAAGTATCTAGAGGAGAAATAATGAGGGCTTTAAAATACTTCCACAGAAAAAGAAGAAGATAGATAAGGCAAGTGTGGCAAAATCCTAATTAGTATTGAATTGGATGATGGGTATATTTTGTACTATTCTCTCCAATTTTATTTATTTGAAATTTTTTTGTATTAAAAAAGATAGTGGAGGGAATTCCCTGGCTGTCCAGTGTTTAGAATCTGATGCTTCCATTGCTGTAGCCTAGGGTTCAGTCCCTGGTTGGGGAACTAAGAACCTGTAAACCTCACAGCATGGCCAAAAAGAAAAAATCTTCAGGATGATAATTCAGTCTGACCCTTGAAAGTCAATGGAGCAAATAAATAGAAAAACTTTTTTGCGGAACAGACTATCTTGCTGTTCTTTAGTTGTCAACTCACAGTATTCGCTAAAAGCACATCTGATGTCCGTGATCACACCTTGGATGATGTGATCATGGTGAAAGGAAGGGATGTTGCTGGTGTAACAATTCTTTCTCTCTCACATCTTTTTTTGCTAACACCTGAGATGGCACCTCAGCACATCCAAGCAGGGTACAGAGCAGTTTGAAATGTTCTTTTGCATCCAAAAACTGCTAATCACACTCAAAGTCTTTGCTGATTCACTGAGGAATAACTTTTGACCCTGTAAATAGATCTCAAGATTTAAATGGGGACTTTGAAGAAGTTAACAAGCATGTTGTCCATATCCCACTTTTCCTGACAGTTCCTCTATGCTTACTCTGTTTGAGTAAGGTGCTGGATGAAGGAAGAAGACATTTTTTTTTTTTTTCAGATGGATTATAAAAATCAGGGAATCAAATGCAGCCAAGTGGGTGGCCCCCTCTCCATTCCAGAACCTGGAGCAGGCAGACATCACAAAATGATCACAGTTTTCTTTCTCTGGACTCTTCTTGCCATACTACTCCAAGTAGCACCATATTGATGAAATTGTTACCAAACCAAATTTGGGGCTGCTTGACTGCACTTAGTAAAGCCAATCTACTGACACCAGGTTGCCATGAAGCAAAATGTACTATTTATTGCAGGGGCCAAGCAAGGAGTCTAGGCAGCTAGTTTAAAAAAACCTGGCTTCTCCAGTGTGCTCAGAAGATTTTTAAAGACAGGGTGAAGGAGGGGGAGCTATGGGGTGTATGATCAGGTCCTGTGCATTCTTCCAATTTGTTGGCAGTAAGGTAATTGGGAATCAACATGATCAGTCTTTTGGTTCCATCCCACAAGGTCTACATGCTTGTGGACTGCACACAGATAACTTCTACCTGGTGGGAGTTTCAGTATCTGGAAAACAGCTCAAAGGGTAGGGCTCAGAATATTACTTATAGCCCTTTAGGAAGAATTAAAGGTCCTTGACTTTTTAGCCATACTTAATGGCTAAAGTATTATTTTGTCTTACTTGCTGTTTTCTTTCTTCATTTTCTCACTTCTTTGATTAAATGTATTCTTTGACACTTGGGGAAGGAGGCTAAAATTTTCCTGTAGACAAGAGGCAGAGAAAGGACATTGGGTGATGGGCTGTCCTGTTCTGGGAAGGTCCTATAGGGTCTCACTCGGCTACAAAACAATTCCTACTCAAAAGCATCTTCAGACTACATTATGGAGTAAAGCATTTACGTAACTATTTTTTTAAACTTTTACAAACAAGGAGAAAAATACCTTTAATAGGAACTCTAATAGATTAGATTGGATTTGAGGAAGAGCCTCATGTGAGGAGACTGACATCTGTGAATAAGTATTAGAACTATTAAGTTAATTTTCTTAAAAGGCCTTTAAAAACTGGGCAGATTCTTACTGTCTGAAATGGTCTAGGACTAATGAGGTTGACAACCATCTTTCAGCCTATGTTAGGGGATCTGGTGCTTCTGCCTGCCTATCCTGCTTATAATGGAATACTCTTTACTTTAAGAAAATATGTCTGTTTGCATAGGTCTGCCCCTTCTCGTCTACATGGGGTGCAGGCCTAACCAATCACATTACTCCCCATTTCCTTGAACGCAGAAGTTAACGCGTGGATGGGCACATGACTCTAGCTGGGTACATTAAATTCTAGCTATAATTTTTTAGTGAGGTATTACATGGCTAGGATGCTTATGACTGGCTGCCAGCAACTGGGGAATGGAGCCAACAGTGGGAGCCCGTCAGTGCCAGAGAGTGTAGTATTTTTTGTCCACAGTGGTGCTCTTGGAATTTGTGCACACCTTGCAGCCTGATGGCCCTGAGAATGTATCTGCTGTAGAGAGATACAGAGAGATTAAGAAACTCACTGGAAGTGTCTCTTTGAGAGAATAAAGTGGATGTTATTTGTTTATTTTTGTGGTAGCCATTTAGGTGTTGAAGGAGCAACTTGCTTTTGTTCTGTTTCCTGCCTTCAGACAAGACCTGTGAATAAGAAGTCTCTTGGATAGGTATGTGTCAGGTATACTGAGGACAAACTACATGTTTAATTAGAAAACCAGGGAGCAGAAGACAGTGTAGGAGGGGGCAGATTTTCTATGATCTCTAACAGGCATACTTATCTAATAAAACTCCATGTAACCAACTCATGAAAGTAATTGCTGCTCTCCATTCCTTCTGGAAAATTTATCAGTGAAGGTATACATGTGTGCTTCTGTATCCAGTGTTTACTGAGCACTTACCAAGTTTTTTAATACGGATTAACTCGTTAAATACTTAGAACAACACCATTTTGCAAGCGAGAATAATATGGCATAGAGAAGTTAAATAACTCAGTGCCAACTGAGTTAGATGCTTACCAGGATTCAGTGATGTTTGCTAACAGACTGGTTTTTGCTAGGCACACATGGTATAATTTAACTAAATAAAGTGTAAATCTGTGAAGTCTGAATATAAAGAGAGATTGAGCTATTATTTCTATGAAAACAAAATTGAATATTTTGGAAAGGTTTGATAAAGGTGAGTTTCAAAAAAGGTTGCTATTGAATTAGGTCTGAGCAAGACCAACCACTCTTTCCTGTCTCTATGACTTGGCCTAGTGCTGCTGTTTAGAACCCCTTGTCTCTTGTTTTTCTCCTTCAAATGCTTTCCTCCAAATTGATCTCGTCTGAGAAGACTTCTCAGGTAGACTGAGTTTTACTAGTTCCATGACTCAGCAGCAAGTTGCTTAATCTCTCTAAGCCTTAGAGTCTGTATATCTGTGAGATGGAGATAATAATATTTACCTTTCAGGAAAGTTGTAGAAATTAAGCGGGTTTATCTGGTCCATAGTGAGTACTCAACAAATGGCAATATATGTATATATATATATGGTGTGCTTGTTCTTGTGCTGGGGGCTATGGAAACAGATGAACAAAATAGTCCCTGCCTCCAGAAGCCCGAAGACCAGCCCAGGACTGTCTGCTTTCGGCTCTACTTGCCCTGTGGTGAGTTGAAGCAGAGTTTCACAAATGTAATTGGAAACTCTTCTAGATGTTTTCAGATGCTGACACCATTATGTCATCCAGCTTCTCAGCATTTGAATAACATCCTGAAGGCCTGAAATGCATTGGCACAAAGGCTTTCTTTTCTTTCTTTTTTTAAAAAAAAAAATTTATTTATTTATTTGACTGCATCAGGTTGGGTCTTAGTTGCAGTGCTCAGGCTTAATTTTCCCCTAAGGCATGTCTTCCTGGATCAGGGGATGCAGACCAGGCATGAACCCGCATCCTCTGCATTGCAAGGCAGATTCTTTACCACTGGGCTCCCAGGGAAGTCCCCAGAGGCTTTCTTATATTTTGTCACTAAATGATCTGTCCTGAAGCCTAAAGGGGCCATTGGAATGGCTTCAAGAGGCACAGGTTCCAAATTATGGAGGCTACATGGAGCACGCTCTGGTATTTCCCCAGGTTGGATTCAAAGCATGGCTCTTTGACCTCAGGAAACTTACACAATAATTCTGAGTATCAATTTCTTCCTCAGAAAAATGGGGGTAATGATTCTCACTTTATAGAAGGTAACAAGAAGCAGATGAGATGATGTGTCAAGTGTTGAGCACAGTACTTGGCATATGGTCAATACCTAATAAATGTTAGTTTCTAATAGGTGAACGTAAATAGATAGGAATGTGGTGGGCACACAGCTAACCTGTGAGCTAAGGAATTGCAAGTAAGCCTTTCTTCAACACTTTCTTCTTGCTGTCATCACAAAGACTCTAGTCTGGATAGCCCATTGGTCTGACCCTGCACACAGTCTTTTCTTAGTCTTCCAGTGGAAATGACTAATACTCAAATTCTTATTCCATTATTTAGCTTGCAAGATTGTCTTGAGTGAAATAATCAGCCTCTAGCAGCCTCAGTTTGTTTATAACATGCAGATACAACTGCCAACATTGTAAGAATTATGAAAAGAATTGAAATAATGAAAAACATGTAAGACAGTGCTGACCCTCACAGATATTTGGTGAATTGTGGCTAGTTACAGTAGGAGGCCTCTATCTAAACTAAAAGTTGGGCAAGTGATCAAAAAAGTTGATTAAAGCAGGAAATCTTTTTAAAAAATCTTTTGGCCGTGTCACACATGATGTAGGATCTTAGTTCCCCAGCCAGGGATCCAAACTGTGCCTCCTGCACTGGCAGCGCAGAATTGTAACCACTGGACCACCAGGGAAGTCTCTAAAGCAGGAAATCTTAAAAAAATAAGATACAATCTTTCCTTCCCTCCCCATGCCTTCCCAGTACCACTGAGTTCATCGGACCTGTTAACTTCATCCGTAATAGCGGCTCCCATCCCCATTCTGGCCTGTATGATAGACATGAGTCACCTACCTACAAAGTCCAGAAATTCTGCTCCATACGTAAAGTTTGGTTTGCAGCCTTGCAGATTTTTCTGCTCCGAGACCAGATAAATGACCACAGGCCAGAATAAGATGAGAAGAGAGTGGGGGTGGCATTCACCACAGATCACAGAAGAGGAAGATGTGGCGAAGTCTGAAATGGGGGGAGGTGGAGGTGGGGAAGCCATGAAGTGGAAACTGCTTCCGTGATCAGCTGTCCCTCATGCTGCTCTCTGGAGTGAACCCTGCACAGCCTGCAGAATTAGGCTGCCTCTGAGCGTCTGATGTGGAATGAGTTCTTCTGCCCTGGAGGTCATGGCAAGCTCTCCTTTCCCATCTGACCTTTCACGTGTTACAACATTGACTTTTGTCAGCCCCAGAACATAGGGAGAGGAGATGTGGCTTCCTGGAGGAGTTATAATGTCTTGAAGGGAAATCCTTACCCCCTTGTCAAAGTGGGACGGGACAGAACCAGTTTGACTAGGCCTCTGTGTTGGAATGATGGTGGAATATCCTCCCCCCTTTTTATCTATATTGCAAATTGCAAACAGTATAGATTTAGGGCTCTGTGTTTCTAAGTCAAATTGGAAGCTACTCTGATTCTGAAATGGGAGTTATATAGTCAACGCAAAATTCACCTGCCAAAGATGACACTCATATTATAATCAACATTTCTGATGTAGTTGTTCTTACAACTTATAATTAGATCTTGTTGTCAGGGGGAAAAAAAAAACTTGAAGAAAGCAGCTGTGTTTTGGTGCTAGTCAGGTCTGTGACTGACCCAGTTTTTATTAAAAATGTGGGACTGGTATTTGTCACATCTTTACACCCTGCTCACACTCTTGTAAGATGAGTGTTGAGAAGTGTTTTCTGATCTGTGAGCATATGGAGGAGGAAGGGCATTGTTGCTGAAAGCATTGATCAGCTCTCAAGAAAAATTCCAGAGGCATAGCAATTCCTGAGATTTACTTTCACATCCTGAAAGGAAGATGGTAAAATAGACCTCTATAAATAGATGAGTTTTAGAGGTAAATAAGAGAGGATGTTCTTTATGCTGTGTTCTCAATGTTTTTGCCACCATTACCCTCATGATAGACATGAGCTATAGAGTCGAAACAGTCATCAATCCTCCCATCCCATCCCCGGGTACAGAGAATCTGGTTGCCAGGATATCCCTCCAACGCTTGCAAGGAAGTTGGTGGTTTATTTTAAAGAAAGGGAATGAATTAGGACTCTTCTCTGGTGTTTGGATTTTAGACTCTCCAAGTATAATGGCTGATTCTCTACCTGCTCTTTATGAAACAAAGCTTTCAGCCTCCCAACCACCCTCCCACACAGAAGTCACAGGTAACTCTCCTCTCTCCTCATTCTCAAGGGTGTATAGACAATCAAAGACGACTAGGACAAGATAAGCTAACAGATAAAATAATAATACTGTAGGAAGCAGAGATAACTCAGGGGAACAAACCAAAACATGAAATAAACATTTAAAAGAATAATCTAAACAGTATCCTCATAAAAAGATGGTACATCCACAAAATAAGAACAGATTGCTATGAAAAAGGAAAACATCAGAGTGCAAAATTGAGGCTTTCCTAAAGTCGACAATAATCCTGACAATTTGTATGACCTCACAGATAATGATATGTGAGGCAGAAAGAAACTTTTCTAAACTATCAGCTACAGAGAGTGAATTTTGATCACCATAAAGACAAGACTGACTTATCTTTCTCTCTATTGAAAATGATATTATAAGATAATTGTCCTATGAAGAGGTTATCGAGAAATAAAGTTGTAGGCAAAAAAATATAAACAGGTGTGTCAGCGTTTAATATCTGTGATTTGTTGTAATTTTTTTTCTCACTCTAAATAAAAATTTTCTGTCAGATATTTTATATGCACAATTTAATATTCTTTTCTTAAAGAGGGCTTCCCTTCCTCTTACCACCAACTGTCTAACTTTCAGGGCCCACAAAGCCTGGGTGTGTCCCTGGCAGTGAGCTATACTGCCTGTAGATAGAACAGAGAAGATGCCAAACAAACTGCCGAAGGGCATATACCACAAGATTTCAACTCAAATACCTTTCAAATACACAACTCTCATGGTGTGTGTGTTCAGTTGCTCAGTCGTGTCTGACTCTTTGTGATGCCATGGACTGTAGCCCACAAGACTGCTCTGTCCGTGGAATTTTCCAGGCAAGAATTTTGGAGTCAGTTGCCATTTCCTACTCCAGGGGATCTTCCTGACCCAAAGATCGAACTCGCATCTCTTGCGTCTTCTGCATTGGCAGGTAGATTCCTTACCACTTTGACACCTAGGAAACCCAGAGCTCTCACTATTGATTACAGCTACACATACAGGAAGTAAAAGTGTGAAAATATAGACTAGGAGATGCACATCCAATTTGTGAGAATAGTTGCTTTGAAGTATGGAGTGCTCTATTTTTTACTTATTTTCTGAAGCAAAAATGAAAAAAAATGTTATCATGTACTTACTTTGAATGGTGGGCATGTGGATATTATTTCATTCTCAGTGATTTTCTCTTCTCCATAAATTGTACAGTTGTAGTCAGATTCCCTCAGAATTTGGAAGGCATTGTTGATAGCCTTCTGGTTTTCAGGTCATCCTTTGCAGGTGACCTGATTTTCCCTTCTTTTCCTTTGTGGTTCTACTGTCTCAGAACAAGCTGTCTGAGCGCGGACTTTGAGTTCCTCCTTGTGCGAGACTTTCATGAACGTCCCAACTTGAGGACTCATGTCCTTCAGCTCCAAATATTTCATTATTGTTAGTTCTCTGTCAATTTTGTCCTTGCCATTTCTGCTCTTTCTTTTTATCTGCTGTCTTTCTTGATCTCTTGATAGTCAAATGTTAAACGTTGTATTTTTGTCTCACATTTTATGCAGATTCCACCCCCCATCTTATGGGAGGTTTCTTTTCCACCTTAAAACACTTTGGTTAAAAATTTGGGCACTTATATTTTTGTTTTCTGACATTATTTCCCTTTTTCATAACATGCTGTTTTTATTTTATAGATGCTTTGTCTTCTGTGAGGATACTAATTTTTGAATTATAACAGTTGTTTCTATTTTGCATTATTTTGTGGATGTAGTAGTTTAAACACATATACTAACATGCATTTTTCTTTAAAGAGTCAAAGTATAGTTAGAGAGCCTACCCATTATAAAGTTGCTCGAATTTTACCATATAGATACAGAAACATTTCAAGATTCTAAAATATATTTTCAAAACTTGATTGAGAAACCTGAACACAAAATGAAGAAAGTTTATTCAAAAAGTTGATGAAACTCTAATATGTCATTTCCCCCTAATATATCATTTTTAACTGAAATTTGAAAAGATATTTTTAAAGGTTTTAATAAAAAAAAAGAAAAATGAGTCCTAATTTGGATGTGTGTACAATGTCATACAGATTATGGTATAATAAATATGTACTTGGTCTTTGTCACTAGTTCCTGGCACAGATTTCCTAAAACCATCAGAATTTCCTGAATGATAGGATTATCTTTTGTTGTTCATTGGAGCCCCTTTCAACCACACTTGAGTTTATACTAATGAGATGACTCAGAATGGGGTTCCTAAGTGGCTTTGGAATAGAGGCCGGTCAGCAGAAAGAACAATCAATTTTATTTCCCCTTTCATCCCCAGTCTCTGACTTCCTGGAAAGTGATAGGGACTAGAGACTGGGTTATAAAAACTCTTGGACCACAAGACTAAGAGAGTTTCTGAGGTGGTGAATACATCCTTGTTTTCAAGAGTGGCAAAGCCTGACTCCCTGGGCGCAGAGGTTACTATGTACCAGACCTCAATCTATGTACCTCCTCATCTGGCTGTTCATTTGTATCCTTTATAATAGAGTGTAGGAATAAGTTTAGCACTTTTCTGAGTTCTATAAGTCATTCTAGTGAAGTATCAAACCTGAACAAGGGTATTATGGGAACCACTGAATTTATAATCTGCCAGGAAAAAGACTGGGTACACGATTAGAAGCCAGAAGACAAGGAAACTCATTGATGTGATCTCATAGTCAGTTCTGGAGGCACAGAGCAGACTGGAAAAGTGTGGAAAGAGGATCTGCAGAACTAACAAGAAATTTGGCACACCCCTTGCCTGGGAGTTATGCTCTTTAATGCAATAAACTTGTCTATCTTATACTTCACTGTGCCCTAGTGCCTAGAACAAACCTGATGCATAGTAGTAATAGCTAACGTTCACTGGCTGTTTATCATATCTTGGGTACTTCTATTGGGCTTTCAGTTCTGTTCAGTAGTCAGGCGTGTCTGACTCTTTGCAACCCCATGGACTGCAGTACACCAGGCCTCCCTGTCCATCACCAACTCCCAGAATTTACTCAAACTCATGTCCATTGAGTCGGTGATGCCATCCAACCATCTCATCCTCAGTCGTTCCTTTCTCCTCTTGCCTTCAATCTTCACCAGCATCAGGGTCTTTTCCAATGAGTCAGCTCTTCGCATCAGGTGGCCAAAGTATGGGAGTTTCACCTTCAGCATCAGTCCTTCCAATGACTATTCAGGATTGATTTCCTTTAGGACGGACTGGTTGGATCTCCTTGCAGTCCAAGGGACTCTCAAGAGTCTTCTCCAACACCACAGTTCAAAAGCATCAGTTCTTCAGTGCTCAGCCTTCATTACAGTCCAACTCTCACATCCATACATGACTATTGGAAAAACCATAGCTTTGACTAGATGGACCTTTGTCAGCAAGGTGATGTCTCTGCTTTTTAATATGCTGTCTAGGTTGGTCGTAACTTTTCTTCCAAAGAGCAAGAATCTTTTAATTTCATGGCTGCAGTCACCATCTGCAATGATTTTGGACTTTACATGTATTAACTTGTTTAGTCTTCATGTCAACTGTATTAAGTATTACTATTAGATATTATTATCACCAGTTTCTTGGTGACGAAACAGGCACAGAGAAGGCTAGATTTTACCGATCTGGACTCCAACCCAGATCACTTGCCTCTGAGACTGTCAACCTTAAAAAAAAAAAAAAAAAAATCTTTTCCAGCTTTATTGAGGTATAATTGACACATAATAACATTGTGCAAATTTAAGGTGTAAAAATATGTTATTTGATACATTTATAAATTGAAAAATGATTACCATCATAGTACTTGTCACTGCCTTCATCCATTGATATTGTTGCCATTTGTTTTTTGTAGTAAGAACATTTGAGATACACTCTGTATCAAGTATGTGATACAGCATTATTAGCTATAATCAGTAGGCTCTGCATTAGATCCCCAAACTTATTAATATTATCACTGAAAGTTTGTACCCTTTGAACAATATCTTCCCCTTACTTCCACCCCCAACTCCTGGTAACCACCACTCTACTCTCCATGACACTCACTCTGAATCGCCATATTATGGTGCTCAACAAAGTTACTCTCTTCTTATGCAGCATCACTTCTTATATCCAGTACCTACCCATCTCTTTTCCTTCCTCAAACTATGACTTTCTCTTAAAAACATGCTCCTTCAGAGTTAACACCCTGCCAATTATTTCTAGCATATAGTACATCTTCAAACTGAAAAAGAGTAGGACTGTTAAGTTCTGGATTTGGGGTAAGAAAATAAATCCACAGGAGTGACCAGTTATTACAATAGAATGAGTTCTCTCAGATTTTCTAAGATGGATATATTTTGGCTGCTTGACAGATTATATTATCAACCTGCCAAAATAACTTTCATGTATCTGGGAAATCTTGGAGAAGCAATAGGGAAAAGAGGTTCATGATTTTACTCGATAGGAGGCCACAAAAGAAAATAATAATAGACATCACTTACTTTATTTTGGGTGTATGATTATCTCACTTAATTAGAAAAATTCTTATTGGAGTATAGTTGCTTTATAATGTTGTATTAATTTCTTCTGTGCAGCAAAGTGAAACAGTTATATGTACACATATATCCCCTCTTTTTAGGATTTCCTTCCCATTTAGATCACCACAGAGCATTGAGTAGAGTTCCCTGTGTTATACAATAGGATGTCATTAGTTATCTATTTCGTATATAATAGTATATATATTAAGGTTTCCCTAGTGACTCAGCGGTAAAGAATCTGCCTGAAATGCAGGAGATGCGGGTTTTATCCCTGGGTTGGGAAGATCTCCTGGAGAAGGAAATGGCAACCCACTCTAGTATTCTTGCCTGGGACAAGGACAGAAGACCCTGGTGGGAGTCATGGAGTCATGGAGTCCATGGAGTCGCAAAGAGTTGGACATGATTTAGCATTTAAAGAGTAATAAGGTTTATATATGTCAATCCTAATCTCCTTATCTCATTTAATTTAAAAAAATTTAGTTTTAACCTTGACCAACATCTCTTCTTACGCTTCACTCTAAGCCATGGCAACCATCATTCTATACTCTTGTTTCTATGAGTTTGACCTTTTTTTTTTTTTAAGATTCCACATATAAGTGAGATCATGCAGTATTTGTCTATCTGATTTATTTCACTTAGAGTAATACCATCAAGGTCCCTCTATGTTGCAAGTAGAAGGATTTCCTTCTTTTTACAGCTGAATTAAAAACTCTCTCTCTCTCTCTCTCTCTCTCTCTATATATATATATATATATATATATATATATATATATAAAATATATATTATATATATATATAATAAAATGTGATATATATATATATATATATCACATTTTATTCATCCATTCATCCATTGACAGACGCTCAGGTTTTTCTGAATCTTGACTATTGTAAATAATGCTACAATGAACATTAGGATGCAAATATCTCTTCAAGATAGTGATTTCATTTCCTTGGGATATATCACCAAAAGTAGAAGTGCTGCATCATATGATATTTCTATTTTTAAATTTTTGAAGAACCTCTGTGTTGTTTTCCGTAGTGACTGTACCAATTTACATTTCCACTGAATTTACACTCCCACCAAGAATACACAAAGGTTCCCTTTTCTCCAATGCTTTCTACCATTGTTGTTTCTTGTCTTTTTGATAATAACCATTCTAAGAGGTGTAAGGTGATATTTCATTGTGGTTTTGATTTGCATTTCCCTGATGATTGGTGTGTTGAGCATATTTTCATATACCTGTTGGACATCTGTGCATCTTCTTTGGAAAAATGTTCACATCTATGCCCATTTTAAAATCAAAGTATTAGTCTTTTTTACCGTTAAGCTGTGTAAGTTTTGGATAGATAGCCCCTTATCTGATATGTGTTTGGCAAATATTTTCTCCCATGCCACTGCTTGTCTTTTCATTTTGTTGATCATTTCTTTTGCTATAGAAGCTTTTTTTAGTTTTATGTAGTCCCACTTTGTTTTTGTTTTTGTCAACTGCTTTGGTGTCATCTCCAAAAAATTGTTGCAAGACCAAGGCCAGTTAGCTTTGTTCACGTTTGTTTTTTCTCTAGGAGTTTCATGGTTTAAGGCCTTACATTTAACTTTTTAAACTGTTTCTAGTTGATTTTTGTGAATGGTACAAAGATAGGGTCAAATTTCATTCTTTTACATGTGACATCCAGTTTTACCAGCACCATTTATTGAAAAAAAACTGTCCTTTTCCTGAGTATTCTTGACTCTCTTGTCAAATATTAGTTGACCAAATATGCATGGGTTTATTTCTGTGCTCTTGATTCTGTGACTGTTTTTATGCGTTTACTCTTTAAGGTATCTTTCTGTGGTAGCTGGCATTTATTTCATTTAAATGCAAGGAAACTGAGACAAAAACGTTCTGTTCTAGGTACCACAGCTAGAATATATTCAAGTCATTTTGATTCCAAACCTTGTTATTATTCTTCAACTGTTATTATATTACCTCCTGGTATAGTGTGTGAAAATTGTTCTTAAGCCTCAATAAACTTGCCTGTTTTTCTTGTTCCCACATATAAGAATACAGGCATATGTATAATGAGATTCGTATTTATTATTTCCTTATAATTTTGTACTATAAACAATACCTTGTAAATTAATAATAACCCTGTAATTTAATTGTATTTATATTGAAAGTGTACTGCAAGTTGTTTAAACAGCACCACTTTAGAGGCAACCACACATATCACCACAGAAGGGTGAATGCAAAAATGAAATTTAGAGAGATAACATTTAGTCAGCTTCAGCCACATGGGTATTGGATGAGTCATGATTGAACCATGATATATATATATTAAAGTCTAATTATTAGAAAATTATAGCACAAAAATGCTGCTGGTGCAAATATGTGTCACTGCATGTTCTGTAACACTTAACAACCTTAACAAACAAAAAAGGGGGAGCTAACAGTAATTTTCAATTAAAGAGAAAGAATATCAGCAATGGAAACATCACAACAAACCAAAGATAATACTACTATGAGGATTTAATACTCTGATCACAGGGAGTCTATTCCCCAAAATAAGAGTATTCCAGCTATCTGAGTGAGAAAATAATAAGCAGCAGGAGGCAAATTGTGGCTCTGAAGATTGGCCTCTGACTTCTTAGTGGAATCCTGAATTTATAATCTTTAAAAAATTCTAGTAGCAGCCCAATTTCAGTTTATGAATATCACATTTTATTAATGGATAATTCCACTAATTAATGGATAATTAGTCACTTAGTAGGTGACTAATGAAAATGAAAGTTTATAAAATTATGAATTTAGGCATCATTTTGAGGCCCCTCAGTAAGTCTCAGATCCATCAGTAGATACCAACTCATTTTTAAAGAATCTAGGGGGAAAAAGCATAAAGAATTAGGATCAGAAAAGACTGGTTTTAAAAGGCTTATCTTTCTGAGTGTGAGACCTCGAGCAAGAATCTTAGCTGCACTGTTTCAGAGTCTGTGAATCACTCTGTGGTGTGCTCAGAACTGACTCATGTCAGTGCTGGAAAGCTGATAGTTTAATTTCCAAAATTTTTGCAGACCAGTTGTTAAACCATTAATAGTTTGATATCCGTCACAATGGGAGTATTATACTACAAAAATCAGCAAACACTATAGATCAGGAATTTTTTTCAGATGGTTTACATTTTTATTGTAGTATTTTTATTGTAGTGTAATTGGTATACAATATATAAGTTTCAGAAGCATGATGTTATAATTTAATATTTATATACACTAAAAAGTGATCACCACAATAACTCTAGTTACCATCTGTCACCATACAGTTTACCCCTGCAACCATTTTTCCAACTTCTCAACCCCTAACACCACTGTTAACCACCAATCTGTTCTCTGTATCTATGAGGAGATTTTTGTTGTTGTTTGTACATTTTGGTCTTTAGATTTCACATAAAAATAGAATCATAGAGTATTTGTCTTTCTCTGCCTGGCTTACCTTCAAGGTCCATCCATATTGTCAAAAATGGCAAGATTTCATTATTTTTTATGGCTGAGTAGTATTATATATATATATTTGTGTATGTGTGTTAGTTGCTCAGTCGTGTCCAACTCTTTGCAACCCCATGGTCTGTAGGCTGCCAGGCTCCACTTGGTCATGGAATTCTCCAGGCAAGAACACTGGAGTGGGTTGCCATTTCTTTCTCCATGTATATAAATACACCACCAACAGTGCACAAGGGTTCCCTATTCTCCACATCCTCTCTACCACTTGTTATTTCCCGTCTTTTTGATAATAGCCATTCTAAGAAGCATGAGGTGATATCTCATTGTGGTTTTGATTTACATTTCCCTGTTAATTAGTGATGTTGAACACCTTTTTGTGTACCTGTTGGCCCTCTGCCTGTTTTCTCTATAAGAATGTCTATTTAGATCTCCAGTCAGGAACTCTCCCCCGCTAGAGAACTGGTTTACCAGCATACCATTGTTTCATTCTTCCCTCCCCTCCAAGCTATTACTAAATTCTGCTAAAAGGGAATAATGACTCCTCTATAAGAATTAAATTGTTTTGATACCGAACCAAAGCTACATAATCAATAAACATCCATTTTGTAGGGTGGCTACTAGGCACAATCCTGTTTAATTCCTTTAGAGATAGATGTTACATTTTTGGAGAATTACACTTTTGGAAATACCTGAGAACAAATTCAGTTCAGTTCAGTTCAGTTCAGTCACTCAGTTGTGTCTGACTCTTTGCGACCCCATGAATCGCAGCATGCCAGGCCTCCTTGTCCATCACCAACTCCCAGAGTTTACTCAAACTCATGCCCATCGAGTCGGTGATGCCATCCAGCCATCTCATCCTTTGTCGTCCCCTTCTCCTCCTGCCCCCAATCCCTCCCAGCATCAAGGTCTTTTCCAATGAGTCAGTTCTTCGCATGAGGTGGCCAAAGTCCTGGAGTTTCAGCTTCAGCATCAGTCCTTCCAATGAACACCCAGGACTGATCTCCTTCAGGATGGACTGGCTGGATCTCCTTGCAGTCCAAGGGACTCTCAAGAGTCTTCTCCAACACCACAGTTCAAAAGCATCAATTTTTCGGCGCTCAGCTTTCTTCACAGTCCAACTCTCACATCCATACATGACCACTGGAAAAACCATAGCCTTGACCAGACAGACTTTGTTGGCAAAGTAATGTCTCTGCTTTTTAATATGCTATCTAGGTTGGTCATAACTTTCCTTCCAAGGAGTAAGCGTCTTTTAATTTCATGGCTGCAGTCACCATCTGCAGTGATTTGGGAGCCCAAAAAATTAAAGTCTAATTACTGATGCTCAAAGTATTACAGATGACTCTCATAGCTATCATATTGAGTGGAAGAAGCCAGATATAAAATAATATATACTGTATTATTTAATATATAGGAAATTTAAGAACTAATTGACATTCAAGAACTGATAGAAGATTGTAGAAGCCAGAAGAATGCTTATCTCCAGTGGGAAGAAGAGTGGTGACTGAGAAGGGATGTGAAGGAAACATCTGAGTGCTGGAGTGTCCCTACTGTGATCCAGATGGGGGTTACACAGATGCAAAAATTCATCACATAATACACTTAAGATCATTGCACCTTATAATAAAAAGTACTTTTTACTCAATAAAAATTTAACAAAAAGTAAATTCTTAAAGAGATGGAAATGCCAGACCACTTTACCTGCCTCCTGTGAAACCTGTATGCAGGTCAAGAAGCAACAGTTAGAGCCAGATGTGGAACAACAGACTGGTTCAAATTGGGAAAGGAGTACGTCAAGGCTATATATTGTCACCCTGTTTATTTAACTTATATGCAGAGTACATCATGCGAAATGCCAGGCTGGATGAAGCACAAGCTGTAATCTAGATTGTTGGGAGAAATATCAATAGCCTCAGGTATGCAGATGACACCACCCTCATGGCAAAAGTGAAGAAGAACTAAAGAGTCTATTGATGAAAGTGAAAGAGGAGAGTGAAAAAGTTGACTTAAAACTCAACATCCAAAAAATGATGGTCATGGCATCCGGTCCCATCACTTCATGGCAAACAGATGGGGAAACAATGGAAACAGCAAGAGACTTTATTTTCTTGGGCTCCAAAATCACTGCAGATGGTGACTGCAGCCATGAAATTAAAAGATGCTTGCTCCTTGGAAGAGATTTTGTGACCAACCTAGACAGCATATTAAAAAGCAGAGACATCACTTTGCCGACAAAGGTCCATCTAGTCAAAGATATGGATATTCCAGTAGTCATGTATGGATGTGAAAGTTGGACTATAAAGAAAGCTGAGCGCCGAAGAATTGATGCTTTTGAACTGTGGTGTTGGAGAAGATCTTGAGAGTCCCTTGGACTGCAAGGAGATCAAACCAGTCTATCCTAAAGGAAATCAGTCCTGAATATTCATTGGAAGGACTGATGCTGAAGCCGAAGCTCCAATACTTTGGCCACCTGATACAAAGAGCTGACTCATTGGAAAAGACCCTGATGGTGAGAAAGATTGAAAGCAGGAGAAGGGGACAACAGAGGATGAGATGGTTGGATGGCATCACTGACTAGATGGACTTGAGTTTGAGCAAGCTCTAGGAATTGGTGATGGACGGGGAAGCCTGGCAGGCAGCAGTCCATGGGGTGGCAAAGAGTTGGACACAACTGAGTGACTGAACTGAACTGAACTGATACTGTACTAAAATTAAAAGAAAAAGAAGTATCTGAGAAAGTATGTCTTATAAACTAGGAAGCAGTGCAAAGTCTCCACTACCTTAAAAATCTGAGATGCCTTTGACAACCCCCTTCTAGTTTCTCCCTCTTTGGCCCCTCATCAGTCTATCTAGGGTACCCCTAGTTTCTTTCTGCCTGTCTTGTAAGTGTTGCGTCCCCAGAGTTCTGTCCTTGTACTTCTCCTCACTTTACCTTCTATTGATAATCTCTGTAGCTCCAACTCCCAACACAATTTCCTAACCTCTAGATCACACCCTTTTCTCCTCTAGACCTATATTCTTTCCTTCAGCAACTACATATTGGTTTATCTTACTGGGTGTTTTCTTATGCCAAGTACTGTTCTTGGCACTAGTCCATGTTAATTAATGAAACAGACAGAGAGCTTTGCCTTCATGGAGCTTACCTGCCCAGATCTCTCTCACTAGGCATACAGAGATTCAAGATGTCCCAAATGATCTCATCCTCTTCACCCCTAGATTCTCCTTAACTTGTTTTTACCATGCATCCCCCATCTCCACGATTCCACTGTCATCTTCTCAGAAACTTGAGAGTCATCCCTGACCCCTTTTCAGTAAATCACGATAGGCTGACTACTCTGTGACCTGCATATTTCTCAAAACCTTCCATTTGTCTGTATTTGCACTGCCTAGCCCTGTTCTCATTCTTTTTCGTTTGGCTTACTAACTGGCTTCTGCCTCCAGTCTCTTTCCTGCCTATCACTCTTCATATAGCTGCTAGAATGACTATAAAATGCAAATCAGAACAAGTTGCATTCTGCCTGAACCTGTCCAGTGGCCCTGCCAGATGAAGTCTAAATTCCTTACCTTGATCTCATGTTTGCAGCTGTCAAATCACGAGCGTGGCTGCTGAAATCCAGGTTCACATGCCTGCTTATCAGCATAACCTTGGGTAAAATTGTTTTGTCCTTTCTGTGCCTTACTTCTTCATCTATAAAATGGCAATGGTAATCGTACCAACTTCAAGAGTTGTCATGGGAATTAGATGTATTATTGCACACAAGGCACTAAGAATAGTGCCTTGTTGTTGTTCAGTTGCTCAGTCGTGTCTGACTCTTTGCAACCCCATAGACTGCAGCCCACCAGCCTTCCTTGTCCTTCACCATCTTCTGAAGCTTGCTCAAACTCATGTCCATTGAGCTGGTGATGCCATCCACCATCTCATCCTCTGTCATCTCCTTCTCCTGCCTTCAATCTTTCCCAGCCTCTGGGTCTTTTCTAATGAATCAGCTCTTTGCATCAGGTGTCCAAAGTACTGGAGCTTCAGCATCAGTCCTTCCAATGAATATTCAGGACTGATTTCCTTTAGGATTGACTGGTTTGATCTCCTTGCAGTCCAAGGGACTCTCAAAAGTCTTCTCTAACACAGTTCAAAAGAATCAGTTTTTTGGTACGCAGTCTTCTTTATGGTCCAACTCTCACATACGTACATGACCATTGGAAAAGCCATACCTTTGACTATACAAACTTTTGTCAGCAAAGTAATGTCTCTGCTTTTAAATATTCTGTCTAGGTTGGTCATAGCATCTCTTCCAAGGAGCAAGCACCTTTTAATTTCATGGCTGCAGTCACCATCTGTAGTGATTTTGGAGCCCAAGAAAATAAAGTCTCTTGCTGTTTCTATTGCTTCCCCATCTATTTGCCATGAAGTGATGGGACTGGATGCTGTGATCTTAGTTTTTTGAATGTTGAGCTTTAAGTCAGCTTTTCACTTTCCTCTTTCACCTTCTTCAGGAAGCTCTTTAGTTCTTGCTCACTTTCTGCCATAAGTTTGGTGTCATCTGCATATCTGAGGTTATTGATATTTCTCCCGGCAATCTTGATTCCAGCTTGTGCTTCATCCAGCCTGGCATTTCTCATGATGTACTCTGCCTATAAGTTAAATAAACAGGGTGACAATATATAGCCTTGACATACTCCTTTCCCAATTTGGAACAAATCTGCCATTCTATGTCCGGTTTTAACTGTTGCTTCTTGACCTGCATACAGGTTTCACAGGAGGCAGGTAAGGTGGTCTGGCATTTCCATCTCTTTAAGAATTTACCACAGTTTGTTGTGATCCACACAGTCAAAGGCTTTAGCATCGTCAATGAAGCAGAAGTAGATGTTTTTCTGGAATTCTCTTGCTTTTTCTATGATACAACGGATGTTGGCAATTTGATCCTTGGTTCCTCTGCCTTTTCTAAACCCAACTTGAACATCTGGAAGTTCTCAGTTCATGTTCTGTTGATGCTTCGCTTGGAGAATTTTGAGCATTACTTTGCTAGCGTGTGAAATGTGTGCAATTGTGTGGTAGTTTGAACATTCTTTGGCACTGCAGTTTTTTGGGATTGGAATGAAAACTGATCTTTTTATTCCAGAATGAAGGAAAAGTGCCTGGTCCTCAGAATATACACAAGAAGTGCTGGGTTTTTTGTTTTTGTTTTAAGATGATTGCTGTAATGTTTAAATAAGTTAAAACATCTAAAAGACTTTGCACAGTACCCAGCCTGTCTTAAATGCTCTGTAACATCCATGGTTCATATAGTCAAAACTATAGTTTTTCCTGTAGTCAGGTACAGATGTTACAGTTGGACCATAAAGAAGGCTGAGCATCAAAGAATTGATGCTTTCAAATTGTAGTGCTGGAGAAGACTCTTGAACGTCATTTGGACAGCAAGGAGATCAAACCAGTCAACCCTGAATATTTATTGGAAGGACTGAGGCCGAAGCTGAAGTTCCAGTACTTTGGCCACCTGATGTGAAGAACTGACTCACTGGAAAAGACCCTGATGCTGGGAAAGATTGAGGGAGAAAGAAGAGGGAGGCAGAGGATGAGATGGTTAGATAGGATCACCAACCCAATGGTCATGAATTTGAGCACACTTCAGGAGATAGTGGAGGGCAGAGGACTTTGACATGCTGCAGTCCATGGGGCTACAGAGTCAAACACGACTTAGTAGCTGAACAACAGCAACAACAAACATCAATGTTGTTTCCTCTCTAGCCTTACCTCTTGTCCCTCTTCCATATAAACCTGACTTAGCCCAGAGGGGCTGGCTGTGGTTCTCTTACACCTCCAGGCCATGGTTCCTCCCTTTTCCTGTCTTTTTCCTGGGTGTCTCCCATTGATCCTTCAAGTCACTGCTCAGGCACCAGCACCTGATTGTCCCAGCCCAGGCTGAATCAGTGGCTCCTCCTCTGTTACTTCCCTCTAAGAACCTGTGCTGCTTCCATCACAGAACTTAGTAATTGTTTATTTAAAATGTGCTATGATTCATCCATCAACAGAATAATGGATAAGCAAAGTGTGGCATATATGTATACAGTGGGGTATTTATTATTCAGTCTTAAGAATGAATGAAGTACATCATGGATGAACCTCAAAAACATTATGCTAGTTAAAATAAGTCAAGATTAGAACAATTAGGCTAAATTGCTCTAAATCCTGCCTTTGCTAGGCTGTGTGACCTGGTATAAGGTATATAACTTCTCTAAGTTTTAGTTTCTTCATATATAAAAATAGGTAGATTTTCTTTATAGATGTTGCTTGAAGTAATGTGTGTAGAGTACTTGACACTTAACTGGATAATGGTAAGCACTTAATAAGTGTTTTCTCTTATTATTGTTCAGTTGTGATCTCTTTGGGCATAGGGATTTTATCCTATCATAGTTGTATCCCAGGTTCAGTGATATGGTTTCAGATTCCACATTGCAACCAACCTTGAAGAACATATTGCAAAAGATTGAATATAGAAATAGATAAAATAATCCAGCTGTGTTCTATTGAACTAGATAGTGACAAGATTTAAAAAGAAAATAGGCAATGCTACTCTTTCTAGAGTTTTTTTGAGTAAATATGCTTTCCATAAAATCTATTCCTTATGTTAATGTATTAATAAAAGGAATCAATAACATTATTTTATTTTTAAATATATTTTTTTTAATCACTGGAGGATGAGTGCTTTGCAATGTTGTATTGGTTTCTGCCATACAACAACATGAATCATCCATTAGTATACACATGTTCCTCCCTTTAGAACCTCCCTCCCTCTGCTCCCCCCCAACATGTCACCCCTCTAGGCCATCACAGGGCACCAGGCTGAGCTCCCTGTGTCATAGAGCAACTTCCCACTAGTTATCTGTTTTGCACAGAGTTGACTCATTGGAAAAGACCCTGATGCTGGGAGGGATTGGGGGCAGGAGGAGAAGGGGATGATAGAGGATGAGGCGGCTGGATGGCATCACCGACTCTATGGACACGAGTTTGAGTAAACTCCGGGACCTGGTGATGGACAGGGAGGCCTGGCGTGCTGTGATTCATGGGGTCGCAAAGAGTCAGACACGACTGAGTGACTGAACTGAACTGAACTGAACGTATATATTTCAATGCTACTCTCAATTCTTCCTATTCTCTCCTTCCTCCACTTTTGGCTGCTCTGGGTCTTAGCTGGGGCTTTCGGGATCTTCCATCTTTGCTGTGAGGGCATGTAGAGTCTTCATTTGCAACATGGGGACTCAGCTGTGGCATGTGAACTCTTAGCTGCAACATGTGGGAACAGGGATTGAACCCCGGCCCCGTGCACTGGGAGCACAGAGTCTCAGCCACTGGACCACCAGGGAAGTCCCACTAATGCTATTTTAAAATAAGGTAATAAGTATTTAAAATGTTCCATTTTAATTTCTAATATGGTAAATGTTGATAGATAGAAACTTTTAAACTGTGTTCTTTGGGATCCTCAGTAATTAAGACCATAAAGGAGTCCTGAGACCAGAATGATGAAGAACCATTGTTCTGCCTTGCAGCTGGATCCCTGCCATCCCACCCAGGACAGCTGGCCTCCAGTGTGGGCCTTAACACTTCACAGGATGGAGAGATCCTCACCTCCTGGAACAGCAGGCTTTATCTTTGGTCTACTCCGCCTCTTAGAAAGTTGTGGCAAGGAATCAAAAGTCCTTATTTTGGAGGCCCCATTGACTGTTCTTAGACTCACCTCTTATTTTCACACTTTGCAGTTCAGAGCCCTCTTCCAAGTCTGGAAGACTGTCATCAATTCCCCTTTGCAGTGGCCCCAGAGGAAATTACCCTGTTCTTCTGGTGACTAACGTGCATATGTATTTTTCTGAGTCAGCTAGTGATTTGTAGGAAGCATTGCCAACTCAGATAGCTCACAGCTGCTTTTCCAGGAGCCAGATTATCTCCAGTCCCACAGTGAATTTGAGAAACTCATTTTGTTTGTTATTTTTGACAATAAATTAAAAATTTCCATTATAAACCACACATGCTTAAGGAAAATAAAGAAAAGTAAGGGGAAAAGACACTTAAAAATGAAAAGAGGGTCATGATTAACCTTGACTTTCTTGTCTTGGCATCCAGCTCCTTTTCAGGCTTACCCTGAATGATATTCTTTTCAAATAATTTCTCCAAGCAGTTTTGTGAACCATGTCTCCAGAGGTCTCTCGGGTTGACAGGCTGCCCACTGCATGGTCAGTCCCCAGCTCTTTAAGGACAGCTGAGAAGGGGAACTCAAGGAACGTGGCTCTTGTGCTATCTGGAGGCACTTTAGGCCCGATCTCTCCAGGCTATATGGGGTCAGAGGGGATAGATGCTGTTTTACAGAAGCAACTGGTAATTTTTTCCTGCATTTTTGGGGGATAAAAATGAAGTTCTTATAAAAATTCTACCTCTATGAATCTATCCTAAGAAAATCATGAGAGATGTAGACGGCGTTAGGTATCTGTTATTATTCATAAAACTTAAACTTGGAAGTAAGCTTAATATTCTACAATACAGGTTTAATCTAAAAACTATCTGTAAGGGAACAGGGCTTATATGGGAATAGGGGTCCACAACTTTGCTGTGAACCTAAGACTGCTCTAAAAAATGAAAATCTTAAAAAAAAACACCTGTCTATATGCTTGTATATTCTTTGCCAGTTAGTAATAAATGACATTTACAAAAATCTTTTGAATGATGTGGGAAAATTCTCAACATAGAGTTAGTTGCTCACTATATGACTAGCATATAGTTTTTATATAAATATTTGTTTACTGAAAATAGCAGATAAGAAACTATATATACAGTACAGTCTTGAATATATAAATATTTCAGTTACGAAGTGAAAAGAAGTTTATCTTAATGGTTGGCACCAACATATCTCATATGGAGGAAACTGTCTTTGCAAAAACTCTGAAATGCCCTGCTGACACAGATGTCAGCATATGCCGAGTTTAGACATGGGGAAGCTGCTTTGCATGAAACAAAGAAAGTAGTATGGTTTATTGCTTATACAAAGGAAGGGGAAGAAAGAAGGTATTGGTCAATACTCTCGCAATTGCAAATGACATAAATTTAACCCAGTCTGCCGTAAGGGGAAAACCCTGATATCTAGTTAGACAGGGCTGGATTCAGGGACCAAGCTTTGTCATTCATATTTGTGTTCTCTCTCCATCTCTTGATTTTCTTTTCTTTTTCTTTGAATCATTCACTCTCAAGCAGGTTCTTTATATGTGGTGGCAAAAATGGGCACTAGTGATGCTAGACTGACTTTTCTACCAGCTCAGTGACCCCAGGGATAAGAGTCCTTCACTCACAGGAGTTCCCACAAGCTTATACCTGAATGGCAGTCTGGCCGTGGATATGGGATGCACCAATTATCTGTGTTTAGTGACTTGGATTTGACAATGTTTGGATCACTGGAATAGGATGGGGGTCAGCCCTACTCAAGCCATTTGGAAGCTCCAGAAAATAATTTGCACAATTCCTGGCATGGAGCTTCTAAAACCCTTGCAATTTCCTGAGTGATTAAAGTGTCTTTATTATTCATGAGCCCCTTGGATCACTGCTGAGTTCATGTTAATGAGGGGACTCATGGTGGGACCTTCCAGTAGCTTCAGAATAGAGACTGGTCACCAGAAAGACTGACCACTGGTTAGAAGGTTGGGACTTTGAGCCAGGCCAACCTCCAGGGAGGGAAGAGGGATTGGAGGTTGAGTTCAAGCATGTGGTTCCATAATTTAATCAGTGAAACTCTTGTAAAACTTTGGACAGCAAAGCTCAGTGGACATTTCTTGTTGATGAACTCATGTTGGGAAGATGAGGTGCCCTCATCCTATGAGAAGAGATCACACAGAAGCAGTGTATTCAGGACCCTTCCAGACCCTGCTGTATGTGTCTCTTCATTTGGCTGGTCTGATCTGAATCTCTTATAATAAAACTCTAACTGTAAGTATAGTGCTGTCCTCAGTTTTGTGTCAGTTTACTGGATTATAAAACCCGAGGGACATTTAGGAACTGTCTGGATTTGTAGCCAAGTTGGTCAGAAGTATGGGGGGGCTGGGACCCCACTTGCTGCTGGTGTCTCAAGGGGAGGGAGTCTTGTTGGGGACTGTGTGCTGTGGAGTCTGACAATAACTTTGGGTGCTTAGAGTCAGAACTGAATTGCAGCACAACAGAGGATGTCAGAACAGCTGAAACAGAATAGGATTGAGTCTGGATCCATGCCCTGCAGAACAAAGGAAGAGGTGTGAAGCCAGGAGACCAGAGGCCAGGTGGTTATGGTAACAGAAGATCACTGGGAAGAAATGGAAATCTTGAAGAGAGCTTTGGAATTTCACAAGATAGGTAGTTGAAATAGGGACTCCTCTCAAGAAGAGGAGTCCAATTTTATCTCAGCCTTTCAGAAAAGACAGTCTCCAGTTGAACTGAGTTACATACATTCATCTTTGCTATTTGAATCTATTTTCACTTTTATGAACTGATTACAAGTAGTTTTTCCAACTGAACAGACTTCTTTCAATCTCTTATGGACAGAGCTTGCTTATCTTGCACATGTGTATTCAAAGGCCCTCCAGTCACTCTCAGAACCAGATGTAGAAGTGGAGAATGGAAGTGTTGGCTGATGTAGGAAGGTAGATTTGCAAGGTGAATGCAAGAAAAAGTCAACGGGACAGGATATAGCAACCAGAATGTGTCTGTTCTGTCTATAGAAGCCCCAAATGTCAGAAGATTCAGTGGTGTGTGTGTGTGTGTGTGTGTGTGTGTGTGGTGGCAGCACATATCAACTCGATGTTTGAGGGAGCAGCATGAGCTCAGGACCATGTCAGCTCACATAAATTAACATTCCCACTTGGGCTAGCTGATTTGATTAATACTTCTGGTTCATAAGTCTATGTGTGAGTCGTCCCATAGAGCAGCTCCTCCACAAAACTTGTAAAGCACATTATTGTATTTTCCTCACAAATAAGTACTGAGAATGGTTGAGCTCTTATTCCCTTTTTCTTTTCTTTTTAAACTGGTTAATAATAAAATAAACTTCAGTTTAGGTTAAATAAATGTATTTAATATTTTATTATATTTATTATTATATTTTATTTATATGTTGATATTGATATAATATATGCAATAAATATGGTATCTAACAACATATTTTATAACTTTGTTAATATGTAGTTTTTTCTTTAAATGTATTTAAAGTGTACAATTTGATAAGTGTTGGCATATAGGTATATTTGTGAAGTCATTGTCAGTCTGGATCACAAACATATCCATCACCCCCAAAAGTGCCCTTTGTGATCACTACCTCCTGCTCTTTCTTCCAAATCTAGAAAACACCTGATCTCCTTTTTGCTACTATAGATTAGTTCACATTTCCTTTAATTTTTTATCAATGAAATCATATGCTGTATATTCTTTTTTGTCTGGCTTCTTTTACTCAGAATAATTTGTTGAGATTCATAAGTTGTTTATTCCTTTTTATGTCTGAGTAGTATTCCATTGTAAGGATATAACTCAATTTGTTTATCCATTCACTTTTTGATGAACCTTGGTACAATTTGGTAAGTTTTGACATACATATACACACATAGAGCCATTGCTCCAACCAAGATACCCGTCACTGTCAAAAGTTTATCTCCAAAATAAACTCAAAATGGATTAAAGATCTAAATGTAAGACCAGAAACTATAAACCTCCTAGAGGAGAACATAGGCAAAACACTCTCTGACATAAATCACAGCAGGATCCTCTATGACCCACCTCCCAGAATATTGGAAATAAAAGCAAAAATAAACAAATGGGACCTAATGAAACTTAAAAGCTTTTGCACAACAAAGGAAACTATAAGCAAGGTGAAAAGACAGCCTTCAGAATGGGAGAAAATAATAGCAAACGAAGCAACAGACAAAGGATTAATCTCAAAAATATACAAGCAACTCCTGCAGCTCAATTCCAGAAAAATAAATGACCCAATCAAAAAATGGGCCAAAGATCTAAACAGACATTTCTCCAAAGACATACAGATGGCTAACAAGCAC
Organism: Odocoileus virginianus; assembly: GCF_023699985.2. Lineage (NCBI taxonomy): Eukaryota > Metazoa > Chordata > Mammalia > Artiodactyla > Cervidae > Odocoileus > Odocoileus virginianus. The sequence continues at coordinate 16,550,758 of NC_069701.1, forward strand.
ATGAAAAGATGCTCAACATCACTCATTATCAGAGAAATGCAAATCAAAACCTCAATGAGGTACCATTACACGCCAGTCAGAGTGGCTGCTATCCAAAAGTCTACAAGCAATAAATGCTGGAGAGGGTGTGGAGAAAAGGGAACCCTCTTACACTGTTGGCGGGAATGCAAACTAGTACAGCCACTATGGAGAGCACTGTGGAGATTCCTTAAAAAACTGGAAACAGAACTGCCTATGACCCAGCAATCCCACTCCTGGGCATACACACCAAGAAAACCAGATCTGAAAGAGACACGTGTACCCCAGTGTTCATTGCAGCACTGTTTATAATAGCCAGGACATGGAAGCAACCTAGATGCCCATCAGCAGATGAATGGATAAAGAAGCTGTGGTACATATACACGATGGAATATTACTCAGCCATTAAAAAGAATACATTTGAATCAGTTCTAATGAGATGGATAAAACTGGAGCCCATTATACAGAGTGAAGTAAGCCAGAAAGATAAACACCAATACAGTATACTAACGCATATATATGGAATTTAGAAATATGGTAATGATAACCCTATATGCAAGACAGAAAAATAGAAACAGATGTATAGAACAGACGTTGGGACTCTATGGGAGAAGGCGAGGGTGGGATGATCTGAGAGAACAACATCGAAACATGTATATTATCAAGTGTGAAACAGATTACCAGTCCAGGTTGGATGCATGAGACAAGTGCTCGGGGCTGGTGCACTGGGATGACCCAGAGGGATGGTGGAGAGGGAGGCGGGAGGGGGGGTTCAGGATGGGTTCAGCCATGTAAATCCATGGCTGATCCTTGTCAATGTGTGGCAAAAACCACTACAATATTGTAAAGTAATTAGCCTCCAACTAATAAAAATAAATGGGAAAAAAAAAGTTTATCTCCAACGTTTGGCTATTACATATAAAATTACTATGAATATTCATATATGAGACTTGCTATGGCTATAGCTTTTATGTTTTCTCTTAGAAAATATCTAGGGTTAAAATTACTAGATCATTTAGTAGGTATATATTTAACTTTTTAAGACACTGCCAAATTGTTTTTTAAGAAACAATTTCCCAATCTTGTATGTATTACCACTCTTTCAAATTCTTGCCCAACACATGGTTTGGTAAGTCTTTTTAATATTTTACATTCTGAAAAGTGAACAGTAATATTTCATCATAGTTTTAACTTGCATTTCCCTAATGGCTAATGATATTGAGCAACTTGTCATGTATTGTTAACATTTTAATGTATTTCCTTCCTGTCTTCTCTCTGTTCTTTTTATTAATCCTTTACTACATGGAGAGAAATGCTTTCCCAAATTTTTGTTCATTGTTGAAATTTCATATTGGTGGTCAATATTTCTGTCATAATTAATGTAATAACTATGGTGTTTTTCTAATGTAAAAGTAGCTTCAAGTTTGATATAACATTGATACTGAATTCCAACCTTTAGACAGCTCTAAACTGTTATCATTTTATGAATAAAAAATGAAAAGTTCTGAAGCAGCAGAAAATTTATTAGCAGTTGTAGTCTTGATATTAACCATTATTTTGTTTGCAGCTCTAAAATTCAGTGTGAGCTGGTAGTTACTGTTGCAATAAGTTTAGGAACTGCTTTGCTCCAAATCATGATTTTTGTAAAAGCAAAACATTTCGGCTCAACATGGTGACCTCCAAGAATAAACGGAGGAGAGAACATCAACAAAGGGAGTCTTACTCAGAGACGTTGAATGTTTATCTTTAAATGAAATATTCTCTTTGTATTCAGTCAGTTCAGTTCAGTCGCTCAGTCATGTCCGACTCTTTGTAACCCCATGAATTGCAGTACGCCAGGCCTCTCTGTCCATCACAAACTCCCAGAGTTCACCCAAACTCATGCCCATCAAGTTGGTGATGCCATCCAGCCATCTCATTCTCTGTCATCCCCTTCTCCTCCTGCCCTCAATCCCTCCCAACATTAGGGTCTTTTCCAACAAGTCAACTCTTCGCATGAGGTGGCCAAAGTACTGGAGTTTCAGCTTCAGCATCAGTCCTTCCAATGAACACCCATGACTGATCTCCTTTAAGATGGACTGGTTGGATCTTCTTGCAGTCCAAGGGACTCTCAAGAGTCTTCTCCAGTACCACAGTTCAAAAGCATCAATTTTTCGGCACTCAGCTTTCTTCGCAGTCCAACTCCCACATCCATATATGACCAGTGGAAAAACCGTAGCCTTGACCAGACAGACCTTTGTTTGCAAAGTAATGTCTCTGCTTTTTAATATGCTATCTAGGTTGGTCATAACTTTCCTTCCAAGGAGTAAACGTCTTTTAATTTCATGGCTGCAATCACCATCTGCAGTGATTTTGGAGCCCCCCAAAATAAAGTCTGACACTGTTTCCACTGTCTCCCCATCTATTTCCCATGAGGTGATGGGACCAGATGCCATGATCTTAGTTTTCTGAATGTTAAGCTTTAAGCCAACTTTTTCACTCTCCTCTTTCACTTTCATCAAGAGGCTTTTTAGTTCCTCTTCACTCTCTGCCATCTGCCATAAGGGTGGTGTCTTCTGCATATCTGAGGTTATTGATATTTCTCCCGGTAATCTTGATACCAGCTTGTGCTTCCTCCAGCCCAGCGTTTCTCATGATGTACTTTGCATATAAGTTAAATAAGCAGGGTGACAATATACAGTCTTGACATACTCCTTTTCCTATTTGGAACCAGTGTGTTGTTCCATGTCCAGTTCTAACTGTTGCTTCCTGACCTGCATACAGGTTTCTCAAGAGGCAGGTCAGGTGGTCTGGTAGTCCCATCTCTTTCAGAATTTTCCACAGTTTATTGTGATCCACACAGTCGAAGGCTTTGGCATAGTCAATAAAGCAGAAATAGATGTTTTTATGGGGGGCTTCCAAAAATTGCATTTTGCAAGTTTGGTCTTGGAGTACAAAATAAAGCAGTGCAAAGGCTAACAGAGTTATATTAAGAGAATACTTTGGTCATAGCAAACACCTTCTTCCAACAACATAAAAGACAACTCTATGTATAGACATCACCAGATGGTCAATACCAAAATCAGACTGATTATATTTTTTGCAGCTAAAGATGGAGAAGCTCTATGAGTGAGTGAGTGAGTGATAGTTGCTCAGTCATATCCGACTCTTTGCGACCCTGTGGACTGCAGCACGCCAGTCTCCTCTTTCTGTGGAATTCTCCAAGCAAGAATACTGGAGTGGGTTGCCATTTCCTTCTCTAGAAGCTCTATACAGTCAGCAAAAACAAAACTGGGAGCTGACTGTGGCTCAGATCATGAATTCCTTATTGCAAAATTCAGACTTAAATTGAAGAAAGTAGGGAAAACCACTAGATCATTCAGGTATGACCTCAATCAAATCCCTTACCATTATACAGTGGAATTGACAAATAGATTCAAGGGATTATATTTGATAGACAGAGTGCCTGAAGAACTATGGGTGGAAGTTTGTGACATTTAGAGGAGGCAGTGATCAAGACCATTCCCAAGAAAAAGAAATGTAAAAAGGCAAAATGGTTGTATGAGGAGGCTTTACAAATAGCTAAGAAAAGAAGAGAAAGTGAAAGTCAAAGTTGCTCAGTCGTGTCCGACTCTAAGCGACCCCATGGACTCTACAGTCCATGGAATTCTCCAGGCCAGAATACTGGAGTGGGTAGCCTTTCCCTTCTCCAGGGGATCTTCCCAACCTAGGGATCAAGCCCAGGTTTCCCGCATTGCAGATAGATTCTTTACCAGCTGAGCTACAAGGAAGCCCAAGAATACTGGAGTGGGTAGCCTATCCCTTCTCTGGCAGATCTTCCTGACCCAGGAATCGAACTGAAGTATCCTGCATTGCAGGCAGATTCCTTACCAACTGAGTTATCAGGGAAAAGGAAAGATACCCATCTGAATGCAGAATTCCAAGGAATAGCAAGGAGAGATAAGAAAGCCTTCCTCAGTGATCAATGCAAAGAAATAGAGGAAAACAATAGAATGAGAAAGACTAGAGATCTCTTCAAGAAAATTAAAGATACCAAGGGAATATTTCTTTTTTTTTAAATTTTTTTTTCCATTTATTTTTATTAGTTGGAGGCTAATTACTTTACATCATTGCAGTGGTTTTTGTCATACACCAAGGGAACATTTCATTCAAAGATGGGCACAATAAAGGACAGAAATGGTACAGACCTAATAGAAGCAGAAGATATTAAGAAGAGGTGGCAAGAATACACAGAAGAACTATACAAAAAAGATCTTGATGACGCAGATAACCACAATGGTGTGATCACTCACCTAGAGCCAGACATCCTGGAGTGTGAAGTCAAGTGGGCCATAGGAAGCATCACTACGAACAAAGCTAGTGGAGGTGATGGAATTCCAGTTGAGCTATTTCCAATCCTAAAAGATGATGCTGTGAAAGTGCTGCACTCAATATGCCAGTAAATTTGGAAAACTCAGCAGTGGCCACAGGACTGGTGAAGTCAGTTTTCATTGTACTGCCAAAGAATGTTCAGACTACCACACAATTGTGCTCATTTCACATGCTAGCAAGGTAATGCTCAAAATGCTTAAAGGAGGAACTGAAGAGCTTCTTGATGAGAGTGAGAGAGAAGACTGAAAAAGCTGGTTTAAAACCCAACATTCAGAAAACTAAAATTATTGCATCTGGTCTCATCACTTCATGGCAAAAAATGGGGAAACAATGGAAATGGTGACAGACTTTTATTTTCTTGGGCTCCGAAATCACAGCAGATGGTGATTTCGTGGTGCAGCCATGAAATTAAGAGATGCTTGCTCCTTGGAAGAGATGCTATGACCAGCCTAGACAACATATTAAAAGCAGAGACATCACTTTGCTAACAAAAGTCCATCTGGTCAAAGCTATGGTTTTTCCAGTAGTCATGTCTGGATATGAGAGTTGGGCCATAAAGAAGGCTGAGTGCTGAAGAATTGATGCTTTTGAACTGTGATATTGGAGAAGACTCTTGAGAGTCCCTCGGACTGCACAGAGATCAAACCCGTCAATCTTAAAGGAAATCAATCCTGAATGTTCATTGGAAGGACTGATGCTGAGGCTGAAGCTCCAATACTTTCATCACTTGATGTGAAGAGTCGACTCACTGGAAAAGACCCTGATGCTGGGAAAGACTGAAGGCAGGAGGAGAAGGGGATGACAGAAGATCAGATGGTTGGATGGCATCATTGACTGGATGGACATGAGTTTGAACAAACTCTGGGAGATGGTGAAGGACAGGGAAGCCTGGTTTATGCAGTCCATGAGGTCACAAAGAGTTTACACAACTGAGGGACTGAGCAACAACAACAAATAAATTGCATTTATAGTCACCCTAGAGCATACATTCAGTGTATAAAAGCTGACCTAATCTTTCCATTCCAGATGAAGAAACTGAGGCCCTGGGAAGTAAAAAGATTTTCCCCAAGGGCACCTGGTGAAGTAGTGGCAGTGAGCACAGCTTAGTCAAGGTGGGCAATGGCCTCTATCCTGTTTCTTCTCTGAGTGGGATCAGTTGTGAGAAAATCACAAGACCAGAGAAAGTGAGTGTTGAAAGGAGAATTAGAGACCATCTAGTCTACTCCTCTTGTTGTAAAGTGAGAAAACTGAGGATTTTGGCAGGGGAGCAGTGTATCCAAGGCCATGCACAGCAATTTTATCATGTAACTGAGACTGAAAGTTGGTCCCCTGATGCTTAATTTTCAGGATGGCTAAACTGGTCTGTTGCCTTTCCAGTGAATGAGAGGCCAGAGTCCAGGACTTTGCTCAAAGCTTTGATGGGATTTGGAAAATTTCCTTGTGGAAGCACTCAACACAAGCATTTGAGTTGTCTTTGTAGCCCCAGTAATAAGGTGATTGAATCATCCATATTCTCTTTACCAATAACCCTTCCATGGCAATGTAACTGAGGCTGAGACCACAAGGCCAAAAAACTAAGGATACTCTCCATAGTAGATGAAAAATCATGTGTCTCTTTCCATCCATCATTCATTCAGCTGTCCATTCCTCTATTCCTTCATCTATCCATACACCATTCAACAAAACCTGTTCTTGCCATTATCCCTGCCTTTGAGGAGCTCCCTGCCTCTTGGGACAGTGAGACATGTAAAAAACTAATTAAGATACTAAATGTAATAAAGAGATAACTTAAGGCCCGTTGGAAAACCTGAGAGGTATCACCTAATCTATCTAGGGTAGAGAAAAGCAGGGAGGAAAGAAAAGGCTTCCCATTGGTGTGATCATGTGTTGACTCTAGAAAGATGAGCAGGAGATATTCAGATGGAAAAGAAAAGAGAGGGAATGCATTCCAGGATGAGGGAACAACCTGAGGAAAGATACCTCTAAAATTTTATGGAAAATAGGACCATTTATTTTTAAAGTATTTGTATTTGTTTACACATATGCAGATACAAAAGGAGTTATATATTAAAATATTAGTAATACTTATTTATGGTGGGATTATAGGTGACCTTATAGGATTTTCATTTTTTATTTTCATCCATTTTAATCTTTTTTTTTTTTCAGTAGTGAATGAGTGTCACTTGTGAAATAAAATAGTAATAAAAGTTTAAAAACAGTTTAAACCTTTTTCAGAGGAGCTTTGTTATTGAAAGTCTTCCTTTCTTATTGAAATTCCCAAGGATGGTCATGAAGGTTTTTTGTCAGGAAAGACTTTCTGCCAAGTTTAAAAATTTTTATTTTATATAAGGCTCTCAGAAAAGATTTTATAGTAGATTTCTATGTATACATAAAGATTTCCTACAATTTGAAGAGGCAGAAAAACTCAAATAAGAGTGTTGAAACACAGCTATTCCTTCAAACATTTATTTAACAAATATACATCATGTATCCTTTTCAAGGTCTACAGAGAATTCAGGCAAAGAGATCCCTTCAAAGACAGGTCATACAGATGAACGTGAGCATAAGACAAGGCAGAGAAGGACAAGGGCTGGGAGAGAGGTTGGCTGTGGCACTCTGGGAGTGATGAGAGTCAGAGAATGAACAATCCTGGACTTTCATGGATCACTACAACTATTCCCACCAGCATTATCTAAAATGGTAGCGAATACCTACAACATTCAAAGGGAATTGCAGCCCATTAGTGGGTCATTAAATCAGTTTAAATGGTCAAGCTAGAACGTTTTTTCATGTTTATGTAAGTTATTTATTTATGCATTTATTATTATAGTATAATGACGTGTAACATCATGTTAGTTTCAGGTGTGTATGTGTGTGTGTGCTCAGTTGCTCAGTTGTGTCCGAGTCTTTGTGACCCCATGGACGGTAGCCTGCCAGGTTTCTTGGTCCATGGGATTATCCTGGCAAGACTACTGGAGTGGGTTGCCATTTCCTCCTCCAGGAAACCTTCCCGATCCAGGGATTGAAACTGTGTCTCCTGCAACTCCTGCATTGGAAGGCGAATTCTTTACCACTTGAGCCATCTAGGAAGCCCTAGTTTCAAGTATGTAACACAATTATTTAGTATTTGATATATGTTGTGAAATGAGTCTAGTTAACATCCACCCCCATATATAGTTATACATTTTTTTATCTTGTATTGAGGACTTCTCAGATTTACTCTCAGCAACTTTCAAATATACAATACAGTGTTATTAACCATATTTGCCATGCTGTATATTACATCCGCATGATTTATTTTATAATTGGAAGTTTTTACCTTTTAACCCCTCTCACCCATTTCAATACCTCCTACCCCTCATATCTGTTTTCTTTTTTAAATAAACTTTTTTCTTTTGGAATAACTTCAGATCTACAGATAAATTGCAAAGATACTTCAGAAAGTTTCTGCATATTTTTACCCAGCTTTCCCTAAAATGTTAACATCTTCTATAACCATGGTACATTTATCAAAACTGAGAGATCAACATTGGTCCAATATTATTAATGAAACTATAGATTTTATTTTACTTCCATGTGTTCTTTCACTGATGTTTTTTTCTGTTTTAGAATCCAATCCTGGATTATATTTGGGAGTCAAGTAAAAAGTGAAATTGTATAAACAATACAAAATATCAGGGTACATTGCTCAGATTAAGAATAAGTATTGTTGTGTGGAACTTTTTTCCATTACATGTACTATAGGTTGTAGTTTTACTGAAAGTGGCTGTTGAAAAAAGTAAGAGACATAGTGTTAAAAGACGCCAAAGAATTAAGCATTCTTGCCATTATGGAGATTAATATTCTAGCTAAAAGCAAAACAAAATATTTGAATACAATAATATAAACACTGGTGCAAAGTCAGGAAATGCAAAATAACACAGGAGTAGAACTAAGAAAGGACAGAGCAGAGTAGAGTGATCCTTTCATTCTCCCTACACTGATATACTGAACAGCCTTCTCCTTTGGAATAGAATGTAACTGGCCCTCTACATGTTGTTGAGTTGGATGGTGTTCTTGAATCAAGCAGGTGAATGGGATGCATCATAGGAACACATTATAAATGGTAGCTAAACTTAGTAACACTCTCCCCAGGCCCTTCTCTTAGGCCTGGCTTTGTCCTTAGTGAATTAACTAATGGTTATAAAAGCAGTTGGTAAAATGCAGTTGATATATTTACTTTGAACAGGTCATTATCTCTTCTGGGCCTCAGCTTCCTCATCTGTACAATGGGGACATGACTCTTGCCGTGGCTCCCTCTCAGGGCTGTTGAGAGAATCAAGTGAGAAGAAAAGTGTTTTGTATAACTACTTACTAATTTATAAAACACTTTTCTTCTCACTCCAGTGCTCTTGCCTGGAAAATCCCATGGACGGAGGAGCCTAGTAGGCTCCAGTCCTTGGGGTCGCTGAGTCGGACATGACTGAGCAACTTAAAAAAAAAAAAAAATAAAGATCTATATAAAAATTATGATTTATGATATGAATTTTCATTGGTATTATTCTGTTTTGTATGGTAAACATTTTGAGAACAAGGATCATATTACATATTTTCATAACTGTAAGTCTTATAACCATGCCTAGGCCCTCATGGCAGATTCATCTCTAGGGAGACAGAAGGACCTTGGCACACCTTCCCATCCATGGACTTGCAGATGTTCATGCAGTTCCCAAAAGTGTACCTCCCCCATCTTGTTCCTCCACCTAGCAGGGCAGAGTCAAACTAGATTAGCTCTTACTGACCCTGCACATTTGGATCTCAACATGGACCTACCTACTTACTGGAGAACTACCTGTTTCAGTTTTTCTTATTTCTGGGAAGTAATCTAAATGTCCATTGATAGATGAATGGATAAAGAGGACGCAGTATATACATACAATGAAATGTTAGTCAGCCATAAAAAAATGAAGTCTTGCCATTTGCAGCAACAGGAATGGCCCTAGGGGGTATTAAATTAAGTGAAGTAACTCAGAGAGAAGAAGACAAATGCTATTTAATCTCACATGTGGAGTCTCAAAAAACAAAAGCAAAGCAAAACAGATTTACAGATCATTTTGTAATGCATTTGACTGTCAGATTACTATGTAGTATACCTGAAACTAACATATTATGTCAACTATACTTCAATTAAAAAATATGAAAATAGTTTATTCTTCAAAAAAGTTTCTAAGATACATACACACACCCCATACATATATATATAAATACTGGAAGTCTCAACCAATAAAGGCAAATCTTACCTATAACTGCATTTAAAAATATTATATGGAGTAAAATGTGTAAAAGTCCAATTCCTTTACCTCTCCCCTTTCAGTTCCCAAGAGTAAGCACTGTTATCAATTTCCCCTATATTTATACTGACATTTACCTCCATTTTCAAAAACAAAATAAGATCATATTATACAAAGTTCTCACAACTTGTTTTTTCACAACTCAACAATAAAGGGCATCTTTTTAGTGTAGTATATAGAGATCCATCTAATTCCTTTTAATGTTGTATAGTATTCTGCTGTGTGGATATATCATTCGATTATTTAATTATTCACCTATTGATGGATATTAGGTTGTTTCCAGATTTATGTAGCCACAGTACTGTAATAAGAGTTCTTGAACTTTATGTATTTATGCTCCTTTTTTTTTCTTGGTAGGATGGTCTCCTAAAAAAGTGCTGTTTTCTTAAAAGATAAAAGATACATGTTTCTAATATTGTGAGATGTTGTCAAAGTACTTTCCAATAAGTTTATGTTAGTTTACACTTCCACCAATAGTGTATGAGAGTGTCCACATGATTGGCATTATCAATCATTGCAGTGTTCTTTGTTTTTTTTTTTTTGCCAAGCCACACCAGATCTCAGTTCCCTGACCAGGGATTGAACCCAAGCCATGGCAGTGAAAACGCAGAATCCTAGCCACCAGGCTACCAGGGAACTCAGTATTTTTTTAAGCGATAGTCTTTTTTATTTTTTAGCTTTTTCTTCTATAATGGAGTATAAGAGGTTAACTGTTTGTGTTAGTTTCAGGTGTGCAGCAAAGTGATTCAGTTATACTATATATGTATCTATTCTTTTATTTGTGGCTCTGCTGGGTCTTTGTTGGTGCATGAGGGCTTTCTCTATTACAGTGAGTGGGGGCTACTCTAGTTGCGGTGAGCAGGCTTCTCACTGTGGTGGCTTCTCTCGTTGCAAGCATAGGCTCTAGGCTGTTGGGCTTCAGTAGCTGCAGCACACAGGCTCAGTAGTTGTGGCCCGCAGGCTCTAGAGTGTGGGACTGGCAATTGTGGCCCATGGACTTGGCTCCCCCCTGGTATGTGGGATCTTCCTGGATCAGGAATGGGACTGTGTTCCCTGCATTGGCAGGTGGGCTCTCAACCACTGAACTACCAGGGAAGTCTCACATGTATCTATTCTTGAGGAAAAGAGTTGGAGCGGGGAAGGGATGGTTAGGGAGTTTGTAATTGACATGTACACTCTGCTGTATTTAAAATGGTCTGTTGCTCTGTGACAACCTATAGGAGGGGGGTGGGGAGGGAGGTTCAAGAGGGAGGGGGATATATGTATACCTATGGCTGATTCCTGTTGATATATGGCAGAAAACAACAGAATAGTGTAAAGCAATTATCCTCCAACTAAAAATAAATAAATCCAGGAGCCACAACTACTGAGCCCACGTGCTGAGCGTGTGGTCCGCGACAAGAGAAGCCACTGCAACGAGCAGCCTGTGCACCACAACTAGAGAGCGGCCCCTGCTCTCTGCAACTGGGGAAAAGCCCGCATAGCAACAAAGACCCAGCACAGCCAAAAGATAGATAAATAAATAAGTTATAAAAGGGATAACCCACAAGGACCTAGTGTATAGCACAGGGAGCTCTGCTCAATATTATAAATGGGAAAAGGATGAATCAATATTCTTAATCCTATCAGACTGAATGAGGCAGAAATGATTGGCTCACTCAACATCCCATGCTACTGCCTTCTGGTATGTCTTCCTGAATTGGAGATTGGAAAACCGAATCATATTTCCCAGACTTGTTTCCAGCTAGGACCACAAATCAGATCTACCTTGGTAAGACCTGAGTTTGGAACTGAGTTAAGTAGGGAGCGAGGCAGAGCATAAGGTAACCCTTTGTGCTGAGATGAAGTGCAGGAGATGGCATGGTTCTGGAGTCAGCAGCTTTAAGAGAGGCTTTCTGATTGTGGGAAGCCCACAGCTCCCGTGGTGGCTCCCACCAGTAGGACCTGGGAGTCACTCTTGAAAGCTCAGCCTGGAGTCTTTAGCATTCCCAATGATTGTTCAGGTGATTTCATACCCTGAAATAAATATTCTTATGCTTCATTTTTATCCATTATCTACAGTAGATCCTATGTGTTTTTTCCTATTATATTCAGTTATGTGACACTGTCAAATTATTAAACTCTTTGGGACTGAGCCTCCTTTTTTATTAAAAAAAAAAAAGGGAGAGATAATAATGCCTATCTATGGGAATGTTGTGAGGGTTAAAAGTCAATAAGTGACTGAGTTACTCTGGGTTCACCAAGACTTGTAGATAGTGGGTCTGTTTTCTCTTCCTTCTTTTTAGACTTACTCATGTTGTAAAAGCAAGCTCAAATGCCATCTCTTAATACCCCTGGGGAGGCAAGATTATTGTTGTCTTCTCCAGGCTTTCACTACATTTAACTAATTCCTTTATAGGTCATAATATGTTTTACTATGACTTACTCATATATGTATCTGTCTCTCCAAGTAGCTTTTTGAGCTCTTTGAGGACAGGGATGCTCATGATCTAGCTCTTTATTTTCAGGCCCTGACACAGAGCAGGGGATGAGTGAACTGTGTTGGCTGAATGAATTAACCCTAGCCTTGCCTCATTGACCTCCTCAGTTTCCCCTTGTTACAAACATCAACTCTTAATGACCCCATTGGTATCTTAGACTAGGATCACTTGGCTACAGGGAACCGAAGCCTTTTAAATGAGCTCAAGCAAAGATGGGTATATGGGTAAGCTTTAGGTGCAGGAAATAAAAATCATCATAGCTATTGTAAGGAGAAAATGATTTAAGGAAAAATGAGGTACTTATAAAAGTTGTAAATTGGGAGGAGTAAGCTGTAGGCTGGACCTTCAGGAATAACTCTCAGAATAACACTGCCAAACTGACTTGCCAGTGGAGCTGCCACTTTTTGTATAATTAGGGAGCAAGCGGATCAGGAGCCCACCAACGGAGCTATAGATTTTCAATAATATACAACATAGCTGCAAGTGAGGGATCGGGATGCTATTGCTGCTGCTGTGACAATAACTACCTCTAGATAATCAAAAAGTTAGTGATTAGCCACTGAGATACTGTTACAGAAAAACCCAGTCTCTATAACTGCTCTTTCCAGCAGCTGTAGCCAAAGCATCAGGAAGATGATCTGCCTTACTTCTGCCTTCTCAAATTTTCATGAGTGCCTTTAACTCGTGGACCTTTCTCTCCTGCCCCTCCTGTATTACTTTTCTCTTGCTCAGTAAATTATCACAAACTTTGTGGCTTATAACAACACATATTTATCATCTAAGTTTCTGTGGGCCAGAAGTCTGTGGATGACTAATGTAGGTCCTTTCCTCAAGGTCTCTCAGAAAGCTATAATCATGGTGTTGGTGGTTTGCATTATCATCAGAGGCTTCCAAGCTCTCTCAAGTTGTTGGCAGAATTAATTTCCTTGTGGCTATAGAATTCCTAGTGGTATGCTTTTTATTTTTTTTTTCATTACATAGAATTTATTTATTTAATTTTTTTTCCATTTATTTTTATTAGTTGGAGGCTAATTACTTTACAATATTGTAGTGGTTTTTGCCATACATTGACAGGAATCAGCCATGGATTTACATGTGTTCCCCATCCCTATCCCCCTTCCCACCTCCCTCTCCATCCCATCCATCTGGGTCTTCCCAGTGCACCAGCCCTGAGCACTTGTCTCATGCATCCAACCTGGGTTGGTGATCTGTTTCACCCTTGATGGTATACTTGTTTCAATGCTGTTCTCTCAGAACATCCCACCCTCACCTTCTCCTACAGAGTCTAAAAGCCTGTTCTGTACATCTGTGTCTCTTTTTCTGTTTTGCATATAGGGTGATCATTACCATCTTTTTAAATTCCATATATAAGCATTAGTATACTGTATTGGTGTTTATCTTTCTGGCTTACTTCACTCTGTATAATGGGCTCCAGTTTCATCCATCTCATTAGAACTGATTCAAATGAATTCTTTTTAACTGCTGAGTAATATTCCATGGTGTATATGTACCACAGCTTCCTTATCCATTCATCTGCTGATGGGCATCTAGGTTGCTTCCATGTCCTGGCTATTATAAAGAGTGCTGCGATGAACATTAGGGTACACGTGTCTCTTTCAGATCTGGTTTTCTCGGTGTGTATGCCCAGGAGTGGGATTGCTGGGTCATATGGCAGTTCTGTTTCCAGTTTTTTTAAGGAATCTCCACAGTGCTCTCCTTAGTGGCTGTACTAGTTTGCATTCCCACCAACAGTGTAAGAGGGTTCCCTTTTCTCCACACCCTCTCCAGCATTTATTGCTTGTAGACTTTTGGATAGCAGCCATTCTGACTGGCGTGTAATGGTACCTCATTGAGGTTTTGATTTGCATTTCTCTGATAATAAGTGATGTTGAACATCTTTTCATGTGCTTGTTAGCCATCTGTATGCCTTCTTTGGAGAAATGTCTGTTTAGATCTTTGGCCCATTTTTTGATTGGGTCATTTATTTTTCTGGAATTGAGCTTCAGGAGTTGCTTGTATATTTTTGAGATTAATCCTTTGTCTGTTGCTTCGTTTGCTATTATTTTCTCCCATTCTGAAGGCTGTCTTTTCACCTTGCTTATAGTTTCCTTTGTTGTGCAAAAGCTTTTAAGTTTCATTAGGTCCCATTTGTTTATTTTTGCTTTTATTTCCAATATTCTGGGAGGTGGGTCATAGAGGATCCTGCTGTGATTTATGTCGGAGAGTGTTTTGCCTATGTTCTCCTCTAGGAGTTTTATAGTTTCTGGTGTTACATTTAGATCTTTAATCCATTTTGAGTTTATTTTTGTGTATGGTGTCAGAAAATGTTCTAGTTTCATTCTTTTACAAGTGGTTGACCAGTTTTCCCAGCACCACTTGTTAAAGAGGTTGTCTTTTTTCCATTGTACATTCTTGCCTCCTTTGTCCAAGATAAGGTGTCTGTAGGTATGCGGATTTAACTCTGGGCTTTCTATTTTGTTCCATTGATCTATATTTCTGTCTTTGTGCCAGTACCATACTGTCTTGATGACTGTCAGAAGGAGAGTGAGAATGAGTCTGCTGGGAATCACATACACTGAGAGCACCTGGGGATAGTGACTCTAGAAATGAGCTCAGCTAGTGCTTAGCTCTTGACTTCTAAATACTATTCTTAATGAAAAGAGTAAGAACTCTTTGGAGACACGACTTGTTTGAGGACTGGTTCAAAGAAAGTACAAGAGCCTAGAACATCTTGGTGCAAAAAGCAAGGAAGTGCTCAGAGAATGATAGGGACATGTCAAAAGGATGAGTGATATAGCTATTTTGAAAGACAGTTTAGCGATTCTTACTAAGTATGCATTTAACCCTACATCCCACCCATTTCACATCCAAGAGAACTGAAAATATATATCCCCATAAAGACTTGTACATGAACGATCATAGTAGCTTTATTCATAATAGCCAAAATCTTACAATGACAATCAATAGTTAAATGGATAAAGTAGTGGTAGTATTGGGTTGGCCAAAAAGTTCATGTGGGTTTTGGGGGGATGTTACAGAAAATCCAAATGAGCTTTTTGGCCAACCCAGTACATCCATACAATGGAATACTACTCAACAATAAAAAGGAAGTACTGACTGACACATGAACAACATGGATTGTCTCAAAATATTATGCTGAATGAAAGAAACTAGACACAAAGGAGTACCTATAGTTCTATTTACATGAAATTTTAGAATAGGCAAAATTAAGTTATAGTGATAATAAGCAGACCATTGGTTGCCATGGTGGGGGAGAAGTAAGGGATTGACAGTAAAGGGGCACAAGTGAAGTTTCTGGGTCAGAATGGGTGTAGAAGTGGTTACAAGGGACATACATATGTCATAAATCATCAAGCTAAACACTTAAAACAGGTGTATTTTTACTATACACAACATATTCCCTGATAGCTCACTTGGTAAAGAATCCAATGCAGGAGACCCTAGTTCAATTCCTGGGTCGGGAAGATCTGGTGGAGAAGGGATAGGCTACCCATTCCAGTATTCTTGGGCTTCTCTGGTGACTAAGCTGGTAAAGAATCCACCTGCAAGGAGGGAGACCTGGGTTTGATCCCTGGGTTGGGAGGATCCCCTGGAGAAGGGAAAGGCTACCCACTCCAGTATTCTGGCCTGGAGAATTCCATGGACTGTACAGTCCAAAGAGTCTACAAAGAGTTGGATATGACTGAGCGACTTTCACTTTCACTTTCATACCTCAATAAAGTTGATTTTAAAACTTGGGCAGAAGATCTGGACACTTTACAAAACAGGATATCCAAATGACCAATAAACTTATGAACAAGTTCTCAACCTCATTAGTAATCAAAGGAATGCAGATAAACATAATAATGTGAAATCACTACATGCCCACTGAATGATTAAAATAATAAAGATTGATAATACCAAGTATTGGTGGAGATGTGAAACAGCTGGAACTCTCATACATTGCTGGTGGGTGTGTAAATTGGTTCAAATATTTTGGAAGATAGGTTTGGCATTATCTTCTAAACTGGCTTTAAAACATGAACCTTTAAAAGAAACCCACTTGGTCTGTGGCAGATGTCTCACACTTGTCACATTCCTTTAACTCACATCTGATTTCAGCTGAAAACTGTGGAAAACAGTTCCAACTCTCCTCACAGTGTCACCTCACATCTTTCCTTATTTTGCCTCAAGATCTCTGATACCTGTAGACGCACAAGCAAAGTCATAAGGCCTTTGGGAGTCAACATCTCTGGGGATAATGTCATTCAATGAGGGATGGAAGCCAGTGGATAAAAGCTCTTATCTTTCGGTGGTTCTAATCTGGGAGACATTCTGTCTGTTTCTCTGAGGTTGTGGTGGAAGTGAGACCCTCCATAACATACACTCCATTGGCTTTCCCTTCCCCTTGTCTCACTTCTGTTTTCTAGGATCACCTTCTAGATAAACTGAACCCAAGTATTTATCTCAGGCTCTGTCGTTTTTTTTTTTTTCTTTTTGAAATCTAAACTTACGTAGTTGATACCAGAAGTCACCTCAGGCTGAACACCCTCAGGATAGTTTCTGGAACTGAATCACTCACTGATCAGATGACAACAAGGACTCTGTTCCCAATGATAAGTTGAGCAAAGATAGCCCCTGATATGCTGTGTGGTCACAATGACTAAGCTCTTAACCGGTGGGAGGCTAGAAGTACAAGCGGAAGGAGTATGTCAGAATATGTAGTAGCTTCAGCATAGGGATTCTCACCTATTTAAAAAAAAATATTGCTTCCTAAGGAGAAAAATTAATTTGAAGAATTCTTGGTGGGAGGTAGGCAAAAGAGGTGATGGTGATCAAAAGTACAGACTTTTAGTTGTTCAGTCACTAAATTGTGTTTGACTCTTTGTGACTCCATGGACTGCAGCAGGCCAGGCTTCCCTGTCCTCCACTATCTCCCAGAATTTTTTCAAACTCATGTCCATTGAATCGGTGATGCCACCCAGCCATCTCATCTTCTGTCATCCTCTTCTTCTCCCATCCTCAATCTTTCCCAGCATCAGGGTCTTTTCTAATGAGTCGGCTCTTCGCATCAGGTGGCCAAAGTATTGGAGTTCCAGCTTTAGCCATCAGTCCTTCCAGTGAATATTCAGGGTTGATTTCCTTTAGCATTGACTGGTTTGATCTTCTTGCATCCAAGGAAGTGTCAAGAGTCTTCTCCAGCACCGCAGTTTGAAAGCATCAATTCTTTGGCGTTCAGTCTTGTTTTGAACTGTGGCACTGGATCATCAATTTTTCTGCGCTAAGCCTTCTTTGAGCTTCCCAGGTGGCTCAGCGGTCAAGAATCCACCTGCCAGTGCAAGAGATACAGGAGTCTCAGGTTTCCCTGGGTTGGAAGATCCCTTGGAGTAGGAAATGGCAACACACTCCTGTATTCTTGCCTAGAAAATTCCATGGACAGAGGGGCCTGGCGGGCTGCAGTCCATGGGGTCACAAAAAGTTAGACACGACTGACTTTTGGTCCAACTTTCACATCCATACATGAGTACTTGAAAAAAATATAGCTTTGACTATATGGACCTTTGTCAGCAAAGTGATGTCTCTGCTTTTTAATACACCGTCTAGTATGAAAAGGCAAAAAGACTTCTAGTTACAAGACAAATAAGTCTAGGGGATGTAATGTATAGTATGATGACTATAGTTGAGCATACTGTTTTGTATATATGAAAGTGGCTAAGAGTAGGTCTTAAAAGTTCTCATCATAAGAAACAAGAATTATAACTATGTGTGGTGATGGATGTTAACTGAACTTATGGTGGCAATTATTTCATAATATATACATGTATCAAATCATTATATTGTATACCTAAAATGAATATAATGTATATCAACTATAACTCAATAAATTATCTCTAGCCAGGGAAATGAAATACTAAAAAGCAAGATTTTATCAAATAGGGTTGAGCTTTGGAGGATACAAATCATTATAAAATCTTATGTGTTTTTTTGCCCACATAAGTACAAGTTTTCACTTCCTTAGAGAAGATATATTGTCAACATTTGAGACTCTGTGCCCTAGAACTTGAATGATATTATAATTCATGGAATTCATTGGATTTTGTTAGATATCGTAAAAGACAATTTTAGATTCAGGTCATCCACCTATCAACTCAGGGCATGTATGAGATCCAGAAGACCTCCATGAAAGATTTGTTTAAAAATCCCCTTTTCCTGCAGCTAGAGAGGAGAGTATGCTGAAAAATCAGGCCTGGAATATAATACTTGGTGTGTCAGAGACCCTTTATTATAAGACTGTTCTTATTCTAAAATCAGTTCCCATAGGTAGGGGGTGGAACCCTGAGGCCTGGGATGAAGACATTTGGGAGGATGCAGCTGAGAACCTTGTACCTCTAACAAGGAGTCCCTCTCACTTGTTAGCATGGAGCAGTCACCCTTGATTTGAGACTCTTAGTTTCGCATTGATGCTGTAACAAACTATCACAATTGTAGTGGCTTCATACAACAAACATTCATTATTTTATAGTTCTGTGGCCCAGGAGTCCAAAATAAGTGTCACTGGGCTAAAATCAAGGTGTTGGCAGGGCTCTGTTAGTTTCTGGAGGCTCCAAGGAATAATCTATTTTCTTGCCTTTTCCAGTTTTTGGAGTCATTTTTATTCCTTAGCTGGTAGCTCTCTTCCTGTCTTCAAAAGGTGAGTGGAGTGCTCCTCACACTGAATCACATCTCACATCTGGCCTCTTATGTAGTCTAATCTACTGCTTCCTCACTCTTCTGCCTACTTTTCCCATTTTTATGGATCCTTGTGATTATACTAAATCGACCTGGACAACCCAGAATAACCTCATCTCAAGACCTTTAATTAATCACACTTGCAAAATCCCTTTTGTGAAAGGAAGCAACATATTCATATGTTCTGAGAATTAGGATGTGAACATTTTTAGGGAGCCATTATTCTGCCCACCATTGAGACTATCCAAAAATAGTTTAGAATTAATTTACTGGGTTATGATCTTGGGTTAAGTTACTTAACCCTTCTGTACCTCAGTTTCCTCACCAATAAACTGGAGGGGTGGAGGATAAGAGTAGACTATCTCAGAGGGTTGTCAGAGGTTTAAAAGAGGTGGTGCTTAGAACAGTTATCTGGCAGACGGTAAGTACTATGTGATCATTTATTAACTACATTTTCATAACATATTATGTGTCAGGCATATTCTAGATACTGGGGATACTGATAGTATGGGTAGGAATATGACTTGCTCTAAAGGAGCTCATGGAGTCACATACACGGACTCCACATACATGCAGTCACTGTCTGCTACATGCCATAGACGGCATGAAGTACTATAAGATGACAGCATTGTGAATGCTCAGAGAAACTTCAATTCAGCTCAGTTCAGTTGCTCAGTCATGTCTGACTCTTTGTGACACCATGACTCGCAGCACACCAGGCCTCCCTATCTCCAACTCCCAGAGTTTACCCAAACTCATGCCCATCGAGTCGGTGATGCCATCCAGCCATCTCATCCTCTGTCGTC
This sequence comes from Odocoileus virginianus, assembly GCF_023699985.2. Classification (NCBI taxonomy): domain Eukaryota; kingdom Metazoa; phylum Chordata; class Mammalia; order Artiodactyla; family Cervidae; genus Odocoileus; species Odocoileus virginianus. The sequence continues at coordinate 16,570,492 of NC_069701.1, forward strand.
CCCTTCTCCTCCTGCCCCCAATCCCTCCCAGCATCAGGATCTTTTCCAAAAGAGTCAACTCTTCGCATGAGGTGGCCAAAGAATTGGAGTTTCAGCTTCAGCATCAGTCCTTCCAATGAACACCAGGACTGATCTCCTTTAGGATGGACTGGAGAAACTTAAGAAATATTAATTGAAAGAACAAAGGAACAGGACGTTTGAGCTGGGCTTTGTAGAATGAATAGGCTTTGGCCAGTGAGATAAAACAGAAGGGCTAGAGACATGAACAAATATATGTTCAAAGAACATTAAGTAGCATTTCAGTGTGACTGGAACAAAGGATGTACCATGTGAGATGAAGCTAGACAAGCTGGTGTAAGCACCAAGGTTGTACAGTGCTAAGTTAAGGAGTTTAGATTTTATCCTGAAAGCAACAAAACCCTTCAGAGTATTTAAACAGGGGAAGGCATCAGATTTGTGTTTTTAAAAGGATACTCTGGTTTGGGAGAATGGATACATGTATATGTATGGCTGAGTCCCTTTGCTCTTCACCTGTAACTATCACAACATTGTTAATCCACTATACCCCAAGATAAAAGAAAAAAAAAAAACACCAAAAAACAAGAATAATCTGGTCATTAAGAATGAATGGAATCTGGAGACTCTGAAAACTGCTCCAGTTGTCTAGGTGATGGTGGTGAGTGAAGAGAAGGGCAAGAACTTGAGAAATACGTCGAATACGGTGACCAATTTGATAGAGTGCTCAGCGAGGAAGAATGGGGGCTAAATTCAGGTTTCTGGGTCAGTGAACTGCTGAATGACGGTCCATTCTCTAAGATCAAGAAGTAATGTGAGTCACAATTTTGTGGGGAAATGGTGGTAGGAATAGCCAGCATTCCAAACGACTTAACATGTGCTAAACTGCACTAAACTATTATTAACGAAAGAAGGATACACAGGTACTACTTACAGAGAAACTATGGCTTAGAAATGTTAAAGTCGTATCACTAACATTTGTATAGCTGAAATTTGAAACAAAGCAATCTGATTCCAAACCCTTCCTCGCTACTGTTAAACGTTTCAGTTTTGGTCGTTTGGAATCTGAGGCACAGAGCGGGTATGCAAACACTGCACTAGAAAATAGAGGAGGCACTGGGAAACAGAATCCTAGCTCAGGCAAAAGGTTTGCGTCGAATGCAGCCTCCTTCATAGGGAAAAACTAGGAAAAGCAGCCCATTCTTTTTCTGTCAGTAACAACAATTGAAACCTCCATTTCCATTTCTTTGCCTCCTTACGACCGAGCCCCCCCACGAAAAAAAAATCCAGTATAATAAACGTCTGGCTCTGAGGTCATAGGAGATGGTGTAGCTTCCAAATTTAGCGCTTGGATGCGGAGAGGACCGTAAGACTAGGGGGTGAGCCGTACTCTTCGACCATGACTATACCATTAGCAACCCTGAAACCGTCCCAAAGCCTTCCGCCTGGAAAGAGCCTGAAGCAGTAGACCTTGCTCAATCTGAGGAGAGACGCAAGCGCAATGACGTCACGCGGCAGCCGGGCGCTTTCCCCAGTCTCTGGCGTCATGCGCCGATGACGTCATTCCAGGAGCTGGCCCTCCCCCGCCCCCACGCCTGCGTTGGCCTGGCTCACGTGCGTCCGTCCTGCCCTCCCCGCCCCCTCCCACCTGCAGGAGGTGGGGCGGGCCTGGGCTCCGCCGGCGCCTGTGCCTCACGGGGGAGGGGCGGGGGCCGGTGGGCGAGGCGGTCCGCCTGGCCAGCAGCGTACAATAGCTCGGCTGAGGTGGGGGAGGCGGCTCAGTGGCCGCTGCAGCTGGATTCCAAGGTGTGGGCAGCACCGTAGACGGCCCCTCACGGTTTCGCCCCCACACTCTCTTCCCCCTCTGCTCGTCTGTAGCGCCTTCCTCAGGACGTCTCTGCCGTCCTGCCCCAGACGCTTTTTCCCCTCATACTTTTACCCCCTCTTTCACGCAGCCCTCGCTCTCGAGAGCCCCTCAAAGAACTCTCTTGTCTCTCCACCTCCTCCCTCAAGGCCACCCGAGCTCCTCACCCCTCTGAGCAAGCGCTCCCCTCAGCCGCGTCGCCTAGGTCCCTCCGCCTCCCCGACTCCAGCCACGGTCGCTGACCGGACCCCCCATCCTCGCCCTGTCCTGAGGGGACTCTCAGGCACAAGCGGGTGGGGAGAAGCCGAGCGAGCGGCGGCAGCGGCGGCGGCGGGCGGGAGAAAGTGAAGCGGCCCCTTGCGCACACTCGAGCGCTCACTCCGCGGCTCGGCCGCGGCCACCGGGGTGGAGAAGGAGGAGGAGCCGAGTCGAGCCGAACAAGCGCGGACGGTGAGAGCCGGCCTCCCGCCCGGTACCCCTGGCGTCGCGGGCTGCGGGCTGCGGCGCCGGGGCGGGGGAGGCGCGGGGTGGGGGTTCCGGGACCCATTCATTCCCCGCCGCGGCCGGGCGGATGCGGGCGCCAGGTGAGGGAAGGCGGGGGTGTCTCTTGCGAGGCTGGCCGTTTCTCTCGGACCAACAAAGGCTCCCTGTGTAGTTACCGCGCGGCCGCGGTCTCTGACGCCTGGGGACCCAGAGACCCAGGGGAAGTCAGCGGAGGGGAGACCTCGCAGGTCCGGCTCCGGGAGCGGCTGCCTCCTGAACTTTGCGGTCCTCGGATCCTAACTCTGGACAGCGTAGGGGGACCTAGCAAGGCGGCGACAGGTTCATTGTGCACGAGAAAAGTCACCTTTGTCCTGGCCGTGGGGATCACCTATAGAGTGGAACTCCTTGAAAAATACGAGTGGACAGTGCTTGACTTATGCCGCCCCTCCCCCACCCCGGGAATACTCTTAACCTGTGGCGTTAAAACGCGGGGAGACGAGATTTGGAGTTACTTTATGTTTCTTACTCTGGTTTAAAAGACGTGACTATATTATAGCCTTTACTGTCTTGAATATTTTCACAGCAAACATTGCTGGGAGTGTTTTGGAAGAATACTTGAGTAGTTTTCTGTATTGAGAGCAAAGTGCTTTTTGTTTATTCAGCCCTTTGGATAACTGTCTTCCGCTTTCCCCCCCAGTACTGTGAAAGGTGATGAGAAGGGTTAGTAGTGTGGTTACCAATAAAAATTTGAAGTCACTAGTCTAACCTTTAAGAGTTGTTCCTAGAAAAATCTTTCATCTTGCCTACTGTGTCTTTGTGCCCTGTCTAAATTTTGTCAGGGGAAAAGAGGAGGTGACAGTACACAAATATCTCACTAGTCTTACCTTATGACTTCTCCTACTTCCTGTGTGACCTTGAGCAGGTCACTTCCAGTTTTAAAGGTCCAGGAGTTTGCTTGTTTGCTTTTGTGCTACTTAGTTTTCAAGACTTTACTGAAGCACCGCCCCCGGCCCCCCCCCCCCCCCACCCCCGGCCAAACCAAACCTCCCATGAAGTTTTTGCTAGCACCGATCCCCCCCATACTCGTTTCGGGCAAAACTTTCTCATTGAATCCCTCAGAGGCTTGGTAGGATTTATACTATAGTACTAGTTAACATTTTTGTTGTTGTTGTTCCTATTTGGAAAATCCTGAATCAGGTGCATATGAAATCCACCTCACCTTAACTAGAAACTCTACTTCTCAAAAAAGAGAGGGTGAGATGTATGGAGAGAGTAACATGGAAATTTACAATACCGTGTGTATTGTAACTGAACAGGGGAAAATTGGCACAGGGAACTGAAACAGGGGCTCTGTGACAATCAAGAAGATTGGGATGGGGAGGGAGATGAAGGGATGTTCAGGAGGGAGGGGACATGGGTATACCTATGGCTGATTCTTGTTGATGTATGAGAGAAAACCACAAAATTCTGTAAAGCAATTATCCTTCAATTAAAATAAAGTGGCAAAGAAAAAAAAAGGATTTTTGAATGGTAGATCATGAAACATTCCATGAAGCTTATCCAGTTAGCTCATGGGTCTGTCTGGTAAATTTGCTTGTTCAGTCATTTATTTACCCAACATTACTGGAGTCTGGAGAGCTACTTACTGTGTTTCAGATCTCCTGCTAGGGCTATGGGGATTCAGAATCTATTAAGACATTCCCTGTCTGTCAGAGCGCTCAAAGTCTAGTGGGTGAGGTAGGCTTGTAAACAATGAAGGCCTTCCCTAGTCTCTACTCCAGCTATACCGAGAGTAATGTGCAGTTATTGAGGCTGCTGGACCTGTTTTACAACTCTCGTCCTGGTCACAGTGAGTCCTGCAAGGAAGGTAGTGACCTGCCTCTCTTCTGTGAGGTAGCACTTGGCAAAGAGCTTTTTTGAATGTATACTCAATTCAGTATACATTTACTAAGCACATGGTATGAGGCCCTGTGTTAAATTTGGAGGAAGGACTGCTTTCTAAAAGGTGGTGGTTGTTCAGTCGCTAATGTGTTTGACTCTTTGCAACTCCCATGGACTGCAGCATGCTAGACTAGGCTCCTCTGTTCTCTTCTGTATCCCGGAGTTTGCTCAAATTCATGTCTATTGAGTCAGTGATGCTATCTAACCATTTCATCCTCTGCAGTCCCCTTCTCTTTTTGCCTTTGGTTTTTCTCAGCATCAAGGTCTTTTCCAGTGAGTTGGCTCTTCACATCAGGTAGTCCCAGTATTTCTAAAAGGAAGGCACTATATTTCCAGAGAGATCTTTGTAAAACAAAACCCAGTCATCTATCCCGACTCCTGACTAGTCATTGCCTACAGATAAAATTTTAAACTTTTTGACGTGAATAAGAAGCTCTCAGAAATTAGAGTACTGTCTGCCTTTGCAGCCTCACTTTCTACAACTTCCTTGCCACCCTCTTTTCATCTCTGCTTTTGCATGTGCTATTCTTTCTGCCAAAAATGCCATCCAGCATCTGCTTATGGAGAAGCACTTGTACTTCTGGGAGAAAAATGAAAGTGTTAATCACTCAGTTATGTCTGACTCTTTGTGACCCCATGGACTGTAGCCCATGAGGCTGCTCTGTCCATGGAATTCTTCAGGCTATGATCCTGAAGTGGATTGCCATTTCCTTCTCCAAGGGATCTTCCTGACCCAGGGATCCAACCCAGGTCTCTGTTAATTGCAGGCAGATTCTTTATCATCTGAGCCATCAGGGAAGCCCTTTCTGGGAAGCAGTCCCTTAGTTTTTCCTCCTACTGTCTCCGTATAATGAGTTGCTTTTCCATTCTTGGGCTTATGTACAGTTCCACTCTTATAGATCTTTATAGTGCTTTGTTGCAAATTTTTTTGACTTTATCACACTGTTGCAAATATTAACCTGTGAATTTTTTGAGGGCAGGATCTCTTTAGTCTTAGTGCCTTGCAAGTTTCCGGCACTGAATAAGTGTTTGAAATGAATATATGAGTGAAGAAAGCAAATCAAGGCCCTTGAGTTTTGAGATTACCTAATTCTTTGGGTTAGAATAATTTTAGCTCCAAGTGTAGTCCCTGCACCAGGATCATCAATAGAACCTGAGAATTTGTTGGACTTGAAAATTATTTGTCCCATTCCAGACTTACAGATGAAAAACTCTAGGGTTGGCGACCCCAGATATTTAACAATCGTCCACGTGATTCTGATACTTGCCAAAGTTTGAGAACCACTGGGTTAAAAGATCTGCCTTTAATAAGACCATTACCTTGCCACCTCCCTCCCTGCTTCCTTTGTCCCTGCCTCCTTTTTCTTCCATAGCACAAAGTGCCTGACCTTCCATTCCATTTCCTTCCATTCTGTTCCATTCCATCCCATCTGTTCCATTCTGTTCAGTTTCATTCCATTCCATCCTATTCTGTTTCATTCCATTTCATAGCATCTGTTTTTCTCACTTAAATGAAAGCTTCCTGAAAGCAGAGAATTTTGTTTTATTTACTTCTGTAATCCCAGGGGCTAAAATAGTGACTGCATATAGCAGGCATTCAAATATTTGTTGAATGAATAATATAAAAATGATTTAACTCTATTTACTGCCAGCTGCTGCATTGGGGTTTATTCAAGAATAGTTTTCAGTAGGAAGAGGAACCTCACTCCAGTATGCAAATCCAAATGGATTCCAACATTTTGGGGGATTTATTTTATCAATAGATTGAGCTTTTTTCCCCCCTTTTACTTCTGTTTTTCTCCACCAGAATCTGCATGATTTTTTCTTCTTTTGTTCTTTTTTCTCAGGATCTGAAAACTGCAGCTGAAATATCCTAGGCCGGGGTTGGACTTAGTTTTACAAGTTTAAGTAAGCACCTTAACTTTTGAACCTTTTAACTTGAAACTGTCTCTTCCGGATCTCCTGTGGTTTTTGTCTTTCTCTAGTGATAACTTAAAGCCATACAAGGACGTGTTTGACTCCACACAAAGGTTTCTCTTCCTTGTGATGCTCTTAAAGTGTTTTGTTTCTTTCACTTTCTTATTAGCCCTAAGATACCATATCCAATTTTTTCTTTTTCTAACTTCCCTCTGGGAGATTGGTTTCGTTTATTATTCTTTATTTATAAACACTTGTTGAGTCTTTCTCTACCATGTGCTGGGTCCCATGCTGGGACAGATATACATAGGATGTGGTTCAAGTCCTTAAGCAATTAAAGATATTACAACATTATATAATAAGTATGGAAATGAAGGAGTTAAATGGAGGGATAAAGTGATGTATACTCATAAAGATGGGAGAAAGCTGTCTTTCTAAATTTAAGTTGATCAAACAAGCATCATTTTGATAAGCAGACCTTAAACATCTTTTAGTTAAGAGGTTGGCAGCTTTATTGGGGAAAACTAAAACAAAAATCAAGGTAGAATCAGCATTTGCTAATTTGAGATCTGAGGGAAAAAAACCTTCTTTTTTTTAATAATAAAAAGAAAAGTTTAAGTTTCAAAAAGAATACACAGTTTCATTTTAATTCCTAAGGACTAATGTTATTATTTTGGGTGGGTGTTAGTGAAACCCAGAGAAAGTCAGGAGACCTTAATTTAGTCTTGATATTACTGCATGACTTTATTTAAATTATTTTATCTCTGTGCCTTTGGTTCTAACTGTAAAATCAGAATAGTAACAGCTGCTATGACTGGCTTACAGATTTATGAAGCAACTAAAAAAATACTGAATATAAAAACACTTTTGAAAAGTATGATTTGTTAGCTAGTTGTTAGATTGTGATAAACTTATTAACAGCAGTTTACATTATTGAACAACTAGCAGGGGTCTCCAACCCAGGGGTCCACATCTGGGATCTAATGTCTGATGATCTGAGGTGGAGCTGAGGTAATAATGATAGAAAGAGTCCACAATAAATGTAATGTACTTGAATCATCCTGAACACCCACCTTCTGTGGAAAAATTGTCTTCCATGAAACTAGTCCTTCGTGCCAAAAAAGATTGCAGACCACACTGTACCAGATACCACACGAGATATTTTTTCCAGTCTTCAAAATGAACCTGTAAGATGATTGCTAGTATCTCCATTTCATCGATAAGGAGGCTTGGCTTAGACTGGTGAAGGGGTCTTGCTGAAGGTTTTGCTGAAAGTGACGGACCTCAGTTCCAGTCCACATCCACCTGATACAAGCAGTTATGTGTCGTGTTCATTACTCCAGCTGCTTTAATTTTTCTGTATGGCAGATTTTAGGAATGTTTTGTAAGTTTATTGCTGTGAAAGTTAAAATTTTTTTCTTCATTTAGCCTGCTTTCTTTGTGCATAGAACGACTGGTGAAGAAAGATTTACATGCATTTATGTTTATCATGATTAGGGAAAAGATTAATATCCTTCCCTGGTGCTTTTTATTCAGCTTCACAACAGCCATCTATGAGACAGATATTTCTGTTTTATGAGTTAATATAATAGAGATATTGTCTTACTCAAAGGCATATCATTAGGAAATAACTAAATATTGATTTAAAACTACATTTTAAAAATCTAAATGTGTTACTTTATTTTTGCCACTATATCATAAAAGGCAATGGCCTTTTAAACTCTATGAGGCTAAACTTTGGGGCACTGGAAATGTCCTTTTAGATTGCTCTCTAAACTCTTACCCTCGTCTCACTAAGAAAATCCTGACTGAAGTCCATGGTTTGAACCACAAAAAAAATAATTGCTGATAAAACTCTGCCATATGGTCATGATGTTGCAGACTTATAGGATAACACTTTTTCATTGAAGTTGAGAGATCAGACTTTATCTGTATTCTGAGTCACTTGTGCCTGAATATTTGTTTTTCCTTTGCCAATGTAAATTTATTAACATAGTGCAATACATTTTTCTGCTTTAGTGTTAAGCTTTATCTCTCATAAATAACTTCCTCCACTCTCTCATCTAGTCTTTGAGATGGGAGAAATCTGTGTATCAGGATCCTCTAGATTATCCCCTCTCTAGGAGTAGTGTAGTAATAAGTCAGAAAAGAACCAGAGGCTTATTGATCCCTCATAAATATGATTTTATTTGGTATTGATTAATTCTATAAAATTGATCTAAGTCTTAATTTAAAAAACTCCATTATGTTTTGGCTCTTATTCATGGAGATGGTATGTGGTAGTTTGCATGCAGCACTGGGAAAATTCAGTCTTATTTATGGGGCTTGCTTCTTCCATTTTTCCACGTCCAGTCCTCTGCAATGTCCCTTTCCCTTTCACTTTGTGTAAGTACTGAGGCTGGCAAGAGCATTCCTCTCCTTTATAGAATCTGCCTTTTGAATCTTTGGGGATGATAAATGACAGTATATGTGTAGCCTCTACCTTTGTCTGCCTGCCTGTATCTTCATGGTTTAGCTTTTCTCATTCTCTCTCTGATTTGCACAAAGGGATTGATGGCTTCCTCATCTTAACTCTTGTCTCACAGTACTTTGTATATTATTAATATTATTTATAATTTTTCTAGGGAAGGAGATAGATGTAGAAAGAAAAGCCACTATATTTGAAGTTAGGCAAAGACTTACTTGGACACTTATTTAGGCCTCTATTTCTTCATTTGGAAAATAAAAATAAACCTAACTTACAGGGTTGTTGTGAAGATTAAATGAATATGTGAAAATGAATTGTAAGATGTTAAGTTATATAGATGTTAGGTACAATTGTTGTAATTTTGTGACTACTATTTATGTCTATTATGTATAACAGTGGTTTTTAGTTTTGGCTGTGTGCTTGAACTACTTGTGAAGGAAGATGTGAAAAAAAAAAATACAGTTGCCTGGACTGTATCTCAGGTCTATTTAAGCAAAGTCTCCTGGAATCCTTATTCTTGAAAATTTACAGATGATTCTGATCTGCAGCCAAATTTGAAAAGTACTGCCTTATATTTTGTGTAAATGTCTTTTGTACTTACTATATGAAAACTGTTTTAATTGTCATCTGCTGCTGCTGCTAAGTTGCTTCAGTTTTGTCCAACTCTGCGACCCCATAGATGGCAGCCCACCAGGCTCCTCTGTCCCTGGGATTCTCCAGGCAAGAATACTGGAGTGGGTTGCCATTTCCTTCTCCAGTGCATGCATGCATGCTAAGTCGCTTCAGTCATGTCCGAATCTGTGCGACCCCATGGACAGCAGCCCACCAGGCTCCTCTGTCTGCAGGATTCTCTAGGCAAGAATACTGGAGTGAGTTGCTATTTCCTTCTCCAGTTGTCATCTAAAATCCATGTATTTGCTAAACACATATTATGCATCAGGCATTGTCATGGGCTCTGAAGAAACAGATTGTAACCTGTGCCTACCTTTAAATTTATAGTTGAGAACCAAACATGTCTGTAGACAATTGTACTATATTGAGAAAAAAAATGACACATGGGTATGTATATTGGTATGTGAAGACAGAGGAAAGGCATCTACCTCACCTGAAATAGGGATGGCTTGGCAAGCCTTCTCAATGGAAGTGGAACCTAAATTGGATTTTGAGAGATAAACAGGGGTTAACCAAGGCAGCGGGGGAGGGGTAGAAAGAGAAGGGAAAGGAGAACCTTCCTGAAAGAGAGCAGTATGAAGATTAGGAGGCTTGAGAGCATAATTTGGGGAACCCTAAGTAATGTAGTACACTTAGAGGATGGGGTGCGAAGTGGGGAGTGGTAAGAAAGGACAGGAAGGCAAGGCCCAGATGATGAACGGCCTTTTGGATAGTGTACAAAGTACTTTCACTAATGTTATCTCACTTTATTCTTTAAACAGCTCCCTGGGTTAGCTTAGACAGGTATTATTTCGTGTCCATTTTATAGAAGTGAAAACAGAGGTTAATTGAAATACCTGAGGCTGTACAGCACAACTGTGGTTTGAGGACTGGTCCTTCTGACTTGAGTGCATGTTTTTTCCAATACACTTTTTCCAATAAGACTAGCTGTCTTATACTTTTAAGGGAGATCAGGTGAGCTCCGTAGATAAATGCATAGCAATTCATAAGCTGTAAAGTGCTTGACTCATGTTGGCTATTAGTTGGGAGTTTGGACTAAGTGACCTATTAAAGTACTTTTAGCTCTTAAGATTCTGTGGGCATTTTCTGGGATTTTCCTTTATCATTTAAAAAGATATATATATATTTTTTCCACCAGGAGTTGGTAACCAGAGTCCAGCAAGCTAAAATAGCATCAGATAGTTACTCCTCCAATTTGATTGTCTTTACTCAGATCCCTTTGTTTTTAAAATACTTGTGTTTCTTTTGTTATGAAAGTAATACATGATTCTTGCAGAAAATATGGAGAATACAGAAGAATAAAAGGTAAAACAAAGACAACAAATGTCAGAGTTTTATTGTACAAAGATAACCAATAATAGGTAGCATTTCATCTACTCCTTTCTGATCTTTTTAAAAAGTGAGTTTGGGATGGTAAAGTACCTGTTTCTCAGCCACCTTCTACCCCCAATCTCATTGTATATTGAGGATAAATGACATCAGGAACAATCATCACTCTCAGCCTTGTTATAACCGACCTTTTACTTGGGATAGTGCTAAATACTTTACATTTGATTTTTTATTTACTCCTCAGAATAATCCTGTAAGAATGATACAGTTCTATACTCATTTTACAGATGAGGAATTTTAGAAGTAGAGAGATCAAGTTGGGATTTAAAGACATGTTTGTAATTATTACTGTGTAACTATGGCAAGTCACTTAACCACCCTGACCTCAGTTTTCCTTAACTGTGATATAGATGTATTAAATTTGATGTCAGCTTATTGGTTCAATTATTTTATGACTGTTGTTTTTTTAATTTTAATTTTGTTTGTTGTTTGTTTTTACCTTCTCTCCTCCTCTTCCCCGCCCTCACTTTTACTACTTAGTAAAATAGTCCCTGATCCCCATAGTCTATCAGTAATAGTGTTTCACTGTGGAAACAATTCTCCATGGGCTAGCAGAGCAAAATTTTAATTTCCAGGCTGTGGCATGGGTAGAAAGGGACTTGGTATAGTTGGGAGGACTCTTAGTTCCCCTATAACTTTTTGAAGAATTATTATTTTATAACAATTTCTTATATTTAAAATTAGTTTCCCATCTGGAATTAGCTGGCCAGTCCAGATTCTGAGATTTTTATTTGGTATCCGGATAGATTTTGCTTGGTCAGTTCAAGACGTTATCTATATGTAATCTGCAAAGTAGTTGAAAACAAAACTAGAAAGTGGGTGAGCAAAGGGTAAAATTTCATTGTGATAGACTTTTGAAAGTCCAAGTTTCCTGTGGCCTGGAGTCAATTAGTAGGTATTTAGGTGTGTGCGTGTGTGCTTAGTTGCTCAGTCGAGTCCGACTCTTTGCAACTGCATGGACTGTAGCCCGCTAGGCTCCTCTGTCCATGGAATTTTCCAGGCAAGAATACCTGAGTGGGTTGCCATTTCCTACTCCAGGGGATCTTCCCAACCCAGGGATCGAAGCCATGTCTCCTGTGTCTCCTGCATTGGCAGGGGGATTCTTTACCACTGAACTACCTGGGAAGCATCCATAATCTGACGTGTTACTCTTTGGCATTATTTGATTAATATCTGCCTACTAGACCCTGCTCTCCAGAGAATCATTTTTCTGAAGAGAAAGAATTCTAACATAGTACCTATTTCCTTAAAATAAAAAGTATCTTTTTTTTTTTTTTTTTGCTCTCTGTTGTAGACGTAGTTCCTAATGTATAGTAGCTGTTCTGTAAATGTTTTTGACTGAATGAGTAAGAGTGGAGCTAGCATTCAAACTGAAGTGCATATGACTTCTTTATTCAAGTTTAGCAAATATGCAAGAATCCTTTCATTGGTGTTGGGAGAGGCCAGGAGAGAGGAAACCTCACTATGTTAAATATTTAGCTGCCCAGTACAAACACCTTTGACCTGAGTCAAAGTTGAATGTATGCCCTGATGCTCAGTAAGTATGTGGGAAATTCTTAAGGGGATCTCCAGCTACTTTGCCATTCTGGGTGTTTCTTCCTTTTATTTGAGTTAAGGAATTATGTTACTGAAAAATGGTATTGGATTAAGGCCCTTTTAGGCATATTTGCTTTCCAGAATATTCTTTTTTTTTCTTTCTTAGGGTTATCCCAGGCAGTGCTTTTGTATCAGTTTCTTTATAGTGCCAAGTAATTCTAATAAGGCTTAACATATACATTACTTTCATCAATTAAAAATAACAGAGCTCTGTTTAACCAACTTTTGTAACACTGTTAATAAATTTAAAATTTAGACACAATTCCATCAGTCAAATAAATGAACTCTTTTATTTTTCCTTGTATGTAAACATACTTACATAATTATAATCACAATATAGACCTACATTTGTTGTTTGCCTTTTTTTCTTGACTTATAGTAAACATTTACCCCATCTTACACCTTAGTATCCATTATAAAATTTAAGATGATATTCCATAATTTGCCTAAAACCATTGTGTTGGTAAGTGTTCTACCAGAGAAACAGAACTAGTAGAATTCCTTAGCATGGAAACCCCAGTTCTGGTCTTAAGTCCTGTTTTTTGAGTGAAGCCCACCCATATTATGAAGAATAATCTCCTTTATTTAAAGTCAGCTGAATGTAGATGTTTACTATATCTATGAAATACCTATAAAATACAGCAGCACCTAGATTAGTGTTTAATTGAGTTACTGGATACTGTAGGCTAGTTAAGTTGACACATAAAACTAACCATCACAATCATTTAAGCTTTTTCCTTGTTATAAATTACACTGTAATTTTACCGGTAACATTATATATAGCTTTCTACTTTCAGAGTTTATTTCTTTAGAATAAATTCTAATTGGTGAAATTGCTGAATCAGTGGTATGTGTACCTAATAGGCTCTTGATAGGATTTAATATTTGGAAACTGAAAATACCACCACACTTTTTCTTTTATTGATTTGTTTGGGAGTTGGTCTGTTCAACTGACTAATTTCTCATTTCCAAAAGCCTATTCCCGCCCCGCCCCACCGCGTTTTCTAAATCTGGAAATAGCCACTTTTCTTCAGGGTTATCTTCAGTTCTCCCTTCAGTCTCTACCTGTCACTTTCTCTTTGTGCTTTCACTCCCCCCCCCCCCAACTTTGTCTCATTTGTCACAAAATAGAATAAATAAAAAAGAATAGATAAAATAGAAGCTGTATATTCCTACTTCTGAATTTGAGAATCTGCTTGAACTTGAACCCATTCCTTTCTTTATGAAGCAAGTGATTCTCTTTCAAGGAAAGATCTGATCCTTTGTATGCTTTTAGATTCCTGTGGTCCTGTCTTAGAAACCTCACTTCACTATCTTGTTACATTTTGCTTTTTAGAGTTATCATAAGCAGTATTCAAATGTTTTATTTAAAGGAAAACAGTTTTCTTCTCCACCACACAGTAGTGCTCCTGAGATCCCATGTCAGCCTTCAGCTAAGCACTATCTTTGCTCTCTTTCAAAGCTAGTCTTCTTTAAATAGCTGTTTACAATTTCTGCTTCTAAGTCCTCACCTCCTATTTACTTGGCAGCCTACTCCACTCTGTTTCTGTTCCCACCACCTTATCATAACTGCTTGTGCTAAAGTCCATAATGACCTGTACGTTGCCAGATTTACTTAAGAAAGAAAAAAGCAAACCACTCTAAAACCATAACCACACATATGCCACCTCCCTTCCCATAATCCTTTAATGTCGTCAAAATGTTCTGTTGTGGTGCAGAAATCATTTTTTTTTCTTTAGTGGTTTGAAATAAAGGCTATAGAGAGATTGGCTGATATTTCATTTATGTCTTCTTTAATTTCTAAATTCCCTCTCAGTCTCTCCCCCCCGCCCCCTTTCAGAATATTTGTTGAAGAAACCAGTTGTCCTATTTAGTTTCTCATTCTCTGCATTTTGCATCACCCTGTTACAGTTTAAGAAGTTCCTTGGTCCTATATATTACTTATAAGTTAGAATCTAGAGGCTTGATAAAATTCAGGTTTTTTTGTTTTGTTTTGCATGACCACTTTATATGTGTTGGTGTGTTCTTTCATCAAGAGGCTCACAGTGCCTGCATGGCCCTCTTTTGTGTTGTTAGCAGCCATGGAATTTCCTTTTTGTTCTTATCTTTCTGGACCTCTCAATGTATTTATTTTATTGATTACTCCCACTTTAAAAATATTATTTTACCTTCTGTGATATCACTTTCCTTGTTTGTCTCCTACCTCTGACCATTCCTCCCTTTATTTTGTTGCCTTTTTCTACAGTGTTGACTTTAAATGTTGCAATTCCTCAAGGGAGAGATCCTCTTCTCTTACACTGTACTCTCTACTTGATTTCATTCATTGTCCTACCTTTGAATACTGTATATATGATCACAGCTTCCCTATTTTCCCAGATACCTCTAGCTTAAACTTCTCTCCTTAATTCTAGATCCTTGTATTCGATTGCCTGCTTGATATTTCTACTTTGGAGTCTTATAACATCTCCTACTTAATATGCTGTAAACTACATTCTTGGTCATTTTTCATAAACCTGGTCCTCTTCCATTTACCACTGTCTTACTAAGTGGGATTTTTGTTTTTTGGTTGCTCAAACCTGAAATTTAAGATTCATCTCTGACACCACCTTCTTTTCTTTCCTTCATATGGAAAACTGCACTCCCAAGCTTGTTAATTTTACTTCTGTATATTTCTTGAATTCATCTACCCCTCTTCGTTTCTGCTGTCACCTCTCTAATCCAGACTACTATCATCTCTACCTTGGATTATCTTTTAACTGAGTTCTGTGCTTGAAACCTGTAAAAGCTTTTTATTTTATTTAGGAAAAAAATATAATTTTTTTTCTTTTTGGCCAAGTTGCATTTCTTGTGGGATCTTAGTTTCCCAACCAGGATTGAATCTGGGCCCTGGTGAAAGTAGTGAAAGTGCAGAGTCTTAACCACTGGACCGCCAGGGAATTCCCAAATATCAAATGTTAAACATGATTTTAAGGTTTTGAGTGACTTGACCTTGTTTTTTGTTTCTCTAACTTCATCTTGTGCAACTCTCCATCTCAGTGGTTGTGATTCAGAGATTGGCATCCCCCTAAAGTTTGAGAAAGTCTTTCTTGCTTCAGGGCCTTCCCACCTGTTCTCCGTTGGTATGCTTCCCCTAACTGCTGTTTCTGGTTTCCTTCAGAAGTCTAGCTTCTTTCTCCTCCCTCTTTTTCTTCTTGAAGAGAATTGAGTATTTTCTTCTTTTTAAATATTGGGTATCTACTGTGAACCAGGACCTATCTGATCTAAAGAAGATCGCCTTTATTATCCTCTTACTGTATTTTGTTTCTTTCTGTAATAGCTTTAATTTATTTGTTTATTTTTGGTTGTACTAGGTCTTCATTGCTGCATATGGGCTTTCTCTATTTGTGCTGAGTGGGGGCTATTCTCTGGTTGCAGTGTTTGGGCTGCTCATTGCAGTAGCTTCTCGTTGCAGATCACAGGTTCTAGGGTGTGCAGGTTTCAGTAGTTGTGGCCCAGGGGCTTAGTTGCCCTGTGGCATGTGAAATCTTGCGACACCAGGAATCGAACCAGTGTCCCCTGCTGTGGCAGGCAAATTCCTAACCACCGGGCCACCAGGGAAGCCCCTGTAATGGCTTTTATTATGCCCTGTAATTCTATCCTTACTGACTGTTCTATGTCTAGCCTTTCTGCTCCATGGGGTCGAAGATCATATCTCTATTGTTCACCTTTGTTCCCCATCACCTTAATGTGGTGCCAGAATATAGTGAGTGTTGTAATATTTGCTGAACGAATGAGTTCACATTATCAAGGTTTATCAAGCCTTGTCAGTTTTATCTCTGAAGTTTTTTCCAAATTTGTTTTTATCTTTCTATCTTCTGTGCTCTGGTTTAGACCATAATTATCTTTCCTCTAGGTTTTTAATTAGCTCTTAACTAGTGTCCTGGCCACCAGTCTTTCTGTCCTCTTATTCATCCATTAGTCTGTCTGGAATAATTTTCCTGATCCTGTTACTATTCTTCTCAAAACCCATCAGTGTGTCCCCATTGCTGGTGGAATAGTATGCTAATTAGTTTGTTACTCAGGGAACTTTACAATATGATCCCATCTACTTCTTTAGCCTCATCTCACTTGACCCTAATCCGTCCCTAAAAAGACTGAATTTTATTCACTTTCATATATCACTTTGTTCCTTCAGCCTGGAATTCCTTTTTCCTTTATGCTATTAAAGCTCTTTGCTCTTTATGATTCAGCTTAAATGAACTGAGCTGCCATTTTTTCCCTGTAGTCTTTTAGTTCTCATATACCCATTCATGACTATAAATTCCTTGATGGTATGCTATAGACTGAATGTTTATGTCTCCCCCAAATTCATATGTTAAATCCAAATACCAAATATGGTGATATTTGGAGGTGGGACCTTTAAGAGGGGTTGAGGTCATGGGGATACAATAGGATTGGTGTCCTTATTCTCCCCTTCTGCTCTGTGAGAGAGAATGACTATCTATGAATCAGGTAGAGTTCTCATCAAACACTGAATCTTCTGGTCCTTTGATTTTGAACTTCTCAGTCTCCAGAACTGTGAGAAATAAATTATTGTTGCTTGTAAACCACATAGTCTGTGGTATTCTGTTGTTGTTATGTAGTTGCTAAGTCATGTCTGACTCTCTTATGATCCCGTGGACTGTAGTCCTCCAGGCTTATCTGTCCATGGGATTTCCCAGGCAAGAATACTGGAGTGGGTTGCCATTTCTTTCTCCAGGGCATCTTCTTGACCTAGGGATCAAAGTTGGATCTTCTGCTTTGCAGGTGGATTCTCTGCCACTGAGCCACCTGTGGTATTCTGTTGTTGTTGTTCAGTCACTTAGTTGTGTCCAACTCTTTGCAACCCCATGAACTGCAGCATGCCAGGCTTCCCTGTCCTTCCCTATCTCCTGGAGTTTGCTCAAACTCATGTCCATTGAGTCAGTGATGCCATCCAACCGTCTTTCCCAGCATCAGCTATTCTGTTATAGCAGCCCCAAAGGTCTAAGACAGGTAATACTTTGTTTTGTTCCTTGCTCTATACTCAGTATCTTGAACGGTGTCTGGGATGTAGTAGGCTCTCAATAAACTTACTGAATTTTTGAATAAATAACTTATCCACTGTCAACAAATATTTATTAAGCTTTTTTGAATTTTCATAGCACTCATTCTGTCCTTTGGACTGTAATTAGATGTCTGGATGGTCATTTGTTATCCATGGCAAACAATCACTTATAAAATCAGTCCCCACTCAAACATCCCCTTTGTCGCTCACCCCTAGGCTTTGTTCTCCTCACCCTCTTTGTCAGTAGTTACATTTCTAATGGTAGGATAATTAACATCTAAGAATATGATGCAAGTATGTTCTAAAACAAAAGCTGAAATTTCTGCAAAATATGAAGAATTTTATGAATTTGAAATAAAGTTATACTGGAGAATGACTTGAACCACACACACCCATGTCATTGACAAATGAGAATTAGGTAAAGTTAAACCAGTTTAGAATTGAAGGAAAAACTAATGTGAATAAAGACATAATAGCAGACTCAGAGGAAAATGATTTGAGTAACAAAGGATTCAGGGAGACCCTTGGGAAAAATTGGCTAAGCTCTTGAATACTTTTACAGAATTGATCCTCTCATCAGTGTGTTCTGAAAGCCAAATGTGAAATGACCAGTGATCTTTGGTTTAAGAATTACCTTGGTGGTGATTACAGCTTAAATTTTGTTAAATTACAGATTACAAAATTTTGTTTTATATCTTGATAAAAGCCTCATCTAATTTTTGTTTTTATTTACTAGGAAATTTTTGTCTTTCATCAGTTAACTTAATTGGCGTTTTTAGGTATTAACTATCCTCAGATAACAGGAATTCCTTTGTGCATTATTCACTATATTCCTTTGGGGCCTAGCTCAGAGTCTGGTGTATAGGAGATGCCTAATAAAGCAAAGTGTTAAGAAGAAATGAACAGTAATAAAAGAGATTTGGAAAAGTGCTTTGAAAGGATGCTGTTTGGGGAGGGGAACTAAGATCCCACAAGCCACGTGGTGTGGCTGAAGATGGGGAAGAAGGTACTGTTTGGTGCAGAGTTTACATGGCAAGTAAGTGAGTAGAGTTACAATAGACTGCTGTGCTTTGTTATGTCCTAATGGAGAACCTCTCATTATTCCTTGCTAGCTCCTGCCTAGCATGTACTTTAATATTCAGAGTCTGTTCTCTGCCTCAATAGCTCTTGTTCTCATTGTAATTCTTCCTGGAGATTGAGATGGAAATGAGGAAGGCTTTGGGCTGCTGCCTGGGCATCCACATTCATGAGAACTTAGAAATGCAGAGGGACCAAATGCCATGCCTGACCTAGATGGATCCAGGTCAGCCAATCATTGCTTTCCTGCCTTTTCCTTTGTTATCTGTGCCGCCAGGCTTCTATCCTGCAGGAGGTTGTGCTACAGCTGTTTGTGCCAATTAATATGATGCTAATATACCCCTTAATGAAAGCATGGAAACACAGGGTCCCAGCCAGTGTCAGAACTGGCTGACACTATAGTCCCAGAACTATATAGTGTCAGCTTTCAAAGTACCTTTTCACTAGCAACAATTGGACTAGGCACCTAGAAACCTTTTGACATTGTTTTTGAAACTATAGAAACAGATGCTGAAAGTGACCCTTGCTTAGGGAATCTATTCCTTCATTTTATGGGATAAGGAAAAAGAAAACCTCAGAGATGGTCAATCTCGTGCCATGTTAACAGTTCCATGCCCCCATTTTAACAAAGCTTTATCTCATGTAAAGATAATTTTGTCCTCTATATTATGTAGCAGCTAAAAACCCTTGCTACTGACCTAACCATGAATCCTGTGGCCCTACCAATTCCAGATTCTGTGATCTGGGCACAGTTACTTAACCTCTGTAGTTTTTGTTTCCTTATCCTTAAAGTGGTACTAACAATAGTGCTTGCTTCATAGGTTTGTTACCAGGATTACGTGACATAATAATTGTAATGTACTTAGCAGATTCTGGCACTTAATAATTGTTCTGTAAATGCTGACTGTCATTATTATTGCAGAGGAGGGGAGTGAAAATGAGCCTAATGACCAGGGTTTTAATTTACAGCCCTGTCCTCGAAACCTTTGTTCCCAATTTTCCCTAAGTTAGAATTTAAGCCTTATAAAAGCAAGGACCTTGTCTGCTTGCTTCTCTGTATCCTCAAGTACCTAAAATAATTTTTAGCATATAGTAGGATGCTTAGTAAATATTTGGTGAGTTAATGAATTCTTTTAGGAAAATTTTCTCTGAATATTTTTAGATATATTTTTTATATATCTGTATACCTACTTTTAGATATTCCAGTGACTTGAACCTTTTTTCTTTACAGTTGATGTGAATTTTCACTTTTTAGATTTTGTGTTGTGTCCTGGATCTTCTCAGATGTCTTTGTTTCCCTTTACGCTATAAATCTTTAAGAGTGGAAGACTGTTATCTCTGCTTTGGGAATTAGCTTCTGTAGCCCCTGATATAATATTTTTTTGTGCATAGTTATTATACTTTGTAATTACTGACAAGTGACTGTAAAAATCACTTGTATCCATATTAATTTTTAAGCAGACCTCAGTATGTGGGACAACATCACTCCCAGCTCTAGCAAGTTGTGAATTTGTAGGGTCAGTCCTTGGTGGCAAGAGATACTTTATTGCCTTTGTGAATGTTACTCTTTACCCCTGAAACACTCTCTCCTTCATGTTGCCCCTTCTCTGCCTGATGTCATATTGCTCTTCAGGGTTCAGTTTCCTCTGTCAAGTCGGTTTTCTTCCTTTCTTCTGTAGTTAATTCCTCATTATGAAAATTTCTTCACGGAGGAAGTGGGCAACTTTTGCAAAAGGGATGATTGTAAAGGAGGACCTTCCACACTGAAGGAAGAATTGATGCAAAGACAAGGAAGGAAAGGGTCAGTTATTATGGGAATATGATGGTAAATATTATATGTTATCTTTAGTGTAGGGCACTTTATTGGTCAGGTTCTTATTGGTGGGGGCAAGTAACAGAATCTACTCTAACAAGTTCAAGGAAAATGGATTTATTAATGGGTACCAGAGAGATTAATGAGTCTTTGGGAGAATGGAAGAAATGAACCCAGGCTGAATTTCTAGGAATAAACTTTCTAAACTGCACCAGAGAACAGAGCTCTCAAGGATGCTACTGTCTTTGCAGCTTTAGAAGCTGCAGAATCAGGAGGCTGTTGGTGCAACTGCTCGATCTAGAACTATGCTGTCTTGGTTGCAGTTTGTTCCAGCAAAAGGGGTATCCTATGCCGAGTTTCTCTCCATTCCTCTAATATTGTTCCAAATCATTATCTAGTGTGAGAGCATCTGATTAGCAGAACCAAAATGACTTTTAGAGGGGAGTTTGGGAGTACCTATTATTTGTCAGATAAAAGTTAGCTGGAATGATAGTTAATAAATACTAAGTGCTTTGGGAGATAAGAAGTGGGCTTCTGAGTGTTATGGAATATAATAGAATGGAAGTAAAGAATGAAAAAAAAGGGAATCTGGGAAATA
The DNA here is from genome assembly GCF_023699985.2 of Odocoileus virginianus. NCBI lineage: Eukaryota > Metazoa > Chordata > Mammalia > Artiodactyla > Cervidae > Odocoileus > Odocoileus virginianus. Next base: position 16,591,389 of record NC_069701.1, read on the forward strand.
GAGGGTTTTTTTTTTTTTTCTTTTCAATCTCTGTAGTACTCAAAGCTTGAAAGGGGTTAGAATAGGTGTTGAGCAAATTGATTTACGTATTCTGCTATAGAGAGTATTCAAGTGGGTTGTACCCTTTTCCAGTTATTGTTGTTTGGTCACTAAGTCCTGTCTGACTGAGTATCAGATTCTGTATCATTTGGAATTCTGTAAGCAGCAATTCTACTCAAATTTGGCATAAATCATAGTGAAATTTATGTCAGTTTAGAATTATAACAACACAAAAGTAGAAGATTGTGTTACTTTTATCCCCAAGTTGCCTTCCATCATGGTGCTAAATTTTTTTGTTAACAAGTGGATGAGAGAGAGATATAGATAGAAGGGTCTATCTCCCTCCCTGGGAAAGGGAGGGAGACAGGGGAGAGGCAGAAAGAGGCAGAGACAGAGAGACAGACACTGACCTCATCTCCCAAAATGGACAAAATTTCTTCTCTTTAGTCCAGTTGGACCACCTTAGGCCACGTATCCATCCTTGAACAATCAAGAGATTCCAGGGATGTACCAGATGCCAGTTGGTTAAGCCTGCGTTCTTGGACTATTCACTGGCAAAAAGAATGGGATTACTATGTTTGGTCTGGATGCAGAGTGAAGACCTACCCCTGGAGCTAGTTTTGGGGCCAGCTTTCCCTTCGAACAGTGGTTTTCAAAAAATGGTCACTTGAAAGAAAGAAAGTGAAGTCGCTCAGTTGTGTCCGACTCTTTGTGACCCTATGGACTGCAGCCTACCAGGCTCCTCCGTCTGTGGGATTTTCCAGGCAAGAATACTGGAGTGAGTTGCCATTTCCTTCTCCAGGAAGGAAGGTCTTCCTGACCCAGGGATGAAATCCAGGTTTCCCACATTGCGGGCAGACGCTTTACCTTCTGAGCCAGTAGGGAAGTCCATGGTCACTTGGGAGCTTGTTAAAAATGCACATTCTCAGGGCACATATCAAAAATGCTGGATCTAGGAATCGTGTTTTTTTTTTTTTTTTGAATCTGTGTTTTAACAAGCTCTCCAGGTGATTTTGACTCTAGTAATATACTAAAATTTGAGAACTGCCTTAGTTCCATTGGTTATTGAGGAATGAATACCTGATAAAAATCAGGGCTCTAATAAGAGGGAGGAAAAGGGGAATGGATGCTGAGCAGCCAGTAGCATCCATTTCAGACCTGTAAAGGGGAGTAGGGATCAATCAGTTCATGTTGCCTCACAAGGCTGTTGTGAGATATCAGACTAGATAAGGGATGTGTGAGGGACCAGTGAAGGAGATAGACTGTAATGGGGATGCAGTAGAAAGTACATTGAACTTGGAGTCAGAGATTAGGCTCTCATCCTGGTCATTTTTACCTCTCTGAGCTTCAAATTCCTTTTCTGTAAAATAAGGACTGTATAACTACTGGAGTGTTGGGAGAATTAAATTAACAAAGGTATGCAGAAGTGCTCAGTTCATCATTTAGCCTATTAATAAGTAAATATTTACTGAAAATAATGATGCTTGGCTAAAGCAGGATGATTTTTATTCTGAGGGCAAGGAGAGGTATGCTCCCTTAGGGTTGCCTTTCCTCCTGAGACAGTTCCCTGATTCTCAGTAATTGTTTTAGATCTAATCATATTCAGATCATATTCATATTCAGGTCAGCTCTAGTTTAGCTGCATGAGCAATGGTTTCCTGCCTCTGCAGTCTTATCCTGAGGGAATTATGTGAATTATTTACTTCAGCTGTCACAGGACTATAGAGGTTTCTTTTTTCTTTTATAACTACCATGTACTGGAGGTCATGTGACCATACATACTTTATGTTCTGCCTTGGCATTTCTTTTTATTTTCTTCTCTGATGTCTTTTTAATTTGTAAAACCATGCCCTCTTCCTCTTTTGGTTTTTATACATTTCACATTTTCTAAATATAAAACATTTATAAATTAGATTAGATTACAGTGGGAAAGGTGTTTAGGATTGGCTTGGACTCTCTTCCTTACTTTACATGTAAAGAAACTATGATAGGAAAGTAGTTTATCCAGTCTTGGGTCCTGCTTCTTGGCCTCTTCTGTTTTCTTGGCAAGGAAGAATTACATCTGGGGTTACATTTCATTTTTTGTTCTGTAATATTAATTAGTCAAAAGTCACTTGTAGGGGCTTCCCTGGTTTCTCAGTGGTAGAGAATCAGTCTGCCAATGCAGGAGACATGGGTTTGGTCCCTGGTCCAGAAAGATCTCGTATGATACAGAGCAACTAAGCGCATGCACCACAACTACTGAGCCTGTGCTCTAGAGCCCAGGAACTGCAACTACTGAGTGCATGCACCCTAGAGCCCAGGCTCTGCAACAAGAGAAGCCACTGCCTTGAGAAGCCTGAGCACTGCAACTAGAGTAGACCCTGTTCACCAGAACTAGGGGAAAGCCGGCGGAGCAATGAAGACCCAGCACGGCCAAAAATAAATAAAAAGATTATTAAGAAAAAAAGTCACCTGTAAATTGTTTTTATCTGATAGTCTACTGAAAATGAAGCAGAACTGATGTCCCAACCTAGGAAGATTACCAAGTGAATAGAAGTGTTGTGAATCCAGCAGTGGGAAGAAGGGCCCTGACATAAACACATTCTTCCCTCCTAGACACATTTGACATATTATCAGATGTGCCACTTATTGGAGGTGCCAGCATTGTGTTATTAGGTGGCTTGTGGCCTTTTCTATGTTTACATCTGAGGAAGGAAGGAATGAAATCGAATGGATAATTTCTACTTTGTGGCGTAGAGTAGAAATTACCTTATCTGTACTATAAATAACAGTTAAATTTTATTTTTTCTTTTAAAGAGTTACTGTTGGGTGTCAAGGAAACCAGAGAAACCGCTTTTCATAGTTTTGTTGCTAGTAATTAAAGTAGTAATTAAAGTAGTAATTAAAGCCCAGCTGAAGGGGAGCCTAAGGATTATCCAGTCTAATACCCTTATTTTATGAATGAGAAAACTAAGGCCAAAAGAAGACAAATTACTCAGTGTTATACAATAATCGAGTTCCAGAGTTAGGACCACATCTCAGCCCTTCTGACTCTGTTAAATATATTTCTACTACACCGCTCTGCAAGGCAGTGAGTATTAGAGGAAACTTGGAGTAGCGAGAAGAGCACAAATTTGAGAGCAAAAGATCTAGGTAAAATCCACGACTCTGCCACTTACTGGCTTGTTCCTGAGAAAAGTAATACTACTTCTGTAAGTACCAGTTTCCTCCTTTGTAAAACAGGATAATGCTGATACTGTCTTACCTGCTTCACAGGGTTATTACTAGAATAACATGTAAGATGTACTGGAAAAAAAGGGAGCTTAAGCCAGAGGTGGCCAATTTGCTTATGGATTTCAGCTGTATCACCTATAAACAGTGATTTTTGGGCAAGTGAACACAGTTTTTCCTTTGTAACACTGGAACAATAGTATTTCTATTGCAGAGTTGTTTTGAGGGCTTTAGTGTATGTAAAACGTTCAGAATGGTGCCTGGCACATAATAAATGTTCAGTGAGTGAGTGAGCTCTTCTCAGATGACTTAGTTCTGCCTTCTCAGAAGTGTTCCTCTAAAGGCTTAACATGGATATTGCAGAACTTATTCTGTGCCTTTGAAACTATTTTGTAGAATCTGAATCAGGAACTATAGGTGTGTAGGGTATGGGCTTTGCTGTTAGTCAGGTTTCCATTCTAAACTGCAGTGGTCTATAGTCAGACTTTTCAACCCAGGGAAGAGCCTCTGGAGAGGGCAGGCATTGAATGTAGTGAATTGTTTGAAGAAGAGGTGGAGGAAGCTTGGTGACTGGGAAACTTGGGAGGAAGAATGGAAATGGGACAGATGTTGCTCTTTTTGGTCACTACTGCCTGCAGTCCACAGAATATCAATATATCAGGACCTTAATTAAAAGTGAAAACTTTTTTTTCATTATGATCTAAGTTTCTGACACTGTAAGTACCTCAAAGTCTTGGGACAATATCTAAATCCTCTGTTACTCCAAACACCTGGCTTGAGTAGATACCCAATATATTTTTTGTTGAAAGAATGAATATCTGAAATGGAGAAGTGCTGTGACCCATAGGGGTCCATAAATCCCTGGTGGCCGCTAATCTCTCACCAGCTCTACCTGGCAGAGGTACTTGTATTTAACCAGGTGTTTCTAGTTTTTAACCTCTGGGATTTGAAGGATTTCAGGTCTTCGGATTTTTAAGTTTTGCTCTACTGCTGACTTCCCTTTGCAGTCTTGGTTAGGCCAGACAACTGTTTTCTTCAACCCTAGTCTGTGTGGCACCTACCAGGTTCCTCTTTCTGGTTTTTAATGCTGGGATGGGGTTTGTGGTTATAATGCATGGGAGCTGGGGAACTTGAGATCTTCATGGTCAGGGAAACTGTTATTTCCTCAGATGTTCCAGGATTATGGGAAAGCGTAATGCTGAGGAGTTCTCTCGCCCTCCCCTCACAAAAAGGATATTCTCATATAAGTCATTAATTCATTAATGCATACTAAAGATATATACTGAAAACCAGGCATTCTTCTGGATACTTTAAATACATCATCTTGCCAAATGCTAATGAGTAACTCTTTGAGGTAAGCTGATAATATTGCCCTCAGTTACACAGATAAGAAATAAGGAATTTAGATAAAGGAGATGACTTCCTTTAGCTAGCAAAAGGTAGACTTAAGATTTGTACCCCTGTCTTCATGATTCAAAGATAATCACTGATTGCCGTGTCTGTCTTCTTTACCAAATGGGAACCTCTTGAAAGCAAGGGTCTTACCTGATTCAAATCTGTGTTTCCTATTCTCAGCACAGGAATCAAAACAGAATAGATGTTACTGAACATTTTCTACCCTGGAAAGTCGTCAGTTCAGTTCAGTCACTCAGTCGTGTCCAACTCTTTGTGACCCATGGACTGCAGCACGCCAGGCCTTCCTGTCCATCACCAATTCCCGGAGTTTACCCAAACTCATGTCCATTGAGTCAGTGATGCCATCTAACCATCTCATCCTCTGTCGTCCCCTTCTCCTCCTGCCTGCAATTGTTCCCACCATCAGGGTCTTTTCAAATGAGTGAGCTCTTCACATGAGGTGGCCAAAGTCTTGAAGTTTCAGCTTCCACATCAGTCCTTCCAATGAACACCCAGGACTGATCCTTTAGGATGGACTGATTGGATCTCCTTGCAGTCCAAGGGACTCTCAAGAGTCTTCTCCAACGCCACAGTTCAAAAGCATCAATTCTTTGGTGCTCAGCTTTCCTTATAGTCCAACTCTCACATCCATACATGACCATGGGAAAAACCATAGCCTTGATTAGACGGACCTTTGTTGGCAAAGTAATGTCTCTGCTTTTTAATATGCTGTCTAGGTTGGTCATAACTTTCCTTCCAAGGAATAAGCGTCTTTTAATTTCATGGCTGCAATCACCATCTGCAGTGATTTTGGAGCCCCAAAAAACAAAGTCAGCCACTGTTTCCTCATCTATTTGCCATGAAGTGATGGGACCAGATGCCTTGATCTGGAAAGTCATAGATTCAGACATTAGGGCAGTTGGGATGAGGTATTAAGAAACTATGTTCTAGTCTATGTTATTTGCCTGGGGATAACCCAGTCCTCAAGGTGAATTTTTTGTAACCTGTGGGATAAAAAAGGAAAGCATTATATACTCTAGAAATCCATAAGAGTAACTAATGCAAACTTTATAATGTTCTAAAGAACTTAGTGTCTTATTGGGAAAATAACACATCCTTCACTCTTCTGTCTTGAGATAAGTAAAAGAGCCTACCTGAAGTGTAGGGTGTATGCTAAATTGTTTTTAGGCCAAGCTCTCCTTGCCTGTTACTCTGTACAATGAGGTATGGGACTGGATGACCTCTGTGGCTCCCACAACTCAGATATTTAGATAATGGTCTTGCAGCTGTACTATTGCTACTTCCTCCATTAATGTGATAACAGATCATTGAAGCCTCTCATGTTCTATAGGCTCACTGTCCCTCTTTAAGTCCTCTGCCTATTTCTCTTAAAGTCTATTGCCTGCTTTAGTTTTCTTTTTTAGACTGTTTCTGTGTGGGCTAGTGTTCCCTTTTGAGGTTGAACTGAGTTGTGTAAAGCTTCAGGAAGTGGCAGAAGCACCTTCCTCAAACCTGGTTGCACCAAACCCCAATCAAGTCTAGTCTTGTCCTCAAAGAGGAAGAAGCAGCCTGGGTTCCTTAGCCAGTAGATAGCAGTTTCTTCCTTGGGCTCTCTGGGTTATTTTCATCCCTTGAAGAAAGGCCATTTCCTTTTAAATTCCAAATGCCTCACTTTATATATGATTAATATTCCTAGGCCATTTTCATTTCTGTTCTTCTCTGGTGAATACTTTTCTCAAGAGTTTCTCAAATGACTACCTCTCTTTGCCTCTCATACCACTTTTCTCTCCATAAAATATTCCTATGGGCCGGCCCTTCTTTATGCTAATCTTCTGGTCTTGTGTAACCTATTCATTTCTACTCTCTTCTAAGTTTTCTTCTGTTGCTTAAATAAGCCATATGTTCTCTTTCATGTCTCCCTAATCTGTTTTTCATGGTTTCTTTTAAGATGTTTTCCTTTGCTTACTGTTTTTTCATGCAACAATCTTAAAGGCCCATTTCAGATATCTCTGTCTCTGGTACCTTCCCTGATACTCTCCTGTTCCAGACAGAATTAATATCCCCCCCTTTTTTTTAGTGTTTGTGTGATAACTGTTCCAATGACTATAAAAGCATTTACTGTATTGTATTATACATATTTGCATTATATTATATTGAAATTATTTGTTCACCTGTCCTGTTTCACCCTAAACACTTTTTCAAAGCAGTCAGCCCTTTGAAGGTTGAAAGTACCTGGTATTTACCAGGTGATCAATAAAAGAAGAAACTAACATTTCTTGAGTGACTTATTGTTGTGCAATCTGTCTTATATACATAATCTCAATCCTTATACTAGGTCTCTCATGTAGGTATTATGTCCATTTTACCTATGAAGAAATTGAGACCCAAAGAGATTGGATTCAGAAGACTAGGATTCAAACCTGTGTGCTGACTTCAAAGCTTGAGCTGTATTTAGAACTATTCTGACTCCTAATTCAGCATTCTTTCTGTGCACATCAGAAAAACACAAATTGAATATGTAGACGTTTAATGCATTGATAGATGAAAGTTCAAATGGGAGTAGGGTTCGAATAGCTGTGGCATGCAACATTATTGCTATGTATTAAGAAATGGCCTTAGACTCATTAATGCCTTAATTGGTTCTGTAGGCAATCCTATAACTAGGCATTTAAAAATAAATCTGTTTTAGCTGGTTGGCAGATGTAACAACACCTACCTTTGGGCATGTTCTGTTCTAAAAAAGGGATGAAAAGCTGCCTCTCTCACACTTTCATAGGCAAGGGGGATGAGCTCAGCTTTGACCTGAAACAGTGTTCGTGCTTTTGAAATCTTCATTTTCAAGCTTTGTCATATTTTTGTCAGGTGCTGGTAACCTACATCTTCTGCACTGTAGAATCAGACAGTTGGAGCATGAATTGGAATGTGGGGTTCTTACCTTAAGTGTTTTAACGGCCTGAACTCTCACCAGGGAGTGCCCAAACACAAAGTGTTTTTTGTAGTTGGTAAAGGAGGACAATAGGTGGACCTTGGGAAGCACCTCTGTCTCCTTGTTTTGTGCTTCGGGCTGCTGAAGTCTAACTAATAGCAAACGAGTTACTGAAGGGTAACAAGAAGATTAAGACTGGGTTTCAAGCTCTTGTTAGCCCACTGTGAGTTTGAGCAAGTAATTTCTACTTCCTAGGACTATTCCTTTATGTGTACTAACTCAGTGATTCTTTCCGGGGAATGTGATCCTGCTGTCCAAGTACCACATATCTTTGTGGCCTAGGGACCATGCAAGGTTCTGGGTTACAGCTTTTTTGCCCTTCTTTTTTGATTACAGATATCCCATTCATTATGGATAGTCTAAAATTTTGTTGAAGTATCTCATCTTCTGACGTCCCCCTCACCCATTCTCTTTCTTTGTTTAGGTTTATTCCCCCCCACCCTTTTAAAAAATACCTTTACTGTCATTTTAGTGTGATTTGGGGAAGAACACAGGTAAATGTATTTTTAATCTGCCAAATTTAACTAGAAGCAAACTTCAAAAGAAGTTAAAGAAACAGAAAGTAAAGTTGCATTTATATAATGGAGTTGAGAAAACTTCACCATGAAAATAAATGAGAGGATAAATCTTCTGTCCTAGGTTCAGATCTTGACTTTGCCATTTACTGGGTGTATGGCCTTGGACAAATTACTTCCCTATGTCTCATTTTTTTAGATTATTATTATTTTTTTTTTAAAGAGAAAAGATCTATCAGAAGTTATACTGAGCTAGGAATCAAAATATGATTTTTCTTGTAGCAGACCATGAGACCGTGACCAAATCCTTACCCCTTTTTGGGCCTTAGATTCTCTCTCTGTAGAATGAGGAGGTTGACTGCATGTCCTCTGAGTTCTTTCTTCCCTTACTGTTTTAAGGAGTCTGAGATTCTCCTGATTCTTGAAGAGCACTGATCCTTTAATGCTAACTTTCCAGTCCCTTTTTAGCCTGATTAAGGCCTAGGTCTTGGAAAAACAGGATTGGGTGTTCTAAAGACTGTCTGTACTGCCTACCATACTGACCAGAACTTGATATTTGAAAAAGAAGGATCACAGTGTACAGATCCATGGCTCTTAGACAACACACAGTAAACAGGCAGCTAGTTGAAAATATTTCATCTTTTTTTCCTTTTCTTTCTGGTATTAGGACAAGCCAGGGTAATGAGGTCTTAGCATGAGAAGGAGCAGGTTAAAGCTTTTTAAGAAACTTTATTTTATTTTTTAGTTTTAATTGGAGGACAGTTGCTTTACAATGAGCTTTTTGCAGCCATGGATTATTGTGTGTCTGCTTTTAGAGGAGAGAGAGGCACTAGAATTGCTGTAACATTCAGTGATGAATGTATAATAGAGGGATGTACAAAGTATTATTTAAGCAAGAAGGAAGAAGGGAGGAGAAGAGACAATAAAGACTCCATAGAGGAGGAGACACTTGAGTGAGAAGAACAAGAGTTTATCAATTTGAAAATGTATTGATGTCTTTTAGTGTTTCTCTGCCCTTTCTCTGGATCTCAGCACAACCTAGAAAGAAGACTCCTCTGGAAATTCATTGGAGCCTCTTGGGAACAGAGAAGTTCTTTGAAAGTCTGAGTTAGTGTTTTTCTGGTGCTGGCTTAGACTTTTCTTTATACTAGTGGTGACGTGGGACAACAGGATACTTGGCCAGACTGTTGTTCTTAGTCTGTTTGAGGTTTGGGTCTACTAATTCATTTATGTCAATTAAGCAGAAAGCTGTGTTTGCCCCTTTGAGAGCTACCAAAGTGAATTTCTAAGAGCTGTCTGGAATCTCTACTTCCTGTCATCACAGGCAGTTGTGGGGTCTTTAGGACCTAATCTATTAGGTACCTCAGTGATTAATTCTCTAAATGTATCTCACCAGTATATTTTTCCTTTTGGACTAAAAATTGATTCTGTTTTGACTTTGCTGCTTTTTTCTCAACCTTTGGTGCACTTATAGCCTAGTGGTGGGTAGGTGGTGAGAAGGAGCCCTGTAACAAATACAATGGACAAGAGAGAATGTGGCATTTACTGTAAAAGAGAGAAATGATATTGTGTACTTTGAAGAAGATATTACTTCACGATTGCACTAGATGGTCTATAAGCTCTCTCCCAGTCCCAAATAGTATATGGTTCTGTGATTTTGTGAAATTTTTATTTATGAGTACTAGAGAGTATGTGTTATTATCTATATAATAGATACATAAAAAGCTCATAAAATTTTTTTTATTTTAAAATAGCCAATTCCAATGTGACAAAATTATAGAAGTAGGAAAAGTGAGTTTCTGGTTATCAAATTCTGAAACAACCAGCAGTGGTTGTTGAGCATTTTCCCAGAAAGTAATCAAGTGAGAAAATGTTTCCTGAGCACCTTTTCCAAGGTCAGTCTTTCCCTAAAAGTGGTAGATAATATAAAAGATATATGAAATGGTGTTCCTCTCCCTGAGAGGCTTTGATTTTATTGGGAATATAGGATGCATATGCTAAAAAAATTAAATAGCCCAGCTAATAAACTGGGTATAAACTTTGAGAATTTAGTGAAAGGTAGATGATTAGTTTCCTAGGTTTGCTATAATAAAGTAACACAAACTTGTTGGCTTAGAATAACTGAAAATTATAACTTTACAGTTTTGGAAACCAGAAATCTGAAATCAGGGTGATGGCTGGGCTATGCTCCCCTTGAATGTACAAGAGAAGGATCTGTTCCTGGCCTCTCCTAGCTTCTGGAAGTCTCAGGCATTCCTTGGCTTGTAGCTGAACATCTCCCTGTGTCTCTTCACAGTCTTTTCTCTATGTGTATCTGTCTGTTGTGTCAAAACTTCTCCTTCTTATAAGGACACACGTTGTATTGGGTTAGAGCTGACCTTCATGATCTCATTTTAGTTTGATTGCGTCTGTAAAGACCCTATTTCCAAACAGAGTCACATTCTGATGTACCAGAGGTTAGGACTTTAACAAATCTTTTTTTTTGCCTGCTGCTGCTGCTGTCGCCTCAGTCGTGTCCGACTCTGTGCGACCCCATAGACAGCAGCCCACCAGGCACCCCCGTCCCTGGGATTCTCCAGGCAAGAATATTGGAGTGGGTTGCCATTTTCTTATCCAATGCATGAAAGTGAAAAGTGAAAGTGAAGTCACTCAGTCGTGTCCGACTCTTTGCGACCCCATGGACTGTAGCCTACCAGGCTCCTCCGTCCATGGGATTTTCCAGGCAAGAGCAGACACCATTTAAACCCATAACAATGGGCTTTATGGTTAAGGAAGGAACTTGGTCAGGTCAGATTTGAATTAGCGGAGAGAAGTAGAAATGTTATGAGACAAATCTTTGCAGTATCCTCTATCCATGGGATTTTCCAGGCAAGAATACTGGAGTAGGTTGCCATTTCCTTCTCCATTTGCAGTATCCAAACAACCCTAATTAGAGAATGCTCCAGGAAATTCATGTTAGTGGAACCAAGTAGTTCTGAGATCCCCAAGCAGGGGCATTTGGAGACAAAAGATTACTTCAATTTTTTCTTAGTTGTTTTATCCACAGCATACTATTGTGGACAGCTTTTCTTTTTCTATAAGCAATTTTATTGCTGCATACCACATAACCAGTCTTGATGCTGATTGAATGGCCCATAAAAATTTATTCTAGGTGAAAGAACTTAAATTACTTTAACTTAGATGTCATTTATAATAATAGAAAATGTTTTGCTTTGTAAATGTAATGAATTTACAAAAAAGTAGATCACTTCACTCAGAGAATTTCACATTAGAAACAGAGTGGATCATGTTTCTTAACCTGCGGCTCTTGGGGTTAGGGCAGTAGTTCTCAAGTGTGGGTACTTCTAGAAGGTTTAAAAACATGTTGATGCTCAGATCCCTCTTCCTCTCCCAGTATATTTTTTTTGCAGGTGTAGGGGGTGAAGAAGTAGTTTACGGGGTTCAGGAATTAGTGTTTTTAAAAAGCATTCCAGGTTTGCATATCTGGTTGTAGCTCACTGGATTGGGGGAATAAGTAAATTGGATTCTTGTCTTTGCTGTGACCTTTGTGCATTCCCTAAAACCTTTGCGTCTCAGGTACTTCTGAGAATAAGAAATCTAGATATTTATCTCTGGCATGTACCAGCTGTCTAATAGCCACAGGCAAATTACTGGAATTCTTTTTGAGCCTCAGTTTTCTCATTTATAGAATGGAGATTTAAAAAAAAAATTGTTCATTTGTTTTGCTGGGTCTTCATTGCTGCGTGGGCTTTTCTCTAGTTGTGGGAAGCAGGGACTTCTCTCTAGTTGCTATGTGCAGGCTTCTCATTGTGGTGGCTTCTCTTGTTGTGGAGCACAGGCTCTAAGGTGCCTGGGCGTCAGTAGTTGCGGCGCTTGGGCTCTAGAGTACAGCCTTAATAGTTGCTGTGCAGGGGCTTAGTTGCTCCGAGGCATGTGGGGTCATCTCGGATCAGGGATCGAATCTTTGTCTCTGGCATTGGCAGGTGGATTCTTTACCAGTGAGCCACCAAAGAAGCCCTAGAATGGAGATTATTAAAACTACCTTCCAGGGTTGCTGTGACAGTCAAATATTTGTGGGTACTCAGAATGGTTTGTAGAATCCAAAATACTCTGTAAATGTGAGGGTTTAGAAAATTTTCAATGGCTGATAACTTGCCCAAGGTGTTAAAATTGCTTGCTGCTCTAGACAGGACTAGATTCCACATTTCCTAAACCTTTCAATTTTCTCATTAACTTGGAAGGTGATTTTTTTCTTCCTGTCTCTTTAATTTTTTTGGCTCTTTTGTTAAGTGGGGCCTGTATGCCTTCTGTATTGCATATTTTCAGTCTCCTTGTTGTAGTGAACAGCATATTGGTTTAGTGGAAAGAACATGGTCTTTGGAGTTGTGTGGATATGAAGTCCAATTCTGCCTATCTTACTAACCAAATCATTTAACCTCTTTTAGGTTTCAGTTTCTCTATAGGTTAAATACAGCATTAAATGAGAAAAGGATGTGATAACACTTAGCACTATGCTTGACTGGTAATTTTTTCTTGTTGTTATTATGAGAAGCAGTGATAGAGGAGGATACTTTTAATGCAGTTGGATAAGTGGCAGGGAAGAGGCCTTTCCATTTGACTACACTGAGCAGCGTCATCTTTGGGTTACTGTTCGAAGTGGGCTTTGTTGGGTTATCTTCTAGTCTTTGTTAACAACTTTAATTTGTATAGTTCCAACTATTTTAAAAATACTTTTACAAATTATTCTCATTTAATCCTCACAGTACTCTGCAAGGAAAATGTCCCTATATATTCATGGAAATCACAGCTAGAGAGATTAAGTGACTTGGTCACCCTATGAATAAGCAATGGAGACAGTTATTGTTTAAGGGGAAGCTCCAACCCTTGAGGCCTTGGGTTTTGTTTCAGCTGGACTTTTGGTTTCATAACAGGGACTTTCTGATGTAAACCCAGGAAACCTTAGTTTTGTGGTTGCATTAGTTGTCTATTGCTCTCTAAATAAATTACCTCTGAAAATTAACAGCTTTAAAAAATAAACATTTATTATCTCACACAATCTCTAAGGGTGAGGAATCTTAGAGTGACTAGGCTGAGTGATTCTGGCTCAGTGTCCCTAATGAGGTTACTGTCAAGCTGTTGCCCAGGGCTGCAATTATCTGGAGGCTCAACTGAACCTCGAGGATCCCTTTTCTCACTCACTTATCTGGTGGTTGGCCAGCCTCAGTTTCTTGCCGGCTGTTAACAGGCTGACATCTTCAGTTCCTTGCCACATGGCCTCTCCATAGGGCAGCTTACAGCCCTTGAGTTGGCCTCCCCACAGTGAATGATGAGAGGGAGGAGAGAGCCACCAGAACAGAAGGTACAGTGCCTTTTATAGTCTGATTTCAGAAGTGACACGCCTCAACTTCTGCTCTATTCTTTTGATCATACATACTGACCCTTCTACCTAATGATAAAGGATACACAGGGTGCAAATATCAGAAGGCAGGGTATTTGTCTTGGAGGCTGGTTATCACAGTTGTAGAGAATCTTTGAAGCCTAGTTAATCATAATATACAGGTGCAGATTCTGTTCCATGTTTCATGCATGGTGGATACCAGGAGAATTTCCATATGTCTTTATGGGATGGTTTCTCAGGATGCAGGGAGCAGATACTCCTTCAGAAGCCTCCTGAGTCTTAATTATCTACTCACAGTCTAAGTTGGTAATATAATTATGCCTATTTTTACAGATAGACACTTTACTGAGGGATTGAGACCATGAGAGGATTTCTTTGTCATTGGTGCTATGTGGTGAAATTTTCCTTGGAAGTCCAAGTATTATGATTATTTTACCCTAAGAGAAATTTTGCAGAGGGAACTGTACAGGTCTGTTCACTTAGTGCTTTTAAAAATGCTCTCATATTGATTTGCATGTGATTATCCCAAGGGAGTGGTGTGATGATGTGGGAAATTGGCCGTCCTGTAAGTCAGCACATCTGATTTTTGAGTTCCAGCTTTGGCACTGACTGTGTGATCTTGTTAAAGACATGTTCTCTCTGAACCCTAGTTTTCTTAAGTCTAGCATGGAGGTGTTACACTAGAGTCTCAGGGTTTTGAAGTGCAGCCTCAGAATATGGGGGTGAGATTGGGAAGTGGAAAAGAGGCTGAGGAAGTGGAACTTCCCCATCTCCTTTTCAGGCAGTGCAGTTCTACTTTTTAATCTGTTTAAGTATTGGTGTTTCTGTAAGATTTGATTGGAAGAAAGGTTGAAAGCCTTCAGAAAATGTTTGGAACTGAGTAGATTGAGTGATCTTAAAAGACTTCTCTGGGTAAAGAAAGGGGTTGGTTTTTCTGATACCATTGGGTAAGCAGTTGTCTAGGGGTGCTGGAGTACCCTCCTTTCTACATTTCTGCAATGAAACAGTGGACCTGGAGAAGGAGGGAAGGGGAATGGAAAAGAAAACTTCTTGGGTAATTTTTGCCCTCCAGAATCTGCTAATCTTTCTGTTGTTGTGTGAGGAGAGAATTGTAGAATTTTAAGACTGAACGTTCCCTTTTAGGGACATCTAACACAGCCTTTACTCCACGTTTAGCTTTCTTCTGCAAAGGTCCTGTCAAGCGTCTCTCCAGTATCTGCTTGCATACTTCCATGATGGAGAGCGCTCTATTGCTGGAGGCAGATCTTTTCATGGTTTGACATTTTGGCTCTTAAAAGTAAAATCTGCTGCTCTGTGGGCTTCTAATCACTGGCCTCTCACGTGAGGAAGTTTAGGCTCAGGCAGATGAAATGGTATGTCAGGTCACTGTGTGTGCATCTTCCCTTCCACCTCCAGCTAAGGGGATCAGACAAGAAAGAGACCCATTAGCGTGTTACTGGAGCCTCAGATTCATCCTCGTGTCTTTGTAGGTGAGTGGTTTTTATTAAAACTATTTTTTCTTTTTCATGGATTTGCTGAGTTTATTAGGACTAGAATAATTAGAATGTATTATTCTTCAAATTTACCAGTGTGTGTGTGTGTGTGTGTGCTAAGTTGCTTCAGTCATGTCTGACTCTGCGACCCTGTGGACTGTTGACCACCAGGCTCCTCTGTCCATGAGATTCTCCAGGCAAGAGTAGTGGAGTGGGTTGCCATGCTCTCCTCCAGAAGATCTTTCCCACCCGGGGATTGAACCCACATCTGTTAGGTCTCCTGCATTGGCAGGCAGGTTCTTTACTCCTAGTGTCACCTGGGAAGCCCCCAAATTTATTAGTACTAGTAAGAAACTTGGTGATCATATGTCTGTTTTGATTATCATTTTATAGATTAATAACTGAATTCCAGAGAGGTAAACACATCTGCTTAATATACACAAATTCTTATGACAGAACTGAGATTAGGACCTTGGTCTCCTTGTCAGGAGGACCTAGTCCTGGGTGTCTTTTCATAGACATCTCTTACAGAGAAGTTGTCCCAAATGCTGAAACTTTTTTATTTAGTGCCATGTGGCTGTGTCCCATGAGCTTCTATTAGGAGAGACATAGAATCAGTAAAAAATTACATAGATTTTCATCTAAAAATACCATGCTGTTTTTCTACATCACAAGACAAGGTAGAAGAATTTCATCTACAAATATTTATAGAGCACCTATAGGAGCTCATTTGCTACATTCTTGAAAATGTCTGTCAGGTCACAATTCAGAATCTTCATTTTGTAACGCTTCCAAACTCTTCCCTCCCTCCCCTGACCTCCGTGCTTCTTGGAAATGTTTTTTACAATAGAACCTTTCATGCTGCGTGGGCAGTGTGGTGTGGTGAAAAGAATATGAATGTTGGATTCAAACCAACAGACCTAGGTTGGATCTTGGCTGTAGTAATTCATGTAAAGGGCTTATCAGCATGCTAGACACATAATAAGAGTTCCTGAAATGTTGGCTACTGTTCCTGTAGTTATTTTTTATCATTACTCATGTCTTATTTCTCCCTTTAACCTGGGGGCTCTGAAGGGAAATTTTTTTTGTTTTTTAAGTTGTATGTCATAACCCATGAGTTGTGAATTTAACATAGTACGCTGGACCAGCATTTTTTTAAAAATTAAAAAAGCAAAATGTCAAGTATAATATACCAGAAAAAAATGTCAGGATATATTATATACACAAAGAACATGGATTATCTTTTGAAACTTTTGTCTCAGTTTTATATTTATAGTGTGTGTGTGTGTGCACGTGTGCATGTGTGTGTGTACTGGTCTCCATCTGAATTGGATTATTTTAGATTGTAGTCAAAACAGTTTGATAAACTCTGCTTTATGGAAGAGACTGCTATTTATATCTTTTATTCACAAGGCCTAGCACAGGGCGTGGAACACATGTGCATGAAAATAAGAAAAGGCAGTCAGAAATTAATTGCTTAATATATAGTACAGACAGTAAATGAGATATAGGATCAAAGAAAGGGGAAATGGTCTTGAGAAACAACTTAGTAAAATAATTGTGAGCTTAGGTTTTTGTGTCTGAAAGATCTAGGGGTAAATTGCAGCTCTGCTACTTACTGGCCAAGGCAGTAGGCAAGTTAACCTCTGCTGTCCTCATTTTCTTCATCTCTAAGATGGAGATAAATAATTACCTCAGGTTGTGTGGATTAGATAAGATAAAGTTGCTATAGTGGCTGACACATAATGAACACTTGCTTAATATTTTCATGAATGAAAGTGGTCACGGGAGACTTTTTTGAGGAGGCAGGCACTTGACCTTGAAGTACTGATAGGAATTAGACACGGGAAATGTTTGAAAAGTCCTGCATGTAGACTCTGTTAAAGGTATGTCTTGCATGTTTTACTCTGTTAAAGGCCTCAGTGTTTTTCTCTTACATATCCTTTTTCCATGTTTTCCTCACCAAGATACCCACAGTCTTTTTTTCTCTTCAAAACCACTTCCTGGGGAGAAAGTCCAATGTAAACTGTAACAACTTGCCTTTGGCCCCTCCCTGAGACCAGTTCATTCCCATAGACAGGGAAAAGGAGATTAACCCAAGTTGTCTGACCCAAGTAATACTTTTAGGCAGAACATCTGCCTAACGTCCGGAGACAGTAGAAACCAAAGGAGTTTGAGCGTGGCCTCTGCAAGGAGGGACCCAGGGCAGGTAAATGGGAAGAAATCTTGGTTTCTTGTCCAAAGCCTAGCCTGAAGCTTTAGAGGCAGGTCCTTGCGAAGGTAGGCAATGGAAGGGTGGGGAGAAAGGTCTGCACTTTTGATGGTGCTAGAAAAGAAACAGATTTTGTTTTCAAACCTGTGGATGAGGAAGGGAGAGTTGAAGAGGGGAGAGGCTTAGAGAGAGTGGGGAAGAGAAAAAGGAAGTGCTTGTTAGGTATCTGAATTAGCTGTGGAAGGAGCACCAGTATGCCCTCCAGTGCTGGCTTGCCTACTGAGTTTCTGTTCTTTTGTAAACTTCTTGCCTGTTTTAGCTCTGTAAGGAGCTCTCTAAAGTCTGTTTCAGGTCTAAAACTTTTCTATTTATTTAATAGCATCTAGAAGAAAGATTCAGATAAAATAGGAGTCTGGAGGAGAGAGAGAACTTCTGTTTGATTTGTTTGGTCTGTATTGGAGTTTGTCAGTGTTGAGACTAATGATATTTTAGATCATACAGTTTTAAGTTGAGGGCTCAGGCCTGTATACTGTAGGATGTTTAGCTGCATCCTTGTCCTCTAAACCCATAGTATCTACCACCACTCCAGTTGTGACAATTAGGAATGTCTCTAGACATTGCCAAATATCCCCTAGGGAATAAGATCAGCCCTGATTGAAAACCAGTGGTCTATGTACATAGAAATTGTGGGGACAGCTAAAAGTTAAATTTAATGATGATGATGTTGTTCTTCTGTCGCTAAGTTGTATCCAACTCTTTGTGACCCCATGGATTGCACCTTGCCAGGCTACTTCTTGGAGTTTGCTGAAATTCATGTCCATTGAGTCACTGATGCTGTCTAATCATCTCATCTTCTGCTGCTGTCTTCTTTTGCCCTCAGTCTTTCCCAGCATCAGGATCTTTTCCAGTGAGTCAGTTCTTTGCATCAAGTGGCCAAAGTATTGGAGCATTAGCTTCAGCATCTGTCCTTCCAATGAGTATTCAGGGTTGATTTCCTTTAGGATTGACTGGTTTGATCTTGAAATCCGAGGGACTCTCAAGAGTCTTCTCCAGCACCACAATTCAAAAGCATCAGTTCTTCAGTGCTTAGCCTTCTTTATGGTCCAGCTCTTACATCCATATGTGACTACTGGAAAAACCATAGCTTTGACTATATGGGCCTTTAAGATGAATTTGATGATGATGATGATGATGATAAAAAAATCTTATGGCAAGTACCATGTGCCAGAGACTGTTCTAAGGCTTTAAATATATTAACCCACTTAATCTCCATAATAACCCTATGAGTTAGGTACTATTATTGTCCCTGTTTTACAGAGGGGTGAACTGAGGGAATAAGGTTAAGTGAATTAATAACTGCTGATATTTTTTATGAAATGCTGTGTCAGGGACTCCACTAAGCACCTTATCTATGTTATCTCATTTAATCCTCACAATCAGTCTGTGAGCTGAGTACAGGTGTTACTGCAGTTTTACAAATGGGAAAGCTGTACTGTCTAATCCGGTAATGAGCACTGGGGACACACGGGAGTGGATTGGTTCCAGAGTACTTTTTTCTGTGTTATCTTCAGAATAGTATTGGGAAGCAGATAGAATTATCTCCATTTTATAGTTGTAGACACTGAGGTTCAGAGAAAGGGGAAGAAACTGGTGAGTGGAGCTGGCATTTATTTTGTGTATATATATATTTTTTGTGGTTGACCATGATGCTTCTAGCCACACAAGTCAGCAGACAGTTAAGTGAAAACATGCAGCCAAGGAATTCAGTTCAGTTCATATCAGTCGCTCAGTTGTGTCTGACTCTTTGCGGCCCCATGAATCACAGCATGCCAGGCCTCCCTGTCCGTCACAAACTCCCGGAGTTTACCCAAACTCATGCCCATCGAGTCGGTGATGCCATCCAGCCATCTCATCCTCTGTCGTCCCCTTCTCCTCCTGCCCCCAATCCCTCCCAGCATCAGGGTCTTTTCCACTGAGTCAACTCTTCACATGAGGTGGCCAAAGTATTAGAGTTTCAGTTTCATCATCAGTCCTTCCGATGAACACCCAGGACTGATCTCCTTTAGGATGGACTGGTTGGATCCCCTTCCAGTCCAACGGACTCTCAAGAGTCTTCTCCAACACCACAGCTCAAAAGCATCAATTTTTCGGCGCTCAGCTTTCTTTATAGTCCAACTCTCACATCCATACATGACCATGGGAAAAACCATAGCCTTGACTAGACGGAACTTTGTTGGCAAAGTAATGTCTCTGCTTTTTAATATGCTATCTAGGTTGGTCATAACTTTCCTTCCAAGGAGTAAGCGTCTTTTGATTTCATGGCTGCAATCACCATCTGCAGTGATTTTGGAGCCTCCAAAAATGAAGTCTGAAACTGTTTCTGCTGCCTCCCCATCTATTTCGCATGAAGTGATGGGACCAGTACTGAGCCCCTATTTATGATGGAGACTGAGAGCCACTCTTCCTGATTTGTAATCTAAAGTTTGTTGATGAGGTTTTCGTCTGCTCTCCTAGGCACTTCCTGATTGACACTGGCTGTGTATCACAAGTTGTAATTATGTTAAAATTGACTTGCTTATTTCTTTTTTAATATCTGAGTTCTGTGGTGTTCTAAACTGTAAACTCCTAAATACAGATGTACTTGTATACAGACTGTTCACCACACTGTCTCAGCACAGTGCCTTGTGTGCAGTACTTTGTGAGCTTTCTGAATCACTAGGCACATGGGAAGGGAATAGAGTCAGAGAGAATGATTTATTCAATGTCAGACAGCAATTTGGTAGCAGTTTGGGGACTAGATTTGATTTTTCCTATCTTTAGAACTAGAATTCTTTGTAAAACATTGTACTGCTTGCCATGTACCTGTCATACAGTTGAGATTATATGGATTTACTTTAGGGCCTTAGGCAAATCCCTTGGTTTCCCCTTCTATAAACAAAAGTATTAAACAGCTGCTCATTTCTCCTTTCCATCTTTGGTTGCCCACCAGTGGTGTCCTGGTGTGGCCTCCAACCACAGGATAAGTGTCTGCTGAGAACTAGGGACACCCCATTCTCCTTGCCAATCCAGATAGGAATCATGTTACCTTTCCTGAACAGTGACTTCATATTTCAGCGATGATGTGGTGATGAGGGTATAAGGATTGAAACAAAGTAGGTTTACATTCTAGGGGAAGAAGGCAATTAGGTATCTACTTAGAGCTCTTCTTTTTTCAGTATTGCAACTAAGTTTCTGTGTTCATAACTTTAGAGCTTTCTTACTCTTCATTGTACTTTTTGTGTTCTGCCCATTTTCTCTTTAGCTTGTAGGAAAAAGACACAAAGCTACTTAAATTAGGTGAGAAAAATGTCCTTCTCTCTTTATTTCAACTGTTTTGGTCAGTAAAACCAGTGACAAGAAATGTCTATCAAGAGAAAATAACTGTCTTAGGAAATTAGCTGTATACAGGGCACTTTGCATGTCTATTTTCTTACTTCATTTTCCAGTCATTTTGCAAAGGTAGTGATTACTATTATTACCTTAGTTTTACAAATAAAGAAAATAAGGTTCAGGGAAAAGTCATGGTTGATGCAGGTAGAGAGTAGTAGAACTGGGATTTGAACCTACGTCTGACTCTTAAGATTGGGTGGCGAAGAGTGCTCATGTCACTCCATCATAATGTGTTTGTGTTTATCAGCTTTACTGAGACATAATTCACATACCAAAAAATTCACTTACTTAAAGTGTACAGTCGATTTTTTTTTTTTTTTTGGTATATTCACAGAGTTTTACAGCCATCATCACATATTTCAGTTTTAGAACATTTTGTCCTCTTAAAAGAAACCCTGTATCCATTAGTAGACACTCACCATTCTCCCCCATCCTCCTCACTCTGGCCCTGGGCACTTATTAATCTACTTTTTGTTTCTTTAGATTTGATTTGACTATTTTGGACATTTCATATGAATACAGTCATACAATATGTGGCCTTTTGTTCCCTGTTTCTTTCAGTTAGTGTGGTTTCAAGGTTCATCTGTGTTGTAACTTGTATCATTTCTTTTTATTGCTGAATAATATTTGGTGACATTTTTTTGCTGAATAATTTTTCATTGAATGGATATATCATGTTTTAGTAATCTTTTTATCACTTGATGGGCATTTGGATTGTTTCCACTTTTCTGCTATTACCAGTAATGCTGCTCTGGACTTTTTTGTGTGTGGATGTATATTTTTATTGATCTTAGGTATATATCTAGCAGTGGAATTGTTAGATCATACAGTAACCCTATGTTTAACTCATTGAGGAACAGTCGGACTTTCTCCCAAAGGAACTACAGCATTGTTTATTCCCATAGCATTATATGAGGGTTCTAATTTCTCTACATGCTTATAGACACTTATTATTCTCTCTGTCTCTCTCTTTTTTTATTATCTATTGGGTATGAAATGGTATCTATTTTGTGATTTTGATTTGAATTTCCTTAACGACTAATGATGTTGAGCAACCTTTTATATGCTTATTGACCACTTGTATGTCTTTGGATGGGACAAGTGTCTATTTAGATCATTTGTCCATTTTAAAATTGGGTTGTCCTCTTACTGTTTTTGTGAAGTTCTTTATTTATTCTGGTTACAAGTCCCTCATCAGATACGTGGTTTACAAGTATTTTCCCCTATCCCATGGATTGTCTCTTCACTTTCTTGATGCTATTTCTTATAGCACAAAATTTTGATTTAGTTCAGTTTATTTAGTTTTTTTTTTTTTCTTTCTTTTGGTACCATATCTAAAAAAACTATTAATATCTAGTCCAAGGTCATGAATATTTACAGCTATGTTTGCTGCTAAAGATTTTGTAGTTTTAGCTTTAATATTTAGAGCTAGGATCCATTTTGAATCACTTGGATATAACATAGAGGTTCCACTTCATGTCCTGTTGTCCTGGTACTACTTGTTGAAGACTGTTCTTTACCCATTGACTTTGTCTTGGCATTTTTGTCACAATCACTTCGCTCTTGGTATAAGCATTGATTCTGGAGCTCTCAGTTTTGTCCTGTTGCTCTGTGTGTTTTTGTCTACGCTGGTGCCACGTTGCGGCTTGGTGGTCAGCTTTCAAACTGGGGAGTGTGACTCCTGCACTTCTCTTCTTCTTTTTCACGGTGTACAGATTCTTTACTTACTTTATTCTTTTTGCTGCTATTTGATGCTATTATAAATGGAATTTTTAAAAATTTCAATGTTTGGGTTAAACTATCTTTATCATCATACAATTATATGATTATACAATTATCTATATAACTGTATAGAAATACATTGCATTTCTATACAATTATATATAATAGATATATATTATGTAGCTATGTAATTGATTTTTGTGTTGATTTGTATCCTGCCACGTAGTCAAACTTGTTTATAATTCTCATACTTTTGTGTGTGTGTGTGTGTGTGTTTGTGTGTATGTGTATATGTGTGTGCCTGTGTGGATTCCTCACAATTTTCTGTGCACAAGATCATATCATTCCAAATAGAAAACATTTTACTTCTTCCTTTCTAATATGGATGCTTTTACTTCTTTGTCTTGCCTCATTGCTCTGGCTGGAACCATCAGTTCAGTCAGTTCAGTTCAGTCCCTTAGTCATGTCCGACTCTTTGTGACCCCATGGACTGCAGCACGTCAGGCTTCCCTGTCCATCACCAATTCCTGGAGCTTGCTCAAACTCATGTCCACTGAGTGGGTGATGCCATCCTATCATCTCATCTGATGTCATCCCCTTCTCCTCCTGCATTCAATCTTTCTCAGCATCAGGGTGTTTCCCAGTGAGTCAGTTCTTTGCATCGGGTGGCCAAGGTGCTAGAGCTTCAGCTTCAGCATCAGTCTTTCCAATGAATATTCAGGATTGATTTTCTTTAGAATTGACTGGTTTGTTTTCCTTGCAGTCCAAGGGACTCTCAAGAATCTTCTCCAACATCACAGTTCAAAAGCATCAATTCTTTGGCACTCAGCTTTCTTTATAGTCCAACTCTCAATATCTGTACATGACTACTGGAAAAACCATAGCTTTGACTGTATGGACCTTTGTTGGCAAAGTAATGTCTCTTCTTTTTTTTTTTTTTTTAAATTTTTATTAGTTGGATGCTAATTACTCTACATCATTACAGTAGTTCTTGCCATACATTGACATGAACCAGCCATGGGTTTACATGTATTCCCCATCCCAGTCCCCCCTCCCACCTCCCTCTCCACCCGATCCCTCTGGGTCCCCCCAGTGCACCAGGTCAGAGCACCCGCCTCATGCACCCAACCTGAGCTGGCTATCCGTTTCACCCTAGACAATATACATGTTTCAATGCTGTTCTCCTGAAACATCCCACCCTCTCCTTCTCCCAGAGTCCACAAGTCTGTTCCATACATCTGAGTCTCTTTTTCTGTTTTGCATATAGGGTTATCGTTACCATCTTTCTAAAGTCCATATATATGTGTTAGTATACTGTAATGGTCTTTATCTTTCTGGCTTACTTCGCTCTGTATAATGGGCTCCAGTTTCATCCATCTCATTAGAACTGATTCAAATGAATTCTTTTTAATGGCTGAGTAGTATTCCATGGTGTATATGTACCACAGCTTCCTCATCCATTCGTCTGCTGATGGGCATCTGGGTTGCTTCCATGTCCTGGCTATTATAAACAGTGCTGCGATGTCTCTTCTTTTTAATATGCTGTTTAGGTTGGTCATAGCTTTTCTTCCACAGAGCAAGCGTCTTTTAATTTCATGACTGCAGTCACCATCTGCAGTGATTTTGGAGCTCCCCCCGCCCCCAGTAAAGTCTGTCACTGTTTCCATTGTTTCCCCATCTATTTGCCATGAAGTGATGAGACTGGAAGCCCTGATCTTCATTTTTTGAATTTTGAGTTTAAGGCCAACTTTTTAAATCTCCTTTCTCACTTTCATCAAGAGGCTCTTTAGTTCTTCTTTGCTTTCTTCCATAAGAGTGGTGTCATCTGTGTATCTGAGATTATTGATATTTCTCCCAGCAATCTCGACTCCACCTTGTGCTTCATCCAGCCTGGCATTTCACATGATGTATTCTGCATATAAGTTAAATAAACAGGATGACAATAAACAGCCTTGTTGTACTCCTTTCCCAATTTGGAACCAGTCCATTGTTCCATGTCCAGTTCTAACTGTGGCTTCTTGACTTGCATACAGATTTCTTAGGAGGCAGGTCAGGTGGTCTAGTACTCCCATCTCTAAGAATTTTCCGCAGTTTGTTGTGATCCACATAGTCAAGGGCTTTGATGTAGTCAATAAAGGAGAAGTAGATGTTTTTCTGGAATTCTCTTGCTTTTTCTATGATCCAAAGGATGTTGGCAATTTTATCTCTGGTTCCTCTGGCTTTTCTAAATCCAGCTTGAACATCTAGATGTTCATGGTTCACATACTGTTGAAGCCTGGCTTGGAGAATTTTGAACATTATTTTGCTAGTGTGTGAGATGAGTGCAATTGTGTGGTCGTTTGAACATTCTTTGGCATTGCCTTTCTTTGGGATTGGGATGAAAACTGACCTTTTCCAATCCTGTGGTCACTGTTGAGTTTTCCAAATTTGCTGGCATATTGAGTGCAACACTTTAATAGCATCATCTTTTAGGATTGGAAATAGTTCAACTGGGATTCCATCACCTCCACTAGCTTTATTCATAGGGATGCTTCCTAAGGCCAGCTTGACTTCACCTTCCAGGATGTCTGGCTCTAGGTGAGTGATCACACCATTGTGGTTATCTGGGTCATGAAGATCTTTTTTTCTACATTTCTTCTGTGTATTCTTGCTACCTCTTCTTAGTTACTTCTGCTGTTGTTAGGTCTGTAACATTTCTGTCCATTGTTGAGCCCATCTTTGCATGAAATGTTCCCTTGGTATCTTTAATTTTCTTGAAGAGGTCTCTAATCTTTCCCAGTCTATTGTTTTCCTCTATTTCTTTGCAGTGATTATTGAGGAAGGCTTTCTTATCTCTTCTTGCTATTTTTTGGAACTCTGCATTCAAATGAGTATATCTTTCCTTTTCTCCTTTGCCTTTTGCTTCTCTCATTTTCTCAGCTATTTGTAAGGCCTCCTCAGACAACAATTTTGCCCTTTTGCATTTCTTTTTCTTGGGAATGGTCTTGATCACTGCTCCTGTACAATGTCACAACCTCCATCCATAGTTCCTCAGGCACTCTGTCTATCAGATCGAATCCCTTGAATCTATTTGTCACTTCCACTATATAATCATCGGGGATTTGATTTAGGTCATTCCTGAATGGTCCAGTGGTTTTCCCTACTTTCTTCAATTTAAGTCTAAATTTTAAAGGCAAATTTTTATGAACAAAGCTAGTGGAGGTGATGGAAACCCAGTTGAGCTATTTCAAATCCTAAAGGATGATGCTGTTAAAGTGCTGCACTCAATATAATGTTAAATAAAAGTGGCAAGAGCAGACGTCCTTCTTTTGTTCCTGATCTTAGGGAGAAAGCATGCAGTTTTTTACCAGTTATGTATGATATTAGCTGTGGGTTTTTCATGAATACCTTTTATCAGATATAGGGAAATTTCCATCTATTCTTGGTTTCTTGAGTGTTTTTATCATGAAAGCGTGTTGTTTTGTCAGATGCTTTTTCTTTATCAATAAGATGATCTTAATGGTTTTGTCATTTATTGTATTAATATGGTGTATTGATTGATTGAAGTTTGGACATTAAACAAACCTTGCTACCTAGGATCATACTGTGTTTTATGACAAGTACTTATTGGGCACCAACTACTTACCAAGCCTATAGTAGTACATGGATTACTAAGATGTTGGGGCCATTCACTGTATTTGAGGAGACAGAAAAACATACAGGCTTAAAGTTGAGAATGCAAGAGTGAGCTAAAAACAGTACCTTGTGTGTTGATATGTGATAAATACTTAACAAATGAACTCCACAGTGACCTTATTTTCAGGCCAGTGATTATAGGGTTGGTTTTTTTCTGTTTGGCCTCACTGCGTGGCTTGCGGAATCTTAGTTCCCCAACTAGGGATTGAAACTGGGTCCTGGCGTTGGAAGCACAGAATCCTAACTACTGGATTGCCAGGGAATTCCTGAGGGCTGGCATATTGTAACTCTTTTTGAGATACATCCTTTGCCTTCTTCAGGTCTCAGCTTTATCACCTGTACATGGGTAAGTTGGACTTGGTGGTATTTAAGATCCCTTCTAGTTTTAACATAGTGTGAAATTAAGTGCTTTTTATAGGGCTTCCTTCACTTAAGTCTGTCTGAAGAGTTTTTTTTGATAAGTGTCAAGTGGCTAGGTAGTTAGGTGACTACTCTAGTTCTGAATGGTAAAAAGATTCTTAACTCCTTGTTAGTTGGCCTTAATTACACTCGCATCTCAGAGAGGTTATTTTCTTTCATATTATTCCAAATTCTGGTGAAAAGGGATAAGCCTTGTGAAAGGCTATGTTCCTAGGTAACATGTAAGTTTTATGAGAGGGAAGGGCCACTAGGAGTATGTTTCAGGGTTCAGCTATATTTGTAAGTTAAACATTGGGCACATCAATGCATTCTATTTAGGTTTCGGTTTCTCATCTGTCAAATTGAAAAGAGAATATCACTTATTGTGTAATCTCACAGGCATCATACTAGTTGTAAATGATATCCTAGATGCATATAGAATTGTGTATAAATGTGACTCATTTGCAGAAGTTGAGCTGCAAATAATGTATGAAATAATGTGAATATGCAAATGATTGTCAATGTTGTAAATGATAATGCAAATAATAGCAAAACATTATAGAAATGTAGCAAAATATACCTAAATAATAGACACATTTTAAACCCCTACTGTTCATGGCACTTTTGCTATGTGCTTTAAGCATTATCTCTCCAGCACTTCACAAAAACATTATTTCTCCAACACTTCACAAGAACTTTATCTCATTTGGTAGGTGAGGAAATTCCAGTTCAGAAGGAATAAATAATCAGCCCAACGTGGCAGGGTATGGAATTGAAACTAGAGCTAACTCTACATTTCATGGCTGTCTCATTACTGTTTTTTTTTTTTTTTTTGTCTCATTACTGTTGATGTTCAGTTTGCTAAGTTGGTCAAGATGGTGTCTGCCAGGCTTCCCACTGTGAAGTTATAATTAATAAGTATTTTATAGGAAGTTACTATGAAACTATATGAGTATATTTTTCTTTGCCCAACAATGTTTTTAATTATTTTTAGCTGTTTGGACTGATAACTTCCTACTTTATTCAATGGGTAACAATCTATTTCTGTATCATTATTTTAATGCTCAAATTCTGCCTGATTTGGCAGGTAGGAACATCATTCAGGTTTACTTCTATCTACTTTTGACATGTTCTATTTTGACCACTCCCTTTGTTTCTGACCCAGCAACATATTCTAGACTCATTTGTGCTTTCTGTGCCCCAGCCCTGTAACCCATTTCATCAAGGAGCCATAGTTTCTTTGATTGTTAAGCAGTGTTTAGGAGCCAGGGTCTGGCTGCTGGTATGCTTGTTGTTATTGGGTTGGTGTTGCTCCCAGTCCCTGTCTGTGCACACAGTGAGGAAATGAGGTTCCAGTTCCCTATGACAGACTCTTCACACTGTGTGGATGCCCTCCTCATTCTGTATAGGTTCCAACACACTAAACCAGGCTGCTTCACCACTGGACTCTTCACTTCTTTACTCTGGACTCTGACATACTGTATCAGGCACCCATCCCCACACCCAATATGCACACCCTCCTTGCTGTACTGAGTCTGCCACCCTGCCCCCTGTGTGGATGCCCTTCTGTCCTCCTTGTCCTCTGATTCTCCTTGCTAGTCTTCCTCTCCCTTCTCCACTGCCCGTTGTAGGCCGTTTTCACTCTGCTAAGGCTCTGGTCACAAGGTTGGGTTGCCCTCATCATTTCTTAACTAGGCTGTCATAGCACAGTAGATTCCTAACAGTCTTACTGCTGCTATCTTCCCTTACCTTACATACTTCTGCTATAGTGATCTTTCTAAAATATTTCAAATGCCACAGCTCTGCTTAATAATAGTTCCCTTTGCTTGTAGACTAATTTTCAAGTTCCTTAGGCTGACATTAAAGATTTCCCAAGATCTGACCCAAATGTACCTTTCCTGCCTCATTTCTTATTAATTCTTCTGTGTACCCTGCACTCCAGTCATGGTCCCCGGCCATTCCTTAGACAAACCTCAGTACATTTACTCTTTCATTTTGCCTTTGCCTTCTTCTCTAGCCAACTCCTTTTTTCACTATCTGACAGAATCCCTTGGGGTCCTATTTCAGACATCTGGTGTGGCATGTCAGAGACTGACTACAATGTGGAGGGGATTTCCAAGGGGAGGGATTACCTGGTGAAGCCTCTCTGACCTTCATAGTAAAAATTAATCCCTTTTGTTCTTGTGATGTAGTGTTTCCCTCATTCTTTCTTTTTTCATGATTAACTTTTATCTGTTATCTCTGGTTCATTGGCTGGTCCTTGAAAGCACCTGATGGAACTTATTGAGGTAATGAATTCTGAGTTGTGAGCCTTTTTTAAAAAAAATTTTATTCAAGTATAGTTGATTTACAATGTTGTGTTTATTTTCTGCTTTAAAGCAAGTGACTCAATTTTACACACACATATATATATATATTTAATTTTCTTTTCCAATATGATTTATCATCCGGTATTAACTATAGTTCCCTGTTCTATACAGTAGGGTCTTGTTATTTAGCCACCCTGTATATAATAGTTTTCATCTGCTAATTCCAAACTCCCAATTCTTCCCTGTGTATACCCCCCAGCATCCAGAAGTCTGTTCTCTATATTTGTGAGTCTGTTTTTATTTTGTACATATGTTTGTGTTGTATTTTAGATTCCACGTATAAGTGATATCCTGTGGTGATTGTCTTTCTCTTTCTGACTTCACTTAGCATGATAATCTCTAGGTCCATCCATGTTGCTGAAAATGGCATGATTTCATTCTTTTTAATGGCTGAGTAATATTCCATGTGTGTGTGTGTGTGCGCACACACACACACGTCACATTTTCTTTATCCATTCATCTGTCAGGGGACATTTAGATTGTCTCCATGTTTGGCTGTTATAAATAGTGCTGCTGTACGTGCAGGGGTGCATGTGTCTTTTTAAATTATAGTTTTGTCTGGGTCTATCTCCAGGAATGGGATTGCTGGATCATGTGGCAGCAGTGAATCTGTTGTTTTTATTTAAAATCTGTTTATAGGCATTGTGACGTCCAGAAGGCTGACTATAGGAAGGAGTTTGGACCGTGGCACAGCTGGGTCAGATACCTGCCCTATACCAGGGCTCTTTCTGATAAAGTTATATATTTACACTGTTTTTTTCTTTTGTAAATTCCAAGTATGTTTTTTAAAATGATTTTTTATGCTCTTATTCCAAATAAAATAATTTGCTGGCTATACGTATATGGGTATTTAAAACTGCAAGTAATAGCAGCTACATCACAACCAAAACATTTCTACCCCAAACTATATGAAGGACAGTATAATGACAGTGTGTGTCTACTGACAGCCTGTTTGCCATTCAGTCTGTCTCCAGAGAGGCATTTAGGAGGAAGTATCAGCAAAGGAGAGTTTTACACTTTCTCAATGACTTGGCTTTTCTTTTCTGCTCTAAGTTTTAATTGTCTCATTTCAAAGCCTAGGCTCTTTCCATACTTCATAATCATAGCAATGAATGGTAAAAATAAATATTTAAACTAATTGGTTCATAGATGATCAATTGTATACACAGACTAAACAGTGCAGCACTTTGCCAAAAATAAGTGTAGCATTGCTTAAACATTGTGTATTAGCAGCAGTTCTTTGTAATGGGGTTCAGTGGTGTATTTTGCATTACCTGGAGTTACAGTTTTTAATCTGTCAATAAATGAAATGTGCTTTACCTTCCAAAAAATAGATAGTTCACTTTTGAGATTTTCAGTCTAAAATAATTACAAAATTGATGTCAGAACATTTTCTAATACTATACGCATTCAGTATTTAGCTCATCCTACTGAGGTGTGGCACCATAGAAATTGCTATCAAGCTGTACTTACTTATAAGGCTAACTTAGTTTGATTTCACCTGAGAGATGGAGAAATGTTCTCAATTCAAGATTATCACTGTTCTATCTGTCTAGAGGTAACTGAGATTAAAGAAACATAAAAGCTTTTATTCTATAGTGTTGGGGAAGCAGAATGGGAAGATCTAGGATGTGATGGACTGATATTTACTAATATTTACTAGGTTTGTAGTCTTTGTCAAGTGTTAAGCTCTCTGTGCCTTATTTTTCTGATCTGTAAAATGAGGATGATACAGCCAATTTTTTAGAGCTGTTACAATAAATACGTTTCTTCTAGGGCAGACTGATTTTGACTTTGTCAGTGACAAGTGGGATCCCAGTCATCAACCTAAGAATTGTCTCTGGCCAAGTGTATAATTTCACACTTCCCAAGTCACTTCTACTCATATTACCTTATATAATCTTCACAGTGTGTTCTGAGAGGAAAAGACCGTGTGGTTGTTTCCACTTGAAAAAAATGAGGAAACTGATGCTCAGAGAAATTAAGTAGATTGTCTGGGGACCACGATTTCGAAGTCCCAGTTTAGGACACTTCTTTTGTGCACTGCCCAGTCCTTGAAAAGGGCAGTGTGGTGAAAGAGTCCTGAATTGAAAGTCAGGAACATCTGATAATAGTCTTAGCTAGGAGAATTTGGGAAAGTCATCTCAATTTCTACTTTACGGAGACAAAAATGCTGACTGTTGTGCCTAACTCACTTTGATTTGTTTATTCAGCAGTTATCAAACATTTACTGTGCTATATGCTGTGATATGCCTGGTTCCTTCTCTTAGGCTCCTTACACTTCACTATGGATAGTACATTTCTGTATGAGTGAGAAGAGCTATAACAAGTGTGTGTGTGTGTGTGTGTGTGTGTGTGTGTGTGTGTGGTGGCGTGGTGAAGGGTGGCCTGGTGGTGGTTAGCAGTGCAGTTAGCAGTGCAGGAGAGAGGGCTTTGGGACTGGGTTTGCTTGTGAGGAGAAATCTCTCAGGGTTGTGTGCAAGAATTAAATTGGATGATGGGTATGATTGTGCTTTGTTGATTGTAAATAACTGCATAAATATTAGAAATTGTCCTATCTTATAGGACAGGGAGGGAATCCCCAACCCCTTGGCCACAGATTGGTGCCAGTCTTTGGGCTATTAGGAACCAGGCCACATAGCAGGAAGTGAGTGGCATGTGAATGAGCAAAGCTGCATCTATATTTATAGTCGCTCCCCATTGCTCACTTTACTGCTTGAGCTTCACCTTCTGTCAGATCAGGCATTAGATTCTCATAGGAGCCCAAACCCTACTGCACTTGAATCATCCTGAAACCATATCCTCCTTCTCTCCACCTCCGTGTGTGGAAAAATTGTCTTCCACAAAAGTGGTCACTAGTGCCAAAAGGACTTTCCTGGTGGCTCAGATGGTAAAGGATCCACCTGCAATGTGGGAAACCTGGGTTCAGTCTCTGCGTTGGGAAGATCCCGTAGAGGAGGACATGGCAACCCACTCCAGTATTCTTGACTGGAGAATCCCCATGGACAGAGGAGTTTGGCGGGCTACAGTCCCTGGGGTCACAAAGAGTCGGATACGACTGAGCAGCTAAGCACAGCACACAGTGCTAAAAAGGTGGAAGACCACTGTTACAGAGGGCACTTCTTTCCTAAAGCCTTGGCTGACCTAGTGGAGCACTATGGTTGGAGTCTAAGCTTAATTAAGAAGAAAATTTTCAGTGGCAAGAAGGATTGGGAGCTCATTAAAGAAAGCTCCATGTCTTAAAGTGTTTGGAGTCTAGGAGTCCTTCAGTTGGAACATACCTTTTATCTTTTGCTTTGATGACGTGGTGGACCTTCAAACTGCTTTGGGTTTATAACGAACTTATTTATAATCATCTTTTTAAAGAAGCACTTGTGTTCCTGCAGCATTTTAAATATTTAGGAGAGATATTTAAGGAGGCCTTGGAGACACGATTATATCCTGGGATATAAGAGGAATCAGAGCAAGATGAAGAGAAATTGGATGGCTGTGCGAGAAGATACATTATATTTTTATTTTTTAGTTTTGTTTGGATTTAGTTGATATAATTATTGAGAACCTTTTATGTATGAGGCTTTAAGTACTGAGGGAACAGAAATGAGTGAATGAAGCATTTCCTTACCAATGAGACTTATATTCTGGCTGGAGATGCACAGTGCTTGTGGTAAATAGATGAGAGGAGTTTCCATGAAGTGCTCTCATATCCTAAGGGAGGAGGACCTACTGAAACTTCTGGGCAGGACTGCCTCAGAGAGGGCCAGTTAGAGGACACCTGAAGATTAAGAGTTTCCCAGGAAACAAAGGGAGATAAGGCCATTCCAGTCAGAAATAACAGCATGAACAAAGGCATGAAGGCTTAGGGTACTATCTGGTACTTAAAGCATTCAGTAAATACACATAAATCTGAGACTTTTGGTTCAAGATGGCAGAGTAGAAGGACATATGCTTATCTCTTACTGCGAGAGCACCAGAATCACAACTAGCTGATGAACAATCAAGTCAGTTCAGTCTCTCAGTCGTGTCCGACTCTTTGTGACCCCATGAATCACAGCACGCCAGGCCTCCCTGTCCATCACCAGCTCCTGGAGTTTACTCAAACTCATGTCCATCGAGTCAGTGATGCCATCCAGCCATCTCATCCTCTGCTGTCCCCTTCTCCTCCTGCCCCCAATCCCTCCCAGCATCAGGGTCTTTTCCACTGAGTCAACTCTTAGCATGAGGTGGCCAAAGTATTGAGTTTCACTAGAACCCACCAAAAAAAGATACCTCACATCCAAAGTCAAAGAAGAAGCTGCAGCAAGACGGTAGGAGGGGTGCAATCATGATAAAATCAAATCCCATACCACTGGGTGGGTAACCCACAAACTGGAGAATAATAATACCAAAGAAGTTTTCCCACTGTTGTGAATGTTCTGAACCCCATGTCAGGCTTCTCAGCCTGGGGATCTGACAGAGGGCCTGAGAATCCCCAGGGTATGTGACCTAGAAGGTCAGCAGGATTTGATTACAGGACTTCCACAGGACTG
The DNA here is from genome assembly GCF_023699985.2 of Odocoileus virginianus. Lineage (NCBI taxonomy): Eukaryota > Metazoa > Chordata > Mammalia > Artiodactyla > Cervidae > Odocoileus > Odocoileus virginianus. Next base: position 16,624,760 of record NC_069701.1, read on the forward strand.
GGGGAAGCAGAGACTCCAGTCTTGGAGGGCACAGACAAATCTTGTGCGTGCCAAGACCCAGAGGAAAGGAGCAGTGATCCCACCGGAGACTGAACCAAACTACCTGCTAGTGTTGAAGGGTCTCCTGTGGAGGCGTGGCTTGGGGAGGGGGCTCACCACAGGGTTAGGGCTTCAGCCTATCAGTTTTGGAGGTGGGGGAGGGAGCACAATTCAGTCATAATAATATATTAACAAACACTTTTAGTAAATGGGGATAAGTGGGCAGATTGCTCTGAGGACTATAAGTAGAGTGACTAACTCTGTTTGAGGGATTCTGGAAAACCTTTCTAGAAGTGGTGACATTTGAACAGAGTTCAAAAGGATAAGCCAGAGGGGGAAATTATGGGAGAGTACTTTGTTACTGCATCCTCCCTGCTGAGAGGTTGATTGGAGGTATTGATACCTTAAATGTTATCCATTTCATTCTTGGATACCTCTGATTATTATAATGTTCTTATATTGATACAAAATAGACTCTCTACTTGGTAGAGAAGACAAGGTGATTTTTATAATATATGACAAGATAATCACTCTTGGGCAGTCACTTCTTTAGGCCAATCCTAAGATTACATCCACATTTCTTTTCTGGCCGTCATTGTTCTTTCTAGTTTTTTCCTGACTGGTCTTTCCAGTTTCACTTATTCATTCAGCCATTACTTACCATACTCCTACTGTGTGCAAGGAATAGTTATTAGGTCTGAAGATAATTGAAAAGTTTTTGCTTGTGGGGCATTTATTCTATTGGTGGGAGTCAACCAATAAACAAATAAATATGTCAGTTGATGTTAAGTGCTGTGCATACAAATAAAGGAGGGTAGGAGGGAATAAAGAGTGCAGAGATAGAGTGAAGAGAGGTTTTTGTTGTTTTATAAAGAGTAGTCAGGGAAGACCTCTGATGAAATGATATTTGAGTAGAGACCTGAAGGAGCTGAGAAAACAAGTCATATGATATCTGGGGAGAAATATTTTTAGACAGGTGATCAAAGGTACCAAGATCCAGAGGTGGGAGTGTATGTATCCTGTTGGTAGAAGCCATTATACCTGGAGCAGAGTGAGTGAAGGAGGGAGAAGGAGACCCAGGTCAGAGATACAGCAGAGTAGGATGAGGGGTGGAGGAGGAGGATAGAGGTAAGATCATGTCTGGCCTTGTAGGTCTTCATAAGGACTGTAGCTTTTACACTGAGTGGCTTGGGAAGCCACTGGAAGATTTTGAGCAGGAGAGAGTGATGTGGTCTGAGACTTACATTGTAAGAGGATCATTTTGGAAGGCAAGAGTGGATCTGTTAAGAGTCTACTGCAATACTCTAAGCCAGAGTTTCTCCACAGTGGCACTATTAACATTTTGGGTCAGATAATTTTTTGTAAAGAGGGGCTTTCCTGTGCATAATAGTGTAATTAGTAGCATTCTTGACCTCTACCCATTACATGCCAGTAGTACCTCCCCAGTTGTGCCAGCACAAATTTCTCTAGACATGGCCAAATTTCTCCTCCTAGCCTTGAAATACTGAGTACCACTATCCCTGAGTCAGTTAGATCCTCTAGAATAGGATATGGAACCCCACTCCAGTATTCTAGCCTGGAAAATTCCATTGGCAGAGGACCCGGCTACAGTCCATGGGACTGCAAAGAGTTGTTCATGACTGAGCAACTGAACACACACACATACACACTTATACACTATTCTAGGTAAAAGTTGCTGATGGTGTGAACCAAGGTGGTAGCAGTGAAGTAAAGGTGATGAGAAGTGATTGGATTATAGATCAGTATTGAAGGTAGAGTTGGAATTTGCTGGTGGCCTTGATGTGAAGGTGATAGGAAAAGTGGAGTCAAAGATGAATCAGATTTTTTGGCTTGAGTAACTGGAAGAGTAGAATTACCATTTATTGAAAGGGGGGCAAGTGAAGAAACAACAGATTTTTGGATCTGTTAAGTCTGACTGTCAGTGACACATTTGTCTTCTGTTGTCTTTATAAATACTCTGTCTTTGAAGGTAGGAAATAGGTCTCCTCATGTTTTCATCCTTTGTGACTGCACTGAATCTAGCATGTGGAACAAATTCAGAAAATGGTGAATGAGTAATGAGATTATTTACTATTTCCTTGAATATCTAGATTATTTACTATTCCTAAATAGAGCTCAAGTTTTTTCATTCTTTGGGCCTTTGCTTTTGTGGTTCCCTTAAGATGACTCCCTGTCCTCACCTCTATTGTCAGTACCTTTATCTGTGAAAAAATTCTATTCCTAAAACCCAGCCCATGTACTGTCTCCTCTACAAAACTTCGAGCTCTACAGATGTAATTGATGTCTTCCTTCTCTGTACTTTGCCTTGTTTGAACTTCAAGTACATTTTGATTTAGTTAGTTGGTTTGGAACTGACTGCCACGGAGTAGATTTTTGCCTTTCCCTGCTCTTTCCATCCCTCCATTGCTTATTTCTTTTCTTGAAATATCTTGGTAAGCTATTATTGTTTGCTTATTTATTTTATACTCTGCCTCACTTCATAGCCCTTAATAGACAGTTGGTTCTGCCATCTAATTACAAGAAAGCATTGTATATTAGATAACTGTTTTAAGAGAACCAAAATCATCATCATTGACTGACTTCCTCTTATGTTTAAGTGGTAATATCAGAGGTTGGAGGAGCTTTTGGAGGAGGTCGCCATTAACTCCACCATAGAGCTGCTGGAACTTACACAGGACTGGGGAAACAAGACTCTTGGAGGGCACAAACAAAGCCTTGTGTGCACCAGGACCTAGGAGAAAGGAGCAGTGATCCCACAAAAGACTGGCCCAGACTTGCCCCTGAGTGTCCAGGAGTCTCCAGCAAGGCGTGGGTCAGCGGTGGCCTGCTGCAGGGTCAGCGGCATTGAGTGCAGCAGTGCGTGCATGGGACCTTTTGAAGGAGGTTGCCATTATCTTCGTTACCTCCATCATGCTTTGGCCTCAGGTCAGATAACAGGGAGGGAACACAGCCCTGCCCATCAACAGAAAATTAAAGTTCTGCTGAGCATGGGCCTACCCATCAGAACAAGACCCAGTTTCCCCCTCAGTCAGTCTCTCCCATCAGGAAGCTTCCATTAGCCTCTTATCTTTTTCCCTCAGAGGGCAGACAGAATGAAAACCACAATCACAGAAAACTAACCGAGTTGATCACATGGACCACAGCCTTGTCTAATTCAGTGAAACTATGAGCCATGCCATGTAGGGCCACCCAAGACGGATGGGTCATGGTGGAGAGTTCTGACAAAATGTGGTCCGCGGGAGAAGGGAATGGCAAACCACTTCAATATTCTTGCCCTGAGAACCCCATGAACCGTATGAAAAGGCAAAAAGATAGGACACTGAAAGATGACCTCTCCAGGTCAGTAGGTGCCTAATATGTTACTGGAGAAGACAGGAGAAATAACTCCAGAAAGAATGAAGAGACGGAGCCAAAGCAAAAACAACACCTAGTTGTGGATGTGACTGGTGATGAAAGTAAAGTCTGATGCTGTAAAGAGCAGTATTGCATAGGAATCTGGAATGTTAGGCCCATGAATCAAGGCAAATTGGAAGTGACCAAACAGGAGATGGCAAGAGTGAACATCGACATTTTAGGAATCAGTGAACTAAAATGGACTGGAATGGGTGAATTTAACTCAGATGACAATTATATCTACTACTGTGGGCAAGAATTCCTTAGAAGAAACGGAGTAGTCATAGTCAACAAAAGAGTCCAAAATGCAGTACTTGGATGCAGTTTCATAGATGACAGAATGACCTCTGTTTCCAAAGCAAACCATTCAGTGTCACAGTAATCCAAGTCTATGCTCTGACCAGTAAGGCTGAAGAAGCTGAAGTTGAACGGTTCTATGAAGACCTACAAGACCTTCTAGAACTAACACCCAAAAAAGATGTACTTTTCATTATAGAGGACTGGAATGAAAAGTACAAAGTCAAGAAATACCTGGAATAACAGGCAAATTTGGCCTTGGAGAACAGAATGAAGCAGGTCAAAGCCTAACAGAGTGTTGCCAAGAGAATACACTGGTCATAGCAAACACCCTCTTCCAACAACACAAGAGAAGACTCTACACATGGACATCATACCAAAATCAGGTTGATTATATTCTTTGCAGCCAGAGATGGAGATGCTGTATACAGTCAGCAAAAACAAGGCCGGGAGCTGACTGTGGCTCAGATCATGAACTCCTTATTGCCAAATTCAGACTTAAATTGAAGAAAGTAGGGAAAACCACTAGGTCATTCAGGTATGACCTAAATCAAATCCCTTACTATTATACAGTGGCAGTGACAAATAGATTCAGTGGATTAGATCTGACAGAGTGCCTGAAGAACTATAGATGGAGGTTCATGACATTGTACAGGAGGCAGTGATGAAGAGCGTTCCCAAGAAAAAGAAATGCAAAAAAGCAAAATGGCTGTCTGAGGAGGCCTTACAAATAGTTGAGAAAAGAAGCGAAGCAAAAGGCAATGGAGAAAAGGAAACATATATCCATCTGAATGAAGAGTTCAAAAGCGTAACAAGGAGAGATAAGAAAGCCTTCCTCAGTGATCAATGCAAAGAAATAGAGGAAAACAATAGAATGGGAAAGACTAGAGATCTCCTCAAGAAAATTAGATGTATACCAAGGGAACATTTCATGCAAAGAAGGGCACAATAAAGGACAGAAATGGGATGGACCTAACAGAAGCAGAAGATACTAAGAAGAGGTGGCAAGAATATATAGAAGAACTATACAAAAAAGACCTTCATGACCCAGATAACCATGATGGTGTGATCACTCACCTAGAGCCAGACATCCTGGAATGTGAAGTCAAGTGGGCCTTAGGAAGCATCACTATGAACAAAGCTAGTGGAGGTGACAGAATTCCAGTTGAGCTCTTTCAAGTCCTAAAAGATGATTCTGTGAAAATGCTGCACTCAATATGCCAGCAAATTTGGAAGACTCAGCAGTGGCCACAGGACTGGAAAAGGTCAGTTTTCATTCCAATCCCAAAGAAAGGCAATCCCAAAGAATGCTCAAACTACCACACAATTGCACTCATTTCACACGCTAGCAAAGTAATGCTCAAAATTCTCTAAGCCAGGCTTCAACAGTACATGAACTGTGAACTTCCAGACGTTCAAGCTGGATTTAGAAAAGTCAGAGGAACCAGAGATCAAATTACCAACATTCATTGGATCGTCGAAAAAGCAAAAGAATTCCAATAAAACATCTACTTCTGCTTTAGTGACTATGCCAAAACCTTTGACTGTATAGATCACAACAGACTGTGTAAAATTTTTCAAGACCACCTTACCCTCCTCCTGAGAAATCTGTATGCAGGTCAAGAAGCAATAGTTAGAACTGGACATGGAACAATGGACTGGTTCCAAATTGGGAAAGGAGTACGTCGAGGCTGTATATTGTCACCCTGCTTATTTAACTTATATGCAGAGTACATCATGAGAAACGCTGCGCTGGAAGAAGCACAAGCTGGTATCAGGATTGCCGAGAGAAATACCAATAACCTCAGATACGCAGATGACACCACCCTTATGGCAGAAAGCAAAGAAGAACTAAAGAGCCTCTTGATGAAAGTGAAAGAGGGGAATGAAAAAGTTGGCTTAAAACTCAACATTTAAAAAACAAAGATCATGATATCCACTCTCATCATTTTCTGGCAAATAGATGAGGAAACGATGGAAACAGTGAGAGGCTTTATTTTTTTGGGCTCCAAAATTACTGCAGATGGTGACTGCTGCCATGAAATTAAAGGATACTTGTTCCTTGGAAGGAAAGTTATGACCAACCTAGACAGCATGTTAAAAAGAAGAGACATTACTTTACCAACAAAAGTCCATCTAGTCAAAGCTATAGTTTTTCCAGCAGTCATGTATGGATGTGAGAGTTGGACTGTAAAGAAAGCTCATCGCTGAAGAATTGATGCTTTTGAACTGTGGTGTTAGAGAAGACTCTTGAGAGTCTCTTGGACTGCAAGGAGATCCAGCCTGTCAATCCTAAAGGAAATCAGTCCTGAATATTCGTTGGAAGGACTGACGCTAAAGCTGAAACTCCAATACTGTGGCCACCTGACGTGAATAACTGACTCATTGGAAAAGAACCGGATGCTGGGAAAGATTGAAGGCAGGAGGAGAAGGGGTAGATAGAGGATGAGATGGTTGGATGACATCACCGACTCAATGGACATGCATTTGAATAAACTCTGGTAGTTGATGATGGACAGGGAAGCCTGGCATGCTGCAGTCCATGGACCCCTTGGACGCAAAAAGTCAGACATGACTGAGCAACTGAACTGAACTGAATAGTGCTTGCATCTAAATGACCTGAAAGATCCTGATTAGGCTAATGACTTCATAGACAAAACATCACTAGTCAAGGTCCTTGGGTTGAAAGAACAGTTTGTGCTTTTTTTATTTTGTAAAAACAAAAGACTATAAATGCAAGGAGTAATTGGACTTAAAAGAAGTCAACTGCTGACTTCTGTAAACTTGGCCATGTTATTATATATCTTGGATTTAATTTCTTTCTTTGACTATATAGTTTAGTCTTTTAAAGTCCCTTCAACTTCATCTGATTCCACTTTTTCATGTATTTAGCCAATAGTTTCTTTCTTGGTTATAATCTATTAGCCCTCAGTAATAAATAAAACACTGGCTTCTGATTAATATACCTCAATTTCACGTGTCTTTCATTTCATCAGAGGAACCAAGCTTAGCCAAGCTTCCTATAGCTCACCTCTGAGACAGCATGTGAATTGGCTGGTCTGCCTTCTGTCACCAAACCAGCATCTGGTTTTTGAGAACTGAGGTCTAAAAACAGAAGGTGCCTGAATCTGCTCTTTCTTGCTGAAGACATCAGTGGTCCTCCTTTATACTGTATGATTCATGTTTTATAGTTTCTTCCACCATATCCTGTTTATTTTGTTTATTCAGTTTTCTAGTGCAGTACCTTTTACATTTTTCTGTATGCTAGCCTCGCTTCTTGGTTATGATTCTTGGAGTCATAGGCCATTTCTAGGTCATATTTAATCCCGATGACCAAGTACAGGCAAGACCACATGGGATGTGTTTGATTAATGTTTGAAGAGATAGAGTGCTTAAAATTTGCAGGTGATAAAGAATGGAAAGAAAAGCTACTGTGCTAGATGGCACGAGGGAGAGAGAAGAGAGTGAATGAGAGAGCAAGGGAGCTTGACAAGGTGGATTGAAGCCAAAAAGATGAAATTTAAGGAAGATGACAGTGCTACATTTTAAGTCTCAAAGAAATGGCAACATATGGGGAGCCTAGAGGAGACCTAGCATGATGCTATGCTTAAGAAAATTGTGGTTTTGGCTGCCTGAATCCAATGTCAGCCAAAGGTACTACTGTGACTATAAAGCTAGTGCAGCTTCAGACTGAATTATTGGAAGTTCGAAGTATAGTTAATGGAGGTGACAGTCCAGCTACATTCTATAGAGGATGGACTGCACTTAGACTGTCATGTTCCCCATGGGGAACCAGGCAATAAGAGGTTCATTGCAGACAGAACTGTGTTTAGTGGAAAGTGCCCTAAAGCATCACTGCTCAAAGTAGAGTTTGAACTCTTCACAGTCTGGAATGAGGTAAGCATAGAAATTGAGAGTGCATAGAAACTTGTACAACAATTTGACAGAATAATTTTATGCCTAATGCATCTAATAAAAAGAAAATGAAATTTATCTTATGTCTTTTTTTTGTTTGATACTTTCCCTGTATTTTATTTTAATAGATTTTATTTTTAGAGCAGTTTTAGGCTTGTAGAAAAATTGACCAAAAAGTGCAAAGACCGTACTCCATATCTGTCCCACTGCTCCCAGCACTTCCTCTGGAGATGCTTAACATCTTGCATTAGTAGGTACAATTGATGAATTAGTATTGGTACATTATTATTAACTAAGCCTATAGTTTATATTAGGGTTCACTCTTTGTGTTGTACAGTTTTATGGGTTTTGACAAATGTGTAGTATCAGGTATCTACTATTATAGTATCACTCAGGATAGTTTTCCTATATAAAAAATGTCCTGTGTTTCACTTACCCTTGCCACCACTTTCTTAGTGCCTGTCAAGCACTGATCTTTTTGCTGCTTCTCTGGTTTTTCCTTTTCCTGACTATTCTATAATTGGAGTCAGCCTTTTCAGACTAATGTTTTTAATTTAGCAGTATATATTTGGGGTTTTCTAAGTCTTTTAATGGGCTTTCTTGGTGGCTGAGCTGGGAAAGACCTTTTAATGTTTTGATATTTCATTTCTGTTTATTGCTGAATTTAATACACATTCTATGGATGTTTGTCTATCCATTCATCTATTTGAAGCATATCTTGGTTACTTCTGAATTTTGACAGTTATGAATAAGGCTGCAATAAATATTTGTGGATAGATTTTTCAATTCATTTAGATAAATATCTAAGAGTGCAATTGTTAGATTGTTTGGTAAGCCTATATTTAGCTTTATAACTGCCAAGCTGTCTCTCAGAGTGGCTGTACTATTTTACATTCCATTAACAGTGAATGAGAATTCTTGTTGCTCCACATCCTCACCAGTATTTGGTGGTGTCACTGTTTTGGGTTTTAGCCATTTTAATAGATATCTAGTGGTATTTTGTTGTGTTTTAATTTGCAAGTCCCTAAGACCCTGATGCTGGGAGGGATTGGAGGCAGAAGGAGAAGGGGATGACAGGATGAGATGGCTGGATGGCATCACCGACTCAATGGACATGAGTTTGAGTAAACTCCGGGAGTTTGTGATGGACAGGGAGGCCTGGTGTGCTGCGATTCATGGGGTCGCAAAGAGTTGGACACAACTGAGCAACTGAAGTGAACTGAATGACACATGGGGGATTATCTTTTCATGTTTTCATTTGCCATCTCTATATCTTCTTTGATGAGGTGTCTGTTTAGATAATTTGTCCATTTTTTTATTGGGTTGTGTGTTTTCTTATTGTTGACCTTTAGGAGTTCTTTGTATATTTGGAATATGAATCCTTTATCATATGTGTTTTGCAATGTTTTCCCAAGTCTATGACTTGTCTTTTCATTCTCTTAATAGTGTCTTTTGCAGAACAAAAGTTTTAATTTTTAAATAAGCCCAAGTTTTAAGCTTTTTCTTTTATGGATTGTGATTTTATTGTATAAAAAGCCATCACCCATTCTGAAGTCATCTAGCTTTTCTCTCTGTTATCTTCTAGACTTTTTAAAAATAGTTTTGCATTTTACATTTAGGTCTGTGATACATTTTGAGTTAATTTCTGTGAAAAGTGTAAAGTCTATGGCTAAATTTTTTTGCAGGTGGAGGTCAAGTTGTTCTCACACTGTTTATTGAAAAGGCTATTCTTTCTCCATTGAATTTCCTTTGCTCATTTGTCAAGTATCAGTTGACCGTATTTGTATATGTCTATTTAGGGCCTCTATTCTGTTCCATTGTTATATTTGTCTATTCTTTCACCAATAACACGGTGCCTTTATCTCTGTAGCTTTGTAATAAGTCTTGAAGTCATGTAGTATTAGTTCTCTGATAGATACCTATATATAGCTAGAGTTATATTCATAAGATATGTTACCTAGGCTATATCCCAGACCAATTTAGTAAAAATCTCTGCTAGGACTTAAGTATATATATTTAAATCTTCCCAGGTAATTTTGCTACATAGGGAGAGTTAAAAACCAGCACACTAAAACCATAAGCTCCTTGAAGGTGTGGTCCTCTTTGATGATATGTCTGTCTCTGGTGGGTTGTACACTTTGCTTAAATAGTTGTTGAGTGAGCAGATGATTAAAAGAACTGAATGTGTTTATTTTGGAGAAGAGAAAAAGTGCATGGCCTTGATAGATCATCATATACACATATCTGAAAGCCTTTAATATGACTTGGCATTGAAGGATGCTTTCTGAGTGCTCTAGGAGGTAGAATTAGAAGTTTACAGAGAGGCACCTGGCTGAATATTAGGAAGCACTGTCTCATAGTGCTCATTGCTCTTGAGCTTTCTGTTCCTTCACATTTCAGCAGAGCCCATATATAAGAGCAGATGTTGTATGGGTTGGGAAATTAGGTAAGGTCAGATGCTATGCCTATGGATGATTACTTTGAAAAACTATGTTTAAGACTGAGAACTCTTTTCGGTTCTTGTCTCATTCATAAATTGAAGGACATGGGTATGGGGGTTAAAAGAACATTCTTAAAACTACTTTGAATCTGAGTTCTCATAGTGCAGCAGATCCCTCTAGTCTGTTTTATTGACCGATTCTCTCCATGCTGGAAGAGATTTTCATGAAATTCCATCTCCTCCACTAAAATTGAGATTTGGTAGTTGTAATAGCACAGGTACTGAGGGTCTGGGAAGGGTGAAAGTTACTTAACAGAAGAGCTCTTTTCAGGTCCTCCTGGAGTTCTTCCCCTGCATCCTTCTGTAAACAGATTATGTTGGCATATTGAATGGATGTGTGGACATCTGTCAGGGAAAATGGGTAAATTCCATTAAATTTCCCTCTAGTACACTTAAATTTCTGATCAGATGTAATACTGGTTACCTGCTCTTTGCCAGGCTGCAGGGAGAGGGATATGGCAGTTGCTACAAAGATAATTGACATGGCAGAGAGAAATAAAACATAGGCTTGGGAGTTGAACCAAAGTTGGAATGACTTAGTCCTTTACCAGGTGTGTGGTCTTGGGGAAGGCACTGCTGTCTCTCACTCATCACATCCTGTCTTTTACCAACTTTTGTTACTGCTTCCAAGCCATATATCTCTAGAATATGTTTATTTCTCCTTATCTCTTCTCCAATATATTAGTCTAAATCATTACTTTCTTCTCTTGGCTAAAGTTCTGAAAGAATTTACTGACTTCTCATTTTCATAACCCTGTCCTCTGTTTTCCATTCAGCAGTCGGTGATTTTAAAAAAATATAGATTAGACCTTGTCATTATGCTTAAGACTTTCCAAATCTTTCCCATTACTAAAACCTAGAACAAAACCCAAACTCCTAGTTATGACCCCCAAGAGGTCCTACATACTCTTGACTCCTGGCATCTCTCAAGAGAAGTTTACAGAGATAATTGACAAGGCAAATTACCCTTAGGAAGCACTTGGAAATATGTGAAAGTTTTTTTTTTTTTTTAATCGTTTCAATTTTGGGGGGTCAACACTAGGATTTAGAGGGTGTGGGCCAGTGTTGGTAAATATTCCGTAATGTGTTGTTCTGCTCAGGGCCCCTTACAATGCCTGATTCACAGTATGTCTTTAAGAAATACTTATTGTACAAAACCATATTTTTCTTGGAACTCAGTTTTTTTGTTTTGACTGGTGTCTTGGTTGTGGTGAGCAGGGGCTACTCTCTAGTTGCAGTGCACAGGCTTCTCATTGTGACGGCTTCTCTTGCTGTGGAGCACAGGCTCTAGGGTGCACGGGCTTTAGTAGTTGCTGCGTGTGGGCTCAGGAGTTGCAGCTTATAGGCCCTAGAACACAAGCTCAATGGTTGTAGCACCCTGGCTTAGTTGCTCTGTGGCATATGAGATCCTCCCGGACTGGAGACTGAACCCATGTCTCTTGCACTGGCAGGGAGACTTCACCACTGAGCCACCAGGGAAGCCCGGAACTCAGTTTCCATACATGTGAATTGGTGGGGCTTCCCTGGTGGTTCAGTGGGAAAGAATCTGCCTGCCAGTGCAGGAGAGGTGGGTTTGATCCCTGGGTTGGGAAGATTCTGCTAGAGAAGGAAATGGCAACCCACTGCAGTATTATTGCCTGGGAAATCCCACGGGACAGAGGAGCCTGGAGGGCTATAGTCCATGGGGTTGCAAAAGAGTTGGACTCGACTTAGCAACTAAACAACAACAAACAACTAGTTCCTAAGGTTGTGGTGAGAGAGACGTAACATTTTGTGGAGTACTGGTACAGAATGGCACTTAATAAATGGTAGCTGCTACAGAGATTTTTTTGCTTAGAAGCAGCTGTAAGCATCCACCCAGTGTTCTCCCTGGGGTATTCGAACCTGACACCTTTGTTGGGGCCGTGGGTGGGTGCCTCTCTTTGCCTGAAGCCTAATTGAGAATGGTAGGTTTGATTTGACTTGCCCTGGGGTCCAGACCCAGCTGGGGAAGCAAGGGCACAGAAGAGCTCTGGTTCTCTTTCTTGACTCTGGGGCCCACCCAGGAAGCTCAGACAGTCCCTGGAAAGCCTGGATTCACTGAGAAGACCCCTGCTGAAGACTAGGTGGGGGAGAATAACGGAGGGGGTGGGAAGGTAGTAGTCTCTCTTCCTTCCCTCAGAGCTTCTTTACTGAAAGGAGAAGCGGGTTTTCTCCCGCCTCCTTCCCTTCCTTGTTTCCCCGCCCCTTCTGCTTCGCCAACCACGGAGTGGAGCCTTTGCTGCGCCCTGTGAGGGCGGGAGCGTGCTGCACCCCGGAGCCAGAGCTGGGGCGGCTGAGCTGCTGCGAGCCCGGCCCCAGCCAAGTATAGCTGCCCGGGTGGAGCCTGGGTGTCGCGCGGCCGACCAGGCGTGGGAGAGGTGCGGCTCTGCGACAGAAACCGCAGGCAGAGATGCCGGGGCCGGCTCCCCCGACCAGGTAATGCTGGCCCACCCTGGGGGCATGCTCAGCTGGGCGGTGCTGGTGAAGGGGGACGACTCTGCTAGCTTCCGGGGAGTGGTGACGCGGGTCCGGTAGACTTAGGGTCTCTTTCCTTAAGAGACCCTAAGTAAGAGAATGGGTTTATGGTGGAATGCTCAAATGAGCCCACCCAGGGCTAGGCCAGGGCTGGAACCAGAGCCCTGGCTAGGGAAGACTCTGAAAGGGAAGCTGGTTTTGGGGAACTTGCTCTGCCTGAGGAGCCTTGCTCCTTTGCAAGCACCCTTCTGCTTGGCGGCTGGGGTGATGCTTCCCTCTGTTTTGGATTAACGGCTGTCCTGCCGTACTGAGGGGGCTTTTCCCTCCGGTGCTGAGGAGGGGCACTGTATTATAAATGACTTGTTAAGAGGTGGAGTGAACTGAGAGATGAGAGACCTGGGGTGAGGGGGAATTAGTCCTGCTTAGGCAGCCTTTGTGGGCCTCAGTTTCCTTATCTGTGCAGCGAAGGGCTTGACATTTTGTTTGTGACTGGCATTTTCAGACTGCCTGACTGCCTTTTTTTTTTTTTTTTTTCCAGACTGCCTTTTGGACAGGCAAGTTGGTAAAAGCCCTAGAGTAGACTGCAGAAATGTCCTCCTCAACACTGTAGGAGATAGGCAAGCTTGGGAAACAGATCTTGGTACCTTTTCTTCCAGCCAGTCTTTTGAATGGCATCTTATTGGGCTGCTCAGGACTCTGTGACTTCATGGACAAGGCAGAGGTTAAGAATGGTGATTTTTTAAGTATTGAGTGTAGGTATATTGGTTATAGGGAGACAGTTGGGAAGAAGCAGGTCAAGGTATATTAATAGTTTTTCTCCAAATTGGCCAGTTCTTTGATACTTGGGCATAAAACTGCTTTAAATGTAGCTATCGTCTCAGGAACTTCCTCCTTGGAATGTCGAGCTAATGACAGACCTTGAGACTGTGTAATGTCTTAATCATGATCATCTGGGACCAAGAAACACGTCAGGCTGATACTAACCTACCTTGATTATTTTGGACTGCCTTCTTCCCCAGTTTTTCTATGACTCTACTAACCTTATCTTCTCACCACTTTCCTTTCTACTTCCTACTCCTGATCATTTTTCCTGTCCTGTCCCCTACCCACCTTTTCTCCCATTCCCATTTTCTTTTTCCTGCTCCCCCTTCCTCTTATACTTTCCCTTTCTAGTTCTTTTTCCCCTCCATAGCCAGTTTTTCTCTTGAGTCCTTCTCTTCTTGGTTAGGCTTTCTTTTCCTTTTGGTTCAGCTTTCTCATTCTTGGCAGGTTACCGGTTTGCAGGGACTTCTGCTGTGGTGTTAGTGAAACCCAAACATCATTCCCTACCCAGCTCCCTTACTGTTGCTTTTCACCATGAATCTATCTTTCCCAAGCGCCAGTCTCTCCTTACTGCCTCTTTGCCTTGCTTTGGGCCCAACAGTAAGCAGTCTTTCTTCCTGGATTTGTCCCCCACCTTATTTCCCAGAGGCAGTATAAGAGTAAGCCAGATGGGAAGAGGAGGACTTAGGAACTGGGGTGGGAGGAGGGCAAGAGTTTTCTGGAGGCTCTAACTTCCTTTAGTGAGATGAGCAACTAAAGTGAAGTCGCTCAGTCATATCCGACTCTTTGTGACCCCATGGACTGTAGCCCACCAGGCTCCTCCGTCCATGGGATTTTCCAGGCAAAAGTACTGGAGTGGGTTGCTGTTTCCTTCTCTAGGGGATCTTCCTGATCCAGTGAACAAACCCGGGTCTCCTGCATTGTAGGCAGATGCTTTACCGTCTGAGCCACTAGGGAAATGGTGAGCAACTAGTAGACACACACAGACTCTTTAGCAGCTTAGAAGCTTTGCTGACCTGGAGGAAGGGAGGCAGACCTGTGAACCTAGGGAAGAAGAGGAGGATAGCAGGAGTGGGTTGGGGGGAGAGAAGGAGGAATCCTGAGGGGGAAGAAGAATGGTCTTTTGAAGAAGAGAGTGGCCAGGATAAGATAGGGGTTGTTTAGGGGTAGAGGTTGTTGTATTGGGAAACACTGTAGTCTGGGAAAGAGGACCGTATTCACTCATTTTCTTTCTCTTTGAAAACTAGCCTTTTGGGCCGATTTGTTTTCTCCTCAGCAAACTTTTTTTCAGGAGTGTCCTCAATGTGGGATAGTCAGAGGGAAAGCAGAGATAATGAGGCAAGATTGCTATTATACATATACTTACTGTCTAGACAATGTGTTTATGTACAAAAAGCTTTAAATATGATATCTTCATCCTTAAACCTTCTCTGAACCATCTATGTTAGTTATGGTACCAGGTGTTGGGGATGCAAAAATGGAAATTGAACTAAGTTGCTGCCTTCCAGTGCAAGTCTAAGAGTGGCTATCTGAAACCTCATGTGATAAGGATATGTGATGTAAGAGAAGCACAAGGAACTATAATAATGCAGAGGAGGGTACTTTTGATTCAGTAAGTGGCAGAGCTGGAGCCTAAACTCAGGTCTTCTCTAAAGGTGATATCTGTGCTTTTATTCCACATTATCTTCTGACTCTTGTGTGTACGTACAGTGTACAGAGGGTTTTCTTCTGTTTTCCTTTCTACCTATCTATGAACTAGACTCTAGGTGCTGCTGATATGAAAAAAGAACAGACTCCTGTGATAGGTCACTGTGCCATGACCAAACGCTCATTATTTTGGAAGGGAAACACACTTTTTCCTTGTTAACTTCTGGCTCTGGGCCACTTGGGGGACTTGATGCTGAGCTCCCTGTATGAGTCATTTGTGCTCTGCTCCCCTTCTGCACCCCTCCAGTTTCTTTTATTTTTTATTTATTTATTTATTTTTTTGCTGTTTTTCATTTATTTTTATTAGTTGGAGGCTAATTACTTTACAGTATTGTAGTGGTTTTTGCCATACATTGACATGAATCAGCCATGGATTTACATGTGTTCCCCATCCCGATCCCCCCTCCTGCCTTTCTCCCCATCCCATCCCTCTGGGTCTTCCCAGTGCCTCCAATTTCTTAATTCAATTTCTGGCAGACTATAGAGCCGAGAGACCAGATGGAGCTAGGTGAAGCATTTTATTTCCATTGGCCTCTGTAAAATAGGGATTTAATAACTCATAGGGTTGGTAAGGATCAAATGAAATAATAAATGTGTGAAAAGACTTTGTAAACTGTGAAGTGCTGCATAGATGTTACTGTGATTGTTCCTAAGTGTATTTTCAGCCATGAAAAATGCTCAGATGTTGCAGCCTGGAGGAAATGCCAAGGGTTGTTCACTGACTAGTTTAAAACTGAGCCTCAATCCTTAATAATGAAAGAAAGGGGCTAGAAAGAGGATGCTTTGCTTTAGAGACTGGTAATTGAGCCTGGTACTGAAAACTGAGGTTGAGAGGTTTAGTGTTTTCTTTTGTGTGCATGTGTGCTAAGTTGTTTCAGTCATGTCCGGCTCTTTGTAACCCTATAGATGGGAGCCCGCCAGGCTCCTCTGTCCAATGGATTCTCCAGGCACGAGTACTGGAGTGGGTTGCCAGGTCTTCCTCCAGGGGATCTTCTTGACTCAGGGATTGAACCCATGTCTCTTATGTCTCCTGCATTGGCAGGCAGGTTCTTTATCACTAGCACCACCTGAGAAACACAATGTTTACTTTAAGGTCAAACAAATGGTAGGTGGCGAGCATGAGGAGTATTTTAGTGATGCCTGTGCTATAGCCAAAAAAAAAAGAATAAAAGAAGGAAGGGGGAAAGGGATTAAAACTAAACTGACCTCAGTTCACCTACCAGGTACTTGGTTTTTAATCTTTCTAATATTCATATATAAAATAGATATTTATAAATATCTTGAGTTATAAAGTTTAAAATAATTATATATAAAAAAGAAAAGAATATATAGTAGAGACTTTATAGCTGTACTTAACTTTTGTCCTGCAAAAATACCTTTGAAGTTACCTTCTTAAGAAAGTCTTACCTGACTCCTAGGCTGTTAAGGGCTTCTATTTTTATTTTTTTTTCATTGAAGTGTAGTTGATTTTACAATGTTGTGTTAGTTTCGGGTGTACAGTGATGTAAATATATATATATATATATATATGTTTCAGATTCTTTTCCCTTATCAGTATTACAAAATACTGAGTCTAGTTCTAAGGGCCCCTTTTTTGGATTCATGTGCTTCCTCTTATCACTCATAGTGGCACTTACCATGTTGTACTCTCGTTGGGGTTTATGTATCTTTCTCTCCTGTTAGCATGTGAATATTTACTAGACAGAGAAGGTCTAGTAAATCTTCGTGTTTGCTGTTATTAAGCCCTATTTAATTTCTAAGTATACATTGATAAATACAACAGATGAAGTTTCTCCTTTGTGAAGCTTACTGTTTAGTGAGAGTGATGTATAATAAGTAAGCAAATATAATTAAAATTCATGTTAGATGTTGTAAAAAACAACCCAGAATTCCACTTGTTGAAATTAGCTTTAGGGTACTTATGCTGCTAAGTTGCTTCAGTCGTGTCCGACTCTGTGCGACCCCTTAGACAGCAGCCCACTAGGCTCCGCCGTCCCTGGGATTCTCCAGGCAAGAACCCTGGAGTGGGTTGCCATTTCCTTCTCCAATGCATGAAAGTGAAAAGTGAAAGTGAAGTCGCTCAGTCGTGTCCGACTCTTCGAGACCCATGGACTGCAGCCCACCAGGTTCCTCTGCCCACAGGATTTTCCAGGCAAGAGTACTGGAGTGGGTTGCCATTGCCTTCTCCGAGGGTACTTATGAGACATGCAGGCAAAATGTTTAAAGGAGTGGTCCCCAGCTCTTGGGCCCAAGTTAGTAACTGTGCCACACAGCAGGAGGCAAGCAAGTGAGACTTTGTCTGCCCCTCCCCATTACTTACATTGCCTGAATCATCGATTGCATTAGCATCTGAACTGAACCTCCCCATTCCCCCTGCTGCATTCCCTCCCTGTCTGTGGAAAAATAGTCTGCTGTGAAACCCGTCCCTGGCACCAAAAAGGTTGGAGACTGCTGATCTAACAGATAGTTATTGGTCTGAAAAAACTTTGGGACTAAAGATAAAAACTAGGGTATCATCAACATATAGATAATATGTTAAGTCATGGGAATGGATGAACATCTAGGACAGAGTGTAGCATGAGGAAAGGACCTTCCTAGCCTGGGACATGTGGAGGATAGCTAGTGAAGGAAGAGTCTACAAAGGAGATAGGAATGGACAGAAAGATAGAGGGAAAGTTAGGTGAATGTGCTTTCCCAGAAGCCAAAAAAAGTAGAGCATTTGAAAGAGAAGGGAACCAGTTATATTGAACACTGCTGGGAGGCTGAGTAAGATGAGGACAGAGTAGTGACCATTTGATTGGCAACGTGGAGATGATTGACAAGGAGGCTTGACAAGACTGCTTTTGGCCAAATAGTAGGGTGTTAGCTGGCAAACAGAAGGGGAGGAAGTGGAGGTAGTATAAGTAGACAGTTCTTTTGACAAGCTTTGTTATGAAGGGGAACAGAAATAAATAGTGTTTGGAGGAGTATGTGAGTGTCAAGGGATGTGTGTGTGTGTGTGTGTGTGTGTGTGTGTGTGTGTGTGTATCTTTGAATAGGAGATGCATAGCATGTTTATATTCACCCAGTATTCACCCACTCAGGCCAAAAATTTAGAGATCTTCTTGGTTTTTCCTTTTTTTCTCACATTGTATATGTAGTCTATAAATAAGTCATTTGGCTCTACCTTCAAAATGCTCTCTGCCTACTGCGATCTGTTTAAGCCACCCTCAGTTCTCATGTGAATTATTGTGATAACTTCTTAATTGTCTCTCTGCTTTTCCTCTGCTCCTCTGCAGACAGTACTCTGCAGCCACAGTGGTTTATTTAAAACATAAATTAGTTCTTGAGTGTCTTCTCACACTTGCTACAAAATCCAAATTTATTGTGGCCTGTAAGGTCCAGCATATTCTGGCCTCTGGCTACATCTCTACTCTTAAAACTCTTAACCACATTTCTCCTTGTTCACTCAACTTCTGTATTGCTGGCCTTTTTGCTATTCTGTATGCCCCAAATATTCTTATCTAGGACATTTGTGCTTACTGCTCCTTTTTCTTAAAATGCTTCCATATATTACTGTGATTTGCTGTTGCATTTCATCCGTGTCTTAAGTGTCTTTTCCTCAGAGAAGCCTGTCCTGATCATTATCGTTATGTACCACCCCATCCCTGTCCATTTATATTCACATGAACTGCTGTTTAATTTTCATTATGGACTTGACATTGTGTATTTACTTATTTATTTCTTCACTTCTCTTATTAGTCCATAAAGTCCATAAACACAGTGACTTTTTTCTATTCAGCTAGATTAGAATTGGTACAGTATAGATGCTAAATGAGTGTTAATATTTGCTGAACGACTGAATATGTGTGTGTGTGTGTGAGAGAGAGGGAGAGGTTAATGTAGCTGCTGAAGGAGAAGAACATTCCAGGTGAGATGGCGTACAAGTGCGGGAGCAGAGGGAGAAGAGAGGAGAGGATAACTTCTGATAAGAGAAGAGACACCTCCTTCATTGTATGGTACAGTGGGTGGTGTGGGTGCAGGGAAACATACAGGTTTAGGAGTAAGAAGATAGAGTTCTCCTGAGAAGATTTCTGTTTTCTCATTGAAAGTTGGATCACTGCCTGAGGGAAGGGGTGGATGAGAATCCCAATTGATGATTTGAGGCAAGGTAATCTTTTAAGTTGGAAGAGCATCATAATTTTCAAGCTAAAGCAGTTAACCAGGTAATGTTCTCTAGGATAATCAGCTCTTTTAGTATAGAGGCAGTTTGGAGACAGTTAAGCTCAACTATCCTGAAGCTGGGATTTTGCCACTTGAATTTTGGAAAGGAAGAGGAGGCAAGGGGGTAGATTGTTCTTGTTTTTGATCAGGATGGTTTAGTATATACATGTGCAGAGAAATTCTATTATAAGCTATCTTATTATCCTACAAATTTTACTGACAGTCAGTTGTCCAGTGTCCACAGTTAATATCTTAAGTCTCATTTTACTGATCTTTACCCTGGCATTAGCAGGGTAATATAACTATTGATACCACTATGCACTTTCGGCACATTATAGTGTATTTATTAGATGATAAATTCTAATTCTCCTTACTTTTTTCTTTTTTATTGTGGTAAATGCACATAATATAAAGTTTACCATCTTAATAATTTTGAAGTGTACCATTCAGTGGTGTTAAAATACATTATTGTACAACCATCACCACCATGGAACTTTCCTGGTAGCTCAGCCAGTAAAGAATCCACCTGCAACACAGGAGACCTAGGTTTGATTCCTGGGTCAGGAAGATGCCCTGGAGAAGGGATAAACTACCCATTCTAGTATCCTTGGGCTTCCCTGGTAGCTCAGACTGTAAAGAATCTGCCTGCAATGCGGGAGACCTGGGTTTGATCCCTGGGTTGGAAAGGTTCCCTGAAGGAGGGCATGGTGACCCACTCCAGTATCCTTGCCTGGAGAATCCCCATGGACTGAGAAATCCTGGTGGGCTACAGTCCGTGAGGTTGCAGAGACATGGCTGAGTGACGAAGCACAGCACAGCAAAGCATCACTACCCTCTATCCCCGTAACTCTTTTTATCTTGTAAGACTGAAACTCTATACCTGTTAAACAACAACTTCTCATTCTTCCCTTCCCCCAGCCCCTAGTCAACACCATTATACTTTCTGTCTTTATAATTGTGAGTACTCTAAGTACCTCATGTAAATGGAATTATACAATATTTGTCTTTTTGTGATTGACTTATTTTACTGAGCATAAAATCCTCGAGGTTCATCAGTGTTGTAGCATGTTGTAGAATTTCCTTCATTTTCTGAATAATATTCCATTCCATACCACATTTTGCTTATCCATTATCTGTCAATGAACACTTGAGTTGCTTCCACATTTTAACTATTGTGAATAATTCTCTTATGAACATGAGTGTACAGATAGCTCTTCCAAACTCAACTTTCAATATTTTTGGATATATACCCGAGAATTAGAATTGCTGAATCATATGGTAATTCAATAATAATTAAATTTTTTAAGGAACCATTTGCTCTACTATTTTCCATGGTGGCTATACCATCTTATATTTCTTCCAGCAATGCATAAAGGTTCCAGTTTTTCCACATCCTCATCAACACTTGTTATTTTCTGTTTTGTTTTGTTTTTTTGATAGTAGACATCCTAATGAATGTAAGGTGGTATCTCATTGTGGTTTTGGCTTGCATTTCCCTAAATATTAGTGATATTGAGCACCTTTTTATGTGCTTATTGGCTGTTCCTATATCTTCTTTGGAGAAATGTCTGTCCAGATCCTTAGCCCATATTTGAATTGGGTTGTTCATGTTTTGTTTTTGAGTTTTAGAGAGTTGATGGTTTTGATGTTTAAGTGATTTATGTTTAGGGAAAAAAGGATGTGATGCCAGTAGGGACTAACTGATAGTAGATTGAAGTTCAAAATAAAGTCTAGGAATGCTTTTGGAAGTCCTTGAACAGGTGAGCTGCGTGAATAGGTTTTGTTTGGATGATTCACTCTAGATATCAGTCAGTGAACGTTTTGGGAATAAAGTCTAGGCTGTGATCATGAGAATAATGGTTAACTTGGACTGTGTGCATGGTAAGTCGCTTCAGTTGTGTCTGACTCTTTGTGACCCTGTGGACTGTAGGCCTCCAGGCTCCCCTCTCCATGGGATTCTCTAAGCAAGGATACTGGAGTGGGTTGCCATCTTCTGCTCTAGGGGATCTTCCCGACCCAGGGATTGAACCCACGTCTCTTCTGTCTCCTGCATTGGAGATGCAGGTCAGGAATTTCCCAAGATGATAGAAGAGGATTATAAGACCTTTGGTGCTGATTTCTGCAAGTCATCTGCAGGGGTGATAGGAGTAAGAAAGATGTGTGGTATTATTGGTAGGGTGAGGGGAGGGTGAAGGTATAGGTCAGTGTAAGTTAAATCTTTGACTCCATCTCTCTGCTTTTTCCATTTTGCTTTACAGGTACAATTTTTTCCAAGTTTTCCAGGTACAGCCCTTTGTTCATTCTGTCTCAAGTTACAATTAGTGGAGAAAGTTTTTTTTTTTTTTTAATTAGTGGAAAAAGTATTTTTAAGAGAATCTGAATAACCAGGCTAGTTATGTCCTTTGCACTGTTTCATTGAGTGATCTTAGGTAAGTTGCATACCCCATGGGTTTCATAGAGGAATTATAAAATAAAAATTTTGAATTAGCTGACTTTATAAGATACTTCCAGCCCCTGTGTTTTTCTTCTCTAAACCAGGCTGCCTCAGTCAGTGAACCATTACTAGTCACCTAATTGGGCCAGGTCTGTGCTGTCTTGGGGACATAGACATTAATCGTATTTACTTTTGTTCCATGACTTGTTCATGGACTGGTGAGATTGATATCATGAAATACGGAACTTGCTGCACAGAATTATGTATAAAATGCTATTAAATTTGGGGCAAGGTAGAAATAGGAGGGCTGTGTGAAGGTTTTGTAGAGGAAGTGAGTCAAGCTGGGTGCTGAGGAATGAGTAGGAATTTTCTTGGCAGACAAGTTGGGACGTTTTAGGCAGAGAGAACAGTGTGGGCAAAGGCAAGAGCGTGAAATCAGATTGGGCTGGAATGAGAAGTTTAGAGATAAAAGACATGAAGCTGGTTAGATAATTGGAGATAACAGGTATTTATTGAATATCTATTTTGTGTCAGACAACCTGCTGGGGACTTTATATATGCTTTTATTTATTTTTAATATGTGCTTTTAAATTCTCATAACTCTGTGAAAAAGACAATCTTACTTGTATTTTACCAAAGAGGAAACTGGGGGTCAGAAATTAAAGTAGTTTTTCTATGCCCAGAAACAGCTTCCATTTTTCCTCCCTGCTATCTCAGCACTTGCTTTCTTGTTGCTAAACCAGTGCAAGTGACTGGAGATTGCATAGCGGGAATGTCTTTGACTTGTCAAAAGGACATCCCTCAGCAAATTCAAGACTGCAACATTCCAGGCTCCTGCCAAAGAAAACCTCCTGGCACGATTTAATTAAAAATCAGATTCTAACCAGGTGTCAAGGGCATGTACTCCCCAGTCTTGGGTGGAGTGCTGGTCATGCAAGTCTCAGCAGCTCTAAGTTGTTGGAACTGAAAAATGTGATTAATATATGAGATAGGTTTTATTTCCTTTTTCCTTTCCCATGTTCATTTAAATAATGGCCTGAGGTATTATTAGAGGTTATGTGGTCCATTCCTTTGCCTCTTGAGTGAACAGTAAGGGATGGTGCAGCGGAAAGAGAGCTGATTCTGTAGTTACACAGATTTCATTTCCGGTCCCTGACTCTGCTTCCCACTAGTTGTGTGACCCTGGTTGACTGGTGGCATCTCTGAGATTTTTCTTCTGATGTACTCATTATTTTATCCCCAGCACCTAACACAGCCTGACAAAAAGTAGGAGATAAATAAATGTTTGCATGAATGAATGAGGAAAAGAATATCAGCCAAACAGATTTCCAAGTTTTCTTGTAAATTCCACTAATGTTAGTAGGTATTAAAATATCAGACCTAAGTGATGTCTGAAACCCTATTTGTAAAGACGTTAGTCCAGGAGGTTCTATGGAGATGCTCTTAAAGAATTTTGGCAACTTCGTTTAGGCATTTAGAGGCCTCTCCTAAACTCCAAGTCCCATTGTGTGAACTCAAGGCACTACAGAGTCCTCAGTACAGACAAATAGCAGCTGGTCCCCTCCTCCAGACTATACCTCCTTTCTCATTGTCATCTCTCAGCCTTTTCTTAATCAACCATGTCATCTTTTATTTTTAACACGGAGCTTCATTGTACAGATCTAGAACTGCTTAGAAGGGACCGTTTTCTGACTAAGGCCGTATGTGTTACAGAAAATAAAAGGCCCTCTCTGATTGCCGTGTCCTATTTTTTCACCTTCATGTTGCATTCTTCAATGCCATACTCTCACGCTTATGTTATTCCTGTGGTCTGGAGTATACTTGCCATCATTGTTCTCTATCAAAATCATTCATTTATTTATTGTCTGTTTTCCTTGGTCAAGGTAATATTTCAGTGTCTGGGCCTATCCCAGACCAATTAAAATCAGAGTTCAAGCAGTGGTATCCACCCCTCCCTTCCTTTATTAGGAAAATCTGAAACATAGAGCAAAGTTGAAAGAATTTTATAGTGAATGCATATATAATCACCATATAGATTCTTATATCATTAATATTTTCATGATAACTTGCTTTATCACTTCCATTATATATTGACATGTATATTATATCACATCCCTATGGTCAACCATTAATGTATCTTATTTTTTAAAAATGCATTTCAAAGTAAATTGCGGGTACTAGCGTACTTCCTCTCTTAAGTACGTCATCTGGTATTTTAAAAGTCAAAGACTACTATCTGACCCATTTATTCTTTAAGCCCCTCCTCTTTTTTTTTTTTCTGGTTGCACTGCATAGCATGCAAGATCTTCGTTCCCTGACCAGGGTTCTAACCTAGCCTCCCTGCAGTAGAAGCACAGAGTCCTAACCACTGGACCACCAGGGAATTTCTCTAAGCCCCTACTCATTTATTTATCTCTATATCCCTGGTTTCTGTCATAGAACCTTATAAGTAAGTACACATTAAAAATTATTTATTTGAATTGTACTTGAATGAAGAACCTACAGCTGCAGTAAAAGGTATACATAACTTTCACTTGACTTATTTGAGGAACAGGAAATTATTTTGTCTTTTCTGTTGCTTACCTCATGGCAGACGTTTAGTAAATACCAATCTCAAGTCCAGCCTAAATGTGTTTATATATTTCTATATTTGCCACTTTCTAGATTTGACTGATCTAAATGTAAATCAGAAGTGGCGTAGTTCAGGTCAGTGAAGGTACAGAGGGGCTAGAATTACCTCAAGTATAGTTGGAAAATTCTTTGGCAGCGTGTCTGAAGACTTGGGTTCCAGTCCTCACCTTTAAATTTCTGTGTAGTCTTAGGCAATTTCTCTGTGTTTTTTGGACCTCTGTATTCTTACCTGTTATGTAAGGGGATCAGATTAGATGACCTTTAAGATTTTTTCTGGCTTTGATGTTATGGGTATCTTAAAATCTTTGATTATCTTGACTGTGTATTATACTAGTGGCTGTGGAATCCAGATGTGATAAAGTAGAAAGAAGTGGTTGTTGGTGAGCACATTCCTCTGAATCCCTGTCTGGTTTTATTTAGTATGTAAAATATATTTGCACATAGTGGCTACTTGAAAAGTGTTTTCTTTCCCTTTTTTCTACTTCAGCACTCTGTCTTTATGCTTTTTATAGCATGCTTGATTGAGGTTCCCAGGTGGTGCAGTGGTGAAGAATCTGCCTGCCAATGCAGGAGATGCAGGAGATGCAGGTTCGATCCTTTGGATGGGAAGATCCCCTGGAGTAGGAGATAATAACCGACTTCAGTATTCTTGCCTGGGAAATTCCATGGACAGCAGAACCTGGCGGACTACAGTTCCTGGAGTCATAAAATCAGACACAACTGAGCTTGCATGTTTTTATATGCTTTTTTACAGAAAAACAGACATAAATCACTTCCCCTCCTTGGTTGCCTCTTGACCCATATCTGTTGTGAGACTGCTCATGGGAAACAACAATTTGCAGCTCATAGGTATAGAGACTTCTATTAGAACTATAGCTAGTGAAAAGCAGAGCTAGGATTTAAATTTCATCTGATTTTAACTCCAGTCATCTTTTTACTCTATCACCCTGCCAGTGGCCCTTTTGAAACCTCACAGTGATCCTGCATTTATTATAGAGTCATTCAGTTGATTAATAATTAATACTTCAGTGTAATTAGTTGCTTATAAATTATTAGGCTCCCTGAGGCTCTGGAGCATTGGTAAAACATGGTCGTTCTGTCTTTCTCTCTGTCTGTCATCTATCCGACTCTTTGTGACCCCATGGACTGTAGCCTACCAGGCTTCTCCATCCATAGGATTTTCCAGGCAAGGGTACTGAAGTGGGTTGCTATTTCCTTCTCTAGGGGATCTTCCCGACCTGGGAATTGAACCCAGGTTTCCTGCATTGCAGGCAGATGCTTTACCCTCTGAGCCACCAGGGAAGCCCTGTCTATGATAGATAAGTGATGATATCTGAACTCTGATTCTTAATGTTGGCCTTGGGCTTAGCTTTATCTTGCAACTTGTCAGAAGGCATTGGCTTGTCATCTTCCCAAATCTTTGACCTGCAGAGATTGCTAGAGGACTTATAATATATTTGGTCATGATATTCAAGAATCAAGTGTAATTCTTTTTCCTCTCAGGATTGAAATTTTGTACTTGTTTTCCTATAAACAAAGTTTATGATAGTGTAGGTTATGACTACTGTGCTCTTTTCTGATGTTCTGATTATTGTGCTATGTATAGATGAACAAAATGACCTGTGAGTGGATCTATGAAGTGTAAAGAGAGTAAAAACATCTGGAGAAGCCATAGGAAAGGACTGGTTGGAAGGCTTCAGAGAATCTGGAAAGTAGTATAGAAATACTAAGTCCAAGTAAGTTCAAAGGGAAGGTTCAAGAAAGCACTAACTTGTGTTCTATGAGTATTGTTGAAAGTACTGGCAATGTTTAGCATTGAGAAAATAGATTTTGGGGGAGTCTTGAGAGATGATTTCAGGTACCTAAATTTCTATCTGAGTAAGAGGCAGTTGGCCTTTCTGAGTTTCCCTGAGATAGGATTTAGGAGTAATAGGTGCAAGTAATGTTTATTTGTTCATTTGTTGTTATTTTATTTGGTCACTTGTTTGTTCATTTGTTTACCAAATCTTTACTGATTACCTGTTCTGTGCCAGGACTGATATTGGGGATTGTGAAATGACTGAAGTATTCTTGAGTTTATAATCTTAAGTCTGCCAGGGCTGAGAATTGTAGGGAGAGGTAAATGTATAAACAGATAATTGCAATTCAATGTGAGAAGATAAAAACTTAATATAAATGAAAACTTTCTGAATGAGATCACTGAAGATAGAATAGGCTGACTTGTGAGACTGTAGATTTCTTATCATTGGAGGTTTTCAAGTAATGGGCTAGATGACATGGGCTGAAATGCTGTACAAAGGATCCAAAGGTTGTATTCCAACAATAGACTTTAGGTTTTAATAATTGAGAATATTTTGGAAAGTGGAGATCTACCACCAGGAATTTTCCAAACACAGTCTCTTCACTTCACTTCAGTCACTCAGTCATGTCCAACTCTTTGCGACCTCATGAACTGCAGCACGCCAGGCTTCCCTGTCCATCACTAACTCCTGGAGTCCACCCAAACCCATGTCCATTGAGTCGATGCCATCCAACCATCTCATTCTCTGTCGTCCCCTTCTTCTCCTGCCCTCAGTCTTTCCCAGCATCAGGGTCTTTTCAAATGAGTGAGCTCTTCGCGTCAGGTGGCCAAAGTATTGGAGTTTCAGCTTCAGCAAACACAGTGGAAGAACTGAAAAATGAAGAAAAGCATTATCAGAATGATTGAAGCCTTTCTTGGCATGTTCCTGGGGTGTGATCCTGAAAAGGAGTTATATTCAATGCAGCTTTTGGTTGAAGGACTTAAGAGGCAAAGAAGGGCCTGCTGAGGGTATCAGGTGGCTGCAGGGAGTGTAATTTTGGAACTGGCAGTCTGGAGTGGGAAGGTACACTTGAGAACTGAGCCGGTAGAAGTTCTCTTTGGGGGAGCTGAGGGACTTGCGTTGGGGTTTGGGAGGGAAAATGAAGACAGATCTGCAAAACAAAACTGGAAGAAATGGATAAAAAGTGCACCACCCAGAGAGTTGCTTTAGATTGACAAGATTGTCCTTGCTACTTGATTTCTTTTGTTCAAAAAGAGAAGTAAGGAGCAGTTGGTTTGCCAGAGGTAGGTCAGGATGAATTATATAAATAGATGAAGCTTGAATTTGGCCTTAAAAGATGAGTAAAGTTTTCATCAGTCAGAAGAGAGAAATCATCGACAAGAAGCATTAGGTGGTGGGGAAGTGGGATGGGGCAAGAGGAGGGTAAGAGACTACTTGACGAATTCAAGAGAACAGAGATTTCTGAAGTGTAATTTGACTGTAAGCTGTGTTTAGGTATGGTGGCTTAGTTTGTGAGGCAGTTCATTATCAGACTGTGAAGGACCTTAAAATTTCATCTGTACTGATCTCCTTAAGGCAAGCTATATATCTCTGTCAAAATTTTGATTAATAAAAATATTTATTGAATCCACTGTGAATCAGATATAGTAGACTCTTCTGGATTGCAAAGGTGACAAAATCGTGCCTAACCTTTGGATATCGTTCTGGATCCTGGTGAAGATAATTATAACATAACAGTGAAAATAAATGTGATAACCTGGAAGTATACCCATTGCCTTGGGAGTCTGAAAGAGGGAACCTTAACATCTTGAAGATGAGAACATTTAAAAAGGGCTTCTTAGATGAAATAGCAGTTGAAGGATGAGTGAATTTGAGGATAGGAAAGTTGGCATTCATTCTAAGCAGAGGGAACAGCATTTGCAAAGGAATGAAAGTGTGAAAGCAGCAGTATATTTAAAGAAGTTAGAGAAGTTGGGTATGGCTAGAATGTAAGGGGAATTAGAGAGAGTGGTAGTGGTGGGGAATGAAGCTGATGGGTAGAACTGGTTAAATAATGGAAGGGCCTTCAAAACAAGCTAAGGAACTTTAGCTTTTATTTTGGAATGTTACTGAAGGGTTTTGAGTAGAGTGTGAGTGTTTTAAGGTCATTGATGACATGTGGAGAAAGGTTTGGGGAAAAAATGGATGCGAGGGATCATTTAGCTCTGCATTTATTAGAAAATGTTAAAAAGACTACTATAGATTTTGTCCATTTGTTGTTGTTGTTCAGTTGCTAAGTTGTGTCTGATCTTTGCGACCCCATGGAGTGCAGCACACCAGGATTCCCTGTCCTTCACCATCTCCTGAAGTTTGCTCAGGTTCATGTCCATTGAGTCGGTTATCTAACCATTTTGTCCTTTATTGCCCCCTTCTTCTCCTGCCCTTAATCTTTCCCAGCATCAGGGTCTTTTCCAGTGAGTTGGCTCTTCTCATCAGGTGGCCAGAGTATTAGAGATTCAGCTTCTGCATCAGTCCTTCTGATAAATATTCAGGGTTGATTTCCTTCAGGATTAACTGGTTTGATCTATTTGCAGTCCAAAGGACTCAAGAGTCTTCTCCAGTACTATAATGCATTAATTTTGTCCATAGCATTGAAGTAATTGACTTTTAAAGCAGTGGTATTCAATTCTGGCAGTCACTGAGATCACTAAGTTTTAAAATTATAAAATTTTGGCCTTAATTATGGCCAGCCATACTAAATCAGAATTTATGGGGGTCAAACAAATACATTTGTATTTCTGAAAAGTTCTTGGTGATTATTATGCTTTTTTTTTTTAATAATTAGAAACTGTAGTTTCTAAAGCACTGTTGTATTTCACTCTAAGGAGCATACATTCTAAATGGTCATGGTTAAAGATATAATTTCCATTGTAGTATGAAAGAATAATGAAAAACTTTATTAACTCTGGATATATTTATATCTATTGTCAAGCCTACTTATTTAAGGTAATAACATCTATATTCATTAAAACTATTGATTCCATATGATGGGAATTTTTCCTGCTTTCTTTTAGATTTTATTCCTTCTATTTCTCAGAAGCATTAGAAATCGCCTGTAAATTCAGTGCTGTATGGGATAAGATGGTTGTGCGTTGATCATTGTGTATTTAGAACAAGGTCAAATTTTAGTGGAAGGAGATCCTGGAGAGATGATGATAAAGGTCACGGGTCAGCAAACTTTTCCTGTAAAGGACCATATAGCATATATTTTAGATTTGTGAACAACCTAAATACTTTAGGTCTGTTACAGCTACTCTGCTTTGCCATTGGAACATGAAAGAAGCCATAGAAAATAGGTAAATGAATGGATGTGACAGTGTTTCAGTAAAACCATTTACAAAGCCAGCAGTATTACTGACCTTTGATATAGTAATACAGTTCCTACCAGAGAAGGAATGATTTTTCTAAGGTAATGAAATTAAGGCTTGGCAGAGAACTCACTATGTGGAATTCTGTTGGTAATCTTCATGTGAATATATAAATGGAAACCAAGTGATTAAGGAATTTCTCTAAAGCCTGTACGTAGCACATGGATTCATACTCAGTTTAGCTAGGCCAAATTTCTGCCTTTTAAACCACATCATTATGGTTTTTTGTACTTTGGAATGCCTTAGGAGGATGAAGAGAAAAGCAAGAACCTTGTGAATTTTCAGCAGTGCTTAGGATTAAGTAGGTATTCCATCTTTGAGTATGGTGAATTAAATAAAATAGCAGTAGTCATGGAATGCAGTAGAAGGGCTTGAGGTGAGCCCTGGAGAAAGGGTTGTAAAATTTGGATTTTTCTAAAATTTCCAAAATGTATTTCCTTTTGGTCAAAAATAAGAGGTTTGTTCTTCTTTCTGATTCCAGTAGCTGCTGCTGGTGGTGACGATGTCAAATAACGGCCTAGACACTCAAGACAAACCTCCAGCCCCTCCGATGAGAAACACCAGCACTATGATTGGAGCTGGCAGCAAAGACTCTGGAACCCTAAACCACGGTTCCAAACCTCTGCCACCAAACCCAGAGGAAAAGAAAAAAAAGGACCGATTTTACCGAGCCATCTTACCTGGAGATAAAAGTACAGTATTTCATTTCTTTCTCATTGTTTGTATACTTACATTTTTTTTTTTTTTTTGGTAACCTGAATAAAATATTTGTTGTTTCTTTCACCTAATTTTCTTTTAATCCCCCTTTTTCTCATTAAATAGTTTCTTTGTCTTTTTTCCTGAAATGACTGAAGTCAAATAGAAAATAGACCCATTTTTATACTCTATTAATTATATCTGAGCCAAATTTGAGGGAAATAATTAATGCTGTTGCTAGATCTCAGTCAATCTGAATTTACTTACTTTTTGAGTTCATGACCTCACAAAATGTGAGAAATATTGAAATGTCTTCATTTGGAAATTTTTTCTCCCCAAACTAGTTTCATTTGGAAGGTCTTCTTTCCAGATTTTTTGATTGGTTCTTCTTTAGTCATATGTCCTAGACTTAAACCCAGATTTAGGGATTAAATATCAGTAAGAAAGACAAGTAATAGCTGAGGTAAAAAAAAAAAAGTAGGCCTCAACATGACTTCACTAAGAAGTAATGCTAGGGAATTCCCTGATTCCCTGCAGTCCAGTGGTTAAGGTGTGACACTTTCAGTTAAGGCTTGATACTTTCACTGGAGGCCTGGGTTCAATTCCAGGTAGGGGAACTAAGTTCCCACAAACCATGTAGTCCAACCAGGGCTCATTTCCTCTTTATGAACAAAGCTTTTAGAATAATCAGGACTTTAACAGTGTATCTAATGAAGTCACTGATATCCTATGAATAAGATAGTGAAATAGAGGGTTAGTTTGTCCACAAGAATAAATGACTTTGGTTTGACCACCCAGATATGTAAGTGGCTGTTGAAATGAAGTAAAGTTCTCAGCCATGTTTGTAGGGCTTGTTTCTTATGCCATCTTTCTTATGGCATGCTGAAAAAATTGCCCTTTTGTCTACAAATAGTTATCATGAGCTTCTCACTTAGGTAGCCCTGGTTCAGATCCTGGATTCATCACTTAATAGCTCTCTAACCTTAAGTATGTCCAGTTAAATCCTTTGACTTTTAGTTTCCTGTGTCTAGGAAAGGTTGGGATTTAAAATTTTTGTGCTTCACTAAGAAAGTGAAAAGATAACCCACAGAGTCGGAGAAAAAATTCCCAAATCATATATCTGATAAGGAACTTATAAAAAATACATAACGAATTACCCATATGACCTAGAAATGAAAAATTATGTCAACACAAAAACTTGTACATGGATACTTGTAGCAGCATTATTAATAATAGCCAAAAAGCAGGGGCAGCTCAAATATTCATTGAGGATGAATGGGTAAATAAAATGTTATATATCTATACAAAGAAATAATATTTGGTAACAAAGAAATGAAGCCCTGACCCATACTACAAGGTGGGTGAACCTTGAAAACTGGTGAAAGAAACCAGTCCCAAAGGACCACATATTATATAATTCTGTTTATATGAATTATTCAGGCAAACTCATAGATAAAAAATAAGAGTGTTGCCTAGGGTTGTAGGAGTTGGTGAATGGGATTAGGGAGTGATGGCTAAGAGGCGTGGAGTTTCTTTTTTTACTTTTTATTGGTGTATAGTTGCTTTACAATGTTGTGTTAGTTTCTCTTGTACACAAAGTGAATCAGCTAAAGATACACATATATCTCCTCGTTTTTGGATTTCCTTCCCATATAGGCCACCACAGAGCACTGAGTCGAGTTCTCTGTGCTATACAGTAGGTTCTCAGGGGTTTCCTTTTGGGTCACGAGAATGTTCTAAAATTGATTGTGGGGATGGTTCTCCAGCTCTGTGAACATATTGAGCCATTGAATTTAACACTTGGAGTGAATTTTATAGTATGTGAATTTTATCTCAGTAAAACTCTGTTAAAAAAAAACAACAGCTGATGGAGGCATTTAAACATCATTGGAACTGAGGAGATGACCTTATGTATTGAATTGGGAGGTAGAGATCTAGATATTGTTATAGTCTTGGTTCTCTCATAAATTGGCTACCTGGTTTGGGTCAGGTATTGGCTGTGAACTTAAGTGCCTTCATCTAAAATGTTACAGCTACACAGATATAGGGATCACATTAGTGATACCAGTGGGGAGAAGGAAGAGGGTTGTTATGGGATTATATGAAATCATGTGTGTGAAACCTTTGAAAATCATAAAGTGCTGTAGAATTTAAAGAATCTTTTACTCAATAAAAAGTAATTAAAAGATAAAAAATTGGTCAAACAAGTTGAAATACAGTCTCTTACAGTTTTGAAATCCTATAATTATGTAAATGAGATATAAATATGAAGTGGGATCAGGTTGTATATTATGAGAAACAAAACTAGGCCATTGTGAAGTACTTTGATCAGCAATAAAGCTGTAGATTGCAGAAGTTCTTCTAGAAATCCTTGTTGAGTAACCCTAGGCCAAATCTGTTCTGAAAATAAAACTCATAGCTCAAGATCAAAGCATAGAAGTTTTCTGTAAGTTCAAAGCGTAGAGGTAGAAAGCATATAGTTATGAGAAGTTCTTGTGAAATGATCTGGTGGCCTCTTTTTCACTCCCTAGTTTTGGATTTCCTATACATACCCTGAACGCATAGGTTTTACTCCTTTGCTTTAATACTTTGCTGTGCTGTGCTTAGTCATTCAGTCATGTTCACCTCTTTGTGACCCTTTGGATTGTAGCCCGCAAGGCTCCTCTGTCCATGGGGATTCTCCAGGCCAGAATACTGGAGTGGGTTGCCATACCCTTCTCCAGGGGATCTTCCCAACCCAGGGATCAAACCCAGGTCCCCTGCATTGCAGGCAGATTCTTTACTGTCTGAGCCACCGGGAAGCCCTATTAGATGGCTGTAATTAATGCATACATCAAAATGAAATAAATGAGTTTTTTTCCCTTTGTTTGTAAATTATATTCAGCTTGATTTCATTCAACCAATAGGTATTTGTTGACCTGATGCTTTGTGCTTGACTTAGCCCTAGAGGGATACATAGCAGTGTTGGCAGTCTTTGAAGTAGTATGCCCTTCATAAATTATTTGAGAATTTATACCTGCTACAGAGTAATGAGCTAGAATTGAGTTTAGAGAACCCGATTGAGTCCTACCTCTAACATTGATTAAATCTGTGATTTTTTTTTTTAAGTCCTTTTACCTGTTTATTTTAATCCCTGTATCCTTAACTGTAAGGTGGGAATAATTATAATTTCCAGTCATCCCATATTATGAGTAGGCTATTGTCATTTCATGTAGTGGATATCAAAGCATTTTTTAAACTGTAAAACATTACAGAAATATGAATTTTTTTAAAAGGGAAACCTCATTTCCTGTTTGATGTGGTATCTTTAACAATTCATTTTCAGTTGGAGAGGCTAAAGCTTAGAGAAAAGTAAATTTATCAAGGTCTTACAGCTGGAAGGTGGCAGGAATGAGTGTGAAACTAAATCTTTGTAAAGTATCTACCACGTCACAGAATACTATCTGTTAATTGTTCCCAACCCAGATTACACATCTGACTCTTAAATGGTTCTTTTTTGAAATTGATGCTTGGGTCCTACCCATACTTTTGGAGCCAGAATTTCCATAGGGGAGCCTGAAAGGCTATAGTCCATAGAGTTGCAAAAAGTTGGACACAACTGAAGCGACTGAGCAGGCACACAGTCTTTGGGTCTAAGGGGATTTGAAGAAGAGAAAGAAGAGTTCTTTGTGGGCTGCATTAGTGGTTGAGACTTGAGCTGGCAATGGGTAGAATGTCTGTAGTCATCACCTAATGCTTACCTCCAACATGGCTTTAGTGTGTGCCTGGAGGGATGCATAAATGATTGTGAGAAGATGTAATTGAGGGCCTGTGATAGGTGGCGCTGAGTTGCGGAATTCCATGTGGGAAAGTCTGGTTCCTGTGGTTAGGATCTGGAGCCTTTGGTTTATTCTAAGAAGTTCTTCAGCATTTAGTTTGGAATTTTTTTCTGGCTGCATTTTCACAACCAAAGTGGAATTCTCCAAGCTTGGGAAGAGTTTAGCTAAGTTAATTTTAAAACTGGACTACATCAGTGTTTATCTCTCCAAGTTTGGAGTGTTTTACTGCCTTGAGCTCAGATTAGCTCAGCTGAACCCATGAGAGGGGCTTCTTAAAAATAAATCTTAAAAAAAATAAAGTCAATGATTTGTGCTGGAACTTGGATAGCTGTACTGCAACTTGGGATTTTGCAATGTCAGCCTTATTTCCCATGCTACCAGGAAGTCAAATGGAATTAGCCAAAGATACGGTTAATATTAATATTAGGATGGATGGGGTTGTAGACTTCTTTTTCCACTTTATTTCTGTAAGTCTGTGATCTCTGGTTTCATGAAATCAGGTGATTCGTTCTTTTTCCTCAGTCACAATTTCTCTGTCTTAATGAGTGGGTGGGTAAATCCTACTCTGACACTTTGCTTTATTAATAATAATTCATGTTTGTAAAGCTCTTTAGCTTTTATAAAACACATGCATTCTCTTCACCTTAGTTGATCCTTAAAATAGTAATAGTAATAAATGCAGAAATAACAAATAGTACTAACACAATAGTAATAAGCATAACATTTGTTGTTATTTAGTTGCTTGGTTATGTCTGACTCTTTGCAACCCCATGGATTACAGCACACTAGGCTCCTCTGTCCTCCACTGTCTGCCAGAGTTTGCTCAGATTCATGTCCATTGAGTTGGTGATGCTATCTAACATCTCATCCTCTGCTGCCCTCTTCTCCTTTTGCCTTCAGTCTTTTCCATCATTGGGGTCTTTTCCAGTGAGTCAACTCTTTGCATCAGGTGGCCAAAGTATTGGAGCTTCAGCTTCAGTATCAGTCCATTCAATGACTTTTCAGGGTTGATTTCCTTTAGGATTGATTGGTTTGATCTCCTTGCTGTCCAGGGGACTCTCAAGAGTCTTCTCCAGCATTACAATTTGAGACCATCAGTTCTTTGGCTCACTTATTATATTAGGAGCTTTGATGGTTGTGAAATATACCAGTTTTTCATGGAGATAAATATTTCACTTTGTAGACAGCAAACTGAGGTAACTCAATTTAAATAACTTAACCAAGGTCTAGTTAGGAGTGGCTGATGTGAGATTGTAGCTCTTTTCTGTGATTCCAGGGACCTTTCTACTCTACAACTGTGATACTTTTGTGCTCAGAGAGTCAAGGACTTGCCCAAGGTCATATGACACATAGTTACATGGAGTTTGGCATTTGAAGTATTGTCCTGACTTCTGGACTGGCTCTTTAATTTTTCTAAGTCCTCCGACACCAATGTACTGTTTGAAGGCTCCCGTCCTATAGATGTTCAGACTAATGCCTTTGGTAGAACTGATTTGGTTAGTTCTTTTAACTCATTTTAAAACAAATTTGCATTTAATGACATCCATTCATATTCACTTAGTCTGCAATATAGGGAAAGCACAGTGCATGTAGAAGAAGCTCTGTTGGAGTTCAGGCCCTTGAGGTTATTACCATTGACCATCCCTGACTTTGTGACCTTTGGTGAGTTGCTCTACCTTTCTTCATCTCAATTATCTAACCTGTGAAAGTGAAAGTGAAATCGCTCAGTCGTGTCCGATTCTTTGTGACCGCATGGACTGTAGCCTACCTGGCTCCTCTGTCCGTGGAATTTTGCAGGCAAGAGTATTGGAGTGGGTTGCCATTTCCTTCTCCAGGGGATCTGCCCGACCCAGGGATCAAACCCGGGTCTCCCGCATTGCAGGTAGGCACTTTACCATCTGAGCCATGTGGGAAATCAACCTGTAGTATGGGTACATAATAATATTTATCTCTTAGAGTTGTTGAGTGGATTATTATTATTTTTAAAATATTTATTTATTTGTCTGCATTGGATCTTAGTTGTGGCATATAGGATCTAGTTCCCTGGCCAGCGAGGGGACCCGGGGCCTCTGCATTGGGAGCACAAAGTCTTAGCCACTGGACCACCGGGGAAGTCCCTGATTGGGTTATTAAAACTAAAGGTGCAAACTGAAGCTTTATTAACAGTTGGTAGTAATTTTGTGGCTATTATTGCTTGCTGTCATGGTTTTCTTTTGAAATCTGTGATTAACACCTAAAAGTTGTTTGAGATGTACAAAATAACAACTGTTAATGAGGTTCCTCCAAAAATGAATTGAAGAGTGGTCCTGGGAAAATACCTTTCTCTTCTTGTATGTAGGCTGTATTTCCAGTTGGTTTAGACAGAGCTATTGGAGGGGGCCACATTAAAAAATTTTGTGCACTAGGACTAAGCAGACCCAAGGAAAGGTTTCCCAAGAAGTTCTTAAGAGTTCTCTGTAATGTCAGAAGCAGAACTGTAAACTCTGGACGTGGGCCTAGCTCTCTGGGACACGTACTCAATATTTGAAGCTGAGGCCAAAATGATAAGCCTCTTGAAACTGCTAATCTCAGATATTCTTTATATGTTCAAGTGTTAAGTGATTTCATTTTCCAGGGTCTCTTTTCTACAGACTATTCATCCTGTGAACCACTCTCTTTGTTTCCATTACCAAGGTTCCTTTTGACATTCTGTGCCTGTGATGGGTATATTATATGGCATATTAATAACATATCATAGAAATAATATATAAAAATATTAGATCTGGAAAACAAAAAATCTAGGTAAAACATAAAAATAATGTAAAAGTGTTCTTCCCTACAATCTTTTAACTGACTAGATCAGGAGAAATTTAGGAACAGAAAGCAATTCTAAAGCCTTGCAACATGTCCAGTGCATTCTAGCTATGAGTAAGACAGATGGACTTAAGTCATAAATGAATGCTTAATTTGGGCCATAGCAAGCCCTTCCCTTTCACAAAGCATCTGCTTCTGAAAGGAAAATTGCCAAGTGTAAAAATAGCTTAAACCCTAGCAGTTGGAATGTAGGCAAGTGGTGCTCATTAAGATACTAAGGGAAGAACCTTTGGAATCAGACCTGGGTTCAAATTCATCTCTTACTAGCTGTATAAGCTTGAGCAAATTATTTAACTGCTTTTAAGTTTCCTCATCTGTAAAATGACTGTAGTAATAATATATCCCATAGGATTGTGACAATTAAGGAAAATATTCTAGTATCTTATATGTGGTTAGCTCTTATTTAATGTTATTTCTCCTCTTCATAACAGAGGAAGTTTTCTTGATGCAGCTTGAAATTGTTTAGAGGGGATAAAGTAGTAGAAAAGGGCCTTGGCTCTAAAGCCACATTTAAAAAAAATTAAATTACTTACATAACTGTAGACAAGTCCATATTTCAGTTTCATAGTGTCCAAATAAAAATTGATTCTCAGGATTGTGGTGATTATGTGAGATGATATATATGAAGTACCTATTAAAACTGTGGGATGCTGTGTCAGGAAGAGATGTAGTTACAGGGCTTTGAGAGTGCTGACCTTTCTGTTTTCATAGACATTTGGAATGTAGGAGCTGAAAGGGCACTTAAGATCATCTAGTTCATTTTCCACATTTTTCAGATGAGAAAACTGACAACCTGCACTATGTGGTATAGTAGAGGCAAAACTGGCCTGGATTTTTTAGACCTTTTTGTCCTCACCTTCCCTAGCTTCCCACTCGGCCAAAAGCTGCCTTTCTTTAGGGTTGTGTTGGGTCTATTGGAGGCATTAGGACTTCAGAATATCTTTTGGCCAGTGTATTAAGCTACCACAGAACAGGATTTTAAAACAGGATTGTGTACTTCAGGTCAGAGCTGGTAAAAATGAAGCATGCAGTCCTGCCCTGGAGAGAATTTGCATGTCTTAGGCAGATTCCTTAGATTCCTTGCCAGGTTGAGTTAGGTGTCTGATCATTTGTTCTTTCTTCACTCAGTGTCTGAACACCTGTTTTATGCCTGGCTTTTGCTAGCTGTTGGGGATTCATGGTAAGTTGGACATGATCCCTGCACTTAGAACTGAGTCTGCTTAGAAAAATAAACTCTGAAAGTAGGCAATAACTATCATGGATGTGGGAACAGAGGGGAAGGTGAACACCCCAGTGCAGGGATCAGAGAAGACTTCACAGAAGAGATGACCTTTAAGCTGAGACCTGACAAGGATAAAGGAAAGGGTTTGTGTGGTGGTGTGGCAAGGGAAGGGAAAGGGAAAGACAGGATTTATAGGCAAAGGGAGTAACTAGAGACAAAGTCAAGAGGTGTGGAAGAGCACATTATGTGCTAAAGGTGGACCATTACCACTGGTTCCGTGTATTTGGTGTAGACTGTATGAAACCTAAGTACAAGCATGCCTTGGAGATGCTGTGGGTTTAGTTCTGATTACCCCAATGGAGTGAGTGTCACAGTAAAAGGAGTCGTGTGAATTTTTCTGGTTTCCAAATGAATATAAAAGTTATGTTTACACTGTACTGTGGTCTATTAAGTGGACATTATTTTTAAATAAACAGTGTACATACCTTAATTGAAAAATATTTTAATCACTAAAATATGTTAATCATCATCTGGTAATGCAAGGTTGCCCAAATTATCAATTTGTAAAAAGTACTTCGTTACTGTGAAGTATAGTAACTCCAAGCATAGTGAAACAAGGTTTTCCTGTAGTGGGAGATAAAGTAGAGGATATGTCTGTAGAGCAGAGTTCTCAAAGCCTGAATGAAAATTTTTTCCAACCCAATATTTTATTAAAAAGCTTTTTTATTGGGGTTGGTTAACAATGCTGTGTTAGTTTTAGGTATATAGCAAAGTGAATCTGACATACATATACCCACTCTTTTTTGAATTCTTTTCCCATGTAGGCCATTATTGAGTATTGAGTAGAGTTCCCTGTGCTATACTGTAGGTCCTCATTATCTATTTTATATATAGTAGGAGTGACAGAATACAAAGGCTTTGGGGCTGGGAGGGAGCCCGAAGACCTCAGTCCTGGCCCCAGATCTGCTGCTAACTTGCTCTGTATCTTGGAAAGGCTACTTAACTTCTTGAAATTTCTGGTTTCTTCTGTCAAATGGGCACCAGTGTCACTATCCTACTTGTTACACAATTGCATTGAGGCTCCAATAGACTAGGTCTAGCTAATACCAAGACCTGAAATTCTTTTTGGTTGGGAGAGGGTTATATTCGTTTGCTAGAGCTGCTGCAACAAATTACCCCAAACACGGAGCTTAAACAAGAAATTTATTGTTTCAGTTTGGAGGCTGGAAGTCCAAGATGAAGGTGTTTGTAGGGTTGGTTCCTTCTGAGATCTGCGAGGAAAAATTTGTTAGGCTTGAAGAAGCACTGCTCTGATCTCTGCATTTATCTCCTGTGTGCATTTGTCTCCAAATATCCCCTATTTATAAGGACGTTGACAGGATTAGGGACTGAACCTACTCCAGTAATACCTAATCATATTTTAAATAATTATATCCGCAATGGCCCTGTTTCCAAATAAGATCATACTGTGAGGCACTGGGAGTTAGAATATATGAATTTGGGGGGAACACAAGAGTATGACAAGGACACAATAACTGTAAATATTGAAGCTTTTTGTGCCAGATCAGCAGACCTTCAGCGAACACCTACTTGATGCAGCACCCTTGATGATTACAGATATTTGGACTTAATGATTCTCTGAGGTCCTAGCCTAGGGAGGCAGCATAGAATAGTGGTTTAGAACTTAGGGCCTGGGCCAGGCTGCCTGGATTTGAGTCTGACTGCTGCCGTTACTAACCATTTGATCTTGGGCGAATAACTTAGTCTCTATGCTTCAGCATCTTTATCTGCAAAATAAGAATGATAGTACCTGGCTGATAATGTTGCTGTGAGGCCACAGTGAATATTATTACATATGGAGAACTTGAATTGATACATAAGATACAGAGATATATTTTACAGTGCAGGGCATATAGCCAATATTTTATAATAACTTTAAATGGAGGATAGTTTATAGAAATACTGAATCACCTGAAACTAATAATGTAAATCAATTATAATAGAAAAAAGTAACTTGAATCATTACACTTGATTAATTATTAGATACTCATTTTAAGAAACGGTTTCCAAATCTAAAATTCCATAATGTGGAGAACCTTAAAGTGATCTATAATCAAGAATCAAAAGGTTGAAGCAGGTTCTAGAAGCTCATAGAATGTAAGATGTCTGGGTTGGAAGGCTCTTTAGAGACCGTTTACTTGAGTCTTCTCATTTTGCAGATGGGGAAACCAGGGTTCAGAAAAAGGAGGTTAGTTGCCCTGAATCAACAAACTCATTAGTGGTAAAACCAGGACATTCTGATAAACGTTCTTTCTGCTCCTGGCTTACTTTAGTTCAATGAAAAAATTAAACCTTTAATCATGAATTGAGCATCTACTTCAATCTAAGTCTGGTTTTGGGCTCTGTAAATACACAGGTGAATTTGTATCATAGACCTTGTCCTTTAAAAGAGCTTAGAGCTCAACAAAAGAGCTAAATAAATAAAGATGTAGTAATATCCTTGCTTTTATCTCCTTTTTCTTGTTTCTCTTGCAGCAAATAAAAAGAAGGAGAAGGAACGGCCAGAGATTTCTCTTCCTTCAGATTTTGAGCACACAATTCATGTTGGTTTTGATGCTGTCACAGGCGAGTTTACAGTAAGTTTTGGGTCACAGAAAGACGTTTGGTCTTTCAGAGTTCTGGCTATGCACTGTTAGATTTGATCTTTTCTAGACTTCCTGATACTTCTGTCTTTGCCTGAGACCCTTATTACTGTCGTCTCATGTTCTTGAGAGGACTGTTTCTGCACTTCCAGAATTGTACCAGAGAAGCCTTTGAATCTCCATTCCTTGAATAGACCTCGATTAAATGGCCTTTTGGCAGGGACTCTGTGCTGGGCATTGATGATCCAGAGACAAATCAGACAAGGTTCATGCTTTAAAGGAGGAATAGCCTGGTGAGGAGCAAACATCTCAAGAAGTTAACTGATACAGTAAGATGTATTGTAAGAGAGGCCTGTGAGAAGCTCTGAAGGCAGAGAAAGGAATGACTAAAATCTTTAGCTGCTATCAGTTATCAAAATTAGTTCTTTTAAAAAAGTTAAAAAAAATTGTTTTTATTTTATATTGGAGTATTGCTCCTTGGAAGGAAAGCTGTGACAAACCTAGATAGCTTATTAAAAAGCAGAGACATTACTTTGCCAACAAAGGTCTGTGTAGTCAAAGCTATGCTTTTTCCAGTAGTCATGTATAGATGTGAGAGTTGGACCATAAAGAAAGCTGAACACCAAAGAATTGATGCTCTTGAATTGTGGTGTCGGAGAAGATTCTTGAGAGTACCTGGGACTGCAGGGAGATCAAACCAGGCAATCCTAAAGGAAATCAATCCTGAATATTCATTGGAAGGACTGATGCTGAAGCTCCAATACTTCGGCCACCTGATCGAAGGGCTGACTCATTAGAAAAGACTCTGATGCTGGGAAAGATTGAAGGTAGGGGGAGAAGGGGATGACAGAGGATGAGATGGTTGGATGGCATCACCGACTGGATGGACATGAGTTTGAGCAAGCTCTGAGAATTGATGATGGACCGGGAAGCCTGGTGTGATACAGTCCATGGGGTTGCCAAGAGTCAAACTTGACTGAGTGACTGAACTGACTGATAGCCAATTAACAATGTTGTGAATTTCTGGTGGACAGCAGGGGTACTCAGTCATACATATACATGTATCCATTCTCCCCCACACTCCTTTTCCATCCAGACTGCCTCATAACATTGAGCAGACCTCCCTGTGCTATACAGTAGGACCTTGTTGGTTATCTGTTTTAAATACAGCAGTGTGTAGGTGGTGATCCCAAACTCCCTAACTATCCCTCCCCACCCCTTTCCCTCCATAACCATAAGTTTGTTCTCTGTGTGGGTCTGTTTCTGTTTTGTAAGCAAGTTTAGTTGTGTTACTTCTTTTCAGGTTCTGCATATAAGGGGTATCATATGATATTTCTCTGTTTGAGTTACTTCACTCGGTATAACAATCTGTATGTCCATCCATGTTGCTGCAAATGACATCATTTCATTCTTTCTTATGGCCGAGTAGTATTCCATTGTCTGTCTATACCACATTTTCTTTATCTATTCCTCTGTCAGATGTTTAGGTTGCTTCTGTTGGCTATTTCTTGGCTATTGTAAACAGTGCTACAATGAACACTGGAATACATGTATCCTTTCAGATCATATTTTTCTTCGGCTGTATGCCCAGGAGTGGGGTTGAAGGGTCATATGGTAGCTCTATTTTTAGTTTTTTAAACTAAACCTCCATACTGTTCTCCATAGTGGCTGTACCAATTTGCATTCTCACCAACAGTGTAGGAGGGTTCTCTTCTCTCCACACCATCTCCAGCCTTTATTGTTTGGGGGTTTTTTGATGATGGACATTCTGACTGGTGTGAGGTAATAGTCATTGTGGTTTTGATATGCATTTCTCTAATAATTAGTGGTGCTGAATTTGCACTACTATTGCATTACTATTGATTTCCCTTTTTACAGTTGTTAGAATTTGCCTTGTATATTGAGGTGCTCCTATGTTGGGTGCATATATGTTTGCAGTTTTTATATCTTCTTGGATTGATCCCTTGATCATTATGTAGTGCCCTTCTTTGTCTCTCATAACAGTCTTAGTTTTACAGTCTGTTCTGTCTAGTATGAGTATTGCTACTCCAGTTTTCTTTTTATTTTGATTTCCATGGAATACCGTCTTCCAACCCCTCACCTTCAGTCTGTATGTATCCCTAGTTCTAAAGTGAGCTCTTGTAGACAGCGTATATATGAGTCTTGTTTTTGTATCCACCCAGCCGGTCTTTGTGTTTTGGTTGGCACATATAATCTATTTGCATTTAGGGTAATTATCCATATGTATATTCCTATTGCCATTTCGTTAATTGTTCTGAGTTTGTTTCACAGGTCTTTATTCTTCCCTTTCTCCTTTGTTCTCTTGTGGTTTGATTACCATCTTTAGTGTTGTGTTTGGGTTGCTCTTTCTTTTGCTTATGTGTATTTATAGAGCCTACCTGCAATGCAGGAGACCCTGCTTCAAGCCCTGGGTCAGGAAGATCCCCTGGAGAAGGAAATGGCAACCCACTCCAGTATTCTTGCTTGGAGAATCCCATGGAGAGAGGAGCCTGGCAGGTTACAGTCCTTGGCATTGCAAAGAGTCGGATATGACTGAGTGACTAACACACAATGTAGTTTTTGGATTTGCTGCACCCTTGAGGTTTTGATATAACAATACATAATATATATGTTTTCTTTTTTAAAGTTGCTGGTCTCTTTCCCACCCAGAGGAGTTCCTTTAGCATTTGTTGCAAAGCGGGTCTGCTGGTGCTGAATTCTCTTACTTTTTGCTTGTCTTTAAATCTTTTGATTTCCATGTCAAATCTAAATGAGAGCCTCACTGGGTATAGTATTCTTGATTTTGCTCTGGTGGGCAGGGACTTTAATCTACTTGTCTGCTGATGGGTGGGACTGTGTTCCCTCCCTGTTAGTTGTTTGGCCTG
Organism: Odocoileus virginianus; assembly: GCF_023699985.2. Classification (NCBI taxonomy): domain Eukaryota; kingdom Metazoa; phylum Chordata; class Mammalia; order Artiodactyla; family Cervidae; genus Odocoileus; species Odocoileus virginianus. Next base: position 16,668,543 of record NC_069701.1, read on the forward strand.
AGGTGACCCAACCCTGGAGCTCTATGATAGGGCTATGGCAGTCTCCAGGAGGGCTCATGCCAATGGGTAGTGCTGCTGTCAGCGCCCTTGTCACTGGTGAGCCGCAGCCGCTGCTTGCTTCTTCAGGAGACTCTACAGCACTAGCAGATAGGTTTGGTTCATTCTCCTATGGGGTCTCTGCTCCTTTCCCCTGAGTCCTGTTGGGCTCAACGTTTTGTATGTGCTCTCCAAAAGTGGAGTGTGTTTCCCCTAGTTCTGTGGAAGTTGTATAGTCAAATCTCACTGGCCTTCAAAGTTAGATTCTCTGGGGATTCCTAGTGCCATTGCCAGACTCCTAGTCTGGGAAGCCTGACGTAGGGCTCAGAACCTTCACAACAGTGGCAGAACTTTTGTGTGGTATAATTGTTCTCCAGTTTGAGGGTCTCCCACCTGGTGGATATTGGATTTGGTTTTACAGTGATTGTGCCTGTCCTACGGTCTCATTGGGCCTATACCTTTGTCTTTGGATTTTTTTTTTTTTTTTTTTGGTGGGTTCCAGCAAACTAGCTAACTATTCAGCAGTTAGTTGTGAGTTTTGGAGGAGGAGGTGAGCACTTGTCCTTCTCCTTCCCCATCTTGAACCAATCTTCTACTCCACAGTGAGTTCTGAATTTGCTTCAGGGTCCCTGTGACTGTGCCTTGCTGACAGCCTTGCATATCTCTCTTACAGGGGATGCCGGAGCAATGGGCCCGCTTGCTTCAGACATCAAATATCACTAAGTCAGAGCAGAAGAAAAACCCGCAGGCTGTTCTGGATGTGTTGGAATTTTATAACTCAAAGAAGACCTCCAACAGCCAGAAGTACATGAGCTTTACAGGTATGGAGATTGTGTCCAGGACAGTCTAAGGGAAAAAAATGCTTTCATATTGGATGTCCATTGATGTGAAGGAAGAACATTATGGGAAGAGGAGAGATGGCACTTTCACTAAGATGGAATTTTGAAATTTGAGAGCTACGATGTTGGGTTTTTGCATTAAACTTGAGTCTTTACTCTAAAACTGCATGTTTCTAAAAAATACTGTGATATTATGTTTAAAAACATAGACTTTGTGCTAGAAAATCTGGATTCTGATACTGACTAGGTTTTAGTAATTACTTCATTTCTTTGAGCTTCAAAATGGGGATGTTATTTCCTATCTCAAGAGGTTGTAATGAGAATAAATGAGCTCATTGATGTGAAAATTCTTTGCAGGTTATAAAACAGCACCATGGAAATGTAGCAATTGTTATCATCATTGTTTTCAATATCAATAAGTTATGTGATAACACATTTAAGTAGGCAAGCCCAATTTCTTCCTCAAGGAACTAATTTTTATCAGTCAAATGAAAAAAGGCCAATAATAATAAATGTTCTTTAGATGTATTCTTTGTCTCTGTATAAAGGGCTCTGTTTTTCAGAATGTTTTTCATACCAGAATTGGGATTAGTGTCCAGGTCTCCTAATTCGTGGACTAGGAATTACCACTTGTCTCTAGTAACTCTTACTTGGAACACCTCCTTCCGTGGCAGAGAGAGTTTTTTTTTTTTCTTAAGCAAGTCCTAAGAAGGCCTGCATTTCTGAAAACTTGCCTTTTATATAGCATCTTAGAATTTTAGGGCAAGTAGTATCTTTAGTATATACCACTTCCGGTCTCCTCTTGTTCTGCAAACATTAGAGCCCCAAATGCCTTTCTATTGTGGCTAAATTAGTGGTCTCTTAACCACTGTTCTTAACTGAGTTCATTTCTTAATGCTGGTGTTACTGTTGTCTCTTTTAAAGGTCAGTGTTGTTGGGGAAAGTGAGAACCAGGATGAACTAACTGGTTTTGAAGGATGCTTTTCCCAGCAAGTATCTGGCTTGTAGCAAAGGGCACAGATGGTGAGGATGACAAACTGCAGCTTTGCTCATTCTGCATAGTGGTGCCCAGCAGAGCCTTATACATGTCCTTAGCATATTCCCTTCCTGATATCTGTCCCCACTGGATCTGTCTCACTTCTTTCATTGAGGGAGTGTTATTCCAAGGCAGTATTGGGTGTGAGAGATCGTGGGTAGGAAAGTTTTCTAGATTAGGGTTTGTGTTTTCAAGAGTTTGTCATGGAGATGTCAGATTAAGAGCTGGTTTTGAAAGCTGCAGAGCAGAGTCTTTGAAATAATCTCTTTTTATGTGTATGTGTGTAGATATGTACAAATACTGTTTATGTTTATGGAAGCAGCTCTGTGGGTTTCTGTATGTGTGGAATATAAAAAGTCCACTTTAAGTATATATGAGTGAATATGGGTATATGATATACACATTCAGGTAATTGTATGTTCCTGCATGTATGCATAAATGAATAACATTGAAGGATTTTTTGTCTTCTGTAAGTTGAAGACCAAAGCGGCTCCAGGCAAAACTGTGTATTTGTCATAGTTATTTTTTTATTGATGTGTAATTGATTTACAGTGTTGTGTTAGTTACTGCTCTACAGCAGAGTGATTCAGTTATACATTCACTCTATTTTAAAATATTCTTTTCCAGTATGGTTTATCATATGATATTTTTTCCTTTTTTAAAAACATCATTTATTAAAATTTAAATTGGAGGATAATTGCTTTAGTTCTCTGTATTATACAGTAGATCTCATTTTTTATGGCACAGTTATTTTAAATGTCCTATCTCTCATTTTCCTATTTCTTTTCTTCTCATACTATTCTCATTATTAATTATGACAACACTACTTCAGTTTGTATATGCTTGTCCATAAATTATCTCACTTTATTCTCATGATGACATTGAGAGACTGGCAGTACAGGTACTGTTACCCACATTTTGCATATACAGAGAAATTATTTAGGCTCAGGGGAAGTAAGTGATTTATTCATAGAGCCTTAACATATCAATTGAGTGATACACCAGTGATGTAAGTGTGTTTTCAACTTGGGTCTTTAAATCTTTTGCTATCTAAAAACAAAGCACAATTTTTCATGCCAATTTTTTGTTGTTTCCTGTTTTTTTAGCACTTTATTTTCTGTGCCAACTAATAGGTAATGTGATAAGCAAAATTTAGACTAGATTGACAACCTCAATCTGGTTTTAGAAAAGGCAGAGGAACCAGAGATCAAATTGCCAACATCCCGCTGGTTCATCGAAAAAACAAGAGAGATCCAGAAAAACATCTATTTCTGCTTTATTGACTATGCCAAAGCCTTTGACTGTGTGGATCACAATAAACTGTGAAAATTCTGAAAGAGATGGGAATACCAGACCACCTGACCTGCCTCTTGAAAAACCTGTATGCAGGTTAAGAAGCAACAGTTAGAACCAGACATTGACCAACAGACTGGTTCCAAATAGGAAAAGGAGTACATCAAGGCTGTATATTGTTACCGTGCTTATTTAACTTATATGCAGAGTACACAATGAGAAATGCTGGACTGGATGAAGCACAAGCTGGAATCAAGATTTCTGGGAGAAATATCAATAACCTCAGGTATGCAGATGACACTACCCTTATGGCAGAAAGTGAAGACAAACTAAAGAGCCTCTTGATGAAAGTGAAAGAGGAGAGTGAAACAGTTGGCTTAAAGCTCAACATTCAGAAAACAAAGATCATGGCATTCTATCTCATCAATTCACGGCAAATAGATGGAGAAACAGTAGGAACAGTGGCAGACTTTTATTTTTTTTTGTGGCTCCAAAATCACTGCAGATGGTGACTGCAGCCATGAAATTAAAAGACGCTTACTCATTGGAAGAAAAGTTATGAGCAACCTAGACAGCATATTAAAAAGCAGAGACATTACTTTGCCAACAAAGGTCTGTCTAGTTAAGGCTATCGTTTTTTCAGTAGTCATATATGGAAGTGAGAGTTGGACTATAAGAAAAGCTGAGCATCAAAGAATTGATGCTTTTGAACTGTGGTGTTGGAGAAGACTCTTGAGAGTCCGTTGGACTGGAAGGGGATCCAACCAGTCCATCCTAAAGGAGATCAGTCCTGAATATTCATTGGAAGGACTGATGTTGAAGCTGAAACTCCAATACTTTGGCCACCTGAAGCGAAGAGCTGACTCATTTGAAAAGACCGTGATGCTGGGAAAGATTGAAGGTGGGAGGAGAAGGGGGTGACAGAGGGTGAGATGATTGGACTGCATCACCAACTTGATGGACATGAGTTTGAGTAAACTCCGGGAGTTGGTGATGGACAGGGAGGCCTGGTGTGCAGTCCATGGGGTCGCAAAGAGTCGGACACGACTGAGTGACTGAACTGAACTGAACTGACAACCTCATGTTCTGGGTTTTAGCCCTCTTTGTCATGGATTTGTGGCATTTGATTTATGTAATCTTAAACCAGTTTCTTTTCCTCTGAATCTTTATTTAACTTGTAAAATGAAGAGATTGGAAGTGCTTTCTGCTGTGTCACTCTCTGCTATGAAATTTAATTTATATATATAGAAATTGTACATCTCATTTAGAAGGTGCAAACTTACTCTTCTTTTATACGATTGAGATATGTTTATTACCAGAATACCCAGTCCTCAAAAACACTAGTAGGATGGAAGGTTGGAGGTGGTTCAGTGAAGGCATAATATTCTACTTGGTATGGAATATGCTTTTGGACAAGAAAAACAAGTGAATTATGTTTAAGCTATATCCTGATTTGATTTCTCTGGGGTACAGCTTGCCATTCAGGGCTGGCTTTAAGAACATATTATCACAGTTTGTGGGTTCATAATTTGTCATAGGATCATAGGAGCTATACCTGACACTTTCATGTATGTGAGATCTTGGACATTATCTGGGCTTGTTTCTTGGTGAGGTAGATGTAGGATTTGATATAATATTTCTTCTCCTTAATTCCATTGGTGGTGAACTGATGAAATCGATTTCTTCTAGGACTTCTAGGAATTAAAGAATAAATCCAAACATAATACTTGGTGTTTAAACTTATTCTCTTGCTAGATCTCTGTTGGGTCTGTGTTTCATACTTTATCAAGTTTAAGATATCATTGATTATAAGATGCATTGTTATTTTACATACATGAAGAAGAAAGAAGCTGCCAATTAAATCATGAAATACCTTTGACTGTAGGGCACATCTTTGTTTCAGAAATGTTAATGTGAAAAAATATATATCTCAGAATTAATAAAATTTGGTGATATTGAGAGAGTTTAGATCTAGTGTCAGAAATAAGACCATACCTTTAATTATACTTGCCATGACTGTATTGTGCTAAGATGCTTAGTCATGTCCGACTCTTTACGACCCCATGGACTGTAGCCCATCAGGATCCTCTATCTATGGAGATTCTCCAGGTGAGAATTTTGAAGTGGGTAGCCTATCCTGTCTCCAGGGATCAAACCAGGGTCTCCTGCATTGCAGACAGATTCTTTACCAGCTGAACTACCCAGGAAGCTCTTTTCCTAAGGCTTGGTTTTTCTCTACTTGTGGGGAATAGACATGGATATAGAAGGATCCTTTCTAAAAGCTGAAGCTGCATGCTGATCATGATTTGTTATAGACATCTCAGGGTGATACCAGTTATGAACTCTTTCCTTTTCCCTTAGAATGGAGGAAATTTCCTTAATCACTGAGGCTTGGTAATGTGGATATAGTTCTAGCATAGTATTTAGAATTAAACCAGGATTCAAATCTTGACTCCTAATAACCTGTGTGTTTAATTTGTAGACAAATCACTTCACTGAATGTCAGTTTCCAAATTTATAAAAGTGGACATAATAATAGTACCCAGCTGTAGCAAGGATTAGAGGTGGTAATGTGTATAAAGTATTTAGCATGGTATTGGGACTGTAGTATCAGTAACACTGTTATTCTAAGCTTGGCAAGTATTTTACTGAATAGGCTTCCTAAGTCTCAAGAAAGAATTCACTGTAATTGTTTACTGACTGAATCACTTGTCTTTTTTCTTTTGCAGATAAATCAGCTGAGGATTATAATTCTTCTAACACTTTGGTAAGCCTTTATTTCCTCTATTCTGATATGGGCAGGCATGATTTTTAGCGATCAGGTCAGTGAGGTAGATGCGGAGTCTGGGCTGGTGGGCACTCATCTTGGTCACTCTCCCACCCTGGGCCTTAGAGTAAAGGAGTTGGAACTTAATAAGCAGTAGATATCCCTTCCAGATTTAATTTATTAATGCTCTAGAAATCTTAACCCTGGAACCAGAAGTACTGGCTACTAGACTCAGTTTTCAGTTTTAGCTTTGAATCTTAGGAAAGTCAATTTGCCTTTCTGAGCTTCAAATTTTTCCTCAGTAGAATGAGGACTGTACACTTTGCCTTACCTGGAGATGTCCTCAAATAGCTGCATTTAAAAGAGAATTTCTTCTTTTGGGTTAATTGGGTTTACAAAACCAGGATTAGGATTAATTGTTGAAGGGAGCAGATTCTATTAATTTAAGGTCATTCATTCTGTCCTCTGAAGTTGTAGTGAATGTCCTATCACTTGAAGGAATGTATAGAAGTCATTGATGACCTCATGGGTCCCTCTGACCTTCACAATTTACCAATTCCTTTTTCTAAAGCAGATTATGAGATGAGGTATTGATGTATTTGAAAGGGCCTTATAATGAGTAAGCTGTGGCTTATTACACTAGATTACTGCTGTTGCTTTATCTAGTGCTGTCTCTTGTGCAAAGTTGGTTATTTTATGTTGATTTACTAAACATTTGCAAAGCCGCTATTCTATGCCAGGTCCTCTGTGGAGAAATGACAGTATAGGGATGAATCAGACATGATCAAATTCCTGATCTCCCAGCCTTGTGAGTGTCATGAAGGTACCAACAGTTACAGTACAGGATGCTAAAACTGCATGAGGCCAGGAACTGTGTCTCACCCGTCAGTTGCAGGTTCCATGGCATGTGGCACATTATGATATAATACTGAATAAAATTATACTATGGCACGTACTGAATAAAAGATTGGATGTTTAAGGAAAGCTTCCTGAGAGTGAAGTCTGAACTGAATGCGTTAGTTATCTTGGGGAAGAATAATAAAGAGAAAAGTGTATTCCAGGCAGAGGATAAATAACATGTGCTAAGGCAAGAAGGTTCGTGAGGTTTGCTTGCACAGAGAACTGCAAGTGGTTTGTTATGATTGGAATGTGAAGTGTAGGCAGGTCAGATCATGTAGGAATTTTAACTTTTAAAGGTAATAACAAGCTATTGAAGGATCTTAAGTGGAGGAGTCATACATAATACTGAGTCACAATCCAAAAATCATGCTTCCAGCATTGGAGATTCATTTATTCTGAGTCATTTATATTGTAGTCAGTGATTTAAAAAAAAAGGTTCACATGTCCATTGCCAGTGGCATCCTGGGTCCTTTCATATTCATGATCCCTTTTAATCTTCACAGGAGTTTAATGAGACTGGTTAGTATCCTTGTATAATAGATGATAAAACTGAAATTGAGAAGGGTTATTGGCAATAGGTAACTGATTCCCAGTTCGTTTTGCTTTCCACTGATTCATTTTTTCATCAAATGGAAGAGATACAGTTAAAAGGTGGTGAAGAACTTGCTTATGTTAAGGTCCTTGGAAGTTTCTCCCCATTATTGAATTGTAAATTGTTGAAGAAGGGATGTTAACCAAAGCTGAACTCTACTTTGTGGCTCAAATGTCTTTATGCTTTTAAAGGAGGAGTAGCAGCTATTATTTATTGAGTAGCTAAGATGTGCCTGGCACTGTGTTAGTAACTTATATGGTGGTGGTTTTGTCGCTAAGTCATGTACAACTCTCATGACCCCATGGACTATAGCCTGCCAGGCTCCTCTTTCCATGGGATTCTCCAGGCAAGAACACTGGAGTGGGTTGCTGTTTCCTTCTCCAGAGGATCTTCCTAACCCAGGAATCAAACCTGGGTCTCTTGCATTGCAGGCAAATTCTTTATCACCTGGGCTATGAGAGAAGCCCAGTAACTTATGTATGTTAACATAATTAGTCCTCACAAACTAACCTTTTGAAGAAATTATCATCCCCATTTCACAGGTAGGAAACAGACTTTCCTGGAGACTCATAATTGTATTGTGATACAAGCAGATTAGAACTATGGTCTTCTGAGTCTCTGTCCTGGGTTTTTTTTCCCCACTGTGGCAGGGAACTGAGAAAGAAGATGTCAGAGAGGTCTTATAAAGGAGACTGCAGTAAAGCCTTTGGTCTGTTGTTCCTTAGTGAGGGGGAGGAGCCCTGGGGCTCATGCCATATGGCGGAGAGGATAACACCTGCTTTGTAAAAACCTGTACTGATTTTAGTATCTACAATTAAAACCACCAGATTGTCAAGGACATTTTCTCCCCAATTCAGAACATTATCCCTGTGGCTCAGTCCTTTTTATTTCCTTACTAGTTATATGTGGGGATATGGTTTGTCCTGTGGTAGCATGGCATCGTTTTCCATATTGGTTTCACACAGATCATGCCATTTGATGTTGGAAATATTTGAATGATATTGTAATCTCCATGACACAAGAAATTGGGACTCAGAGATTACATGACTTGCTTCCTATCCTTGAATGAATTAGTAGTAGAAACCAGTACAATATTAAGTTCTCCTCAGCATTCATTTGTACATTTAACCATAGATATTTATCTAGCACTTTCTTTGTGCTCAGGTATTGGTGATACAGAGGTAAAATTTTTGTGCTATCTTAGTCCTTGAGAAAAAATTAACAGAAGGATGAGGGCTGCAAGAGGAGTAATTCTGCTTGGTAGTACAGGATAGTTGACACAAGGTTCTTGGGCCCTCATAGTTTGTTCATTTAATAAACATAACCTTTAATGTTTCTTCTAGTTCTAAAAATTCTTTTATTTGTAGCTCATTGGTCTAAGATCCATCTCTCAGATTATTTAGCATTTTAGTGCCTGATCTCTCATTTATAAAATGATCACCTACTATGTTATAGGCTCCGTGAGTGCCCTGGAGTCAAGGATGAGTAAGGTCTTTGCTCTTGATCTCACAACTTAGTGAGGAATCAGAGCATGTAAACAAGGATTGATAACACAGTGTCAGGTAAGTAACACAGTGTCAGGTAAATGTAGGCAATGATACCAGCCAGAGAAAAGGGCAATCAATGCTTTCTTGTGTGAGGTAGCATGTACAACAGCCACATTGTTAAGGATCCATCATGTCAGGTGAAAGAACTTGGACTCTCCACTTGAGCTAAGGAAGTATTTTAGATGAGATCGGGCGCGTTCAGGGTGGTATGGCCGTAGACAAGGAAGTATTTTAAATAGGAAGTATTTTAAATAATGTAGTTAGATGTTTATTTTAGTCTAAACTACCATCTTAGAAAGGGCTTCCCTGGTGGCCCAGTGGTTAAGAATCTGCTTGCCAGTGCAGGAGATGTGGGTTTGGTCCTTGGGTCAGCAAGATCCACTGGAGAAGGAAATGGCAACCCACTACAGTATTCTTGCTGGGAAAATCCCGTGGATAGAGGAGCCTGGCAGGCTACACTCCATGGTGTCAGAAAGAGTTGGATACAACTGAACTACTGAAAAACAACAACCATTTTAAAAAGATACCTCTGTGTAGAGAGTTGAACTGTGAAGAAAGCTGAGTGCCAAAGAACTGATGAACTGTGGTGTTGGAGAAGACTCTTGAGAGTCCCTTGGACTGCAAGGAGATCCAACCAGTCCATCCTAAAGGAGATCAGTCCCGGGTGTTCATTGGAAGGACTGATGCTGAAGCTGAAACTCCAATACTTTGGCCACCTCATGCGAAGAGTTGACTCATTGGAAAAGACCCTGATGCTGGGAGGGATTGGGGGCAGGAGGAGAAGGGGACGACAGAGGATGAGATGGCTGGATAGCATCACCTACTCGATGATGTGAGTTGAGTAAATTCTGGGAGTTGGTGATGGACAGGGAGGCCTGGCGTGCTGTGATTCATGGGGTTGCAAAGAGTCGGACATGACTGAGCGACGACTGAACTGAACTGAGTGGGATGAATTCATATCTCTGTCTCTCTTGCCATGCTTAATTTCTTAAGTTCAGAAAAGACACATAAAAAGTAAATTCAAAACAATGCTTATTAATGAACCATTGTTGGAAATTCATGGAAGATAGAAAGCAGATAAGATTAGATTGACTGGAGCAGCAGAAAGTACAGCTGCTCTGTGTATGGGGAAGAGAAAAATCCTAGGAAAGTAAGAGTAGTTCCAGAGAAAATGGTGTGAGAGAATATATATAGAAAATAGGAAAGATTCCTGGGTCGTCTTGAAGAGTAAATTAATTTAAATTCTGTAATTGAAAAAGCAGGGGCAGCCTCCATGTTAAGTGAGCAAAAGGTATCAGAAGGTTGATCCTAAGCTTAAACCAGACACTTTTCTAAAGAAAGTACCCTGCCTCTTTGTAAATACCCATATCAGGAGAATGCCTGATACAGGTACAGGGGCCTGAGAGAGGAACAGAGCAAAACTGGAGTTAACTATAAATCTCTACAGCAGGTATAAAGTAGAGAAAAAGGAAAAGAAGCTCTGCAGTGGAAAAAAATACTTTAAATTTCTGGCATCCCAAGGATAAATTTCTTATGCCTTTGATAACTGGGAGAAGAGGAATCTCTACCATACATACTCTTCCGTGCTGATACACTCTGAAATGATACTTGTCAGTTACCACATCTGTATAACTCATATACAGACTGCATCAGACTGCCCATTCAGAGGAAGATACAGCAGAGAAGCACACTCACATGACTACAGTGGAAGCATATGCTAGGTGTATATACTGATTAATCACTGATAAATATGAGAGGAGAGCCAAGGATCTCCAGACTCTTGAGAGGAACAAACCCTTAAAGAGAAGGACCACGATAAAGAAATAAAACTGATCCCAGAGGAAATTGATAATTCAGGAAAGAAAATTAAAAAGAACTCTAATATTGGGTTGGCCAAAGAGTTCATTTGGGCTTTTCTGTAAGACGTTTCAAAAAACTGGAATGAACATCTTGGCCAACCCAATATATTCAAAGGTTTTATAGATATTGCATCTCCCAAAACATGCTGCAATCAGAGCAGTGGTTCCAAACCTTTTGGCTCCAGGGACCAGTTTTGTGGAAGACTATTTTTCCATGGATTAGGGGCAGGGGAGTGGGGATGGTTTGGGGATGATTCAAGTGTATTACATTTATTGTGCTATTGATAATCTATATTAGCAGTTACTCCCCAGCACTGGCATCATTGCCTTGACTCTACCTCTGATCAGGCATTAGATTCTCATAAGGAGCACACAGCCTAGATTCCTCATGTGTGCAGTTCACAATAGTGTTTGTGCTTCTATGAGAATCTAGTGCCGCTGCTAATTTGACAAGAGGTGGAGCTCAGGCAGTAATGCAAACAATGGAGAGCGGCTATAAATACAGATGAAGCTTTGCTCACTGGCTGGCTTGTTTGCTTGTCCACTGCTTACCTCCTGCTGTGTGGTCCGGTTCCTAACAGACCATTGACTGGTACTGGGCTGTGGCCCTGGCGTTGCGGACCCATGGATTACAGCAATCAGAAGATAAAAAAAAAAATCTGATTAAAGAAATAAATTTCCAAGGATTAAAAAATGCACATAAAGATGGATTAATGATATAAAACATAAAGACATATGGAAGGTAAAAGAATAAATGATATAAGACATTATTCAGTGAAATTCAGGAAGAACTAGAGGATTAAGACATTAAGGTAGAAAAAATAAAGGAATAATGGAAGAAAAATCTCTCAGCTAAAGAAAGGTATGAGTCTTCAGATGAAAGAGCCTACCAGTTACCAAGTCAGATAACTGTAAAGAGAATTAAGAATAAGGAGAAATATTTTAAAAGCTTTCAAAATAAAAACACAGCTAATGTGGCTCATTAGCAGTAGTGGTCAAAGGAGCAGTATTTTCAGAGGTAAGAGGAAAATTATTTAGAACCAAGAATTCTGTACCTAATAAAACTAGCTTTCAAGCACGAGGTTAACATAAAGGTATGTTTGAACATGTGATGATCTAGTTTACCATCCTCGGAAAGGCTAAACACTAAATAGTAACAATAATTACTTGTTGGGTAAATAAAATCCTTTATGATTATATAGTGAAAGTGACAAATAGATTCAAGGGATTAGATCTGATAGAATGCCTGAAGAACTATGGATGAAGGTTCATGACATTGTACAGGAGGCAGTGATCAAGACCATCGCCAAGAAAAAGAAGTGCAAAAAGGCAAAATGGTTGTCTGCAGAGGCCTTACAAATAGCTGAGTAAAGAAGAGAAGCTAAAGGCAAAGGAGAAAGGGAAAGCTATACCCATTTGAATGCACAGTTCCAAAGAATAGCAAGGAGAGATAAGAAAGCCTTCCTCAGTGATCAATGCAAAGAAATAGAGGAAAACAATAGAATGGAAAATACTAGAGATCTCTTGAAGAAAATTGGAGATACCAAGGGAACATTTCATGCAAAGATGGGCTCAATAAAGGACAGAAATGGTATGGACCTAACAGGAGCAGAAGATACTAAGAAGAGGTGGCAAGAATACACAGAACTATACAAAAAAGATCTTCATGACCCAGATAATCACGATGGTGTGATCACTCACACTCACCTAGAGCCAGACGTCCTGGAATGTGAAGTCAAGTGGGCCTTAGGAAGCATCACTATGAACAAAGCTAGTGGAAGTGATGGAACTCCAGTTGAGCTATTTCCAATCCTAAAAGATGATGCTGTGAAAGTGCTGCACTCAACATGCCAGCAAATTTGTAAAACTCAGCAGTGGCCACAGGACTGGAAAAGGTCAGTTTTCATTCCAGTCCCGAAGAAAGGCAATGCCAAAGAATGTTCAAATGACCACACAATTGCACTCCTCTCCCACGCTAACAAAGTAATGCTCAAAATTCTCCAAGCCAGGCTTCAACAGTACATGAACTGTGAACTCCCAGACGTTCAAGCTGGATTTAGAAAAGTCAGAGGAACCAGAGATCAAATTGCCAACTTCCATTGGATCATCAAAAAAGCAAGAGAGTTCCAGAAAAACATCTACTTTATTGACTAGACCAAAGCTTTTAACTATATAGATCACAGCAAACTGTGGAAAATTCTTCAAGAGATGGGACTACCAAACCACCTTATCTGTCTCCTGAGAAACCTGTATGCAGGTCAAGAAGCAACAGTTACAACTGGACATGGAACTACAGACTGGTTCCAAATTGGGAAAGGAGCATGTCAAGGCTATATATTGTCACCCTGCTCATTTAGCTTATATGCAGAGTACATCATGCAAAATGCTAGGCTGGATGAAGCACAAGCTGGAATCAAGATTGCTGGGAGAAATACCAATAACCTCAGATATGCAGATGACACCACCCTTATGGCAGAAAGTGGAGAACTAAAGAGCCTCTTGATGAAAGTGAAAGAAGAGAGTGAAAAAGTTGGCTTTAAACTCAACATTCAGAAAACTAAGACCATGGCATCTGGTCCCATCACTTCGTGGCAAATATATGGGGAAACAGTGTAAACATTGGCAGACTTTATTTTGGGGGGCTCCAAAATAACTATAGATGGTGACTTCAGCCATGAAATTAAAAGACAATTACTCCTTGGTAGAAAACCTATGACCAACCTAGGCAGCATATTAAAAAGCAGAGACATTACTTTGCTTAACAAAGGTCCGTCTAGTCCAAGCTATGGTTTCTCCAGTAGTTGTGTATGGATGTGAGAGTTGAACCATAAAGAAAGCTTAGCATGGAAGAATTGATGCTTTTGAACTGTGGAACTGGGGAAGACTCTTGAGAGTCCCTTGGATTGGAAGGAGATCCAACCAGTCCATCCTAACTGAAATCCGTCCTGAATATTCATTGGAAGGATTGATGCTGAAGATGAAACTCTAGTACTTTGGCCGCCTGATGCAAAGAACTGACTCATTTGAAAAGATCCTAATGCAGGGAAAGATTGAAGGCAGGAGGAGAAGGGGACAACAGAGGAGGAGATGGTTGGATGGCATCACTGACTCAATGGATATGAGTTTGAGTAAGCTCCAGGAGTTGGTGATGGACAGGGAACCCTGGCATGCTGCAGTCCATGGGGTTGCAAAGCCTTGGACACGACTGAATGACTAAACTGAACTGACCTGTTGGGTTGATGGTAATTAAGAATATTCACTTAAAAATTCTTTTTACCCAAGCATTAGATTGAAAAATCAGTTATGACTGAAATGCTAGTAACTAATAGTTGTCATTCTGGGGTTTTCCTTCACTGTTGTCTTTGAAATTTCTTTGCATTTCTGTGTTGGAATTTCTATTTCACTTGCAGTGCTTCCTCGTTTTTAGTTTGCTTCCTAGTTTGGTGGATCCCATCTTCCAGTAGCTTTGAGAAAGTAGGTGGGAAGTAAATACTTACTATCATTCAGGTCTCAAAATGGAGCACCTCTATTCTGCCTCCCATTTGATTGATATTTGGCTGAATATGGAATTCTTGCTTTAAAATAATTTTCCACCAGAATTTGGGAAGCATTGCAGTTTTGTCATCTAGTTTTCAGCATTAGCTATTCAATTTCTAAGGTGTTTTATTCCTGCCTCTTTGTACCTGACCTGTTTTTTATATGTTTTTCACTTGGGAGGCTTGTGACATTTTTTGTCACCATCACTTTGAAATTTCATAATTTCATCTTTATATTCACCTATTTATTTCATGAGCTTTGTGAACTCTTTCAACCTGGAAACTCAAGCTTTCAATTTTAGGAAATTTGCCTGAGTTGTTGATGATTTCATCCCCTCTTTTCTTTGTTTTCTCTTTTTGGAGCTCCTGTTTTTTTTTTTTAAGACTTGCTGGACTAATTCTCTGATTTTTTAAAACATTTACTCTATTTTTCTTGCCTTAATTTTGCAGCATAGATGTGTAGATTGGTTTTCAAATTTGCCTACCAACAACTTGAGATTTGGTTTTCTTAACAGTTACTTCTCATCTATTTGTCTTTGCCTCCTTTGCTAATCCTGCCTCCTTTCCTGTTTTCCCCAACCTTCTGGGTTTAATGGCTTTAACAGGCCATTATTTATTATAGTTCTAATGAGATTTTAAGAAATAGATGCCTATGTTCAATCTGCCATCTTTATCAGGCATTCCTGAGGAATTTTTGCTGTTAACTCCTTACATATCTGTATTATATAAAATGTAAGATAAGAACCTGCTGGTTAACTTAAAATTTTTTACTTTTAAAAGGTAGCATTATTGACTGTTATTTATGTACCGTAAAATTCATCCATACTAGTTGAACTGTACAATTCAATGATTGTATTAAATTTATAGACTTGTGCAGCTGTCTCTATAATCTATTTTTGGAATATTCCCATCACCACAAAGAGTTCCTTAGTATTCTTTTACAGTTCATTCAAACTCCCATGTCCAACCCTAGGAAACCACTGATATTCTTCCTGTCTATGTAAACTTACATTTTCCAGACATTTTATGTAAATGGACTCATAGACCATGTAGTCTTTTGTGTCACTGGCAGTTTTTAAGTTATGTCCTGCACTGGAGATCCTGTTAGAATCTATGAGGATGCCAAATTTCCTTACTTAGTATGTCAAATGTGGTAAAGGCCACTCTCCCACACATAACTCTAGTATAATATTCAACTAAATAAGTTCCTTCACTTATCCCATGTTGTTCTGACATTCCTCTCTCCAGCGGCCTCAAATGGCAGCAGAAGGGGAATTGTCCATGCGTCTGTCTCCTGCATCAGATGGTGAGCTACTTTTAGGACTCACACCATCTTTTTCACCTTTGTACATTTATATCAAAAACATCCATCACAGTATCTTACTGAGCACAAAGTAGATGGTCTGAAAATATCTGAAACTGTTGAATTATATCAGTATCTACTAAAAGATCTCTATTGCTTTTCTGATTCTGTATTGTAATCATTTAATCTCAATCAAAAATCCATATCTCGCTATTTTATCTCTTGAATATGTGTTATAAACAGTAATGGTATGATCTTTTTGCCTGGACTTGCCCTGAAACCTGCCAGTCTTGGCCCAGCTTTGTTATAGTTTGCATGGGAAAATCAAGTTTCTGAGATTATAGCAGATTCAATTAGTGGTGCTGGTAAGGGTCATTCCAAGGCAAGGCAGAAGCTTAAGAAAACAGGTAGCATCTGATCTGGGGGAAATCTCATTGCTTCGTGAGACAAGGGTCTCCTGATGTTCTGTATCTACAGGTTGAGGTGAGGGTACCTGATAGCATAAGGGATGCAGTATGTTTTGGTAAAGAAGGAAAAGGAGAGGCAAAGACCTTTCAGAACTTCTATTTACTATATCAGAAAGGACTACAGAATTATAATGACAAACTTTGTAAAATTCTGAACTTTTGATCCTTTTCCTACATGTTATACTTTATCCTCTCTTCAGCACAGAGAGTAAAATTCATAGAAAAGAAAGAAATATGAGCTTATCTTCAGGGTTTGGTTTGGGGTGGGCAGGTAAAGAAGATGTCAGTTGGTTTCCCCATCCACAATTAGGCTTTGGGTGGGAAGGAAGCCCTCCAGGGACTGAAGGGGGAGTGGTAGCTAAAAGAAGAGAGGGGAGATGGCTGAGTTCCTGAGGTCGGCTACAATGGTGAAGAGCTTGGAGGCTGATGTGTGTTTCAGAAAGAGTGTCAGGAGAAGGTTTCTTCTGGGAGATTGGTAACCCTGTTAGTTTAAGTTCCATGTTGGCTTAACCTAATGAATCTGGCTTTTTTCACTGTGCAGAATGTGAAGGCAGTGTCTGAGACCCCCGCAGTGCCACCAGTTTCAGAAGATGAAGATGATGATGATGATGCTACCCCACCTCCAGTGATTGCTCCACGCCCAGAGCACACAAAATCTGTAAGTTTTTGTGATTTATTAGAGTTTGGAGGTGGGGAGTAAGGGATGGGTGCCAAGGTCTGGAAGTTTAATTCTCTGGTAGGGGTCCTTAGATTTTGGAGGTGGTGAAATAACCAAATTACCTTGATTGAAGGGTACTTTCTGTATGATTAAAGACAGGAAGTGGTGTATTTATTTATCATTGGTTTGCAGATAGTCCCAAAGTGTCCTAAATAGTTGGTCTTTGTACCAACTTAGCCTTACTTTCTTTACAGACAGGAAGATATACAGAATTAATGTTACTTAGTGTAGAAGTAACATAAATTGTTCCAGTCTCCTAGGAAGCAACAAATTAGCCTGCTGTAGATCTTTTCTTCTCTGTTAAATGTCCAGTGTTCAGGCTTTTAAGACATCATTGATAATACTGAAAGACTCAAGAGAATTTGTAAAAACATTAGTGCTATTAATATCCTGGACATCAGGAGTGCATTTTGATGCTGGATATTGGCAGTGATTTTTATTTAACTTCCTTTGAGGTTCTTGTATTTCATAATAGCCATGGTCCCTTTGCCCTCACTTTGCATAATCTGCATTTTACATGATTTAGCATCACTGAGCACTGATGTATCATTAGATGATACTCTACTAGTGTTTCTTTGTTTGGACTTTTTATTATGACAAGAATTTCAGAATGAAAGAATGATTTAAAACTTAAACTCTGTGGTAATATAAAAAAGATTGTCTCTGACCTAGAGAATTCATGGAAGTATTCAAGCAGATGTTGGTTGACTGAGTATGGGAGATGCTGTGGAGGCAATTCAAGGGGATTGTGACATTTTAGAATTATAATTTATAAGCAGAATCTGTAGAATCACTGCTTGTGTAGGTTACAAAGTCACTTTAAGGAAAATGAGCTTCAGAATCAGAGAGTTGTCCAGAGATGTCACATTGGAAAGGTTTTTCTTGATTTGCAAGCATGTTCATTTAAAAAAATTTTCCCATTAAACCATGAATTCATTAGAAGTAGAGGAAATATATATGTGTGTCTGTGTATGTATATGTAGAGGATATATATGTGTGTCTGTGTAGGTAAATGTGTGTGTATATATATACACACACACATAACACACACATATGTGTGTGTTTGCAGTGCTTAACATAGTTCTTGAAAGGTTTTAGAAAGGCAGTATTGAATGAACTGATAAATTTGATCTTCATAGTATTCCTTTCTAAAAAGATAATGTTAATTCCTAATTTGTAGAAGAAGTTGAGATTTGGAGAGGTAAATTGATCTATACAAAGTCTCTAAGCAAAATAGCCAAAACTGAAAGCCGGTGATTGACCCCAGGTCCAGGTTATATTCCAGCATAGCACAGTGGCCTTTTTTATATGAGCAGATCTGTGTTGGGAACCAGAAAAAGAGAATGTTAGAGAGGGAAAAGGCAGGGTTCTTCCCCCCAAGGAGCCATGTCAAAACTAAAGGAGGACAAGGCATGAAATTCATGTTTAGGTGCCAGGGATATAGTTTGTTTACATGTACAAGAAATTCAAAAGAGCAAAATGGCTGTCTGAGGAGGCCTTACAAATAACTGTGAAAAGAAGGGAAGTGAAAAGCAAAGGAGAAAAGGAAAGATATTCCTGTTTAAATGCAGAGTTTCAAAGAATAGCAAGGAGCGATAAGTAAGCCTTCCTCAGTGATCAATGCAAAGAAATAGAGGAAAACAATAGAATGGGAAAGACTAGAGATCTCGTCAAAAAAATCAGAGATACCAGGGGAACATTTCATGCAAAGATGGGCACAATAAAGGACAGAAATGGTATGGATCTAACAGAAGCAGAAGATATTAAGAAGAGGTGGCAAGAATACACAGAAGAACTGTACAAAAAAGATCTTCATGACCCAGATAATCACAGACATCCTGGAATGTGAAGTCAAGTGGACCTTAGGAAGCATCACTGTGAACAGCGCTAGTGGAGGTGATGGAATTCCAGTTAAGCTATTTCAAATCCTGGAAGGTGATGCTGTGAAAGTGCTGCACTCAATATGCCAGCAAATTTGTAAAACTCAGCAGTGGCCGCAGGACTGGAAAAGGTCAGTTTTCATTCCAATCCCAAACAAAGGCAATGCCAAAGAATGCTCAAACTACTGCACAGTTGTACTCATCTCACACGCCAGTAAAGTAATGTTTAAAATTTTCTAAGCCAGGCTTCAGCAATGCATGAACCATAAACTTCCAGATGTTCAAGGTGGATTTAGAAAAGGCAGAGGAACAAGAGATCAAATTGCCAACATCCCGCTGGTTCATCGAAAAAGCAAGAGAGTTCCAGAAAAACATCTATTTCTGCTTTATTGACTATGCCAAAGCCTTTGACTGTGTGGATCACAATAAATCGTGGAAAATTCTGAAAGAGATGGGAATACCAGACCACCTGACCTGCCTCTTGAGAAACCTGTATGCAGGTCAGGAAGCAACAGTTAGAACTGGACATGGAACAACAGACTGGTTCCAAATAGGAAAAGGAGTACGTCAAGGCTGTATATTGTCACCCTGCTTGTTTAACTTATATGCAGAGTACATCATGAGAAACACTGGGCTGGATGAAGCACAAGCTGGAATCAAGATTGCCAGGAGAAATATCAGTAACCTCTGATATGCAGATGATACCACCCTTATGGCAGAAAATGAAGAACTAAAGAGCCTCTTGATGAAAGTGAAAGAGGAGAGTGAAACAGTTGGCTTAAAGCTCAACATTCAGAAAACAAAAATCATGGTATCCAGTTCCATCACTTCATGGCAAATAGATGGGGAAACAGTGGAAACTGTGGCTGACTTTATTTTTCTGGGCTCCAAAATCACTGCTGATGGTGATTGCAGCCATGAAATTAAAAGACGCTTACTCATTGGAAGAAAAGTTATGAGCAACCTAGACAGCATATTAAAAAGCAGAGACATTACTTTGTCCACAAAGGTCCATCTAGTCAAGACTATGGTTTTTCCAATGGTTATGTGTGGATGTGAGAGTTGGACTATAAAGAAAGCTGAGTGCTGAAGAATTGATGCTTTTGAACTGTGGTGCTGGAGAAGACTCGAGAGTCCCTTGGACTGCAAGGAGATCCAACCAGTCCATCCTAAAGGAGATCAGTCCTGGGTGTTCATTGGTAGGAGTGATTTTGAGGCTGCAACTCCAGTACTTTGGTCACCTGATGCGGAGAGCCGACTCAGTTGAATGAAAAGACCCTGATGCTGGGAAAGATTGAAGGCAGGAGGAGAAGGGGACGACAGAGGATGAGAAGGTTGGATGGCATCATCTACTCAATGGACATGGGTTTGGGTGGACTCTGGGAATTGGTGATGGACAGGGAGGCCTGGCATGCTGCGGTTCATGGGTTCACAAAGAGTCAGACACGACTGAATGACTGACCTGACAAGAATAGAATATTAAGAAATCACTATCCTGGAGTGATATAGCAATATCCTGCTATTTCTATTAGCACTAAGTTAGTGGAATGTTCTCTTCCATTTCTGCCTATTATAACCATGTCCATCCTTCAAGATCCAGCTGAAGAACCCCATTTATTTGTTCAGTGATTCATGAAACTTTTACCTGAATGCTTACTTTTTGTTAGAAGACTGGTTAGATATAGATGTGCAGTGATGAACGACACAGATTCTCTATCTTCATAGAGCTTTTAGACTAACCCAAAAATTTTTGTGATGTTTTTCTGAAAAAAGTGATAAATGCCTTGAAGCATCTCTTGCGGAAGGGTGGTAGAACATGTAATCACTTCTTCTGAACCTCAGTAGTATATAGATTGTTCTTTTTTTCTGATATTTGTCCTTTTCTGCCTTGCAGTTAGGACTTTCTCCAAGACTTCCTTCACAGAAATAGTGGATGGGGCAGCATTTTGTACAGCAAGGCAGAGAACAGATTCTCATTAAATGCTTATTAAGTAAATCAATGGATAGGTAGTATAATAATATTAGCTGAAATTTGAAAGCTTAATGTCTCCTGAATGTGATGCTGCTTATTTCACCCATTAATTAGTTTATTTATGGTTTATTAGCAACTCTATAAGTATCACTAACATCGCTATTTTACAGACAAGGAAACTAAAGCATAGAAAAGTTAAGTAATCTGCCCAAAGTCATACAAATGGTAAGAATAAGATTTGGAATTTAAGTCCAGGCAGGCAGGTTCCAGAGTCTGTAATCTAAATAACTATATCCTATGGCCTCTTAAAGAAGAACAATTGCAGTTTTTTTCTCTGTGAGCATTCAGGATTTAAAGAGGGAGTAACTCAAATGAAGGTAATATTCAGTGTTGTGTTAGCAGTGAAAAGTACTGTAGGAATACAGGATATTCATTTCAGCTTGGGAAAAAACAGAATATTACAGATGAAGGGGTTTCCCATCTAATGATAGGGTGTCCTTTAAACTCTTTATAGTGAGAGTTGTGTAGCTTCTATTGATTATCTTAAGTGCTCAGACTCTCACTAACCCTTATTGTAAAAAGTTGAGAGCAAGGAAGATCATTCCATTCTCAAAGCCTGGGCGTAGAGGAAAAGTATCATAGATTTTGACCTAGGAGAAGAGATCAGTTTACTGAGATTTGTTCTTCTTTGGATGTTCTAACACATAAATCTAAGAGAGACTGGCCTCACCAAATGTTTGCACCAACAATGCAGGTATACACACGGTCTGTGATTGAACCACTTCCTATTACTCCAACTCGGGATGTGGCTACATCTCCCATTTCACCTACTGAGAATAGTATCACTCCACCTGATGCTCTGACCCGGAATACTGAGAAGCAGAAGAAGAAGCCTAAGATGTCCGATGAGGAGATCTTGGAGAAATTACGTAAGCACTTAGTAGGTTTTTTAATTTCCCTCTGGTATGTGACTGGTTGAGCACAAAGAGCATTCTGTTGCTATAAAGATCTAGGTCCTATGCTAGGTGTATGTCAGTGGAGGCTGTGCTTTATATCTTGCCAGACTGTGCCTCTTTTCATCTGTCCCTACAGCTACATCCTCTGTCTCACCAGCCCTGATTAGATGCTGCATTAGGATGGGAATGTGATGAGAGAGTATGTGAATAGCACACTTCAGAGGCTGGGAAGCACTTGGAATCCATAAGCCATGGAATCACAGGCATGGCTTATGGAGATGACAAATAGCTTTTACTTATGATATAATCTGAAAGGTTATGTTGAGAAAGACTGAGGCCTTGTCTAAACCTGGTGAGGAAGGGTGCTATGTTGATTATTGATGTTTCTGTTGGCAGAAGACGGATCTGCCATTTGGTTGTATGAAAAGAAGGAAGGGAAACTAATGTTTTGTGAGCCTGCAATACGTACTAAATGAACATTTATTCCTCATTTTAGGGCTGTGAAGACAGACATTATAATCCTTATTTTTTTCAGTTATTTGAGTCTAGGAATGCTAATACTCTGCAAAAATTTATGCAGCCAAAAACTGACAGATATGGGATTAGCATGCAGCTTGTGCTCCTGTAATCAGAGCATGCTATTTCTTGCAGTCAGGTGGGAACTCCATTTTGCTTTCTTTAGTGATGAGAAGTATTAGGGCAGCTTGTTTCTCTTTTTCAGTAATCTGCAGGAGAATTCATATGAGAAGAAAGGAATGGGTTGGCCTGTAGGCTTGAAAAAATCATCTGACAAGGCTTTTGATTTATTCTTCTAAGGAGGATTTGATGTGACTGATCTGGCAAAGTCTGCCCACTGGCATTGCTTTCTAAAGCTGAGGTTTCTGATTCCTCAGCTTAGCGGCTTTTGATTTCATCCTGATAATTCTTATTTGACTTTTAAAAAATTTTCACTCTTTCCGAAGTTGCCCTTGCCCAGTGTTAGTTGCTCAGTCATATCCAACTTTTTGCAATCCCATGGACCGTAGCCCAGCAGACTCTTCTGTTCATTCTCCAGGGAAGAGTATGGAGTGAGTAGCCATTCCCTTCTCCATGGGATCTTCCTGCCCCCAGGATGGGACCCTAGTCTTCAGCATTGCAGGTGGATTTCTTTAATGTCTGAGCCACCAGGGAAGCCTCACCCTTATCCAGAGCCCTTATGAGATGATGAAATAAGAAAAGCCACTTACCTTGGCATCTATATACTCTTGTATGTATTCTTTTTCTCTGAATCAGATTTTTTTTTTAGAAACAGCAATACTTAGAACATAGAATTATGCAAAAACAGATCAGCCTGAGAGTTAAGGACCCTTGGGTTGAAGCCCTAGCACAGTCATTAACTTGGGTCTTGGGCAATTTTCTACTGTTCCCTGGCCCTCCTTTTTCTCATCTTTTAAATAGGAATGTTAATACCTGTCTCATTTGTAAATCAAATGAGATAATGTATTTGAAGAGTATCAAATCCTAGTAATTGATATTATTGGAAAGTGCTTTGGACTGGGAGACCAAACCTGGAACTCCTAATCTTAACTCTGACACCAGTTTGCTGTGTGACCTTGAGGGGAAGTATCTTCCCTTTGGTTGGGCTCAGTTTTACCATCTCCAGAACACTTTTTATTTGGAACTATGAACTTTCTCATACCTCTGTGTTTTTGCACTTGAAATACTTTCTGTTGTAACCCCTTCTTGACTTTCTCTCCCTGGCAAATTCCTCCTAACCCTGTAAAAATTAGTGCAGATTCATTTCCCTTCTGAGGCCTTTCTGGTGTATATTTTTGCTTCTTTCTGTATCACAGCAATTATTATATGTTCATGGAACTTAATACATGGTGTCTGGTTCCTGTATGAGATTACAGCTTCTTGAGTGCAGAGACTGCCTTAACTGGGTCTCATCTGTCTCTTCATTTGTTGCACTCAACCTAGGGCTTAGTGCATAATAAGTGAGCATATTAAAATGAGTAAATGTTTATTGAATTGATGAACTTAAAAATGAATGAATAACTTTTAGGAGATTAGAAGTGGATTAGGGTACTATTAATAAGAGTGGTAAGGAGGTGAAATTTTTGGTTGAACCTTAAGAGGGAAAGCCAAGCGCCTTAGTGTGGTTTTGGGGTATTGGAGATAGTTTTTTAATCTTTGCTGGCTCAGAGTTGGGGGAACATGGAGCTTGTTTTGTATTGTTGATCTGGGAAAAACTTATGTTCTTTATGTTATGTTATGTTATGTTCTTTATGTTATGTTATTTATGTTCTCTGTTTCTTTCAAAGGGAGCATAGTGAGTGTGGGCGATCCTAAGAAGAAATACACACGGTTTGAGAAGATTGGACAAGGGTTAGTAGGCACCTTTTGTTTCCCTAGAAAAGTGACTTAAAATTATGTGTGCTGATATATATAATTTTGCTTTTGCTTTGCCTCTTATAAACCTTTTTCTTCATTTTCCACCTCACCCCTCACCCATCAAAAGGTGTTTTATTAGGCTGATCTCAGGTTTCCAGAATTATGTTTTAATATGTGAGATGTGCAATTAGCTGACATTGTTGCTAAAAATATCCCTGCACTGAGAGTGCAAAAACCATTTATTTTCTTACTACAAAAACCTTCTTCCCAAATTATAGCTCTGCTTTTCCATATTAACCTTGTTTACCTGGTGCTGAGACTTACCAGCACTAATATGAAATGGAAGACAGAACTTACAGACTCTTCTGCTAGTATAATGGGCCCTGTTTTTCTAGTGGATGACAGAAATCATATCTCTTACTCTCTGGTTCCTTTTCTACATCTTGTATTCTGACCTCAATGTATTGATTCAGCAAAGCTTAGCTGGATCTCTGTTAGATACTAGGTGCCATGGGTACAGCTATGAATCGAACCGTGTCTGCTTTCAGAGAGACCCTCATATCTACAGAAGGAGATAGACAGTCAAACAAAATATTATAATATACTGTGATAAGTCTTAAAAGTGTTTTTAAGCAAGAGAAGCCAGATATAAAAGAGCAAATACTGTGTGATTTTTTTATATGGACTTAAAGAACAGGCAGAAGTAATACATGCTAGTGTAAGTCAGAATAATGGTTGTGTCTGGGAGGATTAGGAAGTAGCATGAGGGAACCTTGAGGGGTTGATAGTGAACATGTAGGTGTGTGCATATTGAAAAATCAATCATCAGGTTGTATACTTGAGATTTGTGCAGATTAGTTTAGGTATGTTATGCCTTTATATAAAAAAGAAAAAGAATGAGATTTCTATAGAGATACCCAATTAGCTAAAATTAAAAAGAAACTGAAAAAAGTATCTGGCTTGTAGAAAGCTCTCAGTGTTACATGAATGAAAACATTATTGTTAATGTAGACCACCAGTCTGAGGTGCTGGTCTGCAGAGTAAGACCCCAGGCAAGGGAGCCTTCTAAAGTCATTGAAGCTTTCTGTTTTTTCTTTCCTTTTAAATTTTTGATGCGCCAGGGCATCAGAAATTGTGGCACCGTAGTTGTGGCACACGGGATCTTCCTTGCAGCATGTGGGATTTTTAGGTGCGGTAGGGTGGCTTCTCTCTGGTTGTGTTGTGCAGTCTCTAGAGTGTGTGGGCTCTGTAGTTGTGGTGCATGGGCTTCATAGTTTTTAGTACATGGGCTCTCTAGCTGAGGCATGTGGGCTTAGTTACCCTGTGACATGTGGGATCTCAATTCCGCAGCCAGGGATCAAACCTGAATCCCCTGCATTGGAGGGTGGATTCTTAACCACTGGAATGCGAGGGAATTCCTCAGTTTTCTTTCTTATGTACCGAAGAACTTCTGAAATAAGATAAAGTAATGCATAGTATACTGGTGGTGTATTTATACAGTATTCTATAGCTTACAACTGTTATTTGCATCTGTTGTTCAATTTAATCCTCAAAATAGTCCTGGACTTGAGTGGATCTCCTTTTTCCCTGGTTCAGTGCTTCTGCTATTAGACATGCTTTTGTGAGTCTGACCTAATATAAGGTAGTTAACACATTGAGAAGACATTATTTTCCTCGCCTCTGAGTAATCTGGGATGGTCTTTTCTTTAGCTAATTACACTGAGATACTAAGAATGTAGAAGAAAGGTACACAGACAAGTGTGGTAAGTCAGGTCCTATCTTTGGACATCAGTTTCTTCACTTAAGGGAGAGGGATTGTGGATTCAGGGTCTTTCACCTCCCAAACTGCTGATTATATATCTTATATATATGCATATGCAGATGTATGTGGCCCATAAATAGGCAGTATCTGCAAAAGGTTTGTCCTTGCTTCCTTGACAGGTCTGCTAGTGCTAAGAGAAGAATGCGGAACTTATGAAGCACCTGTGCTGATGTCGCCACATTCCATTATTTTAAAACTATACACGGAGTACTTCCCTGGTGGTCCAGTTGTTAACACTTAGCCTTTCAATGGAGGGGTGCAGGTTCAATACCGCACCCCTGGTTGCAGTTGGGGAAATAAGATCCCACATTTCTCAGGGCCAAAAAACAAAACAAAACAGAAACAATATTGTAACAAATTCAATAAAGACTTTAAAAATAATCCACCTAAAAAGTTCTTAGAAGAAACAAGATGCAGGGTAGGTGAATGTAGAGTACCTCTCTCTCCATGGATACGTCAGGAATACACCTTCAGACACAGAAGTGCATGCAGAATACCAGCTGAGAGTGGACAGGAGTACCTGACCAGTGGAAGGAATATATAGAACCATGCAAAACTCGGTAGGATGAAGCAACTAGGGGGATAAACAGGAATGTTAGTAGGACTGGACCTTTGGCCAGTGGGGGAACTGAAGCAGGGGTCCAGTCCCCACATCGGGGCAATTGTCTGAGCCAGAGGAGAAACATTTAAGGCTGAGAGTGAAACAGCTGATCTGTGGCAGCCTAAATGAAATGAGAATCAGACAGTCCTTGCTGCAGCCATCCTGGACAGGGATGCAGGTCCCCTGGAAGGCGCAGTGGCTGGGAGTTGTTTAGGGATTGTGGAGCAATCCCAGGATGAGGGCTGCTGTTGAGAGGGCTGGAGAGAGACAGATGGAGGGGATGTGAGGGAGAAGATTGTGGTGGGAAATGCTGGTGGAGGAAAGCCAGACAGCCGTGGAAGCAAGGTGATACTGCTGAGTCACTCATAGAGGGGTGGGGCCATCACCATAGCTTCTCTCTCTACACATGCCAACATCAGCTGCTGAACAGTAGAGAGGCTGGCTCGTCAAATGCCTAACACACTGAGCTACAGAGCAGGACCCCACCCAGGTGCCCTTTAAGTGCCTGATGTGCTGGTCTACAGAGCAGGACCCCACCCAGGGTGCCCCTTTAAGTGCCTGGTGTGGGGTGCCCCTTTAAGTGCCTGATGTGCTGGTCTACAGAGCAGGACCCCACCCAGGGTGGCCCTTTAAGTGCCTGACGTGCTGGTCTACAGAGCAGGACCCCACCCAGGTGCCCTTTAAGTGCCTGACATGCTGGTCTACAGAGCAGGACCCCACCCAGAGTGCCCCTTTAAGTGCCTGACGTGCTGGTCTACAGAGCAGAGCCCCACCCAGGGTGCCCTTTTAAGTGCCTGACATGCTGGTCTACAGAGCAGGACCCCAGGCAAGGGAGCCTTCTAAGTGCCTGAATGGGTGGAGCTACAGAGAAGACGGGCTTAAGAGGCCTTCTGATCACCAGCTGCAAGAGGCTCGAAAAAAGACTGATAGGGCCATAACACCTGCAGCAGAGGCAGTCTGTATCCCTGCACACTTGGCACTGCCAGGGTCCCCAAAAGCCAAGCAACTGGGTCACCTTCACGCCCAACTCTCGCTGGGGCAGAGCTGCCACAGGCAAAAAAAGTCTTGCATCTAATGCGCTCAGGATCGCTTTGGTAGTGTTTGACTCTTTGCGACCCTGTAATCTGTGGCCTGTCAGGCTTCTCTGTTAGGGAGGGGGGTTCTACAGGCAAGAATACTGGAGCTTATTGGCCAATACTGGTTGCCATACCCTTCTAGAGCACTATATTTCCTGCTGCCCTAGCCACCAACTCCCCTGAGTACTTGGTGCAGCCAGAACCCCTGCAACCCGAGCAGCTCACCACCTCCACACCTGGCCCTCACGGGCAAGCCCAAGTCCTTCAGAGCAGCCTCAGGAGCAAACCCCAGTGGACGACCCACATGTAAAGGTGGAAATAAACCCACAGTTGAAACCCAGGGGAAAAATGTGGCTAAGGAAGAAGACCCCAAACCTTCCCACCAGCTGTTCAAGCTGCAGATTAAATCCACAGGGTCAACTAGGCAGACTCTGTGTCCGTGGAATATATAAAAGGTCATTGAGAGCTCCCACGGAAGAAAGCGGTCTAGTTCTGATGGCTGTGGACATTGGAGGCAAGAACACACAGGAGTAGGACCAGATTAGAATCTGAGCCTCCCCCACAGCAGGTCCAGAGATCAGTACAGTGTTGGAGGGCATCCTAGGAAGCCTGTGACTCTTAGTGAGGGAAAGGACTCTGACAGCAGTGACTCAAGAAAAACACTCATTATTCTTATGTTTTGACTTGTTCTGTAAATTCTTTTGGACTTTTTTCTCTTTTTTCCCCCTCTGTTGTTGTTGATTTTGTTGGCACTATGATATTAAGCTTTTGAGCTTCTTTTTTTTTTCCTCAGAGACATTTTTTATTGTTGTTATAAACCTCTGTCTCGACCTTGGGCTTTTGCAGTTCTGTGGAGTTTTCCATTTTTTTCTTTTCTCTTTTTTTAATTTTAATTTTTAATTTTTTAAAAATATTTTTTTCTATATTTATTCCTTTGTTTGCTTTTCCTACTGTTCTTTTCCCCTTGCAGTTAATCTTTAATGTATATAAATCTTCTTTATCAACCTCTATTTAACTTTACATATCTATTCTTTCCTTTTCCTCTCAATATATTTGTTAGTTTTATTTTCATTGCTTTATTCCCCAATTGGCAACTTGCTTTAGTTTTGTTTTCCAGTTTGTACTTTAGTTAGTTTTGTTCTCGTAGATGTAATTTTGAGTCCTTTGTTTGCCAGGTTAATCTATTATACTTTATTTTTGTTGGATTGTTTTGATTTTGCTTATGGGTATATATGTATATGTGTATATTCAGTCACACTTTTTTTTTATCCTTAAATTTTTATTGGAATATAGGTGTTGTAATTACAATGTTCTCCTGTATAGCACAGTGAATCAGTTATACATATATTCACTTTTATGTTTTTTTTTAATTGAAGGATAATTGCTTTACAGAATTTTGTGGTTTTCTGTCATGCATCACCAAGAATCAGCCATAGGTATATCCATGTCCCCTCCCTCCCAGACCTCCCTTCCATGTCCCTCCCCACCCCACCCTTCAGCCTGTCGCAGAACTCCTGTATGAGTTGTCTGAGTCATATAGCAAATTCCCACTGGCTATCTGTTTTACACATGGTATTGTAAATTTCTATATTATTCTCTTCATATATCCCCCCTTCTCCCTCTTCTCCTTCCACCTTGTCCATAGGTCTGTTCTCTATCTATATCTGTTTCTCCACTGCTGCCCTGAAAATCATTCATCAGTGTCATCTCCTCAGATTCCATATATACGTGTCAGTATACGATATTTATATTTCTCTTTCTGACTCACTTCACAATATAATGGGCTGTAGTTTCGTCGATCTCAGAACAGATTCAAATGTGTTACTTTTTATGGCTGAGTAGTATTCCATTGTGTATATATACCACAACTGCTTTGTCCATTCATCTGTCGATGGACATCTAGGTTGCTTCCATGTTCTAGCTGTTGTAAATAGAGCTACAGTGAACGTTGGGGTACATGTGTCTTTTTCGGTTTTGATTTCCTCAGGGTATATGTCTAGGAGTGGGATTGCTGGGTCGTATGGTGGTATTTTCCCTAGCCATTTAAGGAGTCTCCATACCATCTTCCATAGTGGCTGTATCAGTTTACATTCCCACCAGCAATGCAAGAGTGTTCCCTTTTCTCCACACCCTCTCCAGTGTTTATTATTTGTAGACTTTTTGATGATGGTCGTTCTGACAGTCACACTTTTTATTGCTGTTATAAACCTCGGCTTCTACATTGGATTTTTGCAGTTCTGTGGAAGTTTCCTTTTTTTTTCTTCTTCTTCTGATTTTTTTTTTCTTTTCTCTTTTTTATAATTTTAATTTTTTAAAACCTATTATATTTTTTCTATGTTTATTCCTTTGTTTGCCTTTCCCACTGTTCTTTTCTCCTTGCAGTTAATCTTTAATGTATATAAATCTTCTTCGTCTATCTCTATTTTACTTTGCATATGTATTATTTATTTTTTTCTTTTCTTTCCTCTCAACATATTTGTTATTTTTGTTTTCATTACTTTACTCCCCACTTGGCATCCTGCTTTAGTTTTGTTTTCCAGTTTGCACTTTAGTTAGTTTTGTTCTTAACTGGTAAATATAATTTTTGATTTCTTTTGTATGCTGGGTCAATCTACTGGACTTTATTTTTGCTGGACTGTTTTGACTTTGCTCCTGGGTATATATGTATATGTGTATATTCCATTATTTTAATTATTATTTGCCTGATTGTGTAACTGCCATTTGTCTAGGGTTCATCTTTGATTTCTTGTTTTTGGATATTTGTTTTAATCTCAGTTAATGCTGTAACAGACCACTTATAGAATCTTCGTTCCTGACTAGAGATCAAGCCCTGAGCCTTTGGAGTGTGAGCACTGACTCCAAGACCCTAGACTACCAGAGAACTAACCCTAGGGAGTATCAAATAGTGAAAATTCACACAAAGGAAACCACTTGAATACAAGACCTGTCATCACACAACCACCAGTAGCACCCTGTGTAGGATGCCTCATCTAAACAACAAACAAAACAAAAATACAAACCCAGTCATCAGTAGACAGGATTACCACCTCACTCAGCCTTGCCCATCAAAGGAAAAACAAACAAACAAATCAGCGCAAATCTCACCCTATACAAAACTTACACAAACCACTGGACCAACCTTAGGAGGGCAGAAACCAAAAGGAAGAAAGAATTCAGTCTTGAAGCCTGGGAAGAGGAGACCTCAAACACAATAAGTTAAAAAAAATAATGAAAAGGCGGAGAAATACTACACAAATGAAGGAACAAACTAGAAACCACAGAAGTCCAAGTAAATGAAGAGGAAATAGGCAAACTACCTGAAAAAGAATTCAGAATAATGTTAGTAAAGATGATCAAAAAACCTTGAAAACAAAATGGAGAAAATGCAAGAATCTAACAAAGATCTAGAAGATCTAGAAGAATCTAGAAGAATTAAAGAATAAGCATACAAACAAAACAATTACTGAAATTAAAAATACTCTAGAATGAATCACTAGCAGAATATCTGAAGCAGAATGAATCAGTAAACTGGAAGATATAATGGTGGAAATAACTTCTGAAGAGCGGAATAAAGTAAAAAGAATGAAAAGAACTGAGGATAGTCTCAGAGATGCCTGTTCGTCTCAGCAGCTGCTGCTGCTAAGTAGCTTCAGTCGTGTCCGACTCTTTGCAACCCCATAGATGACAGCCTACCAGGCTTCCCCGTTCCTGGGATTCTGCAGGCAAGAACAGTGGAGTGGGTTGCCATTTCCTTCTCCAATGCGTGAACGTGAAAAGTGAAAGTGAAGTTGCTCAGTCATGTCCGAGTCTTAGTGACCCCATGGACTGCAGCCCACCAGGTTCCTCTGTCTATGGGATTTTCCAGGCAAGAGTACTGGAGTGGGTTGCCATTGGGACCATATCAAATGCACCAACATTAAAATTACAGGGGTCCCAGAAGAAGAAGAGAAAAAGAGAGGGTATGAGAAAATTTTTGAAGAGATTATAGTGGAAAATTTCCCCAACATGGAAAAGGTAGTCATAGCCAATCATAGTCCATCAAGTCTAAGAGGCACAAAGAGTCCCATACAGGATAAACCCAAGGAGAAACACACCAAGACACATACTAATCAAACTAACAAAGACTAAACACAAAGAAAGAATATTAAAAGCAGCAAGGGAGAAGCAACAAGTAACATACAAGGGAAACCCCATATGCTTAACAGCTGATCTTTCAGCAGAAACTCTGCAGACCAGAAGGGAATGCTGCTGTTGCTGCTAAGTTGCTTCAGTTGTGTCCAACTCTGTGCGACCCCATAGATGGCAGCCCACCGGCTTCCTCTGTTCCTGGGATTCTCCAGGCAAGGATACTGGAGTGGGCTGCCATTTCCTTCTACAATGCATGAAAGTGAAAAGTGAAAGTCAAGTCTCCCAGTCATGTCTGACTCTTAGCGACCCCATGGACTGTAGCCTACTGGACTCCTGTCCATTGGATTCTCCAGGCAAGAGTACTGGAGTGGGTTGCCATTGCCTTCTCCAGAAGGGAATGGCAGGATATATTTAAAGTACTGAAAGGGGAAAATCTACAACCAAGATTACTGGACCTGATAAGGATCTCATTCAAAATTGATGGAGAAATAAAAAGCTTTTCAGACAAGCAAAAGTTAAGAGAATTCAGTACACCAAACCAGCTTTACAACAAATGTTAAAGGGACTTATATAGTCAAGAAATACAAGAAAAGAGCTATAAAATCAACCCCAAACTATTAAGAAAATGGCAATGGGGACATATATATCAATAATTACTTTAAATGTAAATGGATTAAATGCTCCAACCAAAAGATACAAATTGGCTGAATGGATACAAAAACAAGACCCATATATGTGCTGTCTATAAGAAACCCACTTCAGAGCTAAAGACACCTATAGACTGAGGGTGAGAGGATGGAAAAATATGTTCCATGCAAATGGGAAACAAAAGAAAGCTGGAGTAGCAATCCTCATATCAGACAAAATAGACCTTAAAATAAAGAATATTAATATTACAAGAGATAAGGAAGGACACTACATAATGATCAAGGGATCAATCCAAGAGGAAGCCATAACAATTGTAAATATCTATGCACCCAACATAGCAGCACCTCAATACATAAGACAAACACTAAAAGACATAAAAGGAGAAATTGATAGTAACACAATAATAGTAGGAGACTTTACTATCCCATTCACACCAATAGACAGATCATCAAAACAGAAAATTGACAAGGAAACAAGTCTTAAATGATACATTAGATGAGATGGTTTTCATTGATATCTTCAGGACATTCCATCCAAATGCAGAATACATCTTCTTCTCAGGTGTGCATGGAACATTCTCCAGGATAAAACTGTACACAGAAAATTATAAAACACTAATGAAAGAGATCAAAGATGATATAAACAGATGGTGAGATATTCCACGTTCCTGGGTAGGAAGAATCAGTATTTTGAAAATGACTATACTACCAAACACAATCTACAGATTCAGTGTGATCCCTAATCAAATTATCCATGGTATTTTTCACAGAACTAGAACAAAAAAATTTCACAATTCATATGGAAACCTGAAAGACCCTAAATAGCCAAAGCAGTCTTGAGAAAAAAAAAATGGAGCTGGAGGAATCAACCTTCCTGACTTCAGATTATGTTACAAAGCTACAGTCATCAAGGCAGTAGGGTACTGGCACAAAAACAGAAATATAGACCAATGGAACAAGATAGAAAGCCCAGAAATAAACCCATGCACCAGTGGGTACCTTATTTTTGACAAAGAAGGCAAGAATATGCAATGGGGCAAAGACAGCCTCTTCAGTAAATGGTGCTGGGAAAACTGGACAGCTACATGTAAAAGAATGAAATTAGAGCACTTCCTAACACCATACGAAAAATAAACTAAAAATGGATTAAAGACCTAAATGTAAGACCAGAAACTATAAAACTCTTAGAGGAAAACATGGGCAGAACACTCAGTGACATAAATCTAAGCAAGATCCTCTATGACCTACCTCCTAGAGTAATGGAAATAAAAACAAAAGTTAACAAGTGGGACCTGATTAAACTTAAAAGCTTCTGCATAGCAAAGGAAACTATAAGCAAGGTGAAAAGTCAACTTTCAGAATGGGAGAAAATAATAGCAAATGAAACAAATGACAAATGATTAATTTCCACAATATACAAGCAGCTCATATACTCAATGCCAGAAAAGCAAACAACCCAGTCAAAAAGTGGGAGAAAGACCTAAACAGACATTTCTCCAAAGAAGACACACAGATGGCTAACAACACATAAAAAGATGCTCAACATTGCTCATTATTAGAGAAATGGAAATCAAAACCACATTGAGATATCACCTCACACCAGTTAGAATGGCCATCATCAAAAAGTCTACAAACAATAAATGCTGGAGAGAGTGTGGAGAAAAGGTAATGCTCTTGCACTGTTGGTGGGATTATGAATTGATACAGCCACTATGGAAGATGGTATGGAGATTCCTTAAAAACTAGGAATAAAACCACCGTATGACCCAGCAATCCCATTCCTAGGCATATATCCTGAGGAAAGTAAAGTTGAAAGAGACACATGTATCCCATTGTTCATTGCAGCACTATTTACAATAGCTAGAACATGATAGCAACCTAGATGTCCATTGACACATGAATGGATAAAGAAGTTGTGGTACATATACACAATGGAATACTGCT
This sequence comes from Odocoileus virginianus, assembly GCF_023699985.2. NCBI lineage: Eukaryota > Metazoa > Chordata > Mammalia > Artiodactyla > Cervidae > Odocoileus > Odocoileus virginianus. The sequence goes on from NC_069701.1 coordinate 16,702,835, forward strand.
CAGCCATAAAAAGGAACACATTTAAGTCAGTTCTGATGAGATGGATGAACCTCGAACCTATTATACAGAGTGAAGTGAGTCAGAAAGAGAAAGACAAATATCGTATTCTAACACATGTATATATGGAATCTAGGAGAATGGTTCTTAAGAACTTAAAGGGCAGCAGTGGAGAAACAGACATAGAGAATAGACTTATGGACATGGGGAGAGGGGAGGAGAGGGTGAGATATGTATAGAAAGAGTAACATGGAAACTTACATTACCATATGTAAAATAGATAGCCAGCTGGAATTTGCTGTATGGCTCAGGAAACTCAAACAGGGGCTCTGTATCAAGCTAAAGGGGTGGGATGGGGAGGGAGTTGGAAGGGAGATTCAAAAGGGAGTGGATAAATGTATACCTATGGCTGATACATGTTGAGGTTTGACAGAAAACATGAAAATTCTGTAAAGCAAATACTCTTCAATAAAAAAATTAAAAAATCTTTTAAAAAACTGTACATATCACATATACATGATAAATTGGTACTATTATAATTTTTGCTTGTTTTTTTTCCCCTTTAAGAGTGAAGAGTTTTGTTTGTTTGACTTGGAATTCATGTGTCTATATGTCTGTTGGAGGTAGAAACAATTAAGTACTACCCAGTGGGCCCAAATAGCTTTCAGAGCCTCTATAATCATGGAGAAGCAGTCTGAAAATGTCCAGTCCTATGAGGCCTGGGCATTTTGCCCTTTAAGAATGGTACATCTGGTGGGATAAGGGGGAATGGGGACAGGAATATAGACATGAATTTTATGACAGAAGATGGCTAGAGGTGGGATTATTAGTAATGAGGAAGTAATTGGTAATATAGAGAATCCAGTCCTTATTTGATTATCTGTATCTTTGATCTCAACTTCCTGACATGTAGCTACAATAAAGTCCTAACCAAAGAGTTGTAGTTTGGAAGCTGATGACCGTAATTTCTGGCTTCCAGGCAAACTTAAAAGTGACTTTTCTCCCTGAATTGACATGACTTCTCTGGGAAGCGTAATCACAGGGCTTGCCAAGAATACATTTTTGCAGTACATAGAATTTTAATTTTCTTTTAATTGTATTGTGTAAATCTGACAGATTGTCATGTAAGGTTACAAATATTGTTGCATACCACACACAGATATACAGAGTTCATAGGCATAAAGTGAGATTTTTAGTCATTTTGAATGGACATGTTTGCTTTCCTAGCATTATTCCAGTGTTCTCTGCTTTCTTTCTCTGTTCTTTCTCTGTCCCTCCTTTCTTGCCTCACTTCCTGATGGGCACTCGAGCCTATATTCTCTTTGCTGCTACATACTGCCTTTCGTGAGAGTGGAAGAGACGAAGGGGAGGATCATTTTCTGCTACTATTTTTATTAACACTTGGATTGCCAGCTTGTGTGTGGAGAGCTTCATTTGACAAGTGTCACCTCATCTAACACCTGTTTTTTTTCCTTTCCCACCCCTGTTCAGCGCTTCGGGCACTGTGTACACGGCCATGGATGTAGCCACGGGACAGGAGGTAAGTATCCACCACCAACTGCTGCTCCTTCAGTTTGACTGTTTCTTACTCTTTCTTGATAAGCTTTAGCCCTTCTTAGCTCAACAGGGACTCTTCTAGTTTCTTACTATTGTAGACTAGAAGTCTTTCAACATGGTGAAACTTAGGTTTTGGAAAGTTACTGTGGCTGCAAGGTGGAGAAGAGATTTGAAGAGATAAGTGTGGAACAGGTGACTCAGCAGGTTATTGGGTAATTCCATGTGAGAGATGATGTCTGGACTAAGGTGGTAGCACATTATAAATGGGGGAAAGTGATGTATTTGAGAGGTACTTATGTAGATTTGACAGTTTGGTGAATGTGAGGATGACTCACAAGTAGTGATATGTGTGTGTGTTCTCAGTTGTGTCCACTCTTTGTGGCCCCATGGAATATAGCCCACCAGGTTATTCTGTCCATGGGATTTTTCAGTCAAGAATACTGGAATGGGTTGGCATTTCCTTATCCATGGTGCCTTCCCGACCCAAGGACCAAACCTGCATCTCTTGTGTTTCCTATATTGGCAGGTGGATTCTTTACCACTAGCACCACCTGGGAAGCCCAAGTGAGTGATCAGAGGAAGTATAGATTTGAAGAAGTTAGATAGTGCCTGAGAGACCTTGTGAAACTGCCTGGTGGGCAGTTTTACAAATTTGGTGCTTGGGAGAGAAATCTGATATAGAAGAGATTTAAAACCTTGTCTCTTTCTCGAATCTAGTGGGTCTTCCATTACTCTGTGCCTAGGATTCTGGTAGACATTGAAGTTCTCATTTGGAGGCACCTCTTTGTCTCTCACGTTTCATAAGCTGGGAAATCTCTAATCTTATTGCTAAGGCCTGATGACCCAAGATCTTATCTTCAGCAGAAGGAAACCAAGAAGGGAATCTAGAATGCTTGAAGTTTGTTTGCCCTGTACTCTTTGGTTGCAGAGCAGGAATGTTGGCAGGTGGGTTGTGGATGGGAGTTACCTGGGAAAGGTCTTAGTTCAAAGACGGGTCTCAGAACTTGAGAGGCACCTCTTGTTCCAATGAAAATAGAGTTCGGCTCCTCTGAGGGAGGTAATTAGGACCTGCTTGTATATGTTTGGTGGTTGAAACCCCATGATGTACTGGAGAAGTCACATAACTCACTGTGCTGTTGTCAGGCTTTTACAAGTGTCTGAGGCAAATACTGAGGCTCCATTGAGAGTAAGTCAACTTCAAAAAAAATTATGTTGAAAGATTTATTAATTGTTCTTTGATGTGAGAACCAGATAACTAGATGTTTACCTTTAGTGGATAGTGAAAGTTGCTCATTTGTGTCCGACACTTTGCGACCCCATGGACTATACAGTCTATGGGATTCTCCAGGCCAGAATACTGGAGTGGGTAGCCTTTCCCTTCTCCAGAGGATCTTCCCAACCCAGGGATAGAACTCAGGTCTCCCTCATTGCAGGCAGCTTCTTTACCAGCTGAGCCACAAGGGAAACCCAGATGTTTACCTTTACTTACTTATAAAAGCTTGGAAAAGTCATTTGACCTCTGGAGCTTGAATTTTATTTCTTTATAAAACATGCATGATAACATACACCTCACAAGACTGTTAAATAAGTTATGTGAAGCAATGCATTTGAAAAATACATCATAAACTAAGAATTACATGTATATTAACTTTTATCTGCACATATTTGTTTGACACAGTGTTTACTGATCATTTGCTTTATACTACACTTATGCTAAGAACTATGAAAGATTCAGACATTAAAAACATATATATGGAAGGTGGACCGGAGCCGTTGGACTGGACACGATCCGAAGGGTCAGGGAGTGCGGGATGCGAGTGTGGAGCTTGGATTTCAGAGCGTGGCTAGCAGCTAGCATGATGGGCGGGGAGCAGGGGGAGGTTCGGTTCGACGGCATGTTGCTGGCTATGGTGCAGCAACACGAGGGCGGCGTGCAGGAACTGGTGAACACTTTCTTCAGCTTCCTTCGACGCAAAACAGACTTCTTTGTTGGAGGAGAAGAAGGCATGGCAGAAAAGCTTATCACACAGACCTTCAACCCCCACAGCCAGCTGGCACAGAAGGCCCGGTGGGAGAAGCGAGCTCGGCAGGAGACTGAACGGCAGGAGAAGGCGGAGCGGGTAGCCAGGTTGGCCAAGGAGGCCAAGTCAGAGACCTCTGGGCCCCAGATCAAGGAAGTGACTGAGGAGGAGGTCGAGAGGCTACAGCTGGAAATTGACCAGAAAAAGGATGCCGATAATCAGGAGGCCCAGCTCAAGAATGGCAGTCTTGGCTCCCCAGGGAAGCAGAAGGCCGAGGAGGAGGAGGATGAGGAGGACGAGAAGGACAAAGGGAAACTGAAGCCCAACCTTGGCAACGGGGCGGACCTACCCAGTTACCGCTGGACCCGGACCCTGTCGGAGCTGGACCTGGCCGTTCCATTCTGCGTGAACTTCAGGCTGAAGGGGAAGGACGTGGTGGTGGATATCCAGCGGAGGCATCTCTGGGTGGGGCTCAAGGGACAGCCAGCGATCGTGGATGGGGAGCTCTACAATGAGGTTAAGGTGGAGGAGAGCTCATGGCTCATCGAGGTGGTGACGGTGCATCTGGAGAAGATCAACAAAATGGAGTGGTGGAGCCGCTTGGTATCCAGTGACCCCGAGATCAATACTAAGATCAACCCCGAGAACTCCAAGCTGTCGGACCTGGATAGTGAGACCCATCGCATGGTGGAGAAGATGATGTATGACCAGAGACAGAAGTCCATGGGGCTGCTTACCTCGGATGAGCAGAAGAAACAGGAGATTCTGAAGAAGTTCATGGGTCAGCATCCAGAGAGAGACTTTTCCAAGCCCAGATTCAACTAGCCCCTGTGTTTGTTCCCCTGAACTCTCCAGGCTGAGCTCCTGGCTCCTCACTTTCCTCTCCCACCCTCCCTGGGACTGGTGGGCTGAAGGGCCAGGGCAGGCACGGGTCTGGCCGGCACACACGGTCCCAGGCCATTATGGGAGAAGGGCTGGGCCTTGGAGGGTATTGTCCTCCCCAGCTGGCCTGCTGTTACACATTAAAACTATTTACCCCCCCAAAAAAATAAATAAAAACATATATATGTATAAGAGTAAGAAACCATACTTTCTGTTGTGTACATATAAAACTCTTATAATGCTTACAGAAACCTGTGTTGAAATAATTGTAAGGAAGGAAGGAAGGAAGGATGGTATCATTTTGCTGATTTAAATATGCTATATTGGAGGCAGAGATAGAAAAGAGGAGGTTATACCAATACTAGAAAGAACCCTACACAGTAGGCAATATTACTTCCTTTTTGCTGATGAGAAATTTGAGGCTTGGGGTTAAAGTAACTTTTGCGGGGTTGTGCTGCCAGGAGTTAACAAGGACTGGGTTAGAATCTTTTGATTCTAAAATCTTAACTTGTGTTTTCTTGACTGCTAGGCTGCAGTAAGGTTTGGCACCATGGCCCCTTGTCATATTTCTGACCTCTGGAGCCTCATAGCCCTTGATGGGAGGCAGGCTGGTGCTGGCTGGTTCCTGGATGGTCTGGAGCTGCGTGTGTGAGAAGCTGGCCACGGGAAACAAGCTTGATGTCATGTGCTTGCTTTGTGGTTACAAAACTATGAATGGAAGCAAGTCCATTAGAGTGGCTAATGCAGTGTAGCCAGGAAGGCCTCATTTTCTCCCCCAGGGAGTATAAATCTTTAGTGGAGCTGGCAGGATGCTCTGTCTTTGTGAGTGACTGCATATTGGGAGTTCCCCGATGGAAAAGGAGAGCTATTATCTGTCACATGTAGGAAGATTAGCATGTTAGTGCTGGAAGTCTTCTAGTTCTAGACCCGATAATTAATTTTCAAGCCTATTTTTAGAGGGAATGTGTGTAATAGAGAAAATAGACTGGAAGACGCTTTGAAGTCATACAAGCCTGAAGGCATTGATTATGACCTTGGGCAACTTCCTTGTAAGTCTTGGTCTTCATTTTCTTATCTGAAAATGCAGAGGATGATTTTCACTTGACAGGGTTGTTTAGTTTTGCAGAGACAATGTCAGTCGAGCACCTAACACTGTGTGATGGGAGAGTGGTTGGTTTTTGCTGTCATTCCTGCTGATTATGTTGTCATTCTTGCTGCTCTGTGCCAAGTACTCATCAAATGCAGTTATAACAGTGATTAGCATTTTCACTGTTGTCTTACTGTATTATTTAAATTTCTTATGGATGAGTGACATGTTGGCCACTATTTCTTTTAGTTCCCAAAAGAATCCTATGAGGAGGGAAATCAGGATGGGGATTATTATCCTTAGTATTGATAAAGAGATGGAGGCTCAGGGAGCTTGTGATTGGTCAAGGCTGGTAAGTGACAGAATCAGCCCCAGAGCTTAGGCCCTCAGAGTTCAAGTCCAGCTCTTTTTCTGTTATGGGAGTGCTGTCTGCTGGCTTGAGTTAGGAGAGATCTGATTAGGTGAAGGGTGTTTAGCCTAGCCCATGTTTAGTCAGTAGTTATTGGAAAGGACTGTCCCCGCCTCTGTCATCCATGGCTGCCTCTCTTCTCCCTTGCTGCTGCCAGCAGTGACCTCTGTGAAGTTCACAAGCACTGTCCCATCCTCCAGGATGGCCTTAGGAACTGCACAGGGTCCAGATCTTAATATGTGTTACAAGGGCTTACAGTCTTAATGTGATGGGCCTTTAGATCAATGTTTTCCTCTTCAGATGTTAGAAAAAGCTAACATCATGTGTTACAGAAAACTGTAGCCAGACCAGAAGCCTTCCCTGATAGGAGACCCTACTCCAAAGCAATTTTTTCTCACTTAGGGTAGGGAGCAGAGGTGGTCAAAATGTTTAAAAAAATTAGTTTCTGTTCTTACTGATAAATGACTCTTGGCAGAAGACTGTCCATACTTGATTTGAAGAAATAATAGAGTTGGGAGTTTTCCCATAAAAGTTGAATTATTCATCTTTTACTTTTCTGGATGATTCTGGAATGACTAGTTGTAGTTGTTCTGTTAGATGTTCATGTTCCTCACTGTTATTTCTAGGAAATAAACACTTAAATAATTTGAAGTCTAGTCCTGTGGGATGGAGGAGCCTATTGCTGGTGCTCTTTGTGGTTTAAAAACAAAGTATTTATGGTGACTTTTTATATGCCCTCTATCCCAAGACTATGGCCAGAGGGATGTTAAGGTCACCAAGAATAATTTGGAGGTGGCCAAGGACTTGTTTTTAAAGTGTTTTCAAGTCTACCGATAACTCTTGACATTTAGAAATGAGTAAGATATGAATGTTTAAAATCATGTTTTCTTTTAAAAAAAAATAAATAAAAATAAAAGCAAAGTATTTATCAACCCACTGAATTCTATCTTTTCCTCATCATTGCCAAAAAGATTTGCTGAGCACACACTGCATCAGGCCCTGTGCTTGGCACCAGGGATTCTGAGCTTTCAAACGAGCTCTCAAGTGTCTCGAAGTACACACCCTAACTAGTCATCATACAATTCAGTATGTGGGGAGTTCCCCAAGTGATGTGTAAATACGGTCCTATAGGGCTTTAAAGAAGGCAAAAAACCTCTCTGGTTTGGAGAACGAATTTTCTTTTGGTCTGATACAAAGTATAAGAAGGTTTTGAACATGTGAAAACAGTGTAAGATGTTCCAAATGGAGAGAAGCTCAAATATGAGCTTACATCTTTCATTGTAGCATATGAAAGAATACAGTGAGAAGTAAGATAGAGGTCAGATCAGAAGGACTTTGAATGTTGGGAACATTCTCTCAGAACATCTCTTGGAACATCTCTCGGAACAGGAACCTTTTAAATTTAGAATCTGGGAGAGTGTTATCAAATGTGTACGGTGGGGAAGATTAATCTGGCTCTGTGTGCAGAATAAATGGGCATCGCTTTTGAGATTCTAATCCTGATTTTGCTAATGAATTGTCGGGTTTACAAGTCACATATCCTCGCTAAATTACAATTTCTTCATCTGTCAAACATGGTCAGTAGTAATATTTAAGTCATAACGTGTCTCAGAGGATTAAATGAAATATGTTTGAAAATATTCTTTGTAGTACCTGACACACTGCAAAAATGAATGCACATATCCCTTAAGTTGGTATTATGTGAAAATTTGTGTATTTCTATAGACAAAAAGCCTATCAAGATCTTTTTCATACATAAACATTAAGGATCCCCCTTTTCTATTCTCTCTTAACCTGGTCAACTCTGATTTACTTTTCCACAGTTTAAAAAGGCCTTTTTAAAGCCTCTACATTGATAGTGTGAAAGAGTTCTTGCCAGTTTTATGTTTCTGTGACATTTTGTGTGGGCTTTTGTTAAACCATATGTCTTTTATATTGTGAGTTTTAAAAGTGTTTTTTTCTAATATAAGTATTTTGTAGCAAGTTTGATCTTCAAACTTTGGTTCACATTAGAATTACTTGGAGGGCTTGTTAAAATACAGGGTTTTGAGGAAAAGGAAGTCCCTATTTATCAGTACTTGAGCTTGGATTAAGTAGAGATCTAAGAAGGTAGAGAGATGAATGGAAAGATCAGTTTTAAAATTCTTTTACTTCCTCATTTAAATTCTTCATAACCATGTATTATCCTCACCTCCAGTGACACCAGTACCAATGCCAAGTAATAAATGATCCTTATACTTAGCAAGTGAACTTTTCCATTAAATAGAAAATTTGTACAAACCACCCACCCCCCCCCCAAAAAAAAAAAAAAAAACCCACAGAGTTTCTGATTCAGTAGATTTGGTTGGGGCCTGAAAATTTTCATTTCCAGCACATTCCCAGATAATGTTGATGTTGCTGGACTTTGCATTGAGTATCATTGGTCTCCAGTGGTAAACTGTGAGTTCCTCAAGGGCTCAGACCATATTTTATTCATCTCTGTCTCCTAAGTGTTTATGTCTGGTACTTAATAGGTGCTCAGTAAATTCAGAGTGATTCTGGTTATACATTGAGTGTACTTTGATTTCAGGTGGCCATTAAGCAGATGAATCTTCAGCAGCAGCCGAAGAAAGAGCTGATTATTAATGAGATCCTGGTCATGAGGGAAAACAAGAACCCAAATATTGTGAACTACTTGGACAGGTATGGCGTGGTAGTCCTGTTAGAGAAATAAGGCCTCTGGGACTGATGGATGGTAGTGCTATTAGAGAAGGCAACACCAGCACTCAGAACTGTTTCCATTCAAGAATCTTTTAAGGTGCTCAGCTCTGTGCCTCTGAGCCTGCATGTTGCTGGACATGTCTAACGGCCGCACAGTCTTCTGGGTTAGGCTGAGCCCTGCCATCCTACAGCTTCTCCCAGCTGGTCCTGCCCCAGAGAATGCCTTCAGCCCATCGGCCTGAGTCAGATGCAAAGGTCTTTGAATCATTCTGCATCTTAAAATCTTTTCCTCATCCTGCTTACCCTGCTGAATAACTTCTAGTTTGTCTGTATTATCTTAAAATGTGACATTCAGTAGTTTTGTTCGAGGTTTGAGCTGTATGGAGAGAGTACAACCCCTCCTTTGTTCCAAACTCTGTGGAACTTGATTTCATTCTTTTTTTGTTGTTGTTCATTAAAATTTTTCTTTTTAAATTTTAAGTGTTCTATTTTCATTGTTGACCCCTATTAGGTATGTAGTCAGTTCAAATCTCTGATCCTTTTTTTTTTTTTTCTTAACAAGAGCTTGCCTTAAACTGGTAACATAGATTTTTGATTATCTTCATTAAATTCCATTTTGATTCTTTTAACCCATCTTTCCAGCCTGTAAGAATTCTGCTCTTTAATAATAAGAGTTGTAGCTAATATTTGTGTTATGCTTTTCTTTGTACTAAGCACTTTTGTGACTAGCAGTATCTCATTATAAGGTAGGGTTTATTGTCTGTATTTTACAGATGAAGAAACTGAGATTCATAGAAGTTAATAACTTGTCCAAGACCAGTAAGCCAGTAAGTAGCAAATGAGGGTTTTGGATTTGAATATTCCTAGCATCAACATCCATGCCCTTTCCATCATATTATGTTCTTTTCTACCGTATCTGAACAAAGAAAGTGCTTCTTGCCTGGGTTTCAGAGACATCAGAGGTGAAGGTGATATTGGACCAAGTCTTGGACTCTCAGTAATTTTTCTTGCTATTTATCGTGCATTGCCACCTTGTTTTCATTGCTGCCAGATTATGCCAGATTTCTTGTTCTGAATCTAAAAGTGGTAAGCATTCATTTCTTTAAAGAGGAAAGGAGTTGGACTTTGGCCTTCTCTGTTTTGGAGATGATAGTCTCTCCATGATGTAGGTCATGACTGACTCTGAAGAATCCTCTGAAGTTATTCATCCTCCCATCTCTTTTAAGAACTTAATTATATGGAGAATAAAGCATGGATAAGCTTCTGAAGGTTATAAGGATACCACATTTTGGCTCAGGATAAGGAAAAATGAAAGCTGTCTTAAGGGTATGGCCTATCTCATAAAATAGTGAGTTCTTCATTAGTGGAGGTAAGTAAACAACAAAATGCATGTGGTTGAATGAATCTGTGTTCTGGGAATGGGATTAGAAGGTTTATAAATTGTTTGTTTATCATGCCTTTGCCGGTGTTTCCAGAGGCTTATTATATTCTGTAGTCAGAAATAATTAGGCTCAGTCCCTGCCATCAGTCAGTCTGGTGTAGAAAAACATACCTAGGAGCTCTTGCTGGAGGAGAAGAGTGGGTACTCTTAAGCTGAACATTCAGTGAAGGTACTACGTTTGAGAATCTGTGGTTTTCGTGAGTTCCCAGAGGAGAACTCCATTCATATTTTTTCTTCTCTAAATATGGGATGCTCTGAAGCTTTTTTGATGGTATTTTGGCACAGTGTGTAGCTGCATAGTAATTGAGACAACATGAATCTGGTCTTGAGAGCATTATGTGAGGCCCAGCTAAAGGGACTCTGCTTTGTCAGTGTCCACATAATCTTTTGTACACTTGTGTCTTCCCCCCAGGCAGTCCAAGTTGACAGATGTCTTTTCAGTGTGCTGGGGGATGGTCTATAAATGCACATTCTTTGTCAGGGATGAAATAGGCTTATGCCAGTGGAGGGCTTTTTACCCAGTCCTGAATTCTCTTTTGGTCCAAGTCCCCACAGTCTTCTCATAAGAGATTGTTGAAGGAGAAATTAATCTGTCATATTTATTCTTCATGGACATTAAAAAATTGCAAGACTTTGATGTATAAAGAATGTATAATATTATGGAAAGAGGACTGAACTGATTAATAGGCAAAAGAGTAGGATTTAAATCTTACCCTTTACTTGAGACTATTTATTTTTTCCAGTAGCCTCCCATCTGCCCAGCAGTAGTCCCAATATGAGGATGAAGATGAGATGACATACCACACAGCTCAAGCCAATCCAGTCTGCCTCCTTTGTCTAAAGCTAGCGCAAGAGTTTGTAGAGCTCTAGACTGTCTTTGTTGTTTATTTGTCTTATTTTGTAGCAGAGGAAACTGACAGGCTAAGTGACCTTTTTACTTATCATATAACAGAGCTGAGTGATCCAGTCCCTGAGTGAAACTATCAGTTTTAGCCTTTCTCAGCCCCACAGTCTCTCTAGTGATACAGTACTAAATTGGAAACCCTTGGCTTCCAGAAGAGGCTTTGGTTCTGCAACCCTTACTGAATTTATTCCCTTCTTAGAATCAGAGATGTTCAAAATGGAGATCATTGCCAGCAGAATGGCTGTGTGTATAAAACTCTACAGCTTCTTAATGGTTTTTATAACCATTACTTTATTTAACATTTGCAGTTATCTTTTATTTTACTCATTGATTTATTCAGTAAATAATGGCATCTACTGTGCCACTCTCTCTGGGGATGGAATCTTGAACATGACCTGGTACTGGTCTCATGAATCTCAAATCTAGTAGAACTCTCAAGGATGTTTAGTGACTTCCCTAATATTGGTAACATGGACTCCAGATCCCATCTTTGTCAGACGTTTGGGTACTCTCTGCTTTCTTGCTTCTAAAGGTGTGGGAACCATGCCTGATTTTAAGAAATACTGCTTTGTGTCATGATGAAATAAAATTTTATTGCATTTTCAACCTAGTGATTTTAGTTCTGACTTTTGGAGCATCACAGGACAGTCTGCTTTGTTTTCTCTAGTCGAATCCTTAAGAGATGTCAAGCTAGTGAACCAGTCCCATAGATTCTGCTTTCCTTCAGAAAAAAGGACAGCTTTCAGAGTTGAGGGAAATGCAGAATCACTCTGTGTATGTGCTTGTCCTTTGAAAGCCACTGCTGTGGCTCAGCGTACCCCACTCAGGGTATTCCTACTCACCTTTTACCCTTACCCCTGCAGTTACCTCGTGGGAGATGAGCTATGGGTTGTCATGGAATATTTGGCTGGAGGTTCTTTGACAGACGTGGTAACGGAAACTTGCATGGACGAAGGTCAGATCGCAGCTGTGTGCCGTGAGGTAAGGCCAACAGCCAAATCAGACTTGAGCAGGACATATCTTGAGCTTCCATATCTCTGTATCTCAGGGTTCTGCATCTGATGGGATCTAAGCATGGGCACTGTGGAGGTGGGAGAAATCAGTTGTGCTCTCCCATCATCCTTTTATGATGCCTGTTTTGAGATTTTTATCACCATTCCTTTTTCTTTAAAGGTAACTATATTCTGAAAGAAAGTTTATATATATATACATATATATAATCATGTATTATTTCAGCCTCTTAAAAATAGCTGCTGTGAACACTTATTTCCTTTGTCTCTTTAATATCAGTATATATTTTAGTCATATTTTTTTATTCTGCTTTCCTGCTTTATTCATGTTGTTATAAAGGAAATAAAGCAGAGTAAAGAGATAGTGACAGAGGAGGTACTATTTCAGATAGTCAGGGAAGGTTTGCCATATATTTGAGTAAAGATCTGAATGATATGAGAAAGTACGCCAAGCAGAAATCTAGGGTAAAATACTTCCAGGCAAAAGAAATAGGAAACAAAGTTTAAATCAGTATTCTCTCTCCTCATTGCTGTCAAACGTTTAAAGTCTGTAAAATGGACAAAGGATTAATCTCAAAAATATACAAGCAACTCCTGCAGCTCAATCCCAGAAAAATAAATGACCCAATCAAAAAATGGGCCAAAGATCTAAACAGACATTTCTCCAAAGAAGACATACAGATGGCTAACAAACACATGAAAAGATGCTCAATATCACTCATTATCAGAGAAATGCAAATCAAAACCACAATGAGGTACCATTACACACCAGTCAGAATGGCTGCTATCCAAAAGTCTACAAGCAATAAATGCTGGAGAGGGTGTGGAGAAAAGGGAACCCTCTTACACTGTTGGTGGGAATGCAAACTAGTATAGCCACTATGGAGAACAGTGTGGAGATTCCTTAAAAAACTGGAAATAGAACTGCCATATGACCCAGCAATCCCACTCCTGGGCATACACACCGAGGAAACCAGATCTGAAAGAGACGCGTGTACCCCAGTGTTCATCGCAGTACTGTTTATAATAGCCAGGACATGGAAGCAACCTAGATGCCCATCAGCAGACGAATGGATAAGGAAGCTATGGTACATATACAACATGGAATATTACTCAGCCATTAAAAAGAATACATTTGAATCAGTTCTAATGAGATGTATAAAACTGGAGTCCATTATACAGAGTGAAGTAAGCCAGAAAGATAAACACCAATACAGTATACTAACGCATATATATGGAATTTAAAAAGATGGTAACGATAACCCTATATGCAAGACAGAAAAAGTGACACAGATGTATAGAACAAACTTTTGGACTCTATGGGAAAAGGGGAGGGTGAGATGATCTGAGAGAACAGCATTGAAACATGTATATTATCAAGTGTGAAACAGATCACCAGCCCAGGTTGGATGCATGAGACAAGTGCTCGGAGCTGGTGCACTGGGATGACCCAGAGGTCATGGGGAGGGAGGTGGGAGGGGGGTTCAGGATGGGAACACATGTAAATCCATGGCTGATTCATGTCAATGTATGGCAAAAACCACTACAATATTGTAAAGTAATTAGCCTCCAACCAATAAAAATAAATGAAAAAAAAGAAAAGAAAAAAAGATCTGTAAGATGCTTGTATAAGGAGGGAGAATAAAAACCTTGGCAAGGCCTACATGAGAAGCAGTGTCCTTAGGGGATGGCCACATCTTAAATTAGAGCGAGAGGATGAAGGGAGTATTTGGAGAAGTTGGGTGTATTGGGTGCTTTGCTGATAAGAGACTGAAAGTTTCTCATAGCCTAATAGTATAAAAGTTTGGGAATTAGGGAAAGAGTACATGATTAAGTGGTTAGAAGATTAGGTTCAGAGTTTTATGGGGATGAGTATGCCTAGGGTTTGATGGTAGAAGAATTAGAAGCATGCAGATGAAATTACATGGTTTTGTAATAATACTAGGAAAAATAAAGTCATGTGAAATCACTACTGTCCTCGAAAATATAATCATCTTTTCATTAAAAACCCTGGGATCTAGAACACATACATAGGTAGGTTAATGGAATTAACACAGGCCTGGGATTCTTAGGAGATCTGATTTATTGTCTTTATTGTGCCACTGAAGTGGTGTTTCTCAAATTTTTTCATTATCCTCCCTCCCCCACCAGGAAACTTTCAAGACGTTTTTTCCTAATCACATTTCCCCCATGAAATTTAATATCATAGATAAACTATATATCTGTTTATATTCTGGGGACGTTTGGAAATGCAGAGTTTCTGTAATATCTAAGATGTTATTCATTTCAGTCATCTGAAGAACTGACTTTTACTGATTGAGATACATGCAAATATATGCTTGGGGAAATCAATATGTCTCAAGTGATTTATCTTAGGAATTTCTGCATTCATAATGTGTATACCTTAGGGGTACCACGTGGATCATAAAGCACTTGGAAAAACATTTAAATGTTATGCAAATACATGGAATTACTATTATCCATAAGTTCTCATAGAGATAATGCACCTTTCTAAAAATATTATTCACCCATTTAAAGTGCATAATTTAAAAGGTATTAGTATATTTAGTTATACAGCTGTCACCATAATCAGTTTTAGAAAATTTGCATCACCCTAGAGAGAAACAGAGTGTTCAAACTTACCACACAATTGCACTCATCTCACATGCTAGCAAAGTAATGCTCAACAGTCTCCAAGCCAGGCTTCAGCAGTATGTGAACTGTGAACTTCCAGATGTTCAAGCTGGATTTAGAAAAGGCAGAGGAACCAGAGATCAAATTGCCGACATTTGTTGGATCATCGAAAAAGCAAGAGAGTTCCAGAAAAACATCTACTTCTGCTTTAATAACTATGCTGAAGCCTTTGACTGTGTGGATCACAACCAATGGTGGAAAATTCTTCATCCTGCTTATTTAACTTATATGCAGAGTACCTCATGCAAAATGCCGGGCTAGATGAGCACAAGCTGGAATCAAGATTGCTGGGAGAAATATCAATAACCTCAGATATGTAGATGACAGACACTTACCTTATGGCAGAAAGCAAAGAAGAACTAAGGAGCCTCTTGATGAAAGTGAAAGAGGAGAATGAAAAGGCTAGCTTAAAACTCAACATTCAGAAAAATAACATCATGGCATCTGGTCCCATCACTTCATGGCAAATAGATGGGGAAACAATGGAAATAGTGAGAGACTTTTATTATTTTGGGCTCCAAAGTCACTGCAGATGGTAAGATGCTTGCTCCTTGGAAGAAAAGTTATGACCAACCTAGACAGCATATTAAAAAGCAGACATTACTTTGCTGACAAAAGTTCCATCTAGTCAAAGCTGTGGTTTTTCCACTAGTCATGTATGGATGTGAGAGTTGGACTATAAAGAAAGCTGAGCACTGAAGAATTGATGCTTTTGAATTCGTGATGTTGGAGAAGACTCTTGAGAGTCCCTTGGACTGCAAGGAGATCAAACCAGTCCATCCTAAAGGAAATCAGTCTTGAATATTTGTTGAAAGGACTGATGCTGAAGCTGAAGCTCTAATACTTTGTCCACTTGATATGAAGAACTGACTCATTTGAAAAGACCCTGATGCTGGGAAAGATTGAAGGCAGGAGGAAAGAGGGATGACAGAGGATGAGATGGTTGGATGGCATCACCGACTCGAAGGGCATGAGTTTGAGCAAGCTCTGGGAGCTGGTGATGGACAGGGAAGCCTGGCGTGTTGCAGTCCATGGGGTTGCAAAGGGTCAGACACAACTGAGCAACTGAACTGAACTGAAAAAGAAACTCCATACCTATTAGCAGTCACCCCCAGCTGCCCCCACCCAACCTATTTCCCATCCCTTCCAGTATGCAGTCACTAGTCTATTTTGTTTCTCTGTAGATTTGCTTGTTCCAGGTATTTCATATAAATGTAATATGTGCTCTGATTGGCTCATTTTGCTTAGTATAATATTTTGAAGGCTCATCTGTTTTATAGCATATGTTCTTTTATTAACAGGTAAGATTCTGTTTATTTGCCTGTCCATCAACTGATGGACATTTGGGTAATTTACACTTTTTGACTCTTACAGATAATGCTGTGAACATTCATGGATAAGTTGTTGGTTAAATATGTTTTCACTTCTCTTGGGTGTGTGCCTAGAAGTGGGTCTTCTGGTCATGTAGAGACTTTATGTTTAATATTTTGAGGACTGGCCAAAATGTTTACCACAGTGGCTGTACCATTTTATATTCCCACCAGCAATGCATGATGGTTCCAATTTCTAGAAATCATCCTTTCTGTTTATAACTTTTGACATCCAGAGGCCAAAGTCTCTAGCCTCCTTAGGAAAACAGGTCTTACTTTTCCAGGGAAAGCCTCTTCTGGATATTGGTTTGTTTTTAATTTAGCCATTGATGTATTCTTAGAAAGTGAAGTATTAAGTTGAGGATATTTCAATAGTGTCCTCTAATTCGTTTGCATCTTTTTCATGTTTTTAGAGGTAGAAGCCTTTAAAATTTAGCTTTGGGTTATGATCTTACTAATAGATTGAGTAGTAACCTTGAGAGTATCTTTTCTGATCCCCACCTTTTACAGATGGAAAGACAGTAGCCCAGAGGGAATAAGAGATTTGTCTAGAATAATGTTATTGGTCAGAACCAGGCATTTTTATTATTGTTTTCAGTTGCCATATTGCTCATTCTGCCCATTGAGTCTGTGTGTTTTCCAAGGTTCTTTTCCTTATTTCCTATAGCATTTGCCAATTTCAACCATTACCATAACTTAAAAGCTTGTAAACATTTCTTTCAAGTCCAGCCTCTCTACAATACTCAAGATTCACACCTGCAGTTGCCTGCTGGACATTTGTCTGCAGATGTTTTTGGGAATGTGAAAACCATAATACAGCAAACAGTACAAACTTACCTCCTCACCAAAATAAGATTATCTTCCTAAATTCATGGCTTTTAGTATCATTTCGATTTGTTTAGTTTCCCAAATGTGACTCTTATTTGTCATTTTCCTACAGTTTTTTCTTTACAAAATCCTTTCCATTCTTCCTCAGTATTTTTTTTTTTTTTTGCCTTGGGTTCTTTGTCAAGGTGCTAATGTTCTGTAAACAATTCTAAAACACTTTGGAGGAACTCCTGTACCTAAAACTATTATAAGCTGTGTTACAGTACACTGTGGTCAAGTATCTTATAAGAAAGGTATGAGGCAGCATTGAGTATTAAAAGTATGTTTAGTAATGAGACAGGAGACTGGGTTTTAGACCTGCCTCTTCCATTTATTTGTAGTAAGTTCTTTTACTCATTGGGGCCTCACTTTTGTTATCACAAAATGAAGAGATTGGATTAGTTATTTTCTGTAAGTTTTCATAATTATTTGTCCTTTCTTTATCCTTCTGCCCAAATCACTTCAACAGTGCCTGCAAGCTTTGGAGTTTCTGCATTCGAACCAAGTTATTCATAGAGACATCAAGAGTGACAACATCCTGTTGGGAATGGATGGCTCTGTCAAGCTAAGTGAGTAGGAGTAATAATAACTTCTCTTCCCTCTGGAACCCTGTCTCCTCTGGGATAGTAATCATATAAGAATAGCTACAAGACTCACCAAAGAATCTATTTCCTTGGATATGCAGGCACTTTATATTACTCAGCACTATATAGGATGACATTTTTTCCCCACTCATTTATATGTTCAATGAAAAACATTTATTGTGATGGGCACCAAGGATACTTAGCCTGTATTTAAGTAGTTCTCAATCTATATGGGAAACATAAAATACATAATTAGAAAAAAGAGTTTAGTGTAATAACTTTCATTCATTCATTTAGGAAATTTTATAAAATGTCTGTTTATGTGGTTGGCCATCTGAGAATGAAACATGTGAGTAAAAACACAGTTCTTATTGAAGGCCTCGCAGTTAAGTAAACATATAATTGCAATATAATGGGAATGAATTGCAGGCAGAACATTGTGTTTAGAAGTGTAAGGACTGAGAATCCAGACAAACAGGTTGTGTCACGGGTGGATGGGCAGCTTAGGGGAAGACTGTTAGCAGTCTGTACCCTGACCCTGGGGCACAAGGGGAGGAACTTATTAAAGCAGGGTCATGCCTCAGTTCAGTGAAGTGGCTCAGTCGTGTCCAACTCTTTGCGACCCCAACTGCAGCATGCCAGGCCTCCCTGTTCATCACCAACTCTGAAACTTGCTCAAACTCAAGTCCATCGAGTCGGTGATGCCATCCAACCATCTCATTCTCTGTCATCCCCTTCTCCTCCTGCCTTCAATCTTTCCCAGCATCAGGGTCTTTTCAAATGAGTCAGATAGCCAAAGTATTGGAGTTTCAGCTTCAGCATCAGTCCTTTCAACAAATATTCAAGACTGATTTCCTTTAGGATGGACTGGTTTGATCTCCTTGCAGTCCAAGGGACTCAAGAGTCTTCTCCAACATCACGAATTCAAAAGCATCAGTTCTTCAGTGCTCAGCTTTCTTTATAATCCAACTCTCATATCCATACATGACTAGCGGAAAAACCATAGCTTTGACTAGATGGAACTTTTGTCAGCAAAGTAATGTCTGCTTTTTAATATGCTATCTAGGTTGGTCATAACTTTTCTTCCAAGGAGCAAGTGTCTTTTAATTTCATGACTGAAGTCACCATCTACAGTGATTTTGGAGCCCAGAAAATAAAGTCTGTCACTGTTTCCCCATCTACTTCCCATGAAGTGATGGGACCAGATGCCATGATGTTAATTTTCTGAATGTTGAGTTTTAAGCCAGCCTTTTCACTCTCCTCTTTTACTTTCATCAAGAGGCTCTTTAGTTCTTCTTCAATTTCTGCCATAAGGGTGGTATCATCTGTGTATCAGAGTTTATTGATATTTCTAGAATCCCAGCAATCTTGATTCTAGCTTGTACTTCATCCAGCCCAGCGTTTCTCATGATGTTCTCTGCATATAAGTTAAATAAGCAGACTGACAGTATACAGCCTTGATGTACTCCTTTCCTGATTTGGAACCAATCTGTTGTTCCACGTCCAGTTCTAACTGTTGCTTCCTGACCTGCATACAGATTTCTTAAGAGGCAGGTCGGTGGTCTGATATTCCCATCTCTTGAAGAATATTCCACAGTTTGTTGTGATCCACACAACAGAGGCTTTGGTATAGTCAATAAAGCAGAAGTAGATGTTTTTCTGGAACTCTCTTTTTCAATGACCCTACGGATCTTACCAATTTGATCTCTGGTTCCTCTGCCTTTTCTTAAACCAGCTTGAACATCTGGAAGTTCACAGTTCATGTATTGTTGAAGCCTGGCTTGGAGAATGTTGACCATTACTTTTCTAGTGTGTGAGATGAGTGCAATTGTGCGTTTGAGCATTCTTTGGCATTGCCTTTCTTTGGGATTGGAATGAAAACTGATCTTTTCCAGTCCTGTGGCCACTGTTGAGTTTTCCAAATTTGCTGGCATATTGAGTGCAGCACTTTCACAGCATCATCTTTTAGGATTTGAAAGAGCTCAACTGGAATTCCATCACCTCCACTAGCTTTGTTTGTAGTGATGCTTCTTAAGGCCCACTTGACTTCACATTCCAGGATGTCTGGCTCTATGAACACCTATAAGACCTTCTAGAAGTAACACCCAAAAAAGATGTCCTTTTCATTATAGGGGACTGGAATGCAAAAGTAGGAAGTCAAGAAACACCTGGAGTGATAGGCAAATTTGGCCTTGGAGTAGAGAATGAAGCAGGACAAGGGCTAATAGAGTTTTGCCAACAGAACGCACTGGTCATAGCAAACACCCTCTTCCAACAGTACAAGAGAAGACTCTACACATGGACATCACCAGATGGTCAATACCAAAATCAGACTGATTATATTCTTTGCAGCCAAAGATGGAGAAGCTTATACAGTCAGCAAAAAACAAGACTGGGGGCTGACTGTGGCTCAGATCATGAACTCCTTATTGCCAAACTCAGACTTAAATTGAAGAAAGTAGGGAAAACCACTAGACCATTTAAGTATGACCTAAATCAAATCCCTTATGATTATACGGTAGAAGTGACAAATAGACTCAAGGGATTAGATCCGATAGAGTGCCTGAAGAACTATGGATGGATGTTCGTGACATTGTACAGAAGATGGGAATCAAGACCACCCCCAAGAAAAAAAAATGCAAAAAAGCAAAATGGCTGTCTGAGGAGGCCTTACAAATAGCTGTGAAAAGAAGAGAAGCAAAAAGCAAAGGAGGAAAGGAAAGATATACCCATTTGAATGCAGAGTTCCAAAGAACAGCAAGGAGAGATAAGAAAACCTTCCTCAGTGATCAGTGCAAAGAAATAGAGGAAAACAATAGAATGGAAAGACTAGAGATCTCTTCAAGAAAACTAGATATACCAAGGGAATGTTTCATGCAAAGATGGGCACAATAAAGGACAGAAGCAGAAGATATTAAGAAGAGGTGGCAAGAATACACAGAAGAACTATACAAAAAAGATCTTCATGACCCAGATAATCAGGATGGTATGACCACTAGAAGGTCTTGTAGGTGTTCTTAGAACCACTCAGCTTCAGCTTCTTCAGCATTACTGGTAGGGGCATAGACTTGGATTACTGTGACATTGAATGGTTTGCCTCGAAACGAACAGAGATTATTCTGTCATTTTTGAGATTGCACCTATGTACTGCATTTTGGACTCTTCTTGACTGTGATGGCTACCCCATTTTTTCTAAGGGATTCTTGCCCACAGTAGTAGATATGATGGTCATCTGAATTAAATTCACCCATTCCAGTCCATTTTAGTTTGCTGATTCCTAAAATGTTGATGTCCTAAAATGTTGATGTTCACTCTTGCTATATCCTGTTTGGCCACTAACAATTTGCCTTGATTCATGGACCTAATATTTCAGGTTCCTATGCAATATTGCTCTTTACAGCATTGGACTTTGCTTCTGTCACCAGTCACATCCACAACTGGGTGTTGTTTTTGCTTTGGCTCCATCTGTTCATTCTTTCTGGATTTGTTTCTCCATTGATCTCCAGTAGCATATGGGGCACCTACCGACCTGGGGATTTCGTCTTTCAGTGTCCTAACTTTTTGCCTTTTCATACTGTTCATGTGGTTCTCAAGGCAAGAATACTGAAGTGGTTTGCCATGTCCTTCTCTAGTGGACCACATTTTTTCATGCCTAGTTGTAGATGATTAAGTTTTCATGCCTAGGAAATAAAATAAAGACCTAGTAACCAGATATTGGTATATGGGGATGGATTTCAGGAAGAAAGCAGAATTGGGGTAGGTAATAGAGGTCAGAATGGGCAGTTTAGCCTTTAATGCCTAGTGTTTCTGGTTTGAGGAGGGGTAGGAAGGCAGAACTCATGTTTCATGTTCTTCCTTAAAGCTGAACAGGGTACAGTCTAGGAGTAGGATATGAAGGTGGCAGTTATGTGACTCCAGCTTTGGAGAGAGAAGGGATGTAGTGGCTAGGACACAGGCAGAGCTTGATACCTCGAGGTAGGCACACATTCAGTATTTACAGAAGGAACACTCTGCATATGAATCGTTTCTATCTTTTCTGTTTCAGCTGATTTTGGATTTTGTGCTCAGATCACCCCAGAGCAGAGCAAACGGAGCACCATGGTGGGAACACCGTACTGGATGGCACCAGAGGTTGTGACCCGGAAAGCCTATGGGCCTAAGGTTGACATTTGGTCCCTCGGCATCATGGCTATTGAAATGATTGAAGGGGAGCCCCCATACCTCAATGAAAACCCTCTGAGAGTGAGTGTTACTAGCCCCATATCAAGATGTTTGGGCTGTTGGATTTTTCTTTTCTGGATCAAACCAGGCAGTGATAAAGTATACATGCTTAAGGAAATGTAAATTAGCAGTCATTCGTTCATGTATTCAGTGATTATTTGAGTTCTTAAGGGCAAGAAACTGTTCTGATAATAAGAAAACAAATTAATATATAGTAACAGAAGATAAGAGCTGTGAAAGAAAGAGTAAGGGGCTTAAGAGAGTAAGAAGGGGAAGGAGGGAGAAATGTGTGTTTTATTCTAGGTAGAGAATGAGTTCCTCTAGTATAAGTTATCTGAGGAGAAATCTGAAGGAAAAAAACGGAATGAAAAAATAGAAAAATTAAAGAAAAAAGGAATGATCCTTGAGATTAATTTGATGTAAGAATTTTTGAGTTATCAAGTGTATAAAGAACTTGTTTAGAGAACATACTTGATACATCCTGGGGAAAACCAAGGAGACTAGTGTCCCTGAAGTAAGTGAGTACAGTGGACAAGGTTCTGACCATGTTAAGTTAAAATGTTTATTAGACATCTTAAGTGAAGGTATTGAGTAGAATTGGGCATAAGAGTTCAGAGTTCAAGAGTGAGCATTCAAGACTCGAAATACAAATTTATTAGTAGGTATTATATAGTTGGTTTATTTAAAAATCAGAGGTAGATGATAATAAGATCACTCACCTAGGAAGTGAGGTTAGAGTACTGAGACCTGGGATACACTCATATTTACAAATTAGAGGAACCAGCAAAGTTGACCAATGAGCGGCCTTCCTGGTAGAAGGAGACCTGAGAGACGTGTCCCGGAGGCCAAGAGGACAACGTATTTTGAGAAGGAGGATGGACCAGTGTCAAATGTGACTAAGCTGCATTTAAGATAATGCTAAGAAATGATCATTAGATTTGTCCATGTAAAGGTTATTGATGACTTTGACAGTCAGTTTCACTGGAGTGATGGGAATGAAAGCCTGGTAGAGTAAATCCACCAGAGTGAAGAAATGACATGTATAAGCAGTTACTTTTCATCGTTTTCTTTCAAAGGAATTTTGCAGTTATGCTAACAGAGAAGTGAGTGGAGCCATATCTTGAAGTGGAGACTAGGGGGATTTTCTTTTTTTGTTTGTTTTGAAGATAATATTGTCATAGCATGTTTTTGTGCTCATGAGAATGATCTAGTAGAGAGGAAAATGGTCATGTACAAGAGAGATGTGACATCTGTAGAAGAGATAGTGATATCCTTAAGTAGATCAGGGGGTTGGATCAAGTACTGAAGTAAAGATCATCAAATTAGAACTTGGACAGTTTATTATTATAATAGGAGAAGGAAAGCAGCGTATGTGAATATAGATACAAGTAGGTTGGTAATTTTGATCATGGGCAAATGTGAGAGTTATTCTGATTGTTTTTATTTTGTTGTTTATTCCAGCCTCTCACTCAGTGCCATAATTCCCTGAGTTTTGTTGCTGATAGACAGTCATGTAATTTTAGCCAGTTACCTCTTGGATAGCCTTAATTATTGAAAAGTGCTTTAGTGTACCAAACTGAAACTACCTTCCATAGTTTCTTCCCTTGGTTCCCAGTATTGCCCTGTGGACCCACATGCCATTCATCTTCCTCCACCTTAGAGTGGCCTTGAAAGTGATGATGAGTAATAGTGACAGAAATAAGACTGGGATCAGAATCAGAGGACATGAGCTTATGTAAACAGCATAATCCCGAGCATCTCTCTTTATGTTTTAGGACTTTATCTGTGAAATGGGGATGATAATTCTTGCCCTGCCTATTACTCAGAGTTATTGTGGTCATTAAATGAGATAGTGTTTGTGTAAACACTTTATGAAATAAAGTGCAGATTGCTTTAAAAGATTTAGTATGATTATGTTTTTCTTTACCTTTCCCAGGGGATGGCTTCATATTAGAGAACCAAGATGGCAGCAGTGAAACAGATTGCTCCTTTACAGAACAGTTCCTTTATATGTTCTTTTCCTGCTGGAAGAGATCAATTTATAGATGACTGAGATGATGGCACCAGGAATAATAAATTTCCTTCAGCAAATGGGCAGGTGTTTAACTCAGTAGGCTAAATGTGTAATAAACCATTTAGATTTAAGTCAATAATAATAATAATAAATCCTTGGATCTGTAACACACTTCATAAACTTATGAAGTACTTTCAGTATATTATCTTGTTTTATTTTACAGACATGTGAGATAGGTACTGTTAACATCACTGTTTTACAGATGAGGAAGTTAGAAGTTCACTGGAAATTTGGCTCTTAAGTCATATTCTCTCCAGTATACCAGAGCTGCCTCTTTGTCTTCTGAAGGCAGAAAGCAGCTGACTGTATTTCTAGAGGGCCTGTCTGGGAACCAGGAACGAACCCCAGGTAGAGCCCAGGGCAATTCTCTGTATTTCCAGGCCTTGTACCTTATTGCCACCAATGGGACGCCAGAGCTTCAGAACCCAGAGAAGCTGTCAGCTATCTTCCGAGACTTTCTGAACCGCTGTCTTGAGATGGATGTGGAGAAGAGAGGTTCGGCTAAAGAACTGTTGCAGGTAACTGTCCCTATGTAGGGAGGCACCTAATTCAGGGAATCACATAACCAAGGCTTTTTTGCTGCATTTTTGTATGGCTGTTATAGAACTAGGCTTTTCTCCTAGCATGTCACACACTCCTATTTCCCTCATCTTGTTCATCCCTGGACCTTTGCTCATGTTACTCCCTTGGGCTCTTCCTCAGCCTGCAATAAGTCTGTACTGTCTCCTAGGCTGTATCTTACAGAGTTACTTTCTGAGCTCTTATTGAACTTTGCATGTGTCTTCCTTTGGTGCTTGTTTTGTTCTGCCTGAATTAGTCTGGCAGAGTGTGAGTCTTGATGAGAAGAAATTCTTTGACATGAAAATCTTATACACGTTATATTTTACTGGGATAAACCTAAAAGATAGATTTTCAGGAAAGAATATCAGAAGACATTCATTTAGAGGATAGTTAGTGCAACATTTCAAGTGTTCCCAGTTTCTTCATTGGAAACCGTTACAGATGGTGGGAATGAGAGTCTGCTTGTTTGTTCACTTATTTCAATTTTTGGCCATGCCACATGGCATGTGGGATCTTAGTTCCCTGACCAGGGATCAAACCTGTGCCCTCCTGCAGTGGAAGCTTGGAGTTTTAACCTTTGGATCACCAGGAAGGTCCCTACAGTCTGCTTGTTTGGAGTGAGATCCTGACAGGCTGTGGGGAACCTGAAGTTGGGGGTTTACCAAGTTTTATATATTACACCAGCTTAATCCTGAAGTTATAGTGTAATTATTTTATATGGTTTCAAAATTTGCTTTTAGTTGACCACATTATCTATATTGAGCATTTTTGTCTCAGTTACAATTTCTCATTACTAGTGTTATTTTACTACATTGCCAACTGGTGATTTAATAAGTGTGACATGCAACTTAATGACAATGAGTAATGTGTAGATTTGCACAGTCATTCAGTGTACAAAAGTCATAAAACTTTTGTATTTTGAGGACTAATGCAGGGCAGGATGTACCATACTGCATCACGTTAAAGCTAATTATGAACAATTCTGTCTTCCTCACTGTTAGTAGATCATAACTTCTATGTTATTAATCCTTGGTCTCCTCTTACCTGGGACCTGAATCAAAATAGGTATTCAGTGGGAGAAAACATTTGCAAATGATATGACTGATAAAGCATTAATATCCAAAATATATACCAGCTCATACAACTCAGGAGAAAAAAAAATAACTTACAGACAACCCAGTTTAAAAATGGGCAGAAGACCTGAATAGACATTTTTCCAGAGAGAAAATGCAGATGGTCAGCAGGCACATGAAAAGATGCTCAATATCGCTAAGTATCAGGGAAATGCAAATCAAAACCACAGTGAGAAATCACCTCACACCTGTCAGAATGACTATCATTCAAAAGAATCCAAATAACAAATGTTGACAAGGATGTGGAGAAAAGGGAACTCTCCTACACGCTTGATGGGAATATAAATTGGTACAGCCAATATGGAAAACAATATGGAGGTGTTTCAAGAAACTAAAAATAGAACTATGATATGACCCAGTGGTTCCAGTCTTGGATATATATATGAAAGAAACAAAAACACTAATATGAAAAGATACATGCAACTCAATGTTCATAGCAACATTATTTATAATTGCCAAGATATGTAAGTGACCTCAGTGTCCATCAGGAGATGAATGGATAAAGAAGATGTGGATGAATACTACTCAATGATAAAAAAGAATGAAATCTTGACATTTGCAGCAACATGGATGGACTTGGAGGGTATTATGCTAAGTGAAATGTCAGACAGAAAAACAAATACTGTATGACATCACTTATATGTGGAATCTAAAAAGTAAAATAAACTAGTGAATATAACATAAAAGAAACAGATTCACAGATATAGAGAACAAATTAATGGTTACCAGTGGGGAGTGGGAAAGTGGGCGAGGGACATTATATGGGTAGGGTATTAAGAGCTACAAATTATTATATGTAAAACAAGCTGCAAGGATATATTGTATAACCCAGGAAATATAGCCAATATTTTATAATAATTATAAATGGATTATAACCTATAAAAATTGTGAATCACTATATTGTATACCTGTGATTTATGCAGTGGCTCCCTAGTGGCTCAGTGGTAAAGAATCTGCCTGCCAGTACAGTAGAGGCAGATTTGATCCCTGGGTTGGGAAGATTCCCCGGAGAAGGAAATGGCAAGCCACTCCAATATTTTTGCCTGGGAGAGCTGATGGACAAAGGAGCCTGGCGGGCTACAGTCCATGGAATTGCAAAAGAATCGGACATGGCTTAGTGACTAAACAACAAGAACAAACTTATATAACATTGTATATCAACTATACTTCAATTAAAAAATAGGTATTCAGAAAATGTTGAAGTGAATAGAATTGCTTAAACCTTCATTGAAATGTTACCTTCTGGAGATATTTAGCATCTCTTTGTAATCAGAGTTACTGACTATAGAGCATTGATATATTAGATATGAGATCTGGGTTCTGCCAAACCCATTAGTTTCTAGCATCCTTTGGGACAAAACTCCTTATAAAAGGCAGTATATATAATACAGGATCCTTTTCCTTTCATATGAAGTTTTTTCTGGAAACACTAAGCTTTGGGAAATGTGCAAATAGTCTAAGCCTCAAGATGATATTGTTAACCAGGTATTAAAATACAGTTACTGAAAGATTAATGCCTTCTAGAGTTTTTTTCCTAATATAATAATACATGACAAATAATAAATGCATTGTGTTGAATGAAGCTTTACCACATTCTAGGCACTAAGCACTTTACATATTTTTTTAATCTATTCTTTTTTAATAAACCTGTGATTCATAAGTTTTGTATTCCCATTTTTACAGGTGAGGAAACTGAGATTTCAAGTGTTCAATAACTTTGCTTGATTAAAGTAACTGAGAAATGGTGGATCCAGGATTTAAATCTATGTGTATTTGGCTCTCAAGTGTGTATATTCTTGGCCACTTCCTGGCTCTGAGTATTAAAGCTGGAAAGACCTTAGGGCTTATCTTGTCTGATTTGTTCATTACAGAGAGAAGGAAACTGAGGCCTCCTAATTGGGTGTTGGGTCATGCTGCTTTCTCAACTCAGGGGAGTTGTATAAACATGCAATCTGAAAACATTGACTCTAACTTGTTACTGTACATTGTAAATATTCTAAACGATGACTTTCAGAATCTCAGATCATGAAAGCTTCACATCTGTTTATCCTGTGAGAACGATATATATGGACAGAAATAATACATAGGGGCTTTTGTTGGAATCCGTATCTTCATAATTTAGCCAAGATCTTTTATTCCTTTTATAGTAATAGTTTCTTATTTTCAGTACCTCTTTGTTTTTTATTTTATTTTATTTATTTATTTTTTTTATTAGTTGGAGGCTAACTACTTTACAATATTGTGGTAGTCTTTGTCATACATTGACATGAATCATCGATGGATATACATGCATTCCCCATCCCGATCCCCCCTCCCACCTCCCTCTCCACCCGATCCCTCTCTTAGTACCTCTTTGAATCCCATCTTTGTCCAAAAAGAATTTGAAACGCTTCTAGCAAAGAATATTTATAGATATTTCTATATTTAGAAATATAGAAATTTTAAAATTTAATGGGTGTGTATACACATATACAATATGATTAATAAAAGAGACTTATGGGGACGGCCAGAAGAATCGAACATGCTAATCATTTGCGTTAAATAGTTTTGGTTAAACATCAAATTTGGTTCTTAGTGTCCTGGTAGCGAAGACAGAAAAGAAAATACATTAGTTAGTTCCTATGTTTCTTATCCAATGGGAGAAACACCCTACACCCTCAAGACACAAAGCCTTTTCACTAGTAAATGAAGAAAAGTCATTTTTAGTTGTGAGTTCAGAGTTCTATAATGACCATTTTCCATAATGTTTTTTTATAATGTTTTTTTTTTTTTACTGAAAACATAAAAGTAATTTTTCAATTGGTGTTTTTTCCATAATAGTCTTCTTTAGTAGTTGTGGGTATGACCCACTGTATAGCCCAGTGAAAGTGATTTGGAAAAGGACCAAGTTTTTCCTGGGTTAATTAACCTTACTAAACTCAAGGATAGAACAACAAATTCCCAAATCAGTGCTTCTGAAATGCAGAATTGTAGTGTACCATTCGGAGAAGGCAATGGCAACCCACTCCAGTACTCTTGCCTGGAAAATCCCATGGATGGAGGAGCCTGGTGGGCTGCAGTCCATGGGGTCGCTAAGAGTCGGACATGACTGAGTGACTTCACTTTCACATTTCACTTTCATGCATTGGAGAAGGCAATGGCAACCCACTCCAGTGTTCTTGCCTGGAGAATCCCAGGGACGGGGGAGCCTGGTGGGCTGCCGTCTGTGGGGTTGCACAGAGTCGAACATGACTGAAGCGACTTAGCAGCAGCAGCAGCAGCAGCAGTGTACCATTGGGTCACCATCAGTTAATAACCTTCCCTCTGAGCTCATTATTGTTCTGACTTTCACCATATTTTGGACTTATATTAAGTGAAATCTTACAGTATGAACTCTTCTTGTGCATGTCTTCTTTCATGTAGCATGTCTTCTGTAGGATTCATCCTATTATCAGTGTATCAATTATTCCTTTTTATTGCTCTGTAATTTTTGTATCATTTTCTATGAATATAATGTTACTTGTTCTTTCAGTCTCTTGGACATTTAAGTTCTTTCATTTATGACTGTCATGAGTAAAACTGCAATGAGCATTTATGTGTCTGTGTCTTCTGGTGAATTCAAAAACTTACTTCTCTTGAAATATATCTAGAGGTAGAATTGGTGGGATATAGGATAGGCATGTATTTAACTGTAGGTAGCTACCGCCAAACAATTCTTCAAAATGACATGTTATCTTTGAAAGATGTCCTTCCATTTGAAGTTGACGATCTGCACAGTATACAAACATGGATGCCCTGAAAATCTTGTAATGGTTACTGCGGAAGAATGGTAAATTGTTATGTGTCTTTTGTTCTTTTTCTCCTTTCTAGCATCAATTTCTGAAGATTGCCAAGCCTCTCTCCAGCCTCACTCCACTGATTGCTGCAGCAAAGGAGGCAACCAAGAACAATCACTAAAACCACATCACCCCAGCCTCATTGTGCCAAGCCTTCTGTGAAATAAATGCTCATTTCGGAAATTCCAACCCCTGAGGCTCTTCCTTGCTTTCTCCTCCCATTTCCTGGTCTAGTGCTTTCAAGACTGATCCTTGAAAACCATGTGTCCAGCATTGAAGAGAACTGCAATTAGCTAATTGGATGATGGCCATTTTAAAATAAGGAATTTGCTCCCAGTCTGTGGATGTGAGGGTGATTTATGATCAAGGGCTTATATAAATAAATCCTTGGACTCCTATTTCTCCCTCCCGCACCAATCAGTTCTTGACTATATAAAATTTTGACTTTATAACATTATCAACTTGTGATCAGTTGAGATATTTTTCAGTGCTTGTTTTTCTGTTATCAGACTGCCCAAACACATTGTTGTACTTGAAAATGGAATAGCTCAAGGAATGCCATGGGGGTGATATTCAGCCAGGACATGAAATGGCTCTTCTTTCTGGACCATGACTTTGGCACAGCTGATCCTGATATGGGTGGGAGAGCTACCATGTTTTTCTTTGTGTATGCTTCAAGCATCTCTTTGGGAGGATCTAGATCCAATCGTGTTCCCCATGCTATTTCTTGTGAAATGATCTTGGCTATGTAGCAGCTTTTGACTCCCTAAATCCCCTAGGCTGCTGCCCCCATTCTGTCTTTGTTTAGAACATTGAGAACTTTCCTAGGGCACATGCTGGGTGAGAGCAGTGTGAGAAGTCAAGGGAAAAAAAAAAGCTGCTTTTAGAACAAAGCTGGACATCAGCACCTCTCCAGCTATACCCATGTGATGTTTCAAGAACTCAGCATGATTTTCCATCTGCAACATGGAGCTTAAAGATTAACTCATCTTCTGATTGCCCTAATCTCTGGCTGAAAGAGAAAGATCTCCAAATCTGAGACTACATGTTAGTTTTGGATGGATTTGTTGGCCTGAGATGATAGTCTGCCAGCTGTGAGGGGACCCTGTTTTTACTCTGCATGGCCAAGCTCTCTGCAAATGGAAATGCTTGCACTGGGTGTTGGGGATGTTTGCTACCTCGTGCTGTCTTTGTGGTTTTGGTCCTCCCATTATTGTAGGACCCCTGGCCAGCATTGTGGCTTGTCATGTTAGCCCCAATGGCTACCTTGTCATGCTCCGAGGTACCACTGCCTCTACAGTTTTATTTCCTTCAATAAAAGGAGATGAAAATATTCTATTTGGTGTATGCCTTTCTTTCCTTTTTCCCCTTCCCTTCTTTTCTAATTTCTTATTTTGATATTTTCTAAGTTAAGAAAAAATGTACATTATAAAAATATTCTTTCTTCCAGAATCATTTGAGATTAAGTTGCAGATAAAATGCTGCTTTACCACTATATACTTATTTTATTGTGTATTCTTGATTCTTAACACTTTTGCAAAGGGGAAGACCCATGAAAGCCAGTGGTATAGTTTGAAGACCAGACAGTCAGAGAGCAGTGGTGTAGAGTCTAGTGGAAGTCTAGGGGATTCCCAGGTGACTAAGTGGTTAGGATTGTGCCCTTCCATTGCAGGGGGCATGGGTTTAATCCCTGGTCAGGGAACTAAGATTCTGCATACTGTGTGGCATGGCAAAAAAAAAAAAAAAAAAAAAGCAGGTCTGCACTGCTATATTTAAAATGGATAAGCAATAAGGCCCTACTGTATAGCACAGGGACTCTGCTCAATGTTATGTGGCAGTTTGAATGGGAGGGGAATTTGAAGAAGAATAGATATATGTTTATATTTTTGACTGAGTCCCTTTGCTGTCCACCTGAAACTATCACAACTTTGTTAATCAGCTATATTCCATATAAAATAAAAATAAAAGTAAGGGGGAAAGAAAAAGGTGGGTCTAGTGGTAGTCCAGTTTGTAGTAGTCTAGTAGTCTGATTCCTCAGAATCAGGAGCACTGAGGACAGGAGAAGATCAGTGTCCTACTGGTAGAGTCAGAGAATAGCCTTTCTCCACATTTTTGTTCTGTTCAGACTGTCAGCTAATTGAATGATGTCCACCCACATTGAGGAGGATCATCTGCTTTGTTCAGTCCATCAATTCAAATGCTAAACTCTTCTGGATCCACCCTCAAAGACACACCCAGAAATAACATTTAACAAGATATGGGGCTCCTGATGACCCAGTCAGGTTGACAGAATTAACCATCACACACTCCATTCCCACCTCCAAATGAAGGTGATAACTCCAGGGAGGACTGATCAGCTGACAGCTCTTATGATGCTGTGTGATTATGACTTTTAGATCAGGGGGTCAAAAGTGATGATTATTGAGACCTGATACTGTCTGAAGAAGAAAAATGCAGAGCAACACGAGATCTTGTAGTTACTGAAAGGACAAGTATGATTGGATTGCTTTTGTGTAAGACAGAAGGAATATTAGATAATGTTCCAGAAGAAATGATGAAGATCCAAAGATTGTACTTCTTCACTCTTAGACTGCAGTGGTAAACTGGTTAGTCTAATGAGGGCTGAAAATTGTTAGTTAATTGCCTCTGGAATTTTAGAGTTGATTGGTTGGGTCATGTCTGACTCTTTGCACTTCCATCAACTGCAGCATGCCAGGCTTCCCAGTCCTTCATCATCTTCTGGAGCTTGCTCAAACTCATGTTGGTGATGCCATCCAACCATCTCACTCTCTGTTGTCCCCTTCTCCTCCTGCCCTCAGCCTTTCCCAGCCTCAGGGTCTTTTCAAATGAGTCAGCTCTTCGTGTCAGGTAGCCAAAGTATTGGAGCTTCAGCTTCAGCATCAGTCCTTCCAGTGGATATTCAGGACTGATTTCCTTTAGGATGGACTGGTTTGATCTCCTTGCAGTCCAAAGGACTCTCAGGAGTCTCCTCTAACACCACAGTTCAAAACCATCAATGCTTTGGTGCTCAGCCTTCCTTATGGTCCAGCTCTCACATCTGTACATGACTACTGGAAAAACCATAGCTTTGACTGGATGAACCTTTGTTGACAAAGTAATGTCTCTGCTTTTTAACACACTGTCTAGGTTTGTCATAGCTTTTCTTCCAAAGGGCAAACATCTTTTAATTTTGTGGCTGAAGTCTCCATCTGCAATGTTTTTGGAGCCCAAGAAAATAAAGTCTGTCACTGTTTCCATTGTTTCCTCCTCTGTTTGCCTTGAAGTGATGGGACCAGATGCCATGATCTTAGTTTTTTGAATGCTGAGTTTTAAGCTAGCTTTTTCACTCTCCTCTTTCACTTTCATCAAGAGGCTCTTTAGTTCCTTATTGCTTTCTGCCATAAGGATGGTATCATCTGCATATCTGTGGTTATTGATATTTCTCCCAGCAATCTTGATTCCAGCTTGTGCTTCATCCAGCCTGGCATTTTTCATGATATACTATGCATTTAAGTTAAATAAGCAGGGTGACATATAGCCTTGATATTCCTTTCCCAATTTGGAATCAGTCCATTGTTCGATGTCTCGTTCTAACTCTTGCTTTTTAACCTGCATAGTTGGGAGGCAGGTAAGGTGGTCTGGTTTCGCATCTATTTAAGAATTTTCCACAGCGTGTGGCAGAAGTCTTCTTGGAGGAGGTTGCCAGTAGCCTCACCATAGAGCCTCTGAGCGGACAACCCCAAACTGGGGAACACTTATACCAAGGAAGTTCCTGCACTGTTGCCAAAGTTCTAGGGCCCACAATAGATTTCCCAACATGGAGATCTGGCAAAGAAATTGAGAACCTTCAGAGAATTTGACATAGCCATAGAATATGACAAAAACTGGTTAGAACCAAGATAACAGAAGATTTGACTTCCAGTAGACCTTGAGCCTCATTATACGCTCATTATAATGCATTAGCATATTCTAAATGACATATCCACCAGCACCATGATTCTGAGACCAACTATGAAAAGCCAAAAGTGGGTGATGGCTTAATCCTGCAACTCTCCACCCTTTCCCTGAAATAGTTGGAATAATCTTCCCACTCATTAGCCTATGATATTACCCAGCCCGTAACTAACTACAGCATATTTCAGGGCCTCTCGAATCTGAGATGGCCCACACTCTTGTCTGTGGAGTGTATTTCCCTTTCCCCCAAGGCTGTTCTTGAACCACATTCTGTCTATGGAATGTGTATCTCTCTAAGTAAATCCATTTCTTATCTATGGCTTTGTCTCTCACTGATTTCTTTCTGTGATGAGTCATAAAGAACCTGAGCTTCATTGAGTCCTGAGATGAGTTGTGTGACCTCAGTTAAAAGACCATGGGTTCAGGTCCCAGTCTGGCTTTTGGCTGGGTTTGAGTCCCAGCATGTGGGTTCAACTACCATCTCAGGTGCAGTGTTTCACAAGCATTAGCTCTCCTGTGAACTTTCCAACAATTTAAGCATTAGAGTGATGACTGTGTAATCAAGCAGGACCCCATTGGGCCCTGCTGGATGGCACAAAAGTGGTTCTGTATTCCTAGTTTCTTATTTGCAGGATCAAGGCTTTGGCCTTCTAGACATTCCTGAGTTCCAAAGAGCAGATTCAAACAGTTTCTAGTCAGTAAAGTAAGGAAATGCAGAAACAAAGGAAGAATAATCAAGAAGCTGTAGTGCAGCCGTTAGAAACAGGATCCTGGTTCCTTCTCAAGGGATATACATTAAGTGTCTTTGAGTACTTCTGTAGGAACTAAAGCCTCCACACAGGTGGGGGATGGCAGCTTTAGGCTGAACACAAGATTCCTGGAATACTGACCTGTTACTTCACTACCGACCAGTCAGAAGGAGTCATACACCTTGCAACCCTCACCCCAAATTTTGGCCTGTAAAAACTTTTCCCTAAGAAGCATTGGAGAGTTGGGGTTTTTGAACATGATCCACCTATTCTCCTTGCTTTGACCCGCAGTAAGCCTTTCTCTGCTCCAAACTGATGTTTGGGTTTGTTTGGCCTTACTGTGCACCTGTGCATGCGTGGTGAGTCGCTCAGTCAGGCCTGACTCTTTGAGATCCTATGGACTGTAGCCTGGTAGGTTCTTCTGTCCATGGGATTTTCCTGGCAAGAGTACTGGAGTGGGTTGCTATTTCCTCCTGCAGGAGATCCCCTGACCCAGAGGTCCAACTCACATCTCCTGCATTGGCAGATGGATTCTTTACCACTGAGCCATGCAAACTTTTGTTAGGTATCATTTACTATGGGGATATCTAGACATCCACTCACAATGAAATATTCTTCATTTCCATGCAACTTAACAGCAAATTTCCTTACATTTCATTGCCTTCAGAGTGTGGAACCAGAACTCTGAAACTGTCTACTCAGATAATCACCGCTTGTCTATTTCTTTATGAGTACTGAACACATCTGTCCCCTATATGTTAGTTTTCTATTGCTGCATGACAAATTATCACAAACATCATGGCTTAAAACAACAGAAACTGTCTCACAGTTTCTGTAGGTCATGACAAAAAAGTGTGGTGGAGCATGATGTGGTTGTGTTACTGAATCAAGTCTGACTGCTCTTTGCTCAAAAATCAATAATCGAGAGAGAGACGAATGTTAGAAAGGAGTTGCTTTTAAACAATGTCAACAATCTGGGAAGATGGTGGATTCACTGTCTCCCAAAAACCATCTCCAAAGATTCTGCTCCTCCCTGAAAATTTTTAAAGGGAAAAAGGGAAGTAATATTAGTTAATCATTGAAATGATGGGGGTTAGAGTTGTCACCAACCCCCACTATACAGGCTCTTGTGCAGGCTTGTCAACTTCTTGTGATTTTTTTTTAGATGCTATTTTGTTCACACAGTTTATTCACATAATTACTGAAGGGGAAGAGATCTGATCATTGGTTAATTCATTTCTACTTCATTGATCTACAGAAAGAGCCAACAGATTAGGAAAGATATTGTGTGATCAAAAGATTTGAAAGGTGTGCCAGGGCCAGAGAAAAATAGAGCATGGGGGTGCCTGGTTAAGGTTAGTGACAGAAGGGTGCACCCTGCAGTGACCTCTTCCTGCCGAAAGACACTTACAAATCACCATTTGTTAGAACATCATTCCATTTCTATGGAATTATGGGCAAAGGTTGGTCTTCTATAACTATCACGCTGACATAGGGCACCATGTTCTTGAGTCGAAAATATTGACATGGGTCTGTACCACCTCTTTGCTGACTATTATAGTTGCCCATTTACATATAAAGGCAGAACAAGCTACAATTATTTTGATGTCCACAAATATATACATTATTATGAACTATAGTGTTAATCCCATTCTCTTAAGGCCAGTTATTGGAATTGTGCTAGCCATAGATTGAGTATTACTTAATATGGAGCAGTTCATAGCATGGTTGCAATCCAGTCATCCTGCAGTTGTTTTCCCCCTCTGATGTCAGTTACAGTATCTATAGAACAACTCAGGAACGTGCTTCAGACACTGAATCTGTGATTGTATTGTCCTAATCATTAGCTGCTTGAGCCTTCTCATTTTTGACTCAGGAAGGCCTGGAAGACTTCAGCTTTTCTATAAAGAAGAGGCAGGAGATATGGAGGGGGCCTTTGTACTGGGGTGGGGCAGGTGGCACAGGGTTCTGCTTGGTTCCAGCTGGATTTTTGCTCAAGCTCCATCAGGCTGAAAATCCAGGTGTTAGTCAGGGTTGTAGTTCATGTGGGCATTGGAGTCATCTTCTAGTCTCTCTGGTTGTTGCTTGAATTCATTTCCTTTAGTACTGGGGTCCTCTTTCTCTTGCTGGCTGTCAGCAGAAGACCCAGCTCCTAGAGGCGGCCTGAAGTCTTGCCACATGGCTCCCACAGGCAGTTCACAAAATGAGTGTTTGAACATAGCTCTTTGATTTCCACTTTTCTCTTGCAATGCCAGAGAAAACTGCTTTTAAAGGGCTTATATGAATAGGCCAATCTCACTTAGATAATCACACTGTCTTAAAGTCAAGTGATTTGGGAAGTTAATTACATCTGTAAGACCCCTTCATTATAGGACCTTAGATATATCCAACTGAATACAGGGTTCCAGGTCAACGCAAGGAGAGATAAAAAGGCCTTCTTAAAAGAACAGTACAAAGAAGTAGAGGAAAACAATAGAATGGAAAAGACCAGGTATCTTATCAAAAAAACTGGAGATACCAATATAATATTTCATCCTAGGATGGACATGATAAAGGACAGAAATGGTAAGGACTTAAAAGAGGCAGATGAGATTAAGATGAGGTGGCAAGTATACACAGAAGACCTATACAAAAAAGGTCTTAATGATTGGAATAACTACTCACGTAGAGCCAGACATCCTGGAGTGTGAAGTCAAGTGGGCCTTAGGAAGCATCACTATGAACAAAGCTAGTGGAAGTGATGGAACTCCAGTTGAGCTATTTCCAATCCTAAAAGATGATGCTGTGAAAGTGCTGCACTCAATATGTCAGCAAATTTGGAAAACTCAGCAGTGGCCACAGAAAAGGTCAATTTTCATTCTAATCCCAAAGAAGGGCAGTGCCAAAGAAAGGTGTTCAAACTACCAGACAATTGTACTCATGTAGCATGCTAGTAAGGTTATGCTCAAATTCCTTCAAGCTAGTCTACAGCAGTATGTGAACCGAGAACTTCCAGATGTACAAGCTGGATTTAGAAAAGGCATAGAAACCAGAGATCAAATTGTCAACATTTGTTGGATCACAGAGAAAACAAGAGAATTTCAAAAAATCTACTTATGCTTTATTAACTATGCCAAAGCCTTTGACTGTGTGGATCACAACAAATTGTGGAAAGTTATTAAAGAGATGGGAATACCAGACCACCTTATCTATTTCCTGAGAAACCTGTATGTGAGTCAAGAAGCAGTAGTTAAAACTGAACATGAAACAATGACTGGTTCAAAATTGGGGAAGGAATATGACAAGGCTGTATATCATTGCCCTGTTTATTTAACTCCTATGCAGAGTACATTGAGAGAGGTAATTCTTCAGTTCAGTTCAGTTGCTCAGTCATGTTTGACTCTTTGTGACCCATTGGACTGCAGCACGCCAGGCTTCCCTGTCCATCACCAACTCCTGGAGCTCAAACTCATGTCGATCGAGTCGGTGATGCCATCCAACCATCTCACCCTCTGTCATCCCCTTCTCCTCCCGCCTTCAATCTTTCCCTAGCATCAGGGTCTTTTCAGATGAGTCAGTTCTTTGCATTAAGTGGCCAAAGTATTGGAGTTTCAGCTTCAGCATCAGTCCTTCCAATGAATATTCAGGTCCGATTTTCTTTAGGATTGACTGGCTGGATCTCCTTGTCGTCCAGAGGACTCTCAAGAGTCTTCTCCAATACCACAGTTCAAAAGCATCAGTTCTTAGGCACTCAACTTTCTTTATATCTAAATCTCACATCTATACTTGACTACTGGAAAAACAATACTTTGAACAGATGGACCTTTGTTGGCAAAGTAATGTCTCTGCTTTTTAATATGCTGTCTAGGTTTGTCATAGCTTTTCTTCCAGGGAGCTAGCATCTTTTAATTTCATGGCTGCAGTCATTATCAACAGTGATTTTGGACCCAAGAAAATTAGGTCTGACACTGTTTCTAATTCTTAGACAGGTTGATAAGAAGTCTGGGGTCCCTGAGAAGGAGAAACGGGTATGGGGCTCTTGAACTTTTTTTCTATATTGCTTTGTCTTAGTCACATAAGATTTGTCTTAAGCTCTGAGTTGTTATGACAACAATCTTTAACATTAACTTTTTTCAAACCCAGAGCTCATGATTATACAACAAAACAACTCATCTTGCTCAAGGGTGTGTTTTTCCTTAAGCTCTGTACTAATGATTATATGACAACAATGTATCTTGCTCAAGGACATGTTTCTTCTTAACAGGAACCTTCTGACTAATCTTGGTATCTTAAGACATATGACTGGGTCTGGTAAAAGTATGTAAGGCCTTGATAAGAGTAGCAAGGGGGGGCCCTCTCCGTTCCCCTTCTGATGTCTATGTAAGAAGCTTTTACTGTCCTTTTTCACCGTAATAAAACTTCTGCCACAGAAAAGCTCTTAGTGATCAAGCCTGGTCTCTGATCCCAAAGCAAAATCTTCTTCAGAGATCACCAATCCAACATCATTCCTCATAAGCTATCAACATCATGCTAAATGTTGGGCTGGATGAGTCACAAGCTGTTATCAAGATTGCTGGGAGAAATATCCTCAGATAGGCAGATGATACCACCCTAACGGCTGAAAGTAAAGAGGAATTCAAGAGCCTCTTGATGAAGATGAAAGAGGAGAGTGAAAAACTGGCTTAAAACTCAGCATTCAAAAAAGTAATATCATGGCATCTGGTCCCATTACGTCATGGCAAATAAGATAAAGACCATTACAGTATACTAACACATATATATGGACTTTAGAAAGATGGTAACGATAACCCTATATGCAAAACAGAAAAAGAGACTCAGATGTATAGAACAGACTTGTGGACTCTGGGAGAAGGCGAGGGTGGGATGTTTCAAGAGAACAGCATTGAAACATGTATATTATCTAGGGTGAAACAGATCACCAGCCCAGGTTGGGTGCATGAGATAAGTGCTCGGGCCTGGTGCACTGGGAAGACCCAGAGGGATCGGGTGGAGAGGGAGGTGAGAGGGGGGACCGGGATGGGGAATACATGTAAATCCATGGCTAATTCATTTCAATGTATGACAAAAACTACTGTAATGATGTAAAGTAATTAGCCTCCAACTAATAAAAATTAATGCAAAAAAAAAAAAAAAAAGTGGAAGCAGTGACAGACTATTTTCTTGGGCTTCAAAATCACTGTGGATGGTGACTGCAGCAATGAAATTAAAAACTGCTTGCTCCTTGGAAGAGATGCTATGACAAAACTAGCAAGCATATTAAAAGCAGAGACATCACTTTGCTGACAGAGGTGTGTATAGTCAAAGCTGTGGTTTTGCCAGTAGTCATGTATGGATGTGAGATCTGGATCATAAAGAAGGCTGAGTGCCAAAGAATTGAAGCTTTTGACTTGTGGTGTTGCAGAAGATTCTTGAGAGTCCCTTGGACAGAAAGGAAATCAAACCATTCAATCCTAAAGGAAATCAATCCTGAATATCCACTGGAAGGACTGATTCTGAAGCTGAAGCTGCAAATATTGGCCATTTGATGTGAAGAGCCAACTCATTGAAAAAGAAACTGATTCTGGGAAAGGTTGCAGAGAAGAGGGTAGTAGAGGATGAGATGGTTAGATAGCATCACTGACTCATTGGACATGAATTTCAGAGAACTCCGGGATATAAGAGAAGGACAGGGAAGCCTGGCCTGCTGCAGTCCATGGGGTTGCAAAGTGTTGGACTCAACTTAGCGACAGAACAACAACAACACAATACCTAGATCTCTGCATGACTGAACAACTGAGAAAAGGTGCATGTATGCCAAAGGCAGGGAATCTTGGGAGGCTGTCAGTTTGTTCAGGCTGCTTAACAAAATACCATGGATTGGGTAGCTTATAAACAACAGAAATTTATTTCTCACTGCCCTGGAGGCTGGGACCTCGAAGATTATGGTGTCAGTATGGTCAGGTCCTTTATTTTCTTGGGCTCAAAAATCACTATGGATGGTGACTGAAGCCATGAAATTAAAAGATGCTTGCACAATCTTTCCATTGTTTCCTTTCATGCATCTTTTATTTATAGTGACCTCTTTGCTAACCTGTCACAATGCTGGACTAGTTACTAGATGCAGTAAGGAGAGCTCTAAGCATTCCAGTGTTTCCTAACACATATGTACTCCCAGTTTCCTATCCTGCTCCATTGGATTACTACCCACTACCTGCCTATGAAATTCACTGTGAGCAATGGACTGTTACATCCCAGATTTACTTGTTGCCCCACCTCTTGGGATGACAGGATTCTTGAACAATAGAGTGGGGAAGACTAGAACAATAGAATGGGAAAAATAATACAATGGGTAAAACTCGAGATCTCTTCAAGAAAATTGGAGATACTAAGGGAATATGTCATGCAAAGATGGGCACAATAAAGGACAGAAATGGGATGGACCTAACAGAAGCAGAAGATATTAAGAAGAGGTGGCGAGAATACACAGAAGAACTATACTAAAAAGATCTTCATGACCCAGATAACCATGGTGGTGTGATCACTCACCTAGAGCCAGACATCCTGGAATATGAACTCAAGTGAGCCTTAGGAAGCATCAGTATGAACAAAGCTAGCAGAGGTGATGGAATTCCAGTTGAGCTATTTCAAATCCTGGAAGATGATGCTGTGAAATTGCTGCACTCAATATGCCAGCAAATTTGGAAAACTCAGCAGTGGCCACAGGACTGGAAAAGGTCAGTTTTTATTCCAATCCCAAAGAAAGGCACCGCCAAGGAATGCTCAAACTACTGCACAATTGCACTCATCTCACATGCTAGCAAAGTAATGCTCAACATTCTCCAAGCGAGGCTTCAGTACATGAACTGAGAACTTCCAGATGTTCCAGCCAGATTTAGAAAAGGCAGAGGAACCAGAGATCAAATTGCCAACATCCATTGGCTCATCGAAAAAGCAAAAGAGAGTTCCAGGTTTACTTCTGCTTTATTGACTATGCCAAGGTCTTTGACTGTGTGGATCACAGCAAACTGCAGAAAAGTCTTAAAGAGATGGGACTACCAGACCATCTTTCCTTCCTCCTGAGAAATCTGTATGTGGGTCAAGAAGCAACAGTTAGAACTGGACATGGAACAATGGACTGGTTCCAAATTGAGAAGAAAGTGTGTCAAGGCTGTGTATTGTCACTCTGCTTTTTTAACTGATATGCAGAGTACATGATGTGAAGTGCAGGACTGGATGAAGAACAAGCTGGAATCAGTATTGCCGGGAGAAATGTCAATAACCTCACATATGCAGATGACAGACACTTACCTTATGGCAGAAAGCAAAGAGGAAATAAAGAGCCTCTTGATGAAAGTGAAAGAGGAGAGTGAAAAAGCTGGCTGAAAACTCAATATTCAAAAAACTAAGATCGTGGCATCTGGTCCCATCACTCTATGGCAAATAGAGGGGGAACCAATGATAACAGTGACACTTTCTATTTTTGGGCTCCAAAATCACTGCAGATGGTGACTGCAGCCATGAAATTAAAAGACGCTTGCTCCTTGGAAGAAAAGCTATGACCAATTTAGCATATTAAAAAGCAGAGACATTACATTGCTGATAATGGTCCATCTAGTCAGAACTATGGTTTTTCTAGTAGTCATGTATAGATGTGAGAGTTGAACCATAAAGAAGGCTGAGTGTCAAAGAATTGATGCTTTTGAACTGTGGTGTTGGAGAAGACTCTTGAGAATCCCTTGGACTGAAAGGAGATCAAACCAGTTATTCCTAAAGGAAATCAGTCCTGAGTATTCATTGGAAGGACTGATACTGAAGCTGAAGCTCCAATACTTTGTCCACCTGATGGGAAGAGCCGACTCATTGGAAAAGACCCTGATGCTGGGAAAGACTGAAGGTAGGGGGACAGAGATGAGAGACTACAGAGGATGAGATGATTGGATGGCATCACGGACTCGATAGACATGAGTTTGAGCAAGCTCAGGGAGTTGGTGATGGACAGGGAAGCCTGGTGTGCTGCAGTCCATGGGGTGGCAGAGAGTTGGACACGACTGAGTGACTGAACTGAACTGAGGTGAACCACCTCCTGGGATAACAGGATTCTTGGTTTTTAGAGACTTGGGAGTAATTCTACAAGTCCTGGTTAGTCTTTGTTCAAGCCTTGTAAGTGTGAATCACACACCCACACCCCACACCCCACCACACCCCACCCCAGACTGTTTTCCTGTGTGATCAAATGGCTGTTGCCTGTTTCCCTTCATGGACCATAACCTGGAACTTGAGGTAATAACAGAGCTGTTTCATGTTTTCTGTGATTTTTGGCCCATAGCTACTACCTGACTCAGATGTAAAGGGAAAACTTCCCAGTTGGCTTTGGGGTGGGGGAGGACACTACATAGCCTTACTTCTGGGTGGGGTAGTTGAAGCTGAAGATGATAGGAAATCTGCCAGTTATTCTTGGCTAAATAGCTTATGACTGGCTTCCCAGGTGGCGTTATTGGTAAAGAACCCGCCTGCCAGTGTGGAGGCATTAGAGACATGGGTTCGGTCCCTGGGTCGGGAAGATACCCTTGAGAATGAAATGGCAACCAATTCCAGGATTCTTGCCTGGAAAATTCCATGGACAGAGGAGCCTGACAGGCTGGAGTCCAGGGGGTCACAAAGAGTTGGACGTGACTGAGAGACTTCCCAATAGCTTATGAGACTGCTCTCGCCACTGAGGGGATTAGCCTGAATTCCTTAGCCAGGATGATTTTATTTTTATTTATTATTATTGTTATTATTGTTATTTTAACCAGAGTGCATTTAAATCACAGAACTGATCTTCACAATCTTATAGCCAAAGGACTGTCTGTGCCCTAATCAACACACCCTATTTTTATGAATCATGACTAGTGGCAAGTAGAGTAGTCCATATTCTGTAATGCAAATTCTCATAGACCTCTGTGGATCTGCAGTCTGCAGATGAGCCCTCCAGGTGGCTCCAAAAGTTCAACTTTGATAACGCTGCCCCAGAAACTGTGCTAACTGTTCTCCAGTGCTGCCTATGGTTTGAAATGGTATATGTTACTAATGGAAAGGGCTGTGATGCATACAGGCCACACAGGTTCAGAGGTGGAGAACTGCAGTGGTTGAAAATAAGGGCTAACTTGCCTAAGATTCTTTGCAGCCATCCCTGGTGGCTCAGCTGGTAGAGAATCTGCCCGCAGTGTGGGAGACCTGGGTTTGATCCCTGGGTTGGGAAGATCCCCTGGAGAAGGGAAAGGCTACCCACTCCAGTATTCTGGCTTGGAGAATTCCATGGACTGTATAGTCTATGCGTTTGCGAAGAGTCGGACACGACTGATTGACTTTCAGTTTGCAGGCTGGCCTTCCAGAAAGGGAGTTAGCTTTTGAGCTCCATGGAAACTAGCTACATTTGAATGCTTAAGGAAATCAGTTGTACTAGAATGCTTGTCTACCATATCAAGACATGGCCTTTACTCCTTTCTTTGTTAGGAAAGAGCCTGTGCACTCCTGCCTAATGTATGATAAAGTGGTGAACAGGGCTAGGAGCCATGATTCTGCCATGTCACGCCATCTATTGAATCACAGGCTTTTCAGGCAGCCACTCTGTGGTTTTTATTTATTTATTTATTTTTAAAGTTGTGAAATCTATTTTTGTTTTTGTTTCTAATTACTTTACAATATTGTATTGATTTTGCCATACATTGACATGAATCTGCCACAGGTGTACATGTGTTCCCCATCCTGAGCCCCCCACCCCCCT
Organism: Odocoileus virginianus; assembly: GCF_023699985.2. Taxonomy (NCBI): domain Eukaryota; kingdom Metazoa; phylum Chordata; class Mammalia; order Artiodactyla; family Cervidae; genus Odocoileus; species Odocoileus virginianus. The sequence continues at coordinate 16,746,610 of NC_069701.1, forward strand.
CCCCATCCCATCCCTCTGGGTCATCCCAGTGCCACTCTGTGGTTTTTAAATTTCTTCCTTTGTGAAGAAACAACCTTCCTTATTGGCATGAGTAAGGGAGTTGATTAAGAGACACTGTACAGCCATATTCATGTCAGTACCAGGATCACTTTTATTCCTGTGTGCTGACTTCAAATGTAGTGAGCAACAGGGGCTTCTAAACCTGTTGTTGATTTCTTCCTGTAAATCCTATTCTAGAGGCCTGGTGTATATACTATCTGATCATCTGGGTTTGTTTGCTCCATGTTATTCAGTTGTATGAATTTGTGGACTTTATTCATTCTTCTGTTGAGCATTTGAGTTATTTGCTAACTGGGGCTATGACGCAGAATGTTACTGTGAACATTACTGTGAATGTTGTTGTGAACATTCTTGTATGTTTATCCTGCCCATAAGCACACATTTATCTAGAAGATACCCTAGGTGTGGAATTATTAGATCACAGGACACACACCTCTTCAACATTTTAAGATAATGCCTAAGAGTTTTCCAAGGAAGTTGTACCAATTTAGTCTGCCACCAGTGTGGGACTCCATACAAATTGCTCAACTTTGTACTCTCATTTGATACTGTCAGACTGTTTCATTGTAACCAATCTGGTGTGTCTGTTGTAGTATTTCATATTGCTTTTGCTCTTTTGTGAAGTGCCTTTTCAGATCTTTTCCTCATTTTTCTCTGCTTTGTCATTTAAAAATATTTTATTTGCTGAAATTCTTTGCATATTCTGGGTAATTATTGTTTTTATATTTGTGTTATAAAATACTTTGTTTCTTGTCTTTAAAATTTAACTTTATTTTGAGATATTTTAGAGTCACATGGAATGTAAGAAACAATACAGAGGTATTCCACATACTCTTTATCCAGTATCCTCCCTGGTAATACCTTGCAAAACTATCGAACAGTATTACAATCAATATATTGACATTGATATAATGAAAATGCAAACATTTTTACTACCACATATTATTTATAGCCACATCTACTTCACTCCTGCCCCATACTTCCTTATTATAATTTCCTTCTTTCTGCTAGCTTTGGATTTATTTTGCTCTTCTTTTTCTAATTTCTTGTGATGAGAGCTTAGGTTATTTATTTGCAACTTCCTGTTTTCTAATTTATGCATTTAGTGCAATAAATATCCCTCTCAGCACAGCCTTAGGTATGTCCCACAATTTTTTTGTGTTGCATTTTCACTTTCATTCAGTCCAATGTGTTTAAAAAATGTATTATGAGGCTTGCTCTATGAGCCATTGATTATTTAGAAGTTTGTGGTTTAGTTTCCAAATATTTGTAGATTTTTATGTTATCTTTCTGTTATGATTTCCAGTTTGATTCCAGTGTATGAGACAATAGGCTATGTATGACTTAAGACCTTTTAAATTTGTTGAGGTTTGTTTTAAAGTACAGAATATGGCCTGTGTTTTATATGTGCTATACACACTTGAAAAGAATGCATATGCTGATACTGTTGAGTGGAATATTCTATAAGTGTTAATTAGATCTTGTTTGTTTATGTTGTTGTTGAATTCTAAATATTTGCTGATTCTCAGTCTAATTGCCCTATCCATTGTGATTTGGGTGTTAAAGACTTGAACTGTTATTGTGAATCTGTCCATTTCTCCTTTCAGTTCTATCAATTTTGCATTCACATGTTTTTCAATTCTGTTGTCTGCTGCAAATACACATTTAGAATTGCTATATCTTCTTTGTGGATTATTGACCCTTTATCACTATATAATGTCTTTCTATTTCTAGTAATAATCTTTGCTCTGAAATATAATTTATCTGATATGAATGTATCAGATTTCCTTTGATACATGATAAAAGTTACATGATAAAACTTTTTCCATTCATTTACTTTAATCCAGCTTGTATTGTTATATATGAAGTGAGTATCTTGAAGACAGCATATAGTTGGTCCATCACCTTATACAAGGGACGTCATACAAAAATCAGGTCATGTGTCCTCTGATTTATTTATTTGTATTTATATCCTGCCTTTTCCACAGTACTTTAACAAAACCTGCAGAAAGAACATGTTCAGTGAAACAATATCAGGAAATCAGTGAAACAAAATCGGTGAAACAAAATCAGAAAAGAAAATCAAGACCAAGGAAAAGATGAGCATAAATATACTGATCACAAGGGCTAATGTATTGCTATACTTGAGCTTCAACTTTGGAATCAAACTTCCTGGAAGTTAAGTAACAAGGTAATTTATATAATTCTCATTATCGGAAAAGAGAGAGGACATCTCAGTTACCTGTGACTCTAGATCGTAACGGTCCAGTAAACTTCTTCAACAGTGAATTCTGTAACTGCATTGTCTACTATGGTAGACACAGCTACACACAACTGTTAAATAAACACTTGAAATGTGGCTAGTGACTAAGGAACTGATTTTTACATTCTATTTAACTTATATTAATTAAAACTTAAATATCCATAGGTAGCTAGTACCTACTTAACTGAACAGCATATGTCTAAGGAAACAATGTAGCATAGTGTAATCAGAGTCAAATATCCTGGGTTAATTTTTGGCTCTGTCAGAGGTGTGTGTGTTTGTGGAGAAGCTACTTAACCTTTCTGAGCCTCAGTTTCTAGATCTGTGAAATGAGTACAATGGTAGTATTTAAGTATCCAAGGAAATAAAATAATGTGTACAAAGCTTTTAACACAATCCCTGACACATAGCAAATGCAGTCCTATTTTATAATGCTTGGAATTATGTGGTTTGTCAGGAGGCTTGGAAGAAAAGTTATAACAAACCTAGCTAGCGTATTAAAAAGCCGAGACATCACTTTGCCAACACAGGTCTGTATAGTCAAAGCTGTGGTTTTTCTAGTAGTCACATACAGATATGTGATTTGGACTATAAAGAAGGCTGAGTGCTGAAGAATTGATACTTTCAAACTGTGGTGCTGGAGAAGACTCTTGAGAGTCCCTTGGACTGCAAGGAGATCAAACCAGTCCATCCTAGAGGGCGGTCCCAAGATGGCGGAGGAATAGGACCGGGAGACCACTTTCTCCCCCACAAATTCATCAAAAGATCATTTGAACGTTGAGCAAATACTACAAAACAACTTTTGAACACTGGTGGAGGACACCAGCCATCCAGAAAGGCAGCCCATCCTCTTCGAAAGGAGGTAGGACAAAATATAAAAGACAAAAAGAGAGGCAAAAGATCTAGGGAAGGAGACCCGTCCTGGGGAGGGAGTTGTGAAGCAGAAGTTTCCACACAGCAGGAAACCCTCTCACAGGCAGGTCTGTGGGGAGTTTTAGAATCTCCGAGGGCAACATAACTGGGGGAACAAAGAAAAAAACCCACAGAATAAGCGCCTTACCGCAACTGCCAGTGGAGAAGGAACCCAGATGCTTGCGACGGCCACTAGCAAGCCGGGACTGGGCAGGGAGGCGTGGGCTGCATCATCGGTCCTCAGGGTAAGCACAGGGCCTGAATGCCCTGAGGACAATCTGAGGGAGCTAATGTGAGATAGAAACCCAAACGCTGGGATTGCCAGAGAGAGAGAAAAAAAGAACCTTTCTGCAAGCAGGCAGCCTGGCTTGCTACTGAACAAAAGATTGAGTGAACATCAAAGGAGAGCTAGCTGGCTGCTTACAGGCCCCTCCCTGCCAGAGGCAGAGAGGCAGGTGTGCTACAGCCAGAGCGAGAAGGTAAGGGGCTGCCGCAATCTTGGCCCCAGAGACAGCATCTTCCACCAAACTGTGAGCAGGCTCCCAGTTGCTAACCATGCCTTCCTGGGATCCTGGACGGTTGACATTGGCCAGGAGGGTCGCAGCCTGAGATCAGCTCCCCAGAGGAGACACACGGCACACTCTTGCAGTGTACCTGGGAAACCGAGCGAGCAGCTGGAAACGGGGAGGTGATTAAGATGCACGGCCCACCTGGGACAGTGCACCTGCCAGACACCTGGTTGCCTGAGCTGCTTGGACCTGGGAAGGGCACAAAACGCATGCCCAGCCGGGTCTGTGTCCTTGCGGAGTACCCGAGAACCTGAGAGGCTGAGACCTGGGACATGCATGAAACACAGGGCCCTCTTGGGTCAGCGCCCTTGCAGGGTACCCTGGAGCTTGAACAGTGTAGACCTGGGGAGCACGTGCCACCTTGGGCTGTGGCAAACCCAGTGTGGTCCATACACTGCGAGCACTCCCCACACACGCCAGTGATACTTGTTTGCAGTGTCCCTCCCTCCCCACAACATATCTGAACAAGTGAGCCTCAATAAGTGACCACCTTCGCCCCCTTGTGTCAGGGCGCAAGTGAGACACTGAAGAGACTTGCAAACGGGGGAAGCCAAAATAAACAAAGATGAGGGAACCTCTCTGGAAGTGACAGGGGCAACAGATTAAAAGCCTGTAGTTAACACTGTGCATTGGAGGGGACCTATGGACCTTGAGAACAAGTATAAGCTGGAACAAGGAACTATCTGAAACTGAATTGACTCCACACTGCCCACAACAGGTCCAGAGAAATTCCTAGATACAGTTTTACTGTTAACACTTTTAATGTCTTAAAAAAATTTAAATTCTTTACTACTTCTTTAATTTTCATTTTTATAAACTACTATGACCTTGGGAAGAAAAAGACCCTATTTTTAAAGCAAATTTCATATATATACATATTTAATTTTTGTGATTGCTTTTGTTTTGTATTTTTTATATTGTATTTTTGAGAGCCTAACCTCTATTCTAGATTTTTAATCTTTGCTTTTTGGTATTTGTTATTAATTTTGTACCTTTAAGAATTCTAATCTTCAGTGTCCATTTTCACTTAGGGATGTGATTACTGGCTTGATTGCTCTCTCCCCTTTTGACTGTCCCTTTTCTTCTCTGGGTCACCTCTATTTCCTCCCCCCCCCCCCCACCCCTTCTCTTCTCTACTTAACTCTGTGAATCTGTCTGTTTGTTCTGGGCCTTGCAGAACACTTAGGGAGCTGATTACTGGCTAGATTGCTCTCTCCCCTTCTGACTCCCCCTCATCTTCTCCTGGTGACCTCTGTCTCTCTTCTCCCTCTTCTTTTCTCTGTGTAACTCTGTGAATCTCTCTGGGTGTCCCTAGTTGTGGAGAATTGTTTCACCATTAACCTAGATGTTTTATCATCAGTGCTATACGGATGGAGAAGTTTTGAGGCTACTGTAAGAAAAGAACTGAAAGCCAGAGGCAGGAGGCTTAACTCCAAAACTTGAGAACATCAGAGAACTCCTGATTTCAGGGAACATTAATAGACAAGAGGTCACGCAAAAGTCTCCATACGTACACTGAAACCAATCTCCACCCAAGAGCCAACAAATTCCAGTGCAAAACAAACCATGCCTAGTTCTCCAGCAAAGCAGGACCACCACCCTGAGCATTAAAAGACAGGCTTCCCAAAGCCATGCCAGACCCATAGACACCCCAAAACTCACTACTGGACACTTCATTGCAATCCAGTGAGAAAAGATCCAGCTCCACCACCAGAACACAGAGGCAAGCTGCCCCAACCAGGAAACCTTGATAAGCCACTAGTCCAATCCCACCCACAGGGAGCAGACTCCACAATAAAGAGGAACCATGAACTTCCAGCCTACAGAAAGGGCACTCCAAACACAGGAATCTAAAGAAAATGAAAAGGCAGAGAAACATTCAGCAGGTAAAGGAACATGATAAATACCCACCAAACTGAACAAAAGAGGAGGAGATAGGGAGTCTACCTGAAAAAGAATTCAGAATAATGATAGTAAAGTTGATCTAAAATCTTGAAAGCAAAATGGAGTTGCAGATAAATAGACTAGAGACAAGGATTGAGAAGATGCAAGAAATGTTTAACAAGGACCTAGAAGAAATAAAGAAGAGTCAATCAATAATGAATAATGCAATAACTGAGATCAAAAGCACTCTGAGAGGGAACCAAAAGTAGAATAACAGGCAGAAGAGAGGATAAGTGAGGTGGAAAATAGAATTGTGGAAATAAGTGAAGCAGAGAGGAAAAAAGAAAAAAGAATGAAAAGAATTGACAACCTCAGAGACCTCTAGGACAATGTTAAACACCCCAACATTCAAATCATAGGTGTCCCAGAAGAAAAAGACAAAAAGAAGGGGCATGAGAAAATATTTGAGGAGATAATAGTTGAAAACGTCCATAAAATGGGGAAGGAAATAGCCACCCAAGCCCAAGAAACCAAGATAATCCTAAACAGGATAAACCCAAGGTGAAATACCACAGTTCAGTTCAGTTTAGTTGCTCAGTCATGTCTGACTCTTTGTGACCCCATGGACTACAGCACACGAGGCTGCCCTGTCCATCACCAGCTCCTGGGAATTACTTAAACTCATGTCCATCGAGTCAGTGATGCCATCCGACCATCTTATCCTCTGTTGTCCCCTTCTCCTGCCTTCAATCTTTCCCAGCATCAGGGTCTTTTCAAATGAGTCAGTTCTTCACATCAGGTGGCCAAAATATTGGAGTTTCAACTTCAGCATCAGTTCTTCCAATGAATATTCAGGACTGATTTCCTTTAGGACGGGCTGGTTGGATCTCATTTCTGTCCAAGTGACTCTCAAGAGTCTTTTCCAACACCACAGTTAAAAGCATCAATTCTTCAGCGCTCAACTTTCTTTATAATCCAACTCTCATATCCATACATGACTACTGCAAAAACCATAGCCTTGACTAGATGGACATTTGCTGGCAAAGTAATGTCTCTGCTTTTTAACATGCTGTCTAGGTTGGTCATAGCTTTTCTTCCCAGGAGCAAGCATTTATTTATTTATTTATTTATTTATTTTTTTAGGCTAATTACTTTACATCATTACAGTAGTTTTTGTCATACATTGAAATGAATTAGCCATGGATTTACATGTATTCCCCATCCCAGTCCCCCCTCCCACCTCCCTCTCCACCCGATCCCTCTGGGTCTTCCCAGTGCACCAGGCCCGAGCACTTGTCTCATGTACCCAACCTGGGCTGGTTATCTGTTTCACCCTAGATAATATACATGTTTCAATGCTGTTCTCTTGAAACATCTCACCCTCGCCTTCTCCCAGAGTCCACAAGTCTGTTCTATACATCTGAGTCTCTTTTTCTGTTCTGCATATAGGGCCATCGTTACCATCTTTCTAAAGTCCATATATATGTGTTAGTATACTGTAATGGTCTTTATCTTTCTGGCTTACTTCGCTCTGTATAATGGGCTCCAGTTTCATCCATCTCATTAGAACTGATTCAAATGAATTCTTTTTAATGGCTGAGTAATATTCCATGTTGTATATGTACCACAGCTTCCTCATCCATTCGTCTGCTGATGGGCATCTGGGTTGCTTCCATGTCCTGGCTATTATAAACAGTGCTGCGATGAACATTGGGGTGCACGTGTCTCTTTCAGATCTGGTTTCCTTGGTGTGTATGCCCAGAAGTGGGATTGCTGGGTCATATGGCAGTTCTATCTCCAGCTTTTTAAGAAATCTCCACACTGTTTTCCATAGTGGCTGTACTAGTTTGCATTCCCACCAAGAGTGTAAGAGGGTTCCCTTTTCTCCACACCCTCTCCAGCATTTATTGCTTGTAGACTTTTGGATAGCAGCCATCCTGACTGGCGTATAATGGTACCTCATTGTGGTTTTGATTTGCATTTCTCTGATAATGAGTGATGTTGAGCATCTTTTCATGTGTTTGTTAGCCATCTGTATGTCTTCCTTGGAGAAATGTCTGTTGAGTTCTTTGGCCCATTTTTTGATTGGGTCATTTATTTTTCTGGAGTTGAGCTGAAGGAGTTGCTTGTATATTTTTGAGATTAATCCTTTGTCTGTTGCTTCGTTTGCTATTATTTTCTCCCAATCTGAGGGCTGTCTTTTCACCTGAGCAAGCATCTTTTAATTGCATAGCTGCAGTCACCATCTGCAGTGATTTTGGAGGCCCCCCCCAAGTAAAGTCTGTCACTGTTTCCACTGTTTCCCCATCTATTTGCCATGAAGTGATCAGACCAGATGTTATGATCTTAGCTTTCTGAATGCTGAGTTTTAAGCCAACTTTTCATTCTCCTCTTTTACTTTCATCAAGAGGCTCTTTAGTAGTTCTTCACTTTCTGCCATAAGGGTGGTGTCACCTGCATATCTGAGGTTATTGATATTTCTCCCAGCAATCTTGATTTCAGCTTATGTTTCATCCAGTCCAACATTTCTCATGATGAAATCTGCATATATGTTACATAAGCAGGATGAAAATATATATCTTTGACCTACTCCTTTCCTGATTTGAAACCAGTCTGTTGTTCCATGTCCAGTTCTAACTGTTGCTTCCTGACCTGCATACACATTTCCCAGGAGGCAGGTAAGGTGGTCTGGTGTTCCCATCTCTTGAAGAATGTTCCACAGTTTGTTGCGATACACACAAAGTCTTTGGCATAGTCAATAAAGCAGAAGTAGATGTTTTTCTGGAACTCCCTTGCTTTTTCGATGATCCAACGGATGTTGGCAATTCGATCTCTGGTTCCTCTGCCTTTTCTAAATCCAGCTTGAACATCTGGAAATTCATGGTTCATGCACTGTTGATGCCTGGCTTGGAGAATTTTGAGCACACTAACTTTGCTAGTGTGTGAGATGAGTGCAGTTGTGTGGTAGTTTGAGCAATCTTTGGCGTTGCCTTTCTTTGGGATTGGAATAAAAACTGACCTTTTCCAGTCCTGTGGCCACTGCTGAGTTTTCCAAACTTGCTGGCATATTTAGTGCAGCACTTTCACAGCATCATCTTTAGGATTTGAAATGGCTCAACGGGAATTTCATCACCTCCACTAGCTTTGTTCGTCGTGATGCTTTCTAAGGCTCACTTGACTTCGCATTCCAGAATGTCTGGTTCTAGGTAAGTGATCCCACCATCGTGATTACCTGGGTCGTGAAGATCTTTTTTGTATAGTTCTTCTGTATATTGTTGCCACCTCTTCTTAATATCTTCTGCTTCTGTTAGGTCCATATCATTTCTGTCCTTTATTGTGCCCATCTTTCCATGAAATGTTCCCTTAATATCTCTAATTTTCTTGAAGAGATCTCTCGTCTTTCCCATTCTGTTGTTTTCCTATATTTCTTTGCACTGAAACTGAGACTTGTATGTGAGTGTTCAGGAGTCTCTGGCAGAGGCATGGGACGGTGGTGGCCTGCTGCAGGGCTGGGGGCACTAAGTATAGCAGTGTGTGCGTGGGCCCTTTTGAGGGAGGTGGCCATTATCTTCATTACTTCCACCATAGTTTGGCCTCAGGTCAAATAACAGGGAGAGGAGATACCCCTCGTCCAAGGTAAGGAGCGGCGGCTGTGCTTTGTTGGACCAGCTGTAAAGAGATACCCCACGTCCAAGTTAAGAGAAACCCAAGTAAGACGGGAGGTGTTGTGAGAGGGCATCAGAGGGCAGACACACTAAAACCATAATCACAGAAAACTAGCCAATCTGATCACAGGACCACAGTCGTGTCTAACTCAGTGAAACTAAGCCATGCTGTGTGGGGCCACCGAAGATGGACGGGTCATGGTGGAGAGGTCTGACAGAATGTGGTCCACTGGAGAAGGGAATGGCCAACCACTCCAGTATTCTTGCCTTGAGAACCGCATAGACAGTATGAAAAGGCAAAATGATAGGATACTGAAAGAGGAACTCCCCAGGTCAGTAAGTTCCCATTATGCTACTGGAGATCAGTGGAGAAATAACTCCAGAAAGAATGAACAGATGGAGCCAAATTAAAAAAAATACCCAGTTGTGGATGTGACTGGTGATAGAAGTAAGGTCGGATGCTGTAAAGAGTGATATTGCATAGGGATCTGGAATATTAGGTCCATTAATCAAGGCAAATTGGAAGTGGTCAAACAGGAGATGGCAAGAGTGAATGTCGACATTCTAGGAATTAGTGAACTAAAATGGACTGGAATGGGTGAATTTAACTCAGATGACCATTATATCTACTACTGTGGGCAGTAATCCCTTAGAAGAAATGGAGTAGCCATCATGGCCAACAAAAGAGTCCGAAATGCAGTACTTGGATGCAATCTCAAAAATGACAGAATGATCTCTGTTCGTTTCCAAGCCAAACCATTCAATATCACGGTAATCCAAGCCTGTGCCCCAACCAGTAATGCTGAAGAAGCTGAAGTTGAATGGTTCTATGAAGACCTACAAGACCTTTTAGAACTAACACCCAACAAAGATGTCCTTTTCAGTATAGGGGACTGGAATGCAAAAGTAGGAAGTCAAAAAACACCTGGAGTAACAGGCAAATTTGGCCTTTTGAGTACAGAATGAAGCAGAGCAAAGGGTAATAGAGTTTTGCCAAGAGAACGCACTGGTCATAGCAAACACCCTCTTCCAACAACACAAGAGAAGACTCTACACATGGACATCACCAGATGGTCAACACCGAAATCAGATTGATTATATTCTTTGCAGCCAAAGATGGAGAACTCTATACAGTCAGCAAAAACAAGACTGGGAGCTGACTGTGGCTCAGATCATGAACTCCTTATTGCAAAATTCAGACTGAAATTGAAGAAAGTAGGGAAAACAACTAGACCACTCAGGTATAACCTAAATCAAATCCCTTATAACTATACAGTGGAAGTGAGAAATAGACTTAAGGGACTAGATCTGATAGACAGACTGCCTGATGAACTATGGAAGGAGGTTTGTGACATTGTACAGGAGACAGGGATCAAGACCATCCCCATGGAAAGTAAATGCAAAAAGGCAAAATGGTTGTCTGAAAATGCCTTACAAATAGCTGTGAAAAGAAGAGAAGTGAAAAGCAAAGGAGAGTAGAAAAGATATTCCCATTTGAATGCACAGTTCCAAAGAATAGCCAGGAGAGATAAGAAGGCCTTCCTCGGGGATTGGTGCAAAGAAATAGAGGAAAACAACAGAATGGGAAAGACTAGAGATCTCTTCAAGAAAACTAGAGATACCAAGGGAACATTTCATGCAAAGATGGGTTCGATAAAGGACAGAAATGGTATGGACCTAACAGAAGCAGAAGATATTAAGAAGAGATGGCAAGAATACACAGAACTGTACAATAAAGAACTTCACGACCCAGATACTCACGATGGTGTGATCGCTCACCTAGAGCCAGACATCCTGGAATGTAAAGTCAAGTGGGCTTTAGAAAGCATCACAATGAACAAAGCTAGTGGATGTGATGGAATTCCAGTTGAGCTATTTCAAATCCTGAAAGATGATGCTGTGAAAGTGTTGCACTCAATATGCCAGCAAATTTGGAAAACTCAACAGTGGCCACAGACTGGAAAATGTCAGTTTTCATTCCAATCCCAAAGAAAGGCAACCCCAAAGAATGCTCAAACTATCACACAATTGCACTCATCTCACACGCTAGTAAAGTAATGCTCAAAATTCTCCAAGCTAGTCTTCAGCAATACGTGAATCGTGAACTTCCAGATGTTCAAAGTGGATTTAGAAAAGGCAGAGGAACCAGAGATCAAATTGCCACCATCCGCTGGATAATCGAAAAAGCAAAGAGAGTTCCAGAAAAACATTTATTTCTGCTTTATTGACTGTGCCAAGCCTTTGACTGTGGGGGTCATAATAAATTGTGGAAAATTCTGAAAGAGATGGGAATAGCAGACCATATCACCTGCCTCTTGAGAAACCTATATGCAGGTCAGGAAGCAACAGTTTTTACTGGACATGGAACAACAGACTGGTTCTAAATAGGAAAGGAGTACGTCAAGGCTGTATATTGTCACCCTGCTTATTATATGCAGAGTACATCATGAGAAACGCTGTGCTGGAAGAAGCACAAGCTGGAATCAAAATTGCCAGGAGAAATGTCAATAACCTCAGATATGCAGATGACACCACCCTTATGGCAGAAAGTGAAGAAGAACTAAAGAGCCTCTTGATGAAAGTGAAAGAGGAGAGTGAAAAAGTTGGCTTAAAGCTCAACATTCAGAAAACTAAGATTATGGCATCTGGTCCCATCACTTCATGGGAAATAGATGGGAAACAGTGGAAACTGTCAGATTTCTTTTTGGGGGCTCCAAAATTACTGCAGATGGTGATTGCAGCCATGAAATTAGAAGACGCTTACTCCTGAAGCAAAGTTATGACCAACATAGATAGCATATTAAAAAGTAGAGACATTACTTTGCCAACAGAGGTCCATCTAATCAAGGCTATGATTTATCTGGTGGTCATGTATGGATATGAGAGTTAGACTGTGAAGAAAGCTGAGCACAGAAAAATGGATGCTTTTGAACTGTGGTGTTGGAGAAGACTCTGGAGAGTCCCTTGGACAGCAAGGAGATCTAAACAGTCCATCCTAAAGGAGATCAGTCCTGGGTGTTCCTTGGAAGGACTGATGCTGAAGCTTAAACTCCAATACTTTGGCCACCTCATGCGAAGAGTTGACTCATTGGAAAAGACCCTGATGCTGGGAGGGATTGGGGGCAGGAGAAGAAGGAGACGACAGAGGATGAGATGGCTGGATGGCATCACTGACTCAATGGACATGAGTTTGAGTAAACTCTGGGAGTTTGTGATGGACAGGGAGGCCTGGCGTGCTGTGATTCATGGAGTCGCAAAGAGTTGGACACGACTGAGTAACTGAACTGAACTGAACATAGCCTTGTCCATGAACACAACATCGGATTAAAGATTTACTGAGAATGGCCCCACCCATCAGAACAAAACCCAGTTTCCCCTGTCAGTCTCTCCCATCAGGAAGCTTGCATAATCCTCTTAACCTTCTCCATCAGAGGGCAGACAGACTGAAAACCACAGTCACAGAATACTAACCAATCTGATCACAAGGACCACAGTCTTGTCTAGCTCAGTGAACCTATGAGACATGCCATGTAGGGCCACCCAGGATTGACTGGACATGGTGGAGAGTTCTGACAAAACATGGTCCACTGGAGAAAGGAGTAGCGAACCACTTCAGTATTCTTGCCTTGAGAACCCCAAGAACAGTCTGAAAAGGCAAAAAGACATGACACGGAAAGATGAACTCCCCAGGTCAGTAGGTGCCCATATGCTACTGGAAAAGACAGGAGAAATAACTCCAGAAAGAATGAAGAGGTGGAGCAAAAGCAAAACAATGTCCAGTTGTGGATGTGAGTGGTGATGGAAGTAAAGTCTGATGCTGTAAAGAGCAATATTGCATAAGAACCTGGAATGTTAGGTCCACTATCAAGGCAAGTTGTAAGTGGTCAAACAGGAGATGGCAAGAGTGAAAATCAACATTTTAGCAATCAGTGAATTGAAATGGACTGGAATGGGTGAATATAGCTCAGATGACATTATATCTTCTCCTGTGGTAAAGAATCAATTGGATTAGCCATCATAGTCAACATAAGAGTCCGAAATGCAGTATTTGAAAGCAATCTCAAAAACAACAGAATGATTTCTGTTCATTTCCAAGGTAAACCATTCAGTATCACAGTCATCCAAGTCTACACACTGACCAGTCATGCTGAAAAAGCTGAAGATGAATGGTTCTATGAAGGCCTACAAGACCTTCTAGAATTAACACCCAAAAAGATGTCCTTTTCATCATAGGGGATTGGAATGCAAAGTAGGAAGTCAAGAGATACCTGAAGTAACAGGCAAATTTGACCTTGGAATATGGAATGAAGCAGGGCAAAGGCTTATAGTTGTGCCAAGAGAATGCGCTGGTCATAGCAAACAGCCTCTTCCAAGGACACAAAGGATGACTCTACACATGGACATCATCAGATGACCAGTACCAAAATCAGATTGATTATATTCTTTGCAGTCAAAGATGGAGAAACTCTATACAGTCAGCAAAAACAAGACCGGGAGCGGACTGTGGCTCAGATCATGAACTCCTTATTGCCAAATTCAGACTGAAATTGAAGAAAGTAGGGAAAGCCATTAGGTCATTAAGGTATGACCTAAATCAAATCCCTTATGATTATACAGTGGAAGCGACAAATAGATTTAAGGGATAGATCTTATAGACAGAATGCCTGAAGAACTATTGAAGGAGGTTCATGATATTGTACAGGAGGCAGTGATCAAGACCATCCCCAAGAAAAAGTAATGCAAAAAGGCAAAATGGTTGTCTGAGGAGGCCTTACAAATAGCTGTGAAAAGAAAAGAAGTGAAAGGCAAAGAAGAAGAGGAAAGATACACCCATTTGAATGCAGGGTTCCAAAGAATAGCAAGGAGAGATAAGAAAGCCTTCCTCAGTGATCAGTACAAAGAAACACCCCAAGACTCAGGTTCATAAAACTAATGAGGATCAAACACAGAGCAAATATTAAAAGCAGCAAGGGAAAGGCAACATATAACACCAGGGAATCCCCATAAGGATAATAGCTGATCTTTCAGTAGAAACTCTTCAGGCCAGAAGGGGATGAGAGGACATACCTAAAGTGATGGAAGAGAAAAACCAACAAGATTACAATACCCAGCAAGGATCTCATTCAGATATGAAGGAGAAAGCAAAAGCTCTACAGACAAGCAAAAGCCGAGAGAATTAAGCACCACCAAACCAGTTCTTCAGTAAATGCTAAAGGATCTTCTCTAGCTAGGAAACACAGAAAAGTTTTATAAATTCGAACCCAAAATAGCAAAGCAAATGTCAACACGATTATACTTATCAATAATTACCTTAAATGTAAATGGGTTGAATGTTCTAACCAAAAGACAAAGACTCTCTGAATGGATACAAAGGCAAGATCTGTATATATGCTGTCTACAAGAGACCCACCTCAAACCAAGGGACACATAGAAACTAAAAGTGAAGGGCTGGAAAAAGATATTTCATGCAAATGGAGACCAAAAGAAAGCAGGAGTAGCAATACTCATATCAGATAAAATAGACTTTGAAATAAAGACCATGAAAAGAGACAAGAAAGGACACTACATAATGATCAAAGGATCAATCTATGAAGAAGGTATAACAGTTACAAATGTTTATGTACGCAACATAGGTGCACCTCAATACGTAAGGCAAATGCTAACAAGTATGAAAGAGGAAATTAACAGTAACACAATAATAGTGAGAGACTTTAATATCTCATTCACACCTGTGGATAGATCAACAAACAAAATTAGCAAGGAAACCCAAACTTTAAATGATACAATGGACCAGTTAGACCTAATTGATATATTTATAGGACATTTCACCCAAAACAATGAATTTCACTTTTTTCTCAAGTGCACATGGAACATTCTTCATGATAGATCACATCCTTGGTCATACATCTAGCCCTGATAAATTCAAAAAAATTGAAATCATTTCAAGCATCTTTTCTGATCACAATGCAGTAAGATTAGATTCCAACTACAAGAATAAAGCTATTAAAAATATAAACATATGGAGGCTGAACAACATGCTTCTGAATAACCAACAGATCACCAAAGAAATATAAAAGACAATCAAAACATGCACAGAAACAAATGAAAATGAGAACACGACAACCCAAAACCTATGGGATTCAGTAAAAGCAGTGCTCAGAGGAAGGTTCATAGCAATACAAGCTTACCTCAAGAAACAAGAGAAAAATCAAATAAATAACCTAAGTTTACACCTAAAGCAACTAGAAAAAGAAGAAATGAAGAACCCCAGGGTTAGTAAGAAGAAAGAAATCATAAAAATTAGAAATAAATGTAAAACAAAAAAAGAAGACTGTAGCAAAAATCAACAAAATGAAAAACTGGTTCTTTGAGAAGGTAAATAAAATAAGCAAACCATTAGCCAGGGTCATCAGGAGAAAAAGGGAGAAGAATCAAATCAACAAAATTAGAAATGAAAATGGAGAAATCACAACAGACAACCCAGAAATACAAAGGATCATAAGAGACTACTATCATCAACTATATGCCAGTAAAATGGACAACTTAGAAGAAACGGATGAATTCTTAGAAAAGTATAACTTTTCAAAACTGAACCAGGAAGAAATAGGAAATCTTAACAGACCCAACACAAGCACAGAAATTCAAACTGTAATAAAAAATCTTCCAACAAACAAAAGCTCAGGACCATATGGCTTCACAGGTGAATTCTATCAAAGATTTAGAGAAAAGCTAACACCTATCCTACTCAAACTCTTCCAGAAAATTGCAAAAGAAGAATAGTTTGTCAACTGCCAAACTCATTCTATGAGGCCAAAATCACCCTAATAGCAAAACCAGACAAAGATGTCACAAAAAAAGAAAACTATAGGCCAATGTCACTGATGAACAACAACAACAACAACAAAAAACAAACTGATGATGCAAAAATCCTCAACAAAATTCTAGCAAACAGAATCCAACAACATACTAAAAAGATTATACATCATGACCAAGCGGGTTTTATCCCAGGAGTGCAAGGATTCTTCAATATTTGCAAATGAATCAATGTGCTACTGCTGCTGCTATGTCGATTTAGTCGTGTCTGACTCTGTGCAACCCCATAGATGGCAGCCCGGCAGGCTCCTCTGCCCCTGGGATTCTCCAGGCAAGAATACTGGAGTGGGTTGCCATTTCCTTCTCCAATTTATGCATGCATGCTAAGTCGCTTCAGTTGTGTCTGACTCTCTGCAACCCTATGGACAGCAGCCCAACAGGCTCCTCTGCCCACGGGATTCTCTAGGCAAAAACAGTGGAGTGGGTTGCCATTTCCTTCTCCCAGTGTGATACACCACATTAACAAATTGAAAGATAAAAACTATATGATTATCTCAGTAGATTCAGAGAAAGCCTTTGACAAAATTCAACACTCATTTATTATAAAAACCCTCCAAAAAGCAGGCACAGAAGGAACATGCCTCCACATAATAAAAGCCATATATGATAAACCCACAGCAATCATTATCCTCAGTGGTGAGAAATTGAAAGCATTTTTTCTAAAGTCAGGAATAAGACAGGGGTGCTCACTCTCACCACTACTATTCAACATAATATTGGAAGTTTTAGCCACAGCAATGAGAAGAAAAAGAAATAAAAGGAATCCAGGTTGGAAAAGAAGAAGTAAAACTCACAGTTTGCAGATGACATTATGCTTTACATAGAAAACCCTAAAGATACCACTGGAAAATTTACTAGAGCTAATCTATGAATATAATAAAGTTGCAGGATATAAAATTAATACACAGAAATCCCTTGTATTCCTATACACTAAGAATGAGAAAACAGAAAGAGAAATTAAGGAAACAATCCCATTCATGATTGCAACAAAAGAATAAAACACTTAGGAATAAATTTACCTAAAGAAACAAAAGACCTATATATTGAAAACTATAAAGCACTGATGAAAGAAATCAAAGAGGACACAAATAGATGGAGAAATATACCATGTTCATGGATTGGAAGAATCAATATAGTGAAAATGAGTATACTACCTGTATACTACCTATAAGCAATCTATAGATTCAATGCAATCCCTATCAAATTACCAATGGTATTTTTCACAGAACTAGAACAAATAATTTCACAATTTGTATGGAAATAGAAAAAACCTTGAATAGCCAAAACAATCTTGAGAAAGAAGAATGGAACTGGAGGAATCAACCTGCCTGACTTCAGGCTCTACTACAAAGCCACAGTCATCAAGACAATATGGTACTGGCACAAAGACAGAAATATAGATCAATGGAGCAAAATAGAAAGCCCAGAGATAAATCCATGCACCTATGGGCAACTTATCTTTGACAAAGGAAGCAAAAATATACAATGGAGAAAAGACAATCTCTTTAACAAGTGATGCTGTTAAAACTGGTCAAAAAAAAAGAAACTAGAACACTTTCTAATACCATACACAAAAATAAACTCAAAATGGATTAAAGATCTAAATATCAGGCCAGAAACTGTAAAACTCCTAGAGGAAAACATAGGCAAAACACTCTCTGACATAAATCATAGCAAGGTCCTCTATGACCCACCTCTCAGAGTAATGCAAATAAAAGCAAAAATAAACAAATGGTACCTAATTAAACTTAAAAGCTTTTGGACAATGAAAGAAACTATAAGCCAACTGAAAAGACAGCCTTCAGAATGGGAGAAAATAATAGCAAATGAAGCAACTTTCAAAGAATCTAAAAAATATATAAGCAGCTCATGCAGCTCAATACCAGAAAAATAAATGACCCAATCAAAAAATGGGCCAAAGAACTAAACAGACATTTCTCCAAAGAAGACATACAGATGGCTAACAAACACATGAAAAATGCTCAACATCACTCACTATCAGATAAATGCAAATCAAAACCACACTCAGGTAGTATCTCATGCCAGTCAGAATGGTTGCTATCCAAAAGTCTACAAACAATAAATGCTGGAGAGGGTGTGGAGAAAAGGGAACCCTCTTACACTGTTGGTGGGGATGCAAACTAGTACAGCCATTATGGAGAACAGTGTGGAGATTCCTTAAAAAACTGGAAATAGAACTGCCGTACGACCCAGCAATCCCACTTCTGGGCATACACATCGAGGAAACCAGAATTGAAAGAGACACGTGTATCTCAGTGTTCATTGCAGCACTGTTTACAATAGCTAGGACATGGAAGCAAGCTAGTTGTCCATCAGCAGATGAATGGATAAGAAAGGTGAGGTATGTATACATAATGAAATATTATCCAGCTATTAAAAAGAACACATTTGAGTCAGTTCTAATGAGGTGGATGAAACTGGAGCCTATTATACAAAGTGAAGTAAGTCAGAAAGAAAAACACCAATACAATATATTAATGCATATATATGGAATATAGAAAGATGGTAACAACGACCCTATATGCAAGACAGCAAAAGAGACACAGACACAAAGAACAGGGTTTGGAGTCTGGGAGAAGGAGAGGGTGGGATGATATGAGAGAATAGCATTGAAACATGTGTATTACCATATGTGAAACAGATGAACAGTCCAAGTTTGATGCATGAAACAGGGCACTTAAAGCCGGTGCACTGGGACAACCCAGAGCGATGAGATGGGGAGGGACGTGGGAGGGGGGTTCAGGATGGGGGGACACATATACCCGTCGCTGATTTGTGTCAATGTATGGCAAAAACCACCACAATATTGTAAAGTAGTTAGCCTCCAATGAAAATAAATAATTAAAGAAGAAAAACAACAGTCAATCCCAAGGAAAATCAGACCTGAATATTCATTGGAAGGACTGATGCTGAAGCTATTTTCAGTACTTTGGCCACCTAACGCAAAGAGCCAACTCATTGGGAAAGACCCTGATGCTGGGAAATATTGAGGGTAGGAGGAGAAGTGGGTGACCGAGGATGAGATGGTTGAATGGCATCACCAACTCAATGGATGTGAATTTGAGCAAACACCTGGAGTTGATGAAGGACAGGGAAACCTGGTGTGCTGCAGTCCGTGGGGTCAGAAAGAGTCAGATGTGAATAAGCAACTGAATAACAACAGCCTGGTTTGTCCGGAGGCTTTGTACCTCATAGTCTCTTATTGGTACTAAACTGAAGGTTTTATAGAAGAACCAACAACCAGGTGCATCTTAGCCAGTAACTGGTTTCTGGCCACAGGATCAAAGGTCAATCAGCACTTATAAAAACCTGTATCTACTTGAGGCTGCTTGAGGCTACTCTGTTCAAAATCCTGGCTGGGCCTCTTTTTCTTTCTTGCCAAATTGCTAAGAGAGCAAGTCCTAATATTAGTATTTAGTATCTTTCAGACTTGCAGTTCAATATTTCTTTATCATGGTATATTAAAAACAAATTATTAATTTCAGTGATCTTTCATTTAAAAGATTCATTTTTTAAAATAAGGATATTTCTTAAAACAGGAATATCATATATATTTAGCAGTGATAGTGCCCAAACTTTGGGCTTGATACACTGCTGCACATATGGCTAGAATATATATCAAGCCCCAGGATGCTGCCAAGAAAGAGAAATCAGAGGCTAGCATTCAGCTGGTGAGGTGATATGTATCCATAGGTCTCAAGTTTATCCCTTTCTTTGTGTCAATTTTATCATTTTGAAGATTTAGATAACCCTTACTTAAAACAACTCCTGACTTGTAAGTCCTGACTCATCCTTCATTCCAAGCAGTGAGGAATTATAGTAATTAGAAATTACTCTTATAGTAATTAGAAAAAAAAAAGGTTGAGAAAGCTATTGCCTAGACTTTCAAAAGCAGGCAAAGTTAGGAATTTGCTACACTTTTATAATACTTCTTATTATATAAGTATATATATTATATAAAATATCTTATATTCTTATATATAAGATATTTTATATGACATATAAGCCTCTTATATTTTGTTGTGAAATTTCTGTACATACAGCCTAGGTGACCATGCATCAGTCTAGGTGTTTAAATAGCAAATGACTGTGTGTATGTGTGAGTGTGTGTGTGAGAGAGAGAGAGGAAGAAAATATACATTTTTAAAGTATTTGAATTAGGCTTCACAGTCTATAGCAAACTAAAAATTCTCTTATGTTGTTTTTAGTAGATTTTCCCCTCAGATGGTACTGTAACAATGATCACTAGGGAAAAAAAATCACAGGTCAGCTTGCTCCTTATGGAAACTTTTGGACTCAAAGCTTATATTCTGCAGAAGGAAAGGAGAGTTTTGAAGAAATGACTAGCAAACTTTCAGTTTGTAGTTATGAAGGAGTCTTAAAATATACTAATTCTTCCAACACAATCTTTTTGAGTTCATCATACTTTTGTCTGGATAGGAAAGGGCCCACCAAACTTAAAATAATATTCATTACAAAAGAACAATTTAATTAGATTTATAATGAATTTACAAGATTGAGTTAGTTCTGTTGGGACAATGAAGCTGGAAAATAACCTTTACCAAGTATCAGTGGGAATCTGTGGTTTTTTTTTTTTTTTTTAATTTATTTATTTGAATTGGAGGCTAATTACTTTACAATATTGTAGTGGTTTTTGCCATACATTCACATGAATCAGCCATGGATTTACATGTGTTCCCCATCCTGAACCCCCTCCCACCTCCCTCCCCATCCCATCCCTCAGGCTCATCCCAGTGCGCCAGCCCCGAGCACCCTGTCTCATGCATCCTGGACTGGCGATCTATTTCGCATATGGTAATATACATGTTTCAATGCTATTCTCTAAAATCATCCCACCCTCGCCTTCTCCCACAGAGTCCAAAAGTCTGTTCTTTACATCTGACACAGAATTTCTTTTGGTGATGAAAATGTTCTAAGTTGATTGTGATGATAATTGCACAACTCTGTGATATACTAAGGGCTTCCCTGGTAGCTCAGACAGTAAAGAATCTGCCTGCAATGCAGGAGACCTAGGTTCAATCCCTGGGTCAGGAAGATCCCCTTTTCAGATGTTCCATTGCTGGCGTCAGAAGAAAGGAAGATTCATCTGTACAGTCGAGCAGGTGCTCCCACCTTTGAGGAGGTCTGCTTAATGTGTGGTTTCTTATGTAACACATCATGTCCCCAGTCAACATTCATTACTGATTTTTAACAGGCAAGTTAAAAGTTAAAACCTCCCACAGAGATTAACTGAATACTAAGGTTCCTTGAAATAAGAATGTGATAATTAGACTTATTTGATAAGCTCTTTGGTGTCCTTTTCTACATTCTGTTTTGCGTGCTTTATTTTTGTTTTACTTGCCTCTGCTTTAAAACCAAGAGTGACAGGATCAGGTCTGTATTTGCCCTAACAGGGGACCTATGCCTCATTCTCTGTTGATAAGGAAAGAAGAAAAGACGTCTAAAGAAGAAATCAGAATGAAGTTCCAGACAATCTTCATATCACAAAAGATTGCTTATTCCCTTGATTGCTACCTAATCTTAGTGGGTGCAACCATTTCAAGGGACATACAGGACAAGAGGAGCAAGTATTTAACCAAGTTTGCTGGTGAGGAATAGGTGGTAATGATCAAAGAAGACTTCCTAAACTGAGTCTTACACTAACAAGAGGTGTTAGCAAGGTGAAAGTTGAGGATGGGAAGTGGGTCAGCCTGGCAGTAGGGACATCATGAATAAACACACATAGTGGTCTAGGGGAGCAGTACAAGGGATTTGCTTTTGCTGGGGTTTCAATATGAGTGGGAATGGAGAGTGAGGGGGAAAATGAAGCTGGAGAGAAAGGTAGGATCCAATTTAAGGAGCTTAGGAATGAATTTTAACCATGTTCAGGTTTGCATTTTATTTTTTTCTTTAATAATTATATTTATTTATCTTTAACTGATTGATGATTGATTTACAATATTGGTTTGATTTCTGTTATACATCAACAAGAATTAATCGTAGGTGTACATATGTCTGCTCCCTCTTGAGACTCCCTCCCACCTCCGACCCTTTCTCATTCCTTTAGGTTATTAAGAGCCCCAGTTTGAGTTCACTGAATCATACAGAAAATTTCCATTGGCTATCCATTTTACATATGTTCGTGTATATGCTTCCATGCCACTCTCTTCTTTCTTCTCATCCTCTCCTTCCTATCCCCTGCCCTTGTCCATAAGTCTGTTCTTGATGTCTGCATCTTCATTGCTGCCCTGTGAATAGGTCCATCAGTATCATCTTTCTAGATCCCATATATATGCATTAGTAAATGATATTTGTTTTTCTCTTTCTGATTTACTTCAATTTTTATATTAGGCTTTAGGTCATCCACCTCATTAGGATTGACTCAAATATGTTCCTTTTTATGGTTGAGTACTATTCTATTGCATATATGTACCACAGCTTCTTTATCCATTCATCTGTTGATGGATATCTAGGTTGCTTCCACATCCAAGATATTGTAAACAGTGCTGCAGTGAACATTGGGGTACATGTGTCTTTTTCAGTTTTGGTTTCCTTGGGCTAAATGCCTAGAAGTGGTATTGCTAGGTCTTATGGTGGTTTTATTCCTAATTTTGTAAGGAATCTTCATACTGTCTTCCATAGTGACTGTATCAGTTTACATCCCCACCAGCAGTGCAAGAGGGTTGCCTTTTCTCCACATCCTCTCCAGCACTTGTTATCTGTGAATTTTTGGATGCTGGTCATTCTGACTGCTGTGAGGTGATATCTCATTGTAGTTTTGATTTGCATTTCTCTAATAATAAGTGATGTTGAGCATTTCTTCATGTTTTTGTCAGCCATCTGTATGTCTTCTTTGGTGAAATGCCTATTTAGTTCTTTTGCCTGCTTTTGGATTAGATTGTTTTTCTGGTATTGAGTTGTATGAGCTGCTTGTATGTTTTGGAAATTAATCCGTTGTCAATTGTTTCATTTGCTATTATTTTCTCCCATTCTGAAGGTTGTCTTTTCACTTTATTTATAGTTTCCTTTGCTATGCAAGAGCAAAGTGATCACTTTTAATGGAACATCTATAAGCTTTCATTTGTTCATCATACAAGGTATTTATCACATTTGATTATTATTTCTGATATCCACTCTACTAGATGAGACATCCATCCACTCATTCAGAGTGTGACCATATGTCATTCATCCTTCTATGCCTATGTTATCCTGTTAATATACATTGATCTTAATCAACTAGGAATCATTATAAAAGTTATGGATGTAACAACTAAATTTATCAGAATATCAAGTTCTGTGCTATGTGCTTTGAGAGTTAAGGCCATTATATTCTCATTCATACTGTATGTATTTATTTATACATTTACATTTGGCATTGAAATACACTTAATTATTTAATATCTTAATTTCAGGGACTAATACTATGCTTTATAGGGTTAATTAAAATATAGTAAAATTGTATCATTCTGAACTTTGAGCGTATATTTTGTAAAAATAATTGTTGAAAACAACTGTCAAACAACTGTCCAGTTTTATTTGTAATATATAGAAAAGTCATTTTCTTTTCTTTTTTTCTTTGATACTTATGTTATCATTAAGCTTTTCACACTTTTCCTTTTATTTGTATACATTTTAATTTTCTTTAGAGTAGTAATTGACTGCAATGAAACTTCTAAAAAATTTGAGGTCATTTTTCTAAAGATATATATTTAATATTTTCATCCTCTCAAGTTTGAATTTATGCTGTGATATGAAAAAAAGGAAAAAATATTCTATTCTTGCTGAGGTTCTTTTCTTTTTCTGTAGTTTCTATAGGGACTGCGATTGGACAAGGAAATTTATGTTAGCTAACAGCTTTTTGTTCTCACTAGAGGTTGCCAGATGTCAAATTAACTGACCAGCCAACAGGGCACACAGTTGCTAAATGTAGTCTGCATAAGGCCTCCTCTTTGTACAATCTGGGTAATGCTTCACACAGCATGCCAATTAGAACACCATACACTAAAACACATTAGGGCAATTAGTGCCTAACTCCTGTAGGTCACTCACTACCTGATCTTTGAAAGGTAGAGTTTTGGGAAGGTAAACTGGAAGTAGTGAGATTCTTTGGGAGTCAACTGTAGTAACTATAACTACCTTAAAGGCTTACTATAGCAATACTAAGCAGTTGGTACCCAGGGAGGTGATTACAGGCCTAGTAGGCACTGAAATCAACACGGAATGACTAGGAGACATGGATAGAAATGAACAGGAAGTGTAACAAGCAGAACCTCGTCCCCATTAGGAGGGAGGGGGGTTTGCAGAGGAGAAGAAGGAGTTAAGAATGAGGCATAGATTTCAGGTCTTGTTATTTGGCAATCTGGAAGCATTCGCAGGTGATGGAGCGGATTAGAAGCGAAAGATAATTCAAGTGAGAGTTTACTGAATTTGACGTGTCTACCCCAGGACATTCAGATGAAGATGACTAGCAGGCAGATGGGTACAAGAATTTAGAGCTCAGAAATAAAGTCAGAGCTAGAGAAATAGCTGTGTGAATCAAAGATTAAACAAAGAAACAAAACTACACAGGTCTATTTTTGAAGCAGCTTAGGGGGAAAAAAGGGCAAGAGAAAATAGCTAAAAAATGAAACTATGAATAACTGGGCTAGAATATAAATGCCTGAACTAAGTGATTAACAAGAACTAAGTTTATGTTATTTTTAGAAGAACGAAAATAATATTTTTGGAAGAACCAACAATAAAACAAACACGGTATACCTTTAAAAACATTTAAAGCGTGTTGGTCTGAGCTAAGGTTTGCGGTTGGCTTTAAATTCAGTCTAAGCGTCTGACTAGACACCCGAGGCCACGCCCTTGGCCACGCCCACCGCGTTCTAGCCTTGGGCGTCTCATTTTGCCTGGCCTCCATCTTGAGAGATGTCGGCCCCTTCGGCTTGAGAGAAGTCGGCCCCTTCAGCTTGAATTCCAGATTTAGGTTTCTCGTGGTGAAGTCACCATAAGTACTTCCCCCTTAAGCATCTCCAGAAAGAGAAAGCTACATTAATACTCTCAAGGTGGCAGGCACACCTGAGGCTCTCTATCCTGTCAGCTCATCCTCACCACGTCCTCCAATAAAGCTGGAGCTGCCATTATTCCCTCTGCTCTACAGAGGATGCTGAGGACCTGAGCCAGTCTCCAGTCCCCATCTGAGACGGGGGTTGGGGGAGGTGAGGAGTGGGGGAGTGAGGGAGGGTGAGTAGAGGGGATGGATGGGGCCCACCAAGCTCCGCTACATGCCAGGTGGCTCGGCTTATCTGCAAGTCACTGCAGGTGTGAAGGGCATGTTCGTTGGTTTCTCTTCTCCAGGATCACTGCTCATCGCTGCCTTTTCAACGTCTTATAGTAGTTATATATATATATATATTTACAGTTTTCTAGTTTTTATGGGGTAAGGGTGAGTTTTTCTGGTATCTCAATCCTTTTTGCCTCAGGTAATTAGGTGAAGAGTGGTGTCATTTACTGAAACAGGAAATAAATAATTGTAAATTTCAGTAGGCTGTTGAATACATGGGTTTGGAAATCTCAGAAGGAGCTGCAAGGGAAACAATATTTATTGATCTTTCCCTAAATATTATTGATTTTCATATGAACTTGGCTACTCTGGCTGATATACACAAAGTTAAGAGATCTGTACATATGGAAAATGGTTATGGTAATGATTCTGCTTTAAATGTTGCCTTTTATTTAGTATTCAAGCAGCTTACCTTCCTCCCAGACATAGAACTTTTGTACACAACATCTTTCTTGGAAACTGTAGTCACCCCAAGTTCATGTAAGTTCATCAACCAGTTCAGACTGTTTTCTCAGTTCAGTTGTGATCATTTCCCTTTGACCCATGGGTTTTTATAAATATGGTGTTTAATTCCCAAGTGTGGGATTTTCTAGTTCTCTTTTTCTTACTGATTTCCGGCTTAATTGTGTTTTTTGATGTTTCATTTTTGCTTGAACATAAAACTCTGCAGTCATTGAGTACAGTGTTTTATAAATGTTAGTTAAAACTAGTTTATTAATTGTTAACATCTTCTATATCCTTACATTTTTTTATATGCTTATTATATCATTTATTGAGGGGAGTGTGCTAAATTTGCTACCGTGGTTGTGGATTTGTCTATTTCTCTTTCAGAAGCTATGTAATTAGGTGGCCACAAATGTTTTTAAGATATTTCTTCATCATTATACATGTCCCTCTTTGTCTCTGCTAATTCTTTTGCCTTAAAGTTTTTTGATTTAATGATAATATAGTGAGGTAGATCATATCATTTGACTTCAGTTTTCATCCTTTGTTTAGTTACACCCTTGTGTTCACACCCTTTGCCATGCAACTTTACAGTGCCCCCTACCATGAGCTGACTTTGACTTCAAGACATCCCTTGACGCAGAAGCTTGAAATAGGCTTGCGCATTGAGATTTGCTCTCTTGGATGACTTCCATCACCATGAAAACATACTCAGGTCAGCCTGGTTGAGTGACACATGGAGCAGAGTTGTCTAGTCAAAATAGCTGAGGCCAGTCTAGATCAGCAGAATGGATAACAAATCAGCTCAGATGTGTGAGTAGTAGAAGCTTTTTATTATATGTGATTGAAGTTTTGTCCATGCTTTGTCCATGGCATTATCCTGGTAGTTGAATACTGATATATGCACAAGGTGTATCTTTTTCTTTTTTCCTGTTTTTGTGCTTC
This sequence comes from Odocoileus virginianus, assembly GCF_023699985.2. Classification (NCBI taxonomy): domain Eukaryota; kingdom Metazoa; phylum Chordata; class Mammalia; order Artiodactyla; family Cervidae; genus Odocoileus; species Odocoileus virginianus. Next base: position 16,773,577 of record NC_069701.1, read on the forward strand.
ATGGTGCAGCTTGTGGGATCTTAGTTCCCTTACCAGAGTTTGAACCCAGGCCCTTGGCAGTGAGAGCATAGGGTCCTAAGTACTGGACTGTCTTTTTCCATGATTTTTTCTAAATCTATCTTAACAAACCAAACTCTTGTAAGGAGCTTGTTGTTGTTTGTTCTCTTAATCCAGTTAGTAAATTTTGTTGTTTTTTTAAAATGGAGCATTTAGTTCATTTGCACTGAAAGGAATTGCTGCTGTATTTTGGAGAAGGAAATGGCAGTCCACTCTAGTATTCTTGCCTGGAGAATTCCATGGACAGAAGAGCCTGGTGGGCTATATAGTTCATGGGGTCACAAAGAGTCAGATGACTGCGTGACTAACACACACTGATGTATTTAGGCTTAAATCTGGCATTTACTATTTGCTTCCTATTTGTTCTCCTGTTCTATGTATCTTTTTTTTTTCTTGCTTTCTCTTGGATTGAGTAATATTTATGATTTCATTTCATCTCCTTTTTGACTTATTATATATGTACACCTTTTTCTGGAGATCACTTTGAAGTTTATAGCATACTTTTTTTTCACATATTAGAATCTACTTTCTACCACTTTATATATAGTATGAGAACTGTACAGCACTGTAGTTTCATTTTCTGCTCCTGGCCTTGGAACCATTGTCATACATTTTACTTTGATAGTTGTTATAAGCTACAATAGTCATTGTATTTTTTTTTTTATTCGAACAGTTTATTAAATTTTGAAGTAATTTTTAAAATAAGAAAATCAGTATTTTATATCCATTAATATATTTCATATTTTCAGTGTACTTCATACTTTATGGAGATGTGGATTCCCACCAGGTACCCTTTCCCTTCATACTCAATGCCTTTTTAAAAAATTTTTCATAGTATAAGTCACTTATTGATTAATTCTTATTGTTTCAAATATCTGAAAAGTTCTTTATTTAACACTCATCTTTTATGTTTTTGCTGAGTTCTGAATTCTAGGTTAACTTGTTTCATTTTTTAAGTTTTTACAGATGTTGCTCCTCTGTCTTCTGGCTTGTGTTGTTTTCAATGAGAAATCATTGTTGAAAGAATGTTAAGAGACATTCTTACCTTTTTTCCTCTACATGTAATATGTCTTTTTTGCTAGCTAGTTTTGAGATTTTTCTCTTGATCAAGACTGATAAACACTGATAAGTATTTTAAAGCATCTGGATTATGAAGGGTAGGCAGCTGTGTGTTGGAGTCACTTATTAGTCAAAAACTGTGTTTTTTATGTAACTCCCTCATGTTGCCTAAGTTTTCAGGTTATTTCAAGAGCGTAATAAAGTAAAAAAATTTTTTTTTACTTTCCATATTACCGAATTTGACGCCTTCAGTGTCTGTTAGTTGGTTAGGGCAGAGACTATGGTCCCATTTTTAGAGCTGGGAAAACTAAACTTGAATGGTGCAATGACTGCAGGAAACACTCAACTAGATAGTGGGAGAGATAGGATGAAGCTCTCATTTTCTATACCAAATCCAGTGCATTATCCTAGATTATAAAAAAATTTTTAAATCCTGTTTAGATGGCACTTTCTGTAGAATGGTAGGGTAGGAAACATTTGAGGAAACTACTTGATCTTGATTGTTTTATTTGTCATTACAGCAAAAAGGTGAACCATGCCTATGAAGGCCAGCAAGGTTGAACCTCAGATCCACACAAGAAAACAAAAAAAGGATACTCCATGGATTTTGTACATCTTCAACCACAAATGCTTTGTTACTACCATTATTGGCTGCTACAGCTGCCACTGGAAAATCAAACAGGAGAAAAAACTTAAACGTGGACAGTGCTGCTCTTTGGTACAGAGAGATGGGAAGAAGCTGGACCACATTTTCTTAATTTGGGGAACATGGGCTGGTTCCTACCCTCATACAGGTTCACCAGTCTTCAGGACTGGGAAGGGGCTCTAGCTCTTCTGTGAAAGGTCTGCCACAATTCTGGGGCCACAGTTAATTTTACTGAAACATGTGCTTGTTTTCTTTCACTTTTATTATTAATTTCTTTGCTGTCATTCTGTTATTCACTTATTCATCTTTTCTTTTATTAGTAAGTGAACCTGGAAGAAGAAGTGAGATCTAGGTCAATCAGATGTTCTTGGCTGTGGAGTATAGGAATAGTTGAATTTTTAAATCTCTCTTCAGTGTGAATTTCCCAAAGGAGCTGTGCTTATGAAAAACAAAAACAAAAACCAGCAGGTAGGAAATAAGGTGCTCCTTTGTTATTGGTCAGGCAAGTATTTGATTTTTATCTAATGAAGGATCACTGGTAAGGCTGAATGGTAGCATGTGATCTGTCCTCATTGAACACCTCTTTCTTTCTTTAAGTCATATTTTGGGCCTCTGTGGTGGGCCTGTGATATAAAAGATGAAATGATGAGCACACTGAAGTGAGAAAAGGACGGAAGTATTATGTATCTTCACTTAATTATAAACTCGGTCTAGCTGGGTCCAGAATTCTGACCAGTTGGATTACTGATTTCTCTTGTCTGACATGGGGAGCACAAAGAAAGCGGTGGGAATGGGAGGCTTCCCATTAGGCATGAGTGTCCTTCAGTTCATGTATCTTTCCCCCCCAAATATTTGGTTTCTATACCAGTGACAACACAAGTTCCTCAGGCATTGTACTTACTCTCAAGGAATTCACAGTCTACTGGAGGAAAAGACAAGTATACATTAATCTCAATATACTGAGACAATGGTATAATTGTGTGTGTGTATTCATATGCATGCACGTCTCTGTCCATGTTACAAGAGAGGGAGCCAAAAATAACTTTGTTTAGAATGCTAAATGTGATTAAGAATTGGATAGATAAAGAATAGAGGGTGGCAAAAGAGATCGTATTGAAGGAGGAGTCAAAAGGCTTGGTCTGAGGTTTATTTTAGGTGGAGCAGAAGATATGAATGGAGAAGTGATGGGAAGTGAACATAGAGAGGGAGTTGGTAGATGTAGTGTGGTTTTAAGAATTGGACTTCTTCCATGTAGGGAATTGAGAGTCCCTAAAGATTTTAAGCTATAACTGTTGTCTGAGCTATGTTTTGGATTGATTATTGGATCATGTGGAAGATGCATTAAACAGTATGAGAGTAATGCAGAAAGGTGTCTTTGCCTTCAAAGAGAAAAGCAACAGTAGTAATCAAGGTTAGAGATGTTGGTGTCCTGGATTAGTGAAGTGATGGTAAAAATGAAGAACAGCAAATTGATGCAACACATATTACTTAGGAATGATGAAGTAAGTTACAAGAGAGCTATAAAGGACATTGAATGAAAGAAAAAGGTAGGCTTCCTAGGAAAGGTGGCATTGGAGGCAGTGTGGTATAATGGAAAAGTCCCTGGACCACTGCCTGGGAGTATGTTTTGGTGCTGTTCCAGCTCTGCTTTAGGGCTAGTTATATGCTATCTCTGAGCCTCTCTACAGAGGGAGTTAAACTATATAATTTTCGAAGTCCCTGGGCAATTCTCAAGGCCCTGTTTATGCTCAGGGGAAGAAATCTAGCATATAGCAAAAGAACAAATTCCTTGTGTTCTGGGGAAAGGCTGGCTGGATTCAATTTATGACTTCATCATTGACTATCTCCAAACTAGAGCTTAACCACTGTGGGACCTTGGCCAGTTACCTAACATTCCAGTGATTGATTCCTCATTTGAATGATGGAGATGGTAGCAGCAGTGCCCACCAATGGAGTTTGTTGTGAGGAAAGAAGAGATAAAATGTGTAAATACTTAGTACTGGGCTTGGAATACAGTTAGGACTAAATAAATGTCAGCTGTCATTTTACTGTTCTTGGAGTCACTGACTTGTGAAGTCATCTTTCACTTACAGGAATGATGGTATAGGGGGTTCTGGGTGGAGGAAACACAATAGTCAGAAGTCCAGAGACAGAGAAGCACAGTGGTGTGTTTAGGGAAAAACAAATTTCCAGTATTGAATTTATGAGCAGGTAAGGTGATAAATGGTAAGTGATCAGATTGGAAAGGAATATTTTAATCTAATTATGTAGCATCTTTATGTCAGCCTAAAATATTTGAACTTTATCCTGTAAACAGTGGGGAGCCTTTGAATTTTTGAGCAAGAGTGACAACAGTGAGAATCAAAATAAGGAGATGTGCTTATTCAACAAAAACAAGTTTATTGAATGTGTATAAGTGAGTAAGACCACTAAGGCCTCTGGCCTTCCTATACCTCACATTCTAGTGGGATGAATTAGGTAATAAACAGTAATGAAGAAAGATGGTTTCAGACAGTGATAAGAGCTTTGAAGATAATACATAGGAAAATAGGTTAGGTGGATGGGAACCTGGTTAGAGAAGACTGCTTTGAAGCAATGTCACGTGAGCAATCTCTTAAATATAAAGGTGGAGCTAGCCATGTATACATCTGAGGGCAAAAATACTCCAGGAAAAGGAACCAGGAACTGTGAAACTCTTGGGGTGGGAACAGATTTGTTCATATTCTAGAAACAGAAAGCCAGAGTGGCTGGAGTTCAGAAATGGAGTCAATGTGTAGAGTGGGATGAGGTCAGGGATAGCAAGGCTTGATCATGTGCATCTTTGGGTCATGGCAAGGAGTTGGGATTATATTTTCATATAGTGGGAAGATCTGGGAGGCTTGTAAGCAGGGGAGTAAGTTTATCTGATAACATGTTTATCAAAGTCCACACATGTTTTATGTAGAGAGTGAGTATAACCTGAGTTAAAACCTGTTCTCTTCAGCTTCCTACACTGCAGAAGTTGTGGTTTAGTGGCTTGATACCTATAATGTCTCTCATCAGAATGGGCCTGTCAGTACTCTATGTTTTCTGTTTTATTCCTTAATTCTTACTTCACAGTAACCCCATATTTTGCACAAGGCAGGGATTATTAAATCCATGCTTTGCAAAATACAAGCAGTGTGAAAGACACAAAGAAACATAATTTTTCATCCATGTGATATAGAAATGTTAGGATTATAACTCAGGTAGCAAATTAAACCTAATGTTTCCAGGAAGGGTTTGACAGCCTCTGATTTGGTTGATTTGTGCTATAATTTTCAGTGCAGGGAGTTACCCTCAAGGCTCAGTTTGTACACCTTCTCCATAAAGATATCCTCCATCTTGGCTTTGGGCTCACAGATCTGGGCAATGCATCTGGTAACTCTTGGCTCTGTGACTTTGAGTGAATTACTTTTACTTCTCTGAGACTTAGTTCTCTCTTCTGCAACATGAGGTTGCCAATACCTTATAAAACTGTATTGAGAAATGAAGAAAATGAAAGTAGCTTGTGAAATCCCTGGCCTTGTATTTGTTCAAGATAAACTACTCCAAAAAAAAGTTTATTCCCTAACCTACTTCTCTCCTTCCTCAAATGTGGGAAGATAAATGGCTAAATGACCTGATGAATGATGAATAAATGAATTACTCAGTGAATGAATCACTGAAAAAACATTTGGTGGACAGGAGGTGGATGAATTCAACAGATGGTTACAAAGAGCCAGCTGCATTTAAGGAACTGTGCTAGACACTGGCAGTACAGAGATGTGTAACAAAAGTTCCTTTTCCTCAAAGAAGAAATTTGCATCAGATAGAAGCATGATTGCATTTCAGTGTAATAAATGTTATAAATAGGCTTATACAAGCTTCCATAGGGATAAAAGAATATAGAGGTCTCTCCAGCCTAGGGAGGGTAATGCTGCACTGCAGCTATACAGACCTCTGATGAGTGTATGCAGATGTTGCTGAGATATCATGAGTAAATGGAACTTAATTATACTTTCTTCTTTCTGTTTCCAGAGAGAACGATTATTTTACCCATGTCTGATCATTTCATTTTGCATGTCTGTGCTTTTGGTGTTCGTGTGGGTAGAATCATCAAATGAATACAATGGCTTTGACTGGTGAGTTTCACTTTTTTTTCCATTTATGTAAGGGCTCTTTGGTCTAATAGCCACAAGGATCTTACTTCAGGCTGAAAAGATCTGGTGACATAAGAGGGAGGGTGGACAAAGTTGGATTTTTTGCAGCTGGTGGATGGGGGGCCTGACTCTGGGGAGGAGGAAGGATGCTCAGCGCCCTCGGCTACTGCACCTCCCTTCCCTGCTCACTCTCACTCTTAGACCAAAGCTGGCTCAGCGGGAAGCTTTCTCTGTGCTTCCAGTGCCCCCCCGCCTTCTATTCAGATGACTCCCTGATACCTTGCTCCTCAGCCTTTTGTCTGGGTTACTGATGCCTACACTAGTCCATCTTCATGATCTTTGTCCATGAACCCTGATGTCTCTGCCTCACCTCCAGCCTCTGCTTCTTCCTTCTGTCCTTACTGGGCTTCCGAAGACTCTGGAGACAGAAACAATGTCCCATCTCAGCACCTTTTCTAGCCCAATTCTTACTCTGAACTACTCCTAGCTCTTTCAGTTTTTCTGACCTGATTATTGAAAATCTTACCCATTATTTGATATCTAGGGGGAGAAGGGATGTGTTTGAGTATGAGGCTTTTTAAAAATGGAAGACCTTTTTATAGAAGTTTTTATTTTAAATGTAAAAATGCAAAGTAGAAAATATAAAATTCAACTTAGTTTTACTTTTGAGTAACAGTCACTTGATATACTTCCAGTTTTTTTATGCTTACTTCTCCATTATTATGCTCATGCCAGATATATAATTTTGCTTTTTCTTTTTGCTTAAAATAGTTACACACATTTTGACACATTGTTAAAACTCTTAATGAATATAATTCAAAATAGTCTAAAAATATGTCCTGACATGAAAGTACTCTAATACACTTACTTAAACCACTTTTTATTGTTCAGTTCAGTGTGGTTCAACTGCTCAGTTGTGTCCGACTCTTTGTGACCCCATGGACTGCAGCACGCCAGGCCTCCCTGTCCATCACCAACACCCAGAGTTTACTAAAACTCATGTTCGTTGAGTTGGTGATGCTATCCAATCATCTCATCATCTGTTGTCCCCTTCTCCTCCTGCCTTAAATCTTTCCCAGTATCAGGGTCTTTTCCAATGAGTCACTTCTTCGAATCAGGTGGCCAAAGTACTGGAGTTACAGCTTCAACATCAGTCCTTCCAATGAACACTCAGGACTGGTGTCCTTTAAGGTGGACTGGTTGGATCTACTTGCCATCCAAGGGACTCTCAAAAGCCTTCACCAGCACCACAGTTTAAAAGCATCAATTCTTCAGTGCTCAGCTTTCTTTACAGTCCAACTCTCATATCCATACATGACTACTGGAAAAACCATAGCCTTGACTAGATGGACCTTTGTTGGCAAAGTAATGTCTCTGCCTTTTAATATGCTGTCTAGGTTGGTCATAACTTTTCTTCCAAGGAGCAAGAGTCTTTTAATTTCTTGGCTGAAGTATCATCTACGGTGATTTTGGAGCCCCCAAAAATAAAGTCTGTCACTGTTTCCACCGTTTCCCCATCTATTTGCCGTGAAGTGATGGGACCGGAGGCCATAATCTTAGTTTTCTAAATGTTGAGCTTTAAGCCAACTTTTTCACTCTTCTCTTTCACTTTCATCAAGAGGCTCTTTAGTTCTTCACTTTCTGCCATAAGGGTGGTGTTATCTGCATATCTGAGGTTATTGATATTTCTCCCAGCAATTTTGATTCCAGCTTGTGCTTCTTCCAGCCCGGCATTTCTCATTATACACTCTGCATATAAGTTAAATAGGCAGGGTGACAATATACAGCCTTGACATACTCCTTTTCCTATTTGGAACCAGTCTGTTGTTCCATGTCCAGTTCTAACTGTTGCTTCCTGAACTGCATACAGATTTCTCAAGAGGCAGATCAGGTGGTCTGGTATTCCCATCTCTTTCAGAATTTTCCAGTTTGTTGTGACCCATACAGTCAAAGGCTTTGGCATAGTCAATAAAGCAGAAATAGATGTTTTTCTGGAATTCTCTTGCTTTTTTTATGATTCAGCAGATGTTAGCAATTTGATCTCTGGTTCCTCTACCTTTTCTAAAACCAGCTTGAACATCTGGAAGTTCATGGTTCCCATATTGTTGAAGCCTTGTTTGGAAAATTTTGAGCATTACTTTACTAGCGTGTGATATTAGTGCAGTTGTGTGTTAGTTTGAGCATTCTTTGTCATTTCCTTTCTTTGGGATTGGAGTGAAAACTGACCTTTTCCAGTCCTGTGGCCACTGCTGAGTCTTCCAAATTTGCTGACATATTGAGTGCAGGACTTTCACAGTATCATCTTTTAGGATTTGAAATAGCTCAACTGGAATTCCATCACCTGCACTAGCTTTGCTCTTAGTGATGCTTGCTAAGGCCCACTTGACTTTGCATTCCAGGATGTCTGGCTCTAGGTGAGTGATCACACCATCATGATCATCTGGCTCATGGAGATCTTTTTTGTATAGTTTTTTTTGTATTCTTGCCACCTCTTCTTAGTATCTTCTGCTGCTGTTATGTCCATACTGTTTCTGTCTTTTATTGAGCCAGTCTGTGCATGAAATGTTCCCTTGGTATCTGATTTTCTTGAAGAGATCTCTAGTGTTTCCCATTTTGTTGTTTTCCTCTATTTCTTTCCACTGATGATTGAGGAAAGCTTTCTTATCTCTCCTTGATGTTTTTTTGTTGTTAAGCATTATGAATGTTTCTAATATGAGAGCACAGAGAAATCTTTGTGCTGTAAGTGACATTCTTACAATAGATTCCCATAAGTGTTATGGGAATAAGAGTTATGAAGAATAAACACTAGTAAAATTGATTATGCCTATATTTTCTCAAAAGATTCTAGTAATTTCCATTCACAATAGAGATACAGGATTTTCTGTTTTAAAATGCCATTGACAGCAATAAATGTTCTTTTTTTTTCCATTTGTTTTTATTAGTTGGAGGCTAATTACTTTACAATATTGTAGTGGTTTTTGCCATACATTGACAGGAATCAGCCATGGATTTACATGTGTTCCCCATCCCTATCCCCCTTCCCGCCTCCCTCTCCATCCCATCCATCTGGGTCTTCCCAGTGCACCAGCCCTGAGCACTTGTCTCATGCATCCAACCTGGGCTGGTGATCTGTTTCACCCTTGATAGTATACTTGTTTCAATGCTGTTCTCTTAGATCATCCCACCCTCGCCTTCTCCCACAGAGTCTAAAAGTCTGTTGTGTACATCTATGTCTCTTTTTCTGTTTTGCATGTAGGGTTATGGTTACCATCTTTTTAAATTCCATATATATGCATTAGTATACTGTATTGGTGTTTATCTTTCTGGCTTACTTCACTCTGTATAATGGGCTCCAGTTTCATCCATCTCATTAGAACTGATTCAAATGAATTCTTTTTAATGGCTGAGTAATATTCCATGGTGTATATGTACCACAGCTTTCTTATCCATTCATCTGCTGATGAGCATCTAGGTTGCTTTCATGTCCTGGCTATTATAAACAGTGCCTTGATGAACACTGGGGGGTACACATGTCTCTTTCAGATCTGGTTTCCTCGGTGTGTATGCCCAGAAGTGGGATTGCTGGGTCATATGGCAGTTCTGTTTCCAGTTTTTTAAGGAATCTCCACACTGTTCTCCATAGTGGCTGTACTAGTTTGCATTCCCACCAACAGTATAAGAGGGTTCCCTTTTCTCCACACCCTCTCCAGCATTTATTGCATGTAGACTTTTGGATAGCAGCCATTCTGACTGGTGTGTAATGGTACCTCATTGAGGTTATAAATGTTCTAATTTTGATCATTTTTAATTTTATAGATGGAATTTGTTTTGGTTTAATCATTCATTAAGTTCCAGAACTGGTTAATTTATTTACTTTTCAGTTTTATTGCTTTGTTTACTTTGTGGGATCTTTACTAATTTTTCATTAATTTACATGCAGTCTTTGCTTATGGATTCATTTATTCCACAGGACTTGAGATACAGAATTGTTTTCTTTTAAAGTAAAACTTCCCTCAATTTTTAAAAATGTTTTATTGAGATGCAACATTGTGTTAGTTTCAGGTGGATACAACATAATAATTTGATATTTGTATATGTTGTAAAATGATCACAACAATAAATCTTTTTAACATCCATCACCACATATAATTATAATTCTTTTTTTGTGATGAGAAGTTTTAATATCTACTCTCTTAGCAATTTCCAAATATATAATGCAGTATTATCAAGTGTAGTTACCCTGCTGTATGTTACATTGTAATGACTTACTTATTTAATAACTGGAAGTTTGTACCGATTGACTCCCTTCACTCATTTCATACACTCTCACCTCTGGCGACCACCAGTCTGCTCTATCTATGAGCTTATTTTTTTGTTTTTTAGATTCGACATATAAGGGAGATCATAATGTATTTGTCTTTCTGTTTGATATATTTCACTAATCACAATACCCTCAAGGGTTCATCAGGTTGTCAGAAATGACAAGATTTCCTTCTCTTTTAGGGCTGAATATTCTATTGTATATACACACAACATATTCTTTGTCTATTTATCTTTCAGTGGATGCTTTGGTTATTTCTATATCATTATTGTTCAGTCACTCAGTCGTGTCTGACTCTTTGTGACCCCATGGACTGCAGCATGCCTGGCTTCCCTGTCCATCACCAGCTCCTAGAGCTGGCTTAAACTCATGTCATCGATCCAGTGATGCCATCCAGCCATCTCATCCTCTGTTGTCCCCTTCTCCTTCTGCTTCAGTCTTTCCCAGCATCAGGGTCTTTTCCAGTGAGTTGACTCTCGTATCAAGTGGCCAAAGTGTGGGAGCTTCAGTTTCAGCATCAGTCTTTCTAGTGAATATTCAAGGTTGATTTCTTTAGGATTGACTGGTTTGATCTCCTGGCTGTCCAGAGGACTCTCAACAGTCTTCTCCAGCTCCACAGTTCAAAAGGATCAGTTCTTTGGCACTCAGCCTTCTTAATGGTCAGCTCTCACATCTGTAGATGACTACTGGAAAAACTATAGCTTTGACTAGACAGACCTTTGTCAGCAAAGGTGATGTCTTTGCTTTTTAATAAGCTATCTCGGTTTGTCATAACTTCCCTTCCAAGGAACAAGCGTCTTTTAATTTCATGGCTTCAGTCATTGTCCACAGTGATTTTGGAGCCCAAGAAAATAAAATCTGCTGCTGTTTCCACTTTTCCCCCATCTATTTGCTTTGAAATGATGGGACCAGATGCTATGATATTAGTTATTTGAATGTTGAGTTTTAAGCCAGCTTTTTCACTTTCCTCTTTCACTTTCATCAAGAGGCCTTTTAGTTCATCTTCTTTTTCTGCCATTAGGGTGGTGTCATCTGCATATCTGAAGTTGTTGGTGTTTCTCCCGGCAATTGTGATACCAGCTTGTGCTTCATCCAGGCCAGCATTTTGCAGAATATACTCTGCATATAAGTTAAATAAGCAGGTGAAAACAAATAGCATTGATGTACTCCTTTCCCAATTTTGAAGCAATCCATTTTTCCATGTCCAGTTCTAACTGTTTCTTCTTTACCTGCATGCAGGTTTCTTAGGAGGCTGGTAAGGTGGTCTGGTATTCCTGTCTCTTTAAGCATTTTCCCCATAGTTCATTGTGATCCACACCATCAAAGGCTTTAATGTAGTCAGTAAAGCAGAAGTAGATGTTTTTCTGGAGTTCTCTTGCTTTGTCTCTGATCCATTGCATGTTAGCAATTTGATCTCTGGTTCCTCTGCTTTTTCTAAATCCAGCTTGAACACCTAGAAGTTCTCAGTTCACATACTATTGAAGCCTTGCTTGAAGGATTTTGAGCATTACCTTGCTAGCATGTGAAATGAACGCAATTGTACAGGCATTTGAACATTCTTTGGCATTGCCTTTCTTCAGGATTGAAATGGAAAATGGCCTTTTCTAGTCCTGCAGCCACTGCTGAGTTTTCCAACTTTGCTGACATACTGACTGCAGCACTTTAACAGCGTCATCTTTTAGGATTTGAAATAGCTCACCTTGAATTCCGTCACTTCCCCTATCTTTGTTCATGGTAATGCTTCCTAAGGCCCACTTGAATTCACACTCCAGGATATCTGGCTCTAAGTGAGTGATCACACCATTATGGTTATCTGGGTCTTTAAGACCTTTTCTGTACAGCTCGTCTGTGTATTCCTGCCACCTATTCTTAATATCTTCTGCTTCTGTTTGGTCCTTGTCATTTCTGTCCTTTATTGTGCCCATCTTTTTGCCCATGAAATGTTCCCTTGGTATCTCCACTTTCTTGAAGAGGTCTCTAGTCTTTCCCATTCTATTTCTTTCCTCTGTTTCTTCTCATTGTTCACACAAGAAGACTTTCTTGTCTCTCCTGCTATTTTTTGGAACTCTGCATTCAGATCGGTTTATCTTTCCATTTCTCCTTGTCTTTCACTTCTCTCCTTTTATCTTCTATTTGTAAGGCCTCCTCAGGCAACCGTTTTGCCTTCTTGCATTTCTTTTCCTTGGGGATGATTTTGGTCACCGCCTCCTGTACAGTGTTACGAACCTCAGTCCATAGTTCTTCAGGCACTCTGTCTTTCAGATCTAATTCTTTTAATCTGTTGTAAACGATGCTGCAGTGAACATAGAGGTGCATATATCTTTTAAAGTTAGTGTTTTTCATAAATACTGAGAAGCTGAATTCCTGGATTATATGATAGCTCTGTTTTAATTTTTTTTGAGGAACCCACATACTGGCTTCCATAGTGCCTGCACCAATTTACATTCCAGCCAGTGGTACACATGGGTTGCCTTTTGTCCATATCCTAGCAAACACTTGTTATGTTTTGTCTTTTTCGTAGAAACTGTTCTAACAAATATGAAGTGATATCTAATTGTTGTTTTGATTTGCTTTTTCCTGATGATTAGTTGTTGCTGAATACCTTTTTATATACCTGTGGCCTGTATGTCTTCTTGGGAAAAATGTCTATTCCAATCCTCTCTGTTTTTAACTTGGATTATTTTAATTGATATTCGGTTGTATGAACTCTTTATATGTTTTTGGATATTAATCTGTTAATCAGATATATGCTTTGTAAATATTTTCTCCCATTTGCTTTGCTATGCAGAGGAAGTAGTTTGATATAGTTACACTTGTTTGTTTTTGCTTTTGTTCCTTTTGCTTTTGATGTCAAATTAAAAAAAAAAACAACCTAGGGTGATATTAAGGAACTTACTGGTTATATTTTCTTGTAGGAGTTCTTTGGTTTGATGTTTTATGTTCAAGAATTCAATGCATATTGAGTTGATTTCAGTATGTGGTGTAAGATATTGGTTTCACTGTTTTGCATGTTTGTTCAACACTGTTTATTGGGGAGACTGTCCTTTCCTCATTGAATATCCTGGTTCTTGTCTCCTTTGTCGTAAAATAATAGACCATGTATAATCATGGGTTTATTTCTGGGCTTTTTGTGGCATCCCATTGATCTGGTGTTTGTTTTTGTTACTTGTTACTTTTTTAATTATTATAGTTTTGTAGTATTGTTTGAAATCAGAAAGTGTAATGTCTCCAGCTTAGTTCTTTTTTCTCAGTATTACTTTGGCTATTTTGGATCTTTTGTGGTTCCATACACATTTTAGGATTGTTTATTCTATTTCTGTAAAAAGTGCTATTGGAATTTTGATAGGGATTGCATCCAGTCCTTAGATTGCTTTCAGTTGTATGGAAATTTTAGCAATATTAATCATTTCAGTTTATGAACATGAGGTATATTTTCATTTCATGTCTTATAATTTTCAATGGGTAGCTCTTTAAGGTACTTGATTAAATTTACTCTTAAATATTTTATTTTTGTTAATGATTATGTAACTCATTTGAAAAGACCCTGATGCTGGGAAAGATTGAGGGCAGGAGGAGAAGGGGATGACAGAGGATGAGATGGTTGGAATGGATGTGGGTTTGGGTGGACTCCAGGAGTTGATGATGGACAGGGAGGCCTGGCATGGGGTTCATGGGGTCTCAAAGAGTTGGACACAACTGAGCGACTGAACTGAACTGATGTAACTAAGGTTGTTATTCTTAATTTTTTATGTATTTGTTATCAGTATGTAGAAATGCAACAGATTTTTGTATATTTGTGTCCTGCAACTTCAACTTTAATCAATTAGATCTTTCCAGTATTTTGATGGAGTCTTTAATATTTTCTCTATATAAAATGTCATCTTCGCATAGAGAAGATTTTACTTCTTCTTTCCAATCCTGACACCTTTTATTTCTTTCTCTTATTTTGCCTGATTGCTCTAACTAGGACTTCTAGTACTATGTTGATTAGGAGTGGTGAAGGTATATAGTTTTGTCTTACTCCTGATCTTCAGGAAAAGCTCTTAGCTTTCACCATTGAGTAAGATGTGGGCTTGTGATATGTGACTTTATTTCATTGAGATATATTCCTCCTATACCCAGTTTGTTGAGAGTTTATTTTTTTTAATCGTGAATGGAGATTGAATTTGTCAGATGCTGTATTTTCATCTGTTGAAATGATAATATGATTTTAATCTTTCATTCTATATGTTAATGTGATGATGACATTTATTGATTTGTGTGTAGAGAACTATTCTTGTATTACAGGGACAAACCCACTTGATCATAGTGTGTGATTCTTTTAATGTGCTGTTATATTTGACTTGTAGTATTTTGTTGTCAATTCTTGCATCTATATTCATCAGAGACTTTGGCCTGTAGTTTCTTTTCTTGTCTTTCCTTATCTGACTTTTATATCAGGGAAATGCTGGTAAAAAATGTTTTTTTTAAAAAAAAAAACATTTAAAAGGAAGTTTGTAAAATGAATTTGAGAGTGCTCTGTCCTCTTCAGCTTTTGTTAAGAGTTTGAGAAGAATTGATGTTAATTCATCTTTAAATATTTAAACTCTGCCAGTTAAATATTTCTGCCAGTGAAACAATTGGTCATGTGCTTTTCTTTTTTTGGGAGGGTTTTGATTACTGATTCACTCTCCTTTCTCATTACTTCAAATCTTACTCTGATCAGATTTTCTAGTTCTTCATGATTCAGTCTTGGTAGGTTGTTTGTTTCTAGAAGTTAATCCTTTTTTCTAGATTGTGCAGTTTGTTGGTATATAGTCGTGCATTTTGTTGTTCAGTTGTTCAGTTGTATCCAACTCTTTTCGCCCCATGGACTGCAACATGCCAGGCTTTCCTGTCCTCCAGTATCTTCTGGCATTTGCTCAAACTCATGTCCATTAAATCAGTGATGCCATCCAAACATATCATCCTCTGTCGCCCCCTTCTCCTCCTGCCTTCAATCTTTCCTAGCATCAGGGTCTTTTCTAATGAGTTAGCTTTTGATATCAGGTGGCCAAAGTATTGGAACTTCAGCTTCAGTATTAGTTCTTCCAATGAATATTCAGAGTTGATTTCCTTTAGGATTGACTGGTTTGATCTCCTTTCTATCCAAGGGACTCTAAAGAGTCTTCTTCAGCACCACAGTTTGAAAGCATCAAAGTTGTTCATAGTCATCTATTACGTTCCTTTCTGTGATATCAGTTGTCGAGACTCCTTTTAAATTTAAATTTTTATTTATTTGGATCCTCTTTTTTCCTTGGTTAGTCTTATTGATGCTTTGTCAATTTTGTGTATTTATTCAAAGAATGAAGTCTTAGTTTTGTTAGTTTTTTTCTGTTGTTTTCCTATTCTTTGTTCCTATTCTGTATTTCGTTTACCAAGTAAATTAGCTCTTGAATGAAGAGAAATCCTTGAGGAAGAGCCTGGCTGCATAAAGTGATCTGCCCTTACCGGACTGTAGAATTCACCCCCCAAGGGAGAGCTGGCTCTTTACAAGGGTGGTTGTGCACCAGGCCAAGAGAAATACTTTTGGGACAGTTACTGGGTACTGACTCTGAATTGATACAAATTTCTAGAGATATAAAGCAGCACTATAATTCACCATTCAGAGTAATCAATGGAAGTAGGTAATCATTGGAATCCCCAAACCCACCCTGTGGTTATTTCTTTAGGGTTGGAATACAATACTCAGAGGCAGGCAAAATCCTCACAGCAGTACTCCATCTTCAGTTAAAAGGTATTAAAACACAAGAGTGAGGTCCCATTGTTTCTAAAGCTACAGGTAAAGTTATTGGGCAATATTCCATATTTGCTCCATATTCCAAGTTGTTCCCATAGCAAATTACCACAAATTCAGTGGCCTAAAGCAGTATCCATTTATTTCCTCGTAGTTCTTTGGGTCAGATGTTGGGCGTGGTTGGTTGTGTACTCTGCTTAGGATCTCATAATGAAGTCAAGGTGTCCATTAAACTAAACTTTACCTGCGTCTCTGAGTGAGAATTCACTTCTAGGTTCATTCAAGTTGTTGGCAGAATCCAGTTCCTTCTGGTTGTAGGAATGAAGTGCTCTTTCATGAATGATTGTCAGATGGGAGTTGTTCTCAACTTCTAGCTTGTGACATTCTCTATCTTCCAAGTTAGCAGTGGTGTTTCTAGTCCTTTTCACTCTCAAATTTCTCTGACTTCTCCTTTATCATCTCTGTGACTTCCACTTCTGATTTAAGAGCTTATGTGATTACATTGGATTCAGTCTGATAATCCAGAGTAATCTCCCTAATTTTTTCATTTATTCTTTTTTTTAAAAAACTTTTTATTTTATGTTGGAGTATAGTTGATTCACAGTGTGGTATTACTTTCAGGTGTACAGCAAAGTGACTCAGCTATACATGTACATGTATCTATTCTTTTTCAAATTCTTTTCCCATTGTTCCATAACATTGAGCAGAGATCCCTGTGCTATACAGTAGATCCTTTTTGGTTATCCATTTAAAATATAACTGTGTACATGTTGATCCCAAACTTGCTAACAGCCCCTCCCCCCATAATCATAAGTTCATTATCTAAGTCAGTGAGTCTGTTTTTGTTTTGTAAGTAAGTTCATTTGTATCATCTATCATCTTTTTTTTAGATTCTGCACATATGGGATGTCATATAATATTTCTCTTTCTCAGCTTACTTCACTCAATATGACAATCTGTAGGTCCATCCATGTTGCTCAAGTGGCATTATTTTATTCTTCTTAATGGCTCATTAGTATTCCATTGTATGTATTAATATGTGCCCCAACTTCTTCATCTGTTCCTCTGTCGATAGACATTTCTTCTATAGATAGACACAACTTCCATGTCTTGGCTGTTGTGGACAGTGCTGCAGTGAACACTGGGGTGCATATATTCTTTCAGACTATGTTTTTTCTGAATATATGTGTAGAAGTGGACTGTAGGATCATATGGTAGCTCTATTTTTAATTTTTATAGTAACTTCCATACTATTATCCATGGTGGCTCTACCACTTTACATTGCCACCAACAGTGTAGGAGTGTTCCCTTCCCTTCACACCCTCTCCAGCATTTATTCTTTGTGGATTTTGTGATGATAGCCACTTTGACTGACTATTTTAAAGTCAGTTGATTTTAACCTTAATTATATCTGCAAAGTTCCTTTTACATTTAACATCATCACTCATATGATACTAAATGATAAAGATCATGAGAGCGGAATTCTGTGTGTGTGTGTGTGTGTATATATTTTTCTCTTCTTCCATTCTACCATTGAAAATAAGATGCATTCATAGTAGTTAACCATATATATCGGTACTTAAATTAGAGATGTAAACATCCCATAGAGGTGATAAAGGACCTTTGTATCCTCTTTTGGAGAGAGGATTGGTATAGTTTTGGTTCTTTGAGAAATAATCACATTGTGTAAGATAGAAAGCAAGGATGGTTAATAGAGGTATGTATGAATACCAAGTTGACCATCAGTAGACTGTGGTAGTGTAATAATGGGGTCCACTTAGTTAAACCAAGTCTATATTTCTCACAGTTCCATTCCCAGTATAAGATTGTGTTAGGATTAGTTACAGGAGAAATTCATTTAGTTTGGAAGCAGGGAGTGAATCATGGCTATTTCTTTATACTCTAAAGATCAGTGATACATCCAGGCATTATGACGGCCTCCATGCAGTGTCAGTACCTAGTAGTTCACTTAGTTGGCATGGGGAAGCACTTGGGCCCACATTCTTCATGCTCCTGCCAGGTCTTCTTCAGCTTCTTCATATCCTAGGAAAGATTAGTTAAATGTAGCTAAATGATGAAAGCCATGAACTATTTCTGCAGGTCACCTTTTTTATCTAAGGTGTGTTATGACTTTACTGAATTCAGTTCAGTCGCTCAGTCGTGTCTGACTCTTTGTGACCCCATGGACTGCAGCACGCCAGGCCTCCCTGTCCATCATGAACTCTTGACATTTACTCAGACTCATGTCCGTTGAATTGGTGATGCCATCCAACTGTCTCATCCTCTCTCATCCCCTTGTTCTCACACTTTCAATCTTTCCCATCATCAGGGTCTTTTCAGTTCTTTGCATCAAGTGACCAAAGTGTTGGAGTTTCAGTTTCAGCATCAGTCCTTCCAATGAATATTCAGGACTGATTTCCTTTAGGGTGGTCTGGTTGGATCTCCTTGCAGTCCAAGGGACTCTCAAGAGTCTTCTCAAATACCACAGTTCAAAAGCATCAATTCTTCGGTGCTCAACTTTCTTTATGGTCCAACTCTCATACCCATACATGGCTACTGGAAAAATCATAGCTTTGACTAGATGGACCTTTGCTGGCAAAGTAATGTCTCTGCTTTTTAATATGCTGTCTAGGTTGCTCATAACTTTTCTTCCAAGGAGCAAGCATCTTTTAATTTCATGGCTGCAATCACTATCTGCAGTGATTTTGGAGCCCCCCAAAATAAAGTCTGTCACTGTTTCACCATCTGTTTGCCATGAAGTGATGGGACCAGATGCCATAATCTTAGTTTTCTGAATGTTGAGCTTTAAGCCAAATTTTTCATTCTTCTCTTTCATTTTCATCAGGAGGCCCTTTAGTTCATCTTCATTTTCTGCCATAAGGGTGGTGTCATCTGCATATCTGAGGTTATTGATATTTCTCCCAGAAATCTTGATTCCAGCTTGTGCTTCATCCAGTCCAGCATTTCTCATGATGTACTCTGCATATAAGTTAAGTAGTCAGGGTGACAATATACAACCTTGACATACTCCTTTGCTGATTTGGAACCAGTCTGTTGTTCCATATCTGGTTCTAACTGTTGCTTCCTGACCTGCATACAGATTTCTCTAGAGGCAGATCAGGTGGTCTGGTATTCCCATCTCTTTCAGAATTTTCCAATTTGTTGTGACCCACACAGTCAAAGGCTTTGGCATAGTCAATAAAGCAGATGTTTTTATGGAACTGTCTTGCTTTTTCAATGATCCAGTGGAAGTTGGCAATTTGATCTCTGGTTCCTCTGCCTTTTCTAAAACCAGCTTGAACATCTGGAAGTTCATGGTTCATGTACTGTTGAAGCCTTGTTTGGAGAATTTTGAGCATTACTTTACTAGCGTGTGAGATTAGTGCAGTTGTGCGTTAGTTTGAGCATTCTTTGTCATTGCCTTTCTTTGGGATTGGAATGAAAACTGATCTTTCCTAGTCCTGTTGGCACTGCTGAGGTTTCCAAATTTGCTGGCATATTGAGTGCAGCACTTTTACAGCATAATCTTTTAGGATTTGAAATAGCTCAAATGGAATTCCATGACCTCCATTAACTTTGTTCGTAGTGATGCTTCCTAAGACCCGCTTGACTTTGCATTCCAGGATATCTGGCTCTAGGTGAGTGATCATAGCAACATTTGTTATGTGGAGCACAGGGTGCTAGATGGTGAGCTGAAGCAACAAGATGGTTCAGCAACAGACTGTAAGAGAAATTAAAATAGAGAAGTTTATTATTTGTAGGTACTGGAGGAAGTACATGGTGCTTTGAGCCCACCCAAGGAGGTCAAGGGAGAATGTAGACAGAGAGCAAGGCAGGACCTAGGCACATGCCTTTATTAGGGTCTATGGCTAGAGTGCTTTGTGATTCCTGGGCTAGGGCCAGATTGGTTAAATCATACTATAAGAGGAAAGTTCTTGTAAGCCCTATGAGAGTCTTATCTAAGGGGCACATAAAGCATACAGGTGCTGGGAAACATGGGAGACTGTTGACCAAAAGGACTGTTGGGAGAGTGATATCAAGAACTTTTATTGGCTTATGACTAAGGGCTGCTGTCTAGATCATGTCTAGATCACTAGCACCTGAGAGTGCTAGTGTCAGTTTGAGGTCTCTGTGGTTCATTGGACAAACAAAATGGAATCCAGGCAATATCATTGATGCCAAGCTAATACAAAGCAATACCATTAGCTAAGGTGTTAACATTCGCTAAGGAGAGTTAGCTTCCAACATCAAAAAAGACAACTCTATACATGGACATCATCAGATGATTGATACCTAAATCAGATTGATTATATTCTTTGCAGCCAAAGATGGATAAGCTGTATACAGTCAGCAAAAACAAGGCCTGGAACTGACTGTGGGTCGAATCATCAGCTCCTTACTGCAAAATTCAGTCTAAAATTGGAGAAAGTAGGGAAAACCACTAGGCCATTGAACCTAAATCAAATCCCTCCACATAGTGGAGGTGACAAATAGATTCAAGGGATTAGATCTGGTAGACAGAGTGCCTGAAAAACTATGAACAGAGGTTCATAACATTGTATAGGAAGTGGTGACCAAAATCATCCCCAAGAAAAAAAGTGCAAGAAGGCAAAGTGGTTGTCTGAGGAGGCCTTACAAGAGCCGAGTAAAGAAGAGATGCGAAAGGCAAAGGAAAGAGGGAAGGATATACCCAACTAAATGCAGAGTTCCAAAGAAAAGCAAGGAGAGATAAGAAAGCCTTCTTGTGTGAGCAATGAAAAGAAATAGAGGAAAACTATAGAGTGGGAAAGACCAGAGATCTTTTCAAGAAAAGTGAAGATACCAAGGGGACATCTCATGCAAAGATGGGCACAGTAAAGGACTGAAATGACAAGAAGCAGAGATATTAAGAGTATTAAAATATTAAGAAGAGGTGGCAAGAATACACAGAACTGTGTATTTCTTAATGACCCAGATGACCACAATGGTGTGGTCACTCACCTAGAGCCAGACATCCTGGAGTGTGAAGTCAAGTGGGCCGTAGGAAGCATTACCACGAACAAAGCTAGTGGAGCTGAGCTATTTCAAATCCTAAAAGATGATGCTTTTAAAATGCTACACTTAATATGCCAACAAAGTTGGAAAACTTACCAGTGGCCCCAGGACCGGAAAAGGTCAATTTGGGATTGGGATTCCAATCCCAAAGAAAGACAATACCAAATAATGTTCAGACTGCCATACAGTTGCACTCATTTTACTTGCTGGCAAGATTATGCTCAAATCCTTCAAGCTAGGCTTCAGTAGTACATGAACCGAGAACTTCCAGATGTTCAAGCTGGATTTACAAAAGGTAGAGGGACCAGAGATCAAACTGCCAACATCTTTTGGATTACAGAAAAAGCAAGAAAATTTCAGAAAAACGTCTACTTCTGCTTCATTGACTACACTAAAACCTTTGACTGTGTGGATTGCAGCAAACTGGAAAATTCTTGAAGAGATGCCAAACCAGACCACCTTATTGGCCTCCTGAGAAACCTGTATGCAGGTCAGAAAGCAACAATTAGAACTGGACATGAAACAGTGGACTGGTTCAAAATTGGGAAAGTAGTACATCAAGGCTGTATGTTTTTACCCTGCTTATTTAACACGTGAATACATCACGTGAAATGCTGGGCTGGATGGCTCACAAGCTGGAATCAATATTACTGGGAGAAATATGGGTAACCTCAGATATGCAGATGATGCCACCCTGATGGTGGAAAACGAAGATGAACTAAAGGGCCTCTTGATGAAGGTGAAAGAGGAGAGGGAAAAAGCTGGCTTAAAACTCAACATTCAAAAAACTAATATCATAGCATCTGGTCCCATCATTTCACAGGAAAAAGATGGGAAAAAGTGGAAATAGTGACAGGTTTTATTTTCTTGGGCTCCAGAATCACTGCAGATGGTGACAGCAGCAACAGAATTAAAAGACCCTCACTCTGAAAGAAAAGCTATGACCAACCTAGACAGCATATTAAAAAGCAGAGACATCACTTTGCCGACAAAAGTCTTTCTAGTCAAAGCTATGCTTTTTTTTTCAGTAGTCGTGTACGGATGTGAGATTGTGGCACTGGAGAAGACTTTTGAGAGTCCCATGGACAACAAGGAGATCAAGCCAGTCAATCCTAAAGGAAATCATCCCTGAATATTCATTAGAAGGACTGATGCTGAAGCTGAAGCTCCAATCTCTGGCCACATGATGTGTAGAGCTGACTCATTCGAGAAGACCTTGATGCTGGGAAAGATTGAGGACAGTAGGAGAAGGGGGTGACAGAGGAGAGGTTTGGATGATATGGCTGACTCAATGGACATGAGTTTGAGCAAACTCTGGGAGGTAGTGAAGGGTAGGGAAGCCTGGCATGCTGCAGTTCACGGGGTTGCAAAGAATCGGCTCTTGACATGGTGGTAGACAGACAAAAGCTCCATGGCTTGTGTGTGTCCTCATGTAGAACCTGTTGTGTCTTTTGTTTTTCCTCAGAGTTGCTGTCAGCTGACAGTTGATTCTGCTGATGAGCATTGGGGTGTGTATGGTAGACATTGGGAGAGCATGCCAGAAGTCCGCACCTTGTATCTCTGGGAGAGCAAGGAAAGGCTCCTAGAAGGTTTCTTTAAATATGAGCGCAGAGACTGGATGTAGACTGGAAGGCTGACTGGGCTGCCAGACAAGGGCTGTCTCTATTGGATGAGAAGGACTTCATCCAAAAAGGTGTGTGATTATTCTGATGCTGCTGCTGCTGCTAAGTCGCTTCAGTCGTGTCCGACTCTGTGTGACCCCATAGACGGCAGCCCACCAGGCTCCCCCGTCCCTGGGATTCTCCAGGCAAGAACACTGAAGCGGGCTGCCATTTCCTTCTCCAATGCATGAAAGTTAAAAGTGAAAGTGAAGTCGCTCAGTCATGTCTGACTCTTAGCGACCCCGTGGACTGCAGCCTACCAGGCTCCTCTGTCCATGGGATTTTCCAGGCAAGAGTACTGGAGTGGGTTGCCATTGCCTTCTCCAGATTATTCTGCTAGAGAGATGTAAAGCAGTGTTGTAGAACAGAGGAAACTGCTTGAAAATAGTAAGTCAGAAGAATCCTAAAGTGGACAATCCATGTGGAGTGAAGTCTACTGCATAATCTTGAGCAATTGTATATTCACAATTTAAAAATGTGACAGCCAAGAAACACTTTTTTCAATTCCACTCAGCTAAACAAACACCTTTTCATTCTTCTCACTTCCATGCTACTTGACTACTACTATCTATAGTGAGTAAACTCCGTAGGTCAAGAAGTAGAAGATGAAAGGAGAAAAAAAAAAAACACAAAAAAACTTGTGTAAAATTCTTCCTGCAGTTTATGGTGAGTGGGTGGTAACTTTACCTGAATTTGGTGAGAGGATTTTGAGAATTTGGTGAGAGGATTTTGAGCTGAACTAAACTATAACAATATCAATATTTACATGTAATTGAATGTACAAAAGAAGACCTTTAGGTTCAAAGGGAGTGAAAGAAAATAGATGTGGCCAGAGAAATGATTAGGAAAGATAGAGGCACCATTAAATAGTAAACTTTCACTTCCTCACTTGGAAAATGAAGTCAGTATCCTTACTTGGCTAAGCAGTTTGCTGAATTCTTTGATTATATCTCAACAGCTATTAAGTCCATCTTTCATTAAAAAAAAATTGAAATATAGCTAATTTGCTTCCCTGGTAGCTTGGTGGTAAAGAATCTACCTGGTAATGCAAGGGGTGCGGATTTGATCCTTGGGTCAGGAAGATCCTCTGGAGAAGGAAATGGCAACCCACTCTAGTATGCTTGCATGGGAAACTCATGGACAGAGGAACCTGGTGGGCTACGGTCCAAGGGCTTACAGAGAGTTGGACACAACTTAGCAACTAAAACAACAACAAAATAGCTAATTTATAAGTGTAAGCAAAGTGATTCAGCTACATATATATAGATATACACACACGTGCATATATATATATATATTTTCAGACGTTTTCCATTATAGGTTATCTTGCATGTTTTCTAAGATCTCCATTTTATGGTTTTGATAATTAATGTACTTGTTTTAAAACATCTATTCGAGTTATATGAATGTGAGACCTTTATTTTTCTAAAGATCTTGATTATTTTGTGGTTCTTTTCTGATCATTCTATTATGTTTTTAGTGTTCAGGTTATTCTTTTCATTGACATACTGCATGAATTTGTTGACACTCCTTACATGTTTTGATTGCCGTCTATGAGCTCATGTTTTACAGAGTACTCTTAGTGTCTTGATCTTAGATAGCTCTCGCTCGGATAGCTGCTTGCTTGTTCCATTCTTCTTGATGTATATTATAACTCCTCACCAAAGAGAATTTCCTTACTTATTTGTAACGTGGTTTTTGTTCACACATCTATATTTTATACAGGCATACCTTGGAGATATTGAGGGTTTATTTCCAGACCACAGCAATAGAGTGAATATAGGAATAAAGCAAGCCACACAGTCTTTTAATTTCTCAGTGCACATAAAAGTTCTTTTTATACTATACTGTTACTATACTGTAGTCTGTAAGTGTACCATAGCATTATTTATAAAAAATGTTCATGCCTTAGTTAAAAATTATTTTATTGCTAGATAGCTAACTGTAGCTATTTATGAATAACTTGCCTTCAGTGAGTAGTGGTAGTAACATTAAAGATCCTTGATCACAAATCACTACAACAAATATAATAGAAATGAAAAATCTTGAAATATTGCAAGATTTGCCAAAATGTGATACAGAGATAGGAAGTAAGCAAATGCTGTTGGACAAATGATGCCAATAGTCTTGCTTGATGTATGGTTGCCACAAACCTTCAGTTTGTAAAAAATGCAGTGTCTTCAAAGTACAGTAAGACAAGTTATAGGTCTGTATTGTTAAAATATAATTTCTCCAGGTTTTATATGGTGAGAAGGTAATCTCTGTTATCTTGAAATGAACAGTATAAAACAGTTTTGACATACAATACATGGAACAAGTTTAATCCTGTTTCTCTTAGCTTATCATTAGCAATTTTCTCTCATAATCTCCTTTAGGAGTAGAACATGTCAAAACAGTTTTTAAAGGGGTCAAATACCTTACACAAGATAGAGAAATTGACATGGTGGCTTGCAGTTATATAAGAAAATGTACATTCACATGAACCAGAAACCTTCCAAAATGGAAGGTGTTAAGTTTTATTAAGGTAGTAGATTTTTTCTCTTTTAGAATTCCAGAACTTCTATATTATATTGTTTTTTAAAGAGAATATGTATTTTGAATATATATTCTGAATAACTTTTTAAAAATGATACCACTTATACAGAGCCCCATTTAAAGTACCCAGTTACCTATAGGACAAAGTTAAAACTTCTTCACTAAATATCCCCAAGGTTCTTCACTCATCTGTTCCCAAATTGCTTCTCTTATCTCCCAGTTTTCTTATACCTCATCTAGTTGGTCTTGTCACCCCTATCCTTGATGCAGATGCTACTAATTTTCTTTCTTTCTTTTTTTTTTTTTTTTTTTTTTTTACTGTATTTTAAGGATTGAAACTTATTTTTGCAGGGTCATTTTTATAGGCACAGGACTCTGGTTCTTCTGGTCCATTGTCTTACTGAGTTTCCTTGGGATCCTGGCTGCCTACACATCATTGCTCTTGGTGAGTAGTGTTTTCCGTTTCTCCCACTCCTTTCGTGAGTAGCCTCACTAGGTGCTCTGTCTGTGGCGTGGTTCTCAGTTGGTGCTGGGAGCCCTCAGAACCTCAGATCATACTTAGCAGAGTTGGCATTTACATTAGCCACCTGAATATTAGGCAGGAGGGACAGATGGAGGAAAAAATGCTTGTGCTGTTAGAGGATGTGTCTTACCACTTTGACCCTTATAAAGAGTGGTAGAACATCCTTTTTCTCTTCTCTTGTTTCATAGCCTATTTCCTGGCACACTTAGTATTATCATTTTAGATGCTCACACCTTCATATGGCAGTACCTTTACATATTGAACTACTCATTCCATCCATAGCCTATCCCCTAAGAGTAAGTCTTTCTGGGTCTTATAAATTAGCTAGCCTGTCAGACCTGTTTTAATGCACAGTTGCTAGTCCCTTAGTCCAGGTGCACTAACTTCTTGGCTCAGACAGTAAAGCTTCTGCTTGTAATGTGGTAGATTTGGGTTCAATCCCTGGGTAAGGATCCTCTGGAGAAGGAAATGGCAACCCACTCTGGTCCTCTTGCCTGGAGAATTCCATGTACTGAGGAGCCTGGTAGGTTGCAGCCCATGGGGTCGTAAAGAGTCGGACACAACTGAGTGACTTCACTTAGTGTAGGTGCAGAGTACATTTTAGCAAATGTCTTTAGGCAGTAGAGACCCTGCCTCTGTTTCCGAACACAGTAGGGTCATGTAGTATGAGAATCCAGGCCAGGAAATAGAGGAATTTGAAGAAGTGGAAAGCTTGTGAGAAGCTGATTCTTAGGTAACTGGAATTTTTCAGTGCCTTCTTATATATGGGGCATAAATATCTTTCTCTGATTCCATGATTCCTTGTCTCCACTGATTTCTTGTCTGATTCACAAGAACTCAACCCCCAAATCAGTTAATTTTTGCCATAATATCAGTAAATATTTGCCTTAATTTTTCTTTCAACAAAATGTGTTGATCATTATATGAGTGATAATAAGTACTGAGGATGCAGAAATCAACAAGACACGTGCAGATTCTGTTTTCATGGCGGCACTTCAGAGTGACAGATATGAGATATAAAGTTATAATAGTCTTTAAATCTTAAAAGATGAAGTTGTCAAAGAGCTGCACTCAATATGCCAGCAAATTTTGAAAAAACAGCAGTGGCCATGGAACTGGAAAAGGTCAGTTTTTATTCCAATCCCAAAGAAAGGCAATGCCAAAGAATGTTCCAACTACCGCACAGTTGCACTCATCTCACATGATAGCAAAGAAATGCTCAAAATTCTCCAAGTCAGCTTCAACAGTATATGACCTGGGAACTTCCAGATGTTCAAGCTGGATTTAATAAAGGCAGAGGAATCAGAGATAAATTGCCAACATCCATTGGATCATCAAAAAAGCAAGAGAGTTCCAGAAAAATATCTACTTCTGCTTTATTGACTGCACCAAAGCCCTTGACTATGTGGATCACAACAGACCGTGGAGAATTCTTTTACAGATGGGAATGCCAGACCACCTTACCTGCCTCCTGAGAAATCTGTATGCAGGTCAGGAAGCAACAGTTAGAACTGGACATGGAACAACAGACTGGTTCCAAACAGGGAAATGATTACATCAAGGCTGTGTATTGTCACCCTGCTTATTTAACTTATATGCAGAATACATCATGAGAAATGCTGAGCTGGATGAAGCACAAGCTGGAATCAAGATTGCTGGGAGAAATATCAATAACCTCAGATATGCAGATGACACCACCCTTATGGCAGAAAGTGAAGAAGAACTAAAGAGTCTCTTGATGGAAGTGAAAGAGAAGAGCGAAAAAGCTGGTTTAAAACTCAACATTCAGAAAATTAAGATCATGGCATCTGGTCCCATCACTCCTTGGCAGATAGATGGGGAAAGAGTGGAAACAGTGACAGACTTTTTTCTTGGGCTCCAAAATCACTGCAGATGGTGACTGCAGCCATGAAATTAAAAGACGCTTGCTCCTTGGAAGAAAAGCTATGACCAACCTAGACAGCTTATTAAAAAACAGAGAAATTACTTTGCTGACAAAGGTCTGTCTAGTCAAAACAAAGGCCTGTCTAGTCGTGTATGGATGTGAGAGTTGGACTATAAAAAAAGCTGGACGCTGAAGAATTGGTGCTTTTGAACTGTGGCGTTGGAGAAGACTCTTGAGAGTCTCTTGGACTGCAAAGAGATGCAACCAGTCAATCCTAAAGAAAATCAGTCCTGATTTTTGGAAGGACTGATGCTGATGCTGAAACTCCAATACTTTGGCCACCTGATGCGAAGAACTGTCTCATTTGAAAAGACCCTGATGCTGGGAAAGATTGAAGGCAGGAACAGAAGGGGACTACAGAGGATGAGATGGTTGGATGGCATCACCGATTCAATGGACATGAGTTTGAGTAAATTCTGGAAGTTGGTGGTGGACAGGGAGGCCTGGTGTGCTGCAGTCCATGGGGTCGCAAAGAGTTGGACATGACTGAGCGACTTAATTGAACTCAGGGGATATTGAAGAAAAAGGAATAACATAATTTTATTTTATTTTTTATTTTTTTAAATAACATTTTAGATAGGCTTATAACAGACTTTGGAAGGCCTGAAAAGTGAGTGAGTTCATTAAGCATAAATTAGATTTCTACATTGAAATGAATTAGCCATGGATTTACATGTATTCCCCATCCTGGTCCCCCCTACCACCTCCCTCTCCACCCTTAGCCTCCAACTAATAAAAATAAATGAAAAAAAAAATTAGATTTCTGTTTAGGAAAATCATCCTGGAAGTTGTGGTCTGGAGCCTCAGTCTCCTGAGCCTCAGTTTCTTTTCTTCCAAATGAGCAAGATAATATTTAATAAAATGGTATTTTATAAGGTTGAATAAATAACAAGTGAACTATATTCATGAAATTGTTTTGATAAAAATCTGCCTCATACATTCTGTCTTTCATATCCTAAGCATCTGAGGACTCTGTTTTTTCATTCCTGTCTCCAGACTGACTTGGTGACTGGCTAGATTTAGGTTCAAATTCTATCTAAGATTTATTGACTAAATACCAATGTTAATGATAGTGGCTAGTAGTTATAACAGTGGCACTGGGTCCTCAAGACAGGTTTTTTAGATGACCCTTGGAAGGGCTGGCCCTTGACCTCTGTTCTCTAAGAAGTGACTGAGTAATACCTACCAAGAAATTGGTAGGAACTCAAGAAAGATATCAATATACTAACTTTGCAAAATCCCAGAGAAGATAATAATAAATTCTTCCAGGGGTTGGTGGTGAAAGGTACAAGTAGGAGGTGACATGTGAACTTTCTTTGAAGCTTCAGTGGCATGGGGAGGCGGGGAGCTTTTTAGCAGAGGAACAGTATGGCAAATTCCCAGCATATGAAAACTGCAGATGTAGCAAGAAGTGAATGTAATACCAGACTGTGAAAGGAATTTTGAATTCAGGAAAGCGTTTTTGGCAGCATCTTGGGGATTTCAAAATAATCTTTTTTTTTTTTTTTTTTTTCTTTTTTCAGGTACTTGGGTTTTTGTTGCTTTGGGAGGGGATTGAGTTGTACCTGCACTGGTGTCATAAGGTAGGACATCTGAATCTTCATAGGAGTCCTGAGACCAGGACTGAATGTGCCTCTTTAGCATTGTGTCAAACACAGAACTTCCCTTTGTTTTGTTGTTCCCCTTATTAAAAAAGTCTACTTACACTGTTTTAATTGAAATCGTTAAATTTGTAAGAAAGGTAACTGCTGTACTGAAGGAACTGAACCTAAACTTTATTTGTTCTCCCTACCATGGACTCTGTGACTCTGTTCTCATTCCAATAAAATCTTAGGCAAGCTCCATTATTTTCCCAGTCCTTTATAGTCACAAGAACAGTCTTGTTTCATTCATTAAAAATTGCGCTTCACTCCAACTTCATAAAGTATTTCCCTTCCCCTATTTCACATGACCCAGGCATGGGAACCTGCAGTGGTGGAAAGAGCATGATTATCCTTTCACCTTTCTTCCAGAGTATGGCTCAGGGGAAGGAGAAATAGGATAAAAGAACACAGTCCCACAGGGAGGTGTTGGTCCTATCAGGACCAAGTAAATGCAGTTGTTGGCTCTTAACCGCATAGATTTTTCCATGTATATTTTCAGAGACCCTTCTGCTGAGGACCTTGATTGCAACTCCCTTGGTAAAGTGAATGCCCTGATGCTTCTCTGCTGAGGTCCTTTTGACTCTCCCTTAGTTTGAAGCCCTTTAAAGTTATATTAGCAATTACAAAGGATCCATACCTGTTCTGAGGAAGCAGGCATTACTGACCCAGCACCTGAAGACATGCAGCTCCTTTCCAACATTGCCTCCCTTGTCTTATACTGCCATGGGCTTGAGCATCTCCAGCATAGCCTGTTGGTATTTATAGACTTTTTTTTAGGCATGGTTTTCCTTGTATTTCCTCAAATTCAGGAGCATGTCAAATTCTCTGAGTGGTCTCCTTAAATTTCCTCTTTTTCAAAAGCAAAGAATGAACTGAAAATATAAATTTAAGGATTAGAACAGATGGAAATTGAAGTTGTAAGTTCTTAAGGGAAAGAGTGTAGACTGAAAAGTACATAAACAGGCCTATTGAGATCACCATCTACTTTGGGATTGGGACAGCATGATCAGTTAGTTACTATCAAGTTATAACCCTATGGGGTAAACCATTCTGATTATCATTCCAGCCTTGTGCCTTTTACAGAAACCATGCTTACCTTGCCCCTGGCAGTGAGCACTGCTACTTGACCTCTGCCACAGCAGAATCTCATCACTGCCTTTGAACTCAGGAAGCCAGTTTGAGTGGCAACACCCCTCACCTTTATCCAGGCATAAAGCATGGCCACTACGGTGCTTTTCAAGGATGCTGACACTTTCTCACTATGTGTTTTTCGGTGTCCTCTGAGACCTCCCATAGAGCCCAGTATGGTGTGGGTTAGCTTATTATAGGTGATTGCATTCCAGAAACCTGTTTTCAATAAACCATTGAATTCTTTCTTCCATATTATACCAAGAAATCGCTGGTATCCCAATTTTATAATGCATCGGTTACCATTTTTTAAAAAATTGAAGTATAGTTGGTTTACAGTATTATATTAGTGTTAGGTATGTAACATAGTGATCAATATATTTATATTATATTTCATTTAAAGTTATTATAAGCTGTTGGCTATGTTCCCTGTGCTGTACATTACATCCTTGTATCTTACTAAGTTTTATATCTAGTAGTTAGTGTCTCTTAATCCCCTTTCCCCATCTAGCTCCTCCCCTGCTGGTAACCACTAGTTTGTTTTCTGTATCTGTGAGTCTGTTTCTGTTCTATTATATTCATTTTGTATATTCTACACATGCATGAACACATACAGCACTTCTCATTCTTGGTCTGGTGTACTCTACTAAGCATAGTATCCTCCAGGCCCATCCATTTTTTGCAAACGGCAAAGTTCCATTTTTTTTTTATGTCCTAGTTGTATTCTATTGTGTGTATGTATACACACACACACACACACACACACACACCCCCATTACATCTTTTTATCCATTCATCTGTTGTTGATGAACAGTTAGGTTGCTTCCACAACTTGGCTATCATAAATAAAGGTGCTATGAGCATTGGGGTGCATGTATCTTTTTGAATTGATGTTTTCATTTTCTTTAGCATAACCCTAGGAATGGAATTGCTGGAACATATGGTAGTTCTGTTTTCAATTTTTTTGAGGACCTTCCATATTGTGTTTCATAGTGGTTGTATTAATTTATATTTGTACCAGTGTGTGCTAGGGTTCCGTTTATTCTACATCCTTGCCAACATTTATTATTTGTTGAGTTTTTGACAATAGCCATTTTGACAGGTGTGAAATGATACCTCATTGTGGTTTTGCTTTGCATTTTTCTGATGATTAGTGATGTTGAGCACCTTTTCATATGCCTTTTTCGCCATCTCTCTGTCTTCTTTGGAAACATGTCTGTTCAGGTCTTGTGCCCAATTTTAAATTGAGTTGTTTCTTTCTTTCTTTCTTTTTTTTTTTTTTTTGAGTTGTTTCTTTTTTTAATGTTGAGCTGTATGAGCTCTTTATATATTTTGGATGCCCTTATCAGGCATATGATTTCCACATATCTACTCTCATTCAAAAGATAGTCTTTTAATTTTGTTGATTGTTTCCTTTGCTGTATCAGTTCACTTCCATAGCTCAGTCGTGTCCAACTCTTTGCAACCCCATAAGCTGTAGCACGCCAGGCCTCCCTGTCCAACACCAACTCCCAGAGCCCACCCAAACTCATGTCCATTGAATTGGTGATGCCATCCAACCATCTCATCCTCTGTCACCCCCTTCTCCTCCTGCCCTCAATCTTTCCCAGCATCAGGCTCTTTTCAAATGAGTCAGCTCTTTGCATCAGGTGGCCAAAGTATTGGAGTTTCAGCTTCAACATCAGACCTTCCAGTGAATACCCAGGACTGATCTCCTTTAGTATGGGTTGGTTGGATGTGCTTGCAGTCCAAGAGACTCTCAAGAGTTTTCTCAAACACCAAAGTTCAAAAGCATCAATTCTTCGGCACTCAGCTTTCTTTTTAGTCCAGCTCTCACATCCATACATGACTCCTGGAAAAACCATAGCTTTGACTAGATGGACCTTTGTCAGCAAAGTAATGTCTCTGCTTTTTAATATGCTGTCTAGGTTGGTCATAACTTTCCTTCCAAGGAGTAAGTGTCTTTTAATTTCATGGCTGCAGTCATCATCTGCAGTGATTTTGGAGCCCAGAAAATTAAAGTCAGCCACTGTTTCCCCATGTATTTGCCATGAAGTGATGGGACCGGTTGCCATGATCTTAGTTTTCTGAATGTTGAGTTTTAAGCCAACTTTTTTACTCTCCTCTTTCACTTTCATCAAGAGGCTCTTTAGTTCTTCTTCCCTTTTTGCCATAAGGGTGGTTTTATCTGCATATCTGAGGTTACTGATATTTCTCCTGGCAATCTTGATTCCAGCTTGTACTTCATCCAGCCCAGCGTTTCTCATGATGTATTCTGCATGTAAGTTAAATAAGCAGGGTGACAAGACACAGCCTTGACGTACTCCTTTCCCAATTTGGAACCAGTTTGTTATTCTATGTCCAGTTCTAACTGTTGCTTCTTGACCTGCATGCAGATTTCTCAGGAGGCAGGTCAGGTGGTCTTGTATGCCCATCTCTTTCAGAATTTTCCACAGTTTATTGTGATCCACACAGTCAAAGGCTTTGGCATAGTCAATAAAGCAGAAATAGATGTTTTTCTGGAACTTTCTTGCTTTTTTGATGATCCAGCGGATGTTGGCAATTTGATCTCTGGTTCCTCTGCCTTTTCTAAAACCAGCTTAAACATCTGGAAGTTCACGGTTCACATATTGCTGAAGCCTGGCTTGGAGAATTTTCAGCATTGCTTTACTAGTGTGTGAAATGAGTGCAGTTGTGTGTTAGTTTGAGCATTCTTTGGGATTGCCTTTCTTTGGGATTGGAATGAAAACTGACCTTTTCCAGTCCTGTGGCCACTGCTGTTTTTCAAATTTCTGGCATATTGAGTGCAGCACTTTCACAGCATCATCTTTCAGGATTTGAAATAGCTCAACTGGAATTCCATCACCTCCCTAGCTTTGTTCGTAGTGATGCTTCATAATGAAAGGTTGTTGCTGAACGATTAGACGAGGGATTCTTGGCCTCCGGAGGAGACAAATTCAATCCGGGGCCAGAGACGAGGCTGGATCGCTCAGAGCTTTTGTGTTATAAAGTTTTATTAAAGTATAAAGGAGATAGAGAAAGCTTCTGACATAGGCATCAGAAGGGGTCAAAAGAGTACCCCCCTCCTATTCTTTAGCTGTATGTTAGTCACTCACAGTCTGTTAATGAAAAGAATGTCATAAAATTTAGAATGGCACCAGATAATTCATCCCTGGCCATAAAACGATTGACTTGAATCTTGTAGAAGGGCAGAATACCAACAAATAGTTTCGTTTACACAGATTAGGGGAACAATACCTGAGTAAGTAAGTTAGGCCATTTGGCGGAACCAACTTGAAGATAGAGTCTGGGGTTCATTAACATAGCTTAAGACAACATTTCTATACGAAAAAGAAATGTATTGGTTAACTCAAGGTTTGAGAGTAGTTAGCTTCAGGTGAGACCAGGTGTCATGGCAACACAGCACTTTAAGAGAAACCTCCTTTTAAATTTGTATAGAGAAGGAAAGACATATCGCTGGTTTGTTTCTTCCTGCCACTTAAGAGAGATAAAAATGTCTGGCACCTGCAGCCTCTTTTTTTCCATTTGGAGACCCCTGGCCTTCCTGCTTGTTACCCTCTCACTAAGGCCCACTTGACTTTGCATTCCAGGATGTCTGGCTCTAGGTGAGTGATCACACCATCGCGATTATCTGGGTCATGAAGATCTTTTTTGTATAGTTCTGTGTAGTCTTGCAACCTCTTCTTAATATCTTCTGCTCCTGTTAGGTCCATACCATTTCTGTCCTTTATTGAGCCCACCTTTGCACGAAATGTTCCCTTGGTATCTCTAATTTTCTTGAAGAAAACAACACAAGAGAAGACTCTACACATGGATGTCACCATATGGTCAACACCGAAATCAGGTTGATTATATTCTTTGCCACCAAAGATGGAAAAGCTCTATACAGTCAGCAAAAACAAGACTGGGAGCTGACTGTGGCTCAGATCATGAACTCCTTATTGCCAAATTCAGACTTAAATTGAAGAAAGTAGGGAAAACCACTAAACCATTCAGGTATGACCTAAATCAAATCCCGTATGATTATACAGTGGAAGTGACAAATAGATTTAAGGGACTAGATCTGATAGAAAGAGTGCCTGATGAACTATGAACAGAGGTTTGTGACATTGTATAGGAGACAGTGATCAAGACCATCCCCAGGAAAAAGAAATGCAAAAAAGCAAAATGGCTGTCTGAGGAGGCCTTACAAATAGCTATGAAAAGAAGAGAAGTGAAAAGCAAAGTTAGAAAAAGAAAGATATACCCATTTGAAATCAGAGTTCCAAAGAGAAGCA
Source organism: Odocoileus virginianus (assembly GCF_023699985.2). Classification (NCBI taxonomy): domain Eukaryota; kingdom Metazoa; phylum Chordata; class Mammalia; order Artiodactyla; family Cervidae; genus Odocoileus; species Odocoileus virginianus. The sequence goes on from NC_069701.1 coordinate 16,808,342, forward strand.
GGGAGAGATAAGAAAGCCTTCCTTGGGGATCAGTGCAAAGAAATAGAGGAAAACAATAAAGTGGGCAAGACTAGAGATCTCTTCAACAAAATTAGAGATACCAAGGGAGCATTTCATGCAAAGATGGGCTCAACAAAGGACAGAAATGGTATGGACCTTTGCTGTGTACAAGCTTTTAATTTTAATTAGGTCTCATTTATTTTTGTTTTTTTTCCTTGCCTGATGAGACATACCCAAAAAATATTCTAAGACTTATGTCAAAGAGTGTTATTGCCTGTGTTTTCTTCTAGAAGTTTTATGATTTCCAGTCTTAAATTTAGATCTTTGATCCATTTGGAGTTTATTCTTATATATGGTGTGAGGAAATATTCTCATTTCTTTCTTTTACATGTACCGCTCTAGTTTTCCCAGCACCACTTATTAAAGAGACTGTCTTTTCTCCAGTGTACATTTTGCACACATAGTCTACTACTGAGCCAAGGTTTCAGAAAATGAAATAAGCAGTTAGAATCATTTTACAATATATAATACCTGAATTCTGGTATAGTGAATTCAGAATCTCTGATAAGTGCACACTTATCAACAAATTTTGTTGTTGTTCAGTCACTAAGTCATGTCCAACTCTTTGCGACCCCATGAACTGCAGCACACCAGGCCTCCCTGTCCTTCACTATCTTGCTGAGTTTGCTCAAACTCATGGCCATTGAGTCAGTGATCCATCCAGCCTTCTCATTCTCTGTTGCTCGCTTTTCCTCTTGCCCTCAAACTTTCTCACTATCAGTGTCTTTTCTAGTGAGTTGGCTCTTTGCATCAGGTGGCCAAAATATTGGAGCTTCAGCTTCAGCACCAGTCTTACCAGTGAATATTCAGAGTTGATTTCCTTGAGGATGGGTAAATAAATAAACTACACACACACACACACACACACACACACACACACACACACACACAGAGTGAAAGTCGCTCAGTCATGTCTGACTCTTTGTGACCCCATGGACTATACAGTCCATGGAATTCTCTGAGCCAGAATACTGCAGTGGTAGCCTTTCCCTTCTACAGGGAATCTTCCCAACCCAGGGATTGAACCCAGTCTCCTGCATTGCAGGCAGATTCTTTAGCAGCTGAGTCACAAGAGAAGCCCATATTTGTGTAAGTTTAGCCCAGTCTTGAATTCTTTTCTCCTTGTTTAACAATCTTTGGATTTTTTCCCACATATACTGTAGAGTTTGGTCAGAAAATTTAATCAAGCCATCTCTTGAAGTATTCTTGGGTCTAATTCTTATTATAAATCTGTAGACCATGGAAGGTGATGCAGGTGAGGTATGAGAAAGAGTGGGCATCCCCTTGAAAGGTGACCACTTTAGTCAGGGCTTTATCCATTGAAGGATTAGGTTTATTGGACTTGTAAGGAGAGATTGCTTCTCTTGGCAACAGGGATTCTGTGGGGCTTGGAGTTTCAGTTTTAGTGTGCAAAGAGTAAACCCGGAAGGAAAGGGTTAGCACCAGGCTTGTAACCTATTCTCCTTCTACTTCGGCATGTTCAGAGAGGAATGAATGACCTCAATCAAAACTCTTTATAAACATACTGAAGGTATTTAAGCATACTAAAAATAGTTATTAGTAAAAAGATAATGAAGAATTTTTATCTATGAAAATTTCTAGCAGAATATAACCTGGTATATTTGGGTTGCTTATTGTAAATAAACTTGAAATTTATAAATTTGTATGGTGGGAGACATGGCTGACCCAAGTTGCATAAATACTAGGACATAAGATAAGGATGCTCCATAACTCAAAAGGCTCCTTCTGTGAATCAGAGTTTTCATACACTTTGCTCAAAACACACCTCACATTAACAAATTTCTTTTTATTGAAGTATAGTTGATTTACTTCATGGCATATAGAAGGGGAAAAAGTGGAAAGAGTGAAAGATTTTACTTTCTTGGGCTCCAAAATCACTGCAGATGGTAACTGCAGCCATGAAATTAAAAGATGCTTGCTCCTTGTAAGGAAACGTTACAACAAACCTAGACAGTGTATTAAAAAGCAGAGACATCACTTTGCTGACACAGGTCCTTTTAAACAAAGCTATGATTCTTCTAGTAGTCATGTGAGAGTTGTGAGAGTTGGACCATAAAAAAGGCTGAGCACTGAAAAATTGGTGCTTTCAAACTGTAATGCTGGAGAAGACTTGACAGTCCCTTGAACTGCAAGGAGATCAAATCAGTCAATCCTAAAGGAGATCAACCCTGAATATTCATTGGAAGGCCTGATGCTGAAGCTGAAGCTCTAATACCTTTGACCACCTGATGTGAAGAGCTGACTCACTGGAGAAGACCCTGATTCTGGGAAAGATTGAAGGCAAAAGGAGAAGGGAATGACAGAGGATGAGATGGTTAGATAGCATCACTGACTCAATGAACATAAGTTTGAGCAAACTCTGGGAGATAATGGACAGGGAAGCTGGCATGTTACAGTGCATGGTGTCGCCCAGAAATGGACACAACTTAGAAACTAAACAGCAGCTTAGTTGGTTTATGGTGTTGCTTCAGGGGTACAGCCAAGTGATCAGTTATAAACACACATGCATATATATTCTTTTTAAGATTCTTTTCCATTGTAAATCACTGTAAGATGTTGAGTATAGTTCCCTGTGCTATGCAGTAGATCCTTCTTTTTTAATCCATTTCATATATAGTAGTGTGTATCTGTTAATCCCAAACTCCTCATTTTTCCCTCTCCATTCTCCTTTCCCCTATGGCAACCATAGTTTGTTTTCTGTGTCTGTGAATCTATTTCTGTTTTGTAAATAAATTCATTTGTATCTTTTTTAAGATTCTGCATATAAATGAAATCATATGATATTTTCCTTTCGATCTGACATACATAATTTGACAAGGTCTAGATTCATCCGTGTTACTGCAGAAGGCAATATTTCATTCTTATGGCCAAGTAAGATTCCATTTTATATATGTACCACATTTTCTTTGTGCATTCATCCGGTGATAGACATTCATGTGGCTTTCATGTCTTGGCTATTGTAAATAGTGCTGCAATGAACATTGGGGTGCATGTATCATTTCAGACCGTGTTTTTCTCTAGATATATGTTCAAGAGTGGTGTTGCAGAGTCATATGGTAGCTCTACTTTTAGTTTTTTAAGGAACCTCCAACCATTTTCCCTTGGCTGAACCAGTTTACATTCCTACCAACAGTTTAGCAGGGTTCCCTTTTCTCTACACCTCTCCAGCAATTATTATTTGTAGACTTTTTTTGACAGCCATTCTGACTGGTGTGAGTTGATACCTCATTGTTTTGATTTGCATTTCTCCAATAATTGGCGATGTAGAGCATCTTTTCATTTCCCTGTTGGCTATCTATATGTTTTCTTTGGCAAAAGGTCTATTTAGGTCTTCTGCCCATTTTTGATTGGGTTGTTTGGTTTTTTGATAGTTGCAGCATTTGCAAATATTTTGTCTTCTTCTGTGGATTGTCTTTTCATTTTGTTCATTGTTCATTGCCTTTGCTGTGCAAAAACTTTTAAGTTTAACTAGGTCTTGTTTGTTTATTTTTGTTTTTATTTCCATTATTCAAGAAAATGGATTCCAAAAAATATTGCTACAAAAAACACACCTCATATTTTAAGTCCAGGATCAGCGTGTATCCTAATACAGGAGAGGAAAGACATTTTTATGAATAGCTGCATTTGATAGATTTTTCCATGAGAAAAAAATTTGTCTTTAATTGACTATGTCATTTAAATCATTAGTGAAGGTTGGTGTTGGGTGTGCTCACAGAATCACAGAAGATTCATGTGAATCTTGTTTGACAATTAAACCCTTGCGTTATAATGCATTTGGTTTGCTAATAGGTTAAGATTTCTGCATCTGTATATAGGAGAAATTGGATTATAATTTTTCTCTCTTGTACTGTGCTTATTGAATTTGAGTATCAATGTTTTGTTGGCTTCATAAGACAAGTTAGCATTCCCTCTTTTTTATTCTCTAGGAGAGCTTGTTAAAGTGGAAATATTTCTTTCTTAAGTGTTTGGAAAATTAACCATTGAAGGCAGTATGACCTGGAGTTATTTTGTGAGAAGGTTAAATTATGGATTCAATTGTTTTTTTATAGAGATAATGAGAGAGTGGGCACCAAGTGTGCTTTACAGGCAACACAGAAACAGAAAAACTGTATTTGAAGGAGAAAAATTTAAAATTACATCTTCTTGGTCTCAGTGTTCTTTCTCAGTGAAATAATTAGTGTTCTGGCCAGCAGATATTTTTCATCTGTTCAACAAGTATTTATTGGGTATTTTATATGAATCAGACATATTCTGCAAGGCAGTGAAGATGTAATTATAAACAAATATTGTCCTTGACTCTTGAAACTTACAGTCTGCTGGGGAAAACATGCACTGAAAAGGTACTTACTTACAAAATATTTTTTACTTGTTACCATATTGAGTCATGTAAAAAAGTAGTGAATATTTATAATAGCCATTATTGAAGCTGAGTGAGACATGCCAGGCAGTATTGATGGCCCAGCTGAGGTTGGGATGATAAATTAGTAAAGGTATCAGGCCATATACATAGCTGTGTAATTTTTTTTCTCCAGGAAGCAAAGAAGGTAAATTATTGAATTCATCTAATATTGGGCATTTGCGGGTTGGTTAGGTTAAAAGGATGAGGAAATGAGGACCCAGGCACTATAGGGATACATGCATTTCCTAAGAACGGTTCTCATCCAAGATTAGTGCTTGGAAGTCAGGAAATTCTTTTTCTTTCCCCAGATCCTGATTCTCCTAGTGATTGTGATGTGCTCGTTTTTTTTCTGGATTCTGTTCACTTACTGGAGAGATAGGTGGCTCACCGTTGGGCTGTCATTGCAGGTAAGCACCATCCTTAGTTGTAGCCCTGTCTGTCCAAATGTGTTCAGCCTGACTTTTGGCTTTCTCCCAGGTCTTTGCTCCCTACATACACCTGAGCAGCATAGCTATGATGGTTATTCTTTCATGGCCTTTGGCTTTCTACTTGATCCGTTTGGAAGGAGAAGGTATGTTCTGTGGGTGAAACCTTGCCTGATCCTTTCAGTTCTGCCTTTAACTTCTGTACCTTCCTCAGTAAAGCAAGCTGGATGGATAGCCACCAGTATACCTCTTTGAAATTCATTCAGCTTATTACTCAGTCATGCTCCTTATAGTCAGACAAGCCCACATGACCTATCATAGCATTTCCCCGATCAAACCAATCTTCTTGTAAAGAGGGATTCTCCTTCTAGAAAAGTACAAATTTTCTCTCTTTGGGTACACATTGACTGTCTTGAAATGGATTGGGGTTAGGGAGAGAATAGAGGCAATTTTATTTGACCAGAATGATGGTATAAATCCCAGTTCTTTAAGTTTGTATTTAAATATTACTAGTTTCAACTAATGAACCAGGTGCAGACATCCATGGGTACATCTTAGTAACTCGGAGTAGAAGCGTGTGTGTCCCTGTCACATCTGGGAACTGCCCCAGAAGCAGAAATGCCTCTGCTACTGGTTTCCTCTCCATTCTTTGCCCTAATATCATGGAAACAAATAAGAATCAGAGGTGTACATGAAACTGTTTTGAGAGTGGAGTTATTTCTCAACACCCTTACTGAGAAACCAGGAGGACCTTCTGTCTGTGTCTTTTTGATTACTGGTTAAACAAGGAGTGCTTGCATCCTACTTGTATAAAGATACAGGCAAGAGAAAGACTAGGATTGCAGTGTTGCCCTTGTGTGTTTGTATACATGTATATATGTAGGTGGAGGGTGAATTTTAGGAAATGTTTCTGGTGGCAAGATCTTAGAAGAAACAATAATTAACTCTTTTCTTTTCCTAAATTTTAGCTAGATTCAGAAGATACCAGATGACATGTAATGAGAGAAAAAGAAACAAATGTAATGTGCTCACACAGTTGAGAGGTTAGAGCTGAAGATCTATGTTCAAAAGTGACATAGGTGGTAATTTTAAAACTTATAATTGGGTAAAATTTTCAGAGGTCTAAAATAGTAAGTGGGAAATGGCCAATGAAAAATAGGTATTATGGTCAGGCTCTGTGTATGTGTGTGTGTGAGAGAGAGAGAGAGAGAGGGCAAAATACTGAGTACCTGTGGTGTCAGCTATCGTATCAACTCTATGAAGTAGATGTTAACAGCAAGATAGCTCCATTTTTCAGAGTGAAGATAATGAAGACACAGAGAGGTGAAGCAACATGTCTGAGTCACACAATTAGAAAGTGGTAGCATCTGGCTTTGAATTCACATTTCTGTCAACTACTATCCCTTCTGGGCTTCCACAGTGGCTTAGTAGGTAAAGAATCTGCCTGCCATGCAGGAGATGCAGATTCAATCCCTGGTTCAGCAAGATCCCTTAGAATAGGGAAATGGCAACCCACTCCAGTATTCTTGCCTGAAAAATCCCATGGACAGAGAAGCCTTGCAGCCTAGTCCAAAGGGTCACAAAGAGTTGGACACAAACACGCGTCAGCACTATCCCTTCTACTCTTACCTTACTGCCTGAAATACAGAGGCATTTAAAGCTTATCATTGGCCTTCCCTGCTGGCTCAGTGGTAAAGAATCCACCCGCCAATGCAGAAGATGTGAGTTTGATCCATGGGTTGGGAAGAGACCCTGGAGAAGGAAATGGCAGTCCACTCCAGTCTTCTTGTCTGGGAAACCCATGGATGGAGGAGCCCAGTGTGCTACAGTCCATGGGTCACAAAGAGTCAGACATGACTCAGTGACTAACAAAGCTTATTTTTAAAGGGCTTCCGGGCTTTCTCAGAACCAACTAAACTCCTCTTTCTGAGAAGATATTCCTTAACAGTCCCTCTTTCCTTTGCTTCTCACCTCTTGTACAATTCACTCCTTTTAAATTTACATTTGTAACAGTAGTGATTTAATAATAATGCTTATATTTGGATATTCCTGTGCTTTCAAATCATTGAGAGAACATAAGGATGTGAAAGAAATATAGAGTAAATCAGTGAGTCTACAAAGTTAGTGAACCCATGGACTGAGTATTTATTGGTTGTTGCTTGGGGATGGTTAGTTGCTTGGGATGGTTCTCCATTCCTGTTTGCCTTTTCTTCCCCCTTACTTCCTCCTCCTTCAACTTTTTCAGCTCTACAAGTGGCTATTGGATTGCCCTTTTTTCTTATCCTTTTGTGTCTCTATTTGCTTCCATTGGGGAATTTTTCTCCCTGCGTTCAGGAGAAGGATAAATTGGCACCCAAGCCGGACTTGTTTGGACATAGAGGTGCACCCATGGTAGGTCTGAGTGTGAAGAATGTGGGTGAGTACAGGTGTGCATGGGTGTAGAGGGCCCATCAGATCCTCGGAACACCCTGGAGAAGTAAAGGGGTTGACTTGAGATGACAAGAATAAGTAATTAATTGTAGAGGTTGGACTTGAACTCACCTAATTCTCAGTCCATTTCTCTTTATTGTGTCCAATGACATTGCCTCAGATGAGCAGAGTCCCCGAATCAGATTTGGTAGACGAGAATGTAGGCAGGTTCTTTGAACAAAGAGCCAAGGGAACCAAATTTTACTTTCTAAAGTCCTTTCTTACTGGTCCCTGTCACTACCCTAAAAGGGATGTCAGCAGAAGAGACTGTGAGATTAAAAGCCTGATGTCCTTTTCTTCCACAGCTGGGGCCTGAGAATACCATAATGGCCTTTGAGAAAGCTGTTGAACATGGGGCCTGTGGCCTGGAGAGTGATGTACATATAAGGTAGGAAAGAAGGAACCTGGGTGGGAGGAGAAAAGATGAATGGATGACTCTAGCCTGGCCCAAGCTATAGAGAGGGCAAGCCCTGGGAGTTTCTCCCTTATTCACCTGGTACATCTGTAGATAACACACATACATGAATCACTTCTCCTTTACAGACCACATATCTGCACCCCTGCATTCTCAATCACAGGCTCATAAATCACACACTCAATATAGTCTCCACAAGTAGCTCAAATTTGTGTCCCCTGCCAGCATGCTGACAACTTGTCCCCATGCCCTACCTTAGCAACCTATTTAATTAATTAATTAACATTCCCTGGGCACCTGCTATATCCTTCTGAGCACTAGGGAGAGGAAGATGAGTGAGATAGAGAGTTCTGCCCAAGAGCTGTTCCCAGCCAGTGAAGGAGACATGGCATGTTTACAAAGAACCTTATTCCTTTTATGAATCTTAACATTTTACTAACATTTTCCAGGGCCTTTGAATAATACTTAGGCATTTTAGTTAAATGCTTTAGATATTTCAAACTGCAATTATGCATTTAATGTGTTTTCTTTTTTAAGTACTGCACTTTCAGTCTTTTCAGAATACTTGAGTAATTCTTACAAATCTAACACATTAAATGTATAACTATATACATTGTTTGATATATTTCAAATCCTTTTATAAATGAGATGTGAACCTATAATCACAAATCTAGATCAGTTACTCAATTTCGTATTTTAAATTGGATTTACAAAGATAACCTTTCCAAATTACCTTAAAGATAATTTTACTTAAAATTTACCTAAAATTCCAAATACCCAAAGATTCAAGTACAAATATTAATGACATATGTATGATTTTTTTTGAACATACATACATTTAATTCTTCATTTCTCTACTTTGAAATTTACTTACTCACCAAGAAGACAATTAGGTTATTGAGGTTGCTTTGCCACATAAATATTTTGTGTTGGCCTCATTTTTTCAATTAAAATTTTTTTGAAGTAAAATACAAAACATTAAATTTACTATGCTTACTATTCTAAGACATATGTATCAGTGGTATTTTACATATTTTTAATGTTGTGGAAACTTCAGCCAACTATCTCTGTGACTTCTTTTCATCTTGTAAAAGCTTTAGACCCATTAAACAATGATGCCCCATTCCCTCCTCCCCCACCCCCGACCCCTAGAAACTCCATTGTACTTTTCTGTCTCCATGATTTTTTCTGTATTTTAGGTACCTCATATAAATGTATAATTCATATAGTATTTGATTTTTTTGTGACTGGCATGTCTGTCAGTTAGTCTTGTAGTCTTCAAGTTCATTCATATTTTATTTCAAAATTGCCATCCTAAAAGGATGAATAATATTCCACCATATATATATACTTGCATTTTGCTTTCATCAGTTTTGACACTTGGGTTGGTTTTACATTTTAGTTATAGTTAATAATCCTGCTTTGAACATGGGTGTATAAATATCTCTTTGAGACTGCTTTCAGTTCTTTGGAGGTATATGTCCAGAAAGGGAATTGCTGAGTTACAATGATAATTCTCTTTTTAATTTTTTAAAGGACTGTCCTAGAGTTTTCCACAGTAGTTGCATCATCATATGTTCCCACTTACAGTGTAGAAGTCTTCTAATTTCTCCACATCTTTGCCAACAGTTGTTGTTTTCTCTTCTTTTGGTGGGAGCCATCTAATGGGTATGAAGTATGATATCTCATTATAATTTTGATTTGCATTTCCCTAGTGATAAGTGATGTTGACCATATTTTCCTGTACTCACTATCTATTTATAGTCTTCTTTGGAGAAATGTCTATTCAAGTCCTTTGTCCATTTTTGAATTTTTTTGTTTGTTTTTTAGTTTACCGAACTTCATTTTTTAAAAATTGAAATACAGTTGATTTATATTGCTGTGTTAGTTTCAGGTGTACAGCAAAGTGATTCAGATCTCTCTCTCTCTTTCTCTCTGTCATTTTTCAGATTCTTTTCTAGGGTTGTATTTTTTTGCTGTTGAGTTTTAGAAGTTCTCTCTATATATTGGATATTAATCACTTATCAGATATTTAACTTGAAAATATTTTCCCATTCTGTAGGTTGCTTTTTTACTCTATTGATGTTGTCTTTTGATGCACAGGATGTTAAATATTCATGAAGGCCAATTAGTTTATTTACATTGTTGTTGCCTGTATCTTTATTTTCATATCCAAGAAATCATTGCCAAATATATTTTCCCCTATATTTTCTACTAAGAGATACATTGTTTTAGTTTTTACATTTAGTTCTTTGATCCATTTTGAGTTTTTGTATACAATGTTAGGCAGTGGTCCAGTTTTATTCTTTTCATGTGAATATCCAGCACTATTTGTTGAAAAGATTGTTTATTTTTCTCTCTGTTGAATGGTCTTACCACCCTTGCCAAAAGTCATCTGACCATATATGCAAGGGTTTATATCTGGACTCTGTTCTGTTCCTTGTCTGTTTGTCTTTATTCCAGTACCCTACTGTTTTGATTACTGTAGGTTTGTAGTAAGTTTTTAATCAAGAAGTGTTAGTACTCTAGTTTTGTTTTTATTTTTTAAGATTGTTTTGGTTGTTTGGGATCCCTCGTGATTCCATATGAATTTTAGGATGAATTTTTCTTTCTTCAAAAAATGTCATTGGAGGCCAAGATAATAAGAGAGTAGGATAACCATGAGCTTGTCTCTTCCATGAGCACACCAGAACTGCAACTACTTACAGAAAAACTATCTGTGAGAATGACCTGAAGACTAGCAGAAAAGGTCTTCTACAAATAAAGATATAAGGAAGGAACCACAGTGAGACAGGTAGAAGGAGCAGTGATTTGGTATCGTTAAGACTTTATACCCCAGGGTAGGTGAGCCACAAATGCAAATATAAGTATTATCACAGAGGTTCTTCCCAAGGAGTGAGGAGTTTGAGCCTTACATTGGGATTCCCACCTCAGAGGTCTTGCACTGGGAAGATGAGCCCCCAAGAGCATTTCACTTTGGGTGAGTAGGGTTTACTTTTAGGAGAGCCAGAGGGCTGTGGGAAATAGAGACTCCATACTTAAATAGAAAACACAAACGCTCACACACTCATGAGATTCGGGGCAGAAACAGTGATTTGAAAGAATCTTTGGTCAGACTTGCTTGATCTTCGAGAACCTTCTGGAGAGACAGGAGGTAGTTGAAACTCATCATGGACACATAGACGCTGGCAGCAGTGGTGCTGGAGAAGACTCTTGAGAGTCCCTTAGACTGGCCAGGAGATCAAACCCATCAGTCCTAAAGAAAATCAGCCCTGAATATTCATTGGAAGGACTGATGCTGAAGCTGAAGCTCCAGTACTTTGGCCACCTGATGCAAAGAGCCGACTCATTGGAAAAGACCCTGATGCTGGGAAAGATTGAAGACAGAAGGAGAAGAGAGTGACAGAGGATGAGAGGGTTGGATGGCATCACTGATGCAATTGACATGAACTTGGGCAAACTCTAGGAGATGATGAGGTATAGGGAAGCCTGGCATCTTGCAGTCCATGGAGTCATGATGAGTCGGCCATGACTAGGTGACTGAACAACAACAATCAGAGACTTCTGATACAACCTTAAGCATACTAACATTCACATTTGGGTGGGGGGGTCTCATAGTGAGAAGAACTTAAGAAGGAAATGGCAACCTGCTCCAGTATTCTTGCCTGGGAAATCCCATGGATAGAGGAGACTGACAAGCTCTAGTCCCTGGGGTAGCAAAGAGTCAGACATGGTTTAGTGACTAAACAGCAAGTAGCAGCAGCAGAAAGAGGAGAGAGAAGATGTGCAGAGAATATATTTGAAGACATAATAACTGAAAACTTTCCTAACCTTGAAAAGGAAACAGACATCCAAGTCAAAGAAGGATAGAGAATACCAAACAGATCAAACCCAAAGAAGTTCACACCAAGACAAATTATAATTGAAATGGTAAAAGTTAAAGAGAAAATCTTAAAAGCAGCAAGGGAAAAGCAAGAAATTATGTACAAAGGAATTCCTATAAGATTCTGAGCTGATTTTGGCAGAAACTATACGGGCCATGAAAGTCAGTTATTTAAAATAATAAACAGTGAAAATCTTTAACCAGGAATGCTCTATAAGGTTCTCACTCACATTTGAAGGTGAAATAAAGTTTGATCCAACCAGTCAGTCCTAAAGGAAATCAGTCTTGAATATTCATTGAAAGCTGGAACTCCAATTCTTTGGCCACCTGATGTGAAGAACAGACTCATTGGAAAAGACCCTGATGCTGGGGAAGATTGAAGACTGGAGGAGAAGGGGACAACAGAGGATGAGGTGGTTGGATGGCATCACCAACTCAGTGGACATGAGTGTGAGTAAGCTCCCGGAGTTGGTGATGGACAGGGAAGCCTGGTGTGCTGCAGTCCATGGGGTCACAAGAGTCTGATACCACTGAGTGAACTGTACTGAACTGAAGGCTGAAAGAATTCAGCTCCATGAAACCAGCTTTACCAGAAATGTTGAAGGGACTGCTCTGAGTGGAAAAGGCCACAACTAGAAATATGAAAAATTTGAAAGGAAAAAGTTCATTGGTAAAGGCAAATACGCAGTAAAGGTAGAGGATCATTCGCTTGTAAAGCTAGTAGGAAGGTTGCAAGGTAAAAGTAAGAAAGTCATCTATATCCACAATAAGTAGTTAAGGGATGCACAAAATAAGAAGGTGTAAAATATGATGTCAGACTAGGCATCTTGTGGCTGTGTTGTGCTTGTGAGCCTTGTAGGGGCAGGGAAGACCGCTTACTGCATGGGGAGAAGGCCAACAGTGGCTTGAGGAAGGTCCTAGCCTTCTGCACTTATGTCTGGCAGAGCTGATTTGGGACAGTGAGGCAGTCCTTCCCAGTCACTAGGATAATCAGCTGGTTGACCACACATTTGAGTACACACCAAGATATTGAGAAGCCAGATGAAAAGCCCAGACTGCGGTGTTGAAACAGGTTAATAAGGAGCTTAATGATTTAGCCCATGAGCCTTCATCAGTGCTTTTTCAGGTCCATTTGGTGCAGATGGATTTCATTGGCAAACCACAATTATGGTACCTAATGACAGCCTATATGAAGGTGGCATATTCTTTTTCTTATTTTTTCCCATTTATTTTTATTAGTTGGAGGCTAATTACTTTACAGTATTGTAGTGGTTTTTGCCATACATTGACATGAATCAGCCATGGATTTACATGTGTTCCCCTTCCTGATCCCCCCTCCTGCCTCCCTCTCCATTCTATCCCTCTGGGTCTTCCCAGTGCATCAGCCCTGAGCACTTGTCTCATGCATCCAACCTGGGCTGGTGATCTGTTTCATCCTTGACAGTATACTTGTTTCAATGCTATGGCATAGTCTTTTTAACAATTGATTTTCCTACAGACTGCCCCTTCAAACCACTTACCATTGCATTTACAACAGGAATTTATCATCTAAGTATTAAAATTAATGGCAACATTTGTCTCCTAAGATCACAGTGGTCTCCCCCTTTAGCTATATATATATATATATATATATATATATATATATATAATATATCTAAATATGTAAGCAGCATCACATTCCATCAAATTTCATTAAAAAGCAGCAGCATACCTATTCTTTTCAAGTGCAAATCAAACATTCTCCAGGACAGATTACATGCTAGGCCATAAAACAAGCCTCAGTCAGTTTAAGAACACTGAAATTATATCAGACCTCTCTCTCAACCACAGTGCTATAAGCATATAAATCAATTAGAAGGAAAAAACCTGGAAAACATAAAAACACATGGAGGCTAAAGAATGATACTAAACAACCAATGAGTCACTAAATAATACCTGGAAGCAAAATGAAAAAACAGTGATCCAAAAGCAGTTTTAAGACAGAAGTTTGTAGTACTACAAGCCAACCTTAGGAAACAATAAGTAAATAATGTAACCTTACACCTAAAATGATTAGAAAAAGAAGATCAAACAAAACTCAAAAGTTAAGAAAAATCATAAAGCTGAGAGCAGAAATAAGTAAGAGAGACATTATAAAGCAACAAAAATGATCACTGGAAGTATGAACTGGTTCTTTGAAAAGAGACGCAAGATTGTTAAATCTTTAGCTTAAATCTTCAAGAAAAAAAAAAAAGAGACCTAAATCAATAAAGTCAGAGATGATTAAGGGAAACTTAACCACAAACAGCACAGAAATATAAAGGAGCAAAAGAGATTGCTATGGACCTATCAATGACTCATTAATGAATTTGGTAAAGTATCAGGCTATGGAATTAATGCACAGAAATATATTGCATTTCTATATACTAAAAGAACTATCAGAAAGAGAAATTAAAATAATCCCATTCACAATGACATCAAAAAAAGTAGAATACTTGGAAACAGATCTTACTAAGGAGCTAAAACATCTGCACTTTGAAAACTGCAAGACATAATAAATGAAACCGCAGATGACAGAGAAGTATAGAAAGATACACCATGCTCGTGGACTGGAAGAATTAATAATGTTAAAATGACCATACCAACCCGATGAAATCCACAGATTCAGTGCAATCGCTATTAAAATGTCAATGGAATTTTTCACAGATCTAGAACAAATTATTCCAAAATTTTTATGGGAACACAGAAAACCTCTGAGTACCCAAAACAGACTTAAGATAGAGGACTCCCTCCAAAGTGTACTGTAGAGCTACAGCAATCAAAACAAGATGATGTAGGCACAAAAACATAAATCAGTGGAACAGAATAGAGAGCCCAGAAATGAGTCCTGAGTTATATGGGCAGTTAATATATATCCATGGAGACTAAAATATGCAATGGGGAAAGGAAAGACTCTTCAAAAAATGGTGTTGGGAAAACTGTACCACTTTCTCACACCATATAAAAAATAAACTCAAAATGAGTTAAAGTCTTATGTTTAAGATCATAAAACATAAACTTGTAGAAGAAAACATAGGTAATGTACTGTTTGACTTAAGTCTTGGAATTTTGAAGGGAGGTCTGTTTCGTTAGGCTAAGGAAACAGAAGCAAAAATAAATGAGACAACATCAAATGAAAAAAGCTTTTTCTCCGTGAAGGAAACTCAACAAATTGAAAAATCTGTGTACTGAATGGGAGAAGATATTTGCAAATGACATATCTGACAAGTGATTAATATCTTAAAGTATATAAAGAACTCATACAAGTCAGCATCAAAGAAACAACCAACTAAAAAATGGACAAAAGACATGAACAGACATTTTTTTAAAGGAGACATGTGGCCAACAGACATATGAAAAGATACTCTATATCACTAATCAACAGGGAAATGCAAATCAAAACCACAATAACATATCCCCTCACACATGTCAGAATGGTTATTAACAAAAAGATAACAAATTAGAAATATTGGCAAGGATGTGGAGAGAAAGGAACTCTTGTGTGCTGTATGTAAAGTATATTTGAATAAAACTAGGGGTAAGTCACTGAGATTTTGATTGGAGTTGCATGAATCTTCTCATTGCTTTGGTTAATAGTAACATATTAACAATGTTAATTTTTTCAATCCATGAACCTGGGATGTGTTTACATTTATCTGTGTCTTCCTACACTTCTTTCAGAAATATTTTCTTGTTTTCATTGCATAAATCTTTCACCTGCTTTGTTTTAAATTTATTCTTTTAAGTATTTTATTCTTTTTGAATCCATTTAAAATGAAATTGTTTTTTGTAATTTCTGTAATTAGTGACTAGAGTGGAGATTTCTTTTATTTGGAGTATAGGATCTCTTTTTGATACCCTGAGTCTTACCATGCCTTGCAAGTTATTTCATGAACCTGTACACAGATTCTTCATTCTTAGTGTATAGAAATGCAGCTGATTTTTGGATGTTTCCTTGGTATTGCTATTTTATGGAATTTATTTATTCTGTTTCTTTTTGTTATGGAAATTTTAGGCTTTTCTGCATGTAAGAGTTTTTGTTGTTCAGTCATTGTCATGTCTGACTCTTTGTGGCCCTGTGGACAGCAGCTTGCCAGGCTTCCCTATCCTTCACTATCTCCCAGAGTTTGCTCAGATTCATGTGCATTGAGTTGGTGATGGTTTCTAATTGTCTCATCTCTGCTGCCCTCTTCTCTTTTTGCCTTCAGTCTTTCCCAGCAACAGGGTCTTTTCCAGTGAGTTGGCTCTTCGTATCAAGTGACCAAAGTATTGAGCTTCAGCTTCAACATTAGTCCCTCCAATCAATATTCAGGGTTGGTTTCCTTTAGGATTGAATGGTTTGATTTTCTTACAATCCAAGGGACTCTCAAGAGTCTTCTCTAGCACTGTAATTTGAAAGCATCAATTCTTTGGCACTCAAACTTCTTTATGGTTCAACTCTCACATCTGTACGTGACTACTGGAAAAACCATAGCTTTGACTATACAGACTTTTGTCAGCAAAGTAATGTCTCTGCCTTTTAATACACTTTCTAGGTTTGTCATAGCTTTCCTTCCAGGGGCAAGCATCTTTTAATTTCTTGGCTGAAGTCACTGTTTGCAGTGATTTTGGAGGCCAAGCAAATAAAATCTGCCACTCTTTCCAGTTTTTCCCCCTTCTATTTGCCATGAAGTGATGGGCCCAGATGCCATGATCTTAGTTTTTGAATGTTGAGCTTTAAGCCAGTTTTTTCGCTCTCCTCTTTCATCTTCATCAAGAGGCTCTTTAGTTCCTCTTTGCTTTCTGCCATAAGGGTGGTAAAATCTTCACATCTGAGGTTGTTGATATTTTTCACAGCAGGCTTGATTCTAACTTGTGATTCATCCAGCTCTGCATTTTGCATGATATGCTCTGCATATAAGTGAAACAGGGTGCCAGTATATAACTCTTATTCTTTTCCCACTTTTGAACCAGTCAGTTCTATGTAAGGTTCAAACTGTTGCTTCGTGACCCACATACAAGTTTCTCAGGCCACAGGTAAGATGGTCTGGTATTCCCATCTCTTAAGAATTTTCCACAGTTTGTTGTGATCTGCACAGTCAAAGGCTTTAGTGTAGTCAATGAAGCAGAAGTTGATGTTTTTCTGGAATTCCCTTGCTTACTTTATGATCCAACAAATATTGGCAATTTGATCTCTGGTTCCTCTGCCTTTTATAAACCCACCTTGTACATCTGGCAGTTCTTGGTTCATTTACTACTGAAGCTTAGTTTGAAGGATTTTGAGCATAACCTTACTAGCATGCAAAATGAATGCAATTTTTCAGGTAGTTTGAACATAATCTGGCACTGCTCTTCTTTGAGATTGGAATGAAAACTGACCTTTTCCAGTCCTGTGGCCACTGCTGACTTTTCCAAATTTGCTGGTGTATTGACTGCAGCACTTTCACAGTATCACCTTTTAGGATTTAAAATAGCTTACCTGGAATTCCATCACCTCCACTAGCTTTGTTTGTAGTGATACTTCCTAAGGCCCACTTGACTTCACACTCTAGGATGACTGGCTCTAGGCAAACCATCATGGTTATCCTGGTCATTAAGATAATTTTTTGTATAGTTCTTCTGTGTATTTTTGCCACCTCTTCTTAATCTCTTCTGCTTCCCTTAGGTGCTTACATTTCTGTCCTTTATTGTGCCCATCCTTGCAAAAATGTTCCCTTGGTATGTCCAGTTTTCTTGATGAGATCTCTAATCTTTCCCATTCTGTTGTTTTTCTCTACAGTTCTTCTTCTTGTTCATAAAGAAGACCTTCTTATCTCTTCTTGCTATTTTCTTGAACTCTGCCTTCAGTTGGGTTTATCTTTCCCTTCCCACCTTGCTTTTCATTTCTCTTCTTGTCTCAGCTATTTGTAAAGCCTCCTCAGACAACCACTCTGCCTTCTTGCATTTCTTTTTCTTTGGGATGGTTTTGGTCTCTGCCTCCTGTACAGAGTTACAAACCTCTCTGCATGGTTCTTTAGGCACTCTGTCTACCAGATCTAATCCCTTGAATCTATTCGTCACCTCCACTGTATAGTCAGTCATAAGGGATGTGATTTAGGTCATACCTGAATGGCCTAGAGGTTTTCCCTTCTTTCTTCAATTTAAGCCTGATGTTTTCAATAAGGAGCTTATAATCTGAACCACAGTCAGCTCCAGGTCTTGTTTTTGCTGAGTGTATAGAGCTTCTCCATCTTCATGTGAAAAGAATATAAGCAATCTGATTTTAGTATTGACCTGTAGGTGAAGTCTATGTGTGGTCATCTTTTGTGTTGTTGGAAGAGGGTTTTACTGTGACCAGTGTGTTCTCTTGGCAAAACTCTGTTAGCCTTTGTCCTGCTTCGATTTGTACTCCAAGGCAAAACTTGCCAGTTACTCCAGGTATCTCTTCCTATTGTTGCATTCCAATCTTCTGTGATGAAAAGGACATCTTTTTTTGATGTTAGTTTTAGAAGGTCTTGTAGGTCTTCATAGAAATGGTCAACTTCAGCTTTTGGGGCATTAGTGGTTGGGGCATAGACCTGGGTTACTGTGATATTGAATGGTTTGTCTTGGAAATGAACGAGATTATTCTGTTGTTTTTGAGATTGCCCCCAAGTACTGCATTTTCTACTCTTTCGTTAACTGTGAGGGCTACTCCATTTCTTCTAAGGTATTCTTGCCCAGAGTAGTAAATATAATGGTCATCCGAATTAAATTTGCCCATTCCTGTCCATTTTAGTTCTTTGATTCCTAAGACGTCAGTGTTCACTCTTGCCATCTTCTGTTTGACCATGTCCAATTTATTTTGATTCATGGACCTAACATTCCAGGTTCCTATGCTGTATTATTCTTTGCAGCATCAGACTTTATTTTCACCTCCAGACACATCCACAACTGAGCGTCCTTTTCGCTGTAACCCAGCAGCTTCATTCTTTCTGGAGCTGTTGGTAACTGCCCTCTGCTCTTCTCCAGTGCATATTGGACGCCTTCTGGCCTGGGGGCTCATCTGCAGTGTCATATCAGTTTGCTTTTTCATACTCTTAATGTTCATGGGGTTCTTGAGGCAAGAATACTGATGTGGTTTGCTACTCCCTTCTCAGTGGACTGCATTTTGTCAGAACTGTCCGCAGTGATTCATTTGTCTTGGGTGGCATGGCATGGCATGGCTCATAGCTTCATTGAAGTTATGCAGGCCCCTTCACCAATGACAAGACCATGATCCATGAAGGCAGCGTATAAGATAATACCATATGAAAACAGAAGTAATTTTAGGTTCTTCCATTCCAACCTGGATCCATTTTATTTCTCTGTGATGGTCAGTTGCTCTGGCTAGAACTTTTAGTGTCATTTTGAGTAAAAGTGCCAAAAGCACACTTCCTTACCTTGTTCCTAATTTTAGAGGAAAAGCTTTTTGTCATTCACCATTGAATATAGTGTTTGCCATGGCTTTTTCATATATGTCTTTTATGACTTTGGTATAGTTTCTATTTTTAGCTTAATGAGAATGTTTATCATTAAAGGGTGTTGAATGTTGTCAAATTCCTTTTCTGTATCACTTGAAATTATTGTGGGTTTTTTTTTCATTCTTTTAATGTGGTTTATTACTTTGATGGATTTCAATAACATTCTTGAATTTTGGGACTAAATCTCACATATAATCCTTTTGAATACAGTGCTGAATTTTATTTGATATTTTATTGAGGTTTTTTTACATCAGTGTTCATAAGGGATATTGTTCTGTAATTTTATTTTCTTGTAAGTTTGTCTGGCTTTGATATTGGGGTATCCTTTAGAGTCTGTTAACTCTTACACAATCTTTTTTTATTCTCATATTCAGTAAGTTGTATTGTCTTATCTTTTAGTTCAGTGAGTCTTCCTTTTGCCTGTTTAAATCTGCCTTTGAATCCCTGTAGTCAGTTTCTCATTTCAGTTATTAGCTCTATAATTTTTTGGTTTATTTTTCAGGTTTAAGAAATCTCTTTATTAATATTTCCATTTTGTTCATGCATTATTTTGTTGAATTTATCCATATCTTTCTTTAGTTCTTTTAGTGTCTTTAATATGATTGTTTTAAAGTTTTTATCTAGTATATCCACCATTAGCTTTTTTTCAGGGACAGTTCTTGTTGATTTTTTTCCTTTGAATGGGCCATACTTTGTTTTTGTCAGTCTTATGATTTTTTTTTTTATTTGGTTAAAAACTGGGCATTTGAGATGAGTAGTGTGGTAATACTGAAATCAGATTGTCCCTCTTCCTTTGGGTTTGCTGGGTTTTGTTGTTGTTGTTGTTTTAATTTTTATTAGATGTCTCTATGCTGTGGATCAGCCTGAGGTGTAAACTTGAGTTTTTTTCAGGTTTTTCTGATCTTCCCTTGGCCATGTATGGTCACTTTCTAATTTCTCTTTGTATGTACAGATATTTTTAATATTTTAATTTTTTAATGTAAATTGCTTAATATAAAGCTACTGTTTAATGGCTGATTTACAATAGGAGAAAAGGAGAAACATAAATGAGGGTCGAAAAGGGTGCTGCCCTTTAAATCTTGTGAAAGTCATTTCTGTTAGAGGGCTAGGGGTTGCAACAGCAGAAGAAGGTGCAACAACAGTCTTATTTCTTTGCTCCTTTGTGACAAGAAGTAACCAGTGACCAGAGCAGAGAAACCCTGTATTTGGAATAGAGGATGTTTTTTTGCCACCCTGGCACTCACCAGCTGCTGTGCAAGTTACTCCAGGAACCTGTCCACAGTTGTTTGCCATGTGAATAGGGGTGGGTAATGGGTAGCCGCTATTGTGCTGAGAGTTGAAATTGACTGAAATTAACCCCAGTTTACATCTGAGTTTTCCTATGGAAGTTGAAAGCCTTTCATATACTCCAAACCTCCAAGAGAATTACATCAGACAGTCTTCAAATGCAGTTGCTGTCTAGGTGGGGAGACATTCCTGGTGCTTTGTACTCTGTCATCTTCTCAGCATCATCTCTTCTTTCATTTTTGATGAATTTTAAGTTGATAGTTGTTTTCTTCCTTCACCATTTAAAATACGTTGTTTCATTGTTTTCTGTTTCTCATATTTTTGTTGAAAAGTCTGCTATATACTTATCTTTATTTCTCTCTAAATATGTATTTTCTTTCCCTGTAGCTCCTTTTACAATTTTCTTTTCCTTATCAATTTTTCACCAGTCATACACATGCACATAGTGTGGGGTATGTGCCTGTGTGTGTGTACTCCTCCATTTACTTTTCTTGGCATTCATCAGTATTGTTGGATCTGTTGATGCCTAACTTTTATGAATTTTTGAAATTTTTACTTTTACTTCCTCAGATTTATTTCTGTTCCTCCCCTCTTTTTAGGACTGCAACTGCACATATATAATACTGCTTGATATGATCTTACAGTTCATTTGGATAGACTCTACTGCTGCACCTTCAAATTCACTGATCTTAACATCATCTGTAATATCAAAGATGCTATTAAATTCATTTAGTGAAATTTTCATTTCAGTTATATTTTTTATCTCTAGAATTTCCATTTATTTCTTTTTCGACTCTTAGAGTTCTTTCTTCATATGTTCATGTGTTCCTTTGCATCTATTACCTACATTGTCTATATTTTTTATTTTGATTTAGTATTCTTGTATACTAATTCTGTCACCTCTGTCATTTCCAAGTTTGTCTTGACTGAGTAATTTCTCTAGGTTATGTTATATTTTTATACTTCATTATACATCTGGTAAATTTTGGTTATAAGCCAGACATTGTGACTTTACCATTCTGGGTGGTATATTTTTTGTATTCCAGTAAAGAATTTTGTGTTTATTCTAGCAGGCAATTAAGTTACTTGCAGACTAGTTTGATCCTTTGGAGGATTGTTTTTAAGTTCTTTTATGGAGATTCTAAAGTAATTCTAGTTTTAAATCATTCCCATCTCAAAGGTGTATCCTTGTTATTACTGAGGTCATGCCACTGATAGAACTTGAATGAGTTACATCCCTTTGTGAGCTCTGTAAATTGTCTTAGAACTTTCTGTTTATTTTCCTTTTCTTGGAAGTTATTCTTGGCAAACTCCATAAGAGTTTTACTCTGTACATTTACAAATTGATATTTAGCCATACTTCAAGGGATCCTTGTACATATTTTCCCAGAATGCTTTCTTTTTGCATACCTCCATCCCCAATGGGATTCTAGCCAGTAAATTCTAGCTTTCTTGACCTCTCCTTAATCTTCTCTTCTTCTTCTCATTTCAGTACTGTAATTTCAGTACTGCTCCCCTCCTTGCTCCATGGGCTTCCCTGGTGGTGCTAGTGGTAAAGAACCTGCCTGCCAATGTAGGAGATGCACAAGCTCAGGTTTGATTCCTGAGTCAGGAAGATCCCCTGGAGGAGGGCATGGCAACGCATTCTAGTATTCTTGCCTGGAGAATCCCATGGACAGAGGAGCCTGCTGGGCTGCAGTCCATAGGGTTGCAAAAAGTGAGACCCAACTTGAATCGACTTATCAGGCATGTCCACCTTGTCCCATGCCACATTCCAGTATTTACCTGCAAGAAGGAAGCTTGGATGATGGTAAAACCTATTTCATTTGTTTGCCTTTTCTCAGAAATAATTATACTATGCTCCCCATTGTCCACTTCCTACAAAAGTTAATTCTCTTGTTTTGTCCAGTTTTCTAGTTGTTTATGGGGAGGGGACTAGGTCTCAATCCTGTTACTCCTTAATGATCATTACAGAGTTCTCATCATGTATATTTTAATCTTAAAGAGAGATTTTCATAAAAACAGATTCTTCAAGGCAAATAGCTGGTAACAGAAGTTTCCAGATAATAAACTTTTCTAATGATGCCACCTGATATGAGAATCTAGGACCAGAAATTGCCAGTTGCCAGTTGGGAAATGAGTCAGAAAAACATAGGAAGATTGTGTAGGTGCCTGCTTAGTATGGTTCTAGGGACTTCAGGACCTTGTCGCATTCACTTCTCACTTACCTTACTCTCAGATGACTGCTCTACCTATTATTTTCTAGATCCATAAATTCCCTGGATAGGAAGGCTACTCTTCCACCATAGCTAATAGACTTATTGGAGCTTTCCTGGTAGCTCAGATGGTAGTCAGCCTGCAGTGCAGGAAACCCAGGTTTGATACTTGGGTCAGGAAGATCCCCTGGAGGAGGGCATGGCAAGTCACTGCAATATTCTTGCCTGGAGAATCCCCCTAGACAGAGAACCCTGGCGGGATCCAGTCCATGGGTTCACAGAGAGTCAGACACGACCGAGCAACTAAGCACAGCGCAACAGGCTTGTTGGATGTTACAGAAGATTGCTTCCTTGGGCAGAAAGATGTCAATATCAAAGTATAAATTCCTGTACTTAATCCTCTGCTAAGACACGGGAGGGAGTAAGGAACCTAGTAAGACTTGTGAACTTGATAGGCTTTCTGAGAACCCTGTCTGCCAGAGTGCTGAATTCAGCCTATGCACCTCTTTTGCTCTTCTCCCCCTCTGCCTGCAGTTATGATCATGTGCCTTTTCTCATGCATGACTCTGACCTGAGAAGAACAACGAATATCAAGGAGGTCCTGCCAAATGCCTCATTGACACACCCTTCCTTATTTGATTGGGATTTCCTGTCGACTCTGAATGCAGGCAAATGGTTTTCACAAGCTCTGGTAAGACACATTCTCCACTTGAAGAAACCTGCCTTGAACTCCCTCTTCTGTATGAGGTCATGTGCTACTCCTGGAGATAAAGCCTTTAGATGAGATAGGCAAGTGTGCACACAATTTCATCCCAGTTTGGTAGCATGACTATAGTTAGAATTCGCAGGAATGTTATTCCAGTAATGTAGTCAGTCTAATTGCTGCTGGAAATTCTGCAAACAACCCTTAAACTTGTTCTTGTTATTTACTTCCTTTTTATCCAAGAATTTCTTGAACTTAGGGCTTCCCTGGTGGCTCAGATGGTAAAGAATCTGCCCACAATGTGGGAGACCCGAGTTTGATTCCTGGCAGTGTTTAAATAACAAGTTAGAGAATTTAGAATTATCCTGAATAGAAAGTCAGGTTTACATCTGATAAAAGTAAGCCTGCCTTCTGAAAATAGTTAAAGAAAAAGCAATTTACATTTTCCAGGTTATCATGTCTGCAGGGAATCCATGTGGCCTAGGTTTCACCAATCAGATATACTCATTTTCAGTCTGATTTTGACAGCGAACATCTGAGCAGGGCAGACAGCAGGCACTCATATTGCTGGGACCTGTGGCAGCAGAGCTACAGTAGTTAGAGGTCAGCTCTGGTGATGGCTCTCCTGTCGGGTAGCTGTGAAATCAGTCTTCAGGGACTTCTGATTATGTACTAGATGGAATGGAATTTATTTATATTTGATGTTAATCCTGAAGACCGATTTGACCCTTTGTCATGTTAAAAGTGAAAAGTAAAGACTTACATCAAGAAATACTTATCCACTTAAAATTCTTTCAACAAGTGTTACTGTAAGGGATAGCTGAACATTGATTTGTAATGATTGTATCACCTCAGAATACTTATTCTCATATGAGTACGTAGCCTATAAATGCTGTTTCCGTGTGAGAAATAAAGGGATACATCTGATATTCCAGGTTTCTGTGTGTATGTAGGCTCTGTATATGTCTCATCATACATGAATAAATAGAAATATACAGACTAGAGAGACTCCATTAGTATGTACAATATATATTGGTTTAATTAGCCATGGGCCAAGTCACTTCATTTGTATCCGACTCTTTGTGACCCTTTGGACTGTAGCCCTCCAGGCTCCTCTGCCAATAGGATTTTCCAGTCAAGAATACCATACATTCCCCATGGAATACATGAAATCCATGGCTAATTCATATCAATGTATAACAAAAACTACTGTAATGATGTAAAGTAATTAGCCTCCAACTAATAAAAATTTAAAAAAAAAAAAAAAAAAAAGAAAAAAAAAAAAAAAAGAATACCATACATTGGAAGGCAGATTCAACAACTGGACCTCCATGAAAGTCCCCCAGGCAAGAATACTGGAGTTGGTTGCCATTTCCTCCTCCAGGGGATCTTCCCAACCCAGGGTTTGGGAAGAAACCCACATCTCTTAAATCTCCTGCTTCAGCAGATGGGTTCTTTACCACTAGTGCCTCTTATGGAAGCCCTGATAACCATAGGTAATGTTTTGGCAAGTATGTATTCCAAATGAGAATGCTGTTAGACTATTTGTTGTGTAATTTATGGTTTGTAAAAGTCTTACTTACCATAAGTGGTGGGGTAGGATATGTTATTTTAGTAATGTTATCTGTATGTTTTAGGATTAATAGTTTTATTTTATCTAGGTGGTGTGTTTGCAAGTGTTTAGTTATACCTTTAGTCTGGTTACTGAAGAGTATTCTGAAAGCTTGACTTCAAATATGATTATCTAGGGGGCTTTATTTTTAGGTTTGTTTGTAGAGCTTTCCTTGCTTGCATGCTGTGTGGTCAGAAGTAGTCAAAGTGGTGTTGGCACATTATTTAAAAGGTTTGTAAGATTGGATAATTTTTCAGAGCAAAGAAATTCTTTCATTTGCGAAGGTTTTTCTGGGTTCTCTTTTTTGGTTGGGTATAGTTATGGATTGATGGTGGTGGTGAGTTGATTATTATCTGACGGTAAAGTTATTATTCTTGAGATTACTTGTGAAAATTAAATAGTTTGATCTATAGTGAAATAAAAATAGATATAGAAGTTCTGGGAATTGTCCCTGGAAGATCAACTGATCTATTTGAGGGCTTCCTTGGTGATTCAGTGGTAAAGAGTCTGCCTGCAGTGCAGGAGACTCAAGTTCAATCCCTGAGTCTGGAAGATTCCTTCGAGAAGGAAATGGCAACCCACTCCAGTGTTCTTGCCTGGAAAATCCCATAGACAGATGAGCCTGGCAGGCTATAGTCCATGGGGTCGCAAGGAGTTGGGCACAACTTATATTTATTGGTATAGTTATTATTCTTGAGATTGCTTGTGAAAATTAGCCTGATCTATAATGGTTTTTCTAGTAGTCATGTGTGGTTTTTCCGGTAGTCATGAATATTCATTTCAAGGACTGATGCTGAAGCTGAAACTCCAATACTTTGGCCACCTGATGCGAAGAACTGACTCATTGGAAAAGACCCAGATGCTGGGAAAGTTTGAAGGCAGGAGGAGAAGGGGATGACAGAGGGGTTGACAGGGTTGGATGGCATCACTGACTCAGTGGACATGAGTTTGAGCAAGCTCTGGGAGTTGGTGATGGACAGGGAAGCCTGGTGGGCTGCAGTCCATGGGGTCACAAAGAGTCAGACATGACTGAGCGACTAAACTGAACTGAATAATGAAATAAAAAGAGATACAGAAGTTCTGCAAATTGTCCCTGGAAGATCAGCTGAGTTCTTATTTTACTAGTAAAGCCAACATTTCTGTGGAGCATTTTTAATATCCTTTTGTGAAAATATAAATCTCCAAAGTTGTTCAGTTGCTAAGTCATGTCCGACTTTTTCTGACCCCATGGACTGCAGCACACCAGGCTTTCCTGTCCTTCACCATCTCCCGGAGGTTGCTCCAACTCATGTCCATTGAGTCAGTGATGCCATCCAACCATCTCATCCTCTGTCGCCCCCTTCTCCTGCCCTCAATCTTTCCCAGCACCAGGGACTTTTCCAATGAGTCATCTCTTTGAATCAGGTGTAGACAACTGAATCAGGTGTAGACATCTCTTTGAATCAGGTGTCCAAAGTATTGGAGTTTCAGCTTCAGCATCAGTCCTTCCAATGAACCTTAAGGGTTGATTTCCTTTAAGATTGATTGATTTGATCTCCTTGCAGTCCAAGGGACTTTCAGAGGTCTTCTCTAGCACCACAGTTCAAAAGCTTCAACCTCAAAAAATCTCAAAAGTATAAAAATGTAATTCTCATGCATATAGTGAGCAGATTATAATCTTATTTAACACATTAATGAAATAAGCAGAACGACACTTAAAAGAAGTAAGAACTCAATATGCCTATAGTCAGAGCAACAAAGAAATGCTGAAATCACATTGTTAAGTTGGATACAAACCTAGTATGTTACCTTGTTAATATACTGTATGGCAATGAAGACATACTTTTGGAGTTATCTTTTTTATAAAAAATCATGTACATCTCTATTGGACAAAAATAATTTCCACTTTTATTAGTTGTCTACAAGTCACCATCTAACTTTACATAGTCTGACCCTAATCAGTAGAAAACAGTAATTCAAAGAAAGGTACATTTCCTTAAGAGTCAGATGACCCTTAGGTGTGCTTGTTAAACAGTGTGTTACCATGATATTATCTTTTGCCTTATTGCTAAGTTTTGAATAATGTAAGTCTCCTCTTGGGATCATTAATAACTTCTATAGAGTAGAGACTGGTCTCATTGTGATTTTGCATCATGTGTCTTCATTAACTTCCATCGGTGTAGTTAAAACAGTCACTTAACACACATAAGGTTCCTTGTTAGCTCTAGAGTCAGATCTAACTCTAGCAAATCTAGAGTCAGGTCATATTAGACAACTGCTCAGGCCACTTGAATTAGGTTCCATCACAAAGTTTGTAAAGCATCTAGAATTTTATTTTTAGCAGTCTCTATTATTCCAGAGGTCTTTTTATCACTATTATTTACAAACTAAATTCATTTATACCAGGTTTCACCTCTGCACTTACAAACGTGGACAAATTCCTCTCTCCTTTTCTTGCAAGTCAGTGGTTTTCTTACTATTTGTAATGCTGGGACAGTGTACAACAGTGGACATGAAACAGTTTGCCTAGGAAGGCTGGTAGGCATTGGTCCAAATACCAATTTTATCTGTGTCCTTAGTGGGGACTGGGGACTTGCCATATCATACTGAATGAAATGTATTCTCAAATATCATCCATTAGGTATGGCTTTGATTATGCAATCAATTTGTTCAGTTATGTCCCAGTGAAAGGACAGATTTTTATTTAAGCTCATGGAAATGACTGCATTGTCATGAGACATAAAGACTCAGTAAAAGGTATTTGTACCTGAATTCTGAGGGATGGTGAAAACAAGATACTATCAATAAATACAAAGAATGTTTTTCACAAGGTAAGAATTAGAGAAAAGTAAAAAAGAGAATGGGTTTTCTCATATGCCCAATAGAAAATAGAATATTAAAAAGAGTACCAATAAAATTACAAAATGAATTAGCATGATTAGATTGACCTCATCAGTTCATTCAGTCTGGCATGGGTAATGTCCTGCTATGTTTAGGGTTATCAGTGTGCTTCCATGAAGTTAACCACTTCTACTCTAAAACTTAATCTTTGAAATTCTGCCTCAGTCCTCTGATACAGATGGGTTAGTGTCTGATTGAGAGGACAGTGTCAACTTACACTAGGAAGCATTTTCATGAGTTTGTTCTTTGTGTATCAAAAGATAAGAGTGTCTGTATAGTTCTTTCAAACAAGATTTTGAGTCTAGCCTTTTCAATTTTTGATCTGTATCTTATATAAAAAACCTTCAGACAATCATGGGAAGAAAGAAGAAACCTCTTGATAACTGAATTGAATCTGTTTAATTTATTATAGTAAACAACAGTGTCAGAAAGGAAAATAAAACACTAATAGAATATATTAGTCTGTTAGTGTGACTCTTTGTGACCCCATGCACTGTGGCCCGCCAGGCTCCTCTGTCCATGTGATTCTCTAGGCAAGAATACTGGAGGGGGTTGCCATTTATTTCTCCAGGGGTTCTTTCCAACCCAGAGATCAAACCCAGATCTCCCACGCTGCGAGCAGATTCTTTACCATCTGAGCCACCAAGGAAGCCTACCTAATAGAATATAATACACAACTATATAGAAGATTTGATCTGTTCCCTTTAGGAGTAAGAACATGTTATAGACATTGAAAACATTAGCATCTCTCCTGATTCTTCCAGTCCATTTTTTAAAATATAAAAAATTGTCAAACTCTGAAATGTATTTATATTTTTATTTTACCTGCAAAATATTGACTGGGATGATAAAGATTCCCTTTTTATATTTTACAGCTTCTGCCATATCTTAACATGTGGGCAGTTTTTATAATAGAGTTGAACCATATATGAAGCATGGATGTATCTACTTCTGGCCATGACAGTGTACAGGTGTTAGCTGTGTCATCTTGCCATAAATAGCTAGAAAACCAGAAAAAATATATGAAATATCCATTCTTAGATGCTGGAAAACAGTCAGTGCAGAGCTGTGAAAGAAAGGAATAATAGAGCATTCTGATTGCCCTCATATTGCACCTGGAGGTGTGTTCTGGCTGTCATACATCAGGAGGAACCTAAGCAGAGCATGGTGGTCCTGTGGAGCTGAGGAGAGATTGGATTTTTTTTTTTTAGATAGAGGTGGTGGTAGTTTTGAGGGAGGACTACCCAAAGGAGAGAACTCTCCAGAGAAAGACCTCCGGAAATCTGTATGGAGTCTGCTTGAGTATGTTGCTGATATCTAAAAGGCACACAAATAGGGTGAACCTCCCCAAGACTGGGCAGAGTACTACTTGGGAGCTTTTAGCGGAATCATTCTAAGAGCTCACATAGATCTGGAAAATATTCAAGTTCTCACTAGCCATATTAGAAGATAGGCTTTGTTGGACACACGGGGCCTTTAGTAAAAATTCTGGAAAGGTCACACCTCAGCTATAGGGATAAATAAACCCTAGATTAAAGGCTATTATAATAGACCTGCTCTAAACAATATCTATTTGATTTGCTAGTAATCGAAATGCTTGCCAAAATTTTTTTACTGCACTTTAAAAGAGACAACAATGTCAGGCCTCTAACAGTATAACAGTCACAGTGTCCAACAGCCAATAATAAAATTTCTTGGCATACAAAAAAGCAGGGAAATGTAGCTTAAAACCAGGAGCAAAACTGCTCATTAAAAGTTCAGAAAAGACAGACTGATAGGGACTTGTAGACAGAAATGGACTTTTTAAAAAACTATTAAAATCTCTAGTTCCAGCCATGTTGCTGCAAATGGCATTATTCCATTCTTTTTTATGGCTGAGTAATATTGCATTGTATATATGGACCATATCTTCTTTACTCATTCCTCTGTTGATTGACATTTAGGGACTTAGAGATTGTCATATTGAGTAAAGTATGTTAGAGAAAGATAAGTATCATATGATAGTGCTTTTATTCGGAATCTTAAAAAAAGGGGGATACAAATGAATTTACCTACAAAACAAAAATAGAGTTACACATGTAGAGAACAAGCTTTTAGTTACCAGGGAGTAATGGAGGAGGGATAAATTGGGAGATTGGTATTAACATATATGCACTGCTGCTGCTGCGAAATCGCTTCAGTCATGCCTGACTCTGCACGACCCCATAGAAGGCAGCCTACCAGGCTCCTCTATCCCTGGGATTCTCCAGGCAAGAACACTGGAGCAGGTTGCCATTTCCTTCTCCATGCATGAAAGTTAAAAGTGAAAGTGAAGTCGCTCAGTTGTGTCCGACTCTTCGCGACCCCATGGACTGCAGCCTACCAGGCTCCTCCATCCATGGGATCTTCCAGGCAAGAGTACTGGAGTGGGTTGCCATTGCTTTCTCCCAAATATGCACTACTATATATAAAATAGATAACTAATAAGGACCTTCTGTATAACACAGGGAGCTCTACTCAATACTCTGAAGGGCATATATAGGAAAAGATTTAAGAAGGAGTGGATATATGTATATGTATAACTGATAAATGTATGTATAACAGATTCACTTTACACCTGAAACTAACGCAATATTGTAAATCTACTATACTCCAATAAATTTTTTGAACCAAATAATGTTCTTATAACTAACAAACTATAATATTTGCACTTTAAAATTCCCAAGATTTTCATGAGGGATTATTGGTCTACAGTTTTCTTTTCTGATAATGTCATTGTCTGGTTTTGGTGTTATGATAATGCTGACCTCATAAAATGATTTGAAAATGTTCTGTCCTCTTCTGTTTCTTGGAGGAAGCTGTGTAGAATTGGTGTTATTTCTTCCTATGTATTTGGTAGAATTCAACTATTGAATTCAACACTTGAGCCTCAAATTGTCTTGGAAGGTTGTTACTTATAAAGTCAGTTTTATTCATAGATATATGTCCTTCAGGTTATCTCTTCTTCAGTGATTGTTGATAGTTTTTGCCTTTTAAGGACTTAGTCTGTAGCATTAAGTTGTTTAATTTATGGACAGAGTTGTTTATTTTTAGTTATCCTTTTAATGCTTGTGGGACCAGTGATTATATTTCCTCTTTTATCCCTGCTTTTCATAATTTGTAATTCTTTCCTCTTTCTGTTCAGCTGGTTAGAGATATATCAATTGCATTGACATTGTCAAAAGAACTGGAAGATTTCATTGATTACTGCTTTTTGTTGTCAAGTTTCATAGATTTTTACTCAAATCTTTATATTTTGCTTCTTTTGCTGTTTAAAAAATTTATTTTTTTATTGAAGGATAATTGCTTTACAGAATTTTGTTGTTTTCTGTCAAACCTCAACGTGAATCAGCCATAGGTATACATACATCCCCTCCCCCCCTTTTTTAAGCTGATTCAAAAAAATTTTTTTTCAAATTTTTTAAAATTTATTTTAATTGGAGGCTCATTAACTTTACAATATTGTGATGGTTTTTGCCATACGTTCATGTGAATCAGCTATGGGTGTACACGTGTCCCCCATCCTGACCCCCCTCCCACCTCCCTCCCCATCCCATCCCTCATGGTCATCCCAGTGCACCAGCTCTGAGCACCCTGTCTCACGCATCGAACCTGGACTGGTGATCTGTTTCACATATGATAATATACATGTTTCAGTGCTATTCTCTCAAATCATCCCACCCTTGCCTTCCCCCACAGAATGCAAAAGTCTGTTCTTTACATCTGTGTCTCCTCTGCTGTCTCACATATAGGGTCATCATTACCGTCTTTCTAAATTCCATATTTATGTGTTAATATACTGTATTGGTGTTTTTCTTTCTGATTTACTTCGCTGTTTATAATAGGCTCCAGTTTCATCCACCTCATTAGAACTGATTCAAATGCATTCTTTTTAATAGCTGAGTAATATCCCATTGTGTATATGTACCATGGCTTTCTTATCCATTCGTCTGCTGATGGACATCTAGGTTGCTTCCATGTCCTGGCTATTTTAAACAGTGCTGCGATGAACATTGTGGTACATGTGTCTCTTTCAAGCTGGGTCGTATAGCAGTTCTATTTCTAGTTTTTTTAAGGAATCTCCACACTGTTCTCCAGAGTGGCTGTACTAGTTTGCATTCCCACCAACAGTGTAAGAGGGTTCCCTTTTCTCCACACCCTCTCCAGCATTTATTGCTTGTAGACTTTTGGATAGCACCCATTCTGACTGGTGTGAAATGGTACCTCATTGTGGTTTTGATTTGCATTTCTCTGATAATGAGTGATGTTGAGCATCTTTTGATGTGTTTGTTAGCCATCTGTATGTCGTCTTTGGGGAAATATCTGTTTAGTTCTTTGGCCCATTTTTTGACTGGGTCATTTATTTTTCTGGAATTGAGCTGCAGGAATTGCTTGTATATTTTTGAGATTAATTCTTTGTCATTTGCCTCATTTGCTATTATTTTCTCCCATTGTGAAGGCTGTCTTTTCACCTTGCTTACAGTTTCCTTTGTTGTGCAAAAGCTTTTAAGTTTAATTAGGTCCCATTTGTTTATTTTTGCTTTTATTTCCATTACTCTGGGAGGTGGGTCGTAGAGGATCCTGCTGTGATTTATGTCAGAGAGTGTTTTGCCTATGTTTTCCTTTAGGAGTTTTATAGTTTCTGGTCTTACGTTTATATCTTTAATCCATTTTGAGTTAATTTTTGTGTATGATGTTAGAAAGTGTTCTAGTTTCATTCCTTTACAAGTGGTTGACCAGTTTTCCCAGCTCCACTCGTTAAAGAGGTTGTCTTTTCTCCATTGTATATTCTTGCCTCCTTTGTCAAAGATAAGGTGTCCACTTCTGCCGAACATACTGGAGGTCCTAGATAGTGTATTGTGGAAGGAAAGATAAAAGGCATGCAGACAAGTAAACTTTAAAGTACACTATTATTACCTATATTCAGTATATTATGCATTAGATCTCTATGACTTGTTTAGTGCTCAGTATAAGTTTGTACCCTTCAATACTATCAATCTTATCCTCAGTCCCCATCCCCTGGTAACCACTGTTTTACTCTTTTTTTTTTCTTTTTGCAGGTTTGACACTTTTAGGTTCTATGTATAATAATATCATATAGTACTTATCATTCTCTGTCTGACTTACCTTGCATAATCTGGGTGCTCACAGTCCATCCATATTGTCACAAATGGCAGGATATCTTCCTTTCTCATGGCTGAATAATATTCTGTTGTGTATATACACTACATCATTTTTATTCATTCATTTGTTGATGAGCATTTTAGTCATTTCCGTATCTTGGCTATTGTGAATAATGCTGCAGTGAACATGAGAGTGCATATATCTCATTGAACTCCTGTTCTCATTTCCTTTGGGTATATATCCAGAAGTGGGTTGCTGAATCATTTGATAGGTCTTTTTCTAATTTTTTCAGGAAAATTCACGTTGTTTTCCATAATAGTTGGACTACTTTGCCAGTGAGTGTGAAAGTTTTCCATTTTCACCACATCCTTGCTGGTATCTGTTGTCTCTTGTCTTCTTGATAATAGCCATTCTAGCAGGTGTGAGGTGATAATCTCATTGTGGTTTTTATTTGCATGTCCCTGATGATTAGTGATTTTGACATCTTCTCATGTGCCTGGTGGCTGTTTTGATGTCCTCTTTGGAAAATATCTATTTAGTTCTTCTGTCCATTTTTCTAGTCACATTTATTATTGTTATGTTATTATATACTTCCTTTATATATTTTAGATATTAACCCCTCATCCAGTATACGGTTTGCAGAAGTTTTCTCCCATTTTCTTGGCTGTCTTTTGTTTTGTTAATTATTTTTTTTCCCATAAAGGAGGTTTTGAGTTTGATGTAGTACCATTTGTTGATTTTTGCTTTTGGTGTTTGTGCTTTTGGCATCGTGTCCAGAAAAGTCATTATTAAAATCAATATTGGTGAGCTGCTTCTCTGCATTTTCCTCTGGGAGTTTTATGGTATCAATCTTATGTTTAAGTCCGGATCCATTTTGAGTTAGTTTTGGTGAGTGGTGTGATACATGGGTTCAATTTCATTGTTCTGCATATGTTTCTCCAGTTTTCCCAGTACCATTTGTTGAAGATACTGTCTTTTTCTCATTGAGTCTTCTTGGCTCTCCTCTTGAATATTGATTGACCATATGCTCTCAGGGGCTTCCCTGGTGGCTCAGACAGTAAAGAATCCGCCTGCAGTGCAGGAGACCTGGGTTTAATCCCTGGGTTGGGAGGATCCCCTCGAGGAGGGCATGGCATCCCACTTCAGTATTCTTGCTTGGAGAATCCCATGAACAGAGGAGCCTGGTGGGCTACAGTCCATGGGGTGACAAAGAGTTGGACACATCTGAGTGACTAAGCACAGCACATATAATTCCAGAGCTTAATACTGGACATTTTAATCTGTTCCATTGGTCTTTGTATCTATCATGGGGCTGGTACCATATTATTTGCATTACTATGGATTTAAAGTATAATTTCAAATCGGGAAGTATGATATCTCCAGCTTTGTTCTTTTTTTCTCAGAATTTCTTTGGCTATTCAGGGTCTTTTGTGATTACATGCACATTGCAGGATTGTTTCTTCTGTCTCTGTAAAGGATGCCTTCAGTATTTTGATGAGGATTGCTTTGAATCTGTAGATTCAAAGCTTTGGGTAATATAGCCATTTTAACAGTATTAATTCTTATGATCCATGAACCCAGAGTGTCTTTCCATTTGTTTTTGTCTTCTTTCATCAAAGTCTCATAGTTTTCACCATACACATCTTTCAGTTCCTTTGTTAAATTTGTTCCTATGTATTCTATTGTTTTTAATACTATTATGAATGGAATAGTCTTCTTTATTTCTTTTTCTGATGCTTCGTCAGTAGTATAAAGGAATGCTACCAAATTCTTTATGTTTCTTTTGCATCCTGCTACTCTACTGAAACTGATTAATCCTAACAGTTTTTTGACTGGCTTTTTGGGATTTTCTTTATACAAGATCATGTAATCAACAAATGACAACCATTTAAATTCTCCCTTTTTGATTTGAATGCCTTTTATTTCTTTGTCGTGCCTAATTCTGTAGCTGGGACTTTCAGTACTGTATTGAATAGGAGTGGTGAGAGTGAACCTTCTTTTCTTATTCTTGCTCTTAGAGGAATACTGTCAGTTTTTTTCCATTGAGTATAATGTTATCCATGGGTTTGTCAGATATGGCCTTGGTTATGTTGATATATGTTCCTTTTATACCTAATCTGTTAAGGGCTTTTTTAATCATGAAAGGCTTTTGTATTTTGTTCATCGTTTTTTGAGATGATCATGTGATTTTTATTTTTCATTTTCTTGATATGATGAATTATATTTATTTATTTGCATACATTGACTTGTCCTTGCATCTTAGGAATAAATCCCTCTTGGTCATGGTATATAATTCTTTTTATGAATCCTTGAATTTGGCTTGCTATTATCTTGTGGAGAGTTTTTATACCTATATTTATTGGGACTGACTTCACTCATAGCTCAGTTGGTAAAGAATCTGCCTGCAGTGCAGGAGTCTACCTCCAATGCAGGAGACCCGGGTTCAATTCCTAGGTTGGGAAGATCTTCTGGAGAAGGAAGTGCAGTCTACTCCAATATTCTTGCCTGGAAAATCCCATGAATAGAGGAGCCATGAGGAGTCATAAGAGTTGGAAATGACTTAGTGAGTAAACCATCATATTTATCAGGACTGTTGGTCAATAGTTTTCTTTTCCTGTGGTTTTGGTATAAGGCTGACTTCATAGAATGAGTTTGAAAGTGTTCTCTCTTCCTTGATATTTTGGAGAGTTTGTGGAGGATAGGTCTTAATTATTCTTTAAATGGTTGGTGGAATTCACCTTTAAAGTCATGTGGTCTTGGAGTTTTATGCATTGAGAGATTTTTGATGACTGGTTCAACCTCTTGACTCATTACTGATTTGTTCAGATTTTCTATGTATTCCTGATTCAATCTTGACATATTGTCTGTTTCTAGAAGTGTAATAATTTCTTTTAGGTTATGTAAATTTGTTGGCATAGAATTGTTCATAGTAGTTTTTTACAGTTCTGTGTATTTCTGTAGTATTAGTTGTAATGTTTCCTCTTTCATTTCTAATTTTAATTGAGTCATCTCTCTTCTTTTCCTAGTTAGCAAAAAATCTGTTAATTTTTTTTTATCTTTTCAAAGAACCAGCTTTTAGTTTCATTGATTTTTTTAATTGTTTTTCTGATTTATATTATGTTTATTTCTGCTCTGATTTTTTTATTATTTCCTTCCTTTTGCTAACTTTGGGCTTAATTTGTTCCTCTTTTCCTAGTTACTTTGAGGTGTAAACCTAGGTAATTTATTTGATATCTTTCTCATCTCTTACTGTATGCATTTGTTGATATAAGCTTTCCTCCTGCAAATGCTTTTTCTGCATCTTACAAAATATGGTATGTTGTTTATTTTCACTTTCATTTGTTTTGAGATAGTTGTTAATTAACCTTTTGATTTCTTTGATATAGTGCTTATTTGGAAGTGTGTTGTTTAGTTCCCAAAGATTTGTGGCTCTGCTTTCTTTTTGTTGTTGATTTCTGATATCATACTGTTGTGGTCAGAGAAGAGTGTTGGTATTATTTCAGCATTCTTAAATTTGCTAAGATTTTTTTTGTGGTCCATGATATGACCTGTCCTGGAGAATATTCTGTGTATACTTGAAAACAGTAACAGTATGCATTCTACTGATGTAGAATGGAGTGTTCTATATATGTTTGTTAATTTAATTAACACTAAAGTGTTGTTCAGTTCTGTCATTTTGTTGTTTTCTATGTGACTGATATGTTTATTGTTCTTAGTGGGATACTAAGTCCCCTAATGTTGTATTTTTCTCTGTTTCTTCCCTAAGTCCTTGGGTTTTGTAAACATACATGATTGCTATATCTTCTTGATATAATGACAGCTTTATCACTATATCATCATATGTATTTATTTTTATCTCTTGTTATCATTTTTGGCTTGAGATCAGTCTGTCCTAAGTATGGCTACACCCATTTTCTTTTGGTTATCATTTGCTTGGAGTATCATCTTGTACCCCATTCACTTGGATCCTGTGCGTGTCTTTATAACTGAAATGAGTGTCTTGAGGCAGCATATTGTTGGGTCTTGTTTTTTTAATTCATCCAGCCACTCTGTGCCTTTTGATTGATGAGTTCAGTTTGTTTGCATTTAGGGTTAGTCTATTTCTGTTGTGTTATATTCATTTGTTTGTTTTACTTTGTAGAGTCCACATGTAAATGAAAATACACAGTATTTGTCTTTATATGACTTATCTCACTTAGCATAATACCCTTCAAGTTCCTTGTTGCAAATGGAAAGATTTCTTCTTTTTTGTGGCTGAAGAGCGTACCATTGTATATATATACTACATAGAAGAGTTATACTATTGTGTGTGTGTATATATATATATATACATATAAATACATACATACATATATATATATATATAGCATATCTTCTTTATCCATTCATCTGTTGATGGATACTTAGGTTGCTTCCATATCTTTGCTGCTATAAATAATGCTGTTATGAACATTGGGGTGCATGTATCTTTTCAAAAGAGTGTTTTCCTTTTCTTTGGATATATATGTGTGGGATTATTTCTTGGCTCTCTATTCTGATCCATTGATCTATGTATTTGTTTCTGTCCCAGTACCATATCATTTTGATTACTGTAGCTTTGTAGTGTAGTCTGAAGCCAGGGAACTTTATTCCTCCTGCTCTTCTCTTATTTCTCAAGATTGTTTTGGCTCTTCAGTCTCTTTTGTGTTTCCATGCAGATTTTTAAATTATTTGTTCTGGATATATGAAAAATGCCATTGATATTTTGACAGGAATTGCATTGAATCTGTAGATGGTTTATGTAATATTGTCATCTTAGCAATATTTTAATGTTCCAATCCATGAACACTGTGTATCTTTCCATCTGTTTGCATTGTCTTCAGTTATTTCATCAACATCTTTTATTTTTCTGAGGTCAATTCTTTACTTCCTTAGTTATTCCTAGATAATTTATTCTTCTTGGTGCAATGATAAATGGGATTGTTTTCTCAATTCTCTTTCTGATATTCATTTGTATCCTGCAGCTTTACCAGATTCATTTATAAATTTATTTACAAAAATTATTTATTTATAAATTGTATAAATTACTTATTTATAATAAATTACTTAAATTTATTTACTTATTTATGAGTTCTAGTAGTTTTTTGGTGGCTTTAGGATTTTGTTTGTATAGTATCTTGTCATTTGCAAACAGTTTTAGTTTTTCCTTTCTAATTTAGATTACTTTTCTTCTCTCATTGCTGTAGCTGGTACTTCAAATACCATGTTGACTAAAAGCAGTGAGAGTGGGCATCCTTGTTTTGATCTTGAATTAGAGGAAATGCTTTCAGCTTTTCACCTTTGGATATGATGTTAGCTGTGGGCTTATACATGGTCTTTCTTATGTTTGCATATGTTCCTTTAATACCCACTTTGTTGAGAGTCTTTTTATCATAGATAGATGTTGAATTTTGTCACAAGCTTTTCTGCATCTATTGAGATGATCATATCATTTCTGTTTTTCAGCTTGTCATTGTGGTGTATCATATTGTTTGGTTTGTGGATATTGAAGCATTCTTATGTCCCTGGGATGAATCCCACTTGATCATGGTGTATGGATCTTTTAATGTATTGTTAAATTCAGTTTTTAATATTTTGTTGAGAATTTTTGTACCTGTAACTTTTTCTGTATGTGTCCTATCTTTGGTTTTGGTATTAGGGTGATACTGGCCTCATAGAATGAGTTCAGAAACATTCCTTCCTCTGCAGTGTTTGGGAATGTTTTGGGGAGGATAAATGTTAACTCTTCTCTAAATGTTTGATATAATTCAACATTGAAACCCTGTGATCCTGGATTTTGTTGGGAATTTTTTTTTTAATAATGATTCATCTTCAGTACTGATAATTTGTCTGTTGATATTTTCTGTTTCTTCCTGGCTTTTTGTTTCCATTTGCATGCAGTGTCTTTTTCCACCTCCTTCTTTCTCTATGTGTGTGTCTTTAGATCTGGAGTGAATCTCTTGTAAGTACCATATATATGGGTCTTGTTTTTGTATTCATTCAGCCACTCTTTGTCTTTTGGTTGGAGCATTTAGTCCATTTATATTTAAAGTAATTACTGATGGGTATATACTAATTACCAGGATCCCCTTGTGGCCCAGCAGTAAAGAATCTGCCTGCCAATGAAGGAGATAACGGATTTGATCCCTGGTTTAGGAAGATCTCCTGAAGAAGGAAATGGCAACTCCAGTATTTTGCGTGGGAAATCCCACGGACAGAGAAGCCTGGTAGACTGCAGTCCGTGGGGGGGTCACAAAAGAGTTGGATATAACTTAGTGACTAAATAACATTATACTAATTATTTTTATAGTTCTTTTTTGTTCCTTTCATCTCCTTTTGTCCTTTTTCCTTGTGATGTAATGACTGCATTAGGTGTTATGTTTGGATTCCTTTCTCTTTTTTTGTGTGTGTATCTGTTGTAGATTTGTGGCTTTTGGTTACTGTGAGGTTTATAACAGCAATGGTGTGTGTGATTATTTGAAGTTTCTAATCTCTTAATTTCTAATACATTTTAATAATCCTGAATTTCAGTCTTCTTTCTGCATGGTTTTTGATGTTATGTTTTACTTCTTTCTGTTTTATATCCCTTAATACTTATTGCAGGTGAACTTGATATTACTACTTTTGTTGGCCTGCTAGTGGGGGAACTGGTTCCTGACATGGCTGGCTGTGGTTTCTGAGGTGTCTCAAAATTGGTACTAGACTGCTGGTGGGTAGGACTTGATCCCAAACTGACTGACTGAGAAGTCTAAGGTATCTTGGTGCTAATGTGACTTGCTATTGTGGCCAGGGCCTGGGCCATCATGGGCTAGTGCCAGTTCACTGGTGGGTAGAGTCAGGTGTTGAGATCTCTGGATGCAGGGTCCTGTGGGTCCTAGAGCTGGTGTGGCCTGCTGTTGTGTGGAGCTAGTTTCTTACACAGCTGACTATGAAGTTCAAGCTGTCCAAAAGCTTTTGTAAACCCACTAGTGGGTGGGGCTGTATCCTGGGGCAGTTGGGTGAGGGGCCCAATGTGTCTCAGAATTGGTGTTGGCCTTCTGGTGGGTAGGGCTGTGACCTAGGGGGTCCTAGGATGGTAACAGCCTGCTCATGTGTGCTTTAGGCCCAGCTGATGTGTGCCTTAGGCCCTGCTGATATGTGCTTTAGGGCCTGCCATGGCATGTTCTGGGGCTACACTGGTCCTGGGGCTGGTGTTCGTCTGCTGGTCAGTAGGATCTGTGCCCAAGAGATCCTGTTGATGGTTCCCACCCACCAGTGGTTGAAGCTGAGTCTTAGAGCTAGTGCCAGTCCACTTGCTGGCAGAGCTGGGTTCTAGGATCTCTGGCCGCAGGGCCTTGGAGGTCCTGGGACTAGTGCCTGTCTAGTGTATGGGCTGTGTCATGGTCACCTGTTGGCTCAGGGTGTCATAAGGCAGCCTGCCTGCTGGTGAGTGGGGCTGTGTCCCCACCTAGGTAGTTGGCTTGGCCTGAGGTGTCCCAATACTGGTGCTGACAGACTGGTAGGTTGGGCTGGGTCCCAGTGCTAATAAACTGGAGAGAGGATTGAAAAATGGTGCTTGACAGCATCAATGTCCATGTGGTAGAATGAGCTCCTGAAAATGGCTGCTACAGTGTCTGCCTCCAGGATAAGTTCTAGTTATCTCTTGCCTCTCTGGGAAACTTTAAGATCAGCCAATGGGTCTGAACCAGGCTTCTTTCAAATTTCTGCTTCTGCCTTGGATCATGGGAAGTTTTGTGTTTGCCCTTTAAGAATGGAGTCTCTATTTCCCACCGTCCTCTGAGTCTTCCAAAGTAAGCCCTGCTGGCCTTCATAGACAAATGTTCTGGGTGGGGGGCGATTAATCTTACTGGTGCAGGACCCCTTGGCTGGGGAGCCCAATGTAGGACTCAGAACCATTGCTTCTTGGGAAAAACTTCTATAATTGCAGTTAACCTCTCATTTGTGGGTTGCCCACCAGGGACTTTGACCTCACCCCTCCTATATGTCTCATGATTTCTTATCTATATATTACTTGTAGATTTTTTTTCCTGCTCGATTCTGGTCTTTTCATCAATTGTTGCTCTTTAAATAGTTGTAATTTTGGTGAACCCATGAGAGGAAGTGAGCTGAAGGTCTTCCTACTCTGTCATCTTGGCCAATCTCTCTGTAAAGCTTTTTTTTTTAAAAATTAAAAACAATTTTAAAATTTTATTTTAAATTGGAGGATAATTGCTTTACAATGTTGTGTTGGTTTGTGCTGTACCACAATGCAGATCGGCCATAAGTATATATTTATATCCCCTCCCACTTGAGCTACCCCCGGACCATCCCACCCCTGTAGGTCTTCACAGAGCACTGAGCTGGGCTCCCTGTGTTATGTAGCAGCTTCCCACTAGCTATCTGTTTTATACACGGCAGTGTATGTATGTATGTCAGTGTTACTCTCTAAAGTCACCCCGAAAGCCCATTCTCTATATCTGTGTCTCTAATCCTGCCCTACAAATAAGTTAATCAGTACCATTGTGTATAGCTTTCTTTTTGTATAGCTTTTTAAATTGGTGGTTTTCCATGATAGTGTGCTCAGTTTCCCCCTTTTTAAATGTTTTTATTTTGTGGTTACCTTGCGTGTGGTAACCTCAGTTGCTCAGTCATGTCCAACTCTTTGCAACCCTGTGGAGTGTAAACTTCCAGTCTCCTCTGTCTATGGGATTTTTCTGGCAAGAATATTGGAATGGGTTGCTATTTCCTCCTCCAGGGGATCTTCCCCACTCAGGGATCGAACCTGCGTCACCTGCTTCTCCTGCATTGCAGGAGGATTTTTTACTACTGAGCCACTGGGGAAACCCCATGGTTACCATGAGGTTGTATAAAGTATCTCATAATTAAAGTCCTTTTTCTACTGATAGCAATTTATCTTCATTTACTCATACAGGTCCTATCCTTTTGTTCTTCCCCTTTTATAATTTTGCTGCCAGAAATTATCTCTTTTTATGCTGTTAGTTCATTACTGAAATACAGTAGCTTTAGTTTGTGTTAGTGTTTTTTTTTCCTTTAACTTTTATGCTGTAATTAAATGTTTAAACCTTTTCTAAAATAGAGTTACATTTTCCTAATCCTGTTTATCACTTTACTCAGAGTTTTGTGTACTTTTGTCTTTTCGGATAGAAGAGTTCTTTTCAACAGTTCTTGTGGGGCAGGTTTAATGGAGGTGAACTTCCTCAGCTTTTGTTTATCTAGGAAAGCCTTTATTTCTTCTACATATCTGAAGGATAATTTTGCTTGATAGACTATTCTGGCATTTTTAGCTTTCAATATTTTCTATGTGTCGTTCTACTCCTTCCTTGCCTGTAGAGTTTCTGCTGAGAAATTTGATGATTGTCTAGTGGTGGTGGTGGTGGTGGTGTTTTTAGGTTACTCCCCCTCCACTCCCTCACAGCAGTCCTTAACATTTTTTTCTGTATCATTGACTTTTGATAGCTTCCTTATAATGAGTCTTGGAGAATGTCTTTGCGTTGAGATAATAAGATATTCAGTTAAATTCATGGGTTTGTAAGTCTTGGTCTTTGCCCAGGATTAGAATTCCTCAGCTATTATTTGCTTTGCCCTCTTTCTTTTTCTTCTCTTTCTGGTGTATCTGTTATTCTTATGTTGGCTCTCATAATAGAGTCTGATAGCTCTTGCAGGGATTTTTTTTTTTTACTTTCAAAATCCTTAGTTCTTTCTCCTCTTCTGCTCAAAGTATTTTTTGATTCCTGTCTTAGCTCACTTACTCTCTCTTCCATCTGATCTACTCTGTTTTCAGTGAATTCTACTGCATTTGTTGAGTTCTTTGACTCTAGAATTTCTGTTTGGTTCTTTGTTAAAATTGGAAACTTCCCAAATATTAAAAAAAAGAAAAAACCTCTAAATAACCCATAGGTAAAAGATAATTGTCAAGGAAAGTTAGAAAATACTTTGCACTGAAAGAAGATAAAAATACAGCATATTAAGATTGGTGGCCTACAACTAAACAATGCTTAGAGGAAAAACTCTTGGATTATCTGCTTATTTTATTTTATTTATTTATTTATTTTTTATTAATTTTTTTTTATTAGTTGGAGGCTAATTACTTTACATCATTACAGTAGTTTTTGTTATACATTGAAATGAATTAGCCATGGATTTACATGTATTCCCCATCCCGGTCCCCCCTCCCACCTCCCTCTCCACCCGATAGTCTCCAATAAATAATCTAAGCTTTCTCTTTGAGAAATTAATATTGTAAAGTGATTAGCCTCCAACTAACAAAATAAATAAATAAATAAAAAAGAAATTAGAAAAAGAAGAGCAAATTAAGCAAAAAATGAACAGAAGAAAATATATAATAAACAACAGAAATCAATGAAGTAGAAACAGAGAAACAGAAAGCATCAGCGAAACAAAAATGTATTCTTTAAAGAGATCAACAGAATTGATAAATCTCTAGTCAGTTGGGATTTGGGCCTCCATGGTGGCTTAGCTGGAAAAGAATTTGCCTGAAATGCTGGAGACCTGGGTTTGATCCCTAGGTTGGGAAGATCCCCTGGAGGAGGGCATGCAACCCACTCCAGTATTCTTACCTGGAGAATCCCTATGGACAGAGGAGTCTGGCGGGCTACAGTCCATGGGGTCACAAAGAGTTGGACACGGCTGAGCGACTAAGCACAGCACAGCATTTTCTATGAACAACTCTGTGCTAATAAAGGTGACAACTTAGATGAAATGGAACAATTCTTTAAAGATGCGCACTACCTAAAATCACTCAAGAAGAAGTACATAACCTAAATAGTATTATATCTATTAAATAAACTGAATTTGTAGTAGAAATACTTCCAACGGAAAATTCCATTTGGTGATGTATATCCACTGATGATTTCTACAAAATGCACAAAGAAGAAATTAGACTATTTCTTATTCTACAGATATTTTCCACAAAATAGAAGAGGGAAGAATAATCTCTAATACATTTTTATGATAGCAGCATTTCTGTGATAACAGATCTCTAAAAAGGCATTTGAAGAAATATTTTTTAGGCTGTGCCATGGGACATGCTAGGGCTTGAACCTGTGTCCCCTCCATCAGGAGCATGAAGTCTTAGCCACTGTACCACCAGGGAAGTTCCAGGCATTTGAAGAAATTTTGAGAATGATATCCCTTGTGGATAAAATGTAAAAGTCCTCAACAAAATATTAATGAACTGAATGTAGTAATATATAAAAAGAATAATATGTCATGACCAAAAGAGTTTTATCCTGAGAATGCAAATCTGGTTCACAGTTGAACATCAGTAAATTTTACAATAATAACATATACAAAGAAGGAAATAATATAATCATCTTCATATATGCAGAAAAATAATTTGATAAAGTTAAACATCCAGTCTTAATAAATTCTCTCAGAAAACTGAAAATAGAAAGAAACTTTCTTAACAGCTACCATTATATTAAATGGTGGAAGACTGAACTCATTTCCATTAAGACCCGGAAAAAGGAAGCATGCCTCATCACTCTATTCAACATCATGTTGTTAGTCCTAGCCTGTGCAATAAGAGAAAAAAAAAGCATACTGATTGCAAAGGAAGAAACAGAACCATTTCTATTTGCAGAGAACCTAATTGTTTATATATAAAATA
The DNA here is from genome assembly GCF_023699985.2 of Odocoileus virginianus. NCBI lineage: Eukaryota > Metazoa > Chordata > Mammalia > Artiodactyla > Cervidae > Odocoileus > Odocoileus virginianus. The sequence continues at coordinate 16,852,979 of NC_069701.1, forward strand.
CTAAGGAATCTACAAAAATACCCAAGAATTAATAGGTGAGTTTAGGGTGAACACAGAATACAAAGTCATTATTTATAGAAACCTCCCCCCCAACACCCTTAATCTAATCAGAGGGGACTTCCAGTTCAACTTTGATATGCAAAGATCTTGGAAGCTGTCACTCCTCTCCTTAAAACAACAACAAAAAAAATGTAAGTGAATTGAACACCACACGTCCAGGAGCTTCGGACAACATCAAGCAAGATAAATACTAAAAAGATGTATATCTAACCATGTTATATTTAAATTGCAGAAAACCAAAGACAAAAGGATCCAAAGAGTGGGGTAAAAATCCCTACCTATGGAGGATCAAAGATAATTACTCCAAACTTCTCATCAGAAACCATGCAAATAAGAAAAGAATATACTATTTATAATGTTAAAAGAAAGAAACCCAGTAACCTAAAGTTATATATTGAGCAAAATTATTCTTCAAAATTAAAGAACTGAAGACTTTCTCAAACAAAAACATAATTTGTCACCAAGAGAATTACCTTGCAAGAAACATCAAAAGAAGTTCTTCAGGGAGAAAGAAAATGATGTAGGTCAGAAACTTGAATCTACATGAAAAAAAGAGCACCAGAGAATGAATAAATGGCACTAAAAAATAAAATCTTTTATTTTTCTTGTTCAGCATAAACTTCTGGTAGAAAGTGTAGAAGAAAATTGCAGTGACTCTGGATTAGGTAAAGAGTTCTTAGAACAACAAAAGCATGATCCTTAAAAAAAAAACTGATAAATTGATCCTCGTCAAAATGAAAAACTTTTGCCCTGTGAAATACATTGTTTTCTCACAGCCACAAACTGGGAGAAAGTATTTTCAAATCACATATCTGTCAAAGGACTTCTATGTAGAATATATTAAAAGCTCAAATTCAGAAAAGAAATTAAGCCATTTAAAAAATGGCCAGATATTTGATTAACTACTTTACCAAAGATGAATGGATGGCACATGGGTGACAAATAAGCACATGAAAAGATACTCAATTAATCATTAAGGAAATGTAAGTTTAAGCCACAATGAGATATTACTGTAAAATCTATAGAATGACTTTAAAAAGCCTTAGAGAATATGGATCAATTAGACTCCCATGCATTGCTGGTAGGAATGCAAAATGACACAGCCAACTCTGGAAAACCATTTGACTATTGCTTATAATGATAAACATACACTTAACAAAGATTTCAAAACAAGGAATAGTGCCAAGATTAAAAGTAATATGGAGTGCAGCAAACATATCTGATTGTTTCTGGCATCCTTTTTGCTTGTAAGAACTATAATTTGTATAGTATGAAGAAGTCAACCTTTGATACTTTGCTGTCTAAGAGATGGCACATAATTTGGGTTGCAGAAGTATTTAGTAGTTTTAAAGTTGACATTTGAACAACGTGGGCTTGAACTTCATAGGTCTACTTTTATGCAGATTAAAAAAGTGCATGCTAAGTACTACACCATCTGTGGTTCATTGAATTGCAGATGCAGAACTGGATAAAAAGGACTGACTATAAAGTTATAGTTAGATTTTTAAGTGTGTGGGGATCAGCACTCCTAACTCCTGTGTTGTTCAAGGAGTTCTGTATTTCTGAAATTAGAGTCATGTTTTGGAAGTTGATACAAAAAAATGTTAATTGCAGTGGGTTGGTCATGTAAGAATATTAAGTATTTGAGAACAATAAATGTTTGTAGTTTTAATCTCTATTAAGCAGACCAATAATACAATGTTCTAAAATAAAAATAGCAGAAGGTAACAATTTTAAGGACTTAAGTTCCTTCAGAAATGAGGAGTTTTTGTTTTTATTTAAAAACAATACCAGGCATGCCAAAGTTAGCCCAAAGCACACAGTTATTTGGGGGGGGAAATATATGAAATTAAAAGATGCTTACTCCTTGGAAGGAAAGTTATAACCAACCTAGATAGCATATTAAAAAGCAGAGACATTACATTGCCAACAAAGGTCCATCTAGTCAAGGCTATGGTTTTTCCACTGGTCGTGTATGGATGTGAGAGTTGGACTGTGAAGAAAGCAGTTCTAATGAGATGGATGAAACTGGAGCCCATTATACAGAGTGAAGTAAGCCAGAAAGATAAAGACCATTACAGTATACTAACACATATATATGGAATTTAGATAGATGGTAACGATAACCCTATATGCAAAACAGAAAAAGAGACACAGATGTATAGAACAGACTTTTGGACTCTGTGGGAGAAGGCGAGAGTGGGATGTTTCAAGAGAACAGCATCGAAACATGTATATTATCTAGGGTAAAACAGATCACCAGCCCAGGTTGGATGCATGAGACAAGTCCTCAGGCCTGGTGCACTGGGAAGACCCAGAGGGATCGGGTGGAGAGGGAGGTGGGAGGGTGGGATTGGGATGGGGAATACATGTAAATCCATGGCTAATTCATGTCAATGTATGACAAAAACCACTACAATATTGTAAAGTAATCAGCCTCCAACTAATAAAAATAAATGAAAAAAAAAAAAAAAAAAAAGAAAGCTGAGTGCCAAAGAATTGATGCTTTTGAACTGTGGTGTTGGAGAAGACTCTTGAGAGCCTGTTGGACTGCAGGGAGATCCAACCACTCCATCCTAAAGGAGATTAGTCCTGGGTGTTCATTGGAAGGACTGATGCTGAAGCTGAAACTCTAATACTTTGGCCACCTCATGCGAAGAGTTGACTCATTGGAAAAGACCCTGATACTGGAAGGGATTGGGGGCAGGAGGAGAAGGGGATGACAGAGGATGAGATGGCTGGATGGCATCACTGACTCGATGGACATGAGTTTGAGTAAACTCCAGGAGTTGGTGATGGACAGGGAGGCCTGGCGTGCTGCAGTTCATGGGGTGGCAAAGAGTCGGACAGGACTGAGCAACTGAACTGAACTGATAGGACCTCTACTATTTGGATAGATGACCCACATGTAAATAAAGATTTAATCCATATCTTAAGGAGAAGATTGAATACTGAATGATCAGTTTGTCATTTTACAAACAGAAAATTGAATTACAGTCTTGCAGTAATATTTGTTGGTAAAGGATTCAGAGGACTTTAAAACATTTTAAATGAATTTATTTCTGAACCAACTTTGTCAAAACTTTAATGCATTTAAGTGATACCACATTCATTATTTTCACTTATCATAAACTAGAGCAAAGACTGTAGGAGGGGCAAAATTGCATTTAGAATCAAACCCATACCTAGCAGAGACACTCAGAGGGCTCAAACAAAACCTTGTGCACACCAGGAGACCCCACAGAGGCTGAGACGAAACTGCCTTTGACTGTTTGCGTGTCTCCTGTGGAGGTATGGGTCTGCAGTGGCCTGCTGCAGGGGCGGGGGCTCTGGGTGCAGCAGACCTGGGTGTGGCATAAGGCCTGTTGGAGGAGGTTGCCATTAACCCTACCATAGAGCCACCAGAACTTACACAGGCCTGGGGAAACAGACTCTTGGAGGGCACAGACAAAACCTTGTGTGCAACACAGTCAGTGAACTGAACTGAGCATCACCCCGCTCATCAGAACAAGACCTAGTTTCCACAACAGTCTCTCCCATCGGGAAGCATCCATAGACCTCTTATCCTTATCCCTTAGAGAGCAGACAGAATGAAAACCACAGTCACAGAAAACTAACCAATCTGATCACATGGACCACAGCCTTGTCTAGCGCAATGAAACTATGAACCATGTTGTGTAGGGCCACCCAAGACGGACAGGTCATGGTGGAGAGTTCTGACAAAACATGGTCTATGGGAGAAGTGAATGGCAAACCACTTCAGTATTCTTGCCTTAAGAACCCCATGAACAGTATGAAAAGGCAAAAAAATAGGATATGAAATTGATGTCTCCAGGTCAGTAGGTGCCCAATATGTACTGGGGAAGAGTGGAGAAATAACTCCAGAAAGAATGAAGAGACAGAGCCAATGTGAAAACAACGCCCAGCTGTGGATGTGACTGGTGATGGAAGTAAAGTCTGATGCTGTAAAGAGCAATATTGCATAGGAACCTGGAATGTTAGGTCCATGAATCAAGGCAAATTGGAAGTGGTCAACAGGAGATGGCAAGAGCAAACTGAAATGGACTGGAATGGGTGAATTTAACTCAGATGACCATTATATCTATTGCTGTGGGCAAGAATCCCTTAGAAGAAATGGAGTAGCCATCATAGTCAACAAAAGAGTCCAAAATGCAGTACTTGGGGGCAGTCTCAAAAATGACAGAATGATCTCTGTTCGTTTTCAAGGTAAGCCATTCAATATCACAGTAATCTAAGTCTATGCCCTGGCCAGTAATACTGAAGAAGCTGAAGTTGATCAGTTCTATGAAGACCTACAAGACCTACTAGAACTAACACCCAAAAAAGATGTCCTTGTCATTATAGGGGACTGGAATGCAAAAGTAGAAAGTCACGCACTACCTGGAGTCTAACAGGCAAATTTAGCCTTGGAATACAAAATGAAGCAGGGCAAAGGCTAACAGTTTTGCCAAGATAATGCACTGGTCATAGCAAACACCTTCCTCCAACAACATAAAAGAAGACTCTATTGACCATCACTAGATGGTCAAACCGAAATGAGGTTGATTATATTCTTTGCAGCCAAAGATGGATAAGCTGTATATAGTCAGCAAAAACAAGACTGGGAGCTGACTGTGGTTTAGATCATGAGCTCCTTATTGCAGAATTCAGACTTAAATTGAAGAAAGTAGGGAAGACCACTAGATCATTCAGGTATGACCTAAATCAAATCCCTTAAAATTACACAGTGAAAGTGATAAATAGATTCAAGGGATTAGATCTGATAGAGTGCCTGAAGAACTATGGACGGAGGTTTGTGACATTGTACAGGAGGCAGTGATCAAGACCATTCCCAAGAAAAAGAATGCTTAAAGGCAAAATGGTTGTCTGAGGAGTCCTTACAAATAGCTAGAAAAGAAGAGATGCTAAAGGCAAAGGAGAAAAGGAAAAATATACCTGTTTGAATGCAGAGTTCGCAAGGAGAGATAAGAACATTTCTCAGTGATCAGTGCAAAGTAATAGAGGAAAACAATGGAACGGGAAAGACTAGAGATCGCTTCAAGAAAATTAGATATACGAAGGGAACATTTCATGCAAAGACAGACACAATAAAGGACCGAAATGGTTGGACCTAACAGAAGCAGAAGATATTAAGAAGAGGTGGCAAGAATACACAGAATAACTGTACAAAAAAGATCTTTATGACCCAGATAACCACAATAGTGTGATCACTCACTTAGAGCCAGATATCCTGAAATGTGAAGTCAAGTGGGCCTTAGGAAGTATTACTGCAAACAAAGCTAGTGGAGGTGAAGGAATTCCAGTTGAGCTGTTTTAAATCTTAAAAGATGATGCTGTAAAAATGCTGCACTTAATATGCCAGCAAATTTGTAAAACTCAGCAGTGGCCATAGGACTGGAAAAGTTCAGTTTTCATTCCACTCACAAAGAAAGACAATGCCAAAGAATGCTCAAACTAATGCACAGTTGCGCTCATCTCACATGCTAGCAAAGTAATGCTCAACATTCTCCAAGTGAGGCTTCAACTGTACATGATCCAAGAATTTCCAGATGATCAAGCTGGATTTAGAAAAAATCCAGAGGAACCAGGCCAACCTCCACTGGGTCATCAAAAAAGGAAGAGAGTTCCAGAAAAACACCTACTTCTGCTTTATTGACTACGCCAAAGCCATTGCTGTGTGGATCACAGCAAACTGTGGAAAATTCTTAAAGAAATGGGAATACCAGACCACCTAACCTGCCTCCTGAAAAATCTGTATGCAGGTCAAGAAGCAACAGTTAGAACTGGTCATGGAATAACAGACTGGAATAACATGGAATAACATGGAATAACAGGTTCCAAATTGGGAAAGGAGTAACTCAAGGGTGTATGTTATCACCCTTCTTGTTTAACTTATATACAGAGTACATCATGCAACATGCCGGGCTGGATGAATTACAAGCTGGAATCAAGATTGCCAGGAAAAGTATCAATAACCTCAGATTCGCAGATGACACCATTATCATAGAAAGTAAAGAAGAGCTAAAGAGTCTCTTGATGAAGGTGAAAGAGGAGAGTGAAAAAGTTGGCTTAAAACAACATTCAGAAAACTAAAATCATGGCATCATGGTAAATAGATGGGGAAACAATGGAAGAGTGATAAACTTTATTTTTTGGGGCTCCAGAATCACTGCAGATGGTGACTGCAGCCATGAAATTAAAAGATGCTTGCTCCTTGGAAGAAAAACTATGATTAGCCTAGGCAGCATATGACAAAGGTCCATCTAGTCAAAGCTATGGATTTTCCAGTAGCCATGTATGGATGTGAGAGTTGGAGTATAAAGAAAGCTGAGTGCCGAAGAATTGATGCTTTTGAACTGTGGTGTTGGAGAAGACTCTTGAGAGTCCCCTGGACTGCAAGGAGATCAAATTAGTCAATCCTAAAGAAAATCAGTCCTGAATATTCACTGGAAGGACTGATGCTGAAGACAAACCTCAATACTTTGGCCACCTAATGCGGAGATTTGACTCATTGGAAAAGACACTGGTGCTGAGATAGATTGAAGGCAGGAGGAGAAGGGGATGACAGAGGATGAGATGGTTGGATGGCATTGCCAACTTGATGGACATCAGTTTGAGCAAGCTCTGGGAGTTGGTGAAGGACAGGGAAGCCTGGTGTGCTGCAGTCCATAGGGTTACAAGTAGATGTACACGAGTAAACGACTGAACTGTACTGAAAGTAAACATAGTTCACTTTCTCTCATATCTTTTATAACTTATTCTACCCACCTATTTGTCTTTAATTGTTATTATTCTAGAGCAGCCAAATACCTTATATCAGCTGTATCACTAAACACACTGTTTAGTTCAGTTTTTTCTTTCCATAAAAAGATTTCTTGGTAAAGAAGGTAGTTTGTTAACATACATTCCAGAACAATCTTGCCATATCACTCATTACTGGTAATGAATACCCTCATTCTAGCACGATACCTATAGTGGGAAATAATACACCCAAGAAAGGAGTCTTAGCACGAGGACTGAATTTTTGCCTGGAATTGTTCATGAACAGTTGGGTGTCACTTATCATTTCCCTGTTAGTTGAATCATTAGGCATGTAACATTCCTTTAAACTTCAGTTTTTCATGTTTAATAGAAAGTTTTGAGGTCAAGTTAAATAATGCATTTGAAGCTTTCTGCAAATTTTGTCTTATTGTTACTGTAGTCCAACTCTAAGAAGGTCATTTTTCAGTGGCTGCTGTCATGGACCTTTTATCATTTTATTTTCTTAAGTGGAATGACTGTTTATTTTGTGAAGAAGACAAGAAAATGGGTAGGTAGTGAGAGCTTTGGATGGAAACTTAAGTCGTGTTTTATTTGTCTGTCTGTCTTATCTCCCTTTCTAAACTGTACATGTCTTGAGAGCATGATTTGTGTTTTATGAGCACACAATGCAAGTTGCTGAATGAATGATTGTCTTGTATATGGGGCTTAGTAGGCAAATATGTGTGTTATACTTATTTCTTCTCTCTCAGTGTTGTTGAAAATGTACAGTTAATGGCACTAATAATTTTACCAAAATTCTTCAAGTAGCATCCACTGCTGTAGAACCAAGGCCAATGCGAGTGATTGTAATTGCCTCAATAGACACCATCCACCCCATGGAGCTACAGCACAAATGGTGGTGCTAGTGGGTCAAAAGTTAATATAGGGCTTTTAAAATTTTCCATTACTTCTCAGGCTAAAGAATTTAAATTGTTTTGTTGTAATTCCAAGAACTTGGGCTATGTTATTTATTTTACTGTAATAAATTATATATTTATTATATCAGCCAAAGTAAAAGACAAATTTTTGATAATTATTTTGAATTATTCAGTTCCTGGTAATGGGCTCACTATCCTTAGAGGGCTGTTTCCTAGGAAATATGCTATTTTTTTCAGTCTCTTTAGAAGCAGATATTGTTTTCTGAGGGTTTGGGGAGTCCTGCAATTGGAAAGGATGCAACAGCCCTATAGAACATTTAACCTTGTCTTGAGTTAATGTCAAAAAGCCTGATTCCCACATGTTAAAAAACTACAGGAGTTATACAAGAGGCACAACTCACTTTACTGAAGTTTTATGTACTTTTCAAAAAAGAATTGTCATGACAAACATTCATTGTTACACCCCAAGACGTTTTTTAAATCTTCTACTGCTAGATCAAGGATATTTCACTTCATTTAGGTATTACTTACACAAATAGTTGTTACTGATAAAATTGGTATAGTAGGTTGATTGGGGACACCAAAAAAAAAAAAAAATACAGTCACACCATAATCCCTAGAACCTGTGACTGTTATCATAAAGGCAAACGATGTGATTAAGTTAAGGATCTGTAAAGTAGGAGCTTATCCTGGATTGTTTGGGTGGACCCTAAATATAATCACATATTGTTGTAATGAAGAGACAAGGGGAGAATAGATGTACACATAAGAGTGACCAAACAGGGAAGGGAAGTGATGTAATCATGGAGGTAAGAATTGGAGTGATATGGCTATTAGCCAAAGAAGGCCAAGGCATGCCAGCAGTCACCTAAAGCTTACAGAGACAAGAAACAGATTTCCTCCCAGAGCCAACAGGGTGAGGATGGGCCTGCCAACACCTTGATTTTAGACTTCTGGCTTCCAAACTGTGAGAGAATACATTTTTCTAAGATTACCATGTTTGCATTAATGATGGAATTCTTGAATTCAATACATTGGTCTGTCTTCTCTATAAGAGGCCCTTGTCTAAGGGCATTAGTCAGAGCTTTCTGTTTAGTATGGTTTGCCAAAACATTTCCTCTAAGTGGAGCTCTAGTTTAGCACAGCAGTTTATTTGGGGAGCTGCAAAACATCTAGTAATATGTGTGTTTATTATTCATTTTTGATGTGACTGAAGAGGTTGGGCTTCCCAGGTGGCGCTAGTGGTTAAGAACCTGCCTGTCAATGCAGGAGACACAAGAGATGTGGGTTCGATCCCTGGATCAGGAACATCCCCTGGAGGAGGGCATGGTAACCCATTCCAGTATTTTTGCCTGGAGAATCCCAGGGACAGAGGAGCCTGGCTGGTTACAGTCCATAGGATCCAAAGAGTCAGACTCGACTGAACCGACTTAGCATGAAGAGATTAAAAATCTTTTTCCCTGTAGCGTTCTATAGTTGTGAGCCACCTGAAAAGCAAAAAACAATTATTTAATAATCCCATATGTCCTAGAGAGAGCCATGATTCTGGCCAATTGAGCCAGTTTGTTGTTTGGTAATGGACTTGGGATTCTATAAGAGAGTCTAGAAAAATTGCATAATTGACCTATTATTACCTTTTTTCATTTTTAAGTTTAACTAACAGTAAATAACATTAAACCAAGATTTGATTTAGGGGCATCCAAAAGATATGTTCCATGTATGGGCAGTTCTCAAATTATAGAAATGATGAGATTCTCCTTTGTTGATTAGGATAATGCAGTTGCTGTATTAAGAGTGTGATATTAGTGAATGGTAATATGAAAAAGAGAAAGTTAGTGTTTGGTAATTAATCAACTAGGCCTGGTGCACTGGGAAAAACCAGAAGGATCAGGTAGAGAGGGAGGTGGGAGGGGGGATCGGGATGGGGAATACATGTAAATCCATGGCTGATTCATGTCAATGTATGACAAAAACCACTGCAATATTGTAAAGTAATTAGTCTCCAACTAAAAAAAAATACTGGATATTTTAAGTTAGCAAGAGGGATTACATTGAATATGGTACCATATAATAGAAAGATGAACCTAGTGTTAAGGTCTGAAGATTATTAGGCTAGTTTTGCTAAGATTGCATGTTTTTCTAAGCCAAAGATAAAAAGCCTTGGATTCAGGGAATAGACATTATTAGGCAGACTTTTTGGTGTGTGTCAGGTTGTTAAATTAGTACCCTTGGACTATGGCCTTCCATTTTATTTTCAAAAACAGATTTTGATGATCTGGAAGAAATATTTAGAGATTGCTAAAGGTCTTTTTGTTTCCTGTGTTTTGTGAGAATGGTTCTAAGATGTGTGTGTAAGTCAAGACTTGACTTACACAAACCTGTTTATTTCAAAAAAGCTTGCTACCTATACTCTCTAATATCCAGTTAATCTCAGAAATCATCTTAATCATCTTTAGTATTTGACGATGGATAAGTTTGGTTAATTTGTAATCTCTCATTAAATTATGTCTCTCCTTAGCTAATATGTCATGACCTGGATCCAGGGGTTTGCAAACTATGGCCTGCTGTTCAGATGCAGCCCACTATTTTTGTACAGCTTGTGAGCTCAGAATGGTTCTTGTATTTTTGAATGGTTGAAGGAGAATCAAAAGAATAATGTTTCCTGACATGTTAAAATTATATAAAACTTAAATTTCGATTTCCATAAATAAAATTTGATTGGAACATAGCCATGCTTATTCACTTACAAATTGTTTATGGCTGCTTTTGTCTTATAATAGAGTTGAATAGTTGTGACAGAGACTAACAAAACCAAAAATCTTTAGTGTATGGCCCTTCACAGAGCAAGTTTGCTGAATTCTGTATGATGAACTGTTATTTTGTGGAGTTAAAATTTCTCCTTAGAAACTGAGAATAGAATTACAGAGTCAGTCTTAGAATTTCAAGTTAGGTTACGAGATTACTGAATATCCTTAAGATCTTTTGTTTAAGACTTGAGAAAGTAGAGTGGGCCTTCTATAAATGATAGAAACATAACTTTTCAGGTAAATTGTTGATTTTTCTCTGGTGAAATTAATAAATAGTGGTTATCTTTATCAGCTGGAACATGAAAGAAAATAAAGATAGAACCAAAGAGAGTACATACAGGTTAAGCAGTGCTAGAAAATAAGGTGAAACTCTTTGGTTAATAGCTGACAGATATTGGTAGAGGACCACCATCTCAGTTTTGGTGTTTTTAAAAAACATGTAAAATAGACATACAAGAGATAGTTAATCCTTGTTATATTGACTTTCCTGGTGGCTCGGTAGTAAACAATCTGCCTGCCAGTATAGGAATGCTGGAGGCACCGGTTTGATCCCTGGGCTGGGAAGATCCCCTGGGAGAAGGAAAAGGCAACCCATTCTAATATTCTTGCCTGGGAAAACCCATGGACAGAGGAGCCTGGAGGGCTACAGTCCGTGGAGTCACCAAAGAGTCAGACATGACTTAGCAACTGAACAACCACAGCAAAATTGACTTAAATCTGCTCCAACTTCAGCATTAACACGATTTTAGGCAACAGTGTCAATAGAGTCAATGTGAACTCTTAACGAGTTTGACTCTAATTATTCTGCCTCTTTTCCCCTCAGGGATTCTGGTTTTTGTTGTTCAGTTGCTAAGTACCATGGATAATTATCTGATTATTTTTTAAAATCAGTATACTAATGTCCACAGATATAATTTGATAATGAGTATAGAATTTTCTGTGACTCCTGACAGTTATTTGTCTGTGGTGCATTTCTTTTGCTGGTTCTTTTTGCAAAGTAGATTCCTAGCAATAAGAATATGCCGTAGAGAAGAAAGGAGTGTTCCTATGTCATTTATAGAAAAGGACATGGAAAAGGACTTAGGATTGTTAGAAAATTCCGCTTCTTGGTTTTAGTACTCTGAGAAATCTGATTTTTTATGGTAGTGAGATTAATAATAAAGGTACCTATATCAACAAGAAAACTGTATTGCTGTTCATTGATACTTATATGCAGTTCTCATAATTGTCTGTTGAGTTGTATTGTTTCCCTCTAAGTGGCATCATTGGGCCGAATTTATAAATTTTCAGACTTCTAAACCAGTACAATACATTGGATCATTCGATGGCCCTTCTACTTGTAATTTTTCTAAGCATAGGCATAGAGAACCAAGGGTCTTTTAGTATTGTTTTGAAAATGTTCAAGTTTATATTGGAGATAATCTAAACTGGCATTGTCCTGTTCCAGTTTATTTTTCTGAATAAGAATGCCTGTTTTATATATTGGGTTGGCCAAAATATTTCTATGATGTGGAAAACCTGGAATGAACTTTTTGGCCAACCCAATATAAAAAAGAGACTCAATTTACTTCAGATATTAGATCTACCTCATAATGCTGTTTAGAGATTACCGAAATCTAGTTTTAAACTCTTCTATTGATTAATCTCTATAGTTTTGCTATTTTATGTTTTTCATCCACTTTATCATTAAAGGCTTCAGTAATAAATGCTCTTGTATAGTGCATTTCTCAGAGAAGGCAATGGCACCCCACTCCAGTACTCTTGCCTGGAAAATCCCATGGACAGAAGAGCCTGGTAGGCTGCAGTCCATGAGGTCGCTAAGAGTCAGACACGACTGAGTGACTTCACTTTCACTTTTCACTTTCATGCACTGGAGAAGGAAATGGCAACCCACTCCAGTGTTCTTGCCTGGAGAATCCCAGGGACGGGGGAGCCTGGTGGGCTGCCGTCTATGGGGTCACTCAGAGTCAGATACAACTGAAGTGACTTAGCAGCAGTGCATTTCTTATTTTTTTTTTTAACCCATTCCAGAACTTTGAAAAAATTATGCACAGCTGGGCTATTTAAATCCTTTCTTGATCTTTCCCATCCTGTTCTTTTAACAATTTTTTTCCCCCCCGCACAAAGTTCTAACAAGTGAATCAGTTGGTCTAGATCTGATAGAATCTAACAAAATCTTGTATTTCAAAGCAAATTTCTGTTTTCCTGAGGATTAAGAAAACCTTTAATTATAGACCTCAACTCAGATGTAGAAGGGTTTAATTCCACACTTATAATCTGCCTTCAGGTATAGCATGGGAACAGTGTTCAGTGTGATTGATTCTTTCTTGAGAAAATGGTGAGAAAGGACAGGTTGCTTAGGAAGTAAAGGAAGGAAAAGAAATAGGGTGAGAAGGAGAGAGAAGATAAAGTTGTATAGAGAAAAATATTATTTTAGTCTTGGGAATATGTGAGGTGTGGCTACTGTGTCCTTCTCCTGAGAGACAGTGTTTAATCACTGACTTTACACACAAATGATCTAAAATTGGCAAATGACAATGAAAGTACTTATATTAATATGCTAATACATGTATGAACTGAGGAATAAAATGAAATGCTGTGTACGGCAAAGAAATTATGACAGTGCCCGCCATTAGGGAGCTGCCCTCCAGTAGAAGCAGTAGAGAGTGAGGGAACTATTATGAACTGTGCACTTCTCTGTGTACTGGACATGCTGCTAGACCTGGTAAATATAATATAAATATTATATTTGATCTTCAAAATAATCCTAGAAATACACATATTACTCTCCCCTTCTCCATCTTATATTAGGGTAATGAAAACTTAAGACATTTTAAATAGTTTTACCAGTGTTGCACAGCAAGAAGTACATGAAGCTAGGGTTTGAATCTGATCTAGGATATATACAAATGACTAGAAGGCAGGATGAGACATACAATTGCAAAGGCATAAAAGTTGGTCACTGTGGCTTAACACCGTTGAAGTCTTTTTAGTTTAGGAGTGTTTAAGTGGACACTTCATGAAGTTGGTAGCATTTAAACTGAGTTTTGCCGTTTGAGGGTAGTGTTTTAACAGATGGATATGGTAAGGAAGACAAATGAGTGACAGCACTGGGATTGAGTCCAATTCAGTCTGAAGACAAAGCCTACTTTCTTTTCATTACACACAACCTGAACAGTGAGAGTATGTGTGGGAAGCCAGTGTAACTGAAAAGGAATTGTAATACTTTGAGGAGAATTATAGAAAAAAAGATTGAAAAGGAAGTTTAAGACAAGAACATGAGGAGACCTTCAGTGCAAATACAACAATATAGATTAAATCAACAATATAGGTTCTACAATATAGAATAAATCCTTCCAAGTACCATGATTACCTATGGAGATTACATTTAATTTCTTTTCTTGGCAACTCTTATCTCAGGACCAGTATTTCAGAGGGCGTGATGGGTGGGTTAAATGGTAATTGGTGTGGGGCTAAAAGCAGGAGAATTGGAAAATGCTTTTGATGGGAGTCAGTGTTTTCTTTTATGTATTTTTAGATCAAACCATTTTTTGGTATGAAACCCTTATCAGAGGCTGATATGGAAAGAGCAGGAAATCAGAAGATTCCAAAGCTAACTGAATTATTGGAACTTGCACAGAAGGAAAAAAAGTTTGTGATCTTTGATCTTAATGGCCCTGCACCGAATCATTCTCTCCGAGCTTTGTATGTCCGCCATGTAGTAAGCATAATCCTTGACTCTCAGATTGAGCAACGTCTGGTATGTCTATCTCAGTATTTATGGTAGAGGTTGGTGGGTGGGTACATGTCCCACTACCATAGCAGTTGAATCTGACCTACCTTGTAGCTCTTCCTTGGGATCCTTAAATAATTTTGCTCCCTATAAAAATGAAGATGACTATTTTATACAGCTAGCTATATTTGGCAATCTAGGAATGACCCCGTTAAATTTGTATCAGTGGGGGAAAACACTGAGTCTATTTGTTATTCAAAGCCAAATGAAATGTCACCCCTCTGTTAAAAGGGAATATGTGTTTAATGGCTGTATGATGTGACCTGCACCATCACCAATATACATCTATTAGAAAGGGCATGGAACACTTAAGACTTTGAGGACTTGGCTTTCATTAATAATATAGAAAGGACATCTGGTTCTTATTTGAGCAGAGATTTGTTCATCATATTTTTCAGAAGCTACTCTGCATTTGGGCAGTCATTCCAAATGTCAAATTCTCAGAATATGGAAGAATGCTATGAAAGAAACAAATATGTGGGGTTTTTTTGCAAATAGAACTATTTCCACAGATGAGTCATAATAGCCTTCCCTGTTGGCTGGAAATAACCTCTCACAAAGATGATTTTTAGTATCAGTCAGAGGAGGTGTTTATGATTCTAACCTTTCTTCCATACCTACTTTACCTAGTGTGGTGACATGGAGGACCCTTGGTTCCATGATGTTAACTGGGAAAACTCAGCTCCAGAACAACCCTGGTGAAAGCCACTTTATAAGAATTCATTAGACAGTATTAGCGAGGTTGACTCTTTCACCAAGGTCTAGAATCTCTCTGCTTCTTATAAACTGTTTCCTATGCTGGAATGGGGCTCCTCCCATTCTGTGTAGGATCTGTTTGTACCTAGACAGCTGATTATCCACTGAAAGACTTCCTGTTTCTCCTTACAGGTTTTTTGGTTGCCAGCTTTTGAAAGGGAGTATGTCAAGAAAAAAGCTCCTGGTTTTCGGCAAGTGAGCCGGTTATTCTCTGTTGAACGCCTCACAAAAGAAAATATCACTAGAGTAAATGTTGACTATAAGAACTTGTTCTATAACGGGATGAGGTAAGTGTTTGACCAC
This sequence comes from Odocoileus virginianus, assembly GCF_023699985.2. Lineage (NCBI taxonomy): Eukaryota > Metazoa > Chordata > Mammalia > Artiodactyla > Cervidae > Odocoileus > Odocoileus virginianus. The sequence continues at coordinate 16,868,398 of NC_069701.1, forward strand.
ACTTTCCTCAGCATGGATTGCCTTACTTGCAGGAAATCTGCATCCCAGCCAAGCTATGTAGGTTCCTCCTCCCATCTCAGGATTTCCGTGTGTAGTTATCATTCTGGAATCCTCTGTTTCCATCTTCTTACCCTTCCCTCACTCTGTGCCAACAAACATTTATCCAAGTTACACTCTGTTCCTGGAACATGCTCTTCAGCCCCTTCTTTATGCTTCAGTCTCTCATTCAGCACACGCTTCTGTGTGTTTGGTGTTTTTGTTTTTATATAAAGTGATCACTGAAAAGTAAGAACTCGAAAAGTGGTTGATTTCCTTCTGCCATTACCAAATGGATTGAAGTACCTAGTAAATAACTTTGTAATCCAGATACCCTGATTTCTCATAGATATAATTTGCAACATAGTTAAATCATTATTAGAAAACCCCTTAAAACAGCCAAGCATGAGAAGAAACTGAAATTCTCAATCACCACATTTATAATTACATAATCAGAGACAGAGTTTTCAGGATTAAAAGCACCTGAGAATAAAATGGTAACTTTTTCAGATTTAATTATTGTTAGTCACTGCTTACATTAGTCCCTATGTCATTGTTGTTCAGTCGCTAAGTCATGTCTGACTCTTGGCGACCTCATGGAGTGCAGCATGCCAGGCTTCCCTGTCCTTCACTGTCTCCTGGTGTTTGTGCAAACTCGTGTCCATTAAGTCAGTAATGCCATCCAGCCATCTCATCCTCTGTTACCCTCTTCTACTGCCCTCAGTCTTTCCTAGCATCAGCGTCTTTTCCATTGTGTCGGCTCTTTGCATCAGGTGGCCAAAGTATTGAAACTTTAACTTCAGCATCAATTCTTCCAGTGGATGTTCAGGTTGATTTCCTTTAGGATAGGGGCTTCCCTCATAGGTCAGTTGGTAAAGAATCCGTCTGCAATGCAGGGGACCCTGGTTCTATTTCTGAGTAGGAAAGATCTGCTGGAGAAGGGATAGGCTACCCACTCCAGTATTCTTGGCTTCGCTTGTGGCTCAGCTGGTAAAGAATCCACCTGCAATGTGGGAGACCTGGGTTTCATCCCTGGGTTGGGAAGATCCCCTGGAGAGGGGAAAGGCTACCCACTCCAGGGATCTGGCCTGGAGAATTCCATAGACTGTGTAGTGATGGGGTTACAAAGAGTAGGACAAGACTGAGTGACTTTCACTTTCACTTTCCTTTAGGGTTGACTAGTTTGATCTCCTTGTTGTCCAAGGGACTCTCAAAAGCCTTCTCTAGCATCACAGTTTGAAAGCATCAGTTCTTTGGCACTCAGCCTTCTTTATGGTCTCACATTCATATGTGACTACTGGAAAAACCATAGCTTTAACTCTACAGACCTTTGTTGGCAAAATGATGTCTCTGCTTTTTAATATGCTGTCTAGGTTTGTCATAGCTTGTCTTCCAAGGAGCAAGTGTCTTTTAATTTCATTATTACAGTCACCATCTGCAATGCTTTTGGAGTCCAATAAAATAAAATCAGTCTGTTTCCACTTTTCCCCCATCTATTTGTCATGAAGTGATGGGACAGGATACCATAATCTTAGTATTTTGAATGTTGAGTTTTAAGCTAGCTTTTTCACTCTCCTCTTTAACCCTCATCAAGAGGCTGTTTAGTTCCAATTTATTTTCTGCCATTGGAGTGGTGTCATCTGAATATCTGAGGTTGTTGATATTTTGCTCAGCAATCTTGGTTCCTGCTTGTGCTTCATCCAGTCTGGCATTTTGCATGATGTTCTCTACATATAAGTTAAATAAGCAGGATGACAGTATACAGTCTTGACGTACTCCTTTCCCAATTTGGAACCAGTCCATTGTTCCACGTCTGGTTCTAACTGTTGCTTCTTGACCCACATATAAGTTTCTCAGGAGACAGGTTAGATGGTCTGGTATTCCCATCTCTTGAAGAATTTTCCACAGTTTTTTGTGACCCCCACAGTCAAAGGCTTTAGCATAATCAATGAAGCAGAAGTAGATGTTTTTCTGGAATTCTCTTGCTTTTTCTATGATCCAGTGGATGTTGGCAATTTGATCTCTGGTTCCTCTGCCTTTTCTAAATTCAGGTTGTATATCTGAAAGTTCTTTTCAGATGATTCTAAATGCTTCAGAAACTGAACATATCTATGTGTTTTGTCCAGATACACATACATATTTCCATATCTCCAAAATCTCTTTGAGCTACAGAAATTCCTCTAGATTCATTTTTGTATCTCAAGTCATGAGCTAGGCTATTGGATTTACCTCTTTTCATGTTCTGGCTTTTCCAGCCTCTCTGGCTATGAGGGAGTTGATCATAAAATATATATATATATATGTATATATATATATTTTTTTTTCTTTCAGCATTAGAAAATTATATATGTTTTACCTCTCTTTCCTATTCAGAAGATTTCTCTTTGCCCAGCTATTCCTCTATTTTCAGTATGTGTCTCTTCCTTTCTACTTTTTATCAAAGAAAAAATGACTCCAAGGTGTTTTCTTTCTCTGCTAATCGTAATTTAGATTAATCTGGTAGTCAAAAAGTAATTATAATAACTTTCACTTACTGAGCCTTTATTATGTGTCAAGTTCTGTTGGTTGACCACAGGCTCTTTTTTAAATTCTGGCTTACCCATCAGCTAAACATGTGACTTTGGACAAGTTTTAATAATCAGTTTTCTCATTTGTAATTTAAGGATAACAATAACCTGATGGAATGGTTAAAAGATTAAGTGACATACTACATATATGCACAGAGCAAAATGATGGGCAAATGTATGAACACAATAAATGTTACCTGTTGTTTCATCATCACCATCATTACATGCTGTGCCCTATAAATTAACATCACCCCCTATGTTTCAAATGAGGAATATGTCTCTAAAGAGGAAAAGTTCAGGGAGGTTAGGTGTTAATATTTCCCCAAAGTCCATACAGTTGGTTAGTGGGGGACCACACTGAGGTTTAAATATAGGTTTGACAGATTCCCCAGTGTTAATTCTTTTAGTAGTAATTTTTAAAAGTTATTCCTTGGCCATAGTTATGTGGGAATAGTATCAGCTGGCATCAGACTTTAAGAGGGATCAATCATATCCTGAGTCCTATTAGAAAATCTAGTGGCCTAATCAAACTTAAAAGCTTTTGCACAGCAAAGGAAACCATAAAGAAAGCAAAACGACAACCTGCATACTGGGAAAAAATAATCACAAATGATTCCACAGGGGCTGGCTTAATTTCCAAAATATACAACTAGTTTAAGTTGGTTAATAGTCTTTTAAAGTATTTTATTCTGCATTTTCCTCCTGCTTTTTCTGTGGAGTTAACACAAAGCATTAGGTTGCAGATCAAACTCATACACATCAGAATAACTTACTCTTAAGTTTTATTGTTAATTTCAGAGATGCAGAAGGCAGTCAGGAGGCTCGGACTAAGCAAGCAGAGGTCAGAAACGTTGATTTCAACTTTGCAGGTTTCTTGCCTTATTGAACACAAACCCTATGGCCCACAGTGATAGATATAGGCTCCAAATGTGTTTTTACAGGGTTATTTTACTTTGAAGGAGAACATTTGAGTTACAAAACATCTGCATTTAATACTCCCAGAGAATTGTATAGCTTTTGTGACCTTGCCCAAGGACCCATACGTCATAAATCCACATTCTGTTTTTATTTACAAAATGTGTAATAAAAAGTAATCAACCAGGAACATCCATTAAAGAACATATTCTATATATAAAGACCTTTCTTTCTAGCAAATATTATTGTTCTATTTAGAAAAGATGTAGGTATCATATTGACAAGGAGGTTAGACCATGTCTTCTGCCGTCTTCCTTCTGGGAGCAACCTCTTCAGTCAGAGAGAAATTAAGGGCTCCCTGTGCCTCATCTGTCAGTTATAGAAAAGGGGATGTAATATTTCCAGCTGACTCTTGATTTCTGTATTTCTCCCTTTTGCTGTGTTTGTTGTTGTTATTGTGATTGTTGTGGTGGTTTGGCTTCTCATATTTTAAACTTTTTTTTTTAAGGTGTATTTGCATTTAGAATTGTTAGATTTTTTTCATGGATTTATTCCCATCCTTTCATTATGAAATGTCCCTTCTCTCTGGTTATAATTCTTGCCTAAAGATTACTTTTATTAATATTGCCACACTGGCTTTCTTATAATTAGTGTTTCTGTGGCATTTCTGTTTTTGTTCTTTGTCTTTGAACTGCTTTGTGTCTTTATATTTAAAGTACATCTCTTTCTCAAAGACTTAGAGAACAAACTTACGGTTGCCGAGGGCAAAGATAGGGGGAAGGGATAGTTAGGGAATTTAGGATGAACATGTACATACTGCTATATTTGAAATGCATGAGCAACAAGGACTTCCTGTATAGCACATGGAACTCTGCTCAGTGTTATGTGGCGTCTTGAACCTTCTGGTCGGGACGGGAGTTTGGGGAGAGTGGATACATGTACAGGTGTGGCTGAGTCCCTTTGCTGTTCACCTGACACCATCACAACATTGCTCATCGGCTGTACCCAAATGCAAATAAAGTTTTTAAAAAATAAAGTGTATCTCTGATAAAGGGAAAGTGAAAGTCGCTCAGTTGTGTCCGACTCTTTACGACCCCATGGACTATACAGTCCATGGATTTCTCCAGGCCAGAATCCTGGAGTGGGTAACCTTTCCCTTCTCCAGGGGATCTTCCCAACCCAGGGATCATAGCTAGGTCTCCCACATTGCAGTCGGATTCTTTACCAGCTGAGACACAGGGAAGCCCATATCTATTATAAGTAGAATATTATGGGTTCTTGCTTTTATATTTAGTGGGACAATCTCTGCTTTTCAGTGGGAATATCTGACCCATTAATAATTAGTTTACTAATGAATATACTTAGGTTTATATTACATCTTGCCATTTTTCCTATTTGTCCTCTTTATTCTAGATTGGTTATTTGGTCATTCTTTCAATTTGGTCATCCTGACTTTCAGTGTTTTAAGTTCATTGATTATTTCCTATCATCCCTATTAACTTTTTACATTTTTGAATTATTTTTTTACTAGTTGCTCTAGAAATTATAAGAAGTATCCTTACCTTATTACAATTCACCTTTGGATAATTTTTCCATGATGTAGAGTATAGAATATTGAAATCTTAATTCCACTGACTATCTGCTGTCCTTTGTGTGATTGTTGTGATGAATAATATTTTAGTTATAAACCCCAGAGTACATTTTTATTATATTTTTAAAACTATCAGTAATATTTTTAAAATTAAACATTTTAAGATTAAATTAAACTTTTGAGATAATTGCATGCTAACTTATAAGAAGTAATACAAAATGATGCTGGATACCTTTTATCCTGTTTACTCCAATGGTAAACTTGTAAAATTTTAGTACAATATCAAAACCAAGGTATTGATGTCAGTGCAATCCACCAATATTACTCAGATTTCCCCAGCTTTGCTTATATCATTTTGTATGTGTTTTGTATATATAGTGCTGTGCAGTTTTATTACATGTGTAGGGTAGTGATTCCAATGCCACAACCAAGACAGACTGGTTTCATCACCAGAAGTATTCCTATTGTTTCTCTCTGATAACCACACTCCTCTTACTTCCTTCCGCTTCCCCTCACCTCAAACCCTAACTCTTCACAATCACTAATCTAGTCTCCACTTTTATTATTATGTCATTTTGAGAATATAATATAAATAGAATCATAAAATATGTTAACATTTGTGATTGGCTTTTTTTCATTCAATGTAGTTCCCTTTGAGAGTTATCTAAGTTATTTCATGTATCAATAGTTTATTGTTTTTCACTGCTGAGTAGTGTTCCATTGTATGGATGTATTGAAATTTGTTTACTCATTCGTCAGCATAAGGCTGTCTGGTTGTTTATTTATAAGTTATTGTAAATAAATCTGTTTTGAACATTTGTGTACAGGTTTTCATGTGAATGTAACAGATTTTAGTCATTTAAAAATGTTTTAACCATGGTAAAATATACATAATGTAAAATGTGCTATCTTAATTAATCATTTTAATATACACTGATTACTTGTACAACCATTCCTGCCATCAACCTACCCCTTCATCTTGTATACTCAACTCTATACTCATTAAACAATAATATCCCTAACAACTCCTTCACCCCAGATCCTGGCAACCCCCATTCTGCTCTCTCTCTCTCTTATCTTGACTTATATAAGTTGAATCAGACAGATATTTGTCTTTTTATAACTGGCTTATTTCGCTTCGAATAAAATCCTCAAGGTTCATCCATGTTAAATCCATCCATTGCAGAATTTCCTTCTATTTGAAGACTAAATAGTATTCCATTGCATATATATACCACAGTTTGCTTATTTATTTAACAGTTGATGAACACTTGAATTGCTTCCATGTTATGTGCAGTGCTGAGCTGAGCTTAGTCACTTGGTCGTGTCTGATTCATTGCAACCCCATGGACTGTAGCCTGCCAGGCACCTCTGTCCATGGGGATCCTCCAGGCTGTAATACTGGAGTGGGTTGCCATGCTCTCCTCCAGGGAATCTTCCCAACCCAGGGATCAAACCCAGGTCTCCTGCATTGCAGGCAGATTCTTTACCATCTGAGCCACCAGGGATGCCCTAGTTAGAGTGAATAATGCTGCTATGAACATGAATATACATATATACATATATATATATATATATCTTCAAGACCCTTCTTTCAATTATTTTTGCATATATCTATTAAGCAGACTTGCTGGAACTTATGGTAATTCTATTTTTAGCTTTTTGAGAAACTGCCATACTGTTCTCCACAAAAACCAATAGTACACAGGAGTTTTAATTTCTTTACATCCTCCACATTCTTGTTGATTTCTGGTTTTGTTTTTTCTTTTTTTTTTACATAGCCATCCTAATGAGTTGGTATTAGTTCTCGAAATGTTTGGTGGAATTCAGCAGTGAAAGCAATGGGTCTAGGACTTTTCTTTGTTGGAAGATTTTTGGTTAATGATTCAGTCTCCTTATTCATTGTAGGTTTGTTTGCATTTTCTAATTTTTCATGATTACAGAATAGGTTTTGTGTTTCTAGGAATTTGTCCATGTAAGTTATCCAGTTTGTTGGGATAGAGTACACTCTTATAATCCTTTTTATTTCTGTAAAATAGTAATGTCCCCATTTTTATTTCTGATTTCAGTGATTTGAGTCTTTTTTTTTTTTTTAGTAGTACATCTAGGTAAAGGTTTATCAATTTTGTTGATCTGTTTGAGGAACTAACCTTCAGGTTCATTCATTGAATTTCTCTATTGGTTTTCTGTTCTATGATTCATTTATTTCTGCTCTGATCTTTCTTGTTTTCTTCTTTTCACTATGTTGGATCAATTTATTCTTCTTTTGCTAGTTCCTTAAATTGCAAAATTTGGATGTTGAGGTCTTTATTGTTTTTTAAATGTAAGTGTTTATAACTATGAATTTACCCACCATCACCACTTTTGCTGCATGCCAGGTTTTAGTATATTGTGTTTTCATTCTCATTCATCTCCAAAAGGGGAAAAAAGTGAACAATGGGGAGGGAAGGGTATTGACCCTGTTAACCCCTGGTAGTCACTCCAGTGGGAGAGGTTTGTAACAATAGGGGGAGGTACAACAATCATGACATCCCCATTCTGTCTACACCTGTGTGAGGAGAAGCATCAGTCAGCCATCAAACCACAGATTCCTATTATTTGAAGGATAAGATCCTTTTGGCCCACCTTGGTTCCTAAAACTGTCCAGTCTGCCTCAGGAATATGGGGCCACCTGGCTGCCGTGTGCTAGGGACTCACGTACTGCAGCTGCTACTGGGCCAGGTGATGAAAGCCACCAAAGTTAACTATAGCTTACCATCCAAAACTTCCCTGGAAGTTGAAAGCCTTCAACAGATTCCATAGTTCCAAAAGAGTTACATTAGGCAGATTCTTTTAGTGCAGTTGTTGTCTAGGTGAGGAGAGAGATTCCTAATGTTTCCTTTTCAATCATCTAATAATTCTCTCTCGTAAGCATAAGTTTTTGTTTTTATGAAATAAAGACCTGAGAATATAGTTGCTAGGTTATGGTAATTACTTGTCTAATTTTATGAGAAACTGCCAGACTTTTGGGGGGAAACTTTTACGTTCTTGTCAGCAGTGTATAATGACCCAGAATCTCTATAACCTTACCAATTTTTGGCATCGTCATTACTTTTTGGTAGCCATTTTAAGTGTATAGTGACATCTCATTGTGGTTTTAGTTTTCATTCTCTGATGGCTAATGATGTAGCACATATAATTATGTGCTTATTTCTCAATGGTATATCCTCTTCAGTGAAATGTTTCTTCATGTCCTTTCTAATTGGATTGCTTGATTTTTTTTTAATTGAGTTTTGAGAGGTCTCTCTATAATATAGGTATTAGTCCTTTGTCGGATATGTTATTTATAAATATCTTGTCCCAGTATGGCTGGACTGTAACATCCTCTTAACAGAGTCTCCTACAGAGCAGAATTTTAAAATTTAGATGGAGTCTAATTTGTCAGTTTTACCCTTTATGAATCATGCTTTTAATGTCAAGTCTAATTCTCTGTCTTGCTCTTAGATCTCAAAGATTCCTCTTATTTCTTTATATAATTTTATTTATTTATTTGTGACTATGCTGGGTCTTTGTTGTTACACTAGCTTTTCTCTACTTGCTTTGAGTGGGGCTATTCTGTCTGCAGGCTTTTCATTGCTATGGCTTCTGTTGTGGAGCACAAGCTCTAGGGTGTGTGAGCTTCAGTAGTTGTGGCACGTGTTTTAAACATATTCTTTCCCTGGTGGCTCAGATGGCAAAGAATCCACCTGCAATGTAGGAGATGTTTGTTTGATCCCTCCGTCAGGAAGATCCCCTGGAGAAGGGAATGGGTACCCACTCCAGTTTTCTTGCCTGGAGAAGTCCGTGGACAGAGAAGCCTGGCTAGCTGCAGTCCACTGGGTCGCAAAGCATTGGACACAATTGAGCAACTTGTATTTTTTACAGATTTTCAGATCCTCATTTATTTTGTTAAAGCTTATACCTAATTATTTAATTTTCTTTGGAGTGATTGTTAATAGTATTGTTTTATATTTCAATTTCTGTATGCTTATTAACATACAGACATGTGATTGGCTTTTGTGTGTTAATTTCAAGAAGTTTAAGAACAAAACTTTTAGCTTCAAAAAACATTTCCTTATTTTTAGATGATCTGTAGAATTGTCTTAGACACAGTCTAACATTTTGGGTAACTAATTGCAAGTATTCCTGTAAAGGTGGTATGGTTATTTTTATTTACAGTTTATACACTGAGCCTAAGAAATTGCCAAGTTAGTATGTGACAGAGCTGGGATTTAACCCCAGGCTTGTGCAGAGTTGTTTTCAATATGTTATAACATCTCAGGGTTAAAAAGTCTTTTGAAGGCACTTACATGATGTATTTTCTGAGAAATTTAATTTCTAATGACAACTTGACTAGATGTTCTTCTACTGTTTCTACAGATAGTGCACAAATATTTACTGACATTTCATTCTGCCATTGGGAAGTGCTGTATTCCATTCCCCCTACTCATGCTTGTAAAGTTATTTTATATTTGAAGTTTAAATATTCACCAAATTAGTACTCGTTTTTTCATTCCTTCATTTAACTGTTTCTACAGGCAGGTATTATGGTACGTAAAACAACCACTACCACCACTGGATATACAGAGGGTTCCCAGGTGGCACTAGTGGTAAAGAACTCACTTGCCAATGCAGGGGACTTAAGAGATGCATGTTCTATCTCTGGGTTGGGAATATACCCTGGAGGAGGGCATGGCAGCCCACTCCAGTATTCTTGTCTGGGGAATCCCATGGGCAAAGGAGCATAGTGGGCTATAGTCCAAAGGGTCACAAACAGTCAGACAGGACTGAAGTGACTTAGCACGCATGCACTGAATATTCAGAGTTGAGTAAGACATAAGTCTTTGCTTTTAATTTGCTTACAGTTAAGTAGAGAAGATTGATAGGAAGGCACATAGAGTAGAGGACGGTAAGTGCTCTGATGGAAGTAAGTGCATTTGCTGCCCAATAGTGTACTGGAGCTGGTGCATGTCAGCTTATGGGAGCAAATTGTGAGTATTTATACCATGGAAATTGACAAGTTCCATTAGGAATTTGTTAGGGCTTTCCTTTTTTCCCTTTCCCCCGCCCTTCCTTCTTTCCTCCCTCCCTCCCCTCCTTTTTCCCTCCTTCATTTTTCTTTCCTTGAGGAGCCAGTTTACTAAAATACTACTGCTGGCATAGTAGCAAATGTATTAAGTGCAGTCCTTCATCTCATTGCAGTATGAGCTAATTCTGCATGTCATATCATAGGTTGTCCTACTATCACCTACTTCTGGTGATTTAGGCAACATCCTTTCTCACATATAGTGACTGTTTCCCTCTTAGGTGATGAGAGTGAGATTAACTCTGAATCTCCTGTGGGTTCTTTTTTTTTTCCTAGAGAATATAGAGCAGCTAACATCAGCATCAACTTATACCTTGTCAATGAACCTTGGCTCTTCTCACTGGCCTGGTGCTCCAGGATTCAATCAGTGACCACAGACAACATTCAGGTCCTGAATGAGATGACTCAACCTTCCTACTTCATGGTGAGCTGGTTGTCTAGATTGTTCTTCCAAGTCTGGTACAGTAGGAGTCTCTGTCCCCCACCCGCCCCTACATTGCCCATTATGCACTCCCCAGGTAGCTACTTAAGAGCAGAGACTTATGTGAGATTGGAGATGTGCATTCTCTCTTCTCTCATCCAGATCCTTCTGTGATTTTCAGGGGGAAATTAATATTGGTATAATGATTGCTGTTTATTGAGTCCTCACAATGTGCCTTTCATGCATTATGTAGTTTTTAAACCTCTGAGTTAGCCACTGGGAGTATCCCTGTGGAGAATCTGAAGCATCACATGATGCAAGATTCAGAATGAGGTCTGACTCCAGAGGTGTGTTACTGCAGCCTCACTTTCCTGAAGGCACAGCGACAATGACAGTGGCATGAGGTGTGGGGAGAAAACCCAGGGTACTCGATTCCAAAGTAAGCACTGTGTGTCCAAGCAAAATGCTTTTGAAAAGATGAGCAAGTGTCCAGCCACCTAGTTTGATTTTCTCTCTGTCCTGCTACTGCTTATGGCCAGAGAATTGAGGACCTGAAATCTTGAGTCGTAATCCCAGCTAAATCCCTTCACTTATTACTTGTGGAGGGAACTTTACACATACATACATACATACATAGTCGGTATAGACTATGTAGACTGAATGGGACAGTCAGCATCAGAAAACACTTTATCTCCACTGACTGTTTATATTGCTCTGAGCTAGTCTTTCCCTTCCCCTGAATGAGATCTCACTCAGATCCCATAGCTTTTTTAGTCACTCTTATAGGTTATTTTTTTTTAATTAGAGGATAATTGCTTTGCAATGTTGTGTTGGTTTCTTTTATACAGCAGTGTGAATCAAGCCATAAATATGCATATGTCTCCTCCCTCTTGAACTTCCCTCTCACCTACCACCCCACCCCACCTCACCCCTCTAGGTTGTCACAGAGCACTGGGTTGAGCACCCTGTGTTTTGCAACAACTTCCCAGCATTAGTTTTCTATTTTACATATGGTAACATATATATGTTTAAGTGCTACTTTCTCATTCATCCCACCCTCCCCTTCCCCCACTGTGTCCCCAAATGTATCCTCTATTTCTGCACCTCTATTCCTGCCCTGAAAATAGATCCATCAGTACCATTTTTCTAGATTTCATGTGTATGCATTAATATACGATATTTATTTTTTTCTTTCTGACTTACTTCACTCTGTATAATAATAATAGGTTCTGGGTTCATCCACCTCACTACAACTGACTCAAATATATTCCATTTTATGACTGAGTAATAATGTTCCTTTGTTTTGTATGTAACACAATTTCTTCACATTCATTTATTGATGGACATCTAGGTTGCTTCCATGTCCCAGCTATTATAAATAGTGCTACAGTGAACATTGGGGTATGTGTGTCTTTTTTTTTTTTCTTTTCATTTATTTTTATTAGTTGGAGGCTAATTACTTCACAACATTTCAGTGGGTTTTGTCATACATTGACATGAATCAGCCATGGAGTTACATGTATTCCCCATCCCGATCCCCCCTCCCACCTCCCTCTCCACCACTTAGGAGTATATCTACCTAAAGAAACAAAAGACCTATACATAGAAAACTATAAAACACTGATGAAAGAAATCAAAGAGGACACAAACAGATGGAGAAACATACTGTGTTCATGGATTGGAAGAATCAATATTGTCAAAATGGCTATTCTACCCAAAGCAATCTATAGATTCAATGCAATCCCTATCAAGCTACCAACGGTATTTTTCACAGAACTAGAACAAATAATTTCACAATTTGTATGGAAATACAAAAAACCTTGAGTAGCTAAAGTAATCTTGAGAAAGAAGAATGGAACTGGTGGAATCAACCTGCCTGACTTCAGGCTCTACTACAAAGCCACAGTCATCAAGACAGTATGGTACTGGCACAAAGACAGAAATATAGATCAATGGAACAGAATAGAAAGCCCAGAGATAAATCCATGAACCTATGGACACCTTATCTTCGACAAAGGAGGCAAGGATATACAATGGAAAAAAGACAACCTCTTTAACAAGTGGTGCTGGGAAAACTGGTCAACCATTTGTAAAAGAATGAAACTAGAACACTTTCTAACACCATACACAAAAATAAACTCAAAATGGATTAAAGATGTAAGTGTCTTTTTGAATTATGATTTTGTCAGGTTTTGAATTTGGTATATGCCTTGTAGTGTGATTGCTGGGTCATATGGTAGTTTTATCCTAGTTTTTAAAGGAATCTCCATATTGTTCTCCATAGTGGCTGTGTCAATTTACATTTCCACCAACAGTGCAAGAAGGTTGCCTTTTTTCCACGTCCTCTCCAGAATTTGTTGTAGACATTTTTCATTGAAATTTTTGTGTTGGTTTATTACTGAGATGTACTTTAAACTATATTTTAGTTTAGTTTATGTTTTAATTTAGACTGCTATATTTTATTTTTTTACTTAAATTGATTTTTAAATGGAGGATAATTGCTTTATGATATTGTGTTAGTTTCTGCTATACATCAGCATGAATCAGCCATAGGCATGCATATGTCCCCTCCTTCTGGAACCTCCCTTCCACCTCTTACCCCATCCCACCCATCCAGGTTATCACAGAGCACCAGATTTGAGCTCCCTGTGTCACACAGCAAATTCCACTGGCTATCTAGTTTACATATGGTAGTGTTTCAACTCTTTTAATTTGTCCTTTCCTCCCCTTCCCCCACTGTGTCCATAAATCTGTTCTGTATGTCTGTGTCTCCATCGCTACTCTGCGAGTAGGTTCATCAGTACCATCTTTCTAGATTCCATATATATGTGCATTAATATATGGTATTTGTTTTTCTCCTTCTGATTTACTTCACTCTGTGTAATAGACCCTTGGTTCATCCACCTCATTAGAACTGACTCGAATCTGTTCCTTTTTATGGCGGAGTAATATTCCATTGTATGTATGTACCACAACTTCTTTATCTATTCATCTATTGATGGACATTTAGGTTGCTTCCATGTCCTATCATTGTAAATAGTGCTGTGATGAACATTGGGGTACCTGTATCCTTTTCAGTTATGGTTTTCTCAGGCTATATGCCCAGTAGTGAGATTATTGGGTCATGTGGTAGTTTTATTCCTAGTTTTTTAAGGAATCTACATGCTATTCTCCATAGTGCCTGTACCAATTTACATTCCTACCAACAGTGCAAGAGGGTTTTCTTTTCTTCACACCTTCTCCAACATTTATAGTTTGATGATAGCCCTTCTGACTGGTGTGAGGTGATACCCCATTGTAGTATTGATTTGCACTTCTCTAATAATGAGCATTGTTGAGAATCTTTTTATGTGTTTAATAACCATCTGTATGTCTTCTTTGGAGAAATGTCTGTTTATGTTTTCTGCTCATTTTTTAGTTGGGTTGTTTGTTTCTCAGGTATTGATCTGAATAAGCTGCTTGTATAGTTTGGAGATTTTTGTCAGTTGATTCATTTTCTATTATTTTCTCCCATTCTGAGGGTTTTCTCTTCATTTTATTTACAGTTTCATTTGCTTTAAAAAAATCTTTTAAGTTTAATTAGGCCCCATTTGTTTATTTTTGTTTTGATTTCCATTATTCTAGGAGGTGGTTCACAGAGGATCTTGCTGTGATTTATGTCAAGTAGTGTGCTGTGTATGTTATTCTCTAGGAGCTTTACAGTTTCTGGCCTTATATTTAAATCTTTAATCCATTTTGAGTTTATTTTTGTGTATAGTGTTAGGTAAGAGGTGTTCCAGTTTCTTTCTTTTCCGTGTAGCTGTCCAGTTTTCCCAGTCCACTTACTGAAGAGATTGTGTTTTCTTCATTGTATATTCTTGCCTCTTTTGTCAAAGGTAAGGTGCCCACATGTGTATGGGTTTATCTCTGGCCTTTTTATTTTGTTCCATTGGTCTGTATTTCTGTTTTTGTGCCAGTACCATCTTTGTCTGAATGACTGTAGGTTTGTAGTATAGTCTGAAGTTAGAAAGGTTGATTCTTCCAGCTCCACTTTTCTTTCTGAAGATTATTTTCACTATTTGGGATCTTTTGTGTTTCCATAGAAATTATGAATTTTCTTGCTCTAAGTCTATGGAGAATACATTGGTAGTTTGATAGGGATTGTTTTGACTCTGTAGATTGCTTTTGTCATTTTCACAATATTAGTTTTTCTAATCCAAGAACATGGTATATCTCTTTATCTGTGCCATCTTCTGGTTCTTTCATCAGTGTCATAGTTTTCTGCATACAAGTCCCCTGTCTGTTTAGTTAGGTTTATTCCTAGGTATTTGATTATTTTGTTACAGTGATGAATGGGATTGTTTCCTTAATTTCTTTTTTTGATTTTTCATTGTTTTTGTATATTAATGCAAGGAATTTCTGTGTATAAGTTTTATATCCTGCCATTTTACCATGTCCGTTGATTAGCTCTAGTAATTTTCTGGGTGTATCTTTAAGGTTTTCTATGTATAGTATCATATCCTCTGCAGAGAAAGAGAGTTTTACTTCTTTTCCAATCTGGATTCCTTTTATTTGTTTTTCTTCAAAAAACAACCAAACAACAATAGGAAAAAAAAAAAAAAAAGCAGAAAAACCCTGGGCTGTGAAGGGTGGGGCTTAGGTTGGGAAGGGTTTAAGCAGTGGCACAACAGCTGGAGTGAGATTTTAGGTAGTGGTAAAGTCCTTATTTGGACTTCCCTGGTGGCTCAGACGGTAAAGCTTCTGCCTACAATGCGGGAGACCTGGGTTCAATCCCTGGGTCGGGAAGATCTCCTGGAGAAGGAAATGGCAGCCCACTCCAGTATTCTTGCCTGGAAAATCCCATGGATGGATAAGCCTAGTGGGCTATAGCCCATGGGGTCGCAAAGAGTTGGACACGACTGAGCTTCACTTTCTTTCAAAGTCCTTATTCAGGACCCTTGCCTCCAGAAAAGGTGCTGGGTAGGGGTGGGGACCGTCCCTCGCTCCACCCAGCCAAGGGAGCCTATTCTGTGCCTCCAACTTTGGGGCCTGGAGGATCAGGCCTGGGTCCCCAGGAGACGCCCTGGGTTGAGGAGGTAGGGAACACTAGACGGGTTCTTGCTCCTACACATCCTGAGGGATGTTCCCCCTTCAGGAACGGCTCCCTCTCCTCTTCCCTCCTCCTGTGCCTGCCAGACCTATGTGGGCTGAGGGTACCCAGAGGGCTCCAGAGGGCAGATGGCCTAACCTGGAGGAAGAAAAGGGCCATAGAGGGAAGAGAGGGCCCTGGAGGGCAGAGAGGGGGGTCCCAGGGGGTGGAAGGTCTGGTCCAGAGGGCCGATGGGGCCCCTGGAGGGATGAGGGGGACCTCACAGGACTGCCCAGAGGGACTAGGAAACCAGGCCCTGGAGGGCAGAGGGCTGGGCATGGGGCCTCAGGTGGTTCCTAGGGCTGAGTGGGTAGGGGAGCACCAGGCAGTTTCCTGCTCCTCAAACCCCATGGGAGCTGCTTCCAGCCTGCCCGCCCTTTTCTTCTCCCCACTATGTCTCATGCTTAAGGGACCTTCCTGGGCGGAGGGGGCCTTGAAGGGTGGAGGGTTCCCTGGAGGTGGACGATGCCCCACAGTGAAGAGGGTTTGGCTGAAAAGGTGGAGAGGGCTCCAGACATCAGGGGAGGCCTCTGAGGGCAAGGGTCCAGGCCTGGGGCCCCAGGGATCTCCCTGAGGACAAGTATAAGGGGAGCCTCAGGGACTTCTGCTAGTGGCGTCTGAGCCACTAAAGATCCCTCCTCCTCCCCACCAAGCAAGCCTTCCTCTTCCAGTGCCTGAACTGTGCCCCCACCACCTAGGCCCCGTTGTCCCCCAGCAGCCTAGCAGCCCTGACAGTCCCCTGGCCTAGGCCTGCCCCTCTCCTCCCTACCTAGTACCTGATCACCCCTTGGGCTTCTCCTGTCAGCTTCACTGTGGGGAGTCTCCTCCAGTGTCTTGTGAGTATCTTGGGCATGGAGAGACACAGACTCTCTGTCTTCCCTGCAAAAGTTTTTTAAAGTACCATTTAGTGACCAAAAAGTCTCAATTCAGGATCAAAGTGTCTAGTCCAAAATAATAACCCAAACTGTTAACTACTTTGAATGTTAAAGCTTTAGGCACAGACACCTAAATGAGAAGCTGAAATATTTTAGGTTGCCTTCCCCATCCCTCCAGCCTCACTAGCCCTTGTTTCTGACTTGGTCAGGGTCAGGAGCAGGTACGAGGTGGTCAGGGCCAAGGGCACAGTCTCATAGGGCCAGAACTGTATTGAGGCCCTATGGTGGCAGTGTAAAACTGCTTACCCTTTCTTCCTTGGTGCCTTGGGCAGCTTTTGGTAGGGTCACCTACCTAAAAGGAGGTCCCTTGGTATAGGTGAAGCCTTTCCACTTGTCTGTCCCCATATTATCCTGCTTCATGTATGAACTATAAACTTCTCTTAACATTTTTGTTTTTAAAAATTGATTGCAAAAAAAAAATTGATTGCAAAGTAAACTTGTTTTTATATAAAATTCAATCATTATAAAAATACATAAATATAGAAAGCAGTACACCCCTCCATAATCCTGTCTCCCTAAATCAGTCGTTTTTCCAAGTTGTCTCTTTGGATATATTAAATAAAACTTTACAAAGTAAAACTTCTCATTTCAATATTTGAATTGATAATAAATTCATATGATTAAAAATTCAAAGAATGTAAAAGTTGTAAGTAAAAAACTTCTTTCTACACCTGGCTTGTGATTTTTTAAAGAGCCCAAGGTTAATTTGTTTAGGGAGTTGGGGCCAGTATCCCAGGGGCCTTCCTTAAGCAGCCTGCACTCTGGGTTAGAATATGCAGGTTCAAATCTTGGCTCTACCACCTGTTGTGTGAACTTGGAAATGTTAGTTAACCTGTCTGGGCTTCAGTTTGTTTATTTGTAAATTGGGGAGAAAAATACCACAAAGAAGTAATTTTATCCAACGTAATCCTCTTTGCTTATCAGTCTGTTAATTCAAGTATTTTAATTGGGAAATTGTGAGATAAATGATATACGGTCTATTAGTATTTTACTATGTTTAAAAAACCTATCTAATACTTAATGACTTAAAACTGACAAATATTTGTCATATTCTGTATGACGTTTGAGTGATTTCTCTGGTCTCAGCCAGTTTGTTTGGACTGGGTGATCAAGGATAGCCTCATCCATATTTCTTGAATCTTACCTGGGATGACTGCAGTCTTTCTTCATTTGGTTACTCATCCTCAAGGAAGCCAGCTTGTTAAAAAAATATTTATTTAGTTTTTATTGAAGGTTAGTTGCTTTACAGAAGTTTGCTGTTTTCTGTCAAACCTCAACATGAATTAGCCATAGGTATACATATATCCCAGCTTTTTTGCACATGTTCACCTGGTGGCATTGGGTTCTCAGCAGCGAGAAAGGCAAGCCCCAGTGCATGTGCCTTTTTAAGGATCTCCCACTTTGATGTTTGCTAATGTTCCACTGGCCAAAGGTAATCACATGGTCAAGTCCGGATTCATGGTGGGGCAGGACAGAAACAAACTTTGCCTCTTGTTAGAGAGGAACAGCAGAGTCACTCTGCATACAGACCTGCATTTGGGAAGGAATATTGTGATCATTTTTATAAATAATCTACCACACACATATTTCACACATTTTAATTTAAAATTCATTCAACTTTTGACACAGATTCAGGTCTTTTCTTGGAGTATATTTCAGTTGATTGAATTCTGTATTCTCTTGCTTGTGTATACTTCCTAATGAACCAGCTATGATTTCTAAGTTTTGTTTCCTTAGAACACAAGAACTTGAAGTCATTTGGAGAAATGACTGGAATGAGGAAGCCATACAGATTTTTAGAATCCTCCTCCACCCCATCTCTTAGTGTTTCTCTCACACCTAAGGCAATTGCAGCTCATTTTTTAAATAACCTTTTCTGTCTTCAACAAGATTTTCAAAACACTGATTTAGTTTCCTTGAAAATGACATACTTAAAAAAAAAAAGAAAATGACATACTTTTAAACTCAGACTTTACAGAATTTAGTAAAACTGAATTATACTGCACAGTTGTTAACAACTGGTACAACTGTTCTAAGCCATTTGGGTAGTAAGGATAACTGATTCTTGGTGATTGTACAGCTCACCTTATGGACATCCTGGAGCAGGCTAAAACGTCTGTCAGTCAGTCCCAGAGGGGATTAAGAACCTCAGTTTAGTGGAAGTGGTTTAAGAGCTTCTAATGTACCTGCCTAGTAGAGCTGTTGTGAGGTTAAGCTGTGAAAATACCCTTAATGTGCTTGAGACACTTCCTTAGCTCCTTTAAGTTCTCATTAATGTTAGTTGTTGTTCTCATCATCATCATGATTGCTCATGTTATTATTATTATTATCATCACTGTTATTAAGTTCAAGGGAAGACCTTGGGATAAGATGGAAATGGCATATGAAAGAATAAAAATGGTAGTCCCAGTACCATCAGGTAATACTAGAGGAGAGGCAATGAAGGTGGAAAGGGATAATCAAACTAGGGAGTTAAGGACTTCCCTGGTGGTGCAGTGGGTAAGAATCTGCCAGCCAGTGCAGGGGACACAGGTTTGATCCCTGGTCCGGGAAGATTCTGTAGGCTGCACAGAACCACTCAGCCTGTGTGTGTGCCACAACCACTGAGCCCGTGTGCTGCAGCTACTGAAGCCCCCGCACCTAGAGCCTGTGCTCTACAAGAGAAGCTCCACACAGAAGCCCGAACAGCATACTCACTGCAACTAGAGAAAGCCTGAGTGCAGCAGTGAAGATCCAGTGCAGCCAAAAACAAAAAACCAGAAAGCTGTGGAGTGAATAAAACTCATATAAGATAACCTAGAAAATGGAGCTCTGTGAAATCAGTGAGTCAGGCAAGGAGCCTGGAGAAGTGGACGTGTTAATTAAGAATTGTAATTTCAGTATGTTTATTTGAAGCATGACAATTTAGAAGGATTCTTAAATGCTGGTTCACAGACTGGTTGCTTTTTCCTGGGAAGCTTGTAAAAAAATGCCGAAGTTCTAACTCCTGAGTCTGTAGTGAGGCTCAGGAAGCTATATTACTAAAGGCTGCAGCACAGGTAGATTTGGATGCACAGCCAGGTTTGGAAACCTGTTCCATGAACACATAGAGCACTGGAAGTCAAGGAACTTGGGCTACAGTCCTGGGTCCAGAGAAGACCTGCTGTGTGACTTGCAACTTGCTTGCGACTTGCTCAGACCTCTGTTGAGGCCCCAGGGAAGTGAGGTGTGTGAAGTGTTTTAGCCCTTGTGGAGCCCTCAGCACATGTCAGGGGGGATTACATTGGTTAGCAGCAGGTATTCTTTGTGTTCCACGCTAACCTTAGCAGTCAAGGTTCCTCTCCCTGCGCTGCCCCTGCTCCATCCCTGACAGCCAAGCCAGGGACTTGACCTACATGTCTATATTCCCTTCCAGCTGTCAGTCCTTTAACTGTGTTCTCTGCTTTGCAGACACCAAAGTACTATTTGATTGTGTGGATTCTCATGGATATTCTTTCTGCAGTTTTCATTGTTGCCATACTTTATTTTCATTGGTAAGCATATATTTGTAATTTTATATGATTTTTCCCCAAAATAAAAATATAAATCGTTTTATGGAAATTTGAAGGAAAACAGTTACATTCGTCCCATAATCCCATGTGGCAGGTCCTCAGGGAGACAGGGTTTTCTCATCAGAACCTCCGATTTCTTCTCATGCTGCCTTCACACCCTTTCTCCTACCTCTACCTGAGACCATATTCTAAGAATAAGGACTCTCACAGGCTTCCCTGGTGGCTCAGATAGTAAACAATCTGCCTACAATACAGGAGACCTGGATTTGACCCCTGGGTGGGGAAGATCCTCTGGAGAAGGAAATGACAATCCCTTCCAGTATTCTTGCTTGGAGAATTCCATGAACAGAGAAGCCTGGTGGGCTCTAGTTCATGGTGTCACAAAGAGTCAGACATGACTGAGTGACTGACATAGCTAAAGCTTAATCAAAACCTGTTACTGCAGATCCCCTGCGGATCAGTTGGGAGAGGACTGGAGTTGAAGGTTGTTCAGAACAAGTGCCTCCCTCTTCCCACCTTCCACAGGATGGGACACAGTAGGGTGCTGTGTAAAGAGCAGTCTCACCCTCCAGGAAACCTGGCTTTTGGTCCTGGTTTTTCCCATCATTGCTGGGTAACCCTGGGGAAATCACTGCCCATTTCCAGACCATAGCTTTTGTATTTGTCTGAGAAAATGACATTTGAGAATTCTTGAGGGGAAAATGCTACAAGATTCCAAAGTTCAGGGTGAGAGATGGAACATCTGGTAGAAGAATTTTTAGCTAGAAGAGACCATAGTGTTTAGATCGCATCATGCCCATTTTTTCCTCATTTGAGCTATCCTTTGAAAAGGAGGAAACTATAAACCCTCTGTTTAACATAGAATTTGATTGGATAAAGTTCTTTTCTGGCCACTGCCTTGAATTGTTGCCTATTTTGGATTAGATCCATGAGGCTCATGGATACTCTGCTTCCTTCCAGGTGGAAAGAGAGAAAAAAAGAAAAATTACTCAACAGCACCAGCATTCATACAGGTAAAGTTAGAGGCCTAGCCCACTCTCATCATCCCTACCCATTGCCTCCAGGATTTAGGGCCTGCCTTAATGTTTCTGACAAGAGTCGAAGGAGGTCTGAAATTGGGGAGTGGCGACCACTGAGAAATTGGGATAAATGGGTTGGATACAGATTCTGGGCGCCCCTGGCATCAGGATTCATTGTGGACTTTGATCTTCTAAGTGTTGATACTCCTTGGAAGGTTTTGAAATGGATACTTTTTTGTTCACCGGTTCATATATTTATTCATCACATAGTTATTGAGTATCCACTTTGTGCCAAGCACTGTGAGAGAGATTGAAGGAACTGAAAGTTGTCTGTGGAGGGTGGATCAAGAGATGAGAGGACTGGCCCACAGAGAGTGGTGAGGAAGTAGGCAAAGGCATAGCAATTGATACCTTTGGGCCAGATGCCTAGGTATAAGACAGTGAGGCTGCCATGCTCATCAGGGCTGTGTGCTATAGGCAACTTTAATTGTGATATGTATGTTGGAAGGTTGAGGGAGAAAATTGTGGAGGGGGCATGCTGAAAAGAACATAGACTCTGCATATAAGCAATCAGGAGATGGCAAATGAATTTCAAACAAGGCAGCAATATGCTTAGACTTTTGTGTAAAATGATAGAATAGCAGAATAACTTATTATTCAACAGAACAACTCAAATGAAATGAAAGGAAATTAAATGAAATAAATGAAAAGAAATGGATTTTCATTCTTTGAAACTGAAGGTTTAAGCCAAGTTCACTGAAATCTCTTAAGGGACTGAGAGATCTCAAGTAACTGAGTTCTATGGATTTTTAGATCACTCTGCTAGCTGGTAAGAAGTCTGAAGGCCATGTTCCAGTTCCCTTATGATTTTTAGTAGTTACATTAGTACACTAGGGCTATGAAAACAAAATACCACAGACTAGGGGGCTTAAATAAACAGAAGTTGATTCTTCTTATAGTTCTGGAGGCTAGAGGTGAAAGATCAATGTGTCTGCAGGTTTGGTTTTTTCTGAAGCCTTTCTCTTTGGTTGCAGATAGCCACTTTCTTGCTGTGTCCTCATATAACCTTTCTTCTTTGCACACACTACTACCCACCACTTCCCAATGTCTCAAATTTTTTCTACTCTAGTCAGATTTGAATCAGGGCCCACCCCATTGGCCTCATTTTAGCTACCTCTTCAAAGGCCCAGTTTCCGTATATAGTCAGATTTTCAGGTACTGGAGATTATGGCTTCATATGAATTCATATGAATGTGGGGCACAAAATTCAGCCTGTAACAATAATCCAGTGAAGAAATGGACAGAATATGGAATAGCTGAGGAGTGCATGAATGAGAGAAGTTTTGAAGGAAAAGTCTTAAAATCTGTTTAAATTGGGATAAAAGACATGTCTAAAATGCCTTATAAAAGTACAGTTAACTTGACCTCAGCTTCAAAACATGTTGAAATGATGATAAGGAAATAAGGTGAATAAGAAATAAATTGAAATTTTTCCTGTTTCTTATAGCATTTCCAGTTGCCCATTTAGAGAAACCAATTTTTCCTGATCTAAGTAAATGTGTTGAAAAGCTGTTTGAGTACTTCCAAGAGACACTTCTAGGGCCTCACCCCAACTCCTAGAAGGGGTGGGGCCAAATTCAGAATGAGAAAAGGTACAAAGATGACCAAAAAGAAGCCAAAACCACAGCCCAGATTCATTTATGTTGAGGAGAACAGAGCTTTGAACACTAAGCAAAATTCACATCTTGTACCATGATCACCTCCGAGATGGGCATATACTGCTGCACCTAATGCTGCCTCCAGATGGCTTTCATCACCTCTTGAGCTTTAGGATACATTTTTCAGCCCTTTAAAGAAGTTCATCCTTTGTCTTCTGTCTCATATAGTTTCTTATGAAAAGTCTTATAAAAACATCTTCCATTTAAAAAATCATTGTTCATCTACTGGTAATATGTCATTTTTATCTGGCTGCTTTTTAAGGTTGCTGCTTTTATTATTGGTTTTCAGTAATTTTATTATAGTTTATTTTGTTGTGTTTAAGTGTGTATATGAGTGAGTGTGTGTGTGTGTGTTCATCCTGCTTAGAGTTTTCTGAGATCCTTAGATCAGAGTATAATTTTATCAAATTGGATAAATTTTCAGTCTTTGATTTTCAGAATTTTTTGCCTCTACCTTCTGTCTTGGTTTCCTGTAAGTTAGCAAAATTCTGTTCATTTTTATTTTTAGCCTTTTTAATGTCTGTGCTTCATTTGGATAGATTATATTTCTGTATATATTAGGTTTTTATTGATACAGAACAAATTATCACAAATTTGGTAGCTCAGTACAACACAAACTTATCATCTCAGAGTTTGTATGGGTCAGGAGTCTAAGCCTGTGTTTGTCTGGTCCTCTTCATAGAGTCTCACCAGGATAACATTGAGGTGTTCGCCTCGGCAGCAATCTCATCTGAGACTTAGATTCTGCTTCCAAGATCACTGGTTATTGGCTGATATTAGTTCCTTAAAGTTGTGGGACTAAAGTGCTCCTGTTTTCGTGATTACTGTTGATTGGGTTTTGATTTGAGTTTAGAAACCGTATCCAGTCCTGATCATTTTGTCCTCTCAAAATGTGGCAGATTTTTCTTCAATGCCAGCAGGAGAATATCTCTTTAGAGTAGGTGAATTCAGAGAAAAAAGGACAAAGGAAGGAAAAATAACATACGAAACAAACAAGAGACAAGTTGAAACTTGGTTATCATTAATTCAGCTACTTTGTTAATCTTTAAATATCAAAGAAACAAATACTCAAAAGTAGAGACTTCATGCAAGATAGGAAAAAAGCGAGACCCAACCATATGCTGTCTACAGAACTAATGTTTCAAACACAAAGGTTCAAATAGATTACAAAGTGAAAGGATGGGACAGTGATATGCCATGCAAACAATAAATATAAAAAATATTTTCTGAAAAAATAAACTTTAAAGCATGGAAAATTACTGGAAACAAAGATTCCATAATGATTAAAATGTCAGTATATCAGGGAAGACATTGTAGTTATAATTGCTTTCAGTTAGTAAAAGAGTTTCAGAACATGTTAGTCAACAACTGAAAGAGAGATCATAGTTGGAGATTTTAATATTTTTCACTTAATACTTAAAACACCAATTAAACACAAAAAATAAATAAGAATGAATATAGAAATCTGAACATTTTCAGCCATCTTGACCTAACTGGCATATAACATTTTACCCAAGAACTACAGAATATACAGTATTTTCAAGTGTACTTGGCATATTTCTTCAAATAGAGTACATGACAATCCTTTCAACAGCCTGGGAGAGATAGCTGATTTAGCTAATTCATAGAAAGAAACAGAAAATCAAGGAAAATGAGGAGACGGAGGAATATAGTCCTGTCAAATGAACAAGACAGAAACCTCAGAAAAACAACTAAATGAAACTGAGATAAGCAGTTTACCTGATGGGACTTCACTATGATGATCATAAATATGCTCATCAAACTCAGGAAAGGATAAACATAGTGAGAACTTTAGCAGTGAGATAGAGAATATAGTACCAAAGAGAAGTTATGACTAAACTGAAAAATACACTAGAGGTGCTCAGCAGCAAAGTAGATGAGGTGGAAAAACAAATGAGTGAGCTAAAAGATAAAATGGTGGGACTCCCTCAGACAGAGCAGTAAAGTGAAGAATTTTAAAAAGTGAAGATACCATATGTTGCCTTTAGGACAACATTGTGTGGAGTAACATTTGCATTATATGGGTCACAGAAGGGGAAGAAAGAAAGGACCAGAAAAATTATTTTAAGGAATAGTGACTAAAAAATTTCCTAATCTGGGGAAGCAAACAGACCTCTGGGTCCAGGAAGCCCAAAGAGCTCCAAATAAGAGGAACCCAAAGAGACACACATAAGACATATTGCAACTAAAACGGTAGAAGTTAAGAATAAAGAGAATCCTTAAAGCAGCAAGAGAAAAGTAACTCGGGGTAATAAAGGAGTGTCATGATATACTCAAAGTGCTGAAAGGAACAAACTTTCCATCACAGACTGTGCACAGCTAGCTTAACATTCAGAATTAAGGAGAGATTAAGAGTTTTTAGGATAAACAAAAGCTAAAGGAGTTTATTGCCCCTATACTTGTTCTATATGAAATATTAAAGGGACTTCTTTAAACTGAAAAGAAATGACACTAAATGGTAATAAGAAAACATGCAGTAATTAAAATCTCACTGGAAAATGTACATATATAATAAAGGTAGGGGTTCAATCACCTATAAAGCAAGCATTAAGATTAAAAGACAAAAGTAGTAAAAATGATGTAAAATTTCAGTAATTAAGGAATGCGTAAAATAAAAAGATGTAGAAAGTGTCATCAGTAGATGAATTTCAGAAGACTGAAATCTTACAGAATATATTTCATGACCACAGCAAAATTAAATTAGATACAAACATTAATATGACATCTATAAATACCTCTAGATTCCAGAAATTAGTGTATTTCTTAACACTGAGTGTTAAAAAAATAAATCATAAAGGAGGTTGATTGGAAAAGAAGTAAAACTCTCACTGTTTGCAGATGACATGCTCCTCTACATAGAAAACCCTAAAGACTCCACCAGAAAATTACTAGAGCTAATCACTGAATATAGTAAAGTTGCAGGATATAAAATTAGCACACAGAAACCCCTTGCATTCCTACACACTGATGGTGAGAAAACAGAAAGAGAAATTAAGGAAACAATTCCATTCACCACTGCAATGAAAAGAATAAAATACTTAGGAATATATCTATCTCAAGAAACAAAAGACCTATATATAGAAAACTATAAAACACTGATGAAGGAAATCAAAGAGGATACAAATAGATGGAGAAATATACCATGTTCATGGATTGGAAGAATCAATATTGTGAAAATGAGTATACTACCCAGAGCAATCTATAGATTCAAAGCAATCCCTATTGAGCTACCAACGGTATTTTTCAGAGGACTAGAACAAATAATTCACAATTTGTATGGAAATACAAAAAACCTCGACTAGCCAAAGCAATCTTGAGAAAGAAGAATGGAACTGGAGGAATCAACCTGCATGACTTCAGGCTGTACTACAAACTACAGTCATCAAGACAGTATTGGTACTGGCACAAAGACAGAAATATAAATCAGTGGAACAGAATAGAAAGCCCAGAGATAAATCCATGCACCTATGGACACCTTATCTTTGACAAAGGAGGCAAGAATATACAATGGAGAAAAGACAATCTCTTTAACAAGTGGTACTGGGAAAGCTGGTCAACCACTTGTAAAACAATGAAACTAGAACAGTTTCTAACACCATACACAAAAATAAACTCAAAATGGGTTAAAGATACAAACATAAGACCAGAAACTATAAAATTCCTAGAGGAAAACATAGGCAAAACACTCTCCGACATAAATCACAGCAGGATCCTCTATGACCCACCTACCAGGGTAATGGAAATAAAAGCAAAAATAAATAAATGGGCCCTAATGAAACTTAAAAGCTTTTGCACAACGAAGGAAACTATAAGCAAGGTGAAAAGACAGCCCTCAGATTGGGAGAAAATAATAGCAAACGAAGCAACAGACAAAGGATTAATCTCAAAAATATACCAGCAACTCCTGCAGTTCAATGCCAGAAAAGTAAATGACCCAATAAAAAAATGGGCCAAAGAACTAAACAGACATTTCTCCAAGGAAGACATACAGATGGCTAACAAACACATGAAAAGATGCTCAACATCACTCATTATCAGAGAAATGCAAATCAAAACCACAATGAAGTACCATTACATGCCAGTCAGAATGGCTGCTATCCTAAAGTCTATAAACAATAAATGCTGGAGAAGGTGTGGAGAAAAGGGAACCCTCTTACACTGTTGGTGGGAATGCAAACTAGTACAGCCACTATGGAGAACAATGGCTTAAATTCCTTTAAAAATTGGAAATAGAACTGCCATATGACCCAGGAATCACTGCTGGGCATACACACCCAAGAAACCAGAATTGAAAGAGACACGTGTACCCCAATGTTCATCGCAGCACTATTTATAATAGCCTGGACATAGAAGCAACCTAGATGTCCATCAGCAGATGAATGTATAAGAAAGCTGTGGTACATATACACAATGGAACATTACTCAGCCATTAAAAAGAATATATTTGAATCAGTTCTGATGAGGTGGATGAAACTGAAGCCTATTATACAGGGATTCCCTGGTGGCACAGATGGTAAAGCATCTGCGTGCAATACGGTAGACCCAGGTTCAATCCCCATGTTGGGAAGATCCCCTGGAGAAGGAAATGGCAACCCACTCCAGGTCTCTTGCCTAGAAAATGCCATGGATGGAGAAGCCTGGTGGGCTACAGTCCATGGGTCACAAAGAGTCGGACACGACTGAGCAACTTCACATTATACAGAGTGAAGTAAGCCAAAATAAAAATGCCAATCCAGTATACTAATGCATATATATGGAATTTAGAAAGATGGTAATGATAACCCTATAT
Source organism: Odocoileus virginianus (assembly GCF_023699985.2). Lineage (NCBI taxonomy): Eukaryota > Metazoa > Chordata > Mammalia > Artiodactyla > Cervidae > Odocoileus > Odocoileus virginianus. The sequence continues at coordinate 16,896,172 of NC_069701.1, forward strand.
GTGAGACAGCAAAAGAGACACAGATGTATAGAACAGTCTTTTGAACTCTGTGGAGGGTGGGATGATTTGAGAGAATAGCATTGAAACATGTATATTATCATATGTGAAACAGACCACCAGTCCAGGTTCATTACATGAGACAGGGTGCTCAGGGCTGGTGTACTGGGATGACCCAGAGGGATGGGATGGGGAAGGAGGTGGGAGAGGGGCTCAGGATGGGGAACACACATACACCCATGGCTGATTCATGTCGGTGTATCCACTACAATATTGTAAGTAGCCTCCAATTAAAATAAATAAATTTTAAAAAGGAGGTTGGAAAATATTTTAAAGGATAATGCATGTACAGTAGCAAAATTTTTTGTGGTATAGCTAAAGCAGGACTTACAGGGAGATTTCTAAGTTTAAATCTTAGAAGAAATATTGGTTTAGTATTCATTGTTTCTACCTTAAAAATCTAGAAAAAAATAAAGTAAATATTTTCTAAGTGAAAGAAGGAGATAAAAAAGACAGCAGGAATCAAAGACATAGAAAAGACACAAACTGAGGAAATAAAAAGTTGGTTCTTGAGAAGATTAATAAAATTTATAAACTTGTAGCAAGATGAGAGAGAGATTGCCAATATGATAAATAATGGAGAAAAAACATTTGACAAAATTCAACATCCATTCATGATAAAAACTCTTACTAAAGTAGGTATAAAGGAAGTATATCTCAAGGTAATAAAAACCATTTATGACAAACCTGCAGCCAACACAATACTCAGTGGTGAAAAGCTTAAAGCCTTCCCTCTAAAATCTAGAACAAGACAAGGATGCCCACTCTCACCACTTCTATTCAACATACTATTGAAAGTCCTAGCCGCAGAAATTAGATAAGAAAGAGAAAAATAGGTTTCTAAATTGAAAGAGGTAAAATGGTCATTTTACTATGATATGATACTATATATAGAAGACCCTAAAGACTCCATACAAAAACTATTAGAACTGATAAATGAATCCAACAAGGTGGCAGAATATAGGATTAACATACAGTAATCTGTTGCATTTATTTAAACTTAACAATGAAATATGAGAAAAGGAAAGCACTAAAAAAAAACAATTTCTTTTAAAATTGTATAAAAAATACTTAGGAATAAACCTGACCGAGGAGGTGAAAGGCTTATATGCTGACAACTGTAAGACATTGATAAAGGAAATTGAAAGTGATTCAAAAAATGGGAAGATATCCTATGCTCTTGAATTGGAAAAACTAATATTGTTAAAATGGGAATACTCTCCAAAGCAGTTTATAGATTTAATGTGATTCTTATCAAATTACCCATGAAGTTTTTCACGGAACTAAAATAATTCTAAAATTTGTATGGATCCATAAAATACTCAAAATCACCAAAGCGATATTGAGGAAAAAGAACAAAAGTCAGGGACATAACCCTCCCAGATGTTGTACAACACTACAAGTCTGTAGTAATCAGAACATCATGATAATGGCATAAAAACAAACATATGGATCAATGGCACAGAATAGAGAGCTCAGAAATAAACCCATACACCTATAGGCAGTTAATCTTTGACAAAGGAGGCAACAGTATACAATGGAGAAAAGACAGTCTCTTCAGCAAGTGGTGTTGGAAAAGCTGGACAGCCACATGTAAATCAATAAGGTTATAACACATGCTTCACCATATACAAAAGTAAACCCAAAATGGCTTAAAGATTTAAAGACATAACACCATAAAAGTCTTAGAATATAGGCAAAACATTCTCTGACATAAATCATACCAATATTTTCTTACGTTAGTCTTTCAAGGGAAAGATAAAAGTAAAAATAAACAAATGGGACCTAATCAAACTCATAAGCTTTTCTATAGCAAAGGAAACCATAAACAAGTGAAAAGACAACCTTCAGACTGCAAAATATGCAACCAAAAAGGGCTTAATTTTCAAAATATACAAATAGCATACAACTCAATAACAAAAAAACAACTCAAGTGAAAAAGGGACAGAAGACCTAAATAGACATTTTTCCAAAGAAGACATACAGATGGCCAATAGACACATGAAAAGATGCTCAATATCACTTAATTATTAGAGAAAGGGAAATCAAAGCTACAATGAGGTATCACCTCAAACCCGTCAGAATGTCCATTATTAAAAAGTACAAACAACAGATGCTGGGGAGGGTGTCAAGAAAAAGAAACCCTCCTACATGGGTGGTAGGAAAGTAAATTGTTGTAACCAGCATGGAAAACAGTATGGAGGTTCCTCAGAAAAATATAAGAGTTGTCATGTGATTTAGTAATCCCACCCCTGGGAATATGGAGAACATTTTGAACTAAAAAGATACATGCACCCCAGTGTTTATGGCAGCATTATTTACAATAGCCAAGACATAGAAGCAACTTAAATGTACATTGATAGGTGAATGGATAAAAATGTGATTTATAATGGAATACTACTCAGCAATGAAAAAGAATGAGATAATGATATTTGTAACAAAATGGATGGATCTAGAGATGATCATACTAAGTTGGAAAGAAAAAGACATAGACCATAAGATACCACTTATATGTGAAATCTAAAATGTGAAACAAATTAACATATATGAAACAGAAACAGACTCGGAGACATAGAAAACAAAATTATGGTTACTGAAAGGAAAGGAAGGGGTCGGGGAAGGATAAATTAGAAATTTAGCAGATTAGTAGATACAAACTACTACAACAAGATCCTACTGTATAGTGTTGGGAACTGTTATTTCCTTTGATAAACTGTCATGGAAAATAATTTGAAAAGAATAAATATATATGTATATATGCATAGCTGAATCACTTTGCTGTATATCAGAAACTAATACAACATTGTGAATCAACTATACTTCAATTTTAAGAAATAATAAAGCAACAATACCAGCTCTTACCACTTTCTTCTATTTGGCCTTGTACTGGATATCCTAGCCAGTTCAGTAAAATAATAATAGGCATAAAGGAAGAAACAAAACTCCTTAATTTGCATTTATTATTATATGAAAAATTTTAAGGAGTCAACTGAAAAACCTACTAGAACTAAAGTAAATTAAGCAATGTCTCAAACTCCAGCACCTTGATGAATTGAAGACCATAGGAAAGTGGGTAGGGAGAGAAATAGTGGAAAAAAATATGAGATGATAATTGAGGAGCTGACATTTTAAAGATGACTAGAATTTTACCATGTCACTGGCAAATATTGGAGAAGTGACATTTGTGGAATCTGTGTTTTTGTCTTTTCTATCCCATAGAATCTCTGAGTACAAGCCTCCGAACAGGAGAAAGTCAGAATCAAGAACCTTCATGTATATCCATAGATCCTGTCCCCCGAGTTACAGAAATTCCTTGGACTCACGCAGACCTCTCCCCAGCTTTAACCAAGAATGTAAGAAAATACCCATACTCTAGCCATGTTTCAGTAGTCCCCATGAAGAAAGCCAGCAAATCAAAGCAAGTCAGCAAAACCATCAAGACACCAGTGCCTGGAGAGGATGACATTAGACAGCTGGTCCCCACCTTGAAGGCCTCTGAATCCATCCAAGCACCCGTCCGGGATTCTGCCAGAGAGGCCACCTACCAATCTTCATCAGCCATGAAGGCGACTGGAATATTTTCCTCCATAGACGTCTCTCATCCTCAGAAACAAACTGAAAGGTCCCCCAGTACAAAGTCTTCCGAGGAATCCCTTCCTGTTTTCACCACATCCAGCCCATCCTCCTCCTCCTAAGCCTGTCTGCAAAGAATTAACCACAACTTGCTCCCTTCTTCCTCCTCTTCTCTGTGCCTTAGGATGGTGACAGTGGAGAGGGGTCAGGCAATGAGTGCAGAAGAGCCGTTGAAGCTCTCAGGAAAACCATTCTGGTCACGCCTTTCTCTAAAGAGTGCATATCAAGGGGACAAACAAGGGGAAAATAGTAATCTTGGAGCTGGAGCTGGTTGTTCTCTGGGTATTAGGTTTTATCTCATCTGTAGTGAACATCAGCATGTAAATAAAGGCAACTCTCAGGAACTCAGAAGGTAAATGGTGTATTCTTTGGACCCCGCTGTGATCATTCAGGCTGACACAGACTAGAGGATAAGTGCCAAAGTGTTGCTATCCTGAGAATGAGAGGTGGCATAAGCGTGAGTCAGGGGCAAAGATCTTATCCCACACATGCATTCTGTCATCTGGCATGAAGTGGGGTGCTTTATAATACCTTGTTCACTGATTCCCCAGCGGGGTGGTGGGTATAACCCCACACCAACACAATGATTCTAGGTCTTGAGTCATCAGAGCCGCAGCAAGTGTCTAAAGCTTTATCAACCTGAAGAATCTGAAAACAGAAATACCTGGGGTATACCAAGTGAAAGAAGTGCTGCAATGAGAAAAAAATGGAGTATTTTAAATACATTACTATTCAAACACAGGCATAAGCTCAAGAACCTTGTCTTCTTGACTGACTCTAAGAGTAAGATAATGTCACTCCCTCAGATAAGATTTAATCTAGTATACATATACATAATCTAGTCAAGATTATTGCATCAAGATTATCATGTTATTATCAAGTCAAGATAAATCTAGTTATTTATGTATATATAAATAATTGAATAATTATTTAAGATAAAGTGGAAGATATATCACCAGACAGGAATCATTAATTGTCAAATGAACTCATCCCGACAGTAATAGTTCTTGGAATCCAGAGAAAAAGTGACATGTTTTGGGATTGGAAGAAGCCTAGGAAGAATTAGAACCGGCATTTGAAGATGGGTATGGTTTGGAAAAGGAGAGGAACAGAGAGTGCACATTGAGTAGACTAGACAATATTAGTCAAATAAAATTTTAATAACAATATTTTTGTTGGTTTTTAAGAAACTTGTGATAAAATATATTTACATAACAAAATTGATTACTGTTTTTAAGTATATGACTCAGTGGCATTAAGTACGTTCCCATTGTTGTGTTGTGCAACCATCAATAGAACTTTTTCCTTTAGCTTTCTTTTGGTTTCCATTTGCATAGAATATCTTTTTCCATCTCTTCACTTTCAGGCTGTGACTGTCCTTAAAGTTGAAGTGACTATCTCTTATAGGCAGCATATGGTTAAGTCATTTTTTTATTCATTCAGCCACCCTGTGTCTTTTTAGAAAATTTAGTTCAGTTACATTTAAAGCAATTTTTGATAGGTATGTGCTTTATGCTAGTTGTTTTCTGCCTGTTTTGTAATTCTCTTTTCTGTTCCTTTCTTCTGTCTTTGTGGTTTGATGATTTTTTGTAGTGGCATGTTTAGATCCCTATCTCTTTATCTTTTGTGTCTAGTACAGGTTTTTGCCTTGTGATTACCATGAGGTTAAATAAAACATATTTTTAACAGTCTATTTTAAGTTGATAATAATTAAAAATTGAACACTTTAAAGCTAAAGCTCTATGTTTTTACTGTACCTCCAATGATCTATGTTTTTGATGTCACAATTTACCTATTGTGTATCCATTAACAAATATTGTAGTTATTTTTTTACTACTTTTGTCTTTTATCCTTCATACTAGAGATATAAGTGATTAACATATCACCATTACAACATTAGATTATTTTCAGATTTAACCATGTACTTACCTTTACTAGTGAGATTTACATTTTATATTTTACATATTTTCAATATTTAAAATAATGTAAGCTATTTTACATTAAATATTTTATATATTTTCCTGTTACTAGTTCGTGCCCCTTTGCTTTAGCCTAAGGAAATCCCTTTAACAGCTCTCGTAAGGCCAGTCAGGTGGTGCTGAATTCTTTCATCTTTCAGCTCTTGCTTGCCTGAAAAACCCTTTAACTCTCTTTCAGTAAGGATTCCTCTGATGGATAGAGTGTTGTTTGTCAATAGTTTTTTCCCCCAGCACTTTGAATATATTGTGCCACTCCCTTTTAGCCTACAAAGTTCCTGGTGAGAAATCTGCTGATTGCCTTTTGGGGATTCCCTTTTACGTAACAAGTTGTTTTCTCTCGCTGATTTTAAGATTCTCTTCTTGTCTTTAATGCTTGATAATTAATTATAGTACATCTTGCTTGGTGTCTCTTTACATTCATCTTATTTGGACCTCTCTGGACTTCCTAGATCTAAATGTCTATTTCCTTCTCCAGGTTAGGGATGTTTTCAGCTATCATTTTTTCAAAGAAGTTTTCTTTCTTTCACTCTCTCTTTTACTTCTGGAATCTCTACAATGTGCATATTGTTCCTCTTGATATGGGCCAATAAATCAATTAAACTATTTTCACTATTTTTGATTTTGTTTGTCTGGTTGGGTAAATTCCACTGTTCCATCTTCAAGTTCATTGATTGTTTCTTCTGGCTCGTCAAGTCTGTTGTCGAACCTCTCTATTGAATTTTTCAGTTTAGTTACTGTATTTCTCTACTCTGTGATTTGTTTGGTGCTTTCTTATATTTTGTATTTCTTTGTTAAAATTCTCTATTTATGCCTTGTTCTCCTGGTGATCATCTTTAGGACCATTATTTTGAACTCTTTATCAGATAAATCACTTATCTCCTTTTCATTAAGGTCATGTTCTTTCATTTGGAAGATATTCCTCTATTTATTCTTTTTCCTTGGCTCTTTGTTGGTTTCTATGCATTAGATAAAACAGCTACCTCTCCCAGCTTTGAAGGAGTGGTATGGTGTAGAAACTGAACCTTATCCATCATCCCTGCCCTAGCTTACACGTTTTAGTTGGCAAAGATGTCTGCTTGGTTCATAGTGGCCCCAGAAGATGAGAGAGTTCCAAGTACTCTCAGTGTTCCAAAGGGGAGGATCTTAGTCAGCACTTTGATATAGGCTGATTAGAAGCCAGACCCTCAGGTAAAAACTTGTAAAGTATGCAAATATACCACTTTCAGGGGAAGACTGGGAGATGCATGTTTCTGTCTCTTGCCTTTGCACTGAGGCCTAGGGGGACTGATAGTTGTGAACTGTTTGTTTCTTAGCTACCATCCCAGTGAACCTATGAACACAAGCCCCACTGGCCACCAGATCAGGGCTGTTGTGGGATATATCCTCCGGGTGGCAGCCACGAAAGGCTGGGCACTTTTTGTGTGTACAAGCTCTTTTCTTGGAGAAACCTGTGATGTGGGGCAGGGCAGAGGGAAAGAGTAATGATGGCAATCACTGATCTCCCTGTTCTTTGGAGAGGATTACAGGCCCCTCCCCTTCATGGATCACAGTCTTATCATGGCATGGCTTGTGTAACTCAGTGAAGCTAAGAGCCCTGACAGGCAGGGCCTCCCAAGATAGATGGGTCATAGTGAAGAACATGACAAAGCATGATCAGCTGGAGGAGGAAATGGCAACCCACTCTAGTATTCTTGCTGTGACAACCCTATAAACTGTATCAAAAGGAAAACAATGTGACACCAGAAGATGAGTCCCCCAGATCGGAAGGTGTCCAGAATGCTACTGGAGAAGAGTGGAGGGCAATTACTAATAGCTCCAGAAAGAATAAAGCAACTGGGCCAAAGCAGAAAGGACACTCAGTTGTGGATGTAGTAAAAGTAAAGTCTAATGCTATAAAGAACAATATTGCATAGGACTTAGAATGTTCAGTCCATGAATCACAGTAAATTGGATGTGGTCAAGCAAGAGATGCTGACTCTGAACAATGACATCTTAGGAATCAGTGAACTAAAGTGGACAAGAATGAGCAGATTTAATTCAGATGACTATTATATCTACTGCTGTGGGCAAGAGTCCTTTAGAAGGAATGGAATATCCCTAACAGTCAAAAAAAGAGTTTGAAATGCAGTACTTGGGAGCAGTCTCAAAAGCAACAGAATGATCTCAGTTCATTTCCAGGGCCAACCATTCAACATCACAGAAATTCAAGTCTATGCCCCAACCACTGAGGCTAAAGAAGCTGAAGTTGACCAGTTCTATGAAGACCTATAATACATTCTAAAATAAACACCAAAAAAAGATGTCCTTTTCATCATAGGGGATTGGGATGCGAAAGTATGAAGTCTAGAGATACCTGGAGTAACAGGCAAGTTTCGCCTTGGAGTACAAAATGAAACAGGGCAAAGGCAAACGGAGTTTTGTCACGAGAACACACTGGTCATAGTAAACACCCTTTTCCAACAACACATGAGATGACTCCATACATGGATATCACCGGCTGTTCAATACTGAAATCAGATTGATTATGTTCTTTGTAGCCAAAGATGGAGAAGCTCTATACAGTCAGCAAAAACAAGACATGGAGCTGACTGTGGCTCACATCATGAGCTCCTTGTGGCAAAATTCAGGCTTAAATTGAAGAAGGTAGGGAAAATCACTAGGCCATTCAAGTATGACCTAAATTAAGTCCCTTATACAGTGGAGATGATTAATAGATTCAAGGGATTAGATCTGGTAGACGGAATGCCTGAAAAACTATGGATGGAGGTTCATTACATTGTATAGTAGACAGTGACCGAAATCATCCCAAAGAATAAGAAATGCAAGAAGGCAAAGTGATTGTCTGAGAGGGCTTTACAAATAGCTGAGGAAAGAAGAGAAGCAAAAGGCAGGGGAGAAAGAGAAATATATATTAAATTGAATGCAGAGTTCCAGAGAACAGCAAGGAGAGATAAAAAGGCCTTCTTAAATGAAGAATGCAAAGAAATAGAGGAAAACAATAGAATGGGAAAGACTAGAGAATCTTCAAGAAAATGGATATATCAAGGCAACATTTCATGCAAAGATGAGTATGATAAAGGACATGAAATGGTAAGGACCCAACAGAAGAAGAGATTAAGGAGTGGCAGGAGTACACAGAACTCTACAAGAAAAGTCTTAATGACTCCGGATATCCATGATCGTGTGATCACTCACCTAGAGCCACACATCCTACAGTGTGAAATCAAGTGGGCCTTCGGAAGCATTACTGCAAACAAAGCTAGTGGAGGTGCCAGAATTCTAGTTGATCTATTTAAAATCCTCAAAGATGATGTTATTAAAGTGTAACTGTTAATATGTCAGCAAATTGGGAAAACTCAGCAGTGGCTGCAGGACTCAGTTCAGTTCAGTCACTCTGTTTTGTCCAACTTTTTATGACCCCATGGACTGCAGCATGCCAGGACTCCCTGTCCATCACCAACTCCCGGAGTTTACTCAAACTCATGTCCATAGAGTCGGTGATACCATCCAACCATCTCATCCTCTGTCGTCCCCTTCTCCCACCTTCAATCTTTCCCAATGTCAAGTTCTTTTCCAGGGAGTCAGCTCTTCGCATCAGGTGGCCAAAGTATTGGAGTTTCAGCTTCAACATCAGTCCTTCCAATGAATATTCAGTACTGATCTCCTTCAGGATGGACTGGTTGGATCTCCTTGCAGTCCAAGGGAATCTCAAGAGTCTTCTCCAATGCCACAGTTCAAAAGCATCAATTCTTTGGTGGTCAGCTTTCTTTATAGACCAACTCTCACATCCATACATGACTACTGGAAAAACCATAGCTTTGACTAGATGGACCTTTGTTGGTAAAGTGATGTCTCTGCTTTTTAATATGCTGTCTAGGTTGGTCATAACTTTACTTCCAAGGAGCAAGCATCTTTTCATTTCATGGCTACAGTCACCATCTGCAGCGATTTTGGATCCCCCCAAAATAGTCTGTCATTGTTTGCACTGTTTCCTCATGTATTTGACATGAGGTGATGGGACTGGATACCATGATCTTAGTTTTCAGAATGTTGAGTTTAAAGCCAACTTTTTCACTCTCCTCTTTCACATTTATCAAGAGGCTTTTTAGTTCTTCACTTTCTGCCATAAGGGTGGTGTCATGTGCATATCTGAGGTTATTGATACTTCTCTGAGCAGTCTTGATTCCAGCTTGTGCTTCATCCAGCCCAGTGTTTCTCATGATGTACTCTGCATATAAGTTAAATACCAGGATATCAATATACAGCCTTGATGTATTCCTTTCCTGATTTGAAACCAGTCTGTTTTCCCATGTCCTGTTCTAACTGTTGCTTCTTGACCTGCATACAGATATCTCAGGAGGCAGGTCAGGTGGTCTAGTATTCCCATGTCTTTCAGAATTGTCCACAGTATGTGGTGATTCACACCACAAAGTCAAAGGCTTTGGCATATTTAATAAAGCAGAAATAGATATTTTTCTGGAACTCTCTTGCTTTTTCGATGATCCCGCGGATGTTGGCAATTTGATCTCTGGTTCCTCTGCCTTTTCTAAATCCAGCTTGAACATCTGGAAGTTCTTGGTTCACGTACTGTTGAAACCTGACTTGGAGAATTTTGAGCATTACTTTACTAGTGTGTGAGATGAGTGCAATTGCGCAGTAGTTTGAACATCCTTTGGCATTGCCTTTCTTTGGAATTGGAATGAAAACTGACCTTTTCCAGTCCTGTGGCCACTGCTGAGTTTTCCAGGTTTGCTGGCATATTGAGTGTAGCACTTTCACAGCATCATCTTTTAGGATTTGAAATAGCTCAACTGGAATTCCTTCACCTCCACTAGCTTTGTTTGCAGTGATGCTTCCTAAGCCCACTTGAATTCACATTCCAGGATGTCTGGCTCTAGCTGAGTGATCACACCATCATGATTATCTGGGATGAGGATCTTTCTTGTATAGTTGTTCTGTGTGTTCTTGCCACCTCTTCTTAATATCTTCTGCTTCTGTTAGGTCCATACCATTTCTGTCCTTTATTGTGCCCATCTTTGCAAGAAATATTCCCTTGGAAAGTCTAATTTTCTTGAAGAGATCTCTAGTCTTTCCCATTCTATTGTTTTCCTCTATTTTTTTGCATGGATCACTGAGGAAGGCTTTCTTATCTCTCCTTGCTATTCTTTGGAACTCTGCATTCATATGGGTATATCATTCTTTTTCTCCTCTGCTTTTCGCTTTTCTTCTTTTCACAGCTCTTTGAAAGCCCTCCTCAGACAGCCATTTTGCTTTTTTGCATTTCTTTTCCTTGGGGATGGTCTTGATCCCTGTCTCCTGTACAATGTCATGAACCTCTGCCCATAGTTCTTCAGGCACTCTTGCTGTAGGACTGGAAAAGGTCAGTTTTCATTCCAATCCCGAAGAAGGGCAGTGCCAAAGAGTGTTCACTATGGTACACTGTGGTAATACTGCTATACACAAATATCTATTCACGTCCTTGCTTTTAATTCTTTTGAGTATATTTTTTTGAGTGTTTCATTGTGAAGATTTTCCCCTATGGTTTCTTCTAAGAGTTTTATGGTTTTAGCACATACCTTGAGGTCTTTGATCCATTTTGAGTTCATTTTCATATGTGGTATAAAGTAAAGGTCCAACTCTTCTTTTGCATGTGGATATCCAGTATTCATAGAATGGTCTTAGTACTCTTGTCTAAAATAAATTGACCATGTTTCTGGATGTTCTCTCCTACTCCATTGGTGTATATGTCTGTATTATGCCAGTATCACAGTGTTCTGATTACTGTTGTTTTGTGGTAAGTTTTAAAATCTGAAAGTATGTAAGTCCTCCACATTTGTTCTTCTTTTTTAAGATTGTTTGCCTTCCCAGCTTCTGTTGCAATTTGTATGAATTTTAATATTAAAAAATACCATGAGGAACTTGATAGAGGTTGCATTGAATCTGTAAAGTACTTTGGGTAGCATTGTCCTCTCAACAGTATTAAATCTTCGAATCCATGAACATGAGGTACATTTCCTTATTTTAAATATCTTCTTTAATTACTTTCAGCAGCATTTTTTGGTCTTTTCAGTGTTCAGTACTTTCACTTCTTTTTGATTCCATTATAAGTGAATTTTTAAAAAATTTCCTTTTTAGATCGTTCATTATAAGTTCTCTCTAATCTGTTTTTATTACTTTCTTCATTTGTTTTATTTTCTTGAATTTGGACATTGCTATTTTCTATGCACTTACTAAATTTTTATCCTTTGTGTTTCTTGCTAGTAATCTTTTTCTTCATTTTTCATCAATCCCTTCAGTTTCCGTTTCACATTTTTCTATTACTTTCCCACATCCTCTCTGAGTTTTTGCTTCATGGTACTCTTTCAAGTATGTAGTTGCTTGTGTGAAATTTTTATTTACTTCATGTTGGAATTTTACTTTGCTTCATGTCACAAATTTTAATATGCATTTTCTTGCCCAGAATTTATTATGACTGTTGTTTTCTATTGGTCCTCAAGTATCCTTGTAAAAATAATTCCGTGTAATTTTTCTTATTTATAATAGAATGTATTGAACTTCATGGACCAATTAGCAGGGCAATTCTATGTGATAGAAGAGGAGAATCTTGGATATTTTCCACTTTTATTAGTTTGAAAGTGCCTTTTCTTATTGCTCAAATTAAAGACAGTTTCTTTAATGTGTAGGGACCTTTTGGGAATCAGTGTTCCCATGATCTTTCTATTCTGTCTGTTTCAGTAGCCTCCCTTACGCCAGTTGCCTCCTTACTTTTCTTTAAAACTGACTGCTGCCTACGTAGAGTGCCACCACCTTCTAATATATTTCCCTCCCTTGACATCACAAGCAGTCTTCTAAGACTTCCTTTAATACCCTCAACTTTGAAAACTCCTTTTCATTCCTTTTGTTGTTTTTGTTGTTTATTCGATAAGTTGTGTCCAACTCTTCTGCGACCCCATGGACTGTAGCCCACCAGGCTCCTCTGTCCTTGGGATTTCCCAGGCAAGAATACTGGAGTGAGTTGCTGATTCCTTCTCCAGGGGATCTTTCTGACCTCAGGATTGAACCCATGTCTCCTGCGTTGGTAGGTGGATTCTTTACCATTGAGCCACCTACGAAGCCCTTCTTCTTCTTCTTCTTTTTTAAAGAATTAATTATTTTTAATTTTTAAAAATTTCCACCTGTTCTGCATGGGTTGTGGAATCTTAGCTTCTTGACCAGGGATTGAAACTGGGCCCCTGCTGTCAGTAGTTTCTGTTCAACATGAGATCTCTCCTTCTTAGGGTAAATCTTCATTGAAATTTTCCAGATGCCACCCACACAAAAGCCTCTCTGGATTTTTCACTTTTCTTCACAACTCTCCTTGTTCTCTTCTGAACACTAGAAGCTCCAGCACCAACTCTGTTGCTTTCTGGGCTTTAGTTCCACACCTTTGCTTAACTTGAGGTTTGTATTCTTCCTTGTTCTTTTGTTTCATGGGGTGTTTCTTGATGCTTTTTCTCTCCTTGTTGCTCTCTACAGTCATTAAGAGAATGTGTGGAGAGATACACAACTAACCAGTATTATTCTGTAGAAATCCTTACTTGGATAATGTACCTCTCTTACTTGATTTATTAGCACTAGTTGATACCTTTTGAACTACCACCACTATCACTTCCTCAAAATAAACTGAGTGGTAAATAATTAGCCAACTTAAATCTCTTCCTCCTCTTCCCCTCCTAGTTTTGTACTGGCAAGATTTGTAATATTTACATTATACCTGTATTTGTTTTAGTCTTAAGACATCTTTTAGTTAAATAAATTCACTAAGACAATCATTTTGCTCTAGTTTTCCCATTTATTTCTTTTTGGCTGTAGTTCATCCTTTAATAGTCTCTTCAAGAAGAGCTCATGCATTTATGGTCAGCTAATCTACAACAGAGGAGGCAAGAATGTACTTAATGGTGAGAAGATAGTCCATTCAATACGTGGTGCTGGGAAAACTGGGCATTCACATATAAACAGTGAAATTAGAACATTCCTTCACACCATGTACAAAAATAAACTCAACATATTTTAAAGACCTAAATGTAGGACGTGACACCATAAAGCTCCTAGAAGAGAACCTGACAAATCATAGCGATACTTTCTTTGATCAGTCTCCCCAGACAAAAGAAATAAAAACAAAGGAATGGGACCCAGTCAAACTTAAAAGCTCTTACACAGCAAAGGAAAACAGCAGCAACAAAAAGACAGCCTAAGGAATGGGAGAAAATACATGCAGATGATGCGACTGACAAGGGTTTAATATCCAAAGTATACAGACAGCTCATACAACTCAGTATACAAAATCCAGTCAAGAAATGGGCAGAAGATCTAAGTAGACATTTTTTCAAAAAGAACATACAGAAGGCCAATAGGCACATGAAAAGATGCTCAACATCACTAATTGTTAAGAAAGATGCCAATCAAAACCACAATGAGAGATCACCTCACACTGGTCAAAGTGGCTGTCATTAAAAAGTCTACAAATAACAAATGTTGGAGAGAATGTAGAGAAAAGGGAACCCAGGTACATAGTTAGTAGGAAAGTAAATTGATGCAGCCACTATGGAAAACAGTATGGAGGTTCCTTAAAAAAACTTAGAATAGCGATACCATATGATCAGCAGGTCCACTCCTGGGTGTATATCTGGAAAAAATGAAAACATTAGTTAAAAGAGATACCCAGTGTTCATAATAGCACTATTTATAATAGCCAAAGCATGGAAGCAACCCAGTGCCCATCAACAAATGGTTAAGAAGATGTGGGATGTATGTATGTGTATGTGTATATTACTCAGCCATAAATGAGAATGAATTATTGCCATTTCTGGCAATGTGGATACACCTAGAGGATATTAGTCTTAGTGAAATGTCAGAGAAGATAAATATTGTATAACTTATATGTGGAATCTAAAAAAGAAATAGTACAAATGAATCTGTATACAAAACAGAAACAGACTCACAGACATAGAAAACAAGCTTATGATTACCAAAGGGGAGAGGGAGGAGAGGAGGGGCAAGTTAGAGGTGTGGGATTAACGGGTACAAACAAGTCCTACAAAATATGTTCTCTGACCATATGGAATTAAAGTAGAAACTAATAAAGATATGTTTAAAATCCTCAATATTTAGAAACTAGCATACTTCAAAATAACCCACAGGACAAAGAAGGACCAACATTACCTGTCTGCCAGCAACAAGGATTTACTGTTTAGCACAGATGAATCATACCCCAAATCTTATAATAACACTTAGTGAAATATAATCTGCAAAAATACTGAATCACTACGCTATACACCTGAAACTAATACAACATTGTAAATCAACTGTACTTCAGTAAACAGCTATCATTTCTCCGCTGAATTACCTTTGTACATTTATGAAAAATGATTTCTTTACTTGTGGGTCTGCTTCTGGACTCTTGATTTCTGTTTTATTCATCTGTTTATATTTATGCCAGTGTCATATTACCTAGATTACTGTAGCTTTATAGCAAGTCTTAAAATCAGGTAATATTTGTCCTTCTTTGTCTGGTGGATTATTTAGAAGTATGTTAGTTTCCAAATATTGAGGATTTGGTCTTGATTAGCTTCTACTTTAATTCCATATGGTCAGAGAACATACTTTGTATGACTTAATCCTTTTAAATTTATTATCACAATTTGAGGCCCAGAGTAAGTTCTGTCTTGGTAAGTTTTCCATGTGCATATGAAAAGAATATGTATTCTGTTATTATTGGGTAGACTGTTCTATAAATGTCAATTAGAAAAAGTTGGTTAATGGTGTTTTTCAAGTCTTCTATATCTTACTGATTTTGGCTCAGTTATTGAGAATGAAGTATTTAAATCTTTAAGTGTAATTGTAGTTTTGTTTATTTCTCTTTGCTGTCCTATTTGTGTCTGCTTTAAGTGTTTTGAAAATCATAGTTACACAAATATTTAGAATTTTATATCTTCTTGATAAGATGATCTCTTTATTTGATTATGAAATTACTTCCTTTATTCCTGGTAGTAGTCTTTGCTCTGAATTACTTGGTGTAATATTAACAGCAACTTCATCTTTCTTTTCAGTAGAGTTAATATGGTATATCTTTTTCTATCTTTTTACTTTTAATCTATATGTATTTTTATATCTAAAGTGAGTATCCTATAGACAGTATTGTGGGCTTACCTCTTTAGGTTATCATGTTTTTCATGATTTGAAACTATTATTATGAACTCTTAAATAAGTTTTTTCTCTGTGTTTTATCCATCTAAAGAATTGTCTTGAGTATGAAGTAGGTCTGAATTCTCTAGCTATTACCAGTTTTTTTTTTAATCAGTAAATTAGTTAAAAAAAAAAAACTTAACAAACACCTAGTGTATGACAGACATTTTTCTGGTAATGGAAATATGGTGGCAAGGAAATCAAAGTCCTATCCCTCAAGAATCTAACAGTCTAGTGGCAAAATGTGTTCATTTTTTCTATATAAGCTGATTTGGAAGCAATTATAATAAAAATCATACACACACACATGCACATACATATATATATAATCTTTAGGCAAATGTTAGTCCCTTCTTTCTGAGAGCTTCCTTGGTAAGCCTTACCCTCAAATAATGGACTTTTTTATGCCAGGCAGAATTGAAGGGCTTGATATAAGCTTGCCCAAAATCTTAGTGGAGGAAGCTCAGAAGAATGAACCTGAGGAGATGGGAATGATTGTAACATTTAATAGGTAACTATGAGTTCACCACATAACAAACTTGGATTGGGGTATTGTGACATTGACGAATATGTGCTTATGTCTTTTCTGTCTTCTACAGACATTCAAGAAACAGCCTCTAACATAGAAAAAGGGTCATTGGAAACCCTTGGACTCTGGCCATCTTCCAGCCAGCCTAGATCAAAAGAACCCTCAAATACCCAAGCTCCTTCTGTATCACAGCAGCCCCCGAGGAGGAAGCTGTCACACCATCAGGATCCTCCTAAGGGAAACATGCTACCAGGGGTTGCCAAGAACATCAGATCACCAATGTCCCCCAAGGGGAATGTCAAACCACCTGCGTCTCCCAAGGAGAAAATCAAGCCACCAGTGTCCACCACGGGGGACATCAAACCACCAGCGCCACTCAAGGGGGAGGTCAAACCACCAGTGCACCCCAAGGGGGTGGTTAAACCACCAGCACCCCCCAAGATGGAAGCCAGACCACTAGCATCCCCCAAGAGAGAGGTCAAACCACCAGTGCCCCTCAAGGGGAAGGCCAAACCACCAGTGTTCTCCAAAGGGCAGGTCTAATCACCAGAGGCCCACAAGGGGGAGGTCATAGCACCAGCATCCCCCAAGAAGACCATCAAACCAAGTTTGTACCTAAGTGATCATCAGACAGACACCTCCCCCACAACTGAAACATAATAACTCCCTACCACAAAGAGTCTAGACCCACAGAACCCACCAAAGACACCCCAACCCTGAAATTCAACCCTGAGACCCCTGTTGTTGAGTTCTCCTCTGAGGAACCCTTTTACATAGTACATTCCTCCTCTACTCGTGTGTCATCATTCTCGTGCAGGATGTTCTTGGAGGCAATTTAGCCACAGTCGCTTTCTCCTTCCTCTCTGTACCTCAGGGTGACCTGATGGTAGAGAAAGGTCAACAAAGGAGTTCAGGAGAGCTAGGGAGACTCACAAAAACCATTCTTGTCTAGCCTTTCTATAAAGAATGCATTTCAAGGGGATGAGCAAATGGAAAATACTTGTTATCCTGGAGCTGGAGCTGGTTTCTCTCCGGGTGTCAGAGGGTCTGTCTCATCCTAACCTTTCGTAATATTCCCCACTAAAGGAGTGGCTGTGGTGAACATCAGCATGCAAATAAAGGCAACCTTTCAGGAACTGAGAAGGTAATTGATACAATCTTTGGGGCCCTCTGCGGTCACTCAGGTTGACAGGGTCAAGGGAGGAGTTCCAGAGTGATGCCGTCCAGAGTCAGAGAAGGAGAGGTGGCATGGGCATGAGCGGGGGCAAAGCTCTCAGCCCACTCACCGTCCTGTCAGTGTGCGTGGGGTGCTTCCTCATAGCTTGTCGCTGGCTGATTCCCCAATGGAATGATGCGTTTAATCCCATGTCCACCCAGTGACCTTTGGCCATCAAGGGAAACTAGAACTAAGAACCCAGTGTTAGAAGCAGTGAGTTGCATCCCACTGTGTGACCATCACCTACTCCCCCTTCTTCTCTGGACCTCGTATTCCCATGTATATGATGATGCGCAGGGTGTTGCCTCTGTTCTAGTTGGAGATCTTGGTGAAGGGGTGAGTGGTCAGGATGTCCTGTGGGAGCAGTGGGAGTCTGAAGCTGCGCAGCTGGACTATCTGGCCTCACTGTCCTCAGCTCCAGCCCAGAGACACCACCCACATGAAAGCCTCGGGCCCTCAGATGGGGAAAGGAGCCAGAGGTTAGAGTCCAGCTGTGCCACAGAGCTGCTGTGGGAGGCAGGCCGTGGTTGGGACCAGCTAGTAGGGCCTCCAAGGAAGCCCAGGAGGCCGTCAGGTGTGTGGGGCTGGAATTGGAATTTTAAGAGCCTCAAGAAATGGAAACTGTTGTCCCAAATAAGATGATTCAGTGGAATTGGAAGAGGGATACAAGAAGATACAGCCTTGGGGAACACAGAGTCTGGGCTGGGTAGAGAAGCAGCCCAGGGAAGTACCTGAGAGGAAGACCAAGGAAGATGTGAGGAAAACCAGGTAAGTGGGCCCATGGGGCCAAGGGGAGCTCGGAGGTCATGCCCTCTTTACCAGCAGCCCCAGGTGTGCCCTCCTGTGTCAGTGGTAGGACTCTGCCTTCTGGGCTCTTTGGAAGGAACTGCTCAGGCCCACACATCTGAGCATGTTACCCCAGCACAGACGGCCACCCTGACTAATGTGAGTAAAGAGCATTTTGGAGGGAGGAAGTGGGTGGTAACATCTGATGATGCTGAAAGACCAAGCACTAAAGAGTTGAATGGATTTAGGACTTTGTAACTCAAGCAAGGACTTTGTAACTCAGGGAACAGTTTTGATGGAGAGATGAGAGGTAAGGAAGTTGACACAGCAAACATGGACAACCTCTCAAGACATGTGGCCAGCAGGGTGGATGAAGTGAGGATGGTGGTGACTGATAGGGTCTCTTGGAGTCTGGGTCTGGGGGCCTTTGTTAGAAGTACAGACAGAAAAGCCTACCCCTGCCTGTTCTTCCCTGTCACTGCTCACCATCGTTCTGGAATCGGTGAGGCTGATCCCATACTTGTTGATGGCAATTAAGAGGATCTTCCCAAGTGGTGCTAGTGATAAAGAACCCGCTTGCCAATGCAGGAGACAGATGTGGGTTCAATCCCTGGGTTGGAAAGATCCCCTGGAGGAGAGCATGGCAACCCAATCTAGTATTCTTGTCTGGAGAATCCCATGGATGGCAGAGCCTGGTGGGCTACGGCCCATAGGATTGCGAAGAGTTGGACACAACTGAGCAACTTAACATTCATGCACATGAAAGTTTGGCTCTGTAGTTTGCTAGTAAAAAAAAGAAAACCCACAGTCTGGGTTCATCCTTAGGTGGGGAACCCGGAGCAGCAAATGTTCTGTATGTTTGGGGCAGGAATGAAGCTGCCCCCAACTTGGCTTAAGTTTGCCTTTCTTGCCACAACCTCATGGTTTCTGCCTCTGCTGGGTCCTCAGTACTATGCCAGATCCCTTCATGGGTCCCCAACAAACCCGGCATCAGTTTCATTCCTTCTGTCCTTGTCTTTAGAAGTCTCTCTTGTCACTCTTAGCTCTAAAGTCTGTCACCTTTAAAAGGCCTCCTTGAACCCTATACTTGCCTCCAGGTGTACTTGCCTACCTCTCTCTCGTATGCGCAGCCAGGCTTCTCAAAGAGCCCTCGTCCTAGGTGTGTAACAAGGCCACCCAATCTCTCCATCCTGACCTCCAGCCCCTCACACCAGTCTTTTCTCCATTCCCCTGTCCCTCAGATCCTGTCAAGGTGGGCTCAGGCCCCATCATCCCTGTTCAAAATCTTCCAATGCTGGGTATCGCCTTCAGGAAGAAACCTACCAGTCTCGCCTGCTCAAGAACCTGCCTCTCACCACAGTCTGCTCGCTTCACACCTCATGCCCGTCCACACTCAACCACTTGTACTTCCTGCCCAGGCCTGAGCTCATACCTCTGGGTCTTTGCTCAGGCCAAACTGTCTGCCAGGAACACTCCCTCCAGGGGCTCCCTGGAAAGCTGAGGTGTTGCCTCTCCCAGGAAGCCTCAGCCTTCACAATCTGTTTGGGCCTCACATCAGCTATTCCTTATTTCTGTATCTGACATTTCCTAATCATTAACACTTGAGCCAGCGTTTTGAGACTCAGGGGAGCCTGTGGGAGACTTAAAAAAAAAAGACAGGGACACAATGACTTGTCATGGTTCTAAGAGGAGAGCCTGGGAGAATTTAGATGAGGGGTGAGTGGAGTTTGGAAGGTGGGGAGGGTGTTCCATGTAACCTTCCACAGGAAGAATTTTAGAATGTTTTTCTGGCCTTGTGATTGTAATTTTACAGTGGTATTTCTGAATCTCTCAGTTCAGTTCAGTTGCTCAGTCATGTCCAACTCTTTGTGACCTCATGGACTGAAGCATGTCAGACTTCCCTGTCCATCACCAAACTCATGTCCAGTGTGTTGGTAATGCCATCCAACCATCTCATCCTCTGTTGTCCCCTTCTCCTCCCGCCTTCAGTCTTTCCCAGCATCAGGGTCTTTTCCAATGAGTCAGTTCTTTGCATTAGGTAGCCAAAGTGTCAGAGTTTCACCTTCAACATCAGTCCTTCCAATGAATATTCAGGGCTGATTTCCTTTAGGATTGATTGGTTGGATCTCCTGGCAGTCCAAGGGACTCTCAAGAGTCTTCTCCAACACCACAGTTCAAAAGCATCAGTTCTTTGGTGCTTAACTTTCTTTATGATCCAACTATCATACCCATACATGACTACTGGGAAAACCATAGATTTGACTAGATGGACCTTGCTTTTTAATGTGTTGTCTAGGTTGGTCATAGCTTTTCTTTCAAGGATCAAGCGTCTTTTAATTTTATGGTTGCATTCACCATCTGCAGTGATTTTGGAGCCCCCAAAAATAAAGTCAGCCACTGTTTCCACTGTTTTCCCATCTATTTGCCATGAGGTGATGGGACTGGATGCCATGATCTTAGTTTTCTGAATGTTGAATTTTAAGCCAACTTTTTCACTCTCCTCTTTCACTTTCATTAAGAGGCTCTTTAGTTCTTTGCTTTCTGCCATAAGGATGGTGTCATCTGCGTAGCTGAGGTTCTTGATATTTCTCCCGGCAATCTTGATTCCAGCTTGTGCCTCATCCAGTCCAGCATTTCTCGTGATGTACTCTGCATATAAGTTAAATAAGCAGAATGACAATACAGAGCCTTGACATACTCCTTTCCTGATTTGGAACCAGTCTGTTCTATGTCCAGTTCTATTTGTTGCTTCTTGACCTGCATACAGATTTCTCAGAAGACAGGTCAAGTGGCCTGGTATTCCCATCTCTTTCAGAATTTTCCAAAGTTTATTGTGATCCACACAGTTAAAGGCTTTGGCAAAGTCAGTAAAGCAAAAGTAGATGTTTTTCCAGAACTCTCTTGCTTTTTCGATGATCCAGCGGATGTTACCAATTTGATCCTTGCTTCCTCTGCCTTTTCTAAATCCAGCTTGAATATCTGGAAGTTCACGGTTCACCTGCTGTTGAAGCCTGGCTTGGAGAATTTTGAGCATTACTTTCCTAGCATGTGAGATGAGTGCATTTGTACTCATTTTGAGCTTTCTTGGTAGTTTGAGCATTCTTGGCATTGCCTTTCTTAGGGATTGGAATGAAAACTAACCTTTTCCAGTCCTGTGGCCACTGCTGAGTTTTCCAGATTTGCTATCATATTGAGTGCAGCACTTTCACAGCATCATCTTTTAGGATTTGAAGTAGCTCGACTGGAATTCCATTACCTCCACTAGCTTTGTTAATAGTGATACTTCCTAAGGCCCACTTGACTTCTCATTCCAGGATGTCTGGCTCTAGGTGAGTGATCACACTTATTGTGGTTATCTGGGTCGTGAAGATCTTTTTTGTATATTTCTTCTATGTATTCTTGCTACCTGTTCTTAATACTTTCTGCTTCTGTTAGGTCCATACCATTTCTGTCCTTTATTGTGCCCATCTTTGCAAGAAGTGTTCCCTTTGTATCTCTAATTTTCTTGAAGAGATATCTCGTCTTTCTCATTCTATTGTTTTCTTCTATTTCTTTGCATTTATCACTGAGGAAGGCTTTCATATCTCTCCTTGCTGTTGTTTGGAACTCTGCATTCAAATGGGTGTATCTTTCCTTTTCTCCTTTGCCTTTAGCTTCTCTTCTTTTCTCAGCCATTTTTAAGGCCTCACCAGATAACCATTTTGCCTTTTTGCATTTCTTTTTCTCAGGGATGGTCTTGATCACCACCTCCTGTTCATTGTCACAAACCTCCTCCATAGTTTTTCAGGCACTCTGCCTATCAGATCTAATCCCTTAAATCTATTTATCACTTCCACTGTATAATTGTAAGGGATTTGATTTAGGTCATACTTGCATTGTTTGTCATTTTCCCTACTTTCTTCAATTTAGGTCTGAATTTGGCAATAAGAGGTTCATGAGCTGAGCCACAGTAAGTTCCTGTCCTTGTTTTTGTGGACTGAATAGAGCTTCTTTGTTTTTGGCTGCAAATAATATAATCAATCTGATTTTGGTGTTGACCATCTGGTGATGTCCATGTATAGAGTCTTCTCTTGTGTTGTTGGAAGAGGGTGTTTGCTATGACCAGCATGTTCTCTGTTAGCCTTTGACTTGCTTCATTTTGTACTGCAAGGCCAAATTTACCTGTTACCCCAGGTAGTTCTTGACTTCCTACTTTTGCATTCCAGTCCCCCCTATAATGAAAAGGATATCTTTTTTGGGTGTTAGTTCTAGAACGTCTTGTAGGTCTTCATAGAGCCATTCAACTTCAGCTTCTTCACCATTACTGCTCAGGGCATAGACTTGGATTACTGTGATATTGAATGATTTGCCTTGGAAATGCACAGATATCATTTTGTCATTTTTGAGATTGCATCCAAATACTGCATTTTGGACTCTTTTGTTGACTATGATGGCTATTCCATTTCTTCTAAGGAATTCTTGCCCACAGAGTAGATATAATGGTCATCTGAGTTAAATTCACCCATTCCAGTCCATTTTAGTTTGCTGATTCCTAAAATGTTGATGTTCAGTCTTGCCATCTCCTGTTTGACCACTTCCAATTTGCCTTGATTCATGGACCTAATATTCCAGGTTCTTATGCAGCATTACTCTTTACAGCATCAGACTTTACTTCCATCACCCGTTACATCCACAATTGGGTGTTGTTTCTGCTTTGGCGCCATCTCTTCATTCTTTCTGGATTTATTTCTCCACTCTACTCCAGTAGCATATGGGACACCTACTGACCTGGGGAGTTCATCTTTCAGTGTCATACCTTTAAGCTTTTTCATACTGTTCATGGGGTTCTCAAGGCAAGAATACTGAAGTGGTTTGCCATTCCCTCTCCAGTGGACCATGTTTTGTCAGAACTCTCTGCCATGATCCATCTGTCTTGGGTGGCACTACATGGCATGGCTCATAGTTTCATTGAGCTAGACAAGGCTGTGGTCCATGTGATCAGATTGGTTAGTTTTCTGTGACTGTGGTGTTCATTCTCTCTGCCCTCTGATGGAGAAGGATAGACGAGTCTTAAAGCTGCTTTCCTTTTTTTTCCCACAAGCTGAAATACAGTTGACATAGAATATTATGTTAGTTTCAGGTATGCTGCATAGCTATTTGACATTTTCATACATTATGAAATTACCACCATGATAAGTCTAGTAACCATTTTTTCTCATACAGTATTATTGACCATATTTCTTATCCCCCTGGCTTGTACACTCTATAAATGGACCTCTTATTCCTCTTTACCTATTTCCTCCACCTTCCTTCCTACCTCTACTCTGACCAATTTATTCTGTGTGTCTATGAGTCCTTTTTTGTTTTAATTTTTTGTTAGCTTTGTTTTTCAGTTTCTACATATAAATGAGATCACATGATATTTGTCTTTCTCTGACATTTCATTTAGCAGTTGTTGCAAATGGCAAGATTTCATTCTTTCTTACGGCTTAAATATCCCATTGTGTATTTATACCACATCTTCGTTATCCATTCATCTGTTGGTGAACACTCAGCTTGCTTCCAAAAATTGGTTATTGTAAATAAGGCTGCAGTGAGCACCAGGGTGCACATATCTCTTCCAGTTAGTGTTTCCATTTTCTTCAGGTAAATAACCAGGAGTGAGTTTTCTGGGTCGTGTGGTAGTTTGATTTTTAATCTTTTGAGGAAACTTCATACCGTTTTTAGTAATGGCTATATGAATTTATATTTTTGTCAGCAGGGCATGAGAGTTCCATTTTCTCTACATCTTTGCCAACACTTGTTATTTGTTCTTTTTTGTAATAGCCATTCTGGCAAGTGTGAGGTAATATACACATACATACATACGTACTAATATAATCATTTTAACTTGATAAGCCCTTAAGTTTGAACACATTTCAATCACCCTATGTATGTACTTCCACTCCCCTCCTTAATGTTTTTGATATATTTTACAGTTTTTCTTTTTGTTTGTTTATCCCTTAATTACTTGTGAATGTAGATGATTTTACTGCTTTGTCTTTTTACCTTCCTACTAGGTTTATAAGGCATTGATCTACTTGTTTTACTGGGTGTTTGCCTTTACCAGTAAGATTTTTCCTTTCATATTTTCATGTATCTAGTTGTAGTCTTTTTTTTTCCTCTTGAGAAGTCCCTTTAACATTTCCTATAAAGTTGGTTTAGTGCTACTGAACTCTTTTTGCTATTGCTTGTCTATAAAACTGTTTATCTCTCATTCATATATGAATGATAAATTTGCTAGGTAGAGTATTCTTGGTTGTGGGTTTTTTCATTTCACCACTTTGAATATATTGTTCCACTGCCCCTGGCCTGCAGAGTTTCTGCTGAAATGTCATGACTGTCTCATGGGAGTTCCCTTATATATAGCTCATTGCTTTTCTCTTGCTGCTCTTAAGGTTCTCTTCTTATCTTCAATTTTGGCCATTTTAAGTATAACGTATCTTTGTGTGGATCTCTTTGGGTTCATCTTGTTTGGGACTTTTTGTGCTTCCTGAGCTTGGGTGTCAGTTTCCTTCCCCAGGTTAAAGAAGGTTTTAGCTACTATTTCTTCAAATAAATTCTCTGCCACTTTCCTTCTCTCTTATCCTTCTGGGACCCCTATAATGTGAATGTTACTATACTTGATGTTGTCCCAGAAATCTCTAATTTAAATTTAAATTAAATTAAATTTTAATTTAATTTAAATTTCATTAAAAAAATTTTTTTTCTTTTTAGGTTAGGTGATTTTCTCTACTTTGCCTTCTAGTTCAGTGATCCATGCCTCTGTATCATCTCCTCTACTGTTGTTTCCTCCAGTGTATGTTTTACTTCAGTTATCATATTCTTCTGATCTGTTTCTTTATATTTTCTAAGTCTTTGTTAAACTTCTCACTCCGTTCATTCATTCTCCTGAGTTCATTGAACATCTTTATGATGATTATTTTTGACTCTTTATGGGGTGGATTCTTATCTACACTTTATTAGTTCTTTTTCTGAGGCGTTGTCTTATTCCTTTGTTTGGACCATATCCCCTGATCCTCATTTTGCTCACTTCTCTCTGTTTTCTTCCTACATGTTCATTGTGTTGCTTACACTTCTGATCTTGGAGAAGTGACCTTATGTAGCCAACACTCTGGCATTCAGCAGCATGCTCTCCTGTATTACCTACTTACCTAGATGCTCTAGGCTGCCCCCTATGTGGGCCACTGTTGTGACACAGATGACTGTTGAGGGTGTGTTGATAGATAGGACTGGCCCTCAGCCTGGTTGGCTGCCCTGCCTTCCAGCAGGCCTGGTAGCTCCCAGCCCATTGGAGAGTGGAGGATGCTTCCTGTATGGTTGGCTGCATGGCCTGGCTGGGGGATATGAGCTGTTGCTGGCCCATTGTTGTATTAGAAAGCCTCTGGTGCTAACTGGTGACATACAAGGAGGACTTGAAAATGGATCTTGCCAGTGCCATTGTTACCTCAGTAGAAAAGCTCCCAGAATGGCTGCCACCTGCAGTGCTTTCCCTTAGGAGAGCCCAGTTGCCTCCTGTGTCTCTGGGAGGCTCTTCGACATCAGCAACTATGTCTGACTCAGCCTCTTTTCAAACTGCTGCCTCTGCACTGGAACTTGGAGTGTGTGAGCTTTTGAGTGTATCCCTCTAATTAGAGTGAAGTCACTGTTTCCTCCAGCTCTCCTGTAGAAGATCCACTGGTTTTCAAAGCCAGACTTTCTGGAGCCTCATTTTCCTGGTTCAGGACCCTCAGGAGGGGTAGCCCAACCCCTCGCTCCTTCGAGAGAACTTATGCAGTTTTTATATTTCTCCTGTTTGTTGGTTACTAGCCCAGGGGAGTGGGCTAGTAACTGACTTTACTGCATCTCTGCCCTTTCTACCATCTTGTCGTAGTTCCTTCTCTGTATCTTTAGGTGTGGTAAGTCTTTCCTGCTAGTCTTCAGGTCATTCTCATAGATAATAGCTCTGTAAATTGCTGTGATTTTGCTGTGTTTGTGGAAGAAGGTGAGTTCAGGGCCTTCCGACTCTACTATCTTGGCCATCTCTATTTTATTTCTAAAGGAAACCTCTTATCTTGTTTTCTTTGATATCCACAGCAACTCATATTTCGCTTGAGGAGGCTGAGGCTTAGAGAAAAGTAAACTGATTAAGGTCTCATAGCTGGACAGTGGCAGGGATGAGTGTGAAACTGTCTTCTTAAAATATGTACTACATCACAATATACTCTGTTGTTTCCTAACCAGCTTACACATCTGACTCACTCATGATGCTTTTCTAAAACACAGATGCCTGGCTCCCACCCAAACTTTTGGAGTCAGAATTTCCAGAGGGGTAGGTTTGGGTCTGTAAGAGGATTTGGAAGATGAGAAAGAAAAGAACTCTGTGGGCTGTGTTAGTGGTTGAGATTTGAGCTGGCAATGGTTAGAATGTCTGTGGCCATTATCTAATGCTGACCTCTAATGTGGCTTCAGTCTGTGCCTGGCGGGGGGGGGGGGGCGGGTTGGGGATGCATAAATGATTGCAAGAAGCTGTAATTGAGGGCCTCTCATTGTTGGTGCTGAGTTGCAGAATTCCATGTGGGATGGCCTGGTTCTTATGGTTAGGATCTGGAGCCTTTGGTTTATTCTATGCAGTCCTGTAGTATGTAGTTTAGAATTTTTTTCTGGCTCCCATTTTCACAACCAAGGTGGAATTCTCTAAGCTTGGGAAGAGTTTAACAAAACTGATTTAAAACCTGGACTAAGTCAGTGTTTATCCCTCTTGTTTGGAGCTTTTTTACTGCCTTGGGCTCAGATTAGCTAAAATGAACCAATGGGAAGGGCTTCTTGAAAATCTTAAAAAATCTTTAAAAAAGATAAACAAGGTCAATGATCTGTGGGGATTTTGCAGTGTCAACCTCATTTCCCATGCTACCAGAAGCTAAATAGACTTGACCAAAGAAAGGATGGGTGGGGTTTCAGGCTTCTGTTTCCATTTTTATTTCCTCCAGCCTATTAGCTCTGGTTTCATGAAATCATATGATTTGTTTCTTTTTCCTCAGTCATGGTTTCTTTGTCTTAATGAGTGGGTTGGGAAATCTTACTCTGACACTTTCCTTCATTAATGATAACTCATGTTTGTAAAGCTCTTTAACTTCTACAAAGCACATACTTTTTTTTAAATCTTAGTTGATCCTTAAAATAATAAGAACAATAGTAATAAAAATAATAGCAAATAGTACTAACACAATAGTAATAATCCTAAAATAGTAACAGCAGTAACTGTGCTACTGTTTATTGAGTGCCTTTTAGTTACCACATGTTATGTTAGGATCTTTGATGTTTGTGAAATATATCAGTTTTTCAAGGAGATGAATATTTCACTTTGTAGACAGCAAACTGAGCAGTTTGAGTAACTTGCCCAGGGTCTTATAGTTAATATGACTGATCTGGGATTATAGCTCTTCTCTATTATTCCAGAGACCTCTCCACTGTCCAACCCTGATACTCTTGTGCTCAGAGAGTCAAGGAGTTGCCCAAGATCACATGTTACATAGTTGCAATGAATGGAATCTGCACTTGGACTTTTTTGTTTTGACCTCTGGACTAGCTCTTTAATTCTTCTAAGTCCTCAGACACCATGTACTGTTAGAAGGCTCCTATCCTAGAGATGTTCAGACTAAGCCCTTCAGTAGAACTGATTTGGTTAGTTCTTTTAACTTATTTTAAAGCAAATTTGCATTTAATGACATCCATTCATGTTCACTTAGTCTGCAATATGAAGAAGACACGGTGCATGTAGAAGAAACTATGTTGGAGTTCAAACACCTAAGGTTATCACCATTGACCACCCCTGACTTTGTGACCTTTGGTAAGTCTCTCTACCTTTCTTCATCTCAGTTATCTTACCTGTAGTATGCATACATAATAATATTTATCTCATAGATTAAATATTAGGTATATCAACCAACTATATGTTCAAGATTCTCTAAGTAATAACACTTTAAAATATCCTCTTTGGGGTTTTGTTCCTATTGCAATGTTTCCACTTGTTGTTTGACAACCTCATGACCTTCTCTTGGCTTCAATTTCTTTCTTATCTGTAAAATGAATAAGTTGGATTAAATGATTTGTAAGGTCATATGTAGCTTGTGAACCATGATTCTTGGAGTTCCTTCCACTCTACTGTTAAATCTTTATACAGAAAAATGCACCCTTCAGCAGTGTACAGCTCAGTGAACTGTCACATTGACCATACCTGTGTGGCCACTATCTTGACCAACAAATACAATATAACCAGCCCCTCCTAAGCTCCCTGTGTTTTCCTTTTCAGACACTAGCATCTCTCTCCTTTGGAAGATAAACAACATGAATGAGTTTGCCTGTTTTTGAACTTGCTATACATAGGATCATACAGTGTATATTCTTTTCTTTGCCTTCATTAAATTTAGCATTGATTGTAAGGTATTTCTGTTTGTTTTTTTTTCTCTTTTTCTATATATTGGTCAAATTTTTTCATTGCTCTATAATACTCTCTTTTAGGATTATTATCCATTGTATAATTCATTGATATAAAGTTGATTTAAGTAATAAACTGTTTTAAAAATAAAAATTAATTAAATTTTTATTGATGTATAGTTGATTTACAGTGTTATGTTAGTTTCAGGTATACTTTCGTATATGTGTGTATATATATATATATATATATATATATATATTCTTTTTCAGATTCTTTTCTTTTATAGGTTACTACAAGATATGGGATTTTCTAGGCAAGAATACTGGAGTGGGTTGCCATTTCCTTCTCCAGGAGATCTTCCCAACCCAGGAATTGAACCCGGGCCTCTTGCATTTTAGGCAGATGCTTAACCATCTGAGCCACCAGGGAAGTCATAATTCCCTGTACTGTATAGTAAGTCCTTGTTGTTTATCTGTTTTGTATACAGTAGTATATATCTGTTAATCCTAAACCCCTAATTTATTCCTCCCCCTTCCTTTCCCAACTGGTAACCATAAATTTCTTTTCTGTGTCTGTGAGTCTATTTCTGTTCTCTAAATAAGTTCATTTGTGTCATTTTTATGTATTCTGCATATAAGTGATATCATATGATATTTATCTGTCTGGCTTACTTCACATTGTATGAAAGTCTCTGGGTCCAACCATGTTGCTGCAAATTGTTTTACAGTGTTTCATTTTTCTTTATGGCTTAAAATATTCCACTGTGTGTATGTGCCACATCTTTGTCCATTCATCTGTCAATGGACATTTAGGTTGCCTCCATGTTTTTGCTACTGTTAATAGTGCTACTATCAACATTGGGGTGGATGTATTTTTTAAAATTAGAGTTTTCGTCTTTTCTGGATTTATGCTCAGGATACTCTTTTTATGCTCTTAATGGTATATTTGATAGATGCATGATATGGTGTCTTTGATAGAATTTTAATATAGTCAAATTTGTTAACTATTTCCTTTCTATTAAAAACGCTTTGTATTCTCTTTTTGAAATCTTCACCTACTCTAAGGTATGAAATTTTTCTTATGTTAGGATTTTCTGTGGTTGTATACTTGATCATATTATCTATGAGCTGTCATAGTTCTGTTTCTTGGTTTCTAATCTTCTTTTTTCTTCTTTTACTTTCCTAATTGTACTGGCTAATACCTTCAGTATTAAGATGAATAGAAGTGGTGGTAGCACATCCTTATCTTATTTCTATTCTCAGAGGGAAAACTATGATCATTTCACCATTTAGTATGGTGTTTGCCCTAGGGTTTGTAGTAATTAGCTTTTATTAGATGAAGTAAATTCCCCTGTAATCTCAGTTTACTAAGAAGTTTTAATCACAGTTGGATGTCAAATTTTAGTAAGTCCTTTGAGGCAGTAATTGATTTACATACATTTTCTTCTTTATTTTGTAAATATGGTCAATTATATTTAAAAAATATATTGAGATGCAATTCACATACCACATAGTTCACCATCTCACAGTATACAATTCAGTGGTTTTTAGTGTATTACAAGATGGTATGAACATCACAACTATCTAATCATAGTACATTTTCATCACCCTAAAATGAAACCCTATAACCGTTAGTATCCACATCTCATTTCTCCCTAACTCCAGCCCTTCCCAACCACTAATCTACTTTCTGTCTGTGAATTTGCCTTTTCTGGGTATTTTATATAAATTAAATAGAATATATGGCCTTTTGTGACTGGCTTCTTTCACTTGACATAATGCTTTTAAGGTTCTTTCATGACGGACTCCCCTGCTAGCTCAGACGGTAAAGAGTCTACCTGCACTGTGGGAGACCCAGGTTCAATCCCTGGGTCATGAAAATCCCCTGAAGAAGGAAATGGCAACCCACTCCAGTATTCTTGCCTGGAAAATCCTTTGGACAGAGGAACCTGTCCATGGGGTCGCAAAGAGTCGGACACAACCAAGTGACTTCACATGATGTTTTAATAACAAGGATCTGGATTTCTTTCTTCCTTTCTTTCTTTTTCTGGACTGAATAACATTCCATTATATGGCTGTATCACTTTTGATTTATCCATTCATCAGTTGAGGTACATTTGGGTTTCTGCTTTTTGACTCTTGAATGATGTTGCTCTGCATATTTATTTACATGTTTTTGTGTAGGCACAAGCTTTCATCAGATGCTTCTAGACTTATACTTTTAGTTACCATAAAACAAATCAAACCAAATGAAAACATCACTTTGAAGCAACAGTAGTCCCAGGGATCCTGATACTTGTGGTTGGGGACATGGGACTAACAGGATCCCGAGTTTGCTTCATTTTCTTTTTTTTATCTTCCCTCCATCTCAAGCTCAGAGTATATCCTTTGTAACAGTTTATAAAATTTGGTTGGCTTGCTGGGCAGGCAGGAAGCTGAAATAAAGATTACCTTCTACTCCTCTGGGTTTTTGTTTATTCTGTGTCTTTCTGGAATGCCCTTCTCTGTTTCTGCCTGACCAACTCTTATTTATCCTTTTGGGTTCTTTGAGGTAGTATCTTCTCCAGAAAGATGGTTTATTACTGGCCTTTATCTCTAGCCTGAGCATGGATCGTTGACCAGTTTTATGGATTGAGAATTTGAACTAAGAGAAAGAAAGGTACTTTCCTAGATTTTTAAATTGAATTAACAGCAAGGATATACTGGCTCCATCTTCCTTTGATTCTTTCTCAAGGATATATTTCTTTCTTTCTTTATGGACAAGAAGCATTTGTATTATCATCAGTTTGCTTTGATTTTCAGGGTTATAAACTAAAACAATGAGAGACAGCAATGTTACAGATGGGCGATCTGGGCAAGATATATTTCTTTTAATATATAAAAGAATATATACTGACCTCCGTATGCTTAGCTGTAAAATGGGGGAAGTCCATACTGTTTGATTTCTGGAATATTTGTGAGGAACAAGTTAGACAGTGACTGTGACTGGACTTTGTGAAGGGCTATACGCATGAAAGGGAGGTGATTGTTAACTTCCTAGAAGATATTTACTGAGTGCCAGAGATCTCTGCAATTGTATGGATTCTTCAGTTCTCTTCTGCTTCCTTCCTTAGGTACACTGTAGTTTGCTGTGACCCCTAGCCAGTAACTACTCAGCCTAAATTGCACAGCACTCATGATAAGTCCTGTCAGCTAGGTTTCGTTTCCCTCCCACACTCCTCCTCTCCCATGTTAGCTAAGCTCTTCCTCTTATGATTTCTCAGGCCTGGTCTGTATTAAACTATTTCAGCCAGCAGTTCCTTTCAGTCAAGTCAGTCAGTGGGGGTCAGGGGACGTGACAAAGGATGAAGGACTTGATCAGGTAAACTGAGTATTACTGCCATGATGCAGCCCTCTTTCCTCAAGGAGTAAAGTAACATAATCTCTAAGATCATTTCCTAATATTTTTTGGGTGCTCCTAATCTAAGTAATCTTGGTGTTGGGTCCTACTTTGGATTTGGAAATATAATGAGAGTGATTAGAAGCCATAAGGGACTTCCCTGACTGTCCAGGATTAGCACTTCATCCACCAATGCAGGGGTTTGGGTTTGATCCCTGGTTGGGGGAGCTAAGATCCCATATGCCTCCTGGCCAAAAAAACCCAAAACACAAAACAGAAGCAATATTGTAACAAACCCAGTAAAGACTTAAAAAAAAAAGAAGCCATGATTTTGGTCCTCAAGAAGCTTACATTTTAGGTAAGGAGGTTAAGTCTTAAAAACGTCAAAGAGTCATACAAATTGGGAAATGACTAAATGCATGGTGGTTTGGCAGACTTAGTGTCTTGGGACTTCTCAGAGAGCGGAGAGGTCAGGCAACCCTTCCAGGGAGAAGTGGGACTAGGACTAGTCTTTAAATGATGGTTGAGGGCTTGATGGGGAGAATGAGAGGAAGAACATTCTAAGCAAGGAGAAGAAAAAGTAAGCGAAAACTTGGAGGTGGAAATCTGGGAGGTATACACAAAGGTTGTGGGGTGAAAAGTGACCCGTGGAAGCAGAGCCAACTTCAGCATTGCCCTGTATATTTCCTCGTGAGTTAAATGATTTCATTTCCCTGGGGTTCTTTTCTGTACACTTACTTCATCCTCTGAGCCACTCTCTTTCACATCCTAATTACCAAAGTTCCTTGTCCTTTTTTGTACTTGACATTTCATGCCTATGATGATATATTACACAGTATATTAATAACATATAAATAAAATATTAAAATATAAGGCATATAAATACAAAACAAAAATCTGTTAAGACTTAATCATAATATAACTTTTTTTTGCCTAAAATCTTTTAAGTAACTAGATGAGAGGAAATTTAGGAAGAGAAGGCAATTCCAAAGCCCTGCAGCATGTCTCATGCATTCTGACTATGAGTAAGATAGATGCATTTATGTCATAAATAACTGCTTAATTTGGCCCTGATACACTCTTAGCTTTCCTTTTCTCATCTCAACTCAGCTGTTGCTAGAGGGAAAATGGCTATATATGTAAATAACTTAAACCCTAGCAGCTGGCATCTTGGCAAATAGTTCTCATTAAGATATTGGGGAAATTTATACTGGATATATCTATTACTGCTTCAAATGTGGTAACAACCTATTCTTCTACCCACCCCCCCGCCACTCGCATTAATGGTCCCTTGTCTTTACAGGATTAGTCCTAGAATAGTTCAACCTGACCCTTTTAAAAAATGCCTTGCCTATAAAAGTGTTCAGGCACTGTCCTTGGAACCATCCCAGGGACTTGTATATTTAGCAGGAAAATGGATACAGTGAGCAGTAAGGCTCAGATGAAATCTACTGAAAGAAGATGGCATCTCTGGGGTTGTTAGCAAAGTCTCTGGCCAGACATCTAAGGAATATTTATTCCAGTCAAACTAAGCTGTGGTATCAGAATTTTGCCCCAAAAGATAAAATTGGGAGACATAACTATGAAAATCCCAACAGAATTAAATTCTGGGTTAGTGAAAAAAGGAGCAAAATCCATATATCTGTTCCCAGCCCTATGTCTTCCTAGTCACCCATTCAGTATGTTAGCAAAGTGTTGTCTGGGCAGTGTGTGTAAGGAGTAATAATGAAAGCAAAAATATGTCAGAAAGTTACTTCCAAATGGTTTGAGGCATGTGATTTTTAGTACTGTGTGTTACAGAAATGTCAAGAATGGTATATTTTAACTGTGTGCGAGATGATGTCAGTGTGCATGGAAGGTCTTTTTTCCTTTTTTGATTAGTGCTGTTAGTGCTCAAAGAATAAAAATGGTTGTTTTATGGTTTAGATTACAAGGTAGGAAAATCTGACTTTTCAACCATGACCTGCATGAGAGAAGCATCCTTGGAAGTCTTAAATCATATGTCTGAGTTCTTAACTAATTTATATAGTGTTTTTTTTTTATGTTCTGATGTTTTTTGTGAGCTGGCATAAATCTAATGATGCATATAAGCTTATGTATTTTTACAAATAGTTTGCTATTTATTTCTTGACCCATATGTAAGTATTTAGAGTCACATTTCTTCAAAGCTTATTTGAAGCTGCGTTGTGGGTTTGGGGTTTTGTTTGTTTGTTTGTTTTGGTTGGGGGTTGGGGGAGAGAAGGGATTTTGTACTCTGATAACCCAGATGGGGATACCTTATGGTTTAAAGAAAATGCCCTACTGAAAGCAATTCAAATATCAGAAGAATTATTTCAGGTTAAGACAGAATAAAAAAAGATACTGAAGAAAAATCCATAGAAATGAGACCTGAGTTCACATCCCAGCTCTTACTAGCTGTATGAGCTTGAGCAAATTATTTACTGTTTTTAGTTTTCTTATCTCTAAAATGACAGTAGTAATAATGTATCCCACAGGATTGAAAGAATTAAGGAAAATAATTGTGTTATAGTATCTTATACATGGTAAATTCTTATTTAATGTTGTTTCTTCTCCTCATTATACCAAAAAGTATGTTTTCTTGACTCAACGTGAAAATTTTTTAAGGGAGGTAAGGTAATGGGCCTTGGCCTGATGGCAGACAGTGTTTTTTTTGGCAGACAATAGAATTTCGATTATCTAAATAATCGTAGGCAGTTCTATACTTTAGTTTCCTAATCTCCTAGTAAAAATTGACCATCAGGATTGTAGTGACTATATGAGATTATGTGCATGAAGTACCTGTTAAAAACAGTGGGATGCCGTGTCAGGAAGAAACATAGCAACAGAGCTTTGAGAGTGCTTATCTTTCTGTTTTCAGAGACATTTGGAATATAGGAGCTGGAAGAACACTTGAGATCATCCAGTCTAGGTGGGCCAAGCAGTTGGAGAAAGACCCTGAGCTCACGTTCTTTCATGCACACACCAAAATTACACCTATTTACAGAGCAGCCATAGGTGAGAACAGTCTAAGCCTCACAGAAAAGATTTCCCACAACTGAAAAGATAAAGAAGGATACAATGAGACAGGTAAGAGAGACGGAGATGAGCATAGCCAGATACACACCCCTGGGTAGGCCACCCATAAACAGGAGAATAATCACAGTTGCAGAGGTGTTCCCCAAGGAGTGAGGGGTCTCAGTCCCACAGCAGGCTCCCCTACCCGGGAATCCTGCATCAGGAAGGTGAGCCCTCAAAATACCTGGATCTGAAAGCCAATGGAAAGCTTTTCTGGTGGTACAGTGGTAAAGACTCCACCTGCCAATGCAGGGTACGTGGGTTCGATCCCTGGTCTGGGAAGATTCCACATGCTGCGGGGCAACTGAGCCCCTGTGCCACAACTACCAAAGCTAACATGCTGCGACTGCTGAAGCCCATGCACCTGGAGCCCTGCTCTGCAGTAGGAGGAGCCACTGCAATGAGAAGCCCATGCACTGCGTCTACAGTGCCCCCACTCGCCACAGCTAGAGAAAGACCACGTGACAATAATGACCCAGCCCAGCTGAAAAATAAAAACAAATAAAATTAAAAAGCATCCCAGCTTTTGGAAGTCAACAGAGCGTTTGTGTGGGAGGACTGGAGCATTGTAGGCAACAGACTGTGCTGTTAAAGGGCACACACACCATCTCACAAGATTCATGTCCAGTGCAGAGGCAGTAGTTTTAAAGGAGCCTGGTTCAGACCCACTTGCTGATACTCGGAGAGCCTCCTGGAGAAGCAGAAAGCAACAGAGGCACCCCTTGGGAACATAGACTCTGGTGACAGCTGTTTGGGAGAGCTCATCATACCACAAGGACACTGGTACTGGCAAGCATCCTTTTGGAAACCTCTCTCTAGCCTGTTAGTGCCAGGAGTTTGCCTACAACAAGTATACCAGCACCAGTCCCATGGCCCCCCAAGACCAAAGAGAAAGCCGAGTAGTAACCTGACCTTACTCATTTGTGTGCTGGCACCAGCCCGAGGGCCCTCCTGGGCTGGCAGCTAGCTGTACCAAAACCCAGCCTGGCCTACCACTGGCTGACAACTGCAGGACCTCCAGAGTCCTATAGCCAGCCACCCCAGGACCCCGCTCCACCAACCAGCAGGCGGACGTGGTCCCTGGGACTGCATGGCCATGCAGTCAGCCACAATTGGACCTGGCCTTGCCCAGCTTTAGGCTGGAACAAGCCCCAGAAACTCCTGGTCTGCAGGCCAGCCAGGCTAGGACAAGGTCCTGCCTCCTGTGAACTGACGGCCACTGAAGGAAGCAGGTCCTCACAGCAAACCAGGCCAGAGACCAGCCCCAGCTACTAGGGTGCCCACAATAGTTAGTGTTATCATGAAAGTAGGACCTGAAAAACCAACAGTGGGGCACTCATAGGGCGTTTAGCTCTGATGACCAGAGGGGAATCCAGAGGACATCTCCATAAGATCAGTTCTCCAAAATTAGGAAGTATGATGGACCTATGTAATACATAGAAAATAACATAGAAGTAAGCCAAATGAGTAGACAGAGGAATATATTCTAAATGAAGAAACAAGATAAATCCTAGAAAAAAACCAAGTGAAGTGGAGAGAAACAGTTTACCCATTAAAGGTTTCAAGGAAAAGATCCTAAAGATGTATAACAAACTTGGGGAAAAGAATGTGTGAACATAGTGAAAATTTAACAAAGGTTTAGAAAATATGAAGAAGAACCAAAAGAGATGAAGAACACCATCACTGAAATAAAAAATATACAAGAAGGAAGCAACAGTAGAATAGATGATACAGAGGAATGGATCAGTGAACTGGAAGACAGAAGAGTGGAAATCAAGCTGAACAGAAAATATAAAAAAGAGTTTTAAGAAATAATATAAATAGCTTGAGGCCTCTGGGAAAAAAATCAAGCCTACTAACAGTTAATTATAGGGGTCTCAGGAAAAGAAAAGAGATAAAAGGGGCAAAGAATTTATATGAATAAACAATGGCTGAAAACTTCCCTAACCTGGGGAAGGAGACAGACACCCAGGCCCAGGAAGACACAGAGTCCCAAGTGAGATGAATCCAGAGAGAGCCACATCAAGACATATCATAATTAAAATGGCCAAAATAAATACAGAGATTTTAAAAAGGAGCAAGAGAATATCTACTAGCTATGTACAAGGGAACTTCTAAAGACTACCAGCTGAATTTCAGTAGAAACTGTAGGCCAGAAGGGAGTGGCACTACATATTTAAAATGATGAAGAAACATACAACCAAGAATACTCTGCCTGGCAAGGCTTTCATTCCAACTTGAAGGAGAGACAAAGAGTTTTACATATGAGAAAAGCTAAAAGAGTTAAGCACCACTAAACCAGCTATGTAATAAATATTAAAAGGAATTATCTAAGTGAAAAAAAGACCACAACTAGAAATATGAATATTAAAAAGAAAAAAAATCTCATTTGCAAAGGCAAACATACAGTAAAGGTGATAGATCAACCCCTTATAAAGCCAATAAGAAGATTAAAAGACAAAAGTTGTGAAATCAACTATATCTATAATGATAGCTTAAAGAACTCATAAAACCAAAGAAGTAAAAGTAGAATATGACGTAAGAAAAGTTAAAGTGGGCAGGGTAAAACTGCAGACTTGTTAGAATGCATTCAAACTTGAAGAGATCATCATCTTAAGATTGTCATCACACACACACACACACACACACACACACACACACACACAAACAATACGTTGTTATATAAGAACCTCAAAGTAACCATAATCCAAAAATCTATAATGGATACACAGAAAAAAAGAGAAAGGAATCCACACGTAACACTAAACACTATCATCAAGTCACAGGGAAAGTGAGCAAAAGAAGAGAGGAATTAAAAAAGTAGTGAACCCTCACCCCCCACAGAAATGTCAGTAAAGAAATACTTATCAATAATTACTTCAAATGTAAATGGACCGAATGCTTCAGTGAAAAGAAAGAATGGCTGAATGGATTAAAAAAACAAATGCAGGCTAAAGTGAGGTAATGGAAAAAAGTTGTTATGTGCAAATGTAAACAAAAAGTGCAGGGGTAACAATACATATAACACAAAATTGACTTTAAAACAAAGATTGTAAGTAGAGACAAAGATGGACATTACATAATGATAAAAGAATCAATCGAATAAGATATAACAATTCTGAATATATATGCCCCTGACATAGGAGCATCTGAATACATAAAGCAGATGTTGTTGGTGTTACTATTGTTGTTGAGTTGCTAAGTTGTGTCTGATTCTTTGCAACCCCATGGACTGTAGCAGGCCAGGCTTCACTGTCCTTCACTTTCTCCCGGAGTTTGCTCAAACTCATGTTCATTGAGTCAGTGATGCCATCCAACCATCTCATCCTCTGTTGCTCTCTTCTCCTGACCTCAGTCTTTCCCAGCATCAGGGTCTTTTCCATTGAGTCAGCTCTTCACATCAGGTGGCCATAGTACTGGATCTTCAGCTTCAGCATCAGTCCTTCCAATGAATTTCAAGGTTGATTTTCTTTAGGATTGACTGGTTTCATCTTGCTGTCCAAGGGACTCTCAAGAGTCTTCTCCAACACCACAGTTAGAAAGCTTCAATTCTTCGGTGCTCAGCCTTCTTTGTTGCAAATATTAACAAATATAAAGAGAGAATTTGACAGTAACACAGTAATAGTAAAGGACTTTAACATCCTACTTGCCTTAGTGGTTAGCTTGTTTAGTCAGAAAAGTCAGTAAACACTGGCATTAAATGACACAGTAGACCAGATGGATTTCCAGATATAAAATAAATAAATCCTGGAGATGTAATGTACAGATTAGAAAATATAGTCAGTAATATTGTAATGGTGACAGATGGTAACCAGACTCATTATTGTGTTCATTTTGTAATGTGTAAAAATATGGAATCACTTTGCTGTAGGCCTGCAACTAATATAGTTTGTAAGTCAGTGTAGTTCAATAATAATAATAAACATCTAGTCCGTTCTTTCCGTGGGTCAGGTGAGAGAGTTAAGAACCTGGACTACATGGTGTGTTAGAGGCAAAATTGGCTTGAATTCTAGATCTTATTTCTCTCCTCATTTTGTTGCTTTTTTTTTTTAGGGTTGTGCTAGGTCTGTGGAGACATGAGGACTTAAGTATATCTTTTGGCCAGTATTCTGAGCTCCCACAGAACAGGTTTTATTTTATTTTATTTTTTTTTGTCATTATCATCATCATTATTTTATTTTTTTAAACTTTTTATTTTGTATTGGGGTACAGACTATTAATATAGTTGTGATAGTTTCAAGTGAACAGCAAAGGGACTCAGCCATACATATATACATGTATATATACATATATAGATGTATCAGAACAGGTTTTAAAACAGGATTGTGTAGGTCAGGTCAGAGATGGTAAAAATGAAAGCATTTATTCCTTGCCTTGGAGAGAATTTTCATATCTTAGGCATATTCCTTAGACTCCTTGTCAGGTTGAGTTTGGGGCTTGGTCATTTAGTCTATTCTTCACTCATTATCTGAACAAATGTTTTATGCCCAGTATTTGCTTGGCACACGGATTCATGGTAAATTAGACATGGCCCCGGCACATGGAGCTCAGTCTGGTTGGGAAGATTGACCCAGAAAACAGACAGTTATTGTAATAGCGCTCTGGGAATAGAGGAGAGGGTGAAAAACTGCCAGCACGAGAGATCAGGGAGAGCTCCATAGAAGGGATGACCATTAAGTTGAGATCTGACAAGGATAAATGAAAGGGTTTGTGTGGTTAGGTGGGATGGAAAGGGAAAGGCAGGATTCACAGGCAAAAGGAGCAACTTGGGACAAAGTGAAGAGGTGTGAAAGAGCCCATTATTGTTTGGTGAACCATCACCGGTTCAGTGTATTGAGAGTAGAGTGCATGAAGCATAAGTTGTGGGAGATGAAGGAGGGGATGCAAGTCTGCAGAGCAGAACTTCCCCAATTTATTTATTTTTAAATGGAGTAATTTTTAGAGCAGTTTTAGGTTCACAGTAAAATTAAGTGGAATGCCTCCTGTCCCTACATGTGCACAATCTTCCCCACAACCAACATCCTGTACTCGGGTAGAACATTTGTTATAATTGAACCTACACCAACACATCATTTTCATTTAGGTCCATATTTTACATTGGGGTTAATGATTGATGTCGTTCGTTCTATGGGTTTGGACAAATGTGTATTTACAAGCCTCCACCATTATAGTATCATACAGAATAGTTTTAACTGCCCTAAAATTTCTCTGTGTCCCCCAATTTACCCCTCTTTCCCCACTAATGCATGAAAACCACTGATCTTTATGCTGTCTCCACAGTTTTGGCTTTCCCAGAATGTCATCTAGTTGGAATCCTAGAGTATGTAGATTTTTCAAATTGGTTTCTTTCACCTAATAATTTTTAGTTAAGGGTTCTTGTCTTTTTAATAGCCTGATAGCTCCTGTCTTTTTAGTGCTGAGTAATATTTCATTTTCTGGATGTACCACAGTGTACTTATTCATGCACCTACTGAAGGACATCCTGATTCCAAGTTTTGACAGTTTAGTTGCCATAAACATCCATCTGCAAGCTTTCTGTGAACATAGTTTTCAGCTCACTTGGGTAAATACCAAGGAGCATTATTGCTGGATTGTATTGTAAATGTATGTTTAATTTTCTTAGAAACTGCCAACTTGTCTTTCATTTTGCATTCCCATCAGCAGCGAATGAAATTTCTTATTGCACCACATCCTCAGGAGCGTTCGGTGTTGTCAGTTTTGGATCTTGGCGATCCTAATAGATGTGAAGTGATAGTTCACCATTGTTACAGTTCGTAGTTCCTTAATGACATGGTACTGAGCTGCTTTTCTGACTGTGTCTCTCCTTGGTGAAGTGTCTGTTCAGATCTTTTGCCCATTTTATTAATCAGGTTTTTTGTTTTCTTCTTGCTGGATTTTAAGAGTTCTTGGTACAGTTTATATAATAATCCTTTATCAGATGCAGTCCTTCCTTAGTATCCATGGGGAATTTGTTTCAGGACCCCTGCAGGTACCACAGTCCATAGACATTCAGTTCAGTTCAGTTCAGTTGCTCAGTCATGTCCAACTCTTTGCGACCCTATGAATTGCATCACGCCAGGCCTCCCTGTCCATCACCATAGACATTAGGTCGTTATATAAAATGGCATAGTTGTGTATAACCTATATACATTCTTGCATATATTTTAAATTATTTCTAGATTACTTGTAACACCTGATACATTATAAATACTATGTAAATCGCTGCAATTACAATGTAAATAATATGTAAACAGTTAGCAGTGAAGCATTTCAAGTTTGGATTTTCAGAACTTTCTGCAATTTTTTCCAAATATGTTTGATCCACAGTTGGTTGAATCCATGGATCAAGAGCCCATGGATACAGAGGGCCAACTGTATATCTTTAGCAAATATTTTCTTCCTGTCTCTGGTTTCCCTTCTCATACTCTTGATTCTCAAATCTTATGTGTATATGTAAAATTTATATGAATCATTTGGGATCTTATAAAAATTTAGATTCTGATTCAATAGTTCAGGGTGGAGCTTGGGATTCCACATTTCCAGCAGTTTTCTGGATGCTGATGCCGAAGAGCAAGGCTATGTCTCACCCTGGCCACTGTTTGCATTGGAGGGGAGCAGAATGCAGGTGACAGGTGACTATTAGAATGATTCAGGCCACAGAAAAGAATGTCTGAAATAGAATGGTGATGGAGAATAGTGAATAAATTTGATACTGTATAGAGGATAAAATCATTAATAACTTGGGGACCGCATTGGGAGAGAGGTGACAGAATACTGTCATGGGTGGCCGCTGTCCAGAGGAGGCAGAGCGACAGAATACAGAGGCCTTGGGGCTGGGACTCTGAAGACCTCAGTCTTGGCCCCAGATCCACTGCTAGCTTGCTCTGTAACCTTGGGCAGGCTATTTAATTTCTTGACACCTCTGTTTCTTCTGTCAAATTAGTCCCATAATCCTTGTCCTGTTGTCACACAGTTGATTTGAGGGTCTAATGCAGTGGTCCCCAAGTTTTTTGGCACTAGGGACCAGTTTTGAGGAACATGGTTTTTCCACGGATAGGCGTGGCGGTGGAGGGGCGTGGCTCAGGCAGTGATGTAAGGGGGAGCAGCAGATGAAGCTGTGCTTGCCCTGCACCCACCTCCTGTTGTGCTTCCCAGTTTCTCTCAGGCTGAAGGCCAGTACTAGTCTAAGGCCCGAGGGTTGAGGACCCCTGCTGTAATGAACAGCCATACATGAAAGTGCTTTGTCAACGCTAGAGCATGACACAGATGGAGGTGATTATTGTAGTTATTATGAAACGTGAATCTATTGCAAAGTGCCATGGGTATTCTTATTGACCCTTTTGAGTCAGGCCTCATCAGGGGTCCTCCTGCCTGGTGTCCGTTTGGGCCAATCGAGTGAGATTGAGTTTGGTTCAGAAGCAAAGGAAAGTTTTATTCTTTGGGAGAGAACTGAGAGGTGTGAGACTGTGCTCTGGAGCCCCAGTTCTCCCTGAGAGACCGTGGGTGGGGCTGCTTTATTGAGTTCTCAGTGGGGATGGGGTGGAGTCCTCGTGGGCTTTCTGTTCTGGTGATCAGTGCCGGGTGCAGCGCCTCTGCACATGGCCTGCTGCCGCCATCTTGAATGTGATGTCTTGCCTGAGCTTCTGCCCACAGCCTGTGGAGCTTCAGTTTTGAGAGCATCCATTTCTCAATAGGAATTCTGGTCTGAAGACCCCGGTATGGGGCCTCAGCACAGCTACCCTTAAGCAAGTGAAGCTAAGCAGCACAAAAGAAAAAAAAAATTTAGACTTTATCACCTGATGCTATGTTTATTTCCCAGGGATTGTTAAAATGGGCTTTGTTGGTAACATACTTATACTTTCTTTGGCCCTGGGACTATTAACTCTGGTAGTGCAGCTCAGAATTGTCAACCTGGGAAGGCAATAGAGCAAGTGTTAGAATAAGTGGATCGTGTAAATGCAGCCCAGCTCTTCTGGGCACTGGGGCCTTAAGTGTGAATCTGGGGGCCTTGTTTTAGCTAATTGGCTGCAGCCTGTTCTTTTAATATGAACTCCAAGGAGAGGTCCAGACAAGCCTGGCATTCAGCCCCTGTCTGAGCCCAGCCAAGATACTGCTCAGTGAATTCTTTTAGAGGTGAATTTGGGGCTTCCATTCTTTAGTGCTGAGCCTTGCTGGTGTTTGATCCTGGATATTTATAGGTGGAAAAATGTCTAGCTTGACCTGGAGGCAAGAATTTTGTGCCATGATTGTGATAGGTGGAGAATAACTTTTCCTCCAAGGAGAAACTGTGGTGGTTTTCCTGGGAGATTGGTAGTGGGAAGAGTCAGAGACTCAGGACTCCTGGCTTTTCCTCACTCACTCACCTTAAAGAAGGGATATTTTGGCCTTGCCTCACAGGCCTTCAAAGTGTTTCTGGTTTGCTGAGATGTCAAGTTTGATACTTGTATGTTATACATGTCACTGATACTCAGGCAAGGTCAAGCAAATGATTAAAAAGAAGTAATTATGTTTCCTTATCTATAAGATGGAGATATTAATATTTGTTTTGTAGCATTTCAGGAGTATTTGGTGAAATAATGCATACAGAATTCTTAGTGCATGCCTGGCTACCATTAATGGTAGCTTTTGCAGTTATCCCCTGAAACCCATACCACCAGGTAATCTGTAGGGAGTTCTCTGGGAGTTTAGACCAAATAGCCCTGTCCTCTACCTCCTTCCTAGGACATTGAAGGAGGAGGAACACTGGCTGGAGGAAACAGAGGGTTTCTGCAGATGTTTAAAATCTTGACTCTGTAGGTTCCCATCTAGGAAGAAAGATCATCAGGCTGAGCTTAGGAAGGTAAGTATTTAAATCTGTTTCAGCTGGGTTGCATTTGCAGATACCTGCTGAGGTCTAGCTAATTGGAAGAACCTGAACTCAGTTGGAAGAGGGTTATATTAGTTTGCTAGAGCTGTTGCAACAAATTACCACAAACTAAGGGGTTTAAACAACAGAAATTTGTTGTTTCATTTATGGAGGCTAGAAGTCCAAGATGAAGGTGTTTGTAGGGTTAGATCCTTCTGAGAGCTGTGAGAAAAAATCTGTTCCCTGCCTCTCCTCTTGTTCCTGGTAATTTGCTGGCAATCTTTGGTGATTCTTGGCTTGAAGAAACATCACTCTGATCTCTTCCTTTATCTTAAGATGTTCTACTGTATGCATCTGTCCCAATTTTTTTTTTCTAATAAGTATGCCAGACAACAAAGCTTCATCTAGTCAAAACTATGGTTTTTCCAGTAGTCATGTATGGATGTGAGAGTTGGACCATAAAGAAAGCTGAATACCAAAGTATTGATGCTTTTGAACTGTGGTGTTGGAGAAGACTCTTGAGAGTCCCTTGGACTGCAAGGAGATCCAACCAGTCCATCCTAAAGGAAATCAGTCCTGAATACTCATTGGAAGGACTGATGATGAAGCTGAAACTCCAGTACTTTGGACACCTGATGTGAAGAACTGACTCATTGGAAAAGAGTCTGATGCTGGGAAGGACTGAAGGTGGGAGGAGAAGGGGATGACAGAGGATGAGATGGTTGCATGGCTTCACTGATTTGATGGACATGAGTTTGAGTAAGCTCTGGAAGTTGGTAAAGGGAAGTCTGGCGTGCTGCAGTCCATGACGTCACAAGAAGTAGGACACGACTGAGTGA
Organism: Odocoileus virginianus; assembly: GCF_023699985.2. Lineage (NCBI taxonomy): Eukaryota > Metazoa > Chordata > Mammalia > Artiodactyla > Cervidae > Odocoileus > Odocoileus virginianus. Next base: position 16,941,168 of record NC_069701.1, read on the forward strand.
CTGAACTGACGAGACTCGTTGGACTAGGGGCCCACTCTACTCCAGTGTGGGCCAAAACTTAACTAATTATACCTGCAAAGGCCCTATTTCTAAATGAGATCACATTCTGAGGTACTGGGAGTTAGGACATAGAAATGTGGAAAAAAACAGTTCATCTCCTAACAAAGGTACTTTAGCCCTACAGCTCCTTAAAATATGCACATTTTTCCTGCCAGGTCATCAGGACCTTAGTGAATATCTGCTTTATGCAAGACCCTTGTTGAGAGAGGGATGACAACAAGTATTTGGAGTTAATGATTTTTCTTTTCTTTTTTTTTAAATATATAGTTATTTTATTTGATTGCAACATTTCTTACTTGCCGCACGCAGGATCTTTAGTTGTAGCATGTGGGATCTAGTTACCTGACCAGGGGTCAAACTCAGGCCCCTGGCATTGGGAATGTGGAGTCTTAGCCATTGGACCATCGGGGAAGTCCCTGGAATTAATGATTCTTTAAGGTCCTAGCCTAGGGATTCAGCATAGCACAGTGCTTTAGAGCTTAGGCTCTGGGCCAGACTGCCTGTTTTGGGATCAATGAAAAATTAAGCCTTTAATCATGGACTGAGCATCCATGTCCCACACTGGGCTCTGTAAATACACTTGTGAAGTAGAGAGTCCTTGGCCTCTGTAGGAGCCTGCCAAGCTCCTCTGTCCATGGAATTCTCCAGGCAGGAATACTGGAGACTGTAGCCATTCTCTACTTCAGGGAATCTTCCTGACCCAGGGATTGGACGTGAGTCTCCCACGATGGAGGCAGAGTCTTTCCTGTCTGAGCCACCAGAGAAGCCCTTATAGGAGTTCAGAGCTCAACAGGTAGCTAAATAAGCCTACAAGTATAATAATGTCCTTGATTTGTGTACTTTTCCCTGTTTCTTTTGCAAGGAAGAAAAAAGGCAAAAGAAGGAATGGCCAGAGATTTCTCTTTGTTCAGATTTTGAGCACATGATTCACACTGGTTTTGATGCTGTCCCAGGTGAGTTTAGAGTAAGTCCTGGGTCACAAAAAAGACCTTTGGTCTTTCAGAGTACTGGTTATGTTATACACTGTTCGATTCAGTTCTTTCCAGACTTTCTGATGTCTCTCTCTTTGCCTGAGACCCTCATTACTATCTTCTTACAGTCTTTTAAAAAACACTTTTAAAGTTAATTAAGTAATTTACTTTTGGTTACCCTGGGTCTTTGCTGCTGCACTCAGGCTTTCTCTAGTTGTGGCAAGTGGGAACTCCTCTTTGCTGCAGTGAGCGGGCTCCTCGTCACAGTGGCTTCTCTTGTGGAGCACAGGCTCTGAGCACTTGGTCTTCAGTAGCTGCCACACGCTGGCTCAGTAGTTGCCGCTCTCAGGCTCTGAAGCACAGGCTCAGGAGTCATGGCACATGGTCTCAGTTGCTCCTGGATGTGTGGAATCTTCCCAGACCAGGGATTGAACCCATGTTCCTTGCATTGGCAGATGGATTCTTATCTATATAAGAAGTCCTCTTCTTATATTCTTGAGAGGGACACTTTCCTCCCCTCCAGAATTGTACTAGAGAATCCTTTATATCTCCATTCCTTATATAGACCTGGGTTAAGTGTTTTCTTGGTAGTAAGCTCTGTGCTGGGTACTGATGAACCAGAGACAAATCAGGCATGATTCATGCTCTAAAGGAGGAGCAAACATCCCAAGAAATGACTGATATAGTGAGATGTCTTATAAGAGAGGCTTGTGAGGAGCTCTGATGGAAGAGAGAGAAAGGAATGACTGAAGTCATCTTTATTATTTAAAAAAAATATTTTTTCATTTATTTTTATTAGTTGGGGGCTAATTACTTTACAGTATTGTAGTGGTTTTTGCCATACATCGACATGAATCAGCCATGGATTTACATGTGTTCCCCATCCTGAATGCCCCTCCCACCTCCCTTCCCATCCCCTCCCTCTGGGTCATCCCAGTGCACCAGCCCTGAGCACTTGTCTCATGCATCCAACCTGGACTGGCGATCTGTTTCACACTTGATAATATACATGTTTCAATGCTATTTGCTCAGATCATACCACCCTTGCCTTCTCCCACAGAGTCCAAAAGTCTATTCTATACATCTGTGTCTCTTTTTCTGTCTTTCATATAGGGCTATTGTTAGCATCTTTCTAAATACCATATATATGCGTTAGTATACTGTATTGGTGTTTATCTTTCTGGCTTACTTCAGTCTGTATAATGGGCTCCTGTTTTATCCATCTCATTAGAACTGATTCAAATGTATTCTTTTTAATGGCTGAGTAATATTCCATTGCCAACAAAGATCTGCCTAGTCAAGGCTATGGTTTTTCCAGTGGTCATGTATGGATGTGAGTTGGACTGTGAAGAAAGCTGAGTGCTGAAAAATTGATGCTTTTGAACTGTGGTGTTGGAGAAAACTCTTGAGAGTCCCTTGGACTGCAAGGAGATCCAGCCAGTCCATCCTAAAGGAGATCAGTCCTGGGTGTTCATTGGAAGGACTGATGCTGAAGCTGAAACTCCAGTACGTTGGCCACCTCATGCGAAGAGTTGACTCATTGGAAAAGACCCTGATTCTGGGAGGGGCTGGGGGCAGGAGGAGAAGGGGACAACAGAGGATGAGGTGGTTGGATGGCATCACCGACTCAATGGACATGAATTTGAGTAGACTCCGGGTGTTTGTGATGGACAGGGAGGCCTGGCGTGCTGCGATTCATGGGGTTGCAAAGAGTCGGACACGACTGAGCGACTGAACTGAACTGAATATTCCATTGTGTATATGTACCACACCTTTTTTATCCATTCGTCTGCTGATGGGCATCTAGGTTGCTTCCATGTCCTGGCTATTATAAGCAGTGCTGCAATGAACACTGGGGTACACATGTCTCTTTCAGATCTGGTTTCCTTGGTGTATATGCCCGGGAGTGGGATTGCTGGGTCATATGGCAGTTCTATTTCCAGTTTTTTAAGAAATCTCCACACTGTTCTCCATAGTGGCTGTACTAGTTTGCATTCCCACCAACAGTGTAAGAGGGTTCCCTTTTCTCCACACCCTCTCCAGCATTTATTGCTTGTAGACTTTTGGATAGCATTCTGACTGGCGTGTAATGGTACTTCATTGTGGTTTTGATTTGCATTTCTCTGCTAATGAGTGATGTTGAGCATCTTTTCATGTGTTTGTTAGCCATCTGTATGTCTTCTTTGGAGAAATGTCTGTTTAGTTCTTTGGCCCATTTTTTGATTGGGTCATTTATTTTTCTGGCATAGAGCTGCAGGAGTTGCTTGTATATTTTTGAGATTAATCCTTTGTCTGTTGCTTCGTTTGCTATTATTTTCTCCCAATCTGAGGGCTGTCTGTTCACCTTGCTTATAGTTTCCTTTGTTGTGCAAAAGCTTTTAAGTTTCATTAGGTCCCATTTGTTTATTTTTGCTTTTATTTCCAATATTTTGGGAGGTGGGTCATAGAGGATCCTGCTGTGATTTATGTCAGAGAGTGTTTTGCCTATGTTCTCCTCTAAGAGTTTTATAGTTTCTGGTCTTACATTTAGATCTTTAATCCATTTTGAGTTATTTTTGTGTATGGTGTTAGAAAATGTTCTAGTTTCATTCTTTTACAGGTGGTTGACCAGTTTTCCCAGCACCACTTGTTAAAGAGGTTGTCTTTTTTCCATTGTATATCCTTGCCTCCTTTGTCAAAGATAAGGTGTCCATACGTGGGTGGATTTATCACTGGGCTTTCTATTCTGTTCCATTGATTTATATTTCTGTCTTTGTGCCAGTACCATACTGTCTTGATGACTGTGGCTTTGTAGTAGAGCCTGAAGTCAGGCAGGTTGATCCCTTCAGTTCCATTCTTCTTTCTCAAGATTGCTTTGGCTATTCGAGGTTTTTTGTATTTCCATACAAATTGTGAAATTATTTGGTCTGGTTCTGTGAAAAATACTGTTGATAGCTTGATAGGGATTGCACTGAATCTATAGATTGCTTTGGGTAGTATAGTCATTTTCACAATACTGATTCTTCCAATCCATGAACATGATATATTTCTCCATCTGTTTGTGTCCTCTTTGATTTCTTTCATCAGTGTTTTATAGTTTTCTATGTATAGGTCTTTTGTTTTTTTTAGGTAGATACACTCTTAAGTAATTTATTCTTTTTGTTGCAATGGTGAATGGTATTGTTTCCTTAATTTCTCTTTCTGTTTTCTCACTGCTAGTGTATAGGAATACAAGGGATTTCTGTGTGTTAATTTTATATCCTGCAACTTTGCTATATTCAGTGATTAGCTCTAATAATTTTCTGGTAGAGTCTTTAGGGTTTTCTAGGTAAAGGATAATGTCATCTGCAAACTGTGAGAGTTTTACTTCTTCTTTTCCTATCTGGATTCCTTTTATTTCTTTTTCTGCTCTGATTGCTGTGGCCAAAACTTCCAAAACTATGTTGATTAGTAGTGGTGAGAGAGGGCACCCTTGTCTTGTTCCTGACTTTAGGGCAAATCCTTTCAATTTTTCACCATTGAGGATAATGTTTGCTGTGGGTTAGTCATATATAGTTTTTATTATGTTGAGGTATGTTCCTTCTATTCCTGCTTTCTGGAGAGTTTTTATCATAAATGGATGTTGGATTTTGTCAAAGGCTTTTTCTGCATCTATTGAGATAATCATATGGTTTTTATCTTTCCATTTGTTAATGTGGTGTATTACATTGATTGATTTGCAGATATTAAAGAATCCTTGCATTCCTGGGATAAAGCCCACTTGGTCATGCTGTGTGATCTTTTTAATATGTTGTTGGATTCTGTTTGCTAGAATTTTGTTAAGGATTTTTACATCTATGTTCATCAGTGATATTGGCCTGTAGTTTTCTTTTTTTTGTGGCATCTTAGTCAGGTTTTGGTATTAGGGTGATGGTGGCCTCAGAATGAGTTTGGAAGTTTACCTTCTTCTGAAATTTTCTGGAAGAGTTTGAGTAAGATAGGTGTTAGCTCTTCTCTAAATTTTTGGTAGAATCCAGCTGTGAAGCCAGAATTTAGAATAATGATAAGGAAAATGATCCAAAATCTTGAAAACAAAATGGAATTACAGATAAATAGCCTGGATACAAGGATTGAGAAGATGCAAGAAATGTTTAACAAGGACCTAGAAGAAATAAAAAAGAGTCAATTAAATATGAATAATGCAATAAATGAGATAAAAAACACTCTGGAGGGAACCAACAGTAGAGTAATGGAGGCAGAAGATAGGATAAGTGAGGTCGAAGATAAAATGGTGGAAATATATGAAGCAGAGAGGAAAAAAGAAAAAAGAATCAAAAGAAATGAGGACAACCTCAGGGACCTCTGGGACAATGTGAAATGCCCCAACATTCAAATCATAGGAGTCCCAGAAGAAGATAAAAAGAAAGGCCATGAGAAAATACTCGAGGAGATAATAGCTGAAAACTTCCCCAAAATGGGGAAGGAAATAGTCACACAAGTCCAAGAAACCCAGAGAGTCCCAAACAGGATAAACCCAAGGTGAAACATCCCAAGACACATATTAATCAAATTAACAAAGATCAAACACAAAGAACAAATATTAAAAGCAGCTAGGGAGAAACAGCAAATAACAGACAAGGGGATTCCCATAAGGATAACAGCTGATCTCTCAATAGAAACTCTTCAGACCAGAAGGGAATGGCAGGACATACTTAAAGTAATGAAAGAGAATAACCTACAACCTAGATTACTGTACCCAGAAAGATCTCATTCAGATACGAAGGAAAATTCAAAAGCTTTACAGACAAGCAAAAGTTGAGAGAATTCAGCACCACCAAACCAGATCTTCAACAAATGCTAAAGGATCTTCTCTAGACAGGAAACACAGAAAGTTTGTATAAATGCGAACCCAAAACAACAAAGTAAATGGCAACGGAACCATACCTATCAATAATTACCTTAAATGTAAGTGGGTTGAATGCCCCAACCAAAAGACAAAGACTGGCTGAATGGATACAAGAGCAAGACCCCTATATATGCTGTCTACAAGAGACCCACCTCAAAACAAGGGATACAGATACAGACTGAAAGTGAAGGGCTGGAAAAAAATATTTCACGCAAATGGAGACCAAAAGAAAGCAGGAGTTGCAATACTCATATCAGAGAAAATAGACTTTAAAATAAAGGCTGTGAAAAGAGACAAAGAAGGACACTACACAATGATCAAATGATCAATCCAAGAAGATATAACAATTATGAATATATATGAAGTCATCTTTAGCAGCTGTCAGTTATCACAGTTAGTTCTGAATTTGCTTCAGTGTCCCTGGGACTGTGCCTTGCTAACAGCTTTGCATGTGTGTCTTATAGGGAATGTCAGAGCAGTGAGCCCACTCACTTCAGACATTAAATATCACTGAGTTGGAGCAGAAGAAAAGCCCACAGGCTATTCTGGATGTGTTGGAATTTTATAACTCAAAAAATTTCTAACAGAAGTAGATAACTTCCTGATGTAAAAGTTTTTTATAGGTTATAAAACAGCACCATAGGAAATAACACCATCATTAACATATTTGTTCTTAATTGATAACAATTATTATGTGAAGGGCTTCCTTGGTAGCTCAGCTGGTAAAGAATCTGCCTGCAATGCAGGAGCCCCTGGTTTGATTCCTAGGTTGGGAAGATCCCCTGGAAAAGGGATAGGCTACCCACTCCATTATTCATGGGCTTCCGTGGTAGCTCAGATGGTAAAGAACCTGCCTGCAATGCAAGTGACCTGGGTTTGATCCCTGAGTTGGGAAGATCCCCTGGAGGGGGGCATGGCAACCCACTCCAGTGCTCTTGCCTGGAGAATCCCTGTGGACGGAGCTAACTCAGTGATATTTGATGTCTGAAGTGAGTGGGCTCACTGCTCTGGCATTCCCTATAAGACAGACATGCAAGGCTGTTAGCAGGCTGGCAGGCCTAGGGTCACAAAGAGTCAGACACAACCGAGTGGCTAAGCACACAGCACAGCGTTATGTGATTGTGCATTTACTGTGTATCTTTTAGGTAGGCAAGCCCGGGTTTTTGCTCAAGGAACTGATTTTTGTCATTCAAATGAAAAACAGGCCAGTAATAATAAATGGTCTTTATGTGTACTCTTTATATATATATTATATATAAACATATATATATGACTATGTTTATATATATGTGTGTGTGTGTGTTTATATATATATATATATATATAAAGGACTATGTTTTTCAGAATGTTTTTAATCACAAAATTGGGATTAGAATTCAGGTCTCCAACCGGCACCTTTACAGTTTGCCACTTGCTTCTAGTAACTGTATTTGGAGAACCTCCTTCCATAGCAGAGAGATTTTTTCTTTTCTTAGGCAACTCATAAGAAGGCCTACATTTTTGGAAACTTGCGTTTTATATGGCAGCTTAGAATTTAGGGGAAGATGTATCCTTAATATAAACCACTTTCAGTTCTCCTTTGTTTTGCAGACATTAGAGCCCCACATGCCTTTCTAATGTGGCGAAATTAGTGCTCTCTTAACCATTGGTCTTAACTCTGAGTCCAGAGATCTTTCTGGTGTTCATGCTGTCTCTTTAAAAGGGCAGTATTACTGGGGAAGGTGAGAACCAGGATGAACAAGCTAATTTTGAAGGATGCTTTTCCCAGCAAGTATCTGACTTGCAGCAAAGGGCACAGATGGTGAGGATGACAGACTGCAACTTTGCTCATGCTTCATGATTGTGCCCTGGAGAGGGTCATGCATGTCCCTAGCATATTTCTTTCCTGACATCTGGCCTGCTGGGCCTGTCTCACTTCTTTCACTGTCGGCCTGGATCATTCCAAGGAGGCACTGGGATTGAAAAATGCTGGGTAGGCAAGTTTTCTAGTCAGGATATCAGGGCTTGTGTTATATAGAGTTTGTTGTGGAGATATCAGATTAGAAGCCGGCTTTGAAAATCTCAGCAGCAAAGTCTTTGGAAGAATCTATTTTTATGTATATGTGTGTAGATGTGTACAAATGCCATTTATGTATATGGAAGCATAGCTCTGTGGGTTTGCGTATGTTTGAAATTAAAGTCCACTTCAGTGTTTATGACTGAATATGGGTATAGATATACAGATGCAGGCAATTCTGTGTGTGTTCCTCTGTGCATGCATAAATGAATAACCCTGAGTGGGTATGTATAGATACATACCCATACAGCTACTTCTCTGTGTATAAATTTGTGCAAACTTGTATGTATGTGTGTGTGCATGCATGTGAGGAATTTTTAATTTTCTAGAAGTTGAAGACTAGGGTTAACTGTCCCTTCTCATCATACTACTAATTATGATAAAACTACTTCAATTTGTATATTCTTACACATGAATTATCTCATTTGATTCTCATGATGGCCTTGAGAGATTGGTAGGGAAAAGAGTATTATCCCCATTTTGCAAACTCAGATGAATTAAATAGGCTTTGGGAAAGTAAGTGACTTACTCAGAATGACTTAACTGCTATGTGATGGAAATGTGTTTTCAACTTGGACCCTTAAACACTTTGCTGTGGTATAACCCAAAATCAATCCTTTGTGCTAATTTTTGGTCATGTTTCCTATTTTTTTAGTGCTTTATATTCTGTACCAATTAGTAGCTAATGTGATAAGCAAACCCTTGTGATGGACAACCCAAAATTTTGGGCTTTAGCCCACTTTGCCACTGATATATGTGACCTTGTACCCGTTTCTTTTCCTCTGAACCTTAATTTATTTATTGTAAAATGAAAGGATTGAAAGTACTTTGCATTCTGTCATTCTAGGCTATGGAATGTAATTTTGATATACAGAAATTGTAAATCACGTTTAAAAAGAGCAATGCTTACCTGTTTTTAATACAGTGGCAATATATTTACTACCAGAATACCTAGGGCATAAGATGAAGGCATAGTATTGCACTTTTTTTCTGTCTAAGGTGATAGACTTTTGGACCAAAAAAATGTGAATCAGTCCTGGACTTATTTGTCCAAGGTACAGATGGCTGTTGAGGATTGTTTTAAGAATGTGTTAGCACAGCTTATGCATTCACTATTTGTCATAGGATCAAAGAAGCTGTACCTGGTACTTTCTTATCCAATGAGATTGGAATCTTGGACATCCTTTGGGCTTGGTTCTTGGTGAGAATTAGGTTAAATTTGTTAGGCTTTTGTCCTTCTTAATTCCTTTGGTGGTGAACTGGTGAAGTTAGTTTCTTCTTAGACCTTTAAGAATTTAAGAATAAAATCAAATATAATACTTTGTTTTTGATCTTATGTTTTTGCTGTAATCTTTGTTGGATCTATGTTTCACATTTCATTAAGTTTAAGCTTCCATTCATTGTAAGATACACCACTATTTTATATGCCATTAGAGAAAAAAGTTGTCAGTTCAACCATGGAAATATCTTTGCAAGATACATTTCTGTTTCAGAGGTGTTAATGTGAAAATATATATATATATCTAAGAATCAATGAACTGTGGTAGTTATCTTATTGTGGAAGTTGGATCTATTCTTAGGAATAAGATCCTGCCTTGATTAGACTTGAGATGATTAAAACTTCTGTTTTCATAAGTCTTAATCTTTATCTTCCTGTGGGGAATAGACATGGATGTAGAAGTGTCCTAAACTAAAAACTAGTCATGATGTGTTATGGATGTGGCTCAGGATGGTACCAGCCATGGATTACTTTCTCTTAAAATGCAGGAAACCTCTTTGGCCATCGAGGCTTGATGATGATATAGTTGACGATATGAATACAGTTCTAGCATAGTGTTTAGAAGTGTACAAAGGTTCAACTCTTGACTCCTACCAATATTTATGTTAAATAATTACTGGGTAAATTACTTAACTTTCCGTAACTTCAGTTTCCAAATCTATAAAAATAGACATGCTGATAGTACTCAGAGCTATAGTGAAGATTAAAGGAGGTAATGTTTATAATGTGCTTAGCATGGTGTTGGGCCTGTAGTACCAATAACACTATGATTATTATACTCTGAGCTTGGAAACTGCTTTACTGAATAGGTTTCCTTAGCTCTCAAGAAAGGATTAACTCTAATTGTTTATTGACTAAACCCTTGTCTTTTTCCCTTTGGAGGTAAAGTAGCTGAAGATTATAATCCTAACAGTTCGGTAAGCCTTTACTTCCTCTATTCTGATATGGGCAGGTATGATTTTTAGGGATCAGGTCAGTGTGGCAGATGCGGAGTCTGGGCTGAAGGGCACTCACCTTGGTCACTTGTCTACCCAGGGCCTCAGAGTAAAGGACTTGGATTTAATAAATAGTAAGCATCCTTTCCAGTTTTAGCGTATTAATGCTGTAGAAATTCTAACCTTAGAACCAGAACTGCCTGCTAGACTCAGTTTTTCATTTGTAGATTTGAACCTTACAAAAACGAATTTGCCTTTCTGAGCTTCGATTGTTTCATCAATAAAGTGAGCATAATACACTTTGATTTTCCTGGACATGTCTTCAAATAGCTGAATTAGGTAGATAAATTTTTTCTTTTGAGTTGGTTGGGTCTACAAAACCAGGATTAAGACTTAATTGTTGAAGGGAGCAGATTCTATTAATTTTAAAGTCATTCATTCTGTCCTCTGAAGTTGTAGTGAATGCCCTGTCAGTTGAAGGGATATTACAAAAATCAGTGATGAATTGGATGGAAAGTAAAACTAAATGACCTCAAGGGCCCCTCTGTCTTTCTCAGCTTATGAATTCTGTTTTCCAGAGCAGATGAGATGTAGATATATTTGGAAGGGTCTTATGAATAGTAAGCTGTGATATATCTGAGAGAATACTGCTGTTTTTTAAGGATAACTTTTTATTTATAGTCTTACAGTAAAGGGGGCAGCCTTAACTTGCAAGGTGATTCTTCAGCAGTATGTACATCATACTTTTTATTTCCATGGAATGGAATCAAATGTGGACTGAAACTACAGCGTATACACTAGAAATCTGCAAATGCTGGAACAGAGTAGGAAAAAGACAAACGAGGCCTAAACAAAACCCTTCACTGGGATCTACTACCACCGCCAGAACCAGGGCTGGATCACATTATGGGGACAGATTCCAAGACAATCTGAAGGGGAGTGGGGCAAAGGTGGGGAGGGGTCCACAGTGAGATGTGGGTTTAGTATGAGGTGAACTGCTCTTGGTATTTACAGAATCAGTTGGCTCTATTTCTTAGAAATACTCAAGGTAAGAAAGGAAGATTTGATCATTACTTTATGAATCTGTTGCTTTGCAATACCGACATTATCAGAAATGGGAATGATTCACTCAGATTCAAATTTCAGTAGCAGGAAATCACACCATCATCACTGGCCCTCAGTACAAAACCTCTACCTTACCCTATCCTCCCTCCTTGGCCCACCCGCTACCACTCCCCTCCCTGGAGGCTGCCACTCCACCGCTGCCCTCACACTACACAAGTGTCTTACAGCCTCCCTAAGGCTGGCTGAAACAAGCAGGCGTGAAACAGGCCACTCTGCAGGCAAATCTGTCCCCACTTCCGTTTATACCACAAACTTTTTCAAGGATCTGGTCTTTCAGTAGAAGCGATAAATAGCCCTTTAGGGGGAAAAAATCCTTAAACGAAGGAGGAATTATTCTGATTACTCTGGACTGGTCATCTTCTGAAAGTAGGGAAGTTCTCAGGTTCTCAAAGTCTATCGAACAGAGGTGAAGGTGGCCTGGGAGGAGAGGCCTGTGAGGGGCAGGAGCCCACCCGGCATGTGCTGGACAGGGCTAGAGCAGCTGGTGGGTGATCAGGACACCATGTGCTTGGAGGTCTGGTCAGCTATCTGTACTTCACAGAAAAAGCTGCCAAGTTGGGGTGTTTGGTTTAAAAATTCCTGGTGGGGACAGGGACTCTGTGAAGGAAAACATTTAAAAAAAAAAAAAGGAAATGAGGAAGGAGAATGAGAGCTATTGTCTAAGGATTTATATTAAAAAATAGAAGCACTTTTATTTTAAAAAAAGGAGAAAGAGCAAAAAATAAAGTGTCTCTTAAATGGTTCTGAGAGTTCTAAAGATGAACTAAAAGGAGGATAAGATGACAGAGGAGACAGTTTTTACCGCTGGCCTAAGCTTCCATCTGAAGCTTCTTCCTGCTTTGGGGCTCTTTGGGCTCTGGCTCTGAGCCCCCATTGAAGGCAAAAATGGGGGACTCTCAAGAGTCTTCTCCAGCACCACAATTTGAAAACATCACTTCTTCGGCATTCAGCCTTTATGCTCCAGTTCTCACATCCTACAACTACTGAAAAAACCATGGCTTTGACTATACAGACCTTTGTCAGCGAAGTGATATCTCTGTTTTTAAATATGCTCTCTAGGTTTGTCATAGCTTTCCTTCTAAGAAGTAAGTGTCTTTGAATTTTATGGCTACTGTTACTGTCCGCAGTGATTTTGGAGCCCAAGAAAATAAGATCTGTCACTGTTTCCACTTTTCCCCTTCTGTTTGCCAGGAAGTGATGGGACCAGATGCCATGCTCTTATATTTTTAATGTTGAGTTTCAAGGCAACTTTTTCACTCTCCTCTTCTATCCTTATCAAGAGGCTCTTTAGTTTGTCTTTGCTTTCTGCCATTTGAGTGGTATCTGCATATCTCGGATTATTGTTTCTCCCGGCAACATTGATTCCAGCGTATGATTGATACAGCCCCCCATTCGCACGATGTGCTCTGCATGTGAAGTTAAAGAAGCAGGGTGACAGTACACAGCCCTGTCATTCTCTCTTCTCAGTTTTGAACCAGTCCCTCATTCCCTGTCTCACACGCTAGCAAAGTAATGCTGAAAATTCTCCAAGCCAGGCTTGAACAGTACGTGAACCATGAACTCCCAGATGTTCAAGCTGGTTTTAGAAAAGGCAGAGGAACCAGAGATCAAATTGCCAACATCCGTTGCATCATAGAAAAAGCAAGAGAGTTCCAGAAAAACATCTATTTCTACTTTATGCCAAAGCCATTGACTGTGTGGATCACGACAAACTGGAAAATTCTTCAAGAGATGGGAATACCAGGCCTGGTATTCTGATCTGCCTCCTGAGAAATCTGTATGCAGGTCAAGAAACAACAGTTATTACTGGACATGGAACAACAGACTGGTTCCAAATAGGGAAGGGAGTACATCAAGGCTGTATATTGTCACCCTGCTTATTTAACTTACATGCAGAATACATCATGAGAAATGCTGGACTGGATGAAGCACAAGCTGGAATCAAGATTGCCAGGAGAAATATCAGTAACCTCAGATATGCAGATGACACCACCCTTATGGCAGAAAGTGAAGAAAAACTAAAGAGCCTCTTTTTGAAAGTGAAAGAGGAGCGTGAAAATGTTGGCTTAAAACTCAACATTCAGAAAACTAAGATCATGGCATCTGGTCCCATCACTTCATGGGAAATAAATGGGGAAACAGTGGCTGACTTTATTTTGGGGGGCTCCAAAATCACTGCAGATGGTGATTGCAGCCATGAAATTAAAAGATACCTACTCCTTGGAAGAAAAGTTATGACCAACCTAGATAGCATATTAAAAAGCAGAGACATTACTTTCCCAACAAAGGTCTGTCAAGTTAAGACTATGGGTTTTCCAGTGGTCATGTATGTATGTGAGAGTTGGACTATAAAGAAAGCTGAGCACTGAAGAATTAATGCTTTTGAACTATGGTGCTGGAGAAGACTCTTTGAGAGTCTCTTGGACTGCAAGGAGATCCAACCAGTCCATTCTAAAGGAGATCAGTCCTGAATATTCATTGGAAGGACTGATGCTGAAGCTGAAGCTCCAATACTTTGGCCACCTGATGTGAAGAACTGACTCATTGGAAAAGACCCTGATGCTGGGGAAGTTTGAAGGCGGGAGGAGAAGGGGATAACAGGATGAAGTGGTTGAATGGCATCACCGATTCAATAGGCATGAGTTTGAGTAAGCCCCAGAGGTTGGTGATAGACAGGGAAGCCTGGTGTGCTGCAGTCCATGGGGTCACAAAGAGTCAGACATGACTGAGTGACTGAACTGAACTGAACTGAACCAACAGTGCAAGAAAATTCCCTTTTCTCCATACCCTCTCGAGCATTTATTGACTAGGCATTTTGATCCATGTGATTAGTTTGCTTAGTTTTCTGTGATTGTGGTTTTCATTCTGTCTGGCCTCTGATGGATGGGGATAAGAAGCTTGTGGAACCTTCCTGATGGGAGGGACTGGCTGTGGGGAAAACTGGGTCTTGCTCTCCTGGGCCATGCTTAGTAAATCTTTAATCCAATTTTACACTGATGGATGGGACTGTGTTCCCTCCCTGTAGTTTGGCCCACGGTTGGGGTAGTGGCAATCTCCTCCAAGAGGACTTATGCCAGCGTCCGTGCATCCCAGGACTGCTGCAGTCAGTGAACCTGACCCTGAGGCAGGCCACTGTCGACCCATGCTTCCTCCAGAGACTCCCGAACACGCACAGACAGGTCTGTCTCATCTCTTGTGGGGTCATTGCTCCTTTCTTCTGGGTCCTGGTGCACACAAGGTTTTTGTTTGTTCCCTCTAAGAGTCTCTGTTTCCCTGTCCTGTGGGAGTCCTGTAATCAAATCCCACTGGCCTTTAAAGTCAAATTCCCTGAGGATTCTCAGTTCCTTTGCTGGACCCCCAGGTTGGGAAATCTCTTGTGGGGCCTAGACATTTTGATGATGGCCCTTCTACTGGTGTGAGATGATATTTCATTGTAGTTTTGATTTGCATTTCTCTAATAATAAGTGATGTTGAGCATTTTTCATGTGTTTATTAGCCATCTATATCATCTTTGGAGAAATGTCTGTTTAGGTCTGCTCACTTTTTGATTGGATCGCTTGTTTTTCTGGTATTGAGCTGCATCTGGAGATTAATCCTTTGTCAGTTGTTTCATTTGCTGTTATTTTCTCCCATTCTGAGAACTGTTTTTTTTTTTGTTTTGTTTTGTTTTGTTTTTTTTTTACCTTGCCTATAGTTTCCTTCATTGTGCAAATGCTTTTAAGTTTAATTAGGTCCCATTTATTTTTTTGTTTTTATTTCCATTGTTCTAGGAGGTGGGTCATAGAGGATATTGCTGTGATTTATGTCAGTGTTCTGTTTATGTTTTCTCTCAAGAGTTTTATAGTTTCTGGTCTCCATTTAGGTCTTTAATCCATTTTGAGTCTATTTTTGTGTGTGGTGTTAGAAAGTGTTCTAATTTCATTCTTTTACATGTAGCTGCTCAATTTTCCCAGCACCACTTATTGAAGAGACTGTTTTTCTGACAGAAAAAGAGACTCAGATGTATAGAACAGACTTGTGGACTCTGGGAGAAGGCGAGGGTGGGATGTTTCAAGAGAACAGCATTGAAACATGTATATTATCTAGGGTGAAACAGATCACCAGCCCAGGTTGGGTGCCTGAGACAAGTGCTCGGGCCTGGTGCACTGGGAAGACCCAGAGGGATCGGGTGGAGAGGGAGGTGAGAGGGGGGACCGGGATGGGGAATACATGTAAATCCATGGCTAATTCATTTCAATGTATGACAAAAACTACTGTAATGATGTAAAGTAATTAGCCTCCAACTAATAAAAATAAATGGGAAAAGAAAAAAAGAGAGACTGTTTTTCTCTGTTGTATAATTTTGCCTCCTTTGTCAAAGATAGGTTGAACATAGGTACATAGATTATCTCTGGGCTTTCTATCTTGTCCCATTGGTCTGTATTTCTGTCTTTGTGCCAGTACCGTACTGTCTTGATGACTGGGTTTGCAGTACAGTCTGAAGTCAGGCAGGTTGGTGCCTCCCGCTCTGTTCTTTCTCAAGATTGCTTTGGCCATTCTGGCTCTTTTGTGGGAAACTATTGATCTTATTTCTATACATATAAATTTACCTTTTCTAAACAATTTTAAGTAAATGGATTCATACAACAGGTAATCTTTTGTGTTTAGCTTTCTTTTACTTAGCATAAAGTTTGCAAGATTCATTCCTGTTTTATCATGTATCAGTATTTCATTCCCCTTTGTGTCTTAATAATATTCTGTTTTATTGGTATACAACATTTTGAAAATCCATTTATCAGTTGATGGGCATTTGGGTTGTTTCCACTTTTTTGGCTATTATGAATAATGCTCATATGAACAGCCATGCTTTTGTGTGGATATATGTTTTAATTTCTGTTGGGTGTATACCTAAAGATAGAATTGTTGGATTATATGGTGACTCTATAATTAACCTTTTGAAGAACTGCCTTCCAAAGTGGCTGTACTATTGTATACTCCCACTAGCAATTATAGTTCTAATTTCTTTGTATCTTCCCCCACATTTGTTATTGTATGTCTTTTCTTTATATCCATCATAGTGGGTATGAAGTGGTGTCTCACTGTAGTTTTGATTTGCATTTCCTAATGGATAATGATGTTAAGCATCTATTCATGTGTTTATTGGTCATTTATCATTTTGGAGAAATGTCTTTCTTGTTGTTTAATTTAATTCCACTGTAGTCAAAGAATACATTTTATTTATTTTAAATCCTTTTAAGCTTATGGAGATGTTTTATGACCTATCATATAGTTTGTGCTAAAAAATGATCCATATGTGGTTAAAAAGAATTGTATTCTGCAGATCTTGAGTGGAATATTGGGTTGATTAATACAGTTGTTTTTGTCTTGAATATCCCTGCGAATAGTCATTCTGGTTTTGCTAATTATTGAGATAGAGTAGTGAGCTCTTCAGCTGTAACTGTAGAATTTTCTTTCTTTCCTTTAATTCTGTCATCTTTTGTTTTATGCAAAACCACTTTCTTGTTAGGTGCATATACATTCATAATTGTTAAATCTTGGTATATCAACTCTTATAATTATGAAACACCCTTTTTTATCTCTGGTGATATTTCTTAAAGTTTATTTTAATTGATATTAATATGGACACTTCCAGTCTCTTGTGATCATTGTTTCCATGATACGTCTCTTCCATTATTTTGCTTTCAACTTACTCATATCTTTGAATCTATAATGTGTCATTATTTATATGTTTAGCTTTACATTTGACATTTAGCTATTTATTTTCTATATGGAACCTAGCTTTTTCTGTTCTTCTTTCTTTTGCTGAATAAATTAATTTATTATTTTTCTTCTTTTATAAAAGCTATATTTCTTAGTGGTTGCCTTCAGGATTAAAATATACATTTTAATTTATTATACTCTATTTCTGTATATTATTATACTCTATTTCAGAGCAACACAAAGTGCTTTCCAATAAAATACGTAAATTTGGTTCCAGTGCAGCTTCATTCCCTGTCCTCTGCTTTGTGATATTATTACCATATACTCACATGTACATATGTACATGCACACACATACATACAGATGCATCTATGTATAAGCCCAGCAGTAAAGTGTTATAACTATTGTTTTATACAGTTTTTTTGCTTTTAAATGTTAATAAAATTTATTTTAAAAGTTTATTTATGGAATCTTCCATGTTAATTTACATATTTGCCATTTCTTCTGCTCTTCATTTGTACTTGTGGACTTGAATTACCATTTGTGGATTTTTTTTCAGCCTGACAGATTTATTTCAGTATTATATGTAAATAGGTCTTGTGGTAAGCAAATTTTCCTAGTCTTTGTTTATATTACAATGTCTTTATTTCACCTTCATTTTTTAAAGATTGTTTTACCTGGATATAGGTTTCTTGATTGGGATTTTTAAACAATTTCAACCCTTTGAATATGTCATCTAATTGCTCTCTCACCTTCATTGTTTCAGATTGGGAGTTAGGTTTTAACTTATATTAAAACTTAAGTTTAACTTAAGTTTTAACTTTAATCCTTTTATATTATGTGCCATTTTTCTCTTAATGCTTTATAGTATTTTTACTTTGGCTTTGACTTTCAACATCTGTCTATGATGTGTCTGTGTGTGAAACTCTATATATTTTACTACTTGATGTTTATTGAGATTCTTGGATATCTAGATTAATATTTTTCATCTAATTTGGGAAGTTTATGTAGGTTCACACAGTCAGGTGTGTATGAAGAATTTGAGGCCTCTCTCTAAAGTCTGCTATGTCTGTGAGCAACGTCAGGCAGAAATTTGTTTGCCCTATTCAGTATTGCAATCTTAGGCTAATAGCAGATGGCACTGCTGGGCATGGGCATTGCCCACTGCTCCAGATGAAAGTGAGCCCTCTTGGATCAAGTAGTTACAGCATACCTTCCCTGGAAGAAGCTCCTTTATGATCGAGCTGGGATGGGCTGAATGGGAGCTACCCTGGGGTAGGACATCAGAGATTCCTACTGTTATTACCCAAACTTCAACCATTTTAAATCATATGCACTTCTTATACATGTTTCCACCTTAGAGCCATTGTACTTCTTCCATCTGCAAATAGTCTTTTCTCAGAGGGTTGAATGGCTTCTTCTTTCATTCCATTCAGGCCAGTGATTATATAACTTGTCATTGTAGAGACCTTTCCAAGACTACTCTGTCTAGAGTAGTATTTCCCCACTTTGAACCAATCTCTACTCTCCTATGTTTATCTTAACCTTGTTACTACCTGACATTTTGATGATTAATTTTGACTATATCATCTTCTACAATGGAAGCCATAGGACCAGGGACTTTATCTGTTCTGTTCTTTAAAATAACCCCAGAGCTTCAAACAGAGACTGATATACAATGAATGAATGAGTGAATTAAGGTCATTGGCTTTTTAAAAAAGAGGTTTGTGGTTATTAGATATAATGATCCTTTAATTGATTCTTTACATCTTTCTAGCTCCTAACTAATTACAAAGTGTTTTTATACTCATATCACTTTATTTCTTCCTCAAGGTGGCCCTGTGAAGTAGGCAGAGATGTGCTGTCATTACTGTGTTTTATAGATGAGAACTCTGGCTTAGAGTGAAACACCTCGCCTAGGAACAAAAGGATAAGAAATAGAAGTCTGGCACAAAAACCAGTATCTCTTGATTCTGGTAGTTATTGATATTACCACTCAAAGCCATCACCTGTGGGAAACAGAATA
This sequence comes from Odocoileus virginianus, assembly GCF_023699985.2. NCBI lineage: Eukaryota > Metazoa > Chordata > Mammalia > Artiodactyla > Cervidae > Odocoileus > Odocoileus virginianus. Next base: position 16,960,184 of record NC_069701.1, read on the forward strand.
TGTTGAAGAGGAAAGTGATGAAATCCCCTTCTCTATAGAGTTTTAGGAAACAAAAGAACCTAGTGCTTTTTTCCCCTCAGGGTCGTTATCACTATTTGTGGTATGTTGTGTTTCCATACAAATTTTAAAAGTTTTTTTGTTCTAGTTCTATGAAAAATGTGATTGGTAATTTGATAGGAGTTGCACTGAGTCAGTAGATTGACTTGGGTAGTATAGTTGTCATTGACTCTTGATAGTTTTTGTGTAATGCGTCTTGGAGAAGGTCTTCTTGTGTTGAGGTAACTCTCTCCTCAATCTATAACCATAAAATATCCGCAACTCAACAATGGTGCCTATGCCCAACACATCATGATGCTGGAGAATTCTCTTCTGAAGATAGATAGAGGGGGTGGAACCAGGGAACTGGTAGAGGCAGCGCAGAGTCCCAGGCCCTTGGTCTCAACAGTTTAGTCCACAGTCCCAGAGAATCCAGGAGCAGCAGCAGAGGCGGCGCACATGACTTAGGATTCCCGGCTACAGTGACTCATGGCCAAGGGAACTGGGAAGCAGTGAGCACTACCCCTTCAGCCGTAGAGGTACCAACAATTCTGCCCCCACCCCTACCCACAGTAGTGGATCGGGGCCTGAGAACCTGACGGCACGAACGTGGCGTCCACCTGACCCAGCTCCCTGCCCACCCCCACCCCCATGCGCAGGAGTGAAGCCCGCAGGAGCCCAGAAGCAACAGAAAAGTCCATCATCCTGGTGCCCCAGGAAGCATCACCGGTGACACTGGTAGTCGCAAGGCGTCAGTGACCATGGAAGCACAAAGCGTGATAGTAATGGCAAGGGGCAAAACTTCTGACAGACATCAAGTGGGGGATATCAAGTGTGCACTTTCAAATATAATCAGAGGTAGATTGGCTAAGTGAAATCAGATGTGCTATACTGCCACCTACTGGAAAATGAAAGACCTGTCATTTCTAATCTGTTGAATTGTTAGAACCAAGTCGAAAGACATTTCACTACTTCAAATGTCTTAGCAGAGAAACAACTCATCAATCACTGTAAGAACCACAGTAATGCTGTACCAAACAAAAAAATGACAATTCTTCATAAACCAGACTTAAAAGTCATAAAATATTGAGCCTAACTGGTGGAGAATTCAAAACAGCTGTCATGAAGAAACTCAACGGGCTATAAGAAAACTCAGAAAGGCATTTTAATGAGCTCAGGAATAAAATTAATGAACAGAGGAATAATTTACCAAAGAGATCGAATATCTGAAAAGAAGAAAACAAAATATAGAGCTGAAGATTCAGTAAATAAGATGAAGAATGCATTAGAACACATTGGAACAAGAGCAGAACATATGGAAGAATTAGTGAGCTCAAAGATAGAAATTTTAAAATGATACAGATAGAAAAGGAAAACGAAATATTTGTAAGAATGAAGAAATCCCACTAAATCTATCTCACTCTTCTAAGAAGGGCAACATTAGGGTAATGACAACAGCAGAAGAGAGAGAGGAAAGGGACCAGAGAGATTACTGAGAGAAATAATAGCTGATCCCAATCCTAAGGAACAACTACACAGCCCATGAAGTTAAGAGAACACCTAAGAAGTGAAGAGGAACTAAAGAGCCTCTTGATGAAGGTGGAAGAGAAGAGTGAAAAGCTGGCTTAAAACTCAACATTCAGAAAACGAAGATCATGGCATTCGGTTCCATCACTTCATTGCAAATAGATGGGGAAACAGTGGGAACAGTGACAGACTTTCTTTTCTTGGACTCCAAAATCACTGTAGCCATGAAATTAAAAGATGCTTTCTCTGTGGAAAAAAGCTGTGACAAACCTAGGCAGTGTATTAAAAAGCAGAGACATCACTTTGTTGACAAATGTCTGTATAGTCAAAGCTATGGTTTCTCCAGTAATCATGTATGGATGTGAGAGGTGGACCATAAAGAAGGCTAAGCACTGAAGAACTGATACTTTTGAACTGTGGTGTTGGAGAAGACTCTTGAGAGTCTCTTGGACTGCAAGGAGATCCAACCAGTCAATCCTAAAGGAAATCAGTCCTGAATATTCATTGGAAGGACTGATGCTGAAGTTCCAATACTTTGGGCACCTGATGTGAAGAGCCAACTCATTAGAAAAGACCCTGATGCTGGGGAAGATTGAAGGCAGGAGAAGGGGACAACAGAGGATGAGATGGTTGGCTGGTATCACCAACTCAATGGACATGAGTTTGAGCAAGCTCTGGGAGAAGGTGAAGGACAGGGAAGCCTGGCGTGCTGCAGTCCATGGATTCGCAGAGTCGGACACGACTGAGCGACTGACCAACAACAAATGGTTAGTATATACACCAGACTGCTGGATGCTTTGCTGCCTGTGTGCCTGACCTGGACACTTTCATAGCCAAGTCATCCCAGCAGTTCAGACCTGACCTCGTGTAAGTCTTATGGCCTAAACTGCCTGCCCAAAGTCTCCAGGCAGCATGGTTGCAGAGGAGATTTACACCTTAGAATTTGTCACTAAATTTGTAACCTGTAGCTCCTACCAGGTGAGGACAGCTCTTCCTCTTCTCTCCGTAGGTTTACTATATTCTCACTCATCAACCCTGGCCAAGTGGGTTTTAGCATCAGAAGTATCCATTTATTTTAGAGACTGGAGTAGTTTTGTTGGATTTCTTGTTTTCCAACTAGCCTTTTTTAAACAACTGTAGTATAATTTCTTTACAGTGTTGTGTTACTTTCTGCTGTACAGCCTCGTGAATCAGCGATGTGTACACACGTATTCCCTCACTCACCCACGCGCCTGCCTCATCACAGAGCACCGAGCTCCCTGTGCTGTACCTCAGGTTCCCCTGGCTGTCTATTCTGCACATGGTATTGTGTTTATGTCAAATCTAATCTCCCAGTTCACCCACCCTCCCAGTTCCCTTCCCCCATGTCCACACACCCTTTTTCTAAATCTGCATCTCTATTCCTGCCCTGGAACTAGGTTCATCTGTACTATTTCTCTAGATTCTATATACATTCATTAATATATGGTATTTGTTTTGCTTGTTTTGACTTAATTCACTCAATATGACAGACTGTGGGTTTGTCCACATCTCTACAAGTGATCCAGTTTTCTTTCTTCTTATGGATGAATAATATTCCATTATCTTCTTTATCCATTCATCTGTCTACAGACACTTAGGTTGTTTCTGTGTCCTGGCTATTATAAAAGTGCTGCAGTGAACACTGGGGTACATGTGTTTTTGTGAATTATGGTTTTCTTGGCATATATGCCCAGTCATGGGATTGCAGAGTCATATGGTAGTTCTGTTTTTAGTTTTTTAAGGAATCCATTGTTATTGTTGTTCAGTCACTAAGTTGTGTCCTAGTCTTTACAACCCTATGGACTGTAGCACGCCAGGCTCCTCTGTCCTCCACTATCTCCCAGAGTTTGCTTAGGTTCATGTCCATTGAGCCAGTGATGCTATCTAACCATCTCATCATCTGCCACCCCCTTTTCCTTTTGCCTTCAATCTTTCCCACAATCAGGGTCTTTTCCAGTGAGTCATTTCTTCACATCAGGTGGCCAAAGCCACCTGGAGCTTCAGCATCAGTTCTTCCAGTGAATATTCAGGGTTGATTTTCTTTAGGATTGATTGTTTGATCTCCTTGCTGTCCAAGGGACTCTCAAGAGTCTTCTCCAGCACCACAATTCAATGGGATCAGTTCTTCAGTGCTCAGCCTTCTTTATGGTCCGACTCTCACATCCATACATGACAACTGGAAAAACCATAGCTTTGAATAGACAGACTTTGGTTGGAAAAGCGATGTTTCTGTTTTATAATATGCTGTCCAGATTTGTCATAGCTTTACTTCCAAGGAGCAAGTGTCTTAGTTTCATGGCTGCAGTCACCATCCACAGTGATTTTGGAGCCCAAGAAAAGAAAATCTGTCACTGTTCCCATTGTTTCCCCATCTATTTGCCATGAAGTGATGGGACCAGATGCAATGATCTTAGTTTTCTGAATGTTGAGTTTTAAGCCAGCTTTTTCATTCTCCTCTTTCACCTTCATCAAGAGGCTCTTTAGTTCCTCTTCACTTTCTTCCATTAGAATGGTATTATCTTGATATTTTATATATATATATATATATAATATATCTGGTATTATAACCTCAGGTGAGGTTGTTGATATTTCTCCTGGCAGTGTTGATTCCAGCAAGTGATTCATCCAGCCCAGCATTTTGTATGATGGGCTGTATCAATTTACATTCCCACCAGCAGTGCAAGAGAGTTCCCTTTCTTCTACATTCTTTCTAGCATTTGTTGTTTTGACGATGGCCATGCTGACTGGTATGGAGTGATCCCTCACTGCAGTTTTGATTTGTATTTCTCTAATAATGAGTAATCTTTGAGCATCTCTTCTAGTATTTGTTGCCCATCATTTTTTGATTTTGTTTTTTTTATATAGAGCTACATGAGCTGTTTTTATATTTTAATCCTTTATAGATTAATCCTTTGTGCATTACTTTGCAAATATTTTCTGCCATTCTAAGGATTGTCTTTTCATCTTGTTTATGGTTTTCTTTGCTGTGCAGAAGCTTTAAGCTTAATTAAGTCTCATTTGTTTATTTTTGTTTTTATTTTCATTACTGTAGGGAGTGCATCAAAAAAGACCTTGCTGTGATTTATGTCAAAGATTGTTTTTTCCTATGTTTTCCTCTAAGAGTTTTGTGATATCCAGTCTTACAGTTAGGTCTTTATTCCATTTTGAGCCTATTTTTGTGTATGCTGTTAGGTAGCATTCTAATTTCATTCTTTTACATGTATATGTTTAGTTTTTCCCTGTATCACTTTTGAAGAGACTGTCTTCTCCATTGATCCTGTTGTCCTGTTTTATTGATCTACATTTCTGTTTTTGTGCCACTACCATAATGTTTTGATTATTGTAGCTTTGTAGTATATTCTGAAGTCAGAGAGTCTGTTTCCTCCACTTCTGTTTTTCCTTCCCAGGATTGCTTTGGCTATTCATGGTCCTTTGTGTTTCCATACAGATGCTAAAACCTTTTGTTCTAACTCTGTGAAAAGCGCCATTAGTAGTTTAATAGAGACTGCATTGACTCTGTAGATTCCTTTGGTAGTATAATCATTTTCACATTATTAATTTTTCCAATCCAGGAATATATCTTTGCACCTTTCGGTGTCATCTTTTATTTCTTTTAGCAGTATTTTATAGTTTTTTGAGTATAGGTCTTTTTGCCTCCTAAGACACGTTTATTCCTAGGTATTTTATTCTTTTGGTTGTGTTGGTAAATGGTATTGTTTCCTTAACTTCTCTTTCTGATTTCTCATTGTTAAGGTATAGGAATGCAAGAGATTTCTGTGCATTTATTTTGTACCATCTTTAACAAATTCATTGCTTAACTCTAGTAGTTTTCTGGTAGCATCTTTAGGATTTTTTATGTGTAGTATCATGTCATCTGCAAACATTGACTGTTTTACTTCTTTTCCAATTTAGATTCCTTTTATTTCTTTTCTTCTATGGTTGCCATGGCTAGGATTTCCAAAATTATATTGAATGAAAGTGGTGAGATTGGACATCTTTGTCTTGTTCCTAGTGTCAGAAGAAATGCTTTCAGTTTTTCACCATTGAAATTGATGTTTTCTGTGGGTTTGTCATATGTAGTCTCTATTGTGTTGAAGTAGATTCCTTCTGTGTGCACTGTCTGGTTAGTTTTTAATCATAAATCGGTGTTGAATTTTGTCAAAATCTCTTCTGTCTCTACTGAGATGATCATACAGTTTTTATTCTTTAAGTTCTTAATGTAGTATATCACATTGATTTATATGCATATATTGAAAAATCCTTGCATCCCCAGGATAAATTCCTCTGGATTGTGGTATATGATTGTGGTATTGTTGGAGTGATTTTCCACTATTTTGTGAGGATTTTTGCTTCTATGTTTATCAGTGATATTGGCCTATAATTTTCTTATTTTGTGCTATCTTTGGTTTTGGTGTCAGGATGATGGTGACCTTGTAGTATGAGTTTGTGAGTGTTCTCCTGTCTGCAATTTTTTTGGAAGAGTTTGAGAAGGATAGGTGTTACCTCTTCTCTAAATGTTTGACAAAATTCACCTGTGAAGTCATCTGGTCCTGGACTTTTGTTTGTTGGAAGATTTTCAATCACAGTTTTAATTTAATTACTTGGTCAGTTCATGTTGTCTATTTCTTCCTGGTTCAGTCTTAGAATGTTGTACTTTTCTAAGAATTTGTCCATTTCTTCCAGGTTATCCACTTTATTGCCATATAGTTCCTTGTAGTGGTCTCTTACAGGCCTTTGTATTTCTGTGGTTTCTGTTGTTTAAGTTCTGCTTTTTCATTTCTAATTTTATTGGTTTGAATCCTCTCCCTGTTTTTGTTGATGAGTCTAGCTAAAGGCTTATCAATTTTGTTTATCTTTTCAAAGAACCAGCTTTTAGTTTCCTTGATCTTTGCTATTGCTTTCTTTGTTTCTGTTTTACTTATTTCTTCCCTGATCTATATAATTTCTCTCCTTCTACTAACTTTGGTGTTTTGTTTTGTTTTTTGTTTGAGTCTTCTTTCTCTACTTGCTTTAGGTGTGAGGTTAGGTTCTTTATTCGATGTTTTTCTTATTTCCTGAGGTTGGCTTGTATTGCTGAAAACTTCCCTCTTAGAACTTCTTTTGTTGCACCCCATAGGTTTTGGGTCATTGTGCTTTTGTTGTCATTTGTTTCTAATTTTTTGATTTCCGTTTTGATTTCTTCAGTGATCTGTTGGTTATTTAGTAGCATGTTGTTTAGCTTCCATGTATTTGTGTTTTTTATAGTTTTTTTTCCCCTTTCTGTTGTTGGTTTTTAATCTCACAGTGTTGTAGTCAGAAAAGATGATTGATATGATTTCAATTTTCATAAATTTACTGAGGCTGCATTTGTGACCTGGTGTGATCTGTCTTAGAGAATATTCTGTGTGCATTTGAAAAGAAAGTGTATTCTTCTGCTTTCAGAGGAAATGTCCTATAAGTGCTACTTAAGTCTCTGGGTCTAATGTGTCATATAAGGCTTTTGTTTCCTTATTAATTTTTCTCTCTGGAGGTTCTTTCCATTGGTATAAGTGGAATATTAAAAGTCCTCTACTATTTCTGTGTTACTGTCAATTTCCTCTTTTATTACTATTAGCCTTTGCTATCTTAGTATTGAGGTAATCCTATGTTGAGTGCATAAATATTTGCAATTGTTCTGTCTCCTTCTTGGATTGACCCTTTGATCACTATGTAGTGTGCTTTCACGTCTCTTATGATAGGTTTTATTTTAAAGTCTATTTTATTTGATGTAAGCATTACTACTCCACTTTTCTTCTGATTTCCATTTACATGGAATATTGGAATATATTTTAATCCCCTCACTTTCAGTCTAAGTGTTCCTAGTTCTGAGGTGGGCCTCTTGTAGATATTGTATATATGGGTCTTATTTTTGTATTTATTCAGCTAGTCTGTGTCTTTTTGGTTGGAGCACTTAATTTATTTACATTTAAGGAGATTATTGCTATGTATGTTTCTCTTACCATTTTCTTAATTGTTTTGGGTTTGTTTTTGTAGGTCTTTTCCTTCTCTTGTATTTCTCACCTAGAGATACTCCTTTAGCATTTGTTGTAAAGCTAGTTTGGTATTGCTGAATTGTGTTAGATTTGCTTATCTGTAAAGTTTTTTATTTCTCTGTCTAATCTGAATGAGGTCCCTGCTGGGTAGAGTGATATTTTTGTAGGCTTTCCCTTTCATCACTTTAAATATGTCCTGCCACTCCCTTGTGGCCTGCAGTTTTTCTGGTGAAAAATTAGCTGATAACCTTATGGGGATTCCCTTGAGTGTTATTGGTTGCTTTTCCCTTGCTGTTTTTAATATTTGTTGTTTGTATTTAATTTTTATTAGTTTGGTTAATGTGTTCTTAGCATATGTTTCCTTGAATTTTTCCTGTATGAGACCCTGTGCTTCCTGGACTTGATTCACTATTTTCTTTCTCAGCTTAGGGAAGTTTTTGACTATAATCTCTTCAGATATTTTCTCAGGCTCTTTCTTCTTCTCTTCTTCTTCTGGGATCACTATAATTTGAATGTTGGTGTGTTTAATGTTGTCCCAGAGGTGTCTGAGACTGTCCTCGCTTCTTCTCATTCATTTTTTTTATTCTGGTCCTCAGCAATTATTTTGCTCCTTGCCTCCGCCTGTGTCAAGTGTGTGTTTCGGAGTGTCTGTGAGCTTAGTACATCTTTAGGCAACCTGTCTACTAATGGGTGGGGCTGTGTTCCTGTCTTGCTGTTTGTTTGGTGTGAAGTGTTTGGCACTGGAGTCTGTAGGCATTTGGGTGAAGCTGAGTCTTGGTGTCAAGGCTGATACTTCTGGCAGAGCACTATTTAATATTACCTGGGCCCTGGAATTCTTTGGTGGTCTAGCATCCTGAAAGTCATATTCTGACCCTTGAGGCCCAAGCCTGATGCCTGGCCAGTGAACCAAGAGCCCACAAGCCACGCTCCATGGCCAGACAAAAGAGAAAAGAAAAAGGGAAAGAAAATTAACAGAAAACAAACCCCATGAAAAACAGCAAAATCAAAACCAAACACACAGCAGCAACCTGGAGACAACACACACATACACACTCTCTCTCAAAGAATTAAGAAAACAGACACACACAACATCCAAGAATTATGATAAAAACAATGAAACTAACAAAAACGAAGAAGCAGACAGAAAAGAGGAAAAGAGAAAAAGAACAGACGAAAGAATTCAAACATGAGAACAGTTAATAAGGCTAAAATAATAAAAAAATGAAAGCTAAAACAAAAACAGAAAGCTCATGTACAGGAAAAAAACAAAGAAAAATAAGTACATAGAAATAATAAAAAAGGAAAAAATAAAAAGTAAAGCATAAATACAAGATAAAACCCCCAGAAAACCACAAAAAGTAAAAAGAGCAAAATAAAAATGTACACTAAAAAAAAAATAATATAAACAACACCACCATCCACTGAGCAAAACAAAATAAACAAGGAAAGGATAATAATAAGAAGAATACTTCCTTGGGGCCTCCTCTGTCAGTGTTGTTGCTCCGACAGTGAACCGCAGACAATCTCAGCCTCCAACAGGAGGCCCTCCAATACCTGTAGATAGGTCTCTGGACCTGCGGTGCCGGTTCAGACTCTTATCTGGCCCAAGTACTGTGCGTAGTTGCCTCCAATGTCCACTGTTGTTAAGGCTAGACTGACAACCATTTTGGGACTGCTCATTGTCTATTCAGGTATTCCACAGATGTAGGATTTACCCAGCCTGTTGGGAGGATTTAATGTGTGACTTGAGGAGCTGGGCAAAATATTTTCATTTTTCTTCCTTAGTGACACTGCCCCTGGGGCATAGCTTTTATTTTGGCCTCTACCTCTTCATGTGCGTCACCCTCAGGCACGTGTTCCCCACACGGGCAACAGGGAGCAAAGCAAGGCCTCACTGGGGCACGTTTACTTCTTCAGTCCTGGGGGGCCGCAGCCGCCACGGTTAGGGTGTGCGCGGATCGCCTCAGCCATTAGGAGCTGACAGGCAGGTGCAATAGTCTGGGGCATGCTTGCTCTTGTGCGAGTCCCTCTCCGTGCCCACACGGACCAAAGAGACTGGTGGGTGGGGAAAGGGGTTGTACTGGTGGCCCTGCCTCTTGCATACCACTCAATAATGATACCTTGCTTCTGTGGGATCCTGGACTTTTTCTGCAAATTTTATAGATTGTGTTGCTCCTTACTCCTGTCCCTCCTTAGGCTGTCTTTTCACAGCAGTTCCCTCCCTGGTCCATGCTCCAGAACCCACTTTCCAGCACCCAGCCCCTCTCCATAACAGGAGCCTCATGACTCAGGCTGGGGTGCATAGAGCTCAATAGCCACACAGACCATGCAAGCAGTTCTTACTTTGTCCTGTCTTTCTCAGGCTGTCTCAAGCCCTTTGATCTCCCTTTCTATCCCAGCTGATATCCCCATCGTGAGATTTTTCTAAGTGCAGGGACCTCCCCTCACCTTCAACTTCCTGCCAGAGTTGCTGGTCCCTTTTTTGATTCCTCTTTTTTTTTTTTTCCCTTTCATCCTACCCAGTAACTAGAGGATTTTTTTTTTGTCCTTTTATGTGTTCAGAGTCTTTCACTAATGTTCAGTAGGTGCTCTGAGAGAATTGTTCCATTTGTACATATATTCTTGATATACTTACGAGGAGCAATGACCCCCACATCTGCCTATTCCACCATCTTCCAGTTCATTGTATCTTTAAAATTTACCTTAAGACTTGGTCCTTGACCCACAGGTTATTTAACAGTGTATGGTTAAATTTCCAAATATTTGTGGATTTTCATGTTATCTAACTATTATGATTTCTAGTTTGATTCCACTGTATCACAGAACACATTGTGTATGATTTAAATTCCTTTAAAACAGGGTCTGTTTTAAGGCCTAGAATATGGTGTGTTTTGGTGTATGTTCCATAAGCGCTTGAAATGCGTGTACATACTGATGATGTTGGGTGGATTATTCTATAAATATCAGTTGGATCCTATCGGTTGATGTTCTTATTGAATTCCTCTTAAGTGTTTGTTGATTTTCAATGTAATTGTCCTATAAATTTTTGAGACTTCGATAATGAAGACTTGAACTGTTGTGGGTCTATTTTGCATTTCACTTCTATCAGTTTTCCATTCATATACTTTGCAATTCTGTTGCCTGCTGCACACAAATTTAGGGTTGCTGTGTCTTATTTGTGGATTGATCCTTTCATCATTATATAATGCCCTTCTGTGTTTTTAGTAATTATCTTTGCTCTGAAATATAATTTCTTTGGCATGAATGCAGCCTCCTCTGCTTTCATTTGAGTCATGTTGCCATGATATCACTTTTCCATTCATTTACTTTACTCCAACCCGTTCTGTTACATTTGAAGTGAGTTTGTTGTAGATAGCATATAGGTGGTTCATCATGAGTCCTGTTCTGCATATTATACCAGGAAGGTCATGTAGAGCTCAGATCATTATTTTTTATTTATTTGTTTATGTCCTTATTTTAATTTATTTATATTTATATCCTGCCCCTTCCACTCAAATGGTTTAAGAAAACCTGCAGCAAGGATGTTTGGAAAGGAACAAAAAAGTTCCTTTGGAAACTTTGAAATAAGGGCAAGATAAGCAGACATAGGTTGATTACAGGGGCTAAAATATTGCTATACTTGAGCTTAAACTTTAGAATTGGACCTCCTAGAAGTTAAAGTAACAAGGTATGCTTTGTAATCCTCATGATCAGAAAAGAGGAAGCGCACCCCAGTTACCTGTGACTCCAAATTGTAACTATCTGATAAGCTTTCTGAAGTAATGGATTCTCTACCTGTGTTGTTCAGTACATTAAATACTTGAAATGTGGTTAATGAATGAGGATTTCTTTTACATTTTATTTAATTTTATTAATTAAAACTTAAATAGCCACTAATTGGAGAGCCCAGGTCTAAGGAAACAGTGTAGCATAGTGTAATTGGAATCAGATGGGCTGGGTTAGTTTTTGGCTCTGTCAGAGGTATGTGTGACTGTGGAGAAGCTACTTAACCTTTCTGAGCTTCAGTTTCTAGATCTGTGAAATGAGAAAAAGGATAGTATCTAAATCTAAGACTCTGAGGAAATAAAATAGGATGTGCAAAGCATTTAACACAATTGCTAACACATAGCAAATATAGACCTATTTTATAATGCTTGGAATTACCTGGTTTGTCAGACTTTATGTCTTGATTTTAACAGGCACTCAAGTGGAGATTTTATACAAGAATAACAACTAGCAGTCTCAGTTATGCTTAAGCATCTTGGCCAATAACTGCTTTTCTGTTCACAGAATCAAAGATCAATCAACATTGTTAACAGCCTATATCCACTTCAGGCTACTTGAGGATACTCTGTATAAAAGCATGGGATTCTCTTGCTTTTCTTGTCATGTTGTTAAGGGGTTAAATTCTAATATTACCATTCAGTAGCTCTTTCAGGCTTGCTGTTCAGTTCTTCTTCTAGGTATATTAAAAGCAAAAAGTACTAATTTCAGTGAGCTTTTATTGAAACATGAGAAGATTCATTACTTTTAGTAAAAATAATAGTGTTTAAACTAGGAATACCATATGTATTTAGTGAAGATAACATACAGCCTTTGGGCTTGATACATTGCTGTACAGTTGACTGGTCTGGCATACTGCCCAGCATACTGCCTAGAAAGATAAATCAGAGGCTGGCACTCAGCTGGTGAGGTGAGGTATCTATAGGTCTCAGGTTTATCCTTTTTTTTGTGTCAATTTTATTATTTTGCAGATTTAAGTAACTGATATTTAAAACAACTCGTAAGTCATCTATTAGTCCAAGCAGTGAATGATAGAATTGCTCTTACAATAATTAGAAAGTTACAAAAAAATGGGATTGATATTGCCTAGCCTGTAGGCTGCAGGGCAAGTTAGGAATTGACTGTGTTTTTGTAATATTACTAGGTGCTTACATTTTTCTGATAAACCACTCCTGTACAGAAAGGCCTATGTGACAGTGTGCTATCCTTGATGTTTAAATAGCACATGACAATGTGTGCGTGTGTGTATGTATATTTGTAAAGTATATGAAACAGGCTTTATGGAAAATAGCAAATGCAAACTCTCTTACTTTGTTTTTAGTAGAATTCCCCCCAAGATGATAGTGTGACAATGATCACTAGAAAAAACTTTATCAGGTTGGCTTGCTCATTATGGAAACTGTTTGACTCAGAGCCCCTATTCTACAGGAGGGTGGAGTTTTAAAAGAATGACTGACAATCTTTGTTTGCAGGTTTGAGAGTGTCTTGAAAAGATAATCGAGTTCTTCCAGCATAAACTTTTATGAGTTCATCATATATTTTGTGTAGGATCATACATGGTCCACTAGACTTTGAACAATATTCATTACAAAATAAAAGTTTAATTGGGTGAATAATGATTCTATAAAATTGAGTCAGTTCTTTTGTGACAGTAAAGCTGAGAGAAAATATTTCCCAAATAGCAGTGGGAGCCTGTGGTCTCTTTTGTTACATCATGTCACCAAGTCACCTTTCTTTATTGACTTTTTTATAGTCAAGTTTGAAGACTCCCACAGAAATTGAGTACTTATGTTCTCTGAAATAAAGATGTGATGGTTAGACTTATTTGATAAACTCTTTGGTATCCTTTTTATATTCTGCTTAGCATGCTTTAATTTTGTCTTGCTTCTGCTTTAAAACCAGGAGTGATAGGATCAGACCTTGTTGTTGTTGTTTAGTTGCTTAGTCTTGTCTGACTGTTTGCAACCCCATGGACTGCAGCACACCAGGCTCCCCTGTCCTTCACTATCTCCTGGAGCTTGCTCAAACTCAAGTCCATTGAGTTGGTGATGCCATCCAACCATCTTGTCCTCTGTCATCCCCTTCTCCTTGTGCCTTCAATCTTTCCCAGAATCAGGGTAGTTCCTAATGATTTGGCTCTTCACATCAGGTGGCCAAAGTATTGAAGCTTTTAGCTTCAGCATTAGTCCTTCCAATGAATATTCAGGACTGATTTCCTTTAGGATTGACTGGTTGGATCTCCTTGCAGTCCAAGGGACTCTCAAGAGTCTTCTCCAACACCACAGTTCAAAAGCATCAGTTCTTAGCCTTCTTTATGGTCCAGCTCTCACATCCATACATGACTACTGGAAAAAGCATAGCTTTGACTATACAGACTTTTGCTGGCAAAGTAATGTCTTTACTTTTTATATGCTGTCTAGGTTTGTCATAGCTTTTCTTCCAAAGAGCAAGCATCTTTTAATTTCAGGCCTATATTTTCCCTAACATGGGACCAACCTCCAGAGTTTATTTCATTTTCTGTTGATAAGAGAAGAGGAAAAGATGTCTAAAGAAGAAATCAGAATGAAGTTTCAGAAAATCATCATATCAAAAGATTTCTTAATCCTTTAATTGCTACCTAACCTCAGTGGGTGCAACCATTTCAAGGGACATATAAGATAAGAGGAGGAAGTATTCAGCTGAATCTGTTGGTGAGGAATATGTGGTGATGATCAATAAAGACTTCCTGAACTGAGTCTTACACCAACAAGAAGTGTTAACTGGGTGAAAGTTGGAGATGGGAAATGGGTCAGCCTTGCAGTAGGGAAAACATGAAGAAAGGTACATATTGGTATAGGAGAGTAGTACAAGAGATTTGGTTTTGCTGGAGTTTCAATATGAATGAGGATGAAGGGGAGTTGGGGGAAGATGTAGCTGGAGAGAAAGAAAAGATCTAATTGAAGGAGCTTAAACTTTAACCTTTGGAATGAATTTTAAACATATTCAACTTTGCATTTTAAAAAGATCATTACTTGAATTTGGGGAAGTAGTGAGATTCTTTGGGAGTCTACTAAGTAACTACCTTAACAACTTAACCATAGTAGTACTATGCAAGGAGTTGATTAGGGGCCTAGTGGTCATTGAAATCAACAAGGGAATGAGTAGGAGAAATAAATAGAAGTGAATAGGAGGTATAATAATCAGAATTTGTTTGGTATAAGTGGGAGGGGTGTTGCAAAGGAAAGTAAGCTATTAAGAATGAGGTGTTCATTTCAGATCTTGTCATTCATAAATTTGGAGGCACAGAAGATGGAGTAGATTTGAAGGTAAAGATCATTCAGGTTAAGGTTTACTGAGTTTGAGGTGTCTACAGAAGGACATTCAGACAAAGATGACCAGTAGATTGATGGATGTAAGAATCTAGAGCTCAAAATGAGGTCAGAGCTAGAGAAATAGCCAGAAGAATCAGATATTAAAGAAAGCTAAAACAAGTCCATTTTTGAAGCAGGTTAGTGAAGAAAAGCTTCCCAGGTGGCACAGTGGTAAAGAATCCGTCTGCCAGGGCAGGAGATGCAAATAACACAGATTCGTTCCTCGGTCAACACGATCCCTTGGAGGAGGAAATGGGAACCTGCTCCAGTATTCTTGCCTGGAAAATTCCATGGACCCAGAGGAGCCTGGCGGGGTATAGTCCATGAGGTCACAAAAAGTCCAAGGTGACAGAGCCTGCAGTGAAGAAGAAGAAAAAAAAGCAAGAAAAATTATTTTAAAAGAAGAGACAATCAGTGACTATGTGGGTTATAAAAATAGTTAATAGTTCAGACTAAATGACTGGTGAAAATTAAGTTTATTTTTAAAAGAAGAGAAGGAAACATGGTATACCTTAAAAGACATTTAAAGTGTGGTGCACTGTAAGGTTGGGGGTTGACTTTAGATTCAGTCTTAGTGCTTGACTGGGCATTAAGGCCACGCCCCTGGCCACGCCTACCCACAACTGCCACCTTAGGCCTTGTTCTGCCTGGCCGCCATCTTGAAAGACGTTGGTCTTCTCTACCCTGAATTCTAGATTTAGGTTTGGGACCTTGAAGCCACATAAGTGTTGAGTCCAGCTCCGTGCTTTCCTTAAGTATCTCCAGAAAGAGGAAGGTACGTTAACACTTTTAAGTTGGCCGGCATACTTGAGTGAGGCACTGTATCCTATCAGCTCACCACGGGTGAAGCCGGAGCTGCCGTTATACCCCTGCTGCCGGGAGGTCGCTTGAGAATCGAGGGCTTCCACCTAAGTGGGTCCCAGAAGCCCCACGAAGCCCTACAGCCCCTGGGCAGGTTTCATGCCTCGGCTTCTCTGGAAGTCCCCGCAGATGGGAAGGGTGCTCTATATATTCTGTCTTGTTTTCTAGTTTTATTTTTATGGCAGGACATATTTCTGTTTCTCAGTCCTGAGCGGCATGCCCTGGATTTTACCTCAAGCAACTCTGTGAACAGTGGTGCCCTGTACTAAGTTGGGACTGAACATAAGAGCAGTAGGTTTGTGGGGGAAAGGTCGGGGGTTCAGTTTAGGACATAATAAGGTTGAGATGCCTGTAAGAAGTCCAGGTGGACGTTTCAGTACAGTTTTGGTTGTATGGGTTTGGAAACCAGAGAAAAGTTGTTGGAGGGAAATCATGTTGATTAGCCTCTCCCTGTGCTCAGTTGGTCAGTCATGTCGGACTCCTTGCGACCCTGTAACTGTAGCCTGCCAGGCTCTTCTGTCCGTGGGATTTTCCAGGCAAGAATACTGGAGTGAGTTACCATTTCCTTTTCCCAGGGGAGCAGAGTCTTAGTCTTTTCCTAAATACTACTTAATTTTTATGTGAATTTGGCTACTCTTGACTGTTGGAAGTAAATGTAAAGTATCTGTAGATACATGGGACATGGTTATGGTAATGATTCTGGTTAAAATGCTGACTTTTATTTAGTATTCATGCAGTTTATGTTCCTCCCAGTCACAAAACTTTTGTTCACAACACCTTTTTTTGACAGGCCAACATTTGCAACACCAGTTAGCGAAATTTCATCACCAGTTAAAACTTTTTTCTGATTTTAATTGTGTTTATTTTCCTTTGACCCATAATTTTTAAATAAATACAGTGTTTATTTCCTGAAATGTGGAGTTTTCTGATTATCATATTATGATTGATTTCTAACTTGACTGCACTGCAGTCAGAAAATATACCGTTAAATTTCTGTTACTCAGCTAGGTTTGTTTTTTCAAGGGGCTTTATGGTTCCATAGAGTCCACTTTAGTTCCTTATAGCTGTTGGATCATATTTGATTATGTATTCTTCAAATAAGACATTTCAGTCAAAACCACGATAATATCAGCAATATTTTCAACTGTGTCCTGTTGTAAGGAGAACAAATTCTTACTTAACTCATTCAAATAACTATTTCCATAAAAATAAACATAGTAAAAGAGTTTCCCAATTCTGGAGGGATTGGATAGAAAAGATAAAGGCTTCAACTTTACTTAAAAAGGTATAATTTACCAGATTGCCTCAGTTGATTATTAGCTTAAGGGGAAAGCTTCCCTTATATCTGGAAAACATAGATTAAAAGCCAGTAATATTTCAGATAAAAATGATAAAAGTTATAAGCATATGTTCATCAGATCACTCCACCCTATATATCTAATCATTGAACTTAATATTTTGTTAACATTTTTATGAAACCATCAGGGTTTCCATTAGAATTTTAAAATTTCTTCTTCTGTTCAGTGGTGTGATCTGAAAGTTATCTAAAACCTGTATTAGTCCTTTCTTTGAGTCTTCTTGAGGATGAAGCATTTTTGAAAAAGCATAAGATGTACTCTGCAAATAGTTAAATAAGAAGGGTGACAATATACAGTCTTGTTGTACTCCTTTCCCAATTTTGAACCCATCAGTTGTTCCATGTCTAGTTCTAACTGTAGCTTCTTGATCTGCATACAGGTTCCTCAGGAGACAGATAAGGTGGTCCAGTATTCCCATTTTTTTTTTTTTTTAAGAATTTTCCATGGTTTGCTGTGGTCCACACAAAGCCTTTAGCATAGTTAATAAATGAGAAATCGGTGTTTTTCTGGAATTTTCTTGCTTTCTCTGTGTTCCATTGAAATGTTGGCAGTTTGATTTCTCTGCCTTTTCTAAACCCAGCTTGTACATCTGAAAATTCTTAGTTCATGTATTGCTGAAGCCTACCTTAAATGATTTTGAGCATTTCTTTGCTAGTATGTGAAATGACCACAATTGTATGTATGGTAGTTTGAACTTTCTTTGGCACTGCCCTTCTTTGGGATTGGAATGAAATCTCACCTTTCCCAGTCCTGTGGCCACTGCTGAGTTTTCCAAATACACTGGTATATTGAGTTCAGCACTTTAATAGCATCATATTTTAGCAGTTTAAATAGCTCAGCTGAAATTTCATCAACCTTCACTAGCTTTTTTTCTTGTAATGCTTCCTAAAGCCCACTTGACTTCACACTCCAGAATGTCTGGCTCTAGGTGAGTGACCACAACATTGTGGCTATCCAGGTCATTAAGACCTTTTTTTTTTTTTTTTTTTTTATAGCTCTTCTGTGTTCTTGCCACCCCTTCCTAATACCTTCGTCTTCTGTTAGATCCTTAACATTTCTGTCTTTTAACATGCCCGTTTAATTAAATATATTTTACACTTTTTATCTCTTAAAAATATTAGTCTTTAGTGAAAACGAAGAATCAAGCAGTTGTGAACATAGCAGAATTTCCTGATTGGCTAACTTATGAACATATTCTACACCTCTAGCAGCATACATTTTCTCCTAGCATAGTTTCTTTCCTCAATGTGGTACAAGACATACATCCTATGAACCCAAAGTATCTTTAATATTTCTCTCATAAGACGATAAAAGTAGGTAAACTTAGGCTTGTTTAGCAATTAAAGTTGCCATATTTTATCTTATTGAGAAGTGATCTGGATACTTAATGCCTTCCTATCATTGAACATAATTTAGCAAAACTCTCTAAAATTACTGAATATCTTGAGAGAGTATTTTTAAATAGATAGGCCTAAAATATAATTGGGCTGCCCAAATGGTGCAGTAGTAAAGAACCATCTTGCCAATGCAGGAGACATAAGAGATGCAGGTTTGATCCCTGGACTGGGAAGATCCGTGAAATGGAAAATGGCGACCCACTCCTGTGTTCTTGCCTGGAACATTCCATGGACAGAGGAACCTGACTGGCTACAGTCCATGGGGTCACCAGGAGTTGGATATGATGAGCACTTGAGCAGCAGAGCAGCAAACTCATTATTCCCAAAGATTTCACCAAGAAGGTTCTTATGTCATTTACATTTAGTTAAAACAATTTATCAGAGAATAGTTGATTTACTATGATGTGTTAATTTCAGATGTACAGCATTGTCAATCATATATATATATATACACACGCACACACACACACATGCATACACACAAACGCACACACACACACATCATTCTTTTTCAGATTCTTTTCCCATATAAGTTGTTGAAGAATATTGAATAGAGTTCTTTGTGCTATACAGTAGGTCCTTGTTATCTATTTTATATATAGTAGTGTGTATATGTTAACTCTAATTTCCTAATTTATCAGTCCCGCGCCCCCCCCCCCCCTCCATGTTCCCCTTTGGTAACCATTAGTTTGAGGTCTGTGAGACATTTACATTTAATTTTCTTAAAAGTTTCATCATATCAAATTTTTCTTGCAGAAACAGTTTGCAACAGAAAGAATTTAATTTTAACTTTTAGTTAAAGTAGATACAATAAAAGTATTGGACTTAATGTTGATGACAGTAAAGATATGCCTACATTAATTGAATCAATCTTAAACTAATATTAATAATAGATATGAATTTAATACTCAATATTTACCAGCTGTCATGAACCTGAATGAACTTCAGGTTAGGTTTTATTCCCCCTTGTTTCTGAGAATTTATATAAGCAATTGATTTCCTATAAGCCAGTTAAGTAGAGCTCAATTATAAATTCATTTTGTTAAAAGCATTCAGAGGTAAAGATATGTCACACTTATAAAGTACACACATACATACCTAGAGATCTCACACCTTCATTTAAAAACTTAGTCATTAATTAGGTATTACAGTATAAAGCAGTTTGTAAAACAATAGAAACAAAAAAGTTGGAATAAGTTGTTTCCTCCATTGAGTTTAAAAGACCTCTTCATTCCCCCACCCCTCTTTCTCTGTCCAGATTTAAATTCTAAAATTAATCCTTTGTCCAAGGTAAGGAGCAGCAGCTGTGCTTTGCTGGAGCAGCCGTGAAGAGATAGCCCACCTCCAAGGTAAGAGAAACCCAAGTAAGACGGTAGGTGTTGGGAGAGGGCATCAAAGGGCAGGCACACTAAAACCATAATCACAGAAAACTAGCCAATCTTATCACAGGACCACAGCCTTGTCTAACTCAATGAAACTAAGCCATGCTGTGTGGGGCCACCCAAGACGGACGGGTCATGGTGGAGAGCTCTGACAGAATGTGGTCCACTAGAGAAGGGAATGGCAAACCACTTCAGTATTCTTGCCTTGAGAACCCCATGAACAGTATGAAAAGGCAAAATGATAGGATACTGAAAGAGGGACTCCCCAGGTCGGTAGGTCCCCAATATGCTACTAGAGATCAGTGGAGAAATAGCTTCAGAAAGAATGAAGGGATGGAGCCAAAGCAAAAACAATACCCAGGTGTGGATGTGACTGGTGATAGAAGCAAGGTCCGATGCTGTAAAGAGCAATATTGCATAGGAACCTGGAATGTTAGGTCCATGAATCAAGGCAAATTGGAAGTGGTCAAACAGGAGATGGCAAGAGTGAGTGTCAACATTCTAGGAATCAGCGAACTAAAATGGACTGGAATGGGTGAATTTAACTCAGATGACCATTATATCTACTACTGTGGGCAGGAATCCCTTAGAAGAAATGGAGTAGCCATCATGGTCGACAAGAGTCTGAAATGCAGTATTTGGATGCAACCTCAAAAACGACAGAATGATCTCTCTTTGTTTCCAAGGCAAACCATTCAATATCACGGTAATCCAAGTCTGTGCCCCAACCAGTAACACTGAAGAAGCTGAAGTTGAATGGTTCTATGAAGACCTACAAGACCTTTTAGAACTAACACCCAAAAAAGACATCCTTTTCATTATAGGGTCCTAGAATTATAGGGTCCTTCCAAAAGCAGGAAGATAAGAAACAATTGGAGTAACAGGCAAATTTGGCCTTGGAGTACAGAGTGAAGCAGGGCAAAGGCTAATAGAGTTTTGCCAAGAGAACACACTGGTCATAGCAAACACCCTCTTCCAACAGCACAAGAGAAGACTACACATGGACATCACCAGATGGCCAACACCGAAATCAGATTGATTATATTCTTTGCAGCCAAAGATGGAGAAGCTCTATATAGTCAGCAAAAACAAGACCAGGAGCTGACTGTGGCTCAGATCATGAACTCCTTATTGCCAAATTCAGATGTAAATTGAAGAAAGTAGGGAAAACGACTAGACCATTTAGGTATGACCTAAATAAAAAACTTTATGACTATACAGTGGAAGTGAGAAATAGATTTAAGGGACTAGATCTGATAGAGAGCCTGATGAACTGTGGATGGAGGTTCGTGACATTGTACAGGAGACAGGGATCAAGACCATCCCCATGGAAAAGAAATGCAAAAAGGCAAAATGGTTGTCTGAGGAGGTCTTACAAATAGCTGTGAAAAGAAGAGAAGTGAAAAGCAAAGGAGAAAAGGAAAGATATTCCCATTTGAATGCAGAGTTCCAAAGAATAGCAAGGAGAAATAAGAAAGCCTTCCTCAGTGATCAATGCAAAGAAATAGAGGAAAACAACAGAATGGGAACGACTAGAGATCTCTTCAAGAAAATTAGAGATACCAAGGGAACATTTCATGCAAAGATGAGTTTGATAAAGGACAGAAATGACCTAAAAGAAGCAGAAGATATTAAGAAGAGGTGGCAAGAATACCCAGAAAGACTAAAAAAAAAGATCTTCATGACCCAGATAATCACGATGGTGTGATCACTCACCTAGAGCCAGACATCCTGTAATGGGAAGTCAGGTGAGCCTTAGAAAGCATCACTATGAACAAAACTAGGGAGGTGATGGAATTCCAGTTGAGCTATTTCAAATCCTGAAAGATGATGCTGTGAAAGTGTTGCACTCAACATGCCAGCAAATTTGGAAAACTCAGCAGTGGCCACAGGACTGGAAAAGGTCAGTTTTCATTCCAAGTCCCAAAGAAAGTCAATGCCAAAGAATGCTTAAACTACCGCACAATTGCACTCATCTCACATGCTAGTAAAGCGATGCTCAAAATTTTCTAAGCCAGGCTTCAGCAATACGTGAACTGTGAACTTGCAGATGTTCAAGCTGGTTTTAGAAAAGGCAGAGGAACCAGAGATCAAATTGCCAACATCCATTGGATCATCGAAAATGCAAGAGAGTTCCAGAAATACATCTATTTCTGCTTTATTGACTATGCCAAAGCCTTTGACTGTGTGGATCACAATAACCTGTGGAAAATTCTGAAAGAGATGGGAATACCAGACCACCTGACCTGCCTCTTGAGAAACCTGTATGCAAGTCAGGAAGCAATAGTTAGAACTGGACATGAAACAACTGGTTCCAAATAGGAAAGGGAGTACGTCAAGACTGTGTATTGTCACCCTGCTTATTTAACTTATATGCAGAGTACATCATGAGAAACACTGGGCTGGATGGAAGAAGCACAAGCTGGAATCAAGATTGCTGGGAGAAATATCAGTCACCTCAGATATGCAGATGACACCACCCTTATGACAGAAAGTGAAGAGGAACTAAAAAGCCTCTTGATGAAAGTGAAAGAGGAGGGTGAAAAAGTTGGCTTAAAGCTCAACATTAAGATCATGGCACTCACTGGTCCCATCACTTCATGGGAAATAGATGGGGAAACAGTGGAAGCAGTGTCGGGCTTTAATTTTCTGGGCTCCAAAATCACTGCAGATGGTGATTGCAGCCATGAAATTAAAAGACGCTTACTCCTTGGAAGGAAAGTTATCACCAACCTAGATAGCATATTAAAAAGCGGAGACATTACTTTGCCAACAAAGGTTCATCTAGTCAAGGCTATAGTTTTTCCAGTGGTCATGTATGGATGTGAGAGTTGGACTGTGAAGAAAGCTGAGCACTGAAAAATTGATGCTTTTGAACTGTGGTGTTAGAGAAGACTCTTGAGAGTCCCTCGGACGGCAAGGAGATCCAACCAGTGCATCCTAAAGGAGATCAGTCCTGGGTGTTCATTGGAAGGACTGATGCTGAAGCTTTGGCCACCGGATGCAAAGAACTGTCTCATTAGAAAAGACCCTGATTGTGGGAAAGATTGAAGGCAGGCGGGGAAGGGGACAACAGAGGATGAGATGTTTGGATGGCATCACCGTCAATGGACAGTAATTTGAGTAAACTCTGGGAATTGATGATGGACATGGAGGCCTGGCCTGCTGCAGTCCATGGAGTTGCAAAGAGTCAGATAAGACTGAGCAATTGAACTGAACTGAATCTCTGGCTTTGTGGACTGTGTTTGCATTTCAACAACATGATAGGGTGATAACTTTAAGCCTTTTCCTAGGAATGTTTTTCTTCCTTCAGG
Source organism: Odocoileus virginianus (assembly GCF_023699985.2). NCBI lineage: Eukaryota > Metazoa > Chordata > Mammalia > Artiodactyla > Cervidae > Odocoileus > Odocoileus virginianus. The sequence goes on from NC_069701.1 coordinate 16,983,224, forward strand.
ATCAGAATTTTGAAAAGATATTTTATCAAGGCAGCTTCTTTAATGGCATATGCAAAAAATCCAAGTATTTAAATGTCAAAGGATCCCCTCCCATCTTGGCCATTTTAGAGTAAGGTTTCCTTCAGTTCTCAGTTAAATAAGTACTTGCAAATACTGGTTCCATGCCAATTGGCTCCATGTTCATGAATCAACTGGAATTCCAGTAGGTCACTGCCTGTCTGAGAGCTGGTAGGCTTTACAAGCCAAATATCTCATTTTCTTTTAGCTTTATTTTATTAACAATGCAAATCTTTCCAATTTCATAGCCCCTATATAGCCAATTATTAACAAATAAGGTGATCAGACATAGACAAGACAAATAGGGCCAAAAATAAAACTAGAAGCCAAAAGCCCAGGATATTAATCCAGGTTTAGATTATCTCAGTACCTAAAACATTTTGTATCTATTAGTGTGTACCTCTATCCCATGATTCTGCCGAATTCCCACCAGCAGGACCTCTAACTCATGATTTAGACAGTTTAGGCATAGGTAATTTTTAATGGGTCTTCCCTGGTAAATTTTACTGAGCTTACCCACCCAAAAGTGTCTTTCAGACCCACAAATTATTTCTTAGCTGTAAAGCAAAATTATGTGCCAAAGGTCAATGGCCCCATGCCCGCGGAAGTCCAGGGAGTGGTCCCTGGACCCAGTGGACCAGGCAGCTGCTTGGGCTTATCCATCTGTTGGGCTCATTGAGCTTGCTTGCTCAATACCAGAAAGCCACTAATAAACTATGGGCAAAAAGTCCATCTGCACATACCTCCTGACTGATTACCAACTTTGTTACAGAATCATTTGCCTGATATGTTGGAAACCAAACACTAAGATGCTGAGGTTTGCAACAGAGACTACATCTCAGAGCTGGGAAAATAAATCTTAAATCCAGCTTCCTGAAAGTGTGGGGCTTTGGATGTTTATGGGATAAAAAAGTAGGGTGGTCTTGCATGGGAAAAGGTGATCAGAGGTGTGGAAAAGGTGAGGTAACTGGTCTTCTGTGTAGATGTATCTGAGTTACATTCTTCTTCATGGGATACATGTTCATAAGTGGAGGCAGTTTAGCATGATTATATGGTTAAGTTTGTGGCCTTTTGAAGTCAAAAGGTCACCCACTGGACACTTGTACATGCACAATTTTAGGGTTGGTGGTCCTGAATAGTCAAGCTGACTCAAATTGGGCAAGAACTGACTCTTAAGTTCCTAAGCTATGTGAAGCTTGAAGAGTATCCATTCTGCAAGAAATAATTAAGGAAACTTGCTCATTGAAGGCAGGCTATAAGCAGAGAGTTTTTAAAAACAAGATGTTCCATTATCTGCTGATCTGTAAGACAAGCTTAAGTGTTTCTGTTACTCACCAGTTTCTGGTAATCTTATGGTGCATAGTTTCAGGGTGGCTTTTTTTTTTTTTTTTTAACCCTATGGGACATAGTTTCAATTTCAATTCTTAGATGTTTAACACAATCAGTTGTGTGGCTCAGTATGTGATCACTGTTGATAAATGCTCCATTTTCATTGGAGAAGAATATACATACTGCAAATATTGAGTACATTATTCTATAAATGGTAAAACTAGTTTATTAGTAGAGTTGTTAAATCTTCAGAATTCTTACAGAATTTTTGTCTGCTTATTATATCCTTTATTGAGAGAAGTGTGCTAAATCTCCCAGTATTATTGTGAACTTAGGTATATTTCCTCTAGAGGCTAGGTGATTGGATACATATATATGAAAAATGTCCTTCTTTGTCTCTACTAATGTTTCTTTCCCTCAAGGTTTTTTGATATGCTGGTAAACCAGTGAGATACATGATGTCATTTGTTCCCAATTCTCACCCTTCCTTTAGTTACAGCCTTTGCTTCATACTCTTTGCTATTCAAATTCACATTTGCTTCCTACCATAAGTTGATATGTATGTTTTGCTTTTGACTTTGACATGAAGTTATCCCTTAGAGCAAAAGGTTGAATTTGGCTTGTACCTTGGGACTTGTTCTCTTGGACAAGTTCCATCACCATTAGAATATACTCAGGCCACCTGGAGCAGAGTTGTCTGGTCATATTAGCTTAGGCCAGTCTAGAAAAGCAGGATGAATATGTTGGGGTCCTTTAATGGACCAGAACCTGGTGGTACGGAGACGACGATAAGAAAGTAAAAAGAGACAGAGAGAGAGAGACAAAAAAAGACCCGGGGACCTAAGCTCTAATGGAACAAAGGTGCTTTAATGATTTTTCTATGAGTATATACAGGCTGCAGTACAAGAAACTTCTTTCGGGAATGATGGAGTTCAGCAAACCAAACATACAGTAACCGTTACCAAGGGAACAAGGGGTAATCCTAGTCACAAGGTCAGGAGACAATCCATATCTCATGAAGGGGGAGCAAGACTAAGCAATTTTGTCAAAAAGAGAATGTTTACTAAAGGAGACCCAAGTCTGCCTCACACAGTGACCTCAGTCCCTGGGAGCAGTGTGCTGTTCCGCTTGAAGAGGGACAAAGGACTCATGAGAGACAGCACGTAGGCATCTTCCTGTCAAACACTCCCTGACAGTTCCCCCTTATTTATTTATAATATTTGTAAGAAGAGTTCTGGCCATCAGAGTTTGTTTAATTTTGACAATCTTTGCATGAAGGCAACGGTAGACAAAAAATATAATTGTTAAGACAATTACCAAAATTATGGTTCTAGACCCAATGCTATGAGTAAGGCTTTGAAACCATCCATGTGGGTCTAGCCCAGATAATTGATCAGCTAATTGTTTAGCTAAAGTTCCCATACTAGTGGAAGAGGGCAGATTATTAGAAAAGGTTTCACATATTTCTTTTTTGTAATAACTGTATATTCATAAAGGCATTATCATGTATGTTTTGTAAATGAAACTTGATTTGTTTCCAGTTGTAGCCACTATTATAGAAATGAACAGGAGTAACATAAAATTGAGTAGAATTTCAATCACATTTTAGCATCATCTGTTTTTGTACATCTGTTCATTGATCTCCAGCCCATTTGATGGCTGTTCTCAGTTCATGTATTTCTTCTTGAATATCCTCATCTATTTGAGCCTGAGTGGCCCACATAGTATGAGCATCTTTAGTCCAATTTTGGATAAAATTATGTGTTTGAATTGAGGTTTGTAAAGTAACGCTAGTGATGGCAGTAATGGTGCAAATAGTTATTAATCCTATAATGCCAAAAATCAGCCATCCAGTGAATCGTTTAGATCGCTAGAGCAATTTAGTAAATAACTGGGAAGCAAGTCTAGCCTTGGGACTTTCTTCCTAGGGCCATTGGAGATTTATTGGTAACCATAGATTATGTTGAAATCGGAGAATCAAAAGGGAGTCATTTTTTAAGGAAATAGAGGAGTTAAGACAAGTATATAATTTACAATTTATGCAAGTTACAGAATGTAAAGTCTTATTGAATTGTAAATTTCCTATAGCTATAGCAAAAAGGAGTGGAACATAGGCTTGTATAAAATATGATTGATTATCGTGAAAGAAATAATTGCTATAGCTATGATTGGTCCCTGTGAAATGTCTGGTCCAAGTCCCAAGTTCTTCGGTGTTTGCAGCAAGTTTTCAGATGTCCCATTGTTTAGGCCCAGTCTGTTTATCAAGGATGATTAGAGGACAAGGTGGGGGCCATTCCATCGTTAAGCTAGCCAAGAAGTCCTCTGTCATGGTAATGTTCCGTTGTAGTATTAGTAACCTTCCATGTTACTTGAGTAATATAATCATACATAGTATTGTTAATATCATCTGAGCAGTTCAGTAACCACATACTATGGGGTCCCCAATTGACAATTGTATGATTAGCTGTCAACATTAATTTTCCTGATTTGACCTGACATTTGTCTTAATGAACAGGAATATATTTAAAGTTCTTATTAGTAAATCCTTTGCATAAACCCTTTGTTTTTTCTTTAATTCTTTTCCTAAAGTTTTAGTAGTATAAATATGATTCATGGACAAAGAAAGGGCAGTAAGTAATCCAAGAAGCATCAGAAAGTCCTTTTTTGGAGGCAGGGGGAAGGCCTAAGTTTGTCTGCTAACGTTTATGCATAATTCTCTTGTGCCCATACACAAAGGAAGGATTTCATAACCTAGAAAGATATTAGTTTTTCTTTTTCTTCAGGATGAGAGGGCCCCTCCAAGTTCCAAGGAGGAGGCATATGTGTTGACTCATTAGTGGATATGATTGGTCCTATATCTGTCCATTTTATAACCTACAATAAAAAAGGGGGGTTAGGTATATAAGCCCAATAAGTATGATAAATCAAGTCAGCCTGAGCAGGGGAAGCAAAAGCAAGCAAAGCAAGCATAGCAAAGAAAAATATTTTCAGGATTCTGAGGCATTCCCTGCTGAGAAATCAGATTTTCAGTTTGATTAGTAAGGGTTTTTATCTTAGGTCGATGACGTTGAGTGCGGCATTATTTGGAGATTTTTAAAGTCACCATGGCTTGTATTGGAATTCTTTCTTCCTGGGTTTTTTGCTGTTTCATCTCTAGTCTGAATGCTGGGGGCCCCCTTAGGTTGAATCTTCTGAAGAGGAAGTCATGTGAACTCGTTGGATCCATCTGGAGAAATAGAAGTATACCCCTTTCCCTGTAAGATTAGTTTCTTAGATTTCCATTGATTAGTTAACCTATCTTGATATCAAATGGGCAAAGGAAAGGAGGTGTCCTTTAATGTTTCAAAACTTTTTTTTTTTCTTTGTTTTTTGTTTTTGTCAAAACATCTCTTTGTGGTAAGTTTAAAAATTTAAAACAAGGTTATATTAACAATAGTTATAAAAAGAAAGGAAAGCGTTAATGATGAAAACATTCTTAGGAAATATTTCAGTCCAAAAGAAAAAAATCATTCAGAAATCTGTTTGGGACTGGTATTTGGCTGTGGTTTTGAATTAATGGGTTGATTTTCTCTTCATACAGTGTATACATTTTTCCTGATATAAAAAGAAATGGGATCTGACTGTGTTTTAAGTGGTTTGTGTTATTTGGGGCAAAGGATTAGGAGTAACCATTTAAATATTTTTTCCTAAGTGAAATTATTGAAAAGGTGATGCAGAACAACTTGACAAATGAAATGTTGCTCACATCCAAATATATTTGACCTTGTCCTTGAAAAAGAAATGCAGCTTAGCAACTGTTGAATCTCTCTGTTCAGTGTGTTAAAGAAGGTGATTATACTTTCAAGACAGACCTGAAAAGAAAGTGAATATTTTACATTTTTGATATTCTTAGGAACAAATAATTTATTTGGGGAATGGTGTCTTTTTTTATGTTGTTTTTGTTTTGTATTGTGAAATAGGCATTGAAGTTGATGTTTTGTTTTAAGAATCTTACAGATTGGAAACAGAAATAAAGTTATATTAATAATAGTTATAGGCTTAAAGAATATATTGCATTAGAATCTAGTAAAGTTTGTTCTGGATAAGGAAGATAAAAGTGTTCCTGTGTATTTCCTCTTATTTAATTTTTTATTTGCAGTTACAATGTGTAATGTATTTGTTTAATTATGTCTTGTGTTTGTGGATTATAAGGAATGTCTGTAATCTGTTTAATAGAGAATGAATGTAAAAATTGTTTGAACTGCCTAGAAATATAGACAGAGCCATTGTCTATTTTTATAGAATTAGGTGTTCTCATTATCACGAAGTAAGTTGATAGGTGGGTTATAACATGTTGTGTAGTTTTACCTTGGAGAGGTGTTGCCCCAGAAAAGAAGAATTTGTATTGATCGAGACATGTAAGAAGGAAGAGGAAGAAAGTTCAGGACAATGAGTTACATTTATTTGCCATAAAATTTTCTTTCATTTGTCATAAGCCTTTTTAATATTTTTGTATTCATCATTTTATTTGCCATTTCTTATATCTTTCTATTTTTCTTTAGCAACTATGAAATGTCTTGTATGTTAGTATTTTATAGACTGTTGAACATATTTATCAAATCATATTATATTGTATATACATCCATTCCAGTACAAATATATATTTATATTCATTATCAGCTCAAAATCTCTTCAGCTCTTCTGCAAGAAAATCCCCTTGTAAGAGTAAGCCAGTGTTCAGCAATTAACGCTTTAAAATACTAATTCATTTGGAAATGACCCAGCCATCCAACAAACTTCTACTACTTAGTTCAGCACAACTCCAGCAACCTAAGTCACTCTAATCCTAAGAGATTGTTTTAGATTATAATAATAGATTATTTTATCAAAAATAGAATTATTTTTAATAGAGCTTATCTAAAAGTTTTCACCTCACCTATATATTTATATATATATATATTAAGAGTTACCTTTTTCTTGACAAGTTTAGTTTACCTTAAACCAAGGCATAACAAATGTATTATATAATGTTGATGACTTAAGACATGTCCCTATTAGATTAACAAATAATTATATTTAAATTATATTTAAATAAACATTATATTTGATATTGAATATTTTTCAGTTCATGTGAAGTTGAATTTAAATAGAGCTTATTAAACTTTATATTATCCAAAAACAAAAACATACATTGAGACATAGATAATTTTAGATACATAGACATAGTTCCCCTTATGAAATTTAAAATATCTTTTTGTTTATTTATATATTTTGAGCTCCACCAATTTGCTGATTGCTGGAGTCCTAGATAGAGTGGGCTGCGTATGCCAAGGACATGATAAGAGTTAACTTAAGGTTTTTTCTTAGGCCTATTTTTGTTTCCCAGGCAGAACTGGAGCTCCAAAAAAGTATTTTAACAATTTAACCTTTTCCTAACTGCACGTGCAAGAAGTACCGGTTTTGCAATTTCAATAAAGATATTATTTTCATCAGTTTTCACTGGAGTCTAAAGTATATCATAGCCATTCAGTGTCAAAAATATCCTTTCTCAGTTTTGTTGCTATTGTGTATTATTAATGATATATGCATGAGGGAATTTTTGTCACATAGGACGTAAAGCCTTGGCTGCAAAATTTTGATAAATGCTAGGACTGTTATGGAGACGGCAATGGAACCCTATTTCAGTACTCTTGTCTGGAGAATCTCAGGGATAGGGGAGCCTGGTGGGCTGACATCTATGGGGTCGCATAGAGTAGGACACGACTGAAGTGACTTAGCAGAAGCAGTAGCAGGACTTTTAAGCATACCTTGAGGTAACATAGTCTACTGAAATCTTTTATGAGGCCTGATATGATTAGGATAAGGGAGAGAGAAAGTTAGTCTCTCCCGGTCTAAAGGGTGTAAAGGCATATTAAAAAATCAATCTTGTGAATCAGTAATAATAATGTGCCAATTTTGAGGAACAGTAATAGGTGATGGGATCTCTGGTTGCAGTGCACCCATAGGTTTCAAAAAAGAATTAACTTTTTTAAACTCTGTTAAGAGACACCGTTTGTTATATTTCCTTTGTATAACAAAAGTAGGAGGGTTCCAAAAAGAGCAAGATTCTTAAATATGCTTCCATTTTAATTGTGTGTTTATAAGTTCTTTAGTAGCTTGTAATTTTTCTTTCGTAAGGGGCCATTGCTTTGTCTAAATAGGCTCATAAATTTTCTCAGTTATTTTAATAACTGTTTTGTTTGTAAAATGAGCAGTGGCCCCTAGGAAAAATGTGGAATGTATATCTGAGTTTGCCATTGCATAAGTAAGTCCCTTCCTATTAGATTAAGGGTGCATCTATCACATAAGGTCTTAATGTTGTAGTTTGGCCTTTTGGTCTATCATATGTGTAGATTTGAATATTTTGATAAATTTATTGTACTTTGGCTTGAGAAATTCCTGCAATTTGGCAAGAGACCTTTTGTATAGGTCAGGATTTGGGCCAAAATAGTTTGGAAATGATAATATTAGACCCAGTGCTGAGGGGTCCAGAAAATATTTTACCATTAATTTTGATATTTATATTTGGTCGGACATAATTAAATAACAATGATGTACATAGGAATTGTTTTTGATCTGTATTTCCAAATTGCCTCTCCGTACATTAGTAGAGGAGTTAATAGAAGTGTAAGGCAAAAGAAGTAATTGAACAATTTTGTCCCCCCTTTTGAATTGCCATAGAATCTGAGCTGACATCATAATTTGAATTTCTCCTTTATAATTTGAATCAATTATTCCACGCTGAACACTAATTCCTTTAAAAGCCAAATTAGATCAGCCCTGTAAAAGCCTGAAGGTTTGTGGGGGCAGGGGTCCAAAAACTCCAGTATGTACTCTAGAAGGGACTGCTTAAGGGTAAAGGAAAAAATCATTTAGGGCTGGTATATTAATGGCAGCACTGCTGGACGTTGAGGGTTTGAGGGAAAAGATAGAATTTGCCCCTCTTTTTTGTTGTAGGTGACCTGGGAGGTCCCCTCTTTGGAGTTTCTTGGAATAGGTTTTCCTTCAATATCAAATTTAAATTTACTGTCTTTGGCCCAGTGCATTCCTCTGTGGCAGCAAGGGCAAATTTTTGGAAGCTTTTTATTAGCCTTCTTAGGGCAGTCCCTTTTTAAACGGTTTCTTATCTCCACATGTAAAGCATCCTTCATTTCTCTTTTTAAAAGGTTGTAGCATTGTTTCAGCTAGTATTTGCATCTTTTAAGTTTTTGATCCTAGATTGTGACAAGCCTTTAAATAATAATAATCCTAGTCTGACAAATTGCAGCTATAGCTCTTTGACATTTCTGATATGCATTCTCATAAGCAAGTAATTTCTCTAGCTGTTTTTTGGTTTCTTCTCCAGTTGCAATACAGGAAATAGCAGCTTCTAGTCTAGCTTAAAAATAAATGTAACTTATCATTAGGTTCAAACAAAGAGACTTTTGGAGTTTCGCCTGTTGGCAGAGGAGAAGCATTTGAATCAGCCAGGGCAGGGCTAGTAAGAAAATTCTGAGATATTTTGTATTGTTTTAATTGAGCCTTTTGTAAAGTTTAATCATTTAATTTATATGTTTATAATAAGTGTTTTGTCTGTTGCTGAATATTGGAAGGGCTAGAATATACCTTTAAATGGCAGAATTACACAGCTTAATAAGAGCGCATAGGGGCTAGAGATCAATTGGAATAGTTTTTCCTTGTTTGGCTGCTCATTTAACATTTTCTTTGACCCGGAGCCATATTTATAAGTCAAAACTGCATTTATGAGGAAACTAAGGATTATGTTCAACTACTGTTTGAAGGCAAGCCTCTATTCATTGGCGTGAAACCAGAAGTCCCTGAACTGTAAAGAAGTGGTGAAGTAAAGTAGAAAAATGATGGGGCTTTCCAGCCATTTGACCCATGCCTTAGTACTTACTGACCTCAATATGTCCCTGAGTCACTCCGCCCGATATGCCACATATACCAGTGTCCCTGTTCGGGCACCATTTGTTGGGGTCCTCTAATGGACCGGAACCTGGTGGTACAGAGACGACGATAAGAAAGTAAAGAGAGAAGAGAGAGAGAGACAAAAAAAGACCCGGGGACCTAAGCTCTAATGGAACAAAGGTGCTTTAATGATTTTTCTATGAGTATATACAGGCTGCAGTACAAGAAACTTCTTTCAGGAATGATGGAGTTCAGCAAACCAAACATACTGCAACGGTTCCCAAGGGAACAAGGAGTAATGTTAGTCACAAGGTCAGGAGACAATCCATATCTCATGAAGGGGGAGCAAGACTAAGCAATTTTGTCAAAAAGAGAATGTTTACTAAAGGAGACCCAAGTCTGCCTCACACAATGACCTCAGTCCCTGGGAGCAGCGTGCTGTTCCGCTTGAAGAGGGACAAAGGACTCATGAGAGACAGCACGTGGGAATCCTCCCGTCAAATACTCCCTGACATGAATAGTCAGTCAACTCAAATGTATAAGCAATAAATTCTTAGGATTGTATATGAGTGGGGTTTTTGTCCTTGATTGGTACATGACATTATCCTGGTGATGAAGCACAGATACATACACAAGTTTTATGTTTTTTTTTTTTTTTTAACATCCTATCTCAACAAACCAAGCTCTTCTAAAGTGTATATGATTATTGTTCTTTTAATCCAGTTAGACAGTTGTTATTTGAAGCTTTTAATTCATTACATTAAATGGCATTACTGATAACATTTAGGTTTAAATCTGGCATTTATTATTTTGAGGTTTAAATTTGGTATTTGCTTCATTTATGACTTAATTTTATCTCATTTGTTGGATTATTATATTATGTCAGTTCAGTTCAGTCATTCAGTCATGTCTGACTCTTTGCGACCCCGTGGACTGTATCACGCCAGGCTTCCCTGTCCACCACCAACTCCCGAAGCTTGCTCAAACTCATGTCCATTGAGTTGGTATGCCATGCAACCATCTCATCTTCTGTCATTCCTTCTCCTCTTGCCTTCAGTCTTTCCCAGCATAAGGGTCTTTTCCAATGAGTCAGTTCTTCACATCAGGTGGCCAGATCTTTTGGAAGTTTATAGTGTATGTCTTTAACTTATCCAAGTCTACCTTCAAGTAGTATTATACCACTTCACATGTAGTAGAGAACTGTACAACAAACAGTACACTTTCATTTCCTTACTTCTGGCCTTTGAAGTATTACTGTCATACACTTTACTTCTACAGTTGTTTTAAGCTGCAGGATTCATTGTTTATACTTGTTCCTTCAAACATTGTTATCCTCTAAATAGATTTTATAAATAAAAAAATCATTTTTGTATACTACCTATATATTTAATACTTCCAGGGCACCCCATTCCTTTCTTTAAATGTGCATTTCCATCTAGTTTCTTTTTCATTCTTACTGAAAGACTTTCTTTAACTACTGGAAGTCTTTCTTAAAGATTTTAGTTGAAAGTCTTTAAGACTTTGCTTCTTTTAATAGAAGTTCTGTCTTTCTACTTTTGAATAGCTGAAAAGATCTTTATTTTACTATCTTTTTTAGAACTCTTTTTGCAGAGTGCTAAATTCTGTTTTAACATTTTATAAAATAATTTCTTCAGTTCTTTAAAGATGTTACTCTACTGTTCTCTGGCTTCACATTTTTTTTTTAAAGAGAACTCATTTTTTTGAAAGAATGTACAAGAGTCATTCTTTGAGATTTTCTTTTTATCAGTGTTTTTAAGCATCTTGATTAGGATGTGTTTTATTTTTTGTATGTGCCTTTTCTATGAGGTTTGTGGTGCTTCTTGGTCTGTGGGTTTATAATTTTTTCAACTTTGGAAGATAGTAATTTGTTCAAATATTTTTTGTTCCTTACTTTGTCCCCTCCTCTCTTTCAGCAACTCCAGTCACATTTATATTAGAATGCTAAAGTTGTTCTGCAAGTCACAGTTTCTCTTCTTTTTTTCAAATTCTCAAGTTTCTAATCTTTTTTTCTACAGTCTCCTCTTAATCTTAGCAGTGTATTTTTTGTCTCACATGTTACATCTTTCATTTCTAGAAGTTCAGTCTACATCTTTTTAAAGAACTATTTTGCAAAGAATAAGTATTATAAATATCAGTGAAATAAATAACACTTGTTGATGTTTGCAAAAAAAAAATCATGTATTTCCTTCAAATATGCACCTTCTTCTGCTGTCTTGAACATGGGATACAATTGTAATGACATTTTAATGTCCTTGCCTACTAAGTCTGTCATTTGAGACGTTTCTGAGTTGTTGTTGTTGATTGATTTTTTTCTTATTTAGGGATTGTGAATTTTTGCTTTTTTTTTTTTAAATTATGTATTTATTTTTGGCTCTACTGGATCTTTGTTGCTGCCTGGGCTTTTCTCTAGCAAGCTACTCTCTAGTTGTAGTGTGTAGGTTTCTCATTGAGGTGGTTTCTCTCTTTCTCTCCTTTGTGTGTGTGTGTGTGTGTGTGTGTGTGTGTGTGTGTGTGTGTGTGTGTGTGGTGGCCTCTCTTGCTGCAAAAGAATGGACTGCAGATTGGGCTTCAGCGCTTGTGGCTCCTGGGCTCTAGAGCACTGGTTCAATAGTGGTACACAGGCTTAGTTGCCAATGGCATGTGGGATCTTCCTGGTTCAGGGATCAAACCCATATCTCCTGCAATAGCAGGTGGATTCTTTACACTGAGCCAGCGTGGAGGCCTCTATCAGGAAAAATCCTGATAATTTTCATTGGGTGCTAGGCATTGTGAATTTTGCTTTGTTGGCTGCTTTTTATGTTAAAAAAGTATTCTTGATCTGTTCCATAACTTATGTAACCTGGAAATAATATTTTCATTATTTTGAAACTTACCTTTAAGTTTGTCTGGTTAGACCATAGAAGCCTTTAATGTAGGCTTAATTTTTTCCCCACCACCCAGGCAATACCCATCTGAGTATGCTACATGGTGCTATAGGTGTATTACAAGGTTTTGCTGCTCTGTTGGAAATACCAGCTCTTCTCCGAGTTGGTACTGTGACCCTTTGGAGATTGTCTCCTCACCTCCTTTTATGCAGTTCTCTCCCTGTCCTCAGGTAATTTCTTTGCAAGTGTGCATTGATTAGTATACAGTCAGAGACACTGGAGAGACCCAGGAGGTACCCTTATTTTCCCCAATTCCCATTTCTTTCTGCTCATTTCTGGCATGTTGCCAGGCTTCACTGTATTCTCACACCCTGTGCTTCATCCTGGAAGCTCAATAGAGATTGTAAATGGAGCATTAAAACACTCACTTCCTGTTTCCCCTCTCAAGGATTGCTATCCTTCACTGTCTACTATGCACTATGTGAAACCTTTTGTTACATATTTTGCCTAGTTTTTAAAACACTTAATGTGAAAGTATTACCCTAGGCCCTCTTACTTCATTTTAACCTGAAGTGGACATTCAGACTATTTGCTTTTTGCTACAACACTGGAGTGCCTTTCCAAAAAAACAAAATGGAGCACAACAAAGTTTCCACGGGCAGAGATAATTGCCTGGGATAATCTCTAAGACTATTTTTGTTTCATTAAAAGAAAGTGAAAATGAAGTTGCTCAGTCATGTCCAACTCTTTGCAACCACATGGACTGTAGCCTAACCAGGCTCCTCTGTCCATGGAATTATTCAGGCAAGAGTATTGGAGTGGGTTGCCTTTTCCTTCTCCAGGCAGTCTTCCCAACCCAGGGATCAAACCCGGATCTCCCACATTGCAGGAAGACACTTTACCATATGAGCCACCAGGGAAGCCACATTTCATTAAAATTTTCCCCCAAATCCATACATTCTTTGAAAGTTCATATGTCTGAGAGCCTTATCTGAGCACAGAAGGATGAGAAAATGCAGTATTGATGTCAAGATGTCCTTAATATCTAGTTATTGTTATTTTGCTTGTAAGAAAGCCCTTGTTAGTGAAATGTCATCCCCAACTTCTTGAAATGTCCTTAAAATAAGGGGAAGCACCCTTCTTTGTTCTTTTCTTCTTGTTGTTAGTTGGAATTTGTAATGATAGATACACTTTGAGCAGCCATTTTGTACCCTGAGGAGCCATGTGTTGTAGTGGAAGAGCAAACTGAAAGATGTCTGGGTTCTAATGACATTGTAAAGCAACATACCACATAATTTCTTCCTTAAACCTTTGAAATTTTTTTGTTGGCAAAAGCAAAAATAAACTTATTTCAGCCATTGCTGTTCTGAATATTCCATAAATCTTAATTGAAGCTAACTCTAGAAAAGCCACATGTGGGAGGAAAAACAAGGGGCAGACACTTGTGTGTCTCAGTAGCTCATTAGTCAAGGATGGTATTTTTTCATATACTTCAACCATGTCTCTAAGATCTTAGGTTATATCACGGTCATTATTGTTGTTTTTCAGTTGCTATGTTGTGTCCAATTCTTTGTGACTCCATGGACTGCAGCATGCGAGTCTTCTCTGTCCTTCACTATCTCCTGGAGTTGGCTCAACTCATGTCCATTGAGTCGGTGATGCCATCCAATCAAGAAAATAAAATCTGTCACCATTTCCACTTTTCCCCCTTCTTTTTGCCATGAAGTGATGGGACTCGGTGCCATGATTTTAGTTTCCTGACTGTTGAGTTTCAAGCCAGTGTTTTCAGTCTCCTCTTTCACCCTCATCAAGAGGCTCTTTAGTTCCTCTTAACTTTCTGCTATTAGAATGGTATCATCTGCATATCTGAGGTTGTTCATATTTCTTCTGGCAGTCTTGATTCCAGCTTGTGTTTCATCCAGCCTGGCATTTCTCATGATGTACTCTGCATATAAACTAAATAAACAGGGTGACAATATGCAGCCTTAATGTACTCCTTTCAAGAGCATATTGGAGAAGGCAGTGGCACCCCACTTCAGTACTCTTGCCTGGAAAATCCCATGGCGGAGGAGCCTGGTAGGCTGCAGTCCATGGGGTCGCTAAGAGTCAGACACGACTGAGCGACTTCACTTTCACTTTTCACTTTCATGCATTGGAAAAGGAAATGGCAACCCACTCCAGTGTTCTTGCCTGGAGAATCCCAGAGACGGGGGAGCCTGGTGGGCTGCCGTCTATGGGGTCTCACAGAGTCGGACATGACTGAAGTGACTTGGCAGCAAGAGCATATTACTGTTTTAATAACACATTCCATATATATTATCTAGTTTGAATTTTTTCAGCATCTATTAGTTAGCTAGGGTAGAGAACATGGTACCATTTTAGCAGGCTTAGAATGGTGCAATATCTGCAATAAACACTCACCTAGTTAGTAGGAAAGATAGGATGAAGCTCTACTCTTCTACATCAAATCCAGTTCATCTTCCTAGATTATGATCTTTTGAAAGATTTGTCCATTATTGGTGGACTTTTCTGTAGAATAGTGAGGGTAGGAAACATGAAGAAGCTATTGGATTCTCACTGTTTTATTTACCATTTCAGCAAAAGGGTGAACCATGGATGATGTTAACAGGACTGAGACTGGAAATGAAGAGACAGGAAGATGGAAGAACTTTAATTCTTGGATTAAATACTACTTCAACTATGAATGCTATATGACTTTCCTTAGTGGCTGCTACAGTTGCAAATGGGAAGCCCAACAGAAGAAAAAAGCTAGACGTCCACTCTGCTGCTGCTCTTTGGTATATGAGTTGGGAGGGAGACGGGCCACACTTTCTTAGATATGGGAAAGTGTGTATTCTCTCCTTGAGAGAAGTGCTATATAGTATGCATCATGTTTAATGGGTCAAAAATAACTTTATTTAGAAGGTGTAAAGTGATCAGAAAGAATGGATAGGGAAAGATAGGGAAAGAATGGAGGATGGCAGAAGAAATGATATTGGAGGAGTCAAAGAGCTTAGTATATTTAGGTGGAGTGGAGGATATGAATGGAGAAGTGATGGGAAGTGAGTGTAGAGAGAGAATGGGACAGATGTTGTGTGGTTTTAAGAATTTGACTTCTGCCATGTAGGAAATAGTCCCTAAATTAAGATCGGGGGAAAAGAGAATCCCTAAGGATTTTAAGCTTCTAATGTTGCCCACGCTGTGTTTTGGAATGGTTTCATATGGAAGATGCAATAAAAAGTACAAGGGTAATGCAGGGAGATGTCTTTGCCTTCAAAGAGAAAGCAACAGCAATATTCAAGGTAAAGCTGATGGTGTCCTGGATTAGCATAGTAATGGCAAAAGTAGAGAAGAGCAAATTGATTCAACAGATATTTATTACTTAAGGATGATATAGTAAGTCATAAGAGAGCTATACAGAAGGACATAGAGTGAAAGAAGGGAGGCTTCCTGGGAAAGATGCCATTGGAAGAGGCAGTGTGGTATAATGGAAAAAATCCCTGAACCAGGGCCTGAGACAATGTTTTAGTCCTTGTTCCATCTCTGCCCTTGGGCTGGTTTTGTACTATTTCTGAGCCCCTCTACAGATAAGGAATTAAACTACATAATTCTCAAAGTCCTTAGATAATTCTCAAAGCCCTATTTCTACTCAGGGGAAGGAGTCTAGCATGTGGCAAAAGAGAAAATTCCTTGTGTTCTAGGGAAAGACTGCCTGGATTAAATTTATGGCTTCTTCACTGACTATCTCCAAACTAGAGCTTACCTACTGTGGGACCTTGGGCCAGTTGCCTAACATTCCAGTGACTGGTTCCTCATTAGAGTAATAGAGATGGTAGCAACAGTAACCACCAGTTGGGTTTGTTGTGAGGAGAGAAGCATTGTGTGGAAACTTAAAATTGGGCTCAGCACACAATTAGCAGTCAATAAATGTTAGCTATCATTTTGCTGTTCTTGGAGTCACTGATTTGTGAAGTCATCTTCCACTTAGAGGAATGATGGTGTAGGGGATTCTGGGTGGAGGAATTCAGGTGGTCAGAAGTTCAGAATTAGAGAAGTATAGTGGTGTCTAGGGAAAAGTGAATTTCTGGTGTTGAATTTATGAGCAGATAAGGTGATAAATGGTAAGTTATCAGGTCAGAAAGGAATGTTTTAATCAAATTTTGAGGCATCTTTGTCAAGTTAAAATGTTTGAACTTTGTTCTGTAAATAGTGGGGAGCCTTTGAACATTTTTGAGCAAGTGTGGCAGCAGTGAGAATCAAAGTAAGGAAATTTGTTTATGCAACAAGAACAAGTTCATTGAATGTGCTCCACAGTGAGTAAGACCACTAAGGCTTCTGGCCTTCCTGTGGCTTGTATTGTAGAGGGATGAGTTATATAATAAACAGTAATGAAGAAAGATGGTTTCATATAGTGATAAGAACTTTGAAGATAATACATTGGAAAATGGGAGCGTGGTTAGAGAAGACTGCTTTTAAGCAATGTCATGTGAACAATCTCTTAAATTAAAAAATCAAATCAGCCTTGTATACACATGGGGACAGAAATATTCCAGGCAGGGGAACCAGGAAGTGTGAAACTCTTAGGAATTAAAGAGCCTCCTGATAAGAGTGAAAGAGGAGAGTAAAAAAGCTGTCTTAAAACTCAACATTCAAAAAATGAAGATTATGGCATGTGGTCCCATCACTTCGTGGCAAATAGATGGGGGAAAAAATGGAAACAGTGACAGACTTTTTTTCTTGGGCTCCAAAATTGCTGCAGACAGTGACTGCAACCTTGAAATTAAAAGGCACTTGCTCCTTGGAAAAAAGCTATGGCAAACCTTCACAGTGTATTAAAAAAGCAGAGACATCTCTTTGCCAACAATGGTCTGTATAGTTAAAACCATTTTTCCAGTAGTCATGTATGGATGTGAGAGTTGGACCATAAAGATGTCTGGGCACCGAAGAATTGATGCTTTTGGACTGTGGTGTTGGAGAAGACTCTTGAGAGTCCCTTGGACTGCAAGGAGATCAAACCAGTCAATCCTAAAGGAAATCAACCCTGAG
This sequence comes from Odocoileus virginianus, assembly GCF_023699985.2. Lineage (NCBI taxonomy): Eukaryota > Metazoa > Chordata > Mammalia > Artiodactyla > Cervidae > Odocoileus > Odocoileus virginianus. Next base: position 17,000,467 of record NC_069701.1, read on the forward strand.
TATTCATTAGAAGCACTGATGCTGATGCTCCAATACTTGGTCGCCTGATGCAAAGACCCAAGTCAATGCAAAAGACCCTGGTGGTGGGAAAGATTGAGGGCAGGAGGAGAAGGGAACAATAGAGGATGAGATGGTTGGATGGCATCATCAACTTGATGGACCTGAGTTTGAGCAACCTCCAGGAGATAGTGAAGGACAGGGAAGTCTGGTGTACTGCAGTCCAAGGAGTCACAAAGAGTAGGATGTGACTGAGCAACTGAACAACAAGGGAACAGATCTGATCATGTTCTAGAAGCATAAACACCGGTATGTCTGGAGTTCAATAATGGAGTTAGTATGTAGAATGGAATGAGGTCAGGGATGGGCAAGACTTGATCATGTAGGACCTTTGGGCCAGGGCAGGCAGTTGGGATGATATTCTTACAGAGTGGGCTGCTCTGGGAGGGTTATAAGCAGGGCAGTGACTATGTGATACATATTTTTAAAAGTCCACACATGATTTGTGTAGAGAGTGAGTATAAATCCGAGTCAAAACCTGTTCTCTTCATATTCCTACTCCAGAAGTGGTGGTTTAGTGCCTTGTTACCTATCATATCTCTCACCATTTTGGAGTACTCTGTTTACCATTTTGTTTCCTTATTCTTAGTGCTCACAATAACCATATAATTTGTACAGGGCAGGGATTATTCTATACATTTTTAATAGCTTGGATGCAGTGTCCCAGCAAGGCAAAATTTCTCACTTTTGTGATACAGTCATAGTCCTGGGAAGAGTTTGATGGTGTATTGTTCGGCTAGTTCGTGATACAATTTTCAGTGCAAGGGTTGTCTTCAAGGTTCAGTTTGTACACGTTTCCAGAAAGATCATTTCCATCTTGGTTTTGAGCTCACAGATCCAGGCTGTTTCCCTGCTTGGTTGTGTGACCCTGAGTCATTTAACCTAACCTCTCTGAGTTTTAATTCTTTCTTCTACCAAATGAGATTAACAATACCTAACTCGTATAACTCGTTTATGAGAATTAAATGTAAGTAATTTGTAAAGTCCCTAGCATTATAGCTACTGGTACAAAATAGCTACTGGAAAAAAAAAAAAAAAGACTTATTCCCTAATCTAATGCTCTTCTCCCCCAAATGTGGGTAGATAAGTGACTATTCATTAGGGAACTGATGAGTAATTAATGAATGAATTACTCAGTGAATGAACATATGTTTGGTACATGGAGAGGTAGATAAATAACAGATGATTGTTAAGAGACCATGATTGGAAATACATAGAAGTGTAATGAAAGTTCCTTTTCATCAAAGCAGAAACTGTGACATCAGATATAAACATATAAACACACAACTCTAGTTCAGGATAATGTTATAAATAAAGTTTTGCAAAATTCCATAGGGTTAAAAGAATACAGTGGTCTCTCCAGTCAGGGGAGGGTAATGCTGCACTGTAACTATGTAGACCTTTGGGGAGTATAAACAGATGTTGCAGAAGTACCATAAGTAAATGGAGTTAAATGAGATTTCCTTCTGTCTCTTCCCAGAGAGAGCGATTATTTTACCCGTGGCTGATTACGTCATTTTGCTTGTCTGTGTTTTTACTTTTCACGTGGATAGAATCTTCAAATGAATACAATGGCTTTGACTGGTGAGTTTCACTTTTTGTATTTTCATTTGTGTAAGGGCTCTTTGGTATAATTACCACATGGATCTTACTTCAGGCTGAAAAAATCTGCTTACATAAGAGGGAGGGTGGACAAAGTTGGATTTTCTGCATCTGGTGGATGGGAGGCCTGACTCTGGGGAAGCGTAAGCATGCTCAGCACCCTCAGCTACTATACTTCCCTTCCACCTGTGCTCACTCGCACTTTTAGACCAAATCTGGCTCAGGGGGAAGCTTTCTGTGTGCTTCCGGTGTCCCCAGTCCTTCTATTCAGATGACTCCCTGATACCTTGTTCCTCAACTTCTTGATCTGGGTTACTGATGCCTACACTAGTTGGTCTTCATGATCTCTGTCCATGAACCCTGATATCTGTCTCACCTCCAGCCTCTTACTCTTTCTCTGTCCTTATAGGGCTTCCTGAAACTCTAAAGACAGGTATGATGTGTGATCTGAGTACCCTTCTGGCCAAACTCTTACTCCAAGACAACTCTTAGTTTTTCCAGCTTCTCTAGCCTTGATTGTTATATATCTTACCCATTATTTGGTGTTTGATGGGGAAAGGGGTCTGTTTAAGTATGAGGCTTTTTAGAAATGTAATTTATTGTTTTTGTTCAGTCGCTAAGTCATGTCTGATTCTTTGTGACCCCATGGACTGCAGCATGCCAGGATTCCCTGTCCTTCACTATATCTCAGAGTTGGCTCAAACTCATGTCCATTGAGTCAGTGATACCATCCAACCATCTCATCCCCTGTCACCCAGTTCTCCTCCTACTCTTAATCTTTCCCAGCATCAGAGTCTTTTCCAATGAGTTGGCTCTTCGCATCAGGTCACCAAAGTATTGGAGCTTCAGTATAAATCCTTCCAATGAATATTCAGGTTTGAACTCCTTGTTGTCCCGGGGACTCTCAAGATTCTTCTCCAACACCACAGTTCAAAAGAATCAGTTCTTCAGTGCTCAGCCTTCTTTATTGTCCAACTCTCATATCTATACATGACTACTGGAAAAACCCTAGCTTTGAGTATATGGACCTTTGTCGGTGAAGTGGTATCTCTGCTTTTTAATATACTGTCTAGGTTTGTCAAAGCAATTCTTCCAAGAAGCTAGCATCTTTTAATTTCATGGCTGCAGTCACCATCCACATTGATTTTGGAACCCAGGAAATGAAATCTGACACTAATTTCCACATTTTCCCCATCTATTTGCCAAGAAGTGATAAGACCAGATGCCATGATCTTCATTTTTTGAATGTTGTGTTTTAAACCAGCTTTTTCACTCTCCTCTTTTGCCTTCATCAAGAGACTCTTTAGTTCCTCTTCACTTTTTGCCATTAAAGTGGTGTCATCTGCATATGTGAGGTTGTTGATATTTTCCCCAGCAATCTTGATTCTTGGGTCTGTTTAGGGCTGTTTTGTTGCTGTTGTTGTTTTGGGTGTTTCTTTTGGTTAGTCTTGTGAAGGTTTGTCATTTTGCTTATCTTTTTGAAAAACTAAATTTTAGTTTTGTTGATTTTGTCATTGTTTTCCTATTCTTTATTTCACTTATTTACCAAGTAAATTGGCCCTTGAATGGAGCAAAGGCATTGACAGAAGGTGAAAGACATTGCTGCGCAGCCAGAACTGTATGGTATCAATCTTACTCCTAGTTTTCTCCTAGAAGAACTTTTAATAATTTACCAGATTTCTTGTCATTGGGGAAGAAGAAATACTTTTATGGGATTCCTGGACACTGACTGTGAACTTTCTGAAATGTATAACTGGAGATATAAAATGCTGCTATGATTCCTTAGTAAGAGTAGGAACTTTTGAGTATTAGGTAGTTGATAGAATTCTGGTTCAGACCCATATCTTCACTGGGCATAGTGGGTCCCTAGACCACCCTGTCGTTATTTTTCTAGTTCTGGAATGTATACTCCAATAAACATACTCAAAATCATTCAGAATCCCCACAGCAATACTCCATCATCAAATAGAATGTGTAAATATAAGAGTGAGCTCCCCCTGATCCTAAAGCCACAGTAGGTTTCATAGGAAGTTCCATGGCTGCCATGGCAAATTACCACAAATTGAGTGACACCAAAGAATACATTTCTTATCTCAGTTTTGTTGGTCAGAAGTGAAGTATGACCTGGGTACTCAAGGTGCTTAGCTGGCCTGTGCTTTTTAACTGGGGCTCTGAGTGAGACTCACTTCCAGGTTTGTTTAAGTTGTTGGCAGAATCCAGTTTCTTCTGGTTGTTGAAATGAAGTGCTCATTCATTAGTGATTGTCAGATGGGAGTTGTTCTCAGCTTCTAGCTTGTGACCTTCTCTATCTTCAAATCTAACAGTGGTGTTTCAACTCCTTCTTATGCTTCAAATTTCTCTGATTTCTCCTTTCTCATGTCTCTGACTTCCTTTTCTGCCTTCTTTACTTATTTTAAGAGCTCATGTGACTACACTGGATTCAATCTGATAATCCAGAATAATCTCCCTACTTTAAAGGCAGCTGAATAGTAACCTTAACTGAAAATGTTCCTCTTAGAGTCTAACACAACATCATCACTAGTGACACCAGAGAACAAAGATATATATTATGTATAATATATATATATATATTATGTATAATATATATATATATATATATATTTCCCAGACCCTGATGCAGGGAAAGATTGAAGGCAGAAGAAGAGGGCAACAAGAGGATAAGATGGTTGGATGACATCACCAATTCAGTGGACATGAACTTGGGCAAACTCCAGGAGATAGTGAAGGATAGAGAGGCCTGGCATGTTGCAGTCCTTGGGGTCACAAAGAGTTGGACATCACTTAGAGACTGAACAACAACATACAGATATATGTGTGTATATATACACACATATATGTGTATTTAAATGATATATATATGAATAAAATGTATGTTTGTAATATATATAATATGTAAGGATATATATATATGAATTTTTGCTTATCTCATTTCTCTGTCATTGAACATAAGATATGTGACTAGTAGTTAACCTTATATGCTAGTACTTAAATTAGAGGCATAAACATCATCCAGTGATCAACTATCAGAGCAGATGTAACAACCTTCTCTAGCATTTTCTGTGATAGCATAAGGTCTAATCCCAACAGTGAATACTTCTCTGAATCATCCCAGACCAATCCAATATTTTTAATCATTTTGAAAATTCTTAGGCTTTATCTTTCATTTTTTAAACTATTTTTAAAGTATCTGCTTATTTATTTTTGGCTCTGTTGAGTCTCTGTTGCTGCATGTGGGTTTTTTTCTAGTTGTGATGAGCAGGGGCTATTCTCTAGTTCCAGTGCACGGACTTCTCATTGCGGTGGCTTCTCTATTGTGGAACATAGACTCTAGGATGTGTGGGCTTTAGTAGTTGCAGCATGTGGGCTCAATAGTGTGGCTCATGGGCTTAGCCTGTGGAATCTTCCCGGATAAAGGGTTGAACCTGTGTCTTCTGCGTTGGCAGGTGGATCTTTACCACTGAGCCCCCAGCAAAGCCTTCATCCCATTTTCTGCTGCCTCTCCTTTTGAAACTTTAGTTTCATGTGTGTTAGGCTTTTTCTCTTCTTCCCGTGTCATATCCTTTCTTCTGTACTTTTCATGTTTTTTGTGTGTCTCTGTTTCCTTCTTGATATTTGTCTCCTGACTTGGTTTTTTGCTAAGCAAATTATTTTGACTGTGTTTTACCTGCTATTAAATTTGTTCACTGCATTCTTAATTTTTGTTGCTGTATTTTCCTTTGTAGAATTCTTAATTGGTTCTCTTTTTAGTAGTTCTCTGTGCTTTGTCACTCAGTCCAACTCTTTGTGACCCCGTGGACTCTAACCCGCCAGGCTCCTCTGTCCATGGGATCCTCCAGGCAAGAATATTGGAGTGGGTTGCCATGCCCTTCTCCAGGGGATCTTCTCAACCCAGGGATTGAACCCAGATCTTCCACATTGCAGGTCTCCCACAATTTTTCCTTTGCCAGCAGTACTCAGCAAGTAGATGGGACCTTCACCTGTTTGGTGGGAGAATTTGGAAGTGACCTAATATTAAATATTTACATGTGAGTGAAAATAGATAAGAAGGCCATTATGTTGATGAGGGGAGAAAATAATGTGGCTAGAGAAATTATTAGAAAAGATAGAGGTCCCATTGAAGGCAAAACCAAACTTTTCTTTCTCATTTGGAATATAAAGTCAATTTTGCTGCTGGATAAGTCGTGTAATTAATTCTTTGGCTGTCTTTAGGCTGCTTTATGTCTATCCTACGTGTTTTTCCCCCCTGTATTTCATTTTTTGATCATTATTCTGCTTGCATATAAACATTCTATTCTTGTTATGTGGATATGAGTCCTTTATCTCTCTGAAGATCTTGAATATATTTTTTATTCTTTTCTGATTGTTATCTTAATTATATTTTTTGCAAGTTATTGTATTAGTTGGCATTATTAGGTTAATTTGTTAACATCACTTACACATTTTCTGATTCCTGGTTGTGAGATCATGTTTTACAGGATACTCTTCCCAGTGTCTTGATCTGGGATCAGCCTTGCTAGGTTGACTGCTTGTCTAACTTTTTCTCTTGGTATGTCTTCTCACCCCTGACTAAAGAGAATTTTTTCTTATATTTAATGTAGTAATATGTTCAATAATCTATATTTTGTATCATTAAAACGTAATTTCTCTAGGTCTCATGAGGAGAGGAAATAATTTCTGTTATCTTGAAATGAAGAATATAAATTCTATGACATATATAATATTTATAATAATTATAACATTGTTTAACTTAAATCACTTTATTAGCAGTTTTAACTTTTAAACTACTTTAGGAACAAGGAGGACTACAAATCACTCACACAGGGTATAGATGTTAATATAGTGGCTTGTTATTATGTAAGAGAACATATTCATAAGGAGAAGGAATCTGCCAAATTGGCATGTATTAGCTATATGAAGGTAGTGAACTTAAGAATGACTTCTCTTTTGACATTCCATAATTTCTGCATTTTATTGTTGTTTAAAGAGTATATGTTTTTTTGAGTCTTTATTCTAAATCACTTTAAAAAGCATACAAGTTGTACAGAATCCTATTAATGTACCTGATTGTCTGTAGAGCAAAATTAAAATTTCTCAGCTAAATACCTGCAAAGGATAACTGTTCCCAAATTGCTCCTCTTCTTATTCCCCTGTTTTCTTATGCCTCATCTAGTCCAGTCTTATCCCCTATACTTGACAGAGATACTACTAACTTCTTTATTTTAGAAATTGAAACACATTTTTGCAGGGTTATATTCCTAGGTACAGGAGTCTGGTTCTTTTGGTCCCTTGTCTTGCTGAGTTTCCTTGGGATCCTGGCTACCTACACAACATTGCTACTGGTGAGTAATATTTCCCATTTCTCCCACTCCCTTCCTGAGTAGCCTAATGAGGTGCTTTGTCTGTGGTATGGTTCCCAGTTGGTGCTGGGAGCCCTCAGATCACTCTTAGCAGAGTCTGGGTTTTCATCAGACACTTAAATATTAGGCAGGAGGGATAGAGGGGTAAAAAGGCTTGTGCTGTTAGAGGGTGTGTCTTTTCACTTTGATCCTTTGAAAGGGTGGCAGAACATCCTTTTTCTCTTCCTATGTTTCATGGCTTATTTTCTGATTCTTTCCGTGTTGTCATTTTAGACACCTGCGTCTTCACATGGCAATACACTTACTTATTAAACTACTCATTTCATAGCTCATCTCTTGAGGATCAGTCTTTCTGGGCTTTAGAAGTTATCTAGTGAGTTAAACCTGTTCTGCTGTGCAAATGCTACTCCCCTAATCCAGGTGCAAATTACATTTTAGCAAATGTGTTTAGGTAATAGATAATAGAGACCCTGCCTGTTTCCTGACATAGTAGTGTTGTGTAGTGTGGAAAATTCACACCAGACAGAGTAGTGTCATGTAGTTTGAGAAATGTAGGCCAGGCAGCAGAGGAGTCTTCAGAACTGGAAAGCTTATGGGAGACTAACTTTTAGGTAACTAGAGTTTTTCAGTGCCCACTTACACATAGGACATGTATTCCTTTGTCCGGTTTTATAATTTCTTGCCTCCATTGATTTCTTCCCTGATACTAAAGAACTCAACCCTCACATCAGTTGAAATTTGTATTAATTTTTCTTTCAGCAAAATATATGAGTGATAAGTACTTAGGTTACAGAGATCAAAGACGTTTGGTTTCTGTTTTCATCCAGGGCACTTCAGAGATAAGTATGAGAAATAAAGTTACAGTTGTCCTTAATTCAATGAGTGTAGAATCTAGTAGGGAATTAGGACATAGACAAAAGTAAGGAACACAGAGCATTATAATTGTCATTAGAGGGTCCTAAATAAAGTTCTACCTGGTTACTGAGAAGGAAGAGTTAACTTCCAGCCAGGAAGATTAAGTGAGGCTTCTTGGAAGAGGTGGCACAGGAGGGGGATCTTGAAGGGATGTTACATTTAGACGTGTTTATGGGGATGGAGGAAAAAAGTTCCAGAACATGGGGATATCATGACAAAGTCAGTAAGACAGACATACATAGAGTTTGACTAGATAAGAAGGAAGAATCAGTGATGGTGGTGGTTTAGTCGCTAAGTTGTGTCCCACTCTTGCAACCCCATGGACTGTAGCCTGCCAGGCTCCTTTGTCCATAGGATTCTCTAGGCAAGAATACTGGAGTAGGTTGCCATTTCCTTCTCGAGAAGAAATCAGTACTGTTAACATATAAGGTATAATGAAGAATAATGTGGAATATGGATAAAGCGATAGGATTTTCAAAGATTTTGCAAGGCCTGAAAAATAGGCCAAGACATTTAGCGTAAACCAGATTTCTAGTTAGGATAATTATTCTGGAAGTCTTTGCATGGAGAGTAAATGTAGACAGAGATTAGTTTTTAATGAGGAAGATGCAGATGAATGATGTTCTTGGGGCAAGAATGTGTCCACCAAACTGTACTTCATACACAATAAACATAAAATGGTATAGGTAACTTCTAAGATGGACTTGCAGTGTCTAGTAAGTCATGTATTTTGACAAGCTTCTACTCTATCCTACCTCTTTTTGGATATAGTGGCAGCAACAGAGAAGAACAGGTTTCCATTTCTTTATCTTTCAGTTATTTGTAACCTTAACAAAGTCACATAACTCTTCTAATTCTCAGTTTCTTTTCCTTCAATTGATAATGATATTTAATGAAGTGGTATTTTATAGGGCCTAAAGTGGAAGTGTTGGTTGTTTAGTTATGTCCAACTCTTTGCAACCTCATGGACTATAGCCCTCCAGGCACCTCTGTCCATTGGGATTCTCCAGGCAAGAATACTGGAGTGTATTGCCTTGTCCTCTTCCAGGGCCTCTTCCCAGCCCAGGGATTGAACCCAGGTCTCCCACATTGCAGGCAGGTTCTTTACTGTCTTGAGCCACTAGGGAAGCCCAAGGTCTTGTCTGGGACCTGAACTCAGGACCTCTCATGCCGGAGGCAAGAACCATACTCCATAGGCTAACCAGCTCACCTGTATTGTACATTGGTAAAGTACAAATAAAATCATATCCATAAAATTATTTTGATAAAAAGGTGAGTTCCTTATGCACTCAAACTCTCTTCAATATCCTTAGCATCTAAAGACTCCAGTTTTTAGTCTCCATCTCCACACTGACTTGATGATTGCATAGACTTGGATTCAAATCTAATTAAGATTTATTGACTAATACCAACATTAACACCAGTGGTTAACAATTGTAACAATGGCACTGGTTCCTCAAAGAAGAGCTTTTTTTTTTTTTTTTAACATTTCAGTATTATTATTTTATCGTTGGCACATTTATAGGAGAAACTTGATTAGATGAGAAGAGGAAGCAAAATTTAAGGAAATTCAATGAGACTATCAAAGAGCTGGCCCCTCACTCCTGATCTCTTCTTACTAGCTCTGCGTAATACTAGGAATAAGCTCCTGCACAGGGAAATGAAGTTGGTAGGAATTCTGGAAGAATATCAGTGTGGTGATTGTTACAAATTTGCAGAGAAGATAATAAACTCTCTCTGGGTTGTTGGTGAAAGTTACAAGTAGGTGGTGACATGGAGCATTGTTTGAAGGGTTGGTGGCATGGAAGGGGGAGAGTTTTTTAGGGAGAGGAATAGTGTGACAAACCCTTGATGCTGAAAAGAGCAGGTGTAGTGAGAAGTGAATGTAATGCTGGACTGAAAGGAATGTTGAGTTGACAGCAGTGTTTTGGGCAGCATCGTGGTGATTTCATTTCAAATTATTCTCCTCTGTTTTTTTTTTGTTGTTGTTTGTTTCAGGTACTTGGACTTTTGTTGTGTTGGGAAAAACAGCGACTACACCTGCACTGGTATCATAAGGTAGGGCATCTGAATCTTCAAAAGGAGACTCGAGACAAGGACTGAATGTGACTCTTTGGCACGAAGTATTAAATACAGAGCTTCCCTTTCTTTGTCTCTCTTAGAAAAAAGAAATCTGCTTACACTATTTCAACTGAAATGATTCAGTTTCTAACAGGTGGAACTGACTTACTGACCATGCTGAACCCAAATGTTATTTTTTCTCACTAGTCTGTGTTAAACTTACTATGTGTGTCTGTTATTCCCATCCCCATAAAATCTTGAGCAAGCTCCATTAATTTCCCAGTCCTTCATAGTTACAAGGGCATTCCATTTCAATTATTAAACATTTCAGTTCATTGTATGAATTCCAACTTTATGAAACATTTTCCTTACCCTATTTCACATGACCCAGGCCTGGAAACCAACAGTGGTGAAGAGAACATGATTATCCTTTTACCTTTCTTCCAGAGTAAGGCTCAGGGGAAGGAGAGATAGGGTAAAGAACACAGTCCCACAGGGAGGGTTTGGTTCCATTAGGACAAAGAAATTGCAATTTTTGGCTCTTTACTGCATGGATTTTTCCATGTGTGTTTTCAGGGATCCTTCTGTTGAGATCTTGACTGCAACTCTTGGTGGATTCAATGCCTGTCTTCCTGTACCCTCTAAAATTTCTCTGCTGGTGTCTTTTTTATTCTCCCTGAGTTTGGAGCCCTTTAAAAATACACAAGGGAAAAAAATACACAAGAAAGTACAAAGGATCTGTTTTTGTTCTGAGGAGACAGGCATTACTGACCCAGCATCTGAAGACATGCAGCTCATTTCCAGCATTACCTCCCTTGTCTAGTTCTGCCATGGGCTTGAGCATCTCCAGCACAGCCTCTTGGTATTTATAGACTTTTTCAGGCATGGTTTTCCTTGTATTTCCTCAAATGCAGAAACATGTCAAATGCCCTGAGTGGTCCCCTTAACTTTCTTCTTATTCAAAAGGGAAGTATGAATTGAAAGTATACATTTAAGAGTTAGAAAGAATGGAAATTGAAGTAATAAGATCATGCAGGGAAAGAGGAAATTGGAGCATGAACATATAGGTGTTACTGAGATTCCCATAGGTTTTGGAGTTTGGATACCATGAGCAATTTGTCACTACCAAGAGTCCCTGTGGGTTAAACCATTCTGATTACCATTCCAGGCTTGTGTCTATTACAGAAACCATGCTTACCTTGCCTCTGGCAGTGAGCACTGCTACTTGGCCTCTGCCACAGCAGAATCTCATCACTGCCTTTGAACTCAGGAAGCCAGTTTCTGTGGCAGCACCTCTCACCTTTATCCAGGCATAAAGCATGGCCACTGCAGTGCTTTTCAAGGATGCTGACACTCTCTTCACCAGTGTGTTTCTGTGTCCTCTGAGACCTCCTGTAGGGCACAATATGGAGTGGGTTAGCTGACCATAGGTGATAGCATTCCAACAACATTTTCTTTTTAAGAATTATTCTCAGTTTGTTGTAATCCGCACAGTCAAAGACTGTGGCATAGTCAATGAAGTGAAAGAAATGGGAATACTGGACCACCTTATCTGCCCCCTGAGAAACCCAAATGCAGGTCAAGAAGCAACAGTTATAACTGGAGATGGAACAACAGACTGGTTCAAAATTGGGAAGGGAGTACATCAAGACTGTATATTGTCACCTTGCTTATTTAACTTATATGCAGAGTACATCATGCAAAATGCTGGGCTGGATGAATCAAGCTGAAATCAAGATTGCCGGGAGAAATATCAACAACCTCAGATATACAGATGATACCAATTCAATGATAAAAAGTGAAGAGGAACTAAAGAGCCTCTTGATGAAGGCAGAAGAGGAGAGTGAAAAACAGGCTTAATACTCAACATTCAAAAAGTGAAGAATATGGCTTCTGGTCCCACCACTTCATGGGAAATATATGGGGAAACAGTGGAAACAGGCAGATTTTATTTTCTTGGGCTCCAAAATCACTGTGGATGGTGACTGCAGCCACAGAATTAAAAGATGCTTGCTCCTTGGAAGGAAAGCTGTGACAAACCTAGACAGCATGTTAAAAAGCAGAGGCATCACTTTGCCAACTAAGGTCCATATAGTCAAAACTATGTTTTTTCCAGTAGTCATATATGGATGTGAGAGTTGGACCATAAACAAGGCTGAGCTCTGAAGAATTGATGCCTGTGAATTGTGGTGTTGGAGAAGACTCTTGGGAGTCTCTTGGGCAGCATGGAGATCAAACCAGTCAATCTCAAGGAAATCAACCCTGAATATTCTTTGGAAGGACTGATGGTTAACCTGAAGCTCCATACTTTGGCTACCTAATGTGAAGAGCTGACTCTTTGGAAATGACCCTTATACTGGGAACTGTTGAAGGCAGACAGAGAGGGTGGCTACAGAGGATGAGATGGTTGGATGGTATCACCGACTGAATGGACATGAATTTGAACGAACTGCTCAAGATAGAGGAGGATAGAGAAGTCTGGTGTGATGCATTCCATGGGGTTGCAAAGTTTTGGACACGACTTAGTGACTGAATAACATCAACAATGATATCTTTTTTGTCAATAAATTATTGGATTTTTTTCTTCCATACTATTTTAAAAGGGAACAATGTTTAAATTTTTTTAAATTTACACTACATTAACAAATTGAAAGATAAAAACCATATGATTATCTCAATAGATGCAGAGAAAGCCTTTGACAAAATCCAACATCCATTTATGATAAAAACCCTCCAGAAAGCAGGAATAGAAGGAACATACCTCAACATAATAAAAGCTATATATGACAAACCCAGAGCAAACATTATCCTCAATGGTGAAAAATTGAAAGCATTTCCCCTAAAGTCAGGAACAAGACAAGGGTGCCCACTCTCACCACTACTATTTGACATAGTTTTGGAAGTGTTGGCCACAGCAATCAGAGCAGAAAAAGAAAGAAAAGGAACCCAGACTGGAAAAGAAGAAGTAAAACTCCTGTTTGCAGATGACATGATTCTCCACATAGAAAACCCTAAAGACTCCCCCAGAAAATTACTAGAGCTAATCAATGAATATTGTAAAGTTGCAGGATATAGAATTAGCACACAGAAATCCTTTGCATTCCTGTACACTAACAATGAGAAAACAGAGAAATTAAGGAAACAATTCCATTCACCATTGCAATGGAAAGAATGAAATACTTAGGAATATATCTACCTTAAGAAACAAAAGACCTGTATATATATAAAACTATAGAACATTGGTGAAAGAAATCAAAGAGGACACAAATAGATGAAGAAATATACCATGTTCATAGATTGGAAGAACCAATATAGTGAAAATGGGTATACTACCCAAAGCAATATATAGATTCAATGCAATCCCCATCAAGCTACCAAAGTTTTGGACACGACTTAGTGACTGAATAACATCAACAATGATATTTTTCAGAGAACTAGAACAAATAATTTCACAATTTGTATGGAAATACAAAAAACCTCGAATAGCCAAAGCAATCTTGAGAAAGAAGAATGGAACTGGAGGAATCAACCTGCCTGACTTCAGCTGTACTACAAAGCCATATTCATCAAGACAGTATGGTACTGGCACAAAGAAATAAATTTAATTTTCTTTATTTGTTATTTTTGGCTCCACTGAGTCTTCTTTGCTGTACACTGGCTTTATCTAGTTGTGGCAAGCAAGGGCTATTCTTTGTTGTTGTACACAGACTTCTCATTGTGGGTGGCTTCTGTTTTTGTGGAGCACAGACTCTAGGCACATAGGCTTAAGTAGTTGCACCACATGGACTCAGAACTTGTGGCTTATGGGCTATAGAGCATTGGTTAGTAGTTGTGGCTTACCAGCTCTAGAGCACTGACTCATTAGTTGTGGCACATGAACTTAGTTGCTCAGTGGCATGTGGAATCTTTCTGGATGAGGGATCAAACCCATGTCCCCTGCATTGTTAGGCAGATTCTCATCCACTGTGCTGCATGGTCTTCTTTCTTTCATACAGTACAAAGAAATTGCTGGCATCCCAGTTTATTAAGCATGGGTTTCTATTGAGTGAAGTTTTCAAATAAACAATTAGAGATGCATAATACCTGGATACTTATATATTGAACTTATATATAACTATATAACTAAATATATATGTACTTTATATATTGAGCTTAGAATTGCTGGTTAGTGCACAGTGAGTGAAAGTCGCTCAGTCGTGTCCAACTCTTTGCGACCCCATGGACTATATATGTATAGCCTATGGAATTTTCTAGGCCAGAATACTGGAGTGGGTAGCCTTTCCCTTCTCCAGGGATCTTCCCAACCCAGGGATCAAACCCAGGTCTCCTGCATTGCAGGCAGATTCTTTACCAGCTGAGCCATAAGGGAAGCCCATATCAATAAATTCAGCCTGATTTAATATTATGTTCCTTTCTCCTTGTATAGTGAGCACCTTTAGAATTCATTCCCACACACAGGGTTTTTATTTTTTTTGTCAATATATTTAATGAAGCCTTCATCTCTCGAGATATTCTGTGATCTAATTCCAGTTATGAATCCATAGCCAATGAGAAGTGGTGGAGCTGGGTATTAGAAGAGTTGGAATACCCTTAGAAGATGACTAACTTGGTTGGGCCTTTCAACCCTTGGCTTTCAAATCTCCCTGGCAAGGGAATTTCTTTAGGGCTTGGAGTTTCAACGTACAAAGAACAAACCTAGATGGAAAGAGCACCAGGCCTATAGTGCATTCTCTTCTACCTAGGCATGCTCAAAGAACAATTAATGACCTCAATCAAAACTTCTTAAATAGCTAATAACCGAGCCTTCACATCAAAACATGTATAAATGTACTAGACATTTTAACTAGCCAAAAGATAATGGTGAGTCCTTATCTATGAAAATTTCTAGCAGCTTCTAACCTGTATATCTAGGTTGCTTGTAATAAATAAACCTTGAAGTTATAGATTTATAGGGTGAGAGACATGGCTGGCTGGAGTTGTATAGTTAATGGAATATATAAGAAAAGGATGCACCATGATGCAAAAGACTTCTTCTGTAGAAAAATGTTTTCTCATACTTTGCTCAAAACACACCTCATGCTTTAAGTCCCAGACCAGAGCATGTATCCTAATACAGGAAAGGAAAGACCTTTTTTGACATTTGACAGTCAGATTTATCTAAAGGAAACTGTTTGTACCTTATAATTGTCAGTTCCCTTAAATCATTAGTAAAGCTTAGTGTTGAGTAAGATCACAGAATCACATGAAATTCATGTTGAGTCTGATTTGTCTATTAAATATTTGTGTTATGAGGCATTTGGTCTGCTAACAGTTTTTTTCCCCAAATTTTCACATCTATTTGTGTCTATGTATAGAAGAGATTGGACTGTAGGTTTTGTTTCCTGTAATTGTCTTGTTCAGTTTGAGTATCAGTGTTTTTGTTGGCTTCAAAAAACAATTTAGAGAGAATTTCCTCTTTATTCTCAGGAAGAGTTGGTTACAATTGAAATATTTCTTCCTTTGTTTTTGTTCAGTTGCAACCCCATGGACTGCCACACACCAGGCTTCCCTGTCTTTTACTATCTCCCAGAGTTTGCTCAAACTCATCTTAATTGAGTCGATTATGCCATCCAACAATCTCATCCTCTGTGGCCAAATTCTTCTGTCCTCAGTCTTTCCTAGCATCAGAGTCTTTTCCAGTAAGTTGACTCTTTGCATCAGGTGACCAAAGTATCGGAGCTTCAGCTTCAGCATCAGTCCTTCCAAAAATATTCAGGATTGATTTCCTTGAGGATTGACTGGTTTGATTTCCTTTCTGTTCAAGGGACTCTCAGGAGTCCTTTCCAGCACCACAGTTGAAAAGCATCAATACTTGGTGCTCAGCCTTGTTTATGGTCCAACTCTCACATCCATATATGACTGCTGGAAAAACTGTAGCTTTAGCTAGACGGACCTTTGTCAACAAAGTGATGCCTCTGCTTTTTAATACACTGTCTAGGTTTGTCATAGCTTTCCTTCCAAGGAGCAAGTGTCTTTTAATTTTGTGGCTCCAGTCACCATCTGCAGTAATTTTGGAGCCCAAGAAAATAAAGTCTGTCACTGTTTCCTTTTTTTCCCCATCTGTTTGACATGAAGTGATGGGACCAGATGCCAAGAGGTTAGTTTTTTGAATGCTGAGTTTTAAGTCTGCTTTTTCAATCTCCTCTTTCACTGTCGTCAAGAGGCTCTAAAGTTTGTCTTGGGTTTCTTCTATTAGAGTGGTGTCATCTGCATATCTGAGGTTGTTGATATTTCTCTCTGCAACCTTGACTCCAGCTTGAGCTTCATCAAGCCTGGCATTTTGCATAATGTACTCTGCATATAAGTTAAATAAGCAGGGTTGCAATATACAGCATTGACATACTCCTTTCCCAGTTTGGAACCAATCTGCTGTTCCATGTAAGGTTCTAACTGTTGCTGTTTGACCTGCATACAGGTTTCTCAGGAGACAGGTAAGGTGGTCTGGTATTCCCATCTCTTTAAAAATTTTCCACAGTTTGTTGTGATCCACACAGTCAAAAGCTTTAGCATAGTCAATGAAGCAGAAGTAGATGTTTTTCTGGGATTCCCTTGCTTTTTCTATGATCCAACAGATGTTGGCAATTTGATCTCTGGTTCTTCTGCCTTTTCTAAATCCAGCTTGTACATCTGGAAGTTCTTGGGTCACATACTGTTGAAGCCTAGCTAAAAGGATTTTGAGCTTTACCTTGCTAGCATGTGAAATGAGTCCAGTTGTGTGGTAGTTTGAATATTCGTTTGCATTGCCCTTTTTTGTTGGAATGAAAACTGACTTTTTCCAAGTCCTTTGCCACTGCTGTGTTTTCCAAATTTGCTGGCATATTGAGTGTAGCACTTTAACAACATCATCTTTCAGGATTTGAAATAACTCAGCTGGAATTTCAAAAATTAACCTTTGCAGGCAGCAAGGCCTGGAATTATTTTGTGAGGTTTGATCATGGATTCAGTTGCTTTCATAGGTACAGAAGTCTCTAGAGGGTACCACAGATGTAGGAAAACTACATTTGAAGGGGAACAAGTTAAAATTGTGTCTTCTTACTTTTCAGTGTTCTTGGTTCTTGTTTTTCTTGGTTTCAGTGTTCTTTCGCTATAAAATGAATAGTAGATTTTTAAAATCTGTCCAACAGATAATTGCTGAATGACTACTGTGTGTCAGGAAGTGAGACACTGCCTCTTAAAGACAGAGAGAAAATGATCTTACCCAAATATTGTCCTTGACCTCATAAGCTTATAGTCTCTTTGGGAAAAACATATGTTAAAGAGGCAATTACAAATACTGTTGACTTGTGATTTTACTCAGTCACTTAAAGTGGTATTGAATATTTAAAATGGCCATTGTTGAAACTTGGTGAGATATGCCAAGCAGTATTGAAGACCCAGCTGAGGTGGAAATAATTAATTAGTAAATACATTAGACCATATAGCTGTATAATTTTTTTTTCCAGCCATGCTACATAACTTAGGCTTGGCAGCAATAAGATTAAATCCAAGTAGTACTGGGGGCCTGAGGGGTGGTTAGATTAAGGAGATGAGGAATAAGGTCACTGAAATTGTGAGAACAAATATACATTTCTCAAGGATAGTTATGATGAAAGCCTACTGCATGGAAGTCAGGACATTCTTTTTGTTTTCCCAGATCCTGATTTTGTTAATGATTCCGTTTTTCTCACTTTTGTTATGGATTTTATTAACTTACTGGAAAGAAAGGTGGCTCACCATCGGGCTGTCACTGCAGGTAAGCACCATTCTTAGTTGTAGCCCTGTCTATCTAGATGTGTTCGGGCTGACTTTTCAATTTTCTCACAGATCTTAGCTCCCTACGTACACCTGAGCAGCATATCTATGATGGTTTTGCTTTCATGGCCTGTGGCCATCTACTTGATCCATTTGGAAGGAGAAGGTATGTCTTGTGGGTGGAGCCTTGCCTGATTCTTCCAGCTCTGGCTTTAATGTCTGTACTTTACTGAGCAGAACAAGCAAAGCACCACTGTATTGTTTTGAAACTCATTTATCTTGTTACTTAAGCATGCTCCTTGTGATCAAACTCACAACCCTACATGGCCTGTCGTAACATCCTGTCATAGCATTTCCCAGGCTAAGCAGTCCCTCTTCTAAAGAGACATTCTCCTTCTAGGAAAATAAGTATTTTGTCTCATTAACTTTCGGGGAACAGATTGGAGTAGTTTTAGGGAGGGTAGAGGGTGTTTTATTTTTATTTGGCCAGTGATGGTACACTTCATAGTTCTTTTAGTTTGTATTCAAATATTACTATTTTCAACTCAAGAACCACATGCAGATATCCCCTGGATACATCTTAGTCCTTCAAAGCAGTCCCTGGTGAGTCTCTGTCATGTCTGAAGACTTCCACAGAAGCAGAAATATCTGCCTGTGCCACTGCTTTCCTCTTCATTCTTTGTCCTAATATGGAAAAAAATAAGAATCAGAGCTGTACATGAAGCTGTTTTGAGAATGGAGTTAACTCTCAGCACCCTTACTGAGAAACCAGGAGAACCTGCTTCTGTCTATGTCTCTTTTTATCATTACTGGTTAAACAAGGAGTGCTTGCTTCCTGACTTGTCCAAGGATGCAGGGAAGAGAAAAACAGGATTGGTAGTGTTGCCATTATGTGTGTATGTGGCTGGTGAATTGTAGGAAATGTTTTTGGGGGCAGGAACTTAGAGGGGACAATAATGAACTCTTTTTTTATTTCCGAATTTTAGCTAGAATGAGACGTTACCAGATTACAAGTAATGGAAGAAGAAGAAATACGTGCTGTAGTATGCTCATGAAACTGAGAGGTTAGAGCCGGAGAGCTAGGTTTGAAAGTGACATGGATGGTAATTTTAAAATATACAAATAGTTAAATCCTCAGAGGTATATAATAGTAAATATTGGGGTATTGCCAGTGATAACAGGTATTGTGATTAGTCTGTGTGTTTGTGTATGTGTGTTTAAGAAAGGAATGGGGGAGAGAGAGAAATACAACTATTATTGAGGGTCTATGATGAGTCAGTAGTGTCATATCAATTACATGAGGCAATACTAGTAGCAGAATAGCTCCATTTTTCAGAATGAAGAAAATGAATACTCAGAGAGGTTCAACAATAAGTCTGAGTCACAAAATTAAAAAGTAGTAAAGTCTGCTTTGTATTTGGATTTCTTTCAACTAGTATCCCTTCCACTATTCCTCTCTGCCATCAATACCTGCACATTTTAGGCTGATCTTTAAGGGCTTGAGAGCTTTCTCATAACCAATCAAACTCCTCCTCCTTCTGAGAAGCTACTCCTTAACATTCCCTCTCCTTCCTGCCTCCTGTACAATTTATTCCCTTGTTAATTTGTATTTGTAATTTTTTGTTGTTGTTCAGTTGCTAAGTCATGTCTGACTTTTTGTGACCTCCTGGACTGTAGCACGCCAGGCCTCCCTGTCCCTCACCATCTCCTGGAGCTCACCCAAGTTCATATCTGTTGAATTGGTGATGCCATCCAACCATCTCATCCTTGGTCACCCCCATCTCCTCCTGTCCTCATTCTTTCCCAGTAACAAGGTCTTTTCCAGTGAGTCGGCTGTTTGCATCAGGTGGCCAAAGTATTGGAGCTTCAGCATAAGTCCTTCCAATGAATAGTCAGGGTTGATTTCCTTTAGGATTGATTGTTTTGATCTCCTTACTGTCCAAGGGACTCTCAGGAGTCTTCTTCAGCACCACAGGTCGAAAACAAATTCTTTGGTGTTCAGCCTTCTTTATTGTCCAACTCTCACATCTTTACTCGACTACTGGAAATACCATATTTTTGACTATATGGACCTTGGTCAGCAAAGTGATGTCTTTGCTTTTTAATATGCTTGTTTGTTACAGCCTTCTTTCCAAGAAGCAAGTGTCTTCTAATTTAATGTCTGCAGTCAGCATCCCCAGTGATTTTGGAGTCCAAGAAGAGACAATCTGTCACAACTTTCACTTTTCCCCATTCTATTTGCCATGAAGTGATGTGACTGGATGCCATGATCTTAGTTTTTTTAGTGTTGAGTTTTAAGCCAGCTTTTTCACTCTTCTCTTTCACCCTCATCAAGAAGCTGTTTAGTTTGTCTTCACTTTTTCCCATTAGAGTGGTATCATCTAAATATTTGAGATTGTTAATATTACTCCCAACAGTCTTGGTTCCAGTTTGTAACTCATTCAGCCTGGCATTTTGCATGATATACTCTGCATATAAGTTAAATAAACAAGGTAACAGTATATAGCTTTGTTGTACTCCTTTTCCCAATTTGGAACCGGTCCATTGTTCAAGTAAGGTTCTAACTGTTGCTTCTTGACTGGCATACAGGTTTCTTAGGAGATAGGTAAGATGGTCTGGTATTCCCATCTCTTTAAGAATTTTCAGGAGTTTGTTCCGTTCCACACAAAGGCTTTCTTGTAGTCAATGAGGCAGCAGTGGATGTTTTTCTGAAATTCCCTTGGTTTCTCTATGATCCAACAGATGTTGGCAATTTGATCTCTGGTTCCACTGCTTTTTCGAAACCCTGCTTGTTCATCTGGAAGTTCTTGATTCAAGTACTACTGAAACCTAGCTTGAAGGATTTTGAGCATAACCTTAGTAGCATGGAAAGTGAGCATAATTGTCCAGTAGTTTGAACATCCTTTAGCATGGTCCTTCTTTGGAATTTGGATGAAAACTTACCTTTTCTAGTCCTGTGGCCATTGCTGGGTTTTCTGAATTTGCTGACATATTGAGTGCAACACTTTAACACCATCATCTTTTAGTATTTTAATTAGCTCAGCTTTAATTCCATCACTTCCACTAGCTTTATTGGTAGTAATGCTTCCTGAGGCCCACTTGACTTCACACTCCAAGATGCATTTGCAGTAATTTTAAGTTAATAATCATGCTTGTATTTGGATAGCCTTTTACTTTCAAATAATTGAAATGTGGGGGACCTGAGAGAAATAGTAAATCTGTGAGTTCATAGAGCCAATGAACCCATGGATTAGATATTTACTATAACTATTTTGGGGGATACTTATTTGCTTGGGATGGTTCTCCATTCCTCTTTACTTTTTCATCACTTTTTCATTCCAACTTTTTCAGCTCTACAAGTGGCTGTTGGGTTGCCCTTTTTTCTTATCCTTTTATGTCTCTATGTGGTGCCATTTGGGACTCACTCTCCCTGCCTTCAGGAGAGGGAGAAATTGGCACCCAAGCCGACCTTCTTTGGACATAGAGGTGCACCCAGGGTAAGTCTGAGCTTGATGGATGTGGGTGTGCATGGGTGTGGATGAGACAAGGGCACATTAGATCCTCAGAAACCCCTGGAGAAATAAAGAGGTTGGCTTGAGATGACAAGTAATTATTTGTAGAGGTTGGACATAATTCTCCTAATTCTCAGTCCATTTCTCTTTATTATGTCCAGTGAGATTGTCTCAGATGAGCAGAATTCCCAAACCAGATTTGGGAGAGGAGAATGTAGGCAGGTTCTTAGAACAAAAAGCCGAGAGAACCAAACTCTGCTTCTTAAAGTCCTTTCATTACTGTGCCGCCTTCCTATGCTAAAATGGATGTTGGCAGAAAAGACTGTGAGATTAAAGACCTGATGTCCTTTTCTTCCACAGCTGGGGCCTGAGAATACCATAATGTCCTTTGAGAAAGCTGTTGAATATGGGGCCCATGGACTGGAGAGTGATATACAAATAAGGTAGGAAAGAAGGGACCAGAGTGGGAGGAGAAAAGACCAGTGGATGACTCCAGCCTGGCCCAAGCTGTAGAGGGGACAAGCCCTGGGAGTTTCTCCCTTATTCACCTGGCACATCTGAACATAACACACATACATGAATCACTTCTCCTTTACAGACCATATCTGCACCCCTACATTCTCAATCACAGGCTCATAAATCACACACTCTATATAGTCTCCACACATAGCTCAAATTTGTCCTCCCTGCAAACATCCTTGCAGCTTACCTCTGTGCCCTAGCTTAGCAATCTGTTTAGCTAACATTTCCTCAGCATCACCTGTGTTCCTACTATATCCTTCTTCTGAGCGCTAGTGAGAGGCAGAGGATTGAGACAGTCATGCCTAAGAGCTGTTTGCAGCCAGTGAAGGAGACATGGCATGTTTACAAATAAACCCAGCATAGGACCATTCGTGGTGAGTGCCTTCCAGAGAAGAGTAAGACAAATGCAATGGAACCTCAGTGGAGGAGGAAGAGGTCACCTCTTTTGTGAAAAATGATCTGTTTGCTTAGAACAGTGTTTGGGTTGAGCCTTGAAGGAAAAATAGTATTTTCCCAAGCAGAGATGGAGAATGAGAATATTCTGGGCAGAGGCAACAGCTTAGTCAAAGGCATCCAAAGGAGAAATAGCAAGTTTGTAGATCCGTGAGCTAGACTGTATGGATGCCAAGAGTAGTCCACTTTGGGGATGTGAGGGGCCTATGTGAGAGGGAAGGTATGGCTGCAAGGCTTACTGAGACTGGATCACAGAGATCCCTAAATGTGTACTGGGCAGCCATGGTAGGTTTTAGAGAACAGATTAGCTTATTGTTTTAGAAGGACTTTTCTGAGAATCTGTGAGGGAGAATCATCATGGATTTGGGCAGTAAGCTCTAGCAATGTCCAAGGGACAACGCAGGAAGACTTGTATCATAGCAGGAATGAGGACAAAAAACACATGCTTTTCTGTAGAATGTATGTACTTGGGCAGCCAAAAAGAGACATGAACTGTCAGATGGTTATATTAGAGAATGTGGCCTTTACTACTCCCTTCCCAGCCTTCTGTGAGGCAAACAGAAAAGAAATGAACATCCTGTTTCACAGTGAAGCACTGTGATTTGAACCTGAATTCAAAAAAGAGAAATGTATTGCTGAGGACATAAGGCTAGAATGTACATGATAAAGCCAGAACTAGAACTAGATTTCCTGACCCCAGATTAGGGTTCTTGGTGGTGGTGACAACTATTCATGTAGAATATTTGAATCAGGATTGAAACTGGATGCTCTTTCAGAGCTTCCATTTCATTGTGCAAGTTCCTCATGGTCATGGCTTAATGTGGTCATGGTGCTGAGACAGTGAGCTCCTGGCCCATTGTCCTTTTCTCTTCTGGGACTTCAACTTCATTGTAGATGATCTTCCCAACTGCTCAGTTTCTCTGTTGACATCTTCATTTCCCATGACCACCTCCTCTACATGTCTCCACCATCCACATTGATGGCTGTCGTCTGTACTTCATCATTAATAAATATTGCCTATCAGTCATAGTCTAGTTGGGACATGAATACCACAAAAATAACTAGAACAGGAAAAATCATATTATAATTGCTAAGTAGTAAAATTGGCTAACTACTGAAAGTGGGACACAGGACTCTGGGGAATGTGCAAATTGCAACTACTACTGTGTATTCCACCTTATTCTCTCCATTAATTACCAAAAAAATTTAAAAAATAAGATACTGGACAAAACTCACAAAGCAACTAACAGAAGACTCTGAATGGTGAAGAATAGAATGTGGACTGGCTTGGTTCATAAGACCAAAGGAACTTCATAATAGGCAGAGAGTTTCCACTTGCTAATTTCTGTTTCTCCTAATGTATCCTGACATGAACTCTGAAGAGAGCTGATCTGGAAACATCTATAGCTACAGACAGAAAAGAGCTCCACAAAAATTGTTACTTCTAGCCCAATAACTGGTAGAAGGGTCATCCAATATGATATAAATGTTTTGATTATACCAGTCCTACTCAGGGGAATACCACACAGAAACCACTCCCCACCCTGTCACAGCTTGTGGCTTTGGCTATGGAGACCATGAGCAGATCCGTGTAATGATTTCTGTCCTGATGTAAGCGGTGGTACCCGTTTCCTTTCTTCTTCAGCTGGAGAGTGAGCAGAGAAATATTGAGAAAAGTTTTCCAGAAAAAAATATTTTTTTATTGTAAAATATTCTTAACATAAAATTTACCATTTAAACCATCTTTATGGTACAGTTTAATGGCATTAAGTACCTCCATCTTCTTTTAAGCATCACCACATAGATCTCTAGCACTTTTCATCTTCTCAGACTAAACTATTTATTAGATGTTAATAATAACTCCACCCAAGCCTTTGCAACGATCATTATTTTTTCTCTATGTATTTGACTGTTTTGTGAAATCATACAGTATTTGTTATTTTGTGTTAAGCTCATTTCACATCAGCATGATGTCAGTATAGCTCATTTCACTTTAGCATGTCAAGACTCATCTATATTGTAGCATCTGTCAGAATTTCCTTCCCTTTAAAAGTTCTCTTAAAAAGCACATAACAAAATTTGCCATCATAACTATCTTTTAAGTGTACAGTTTAGTAGTATCAAATGTATTCACATTTTTTGAAACAAATCTATAGAACTTGTTCATCTTGCAAATCTGAAACTTGATACCTGTTAAATAACAATTCCACCTTTCCTTCTGCCCTCAGCCCCTGCTTACCACCATTCTACTTTTTGTTCCTATGAATCAGACTCCCTAAATAACACCCATAAGTGGAATCATACAGTATTTGTCTTTTCGTGACTATTTCTTGTTTGATTTAGCATAATGTCCTCAGATTTCAGCAGCCCACTCCAGTATTCTTGCCTGGAGAATCCCATGGATGGAGGAGCCTGGTAGGTCCACAGGGTCACAAAGAGTCGGACACGACTGAGCGACTTCACTCACTCACTCCTCAGATTTCATCTGTGTTGTGGCATGTGACAGGATTTCCTTCCCTTTTTAGATTGAATTCCACTGTGTGTATATATCACAGTTTGCTTCTTCATTTATCCTCTGATGGACATTTGGCTTGCTTCTGCCTCTTGGCTGTTTTGAAAAATGCTGCTATGAACATTAGAGTACAAGTATATTTTCAAGAACTTATTTTCAGTGCTTTTAAGTGTGTACCCAAGTGGAATTACTGGATCACGTGGTAAATCTGTGTTTAGTTTTCTGAGGAATTGCTATGCTAGAGAAAGGGAATTTAAAAACCTGTTCGTAAAATCCTTGGCAGACCTTTGTATAACCTATGCATGAAACCACACAGACACAGCACAGCAGAAGGTTTGAGAATTGGTTGGGACACTATCTGTGTTGTAGACTGACTTCTGCAGAGCCTTTGAAAACTAAGTTGGCATTAAACCATATCTTACAAATGTGGTCCAGGACATGTTTTCTGAACCTAGACATGTTGAATCTCTGTTAAAATAGATTTTAATGAGATTTCAAATCTCCAAATACTCAAAGTGCTCGGGAGTTTTCCATAGCAAGATCTAGAAAAAACTCGGCTTCAGTGAGAAAAGGTAATCAATAGATGTCAACAGCAGGAGAAATAGATGTTGGAATTATTTCTGAGAATTTTAAAGCAGCCATCATAAAATGTGTCCAACAAACAATAATGAATACTTGTTAGTTGAAGAAGTAGAAGGTGTTAGCAGAGAAAGAGAAGTAAAGAAGAATCAAATGGAAATGAAAAATTCTTTAGACAAAAAGATAATGATGTTAAAATTCACTCCTATGCATATATCAAATCATGCTGTATGTACACCTAAAAATAATACAATGCTATATGTCAGTTATATCTCAATAAAACAAGGGTAAGGAAAACAGCTTGGAACTTGGAGAATAAAGAAAAGGGTAAAAAATACATAGGTGGCAACTGCTCTGGTGGTCCAGTGGTTCAGGAGCCACTCGCCCCTGCAGGGGACACAGTTAGATCCCTGGTCTGGGAAGATCACAGAAGATGTGGAAAACTAAGCCTGTGCACCACAGCTGTTGAGCCCGCATGCTACAACTAATGAAATGCGCATGCCTAGAGCTCGTGCTCTGGGACAGCAGAATCCACCACAATGAGAAGCACGCCCACCACAAAGGAAAGTAAACCCACTCCTGAAACTAGAGGAAGCCCGTGTGCAGCAGGCAAGACCCAGCCAAGCTAAAAATAATAAACGTCTTTTTAAAAAGATAAATATTAACAGGTGATTCTTCTATTCCAGAGTTTAAAAATTGTGTTCAGTAGTTAAAGACAAAGTGATAATATTGTTTGATATATGGGTCTCAGTATATTTTGAGATATTTAAGACATGTATATCATAATGGAAGGAGGTTGGGTAAAGGGACCTAAAAAGTATCCCATTTTCTACATAATACTTGAAGTGGTAGATGGTTGATACTAGTAGAATGTGATCTGTTGGGTCATATTTGGAATCTTTGGGCAACCACAAAATTATACAAAGAGTATATAGTTGACCCTTGAACAACAGGAGATTGAAATGCGCTTCAATTCAGTTCATTCACTCAGTTATATCTGACTCTTTGGACCCCATGGACTGTAGCATGCCAGGCTTCCCTATCCATCACCAACTCCAGGAGCTTGCTCAAACTCATGTCCATCAAGTCCATCTTATCCTCTGTTGTCCCCTTCTCCTCCTGCCTTCATCTTTCTCAGCATCAGGGTCTTTTCCAGTGAGTCAGTTCTTCCCATCAGGTGACCAAAGTGTTGGAGTTTCAGCTTCAGCATCAGTCCTTCCAATGAATATTCAGGACTGATTTCCTTTAGGATTGATTGGCTTGACCTCCTTGCAGTCCAAGGGACTCTCAAGAGTCTTTTACAACACCACAGTTAAAAAGCATAGGTTCCTTGGTGGTCAACTTTCTTTATGGTCCAACTGTCACATCCATAGATGACTCCTGGAAAAACCATAGCTTTGACTAGATGGACCTTTGTCAGCAAAGTGATGTCTCTGCTTTTTAATATGCCGTCTAGGTTTGCCACAGCTTTTCTTCCAAGGAGTAAGCATCTTTTAAATTCCTGGCTTCAGTCACATTCCACAGTGATTTTGAACCCAAGAAAATAAAGTCTCTCACTGTTTCCATTGTCTCCCCATCTGTTTGCCATGGAGTGATGGGACCAGATGCCATGATCTTCATTTTTTGAATGTTGAGTTTTAAGCCAGCTTTTTCACTCTCCTCTTCCACTTTCATCAAGAGGCTCTTTAGGTCCTCTTTGCTTTCTGCTGTAAGGGTGGTGTCATCTGCATATCTGAGATTATTGCTGTTTCTCCAGGCAATCATGATTCCAGCTTGTGTTTCATCCAGCTTGGCATTTTGCATGATGTACTCTGCATATAAGTTAAATAAACAGGGTGATAATATACAGCCTTCATATAGTCCTTCCTCAGCCTGTAACCAGTTTGTTGTTCCATGTCTGGTTCTAACTTGCTTCTTGACCTGCTTACAGATTTCTCAGGAGGCAGGTAAGGTGGTACAAAATGAAGCAGGGCAAAGGCCAACAGAGCTTTGCCAAGAGAATGCACTGGTCATAGAAAACACCCTCTTCCACCAACACAAGAGACAACTCTACACATGGACATCACCAGATGTTCAATACCGAAGTCAGATTGATTATATTCTTTGCAGCCAAAGGTGGAAGAAGATCTATACAGTCAGCAAAAATAAGACTTGGAGCTGACTGTGGCTCAGATCATGAACTCCTTATTGCCAAATTCAGACTTAAATTGAAGAAAGTAGGGAAAACCAGTAGACCATTCAGGTATGGCCTAAATCAAATCACTTATGATTATACAGTGGAATTGACAAATAGAGTCAAGGGATTAGATCTGATAAAATGCCTGAAGAACTATGGATGGAGGTTCATGACATTGCACAGGAGGCACTGATCAAGGTCATCCCCAAGAGAAAGAAATGGAAAAAGGGAAAATGACTGTCTGAGGAAGCCTTACAAGTAGCTGAGAAAAGAAGAGAAGCTAAAGGCAAAGAAGAAAGGAAAGATATACCCATTTGAATGCAGAGTTCCAAAGAATAACAAGGAAAGATAAGAAAGCCTTCCTCAGTGATCAATGCAAAGAAATAGAGGACAACAACAGAATGAGAAAGACAAGAGATCCCTTCAAGAAAATTAGAGATACCAAGGGAACATTTCATGCAAAGATGAGCACAATAAAGGACAGAAATGGTATGGACCTACCAGAAGCAGAAGTTATTAAGAAAAGGTGGCAAGAATACACAGAACTATACAGAAAACATCTTCATGAGCCAGATAACCATGATGGTATGATCACTCACCTAGAGCCAGACATCCTGGATTGCAAAGTCAAGTGGGCCTTAGGAAACATCACTATGAACAAAGCTAGTGGAGGTGATGGAATTCCAGTTGAGCTATTTATTGTAAAAGATGATGCTGTTGAAGTGCTGTACTCAATATGCCAGCAAATTTGGAAAATTCAGCAGTGGTCATAGGACTGGTAGGGGTCAGTTTTCATTCCAATCCCAAAGAAAGGTAATGACAAAGAATGTTCAAACTACTGCACAATTGCACTCATCTCACACTAGCAAAGTAACGCTCAAAATTCTCCAAGCCAGGCTTCAACAATACGTGAACCAAGAACTTCCAGATGTACAAGCTGGATTTAGAAAAGTCAGAGGAACCAGAGATCAAATTGCCAACATCAGTTGGTTCACTGAAAAAGCAAGAGAGTTCCAGGAAAACATCTACTGCTTTACTGACTACGCCAAAGTCTTTGTGTGGATCACAAGAAACTGTCAAAAATTCTTCAAGAGATGGGAATACCAGGCCACCTTAACCTGCCTCCTGAGAAAGCTGTATGAAAGTCAAAAAGCAGCAGTTAGAACGACATGGAACAACAGACTGGTTCCAAATAGGGAAAGGAGTAAATCAAGGAGTAAATCAAGGCTGTATATTGTCACCCCACTCATTTAACTTATATGCAGAGTACATCATGCAAAATGCCAAGCTGGATGAGGCACAGGCTGGAATCAAGATTGCTGGGAGAAATATCAATAACCTCAGATACATAAATGACACCACCCTTATGGCAGAAAGCAAAGACAAACTAAAGAACCTCTTGATGAAAGTGAAAGAGGACAGTGAAAAAGTTGGCTTTAAACTCAACATTCAGAAGACTAAGGTCATGGCATCCAGTCCCATCACTTCATGGCAAATAGATGGGGAAATAGTGGAAAGTCTGACAGACTTTATTTTCGGGGGCTCCAAAATCATTGCAGATGGTGACTTCAGCCATGAAATTAAAAGATGCTCGCTTATTGGAAAAAAAGCTATGACCATCCTAGAGAGCATATTAAAAAGCAGAGACATTATTTTGCCAACAAAGGTCCATCTAGTCAAAGCTGTGGTTTTTCCAGTAGTCTTGTATGGACGTGAGAGTTGGACTATAAAGAAAGCTGAGTGAAGAATTGATGCTTTTGAACTGTGGTGTTGAAGAAGACCCTTGAGAGTCCCTTGGACTGCAAGGAGATCCAACCAGTCCATCGTAAAGGAAATCAGTCCTGATTATTCATTGGAAGGACTGATGCTGAAGCTGAAACTCTAATACTTTGGCCACCTGATGCGAAGAACTGACTCACTGAAAAAGATCCTGATGCTGGGAAAGATTGAAGGCCGGAGGAGAAGGGGATGACAGAGGATGAGATGGTTGGATGGCATCACCGACTGGATGGACATGAGTTTGAGTTAACTCCAGGAGTTTGTGATGGACAGGGAGGCCTGGCATGCTGCAGTCCATGGGGTTGCAGAGAGTCGACAGGACTGAGTGACTGAACTGAACTGGTTCGTGTGGCTCTGGGGAGCACAGGGCCTTACCTCATCCCTACCCTACTCACCTTATTCTCAGGTCATTACCTTTTTCTTCATTCTGAAAAATCCCTGGATAGGGAAGCTACACTTTCACCATAAATAATATGATATTTACAAACCTCAAAAAGAGATCCCTAGGGCAGATAAATACTGATATCATGTAAATTATTGGCACTTAGTCCTTTGTTGTGGTATGGGAGGGAGTCAGGAACCTTAGTTAGACTTCTGACCTTGGTGGGCTTTCTGAGAACCCTGTCTTCCAAGTTGACTGTATTCTGCCAATTCTCCCATTTTCCTTTTCTCCCCATGCCTGCAGTATTGATGGGGTGCCTTTTCTCATGCATGACTATGACTTGACAAGAACAACCAATATAAAGGAGGTCATGCCAAATGCCTCCAGTAGAAACCCTTCCTTCTTTGAATGGAGTTTCCTGTCGACTCTGAATGCGGGCAAGTGGTTTTCAGATGCATGGGTAAGATACATTTCCCAGGTCAAAAAACTGAATCCTTTTGTTATACGTGGTCACATTCCTAGAAATAAATACACTGTGTACAATATAATTTTGATGCCCTTGTGAGGTGATACTACCTGAGAGAATTGGAGAACTTCATGCAAAGGTATCATTTGATCTGAAGGAAGGTTATTGCTGGGGGGAGCCATGGGCAATAATGGTGGTTTGTTTCATATATTACAGTAGAGTGGAGCAAGAAGTGTGTGTGTGTGTGTGTGTGTGTGTGTGTGTGTGTGTGTGTGTGTGTGTGAGAAAGAGGAAAGGAAGGGGGAAGGGAAGGAGAGAGAGACAAAAGGAGAGGTACAGAAGAGATGGGAATATATGCTGGGAAAAGAATCAGAAAAACATGTTATGAGGAGAATACAGCAGTGTGTGAGTAAGACAGTTTAGAATTATCCTGAATGTTTTAAAGTGGGTAAAAAAGTCAAGCCTGTCTTTTCAAGATAGTTAAGAAAAAACAACTGACATTTTCCAGGTTATCATGTTTATAGGGAATCCATGCAACCTAGGTTTTACCAATCAGATATACTCATTTTGAGTCTTTGATTTTGAGAACAAATATCTGAGCAGGCCAGACAGCAGACGTTCATATTGCTAGCGCCTCTGGCAGCAGAGCTACAATACCTGGGGGTCAGCTGTGGTAATAGCTCTCTTATTAGATAATTGTATAATTAGGAAAATAAATCTTCAGGTAATTTTGTTTATGTTCTAGGTGGAATGGAATTTTATTTATATTACATGTTAATCCTGAAGACTGGCTTGATCCTTTTTCATGTTTAAAAAGTGACAAGTTAAGACTTAGGTAAAGAGAGAACTATCCACCTCAAATTCATTCTGTCAACAAGTGTTACTATAAGGGCCAGCTAAATGTTGGTTTATAATGACTGTATCACCTCAGAATACCTATTCTCATACGAGTATATAGCCTACAAATGCTGTTTCCGTGTGTGAAATAGTGGTATCCATCTGATATTCCAGGTTTCTCTGTGTGTGTAAGCTCTATATAAATCTCATCATACATGAATAAATAGAAACATACAGACTCGAGAGGCTTCTTTAGTATAGGCTTAGTTTGCCATATAGCAAACTTTGCTCTTGTAACTCAGCTGGTAAAGAATCCACCCACAATGTGAGAGACCTGGGTTCAATCCCTGAGTCAGGAAGATTCCCTGGAGAAGGGAAAGGCTACCCCTAGAGAATTCCATGGACTGTATAGACCATGGTTCACAAAGAGTTGGACATGACTGAGCGACTTTCACCAGTTTGCTTGGGTAATGTTTTAACAAACATGTATTCCAAATGAAAAGGCCGTTATTAATCTGATGTGTAATGTATGGTTTGTGAGAGTCTTATTGTAAGTGATGGAATTGGATTTGTTGCTATAAAGTTTTGCTTATTTTATAGGATTAATAGTTTTATTTTAGCTTGTTTAGGTGGTAAGTTTACAGTGTTTAGTTTTTCGATTATTCTGGTTACTGAAGGGTATCTGAAAGCTTGACTTAAATATGATTATCTAGGAGGCTTTATTTTTAGGTTTCATAGTAAAGCTTTCTTTGATTCCATGTTGTTCAGGCAGGAAGTCAAGGTGGTGTTGGCACATGATTTAAAAGATTTGGATGTTTGGATAATTTTTCATAGTAAAGAAATAGGTTTTGTTTGCGAAGGTTTTTCTGGGTGCTCTTTATTGGTTGTGTATAGTTATGGATTGATAGTGGTGGTGAGTTGATTATCATTTGTCAGTATAATTACTATTCTTGAGATTACTTGTGAGAATTAGATACCTAATCTGATCTATAATGAAATAAAAAGATACTGAAGTTCTGGGAGTTGTCCTTGGAAGCTCAGCTGAGTTCCTATTTTTTAGTAAAACCAACCTTTGTGTGGAACATTTTTATATCCTTTTGTGAAAGTATAAATCTCAAGATTACAGAGAAATTTATCTCATGCATAAAGATAATGAACTAGGTACAAGTTTTATTTAGCACATTAATATGGGAACAAACAGGATGACGAAACCCAGTCAAGAGAAAAGTGAGAAACCAGCGTGCAAAATTCTCAGTGCAACAAAGAAATGCTAAGAATTGCATTGCTAAGTTGGATACAAACCTAGTGTATTATTTCAGTTAATACACTCCGTGACAATAAAACTTAATTTTAGAGTTGTCTTCTCTATGAAAACTCATTTGCATCTCTACTAGACAAAAATCCTGTCCTCTTTTATCAGTTTTCTAGAAGTCAACATCTAACTTTACATTGTAAATCAGTTCAGTTCAGTTTAATCACTCAGTCATGTCCGACTCTTCGCAACCCCATGAATTGCAGCATGCCAAACCTGCCTGTCCATCACCAACTCCCAGAGTTTACTCAACGTCATGTCCGTTGAGTTGGTGTGATGTCATCCAACCATCTCATCCTCTGTTGTCCCCTTCTCCTCCTGCCCCCAATCCCTCCCAGCATCAGGATCTTTTCCAGTGAGTCAGTTCTTTGCCTCAGGTGGCCAAAGTATTGGACAGAGCAGTTCAAAGAAAGGTACATTCCTGTCAGATGATCTTTAGGTGTGCTTGTTTAAACAGTGTGCTATGATATTGGAGGGTTCAGCAATGAACTTATGCTTCATTTCTAAGTTTTGAATAATTTAGGTTCCCTCTTGTGCTCATAAATAACTTCTGTAGATTATTTAGAGGAGGGTCTTGTTGTGATTTTGTGTTATTTAACCTTGTTAATTTGCATCCAGTGCAGTTTAAAGGATCAGTTAATATATATAACATTTATTATTGTATAAACAGCAAATCTTGATTCAGATTGTGTTAAATAACTATTCAGCTTAATAAATGAGGTTCTGTCTAGAGCATGTATAGGGAATCTAGAATTTCATTTTAAATAGTTCCTACTGTTCCAGACTCTTATTCTTACTATGACTTGAGAAGTTCGCTTGAATCAGGTTTCACACATATACCTACAAATGTGGGCAAATTTCTCTCTCCTGTTCCTGGTAATCAGTGATCTTTCTTCCTACTATAATGCTGGGATAGAGTACAACAAGGGACACCAAACTGTTTGCCTAGGAAAGCTGTAGGCTTTGATTCCAAATACCAGTTATGCATGTGTCCTTAGTGGGGACTGGTGGCTTGTTCTTTTGGATTGAATGACATGTATTCTCAAATGTGGCCCTTCAGTTATGACCTTGATGACACAATCAATTTTTCCAATATCTCCCAGTGTAAAGGAGTACATATTTTCAGTTTTTGCTAAAGACTGTATTGCCGTGAAACATAGTGGCTCAGTAAAAGCAAATTTTACCTGAATTCAGAGGGGTGGTGAGAACAAATTACTAAATAAAAGAATGTTTTGCACAAGTGTAACAGAAAAAAAGTCAAAAGAGAATGGGTTTTCTCATACACCCCTGACGAAGTAGAATGTTTTAAAGAATACTAACAGGGAATCCCCACCTGGTGGTACAATGGTTAGGACTCAGCA
Source organism: Odocoileus virginianus (assembly GCF_023699985.2). NCBI lineage: Eukaryota > Metazoa > Chordata > Mammalia > Artiodactyla > Cervidae > Odocoileus > Odocoileus virginianus. The sequence goes on from NC_069701.1 coordinate 17,034,141, forward strand.
CTTTCACTGCTGAGGGCCTGGGTTCAACCCCTAGTCAGGAAACGAAGATCCCACAAGTCACACGATGTGGCCAAATATGAAGAAAGGAGTACCAACAGTTTCCAAAAGGAAAAGATGAATATGAAATGATTAGATTGCCCTCATCAGTTTGTTCAATCTGCTGTAGGTAATGTCCTACTATATCTAGGGTTATCAATGTACTTCTGGGGAGTTATCTGCTCCTCTCTAAAATTTAATCTTGGAAATTCTCTGATCAGTTGGATTGGTATCTAATTGAGATGGCAGTGTTAGCTTACACTAGGAAAGCTGTTTCCACGAGTTTCTTCCTTGCATATCAGTAGACAAGAGAGTATCTGTAAAGTCCTCTCAAACATGATTTTGAGGTTAACTTTTCCTATTTCTCTTCTGTATCGTGTAGGAAAAACCTTCAGATGAACATGGGAATAAAGCAGAAATCACATGATAATTAAAATTAATTTGATTATTATATGATAGTAAATAACAATGTCAGAAAGGAGAATACAGTAGCCTGCTAATAGGCTATAATGCATAGCTATTTTCAAAAGATTTGGTCTGTTTCTCTTTCCCTTAAGAGTAAGAACATGTTGTGACTTCTGTCTTGGTTCAGTGGTTAAGACTTCATGCTTCCAATACAGGGGACACAGGTTCAGTCCCTGGTCAAGCAACTAAGATCCTGCATTTCACTCAGCACCCCCACCCACCCAAAAAGGAAGATCACATTATGGGCATTGAGAACATTAACAGCTCTTCTAGTACTTCCAATCCATTCTTTATTATGTTAAAAAATTGTCCATTTCTGAAATGTATTTCTATTATCATTTTACCTGCACAGTATTAACTAGGAATTTAAGATTTCCCTTTTAAACAACTCCTCCCATATTGAAGGCTTAATGCACAATGTTGAGCTATATATGAAGCATGGGCATTTCTACCTCTAGCTATGACTATTTGCAGGTGCTAGTTGTGTTCTCCTGCCTTAAACAACTAGAAAACTAAACCAAAGATCTTAAATAGTCATTCTCAGATACTGGACAATAATCAGTGCAGAACTGTGACCCATGAGAGAAGGGAATACTAGGAGAGCCTTATAAATGCCCTCGTGTTTTGCTTGGATCTACTTTCCAGGCCTTACAGCAGGAGGAAAGCATAGCTGTCTTGTGGATTTGAGGAGAAAGAGATTGGATTTTTGGGAGATCAGAGTGTCTGGAATTTTGAGGGATGAAGTTCAAAAGTGAGAAAGCTTTCCAGAGAAAGGCCTTTAGAAATCTGCATGGAATTGGCTTGAATATGTTGTTAATATCTATGAGACACAGAAATAGGGTGAAGTTCTACAACGCTGGGCAAAGTACTAATAGGGAGCTTTTATTTGAACCATTCTAAGAACATACGGTTGTGAGAGCTGGACCGTAAAGAAGGCAGAACACCAAAGAATTGATGCCTTTGAACTATAGTGCTGGAGAAGACTCCAGCAAGGAGGTCAAACCAGTCGATCTTAAGGGAGATCAACCCTGAATATTCACTGGAATGACTGCTGCTGAAGCTGAAGCTCCAGTATATTGGTCATCTGATGCAAATAGATGACTCATTGGAAAAGTCCCTGATGTTCAGAAAGATTGAGGGCAGAAGAGGAGGGCGTCAAATGACAAGATGGCTGGATGGCATCACCGATGCAATGAACATGAACTTGGGCAAACTCTGGGAGACAGTGAGGGATAGGGAGTCCTGATGTGCTGCAGTCGATGAGGTTGCAAAGAGCCAGACACAACTAGGCGATTGAACAACAACAACAACATCAAGAGCTCACATCCATTGCCAACATTCATTGGATCATAGAAGAAGCTAGAGAATTCCAGAAAAGCATCTAATTCTGCTTCATTAACTATGCTAAAGCCTTTGTGTGGAATAAAACAAACTAGAAAATTCTGAAAGATATGGGAATATCAGACCACTTTACCTGCCTCCTGAGAAATCTGTATGCAGGTGAAGAAGCAACAATTAGACCTGGCCTTGGAACAATGGGCTGGTTCCAAACTGGGAAGAGAGTACATCAAGCCTGTATATTGTCACCCTGCTTGTTTAACTTACATGCGGAACCATGTGAAATGCCGGGCTGGGTGAGCATGAGCTGGAATCAAGGTTGTAGGGAGAAGTATCAATAACCTTAGATAGCAGATGACACCACCTTATGGCAGAAAGCAAAGAGGAACTGAAGAGCCTCTTGATGAAAGTGAAAGAGGAAAGTGAAAAAGCTGGCTTAAAACTCAACATTTAAAAAACAAAGATGGTGGCATCTGGTTCCATCACTTCCTGGCAAACAGATGGGGAAACAATGGAAAGAGGGCAAGCATCTTTTAATTTCATGGCTGCAGTCACCGTCCACAGTGATTTTGGAGCCCAAGAAAATAAAGCCAGGCATGCTGCAGTCTATGGGGTCACAAAGAGTTGGACACGACTGAGTGACTGAACAACAAGGGCTCACATGTATCTGGAAGATACTCAAGTTCTAACTAGCCATATTAGAAGATAGACATAAGGGAACTTCAGTGAAAACCCCAGAAAAGTCATACCATAGTAACAAGCCTAAACCAGCTCTAAATTAAAGGCTATTTTAGACCCACTTAAAAAAAATCCAGTTAATTTGTTCATAATATAACCCACCCCACCCCACCCCCACAAAAAAAAAGCACTTCCCTTGTAGCTCAGTTGGTAAAGAGTCTGCCTGCACTGCAGGAGACCCATGTTCAATCTCTGGGTTGGGAAGATACCCAGTAGAAGGAAATAGCAACCCATTCCAGTATTCTTGCCTGGGGAATCCCATGGACAAAGGAACCTGGCAGGAAACAGTTCATGGAGTCCCAAAAGTCAGATACAACTTAGCGACTAAATCACCACCACCAAAAAAAAAAAAAAAAACTAGGAGAGACAACAATACTCAGACATCTTACAGTGTACAAGATCCAGTAGTAAAATTCCTGTGCATACGAAGAAGGTTGAAAATGTGGCTTAAAGCTAGGGAAAAACTACACATAAAGATCCAGGAAAAAAAAAAGAGCTGATAGAATTAAGAGAAAGGTAGTTTTCAAAAGCTATTCCAAGTGTATCAGGGATTTAAAGAAAAATAACATAATGACAGAGATGTAAGATATAAAAATAACTGAATAGAATTTCTAGAATTGAAAGCCTATGCCATCTGAAATTCTTCAGTATTTGTTGATAGTTTGTGTGTTTTGAGTAATGGCTCTGTATCATCAAGGTGGTTGAATGAATGGATATAGAGTTGTTCATAAGATTTTTTATTATCCTTGTAATGACTTTGGGATCAATGGTTATATTCCATTTTTAATTCCTGATTTTCATAATTTATAATTGTCTTTCCTCCCCTGCCCTAGAGATCTATGCATTGTATTGATCTTATTAGAGATGCAGCATATGGTTTTGTTGATTTCTGCTCGGATCTTTATGTTTTCTTTCTTTTGTTTGCTTTGGGTTTGATTTTAGGTTTTATGTAGTTTACAAAAGGGTCAATTTTAGGTTACTTCAGTTATTTTTTCTTTCCATTATAAGCATTTAATACTATACATTTACCTCTAATACCACCTTAACTGTGTCATAGATTTTGATGTGTTGTATTTTAATTTTTATTTATTTTGAAATATTTTAAGATTTCCCTTAAGTTTTCTTTATTGTTATTGTTTAGTTGCTAAGTCCTATCTGACTCTTAGGGACCCATGAACAGTAGCCCGCCAGGCTCCCCTGTCCATGGAATTTCCCAGGCAAGAACACTGAAGTGAATTGCCATTTCCTTCTCCAGGAGTCTTCCCGACCCAGGGATTTTTACATCTCCTGCATTGGCAGGTGAATCCTTTACTGCTGAACCACCAGGGAAGTCTGGCCCATGGTTTATTTAGAAATTTTCTTTTAAAATTTCCAGATGCTTTCAGATTTTCTAGTTATCGCACTATTGATTTCTAGTTTAATGCTGTTCTGGTCTGATTACATATTTTGTATGTTTTCATATTTATTGAAGTTTATTTATTTTATGGTTCAGAATATGACCTGTTACATTGTTACAAATGCACATGAAAGGACTATGTATTCTGCCATTAAATGAGTTGTAAAACAGCAAATAAAATGTGTCAGTCTGTCTTCCAATTTATTCATCCCAGCCCATAACCATGTTTATTTTCCACATATGTAACTCTACTTCAGTTTTGTAGATGAATTCATTTGTAGGATTTTTATTTAACACATATAAGGAAATCCAACCAGTCCATCCTAAAGGAGATCAGTCCTGGGTGTTCAGTGGTAGGACTGATTTTGAAGCTGAAACTCCAATACTTTGGCCACCTGATGCGAAGAGCTGACTCATTTGAAAATACCCTGATACTGGGAAAGATTGAGGGCAGGAGGAGAAAGGGATGACAGAGAATGAGATGGTTGGATGGCATCATCTACTCAATGGACATGGTTTTGGGTGGACTCTGGGAGTTGGTGATGGACAGGGCGGCCTGGCATGCTGTGATTCATGGGGTCACAAAGAGTCAGACACGACTGAGTGACTGAGCTGAACTGAACTGAAGCAATACCATATATTTATCTTTCTCTCTCTGGCTTACCTCCCTCAGTATGACAGTCTCTAGGTCTGTCTGTGTTGCTGCACCTGGCATTATTTTGTTCCATTTTGTAGCTGAGTAGTATTCTGTTGTATATACGTACCACATCTTCTTATCTGTTCCTGTTTGTGGACATTTAGGTTGCTTCTGTGTGCTGAATATTGTACACAGTGCTACAGTGAACACTGGGATGAATGTGTCCTTTCAGGCCATATTTTTCCCTATATATATGCCCAGGAGTGGGATTGTTGGATCATATGGTAGCTCTATTTTCATTTTTTAAGGAACCTCCACACTGTTGTCCATAGTGGCTGTACCAGTTTACGTTCCCACCAACAGTCGAGGAGGGTGCCCTTTTCTCCACATGCTCTCCAGCATTTTTTGTTTTGTGCATTTTTTGATGATGGCCATTCTGACCAGTGTGAAGTGATACCTCATTCAGGTTTTGGTTTGCATTTCTCCATTAATTAGTAATGCTGAGCATCTTTTCATGTGCTTTTTAACAATCCACATGTCTTTGGAGAGATGTCTGTTTAGATCTGCCACCCATTTTCTGATTGGGTTGTTTGTCCTTTTGATATGGAACTGCATAAGCTGTTTGTATATTTTGGAGATAAATACTGTGTTGGTTGCTTCATTTGTAAATATTTTCTTTTTCTTAGGGTTTTCTTTTCATTTTGTTTGTGCTTTTCTGTGCAAAACTTTTAAGTTTAATTAGGCCCCTTTTGCTTATTTTTGTGTTTGCTTTCATTATTCTAGGAGTTGGATCAGAAAAGATCTTGCTGGGACTTCTCTGTCAGTCCAGTGGTTAAGACTGTATAAGCCATTTACTTGCCCTTGTGGCTCAGCTGGTAAAGAATCTGCCTGCAATGTGGGAGACCTGGGTTTGATCCCTGGTTTGGGAAGATCCTTTGGAGAGGGAAAGGCTACCCACTGCAGTACTCTGGCCTGGAGAATCCCATGGGCTGTGTAGTCCATGGGATCGCAAAGAGTCGATCAAGACTGAGTGACTTTCACTTCACTTCTTCACTTCATGTTTAATAATAGATGTAAATTTCTTTTTAGTGATATCTTTAGAGCTAGCATAAATCATCTTGCTTTTCAAAGGTGCACTTTTGGGAGCCTTTCACATTGTTAAAAACTTTGGTGACTTCATCATTCACCGCTACTCCAGAAGCCATAGTGGCTGTGGTGGAGGCTCCCAGAAATCATCTTAATTTTCTTTAGTTGGTTGGTTTTTGATAATTTTTCATGATTCATAATCTCTCATTATGTTATGTCTCTTCCTTAGCCAATATCAGTCCAAAAGTTGGTTTGGGTTTTTCCATAAGATGTTGTGCAAAACCTGAACGAAGTTTTTGCCCAACCTTATATCACGGCCTAGATCAGGAGCTGACAAACTGCAGTCTACTGTCTAAATTCAGCCCAGCGGCTGTTCTGTGTGGCCTGAGAGCTGTGTATGGTCTTTGAATTTTTAAATCACTGGAGAAAATCAGAAGAATAATGTTTCATGATGTGTATAGCTCAAACTCAAGTTTTTAGTGTCAGTAAATAAATTTTTATTGAAACACAGCCATGCTTATTCACTTATGAATTGTCTATGGCTGTTTCTGCACTGTCATAGTTCAGTAGTTGAGACAGACCTGTGTCTCACACAAAGGAAAAAAATATTTGACACTTGTATCTTGACACATAAGTTTGCTGAACCCTGGATAAGGAACTGTTTGTGTTTTATAGAACTAAATTTCTCCTTAGAAGATTTGTGAATAGAATTATAAATTCAATCTTAGAATTTCAATGTGGATTACTCCATAGAGTTAAGATCTTGGTTTAAGACTTAAGAAATGGTAGGATGACCCTTCAGTAAAACCTGAAACTTAACTTTCCAGGCCAATTGTTGATTTTGGTCTGATCGGGGAAGTGTTGATGATCTTCATAAGCAAGGTTAAGGACACAAAGAAAGTAAATATAGAACCAGAGAGAGTAGATTTGGATATAACTGGTTAATAACTCACAGATACTGAATGAATTTATATCCTCCAACTGTCTGAGTTTGGAATATTTTTTTGAAAAATAAATGAAATAGATATATTGGTTGGACTAAAATGAGGTGTAATTAATCCTTGTTATATTAAGTCTGCCATTATAGTTGGGTTAGATCTTCCTTAAGTTCAGCACTAGGAAGATTTTAGGCAAACATTATCAACACGGATAATGTGAGCTCTTACAGGTTTGACTCTAATTATTCCTGCTCTTTTCCTCTCAGGAATTCTGCTGCCATGACCATTTATTTACTTTTTAAATCAATATACTAGTGTCCATACTGATTGTCAAATAATATTCAGTACAATTTTCTGCAACTCCTGATACTAATTTTTCTGTGGTGCTTTTATTCTGGCTGTTCTTTTGCCAAGAAGATTCCTAGCATAAAAATTTTAGGAACGGGCTGCAGAGAACAGAGAGGTGTTATGACAGTGGTCTCAAAGTAAAAGTTATGGGTTGGTTCATGGGAAAGGACTTAATATTGTTAAAAATTCCCACCGTTTGAGTGGTTTTAAGCACTAAGCAATCTGATTTTCTACCATAGTGGGATGAATAGTAAAGGTAGTGGCACTTGTCTCAATAAAAAATGACATTGATGTTTATATTTTTGGCTAGTTCTCCTCAGGATTACCTGTTGAATGTTAGTGTTCCCTTCTAAATGGAGTCATTGAGAAGACTTTGCATAATTGTCCTGTTTTAAAAAGAAATGAAGTATAATTGACTTAGAATATTATATTAGCTTCAGATGGATGACATAGTGATTTGATATTTTTATGCTTTACAAAATGATGACAATAAGTCTGTTTACCCTCTCACCATAAAAAGTTATTACAATATTATTGACTATATTCCCTATGCTTTATAATTTCCTTATTATCATTTATCTTATAACTGGAAGTTTGTACCTCTGAATCTCACCTATTTTACTCATCCTCCCTTCCCTCTGGCAACTACTAGTTTATCCTCTACATCTGTGATGCTGTTTGATTTTGTTATGTTTGCATGTTTTGGTTTTTAGATTCCATATAAAAATGAAACTTCAAGCTTGTGAAATAGCTTGAGAAGGACAGGTGTTAACTCTTTTCTAAAGATTAGGTATAATCCACCTGTTAAACTGGCTGGCTGGAGCTGGAGTATTGTTGTTGGGAATTTTAGGTTATCAGTTTCGTTACCAGTAATTGTATTGTTCATGCTTTCTATTTCTTCCATATTCAGTCTTGAGAGACTGTACCTTACTAAGAATTTATTTATTTCTTATAGGTTGTCCATTTTATTGGCATATTTTTATTTGCAGTTTTCTCTTACAATCCTTTGTATTTCTGTGGTGTCAGTTGTAGCTCCTCTTTCATTTCTAATTTTATTTATTTGGGTCCTTCATCACTTTTCTTGATGAGTCTGGCTAAAGTTTTATGAATTTTGTTTATCTTTTCAAAGAACCAGCCCTTAGGCTCATTGATCTATTATTTAGTTGTTTTAGTCTCCATTTTGTATCTTTCTGCTTTGATCCTCATTATATCTTTTGTTGACTAACACTGGATTTTATTTTTTCACTTTGTACTTTCCTTTAGGTGCATATTTTCAGATTTTCTTTTTTACCTGAGGTAGACTTGTGTCATTGTAGACATCCGTCTTAGAATTGCCTTTTCTGCATCCAGTAGATTTTTGGATCTCGGGGTTTCCATTTGTCTCCAGCTATTTTTAAAATTTTGTCTTTCTGACCTGTTGGTCACTCATTGACTGTTCAATAGCATATTGTTTAGCCTCCATGTGTTTGTGTTTTTAAAATTAATTTTTATCAGAGTATAGTTGCTTTACCCTGTTGTGTTTCTAATGTATAGCAAAGTGAATCAGCTATACGTATACATATATCCCTTCTTGTTTGGATTTCCTTCCCATTTGTCACCATAGAGCACTGAATGGGGTTCCCTTAGCTATACAGTAGGTTCTCCTTAGTTATATATTTTATACATAGTACCAATAGTGTGTATATGTCAATCCCAACCTCCCAATTCATCCCACACATCCCCATTTTCCCCTTGGTGTTCAAACATTTGTTCTCCACATCTGTATCTCTATTTCTGTTTTGCCAATAAAACAATTATACCATTTTTATATTCCACATATATGCTAATGCTAATATATGATATTTGTTTTTCTCTTTCTGACTGACTTTTTCTCTGTGACCATCTAGATACATCTACATCTCTACAAATGATCCAATTTTGTTCCTTTTTACAGCTGAGTAATATTCCATCGTATATAGGTATCCTATCTTCTTTATCCATTCTTCTGTTGAGCAACAGTAGAGGACCCTTGGACTGGAGAGTCTTATGTGGGGCCCAGACCCCATGATTCTGGGGAGAATATTCTGCAGTTGTGATTATCCTTCCTTTTGTGGATTGCCTCCCTCACATATGGGTCTTAACTGTATAACGTCTCTAGATTCCTTTTTTATGTCTGTAATTGTGGAAATGTTCTCTACTAGTTTTTTTTTTGATTTATTTATTTTTGGCTGTGCTGGATCTTCACTGCTGTGTCCTGGCTTTCTCTAGTTGCAGTGAATGGGAGCTCCTGTACCTCGTGGCATACACGCGTCCCCTTGTCGGGGCTCCTCTTGTTGCTGAGCGCAGGCTCTAGGTGCTCAAGCTTCTGAAGCTGCAGCACTCAGGCTTCAGTGGCTATGGCACAGGGGCTCCTTGTTGTGGCCTGTGGGCCCTGGAGCGTGGGCTCCAGTGGTTGTGACACACAGTCTTAGCTGCTCCACGGCATGTGGAATCTTCCTGGACTAGGGATCGAACCCATGTCTCCTGCATCGGCAGGTGGATTTCTATCCACTGTACCACCAGGGAAGTCCTCTCCAAGTCTTTAGGTTGTTCTCATAGATACTGGTTCTGCCAGTGGTTGTAGTTCTGGTGTGTTCGTGGGAGAAGGAGAGTGGAGGGCTTTTCTACTCTGCCATACTGGCCACAACTCTAATTGTCCTGTTTCTTAACAAATTGATAAGTTGGGCCATCCAGCAGCCCTTCTACTTATAATTTCTCTAAGCACAGACATAGAGAACTGAAAACCATTTAATACTGTTTTTTACTTGAGAAACAAGGTGTTTTGTGGAGAATTTGTCTTCATTTCTAGCTTGTTACTTACTAAAGCCTTTTAAAAATGTTCAGTCATATGCTAAAGATAGTCTACACTGGCTTTGTCCCATTCCAATCTATTTTTCTGAGTATTTTAAGGTGAGGCCTGATTTATCTAAGCTATTAGATTACCAATATTACTACTTAAAACTACTGGAATCTAGTCTTAAACCATCCTGTTACTCTTGATAGTTTTGCTATTTCAGTTTTTGTTCAAGTTGTCCTTAAGGAAAAGGCTCCGTGAGTGTCCTTGTGGAGTAGATTTCCTGTTCCCTCCCTGTCTGGGGCATTTTAGAAATGAAGCACAAATGATTTATTTAGATCCGTTTTTGGTCTTTCTCATCCAGCTTTTTCCACCATTTTCCCCACATGAAGTTCTAGCAGTTAAGTGAATCATTTAGTGTAGAACTGGTAGAGTCTAAGGAAATCTTGAGTTATGAAGCAAATTCCTATGTTTGTGAGGATTAAGAAAAGACTTAATTATTGACTCAGCTCAGATCTCGACCATGGTTTTAATGCAACACTGATGATCTGCCTTGTTGGTATTATGAAATATGATTCTTTCTTTCTTGAGAAAAAAGTGAGAAAGGGCAGCTTTCTTAGGGTGTTATGGGAGCAAGGAGAAATACAGAGGGTAGAAGAAGAATGAAGATTAAGTTGTGTTGAGACAAAGGAAGGCTACTTTATAATCTTGAGAAAATGTGAGGTAGCTACTGCTTCCTTCTGAAAGATAGCCATCTATCACCGACTTTACCAAGTGATCTAAAATTGGCAAATAATGGTAAAAGTAGCCATCTACTAAGTTTAATATAGACCACACACACACACACACACACACACACACACACACACATGGACTGAGGTGTAAGATAAAATGCTGTGTCTTAAAAAAAAAAAACTGACAGTTCCTGCTGTGAGAAAGTTACACTGAGTAGAAGTAGAAAAGTGAGGGGACTGTTGTGAATTGTGCAGTATTCTGTGTACCAGGCATTCTGCTAGACCCACAAAATATTTTACTGTATTTAACTATCAAAATAATCATGAGAAATACATAGATTATTCCTCCCCTTTCCCATTTTATAGTTTGAACAATAAAGACTTTGAAACTATAAGTGGTTTTACCAAGGTTACAAAGCAAGAAGCATATGAAGCCAAGATTTGAATTTGGTTTTAGACATATACAAATAAGTAAGTATAGAGAACAGAATTAAAGAGGCATAAAATTAGTCATTGGAGTTTAATGCCTTCAAAGTCTCTTTAGTTCAGAAATATTTCAGGAAGTCTTCATGAGGAGGTATCATTTGAACTAAGCTGTGCAGTAGAGGAAAGGTTTGTAACAGGTGAATGTGGCAAGGGAGGCAGATGTATGATAGAGGTGGGTTTGAATCCAGTTCAGTCTGAAGCTAAAGCGTATTTTTTTTTCGTTGCCCATAACTAGAACAGTGAGAGAGAATGTGAGAAACCATTGAAACTAAAAATGAATTGTATTACCTTGAGTTTTAAAAAAGTTTAAAAAGGGAGCTCTAGAGAAGAATAGGAAGAACCTCTAGTGCAAATACAACAGGTTCTATGATATAGAATAAATCATTAAAAATACCATCACTTCCAATGGAAATTGCATTTAATTTTTCTTCTTGGCAACTCTTATCTCAGGACCAGTATTTCAGAAGTCCTGGTGGGTTGAATGGTAATGTATCAACATGGAGGTAGGGCTGGGTGTGGGACTAAATGCAGGAGAATTGGAAAATGCTTTTGATGGAGCCAGTGTTCTCTCTGATGTACTTATTTTCAGATCAAACCATTTTTTCATATGAAACCCTTATCAGAGGCTGATAAGAAAAGAGCAAGAAATCAGAGGATTGCTAAACTAACTGATTTATTGAAAATTGCACAGAAGGAAAAAAAATTGGTGATATTTGATCTTAATTCTCCTCCTCCAAGACATCCTTCCAGGAAATCATATATCCACCTTGTAGTAAGAGTGATCCTTGACTCAAAGATTGAGCAACATCTGGTATGTCTGTCTCAGTATTTATGATAGAGGTTGGGAGGTGGATTGCTTGGTCCCAAGAGCATAGTGTTTGAACCTGACCTACCTTGTAGATCTTTCCTGGGATCCTTAAATAATTCTGCTCTCTATAGAAATGGAGTTGGTTGCTTATACAGCTACATGTGGCAATCTAAGAATGACCCAGTTAAATTTACATCATTGGGGAAAACATTGAGGCTGTTTGCTGTTCCAAACCAAATGAAATGTCACCAGTGTGTTAAAAGCGAATGTGTGTGATTGCTATACAATGTGACCTTCACTGTCACCAACATACATCTATTAGAAAAGGCCTGGGCATGGAACACTAAGGCTTTGAGGACTTGGTTTTCATTAATAATATAGAAAGGACGTCTGGTTCTTATTTGAGCAGAGATTTGTTCATCATGTTTCTCAGAACTTGCTGCATTTTGGCAGCTAATCATTCCAAATGTCTTAAAATTTCAAAATATGGAAGAATGCTATGAGTGAAACAAGTATGTATCTTTGCAAATAGAACTATTTCCACAGATGAGTCATAATAGCATCCCCTGTTAGCAGGATATGGCTCTGCTCAAAGATGATTTTCAGCATCATCAGCCAGAGGAGATGTTTATAATTCTGACTTTTCATCCACACCTACCAACTCCTCATCCTCTTCGGCTAGTATGATATCACTGTGGACCCTTGGTCCCATGATGTTAACTGGGAAAACTCAGCTCCAGAACAACCCTGGTGAAAGCCTCATTATAGGAGTTCGTTAAATGTTGTATGGCAGAAACCAACACAACAATCTAAAGCAATTATCTTCCAATTTAAAGTAAATTGTTTAAAAGTGTTCATTAGACAATATTAAGTCAAGCTGACTCTTTCACCACAGGCTGGAATCTCTCTGCTCCCTGTAAAATGTACCCATGCTGGAATGGGTCTCCTCCCATTCTACATGGGGCTATTTGTGTCTGGACTGCTGATTATCCACTGAAAGATGTCCTATTTCTCCTTATAGATTGCTTGGTTACCAGGTTCTGAGAGAAAGTATATCAAGAGCAAAGCTCCTGGTTTTCAGCATGTGGGCACATATTATACACTTAAGGAACTTGCGGATGAAAATATCACTAGAATAAATGTTGACTATAAGAGGTTGTACTACAATGGATTGAGGTAACTGATCACATCTCTTTTGGCATGTATTGCTTTACTTGCATAAAATCTGCATCCCAGCCAAGGTACTTAGGTTCCTCCTCAGGATATCTGTGTGTGGCTATCTGTTTGGAATCCCCTATTTTCCTCCTCTTGCCCCTCCCACCCTCTGTCAACAAACATTTATCAATGATAGGCTCTCTTCCTAGGACAGTCTTCAGTGCCTTATCCTTGTGCTCTAATCTCTTATCATTGTTGCTCTTTTTCTTTTTATATAATGTTATCAGTGAAAGTCAGAGCTCAAAAAGTTGGTGATTTCCTCTTCCATTACCAGATAGATTACAGTACCTTTTAAATGGCTTTGTGATCCAGATATCTAGATCTCTTATAGGAATAACCCAGGGCATAATTAAATCATTATTTCAAAAAACTTAAAATCGGCGGACGAATGGATAAGAAAGCTGTAATACCTATACACAATGGAATATTACTTAACTATTAAAAAGTGCATTTGAATCAGTTCTAATGAGGTGGATGAAACTGGAGCCTATTATACAGAGTGAAGTAAGTCAGAAAGAAAAACACCAATTACAGTATATTAATGCATACATACGTAATTTAGAAAGATGGTAACGATGACCCTATATGTGAGACAGCAAAAGAGACACAGATGTAAAGAACAGACTTTTGGACTCTGTGGGAGAAGGCGAGGGTGGGATGATTTGAGAGAATAGCATTGAAACATGTAAATTATCATATGTGAAATAGATTGCCAGCCCAGGTTCGATGCATGAGACAGGGTGCTCAGAGCTGGTGCACTGGGATGACCCTGAGGGATGGGCTGGGGAGGGAGGTGGGAGGGGGGATCAGGATGGGGGACACATGTACACCCGTGGCTGATTCATGGCAAAAACCACTACAATATTGTAAAGTAATTAGCCTCCAATTTAAATAAATTAAACAAATAAATAAAAGGGGGAGAAAAAACTTAAAATAGCCTAGTATGAGAATAAAGTAAAATCATTCAGATACAACATTTATAAATATATAATTAGGGACAGATTTTCAGAATTAAAAGCACCTGGGAATGAAATGGTACCTTTTTCAAAGTCAACTGTTTTAGTCACTGCTCATGTTAACCCTTATACCCTTTCTATTAGATTTTAAAATAATTTTTCAGATAATTTTAAATGCTTCCAAGATGCAGCTTCCTTGGAGATATAGATGTAGATGTACATATAGTTACAGGCATCTGTCAAGAGATGTAAATATCAACATAGCTGTAGTTATAGATGTATATCCAAAGTCTCTTGGGGGTAGCAGGAATTCCCATAGACACCTTTTTGTATTTGAAGCCATGAACTCGGCTGCTGGATGCACTTGTGTTACTTTTCCTGGCTCTTTGACCATAGGGGAATTGATCAAAAATATGTTTTTTTTTTCTTTCAACATTAGAAAATCATATATGTATATGTATTTCTGTCTCCTTTTACTTATTTTCATATAGGAAATGTTTCTAGTTAAATTTTTTCTCATAATTATTATTTAGATTACTAGTAGTTGAAATTAATTATAATAGCTTCCATTTATTGAGCTTTTATCATGTGTCAAGTGGTTGGTAGACCACAGACTCATGTTCAAAGCTTGGCCTACCCATCAGACAAGTGATGACCACCCTTATGACTTAGACAAGTTTCTGCAAAGTGTTATCCCCATAACATAATTTTTATAATCAAACAGGGTATTTTCTAGAGTTTCTCTCTGAAGGATCTCATCCCTTATTCCTGTCTTGACTAATTAGTTCATTCCTGTGGATGGTTCTGAGAAGCAGCGTGTCCTTAGAGAAGTTTCTCTCTTTGTTTACTTGTGATTGAAGGTGGGTTGGACCAATAGGAGACACTACTAACTTTGGCGAGTGTTCAGTTCTGTGTTGATCAGGACTCTTCCTCCACATTGTAGGATATTTACCATCCAGTGATGTCACGGCAAAGAGTTTACTCATTGGAAAAGACCCTGATGCTGGGAGGGATTGGGGGCAGGAGGAGAAGGGGACGACAGAGGATGAGATGGCTGGATGGCATCACCGACTCGATGGACATGAGTTTGAGTAAACTCCGGGAGTTGGTGATGGACAGGGAGGCCTGGCGTGCTGTGATTCATGGGGTTGCAAAGAGTCGGACACGACTGAGTGACTGAACTGAACTGATGTCACTGCATCATTGTGACAATCTCAAATGCCCTAGATATTTCCACATGTCATCTGAGAAGATGATTGTTTCTCCCATTGAGAGCCATAGACTAGATGATTATGTCTAGGTGCATGTTCAACTTCAGCCCAGGATTTTGTGATTAGTTAAGGAGATGCAAATGCTGTCCCAACACTCAGGCATATCTTCACTCTTAGGAACTGGTAAGCAGGAGCTGTCCATGTGGCACGCCAGTCAGGCAGTCAGAAATGGTGTACCCTCAGCACAAAGACATGTCACAAAAATGGCACCAAAAAACTCAAGTTTCCATATGTGACTTCTTACATAGCCAGAAAAATGATGAGTATTAGTCCCATTTGAGAACCCACTTAAATTGAAAATAAAAGCCATATCTCACTTAAACTAACGTGTATCTCACTATTGAGAGATTTTGAGACTAGCAACTTGTTTGTTGCTGCTGTAGGGCAAGCTTGCCAACCTCAAGGCTAGGTACTTGAAATCAGCAGCCATAAGCAGTAGAAATACTGAAACTGAATAGTGCTATTTCTGATGATTCAGTGACTTATTTCACTATCTAAACTTTGCATGGTTTAATATGACACTTTGGAAGCTACTTGTTTTGAAAAATTGTCTGTAATAAATCTTTTGGTTTTGAACATCAAAAAAGAAAAGCAGTTTAATTTAGCTCAGCAAATATTTCCCAAATAGTAATATGTATATAGACCAACTAGTTTTAGTGAAAAGTCAACACAAGCAAGATATGATTCTTTTTGTAAGGAAACCCATATATTCTAGTAGAGGAGTATAAGGGTTTTTAAAATATACCTATACTACAGGGAGGATCATGATTATTCATGAACCAGACTTTATTCCAAGCACTTCTCAAGACACACTGAATTTTAAGAAATTGAGCCGTTGTACCTTGTTAGTCATATACTGTTTATGATCAGAATATTTATTCCAATACAGTCTCTATGGTCAGTGTTCATTTTGATCAGACCACTAGTGCAAGACATTGTGACCTCGCCATTTTGACTGAGAATGCTTTAAATACATTGTTTTAACCAAAACTATATGACTACAAAGATGTCCTCTGATTTATTTCTGATGTGGGAATTTTAAGTGTTTTTAAGATTTTTAATTTTGAAAACTAATTTGTTGAGGTGAAATTCCCATAAAATTAACCAATTTAAAGTAACAATTCAGTAGAATTTAGTACATTCAGAATGTTGTTCAGCTGTCGTCACCTCTAGGTCCAGTACATTTTGGTATTGGACATTTTTGTTTTCCCTTTTTTGGTCAGTCTTGCTAGAGGTTTATGAATTGTACTAACCATTTCAAAATACCAAATGTTAGCTTCATTAGCTATATTCTGTTGCAGATTTTCTTTCCTATTTCATTGACTGCTGTTATCTTTATTATTTTTTTTTGTATTTCCTTTAAGTTTACTTTGCTCTTCTTTTATTAGTTTCTTTAGGTAGAAAATTAGGTGTTTGATTCTAAATTTTCTCTTCTAGCATAAACATTTAAAGCTATAAATTACCATATAAGCATTACTTACATTTCACAACATCCAATTTAAAATATTTAAAAAGTGTTTTATTTCCCACTTGACTCATAGATTACTTAGAAATGAATTGCTTTTTAAAAATGTATTAATGCACCTATCCTTAGTGTTATTTGCTTTTGACTTAAATTCATTGTGTGTGTGGTGTGTTAGTCATGCAGTTGTGTCCAACTCTGTGACCCGTGGACTGCAGCCTGCCAGGCTCCTCTGTCCATGGGATTTTCCAGGCAGAAATACTGGAGTGGGTTTCCATTTCCTTCTCCAAATTCATTGTGACCAAAGAACAAGTCTCTAAGACTTCAATACTTTAAATGTATTTAAACTGGTCTCCTTGCCTACTAAATCATTTATCTTGATGAATTTCCCATATCCACCTAAAAATGATGAGCTCTCTTCATTTCTTGGATGTGGTGTTCTGTAAATATTGGTCAGTTTAAATCAGTTGACAGTCTTTTTAAACATTTTATACTGTATTTTCCCCTTCTTTTTCTGTTGGGTTAACACAAAGCTAACGCTTTGTTTCTTGCAGATCAAACTCCCACACAGCAGAGAACTTACCTGCTATGAAACTTTACTGTTGACTTCAAAGGTACAGCAGTCAGTCAAGAGGTTTAGACAGAGCAAGGAGAGGTAGTCACTGATGGCAGCTTTGCAGGGTTTTCTTTTATTGGATTCATACTCCGTGGCCTACAGTAATAGACAAGAGCGCCAAGTGAGTTTCTGCAGGGCTGTTTCACTTAGAGGGGAGCGTTTGCATTACAGAACACCTGCATTTAATATTCCCAAAGAGATGTCTAGTTTATGTGACCTTCTCCAGGGAACCATGCCTCATAAATCCACATTCTGTAATTACTTACAAAATATATAATAAATATTCAACCAGGAGATCTTTTTAAAAAAATATTCTATGCATAAGGCCTCTCTTCACAGTAAATGTTATTCTATTTAGAAAAGAAGTAGCTACCATATCGAGAAGATTAGACCATGTCACCTGCCTCTTACCTCTGTGAGCAGTCTGCCACACCAGAGAAGTAAAGGGCTCCAAATGTCTCTTCTGTCAATTATGGAGAGAGGGGTATTGGTATCTCCCACTCTGGTTGCTGATTTGTGTTATTTCTCACTTTAGCTCTGTTTATTGTTATTGTTATTACTGTGGTTGTTTGGCTTATATTTTAAACATTTTTTAAAAATGCATTTAAATTTAGAATTGTTAGATCTTTTTTTTTCTTTCTTTTTTTTTAATTAGTTGGAGGCTAATTACTTTACAATATTGCAGTGGGTTTTGTCATACATTGACATGAATCAGCCATGGATTGTTAGATCTTCTTGGTGAATCACCCTTTCATTATGAAATATCCATGGTCTCTGGCTATAATTCTTGTCTAAATATTGCTTTTATTAATATTGCTACATTTTCTTATAGTTAGTGTTTGTGTGTGGTTTTTTTTTGTCCTTTGTCTTTCAACAGCTTTGCATATTTATGTTTAAAGTACATCTTTTATAAACATTGGTTTTTGCTTTTATATTTATGAGGATTATCTCTATTTTTTAATGAGAATTGTTGGTCCATTAATATTTAGTTTACCTGGTATACTTGAGTCTACATTATAATTAAGACCATTTTTTCCTATTTATCCTCTCTATTCTTGGTGAGTTGTTTTGGTTGTTCTTTCCTATGTTTTAATTTTTTAGTTAATTTCTAATTCTTTAGTGTTCTTTTCTGTCTCCTCTATAGGCTTTTACATTTTTGAATTATTTTTTAGTGGTTGCTCTAGGGATTATAATTATTATTATAATCTACTGTAAATTAATATTATTCTATAATATAAAATACAAAATATTAAAGCCTTAGGACAACACAGTTGTATTTACTACCTTCTGCCCTTTGTTTTCTTCTTGTTATAATACTTTTGATATAAAACCCAGAGTTGTTGTTGTTGTTTAGAGTTGTCTGACTCTTTGTGACCCCACGAACTGCAGCACGCCAGGCTTCCCTGTCCTTCACCATTTCCTGGTGCTTGCTCAAGCTCATGTTCATTGAGTTGGTGAAGCCCTTCTCCTCCTGCCTTCAATCTTTCCCAGCATCAGGGTCTTTTTTAATGAATCAGCTCTTCATATTAGGTGGCCAGAGCGCTGGAGTATCAGCTTCAGCATCAATCCTTCCAGTGAACATTCAGGGTTGATTTCCTTTGGGGCTGACTAGGGCTGACCTAGATGGGTGGGTGTGTGGGGTAAGAGGAAGGTCTAAGAGAGGAAATACATGTATGTCAGTAGTTGCTTCACTTTGTTGTATAACAGATCTAAAATTGAGTCTCTTGTAAACACCATGAAATGTGTTTTTATGCATTCTGCCAATCTCTGTTTGATTGGAGAGTTTAATCCATTTCTACTTAAACTAATTACTGATAAGGGGGGCTGTTGTCATGTTACTTCTGTCATGTCTGTAAATATTTGTTATTTTGTTTCTGTCATCTGTTTTCACTTGTTATTTCTATATACTTTATAATCTTTTACCCCTTATTTCCTGCCTTACTTTTCTTTTGTGTTTAGTTATTTTTTGTAGTGAAACATTTAAATCCTTTTCTCATTTCCTTTTTTATATATTATATACCTAATTTCCCTATGGTTACCATGGGAATTGCACTTACCATGTAATATTATGACACTGTGATTGAATGTATACCAGCTTAAATTCAATGATATGCAATAGCTCTTCTCCTTCACAGGTCTGGTCCTACCCCTTTTGCTTGTTGATGTCAGAAAACATCTTTTTTCATTGTGTGCCCCTAAATATAAACTAATAATACTTCTAAATGTAGTTGTTTCTCAAATGATATTGAAAACAACATGGGGAGTGATAACCAGAGTTACCAAAATACTAGCTTTTAGACTAATGATTGTGGTTTTTTTTTTCCTTTAAGTGTTTCAGTCTTAAATTATGTGAAAAATAAAGACATATTAAAGTCATTGTATTTACAGACCATTTTTACAGTAATGCTAGATTTTAAATTTGCCCATGTATTTACTTTTACTGAAATCCTTATGTTACCATACAGCATTGATTTACTATCTCATGACTTTATTTCATCTTGGCGGACTCCCTTGAATTTTTCTTACAGGGTCAGTCTAGTGGCCATGAATTCCCTCAGCTTTCATTTGGAAATGTCTTAATTTCTACCTCTTATTGAGTCCACGCTCATACTTCTCGCTCCACAACAAGCCAGTAAATTGAGATTGTTTTTTGGGGCAAATATTAACAGCTTGGTTCAGAAAGCTGGCAGACTGAGAAGATGTCTAGTATCTCATAGAAACATCTCACCAACTTAGAACTTAGTCTTCATTTATACTACAAGTGGAGGGGTTGTGGTTGGTTGGTGCAAACTTCTTGGTGTATGAATCCTCTGTTCTTGCAGGTGTCCATGTAGTTCAGATCATGATTCCCCTGGGGGTGGGGGTAAAGAGCTCTGTCTCTTTTTTGGAGGGGGCATTTCATGAATGCCATCTATAATCTTTTTTTTTTTCCATCTATAGTCTTAGAGCATGTTGTGGTAGGATTCTGATGTCAAGCTGTTCTGGCAAAAAAGTTATTTGAGCATTTCATATACAAAGGAAATCTCAACTCAAAAGGATTGGTTACGCTGGCATATATAAGAAGCTGTTTTTCAGGATGAGGTCCCTTAGTTGACATTCTGGAGTTTGTAAGAAGGAATGATTTTGTACTTCTTTAGAGAGTTTTGTGACTGAGATCGATCGAGATGTTTTCGGTGCCACCCTGGTGTTTACCATAAAGTATGTTGCACCCTTGTCTATCAGAAAGTCAATCAGATCATTCCCCACTGTCAGTTTTACCTTGGGCTCCTGTGGGGAAATTGTAATTGGGTGCCTCAAGTCCAAGAGAGAATCTGAGCTTCTTCATTCATCAGTTTTCCTCTCTTTCTGCCGTTTGAAAGGTTCCTACATTTCTTTGTTTTGTTTTTGGTGTTTTAGCCCAGGGCAATCATTTTTTTCACTGTCCTTCCTCCTTACAGTAAGTGCATTGTTCCTTCCTCAGTGGTGGCTTACCGCTATTCTGGTTACTTGTCTTCTGGGAATCAAATACTGTTGCCAAAAAAGTGGCATTCTGTTTGCATCTTCTTATTTCTGTTATTGTTTCCTGTTGTTGAATACTTTAAAAGCAGCATCTACCAACTGAGAAGGGTTCATTCCAAATGTACCATCTCATGTCTGCAATTTTATCATATTTACATTTCTAGCACTTTTAGAGACCCCAGGATCTGCCGTGGGCTTGATAAATTCATTGAAAAAATTCAGAGGAGTCTTTATTTGGTTTTTACTGAATTAAAAATAATTTATTGAAACCATCCTGCTGGCTGTTTGCATTTAGGCCCTCACAGGATAATGGCATAGGGGAAATTGACTTGAGCAGGGAGTGGCTCCTGCTCCAAACTCGGTGTTCTAACAGGTCTAAGATGTCAATACCAGACGGAGACTCTGTGCTCCGGGACCTAATACAGGATTTTCTAATTGATCCCTATAAGGTGTGGGAGCCAGTTCGAACATTTCCTGAGCTCCAGCATTGGGAACTGGCTCTGACTGTACTGGAAAGTAATGAAATAATGAGACATAGATATATTCACATAGCCAGAGTGGCTGGCACAGGTGGCTCAGGCAGAGAGGTAAAGGTTTTAAACAACATATCCTCACTCTAGTTCCCTTTCTTCTTTAATTTTCCCTGATGTAATAGCACAAATATTTGCACATAGGGCATTTCATCATTCTTCCCCATAGTCTTTACAGAATAGCTCTAATTGCAGAGTTGTATAGTCTTTTTGAGTGTTTTACTGTAAAATCAAAAATAGCAATTGATTGTCTCATAACCATTTTGCCTTGGCATAAACCTATCAGCCAAATTCTGGGCTGAGGCTTTCAGTTTTAAGAACAAAGTGGGAATTTTCTCTTCTCCCTGGGAATGTCCCACTCTCAGACACAGACAGACAAGTTTTTTTTTTTTTTTTTTTTTTTTGTGTGTGTTCCTTTCTTCCATTTGACATCAGTAAAATTTTAAATATCACAGACTGATTTGACTGTAAATGAAGAAATGGTTCCAAACAAAGTGAAACAAAAGCTTAAAGACAAACAGAGAATTCTAAATAAACCGTTAAGTTTGGTCTTGGGGTTTTACATATACCAGTGACACAGGCTGGAGAAGTGAAAGGCAACCCACTCCAATGTTCTTGCCTGGCAAATTTCATGGACACAGGAGCCTGGTGGGCTACAGTTCATGGTGTCGCAAAGAGTCGGATAAACCTGAATGACTTTCACTTTCAGTGACACAGGAGATCACAGATGATGCAATTAACACAGCAAAGGTGGCAGTATGTGGTACAAAGGGTCTCAGGATAACCATATAAATCCCATTGGAGTTCCAGACAGGTGCTGTGACCACACATTGTTACAATAGAATATTCTCTTTTTCTCGGTCATGAGTTCGTAGCTGTAATGAGACCACTCCCCAGAGGACGTTCTTTAGTAATAGTGGTTTTAAAGACAGAAACATAAGACAGACAAACAAATGGCACACACAGATGCTTTCATTCAAAGAAACAGATAAACCAGTTCGAAAATCGGATAAAAATCAGCAACTGTTTCCTCTCTCCAACAGGGTACCCTAAAAAAAATTGACTTATGCCTGAGAGGAAAAGCTCCAAACAGAGAGGAGTAAAGTTTGGTTTATACACAGCAACAGCTTACCTATTGACTTCCAGATACCAATTGCTCATTCCAACTGCAAAGTGCTGGGATAGCTGGGGCCACTTTGGGGGAATTTTGTATGGTAGATCTTCAGCATAAGTGGTTCCAGCAGTTGCTAGGGTCTTATCATTTCTAAGCTGGGGATAGCTGGCCATGAGCAACAGGGATCCTCTCTAAATTCACCAAAATTTGTTACCTAAATCCAAGCTCATACTGCTTGCTACATGACAGTTACTGGGTCAAGGAGTAGCAGCTTTCTTTGGAAAGCCAGCAGACTGAGAATATGGTGAATGAATGTCCCAAAGCACCATCTTATCCAAGTTAGAATTTGGGCTTTTTATGTTCCTGAAGGAGAGACGATGTGGTTGGTTGTTGGAACTTCTTGATATCTTTTCTTGTTGCACCTGTCCACGTAGGTCACATCACAATGTTCCTGAAGACCTCCAACAAGGTAAGTGCTATTCTGTATTCCACAACTTTTAATCTCCATGTAAATGGAAAAGTGTTATACTTTAATAAGTCATAGCCTTGAGAATGAACTGTGCTATATATATCAGGCCATACGCAGCATTCTTGCAATAGAGTATGCAATTTAACTTTCATATTAGAATAAACAGATCTAATATGGAGTCAGATTTTTTTTTCCTATAACACCCATTATTTTTAAAAGACAGACTTTGCTAAAGACTCTACCAGAAAATTACTAGAGCTAATCAACGAATATAGTAAAGTTGCAGGATATAAAATTAACACACAGAAATCCCTTGCATTCCTATACACTAACAATGAGAAAACAGAAAGAGAAATTAAGGAAACAATACCATTCACCATTGCAACAAAAAGAATAAAATACTTAGGAGTATATCTACCTAAAGAAACAAAAGACCTATACATAGAAAACTATAAAACACTGATGAAAGAAATCAAAGAGGACACAAACAGATGGAGAAACATACTGTGTTCATGGATTGGAAGAATCAATATTGTCAAAATGGCTATTCTACCCAAAGCAATCTATAGATTCAATGCAATCCCTATCAAGCTACCAACGGTATTTTTCACAGAACTAGAACAAATAATTTCACAATTTGTATGGAAATACAAAAAACCTCGACTAGCCAAAGCAATCTTGAGAAAGAAGAATGGAACTGGAGGAATCAACCTGCCTGACTTCAGACTCTACTACAAAGCCACAGTCATTAAGACAGTATGGTACTGGCACAAAGACAGACATACAGATCAATGGAACAGAATAGAAAGCCCAGAGATAAATCCACGAACCTATGGACACCTTATCTTCGACAAAGGAGGCAAGGATATACAATATTGTAATTAGCCTCCAACTAATAAAAAAATAAAAAATAAAAATAAAAAATAAAAAATAAAAAAAGAAAACAAAAAAAAATAAAAAATATAGGTTAAATATTTTGGAATAAAAGACAACCTCTTTAACAAGTGGTGCTGGGAAAACTGGTCAACCACTTGTAAAAGAATGAAACTAGAACACTTGCTAACACCATACACAAAAATAAATTCAAAATGGATTAAAGATCTAAACGTAAGACCAGAAACTATAAAACTCCTAGAGGAGAACATAGGCAAAGCACTCTCCGACATAAATCACAGCAGGATCCTCTATGACCCACCTCCCAGAATAATGGAAATAAAAGCAAAAATAAACAAATGGGACCTAATGAAACTTAAAAGCTTTTTTACAACAAAGGAAACCATAAGTAAGGTGAAAAGACAGCCCTCAGATTGGGAGAAAATAATAGCAAATGAAGCAGCAGACAAAAGATTAATCTCAAAAATATACAAGTAACTCAATTCCAGAAAAATAAATGACCCAATCAAAAAATGGGCCAAAGAACTAAACAGACATTTCTCCAAAGAAGACATACAGATGGCTAACAAACACATGAAAAGATGCTCAACATCACTCATTATCAGAGAAATGCAAATCAAAACCTCAATGTGGTACCATTACACGCCAGTCAGGCTGGCTGCTATCCAAAAGTCTACAAGCAATAAATGCTGGAGAGGGTTGGAGAAAACAGAACCCTCTTACACTGTTGGTTGGTGGGAATGCAAACTAATACAGCCATTATGGAGAACAGTGTGGAGATTCCTTTAAAAACTGGAAATAGAACTGCCATATGACCCAGCAATCCCACTTCTGGGCATACACACCAAGGAAACCAGATCTGAAAGAGACATGTGCACCCCAATGTTCATTGCAGCACTGTTTATAATAGCCAGGACATGGAAGCAACCCAGATGCCCATCAGCAGACGAATGGATGAGGAAGCTGTGGTACATATACACCATGGAATATCACTCAGCCATTAAAAAGAATTCATTTGAATCAGTTCTAATGAGATGGATGAAACTGGAGCCCATTATACAGAGTGAAGTAAGCCAGAAAGATAAACACCAATACAGTATACTAATGCATATATATGGAATTTAAAAAGATGGTAACGATTGAAAGATAAAAACCATATGATTATCTCAATAGATGCAGAAAAAGCCTTTGACAAAATTCAACATCCATTTATGGTTAAAACTCTCCAGAAAGCAGGAATAGAAGGAACATACCTCAACATAATAAAAGCTATATATGACAAATCCACAGCAAGCATTACCCTCAATGGTGAAAAATTGGAAGCATTTCCCCTAAAATCAGGAACAAGGGTGCCCACTCTCACCACTCCTATTCAACATAGTTTTGGAAGTGTTGGCCACAGCAATCAGGGCAGAAGAAGAAGTAAAAGGAATCCAGATAGGAAAAGAAGAAGTGAAACTCTCTCTGTTTGCAGATGACATGATCCTCTACATAGAAAACCCTAAAGACTCTACCAGAAAATTACTAGAGCTAATCAACGAATATAGCAAAGTTGCAGGATATAAAATTAACACACAAATATCTCTTGCATTCCTATACACTAACAATGAAAAAACAAAGAGAAATTAAGGAAACAATACCATTCACCATTGCAACAAAAAGAATAAAATACTTAGGAGTATATCTACCTAAAGAAACAAAAGACTTATACATAGACGACTATAAATCACTGATGAAAGAAATCAAAGAGGACACAAACAGATGGAGAAATATACCGTGTTCATGGATTGGAAGAATCAATATTGTCAAAATGGCTATACTACCCAAAGCAATCTATAGATTCAATGCAATCCCTATCAAGCTACCAACGGTATTTTTCACAGAACTAGAACAAATAATTTCACAATTTGTATGGAAATACAAAAAACCTCGAATAGCCAAAGTAATCTTGAGAAAGACGAATGGAACTGAAGGAATCAACCTGCCTGACTTCAGACTATACTACAAAGCCACAGTCATCAAGACAGTATGGTATTGGCACAAAGACAGAAATATAGATCAATGGAACAGAATAGAAATCCCAGAGATAAATCCACGAACCTATGGTCACCTTATCTTTGACAAAGGAGGCAAGGATATACAATGGAAAAAAGACAACCTCTTTAACAAGTGGTGTTGGGAAAACTGGTCAACCACTTGTAAAAGAATGAAACTAGAACACTTTCTAACACCATACACAAAAATAAACTCAAAATGGATTAAAGATCTAAATGTAAGACCAGAAACTATCAAACTCCTAGAGGAGAACATAGGCAAAACACTCTCCAACATAAATCACAGCAGGATCCTCTATGACCCACATCCCAGAATATTAGAAACAAAAGCAAAAATAAACAAATGGGACCTAATGAAACTTAAAAGCTTTTGCACAACAAAGGAAACTATAAGCAAGGTGAAAAGACAGCCCTCAGATTGGGAGAAAATAATAGCAAACGAAGCAACAGACAAAGGATTAATCTCAAAAATATACAAGCAACTCCTCCAGCTCAACTCCAGGAAAATAAATGACCCAATCAAAAAATGGGCCAAAGAACTCAACAGACATTTCTCCAAGGAAGACATACAGATGGCTAACAAACACATGAAAAGATGCTCAACATCACTCATTATCAGAGAAATGCAAATCAAAACCACAATGAGGTACCATTACATGCCAGTCAGGATGGCTGCTATCCAAAAGTCTACAAGCAATAAATGCTGGAGAGGGTGTGGAGAAAAGGGAACCCTCTTACACTGTTGGTGGGAATGCAAACTAGTACAGCCGCTATGGAGAACAGTGTGGAGATTCCTTAGAAAACTGGAAATAGAACTGCCATATGGCCCAGCAATCCCACTTCTGGGCATACACACCAAGGAAACCAGATCTGAAAGAGACATGTGCACCCCAGTGTTCATCGCAGCACTGTTTATAATAGCTAGGACATGGAAGCAACCTAGATGCCCATCAGCAGACAAATGGATGAGGAAGCGGTGGTACATATACACCATGGAATATTACTCAGCCATTAAAAAGAATTCATTTGAATCAGTTCTAATGAGATGGATAAAACTGGAGCCCATTTATACAGAGTGAAGTAAGCCAGAAAGATAAAGAACATTACAGCATACTAACACATATATATGGACTTTAGAAAGATGGTAATGATAACCCTATATGCAAAACAGAAAAAGAGACACAGATGTACAGAACAGACTTTTGGACTCTGTGGGAGAAGGCGAGGGTGGGATGTTTTGAGAGAACAGCATGTATATTATCTATAGTGAAACAGATCACCAGCCCAGGTGGGATGCATAAGACAAGTGCTCAGACCTGGTGCACTGGAAGACCCAGAGGAATTGGATGGAGAGGGAGGTGGGAGGGGGGATCGGGATGGGGAATACATGTAACTCCATGGCTGATTCATGTCAATGTATGACAAAACCTACTGCAATGCTGTGAAGTAATTAGCTTCCAACTAATAAAAATAAATGAAAAAAAAAAAGACTTTGCTGGATATAAATGTCTTCGTTGACAGGCTTTTCTTTTAACACTTAGACTATGTGGATTCACTGCCTTCTGTCTTCCAAAATTTCTGATGAGAAATCTGCTCAGGATGTGATTGAGGATCCTTGTATGTAACAAGCTGCTTTCAAGAGTCTTTTCTTTGCCTTTGGCTTTTGAAAGTTTGATTATATGTCATAGGGTGGATCTCTTTGAGTTCATCTTGGTGTACCCTAGATACACCTAGATTCAAATATTTCATCAGAGCACAGATCTCCAATAATTGGAGGATAGTGACCTTTTGGCCCATCTTGGCTTCCATAAGCTGTGTGCAAGCTGCTCCAGGAACATGGGCACAGCTGCCTGTTATAGGGCTGAGAATGCAGAGTGGATAATTGATACTGTGCTAATTACTGAAATTGATCAAAGTTAACCATAACTTATAAAACTTCCTTGGAAGTTGCAAGACTTTAATAAACCCCATAGAGCCAAAGCAGTTACATTTGGTAGATTTTGCCAGTGCAATTATTTAGATGGGGGCAGGTTCCTGGTGCTTCTTTTTCTGCCATCTTCCCAGAATTGCCTGCTGTGAATATAAGTTGTTATCTCTGAGGGATAAATGCCCAAGAATGCAATTCCTAGGGTATGATAGTTTAACAATTTTATAAGGAACTTTATAAGTTTTATATAGTTTATGAGAAACTGCCAAACATTTTCAGAGGGCCTATACCGTTTTATGTTCCCACTAGCAATGTATGATGATCCAGAGGTTCTTCATCCTTGCTAGTTTAGGGCATTGTGATCTATTTTTAAATGTAGCCATTCTGTTATGTGTGTAGTGATATCTCATTGTGGTTTTAATTTTCATTCCCTGGTGAGTAATGATATTGAACATCTTCTCATGTGCTAAGTTGCCATGGTCTATCCTCTTCAGCGAAATGTCTTACCATACCATTTCTAACTGAACTGCTTGATTTTTTATTGTTAAATTTTGAGAGTTCTTTGTGTGAGTATAGTTCTTTATTGGATATTTGGTTTGCAAATGTTTTGTCCCAGTCTGTTTCAGGAGTGTACCATCTCCTTAACAGAATCTTCCACAAAGCAAAGACTTCCACAGAGTCTTAACATTTTGATTATGTTTACCTTCTCAATTTTCTCTTTTATGAGTCTTGCTTTTAATGTCAAGTCTAAGAGTTCTTTGTCTAGCCCTTAGATCTCAAAGATTTCTGTTTGTTTCCCAAAAGTTTTATGGTTTTACATTGTGTATTTAGCTCTGTGATCCATGTTTAGTCAATTTTTATATGAATTATATGGTGTGGGTCAAAGTTTTCTGTTTTTTGCCTTTGCCTATACAATTGCTCTAGTACTATTTGTTGAAAAAAACTTTTTATTTCATTGATTTAATTTTGCACCTTTAACAATTATCATTTTGACATGTTTGTGTGGGGTCTGTTTATGGCTTTTAAATGGTTCAGTTGCTCAGTTGTGTCCAACTCTTTGTGATTTTAAATTATGTTCCACTAATCTCTCTTCTCTAAGACCACAGTATTTTGATTACTGTAGCAATATAGTAAGCCTTAATATTGGGTAGTGTGATTCTTTCTCACTTTATTCTTTTTTAAGTATCCTTTTAGTTAATTTTGGGTTGTGCCTTACTATATACATTTCAGAATCAGCTGGGTTAATTGTACAAAAATCCTCTCTGGTATTTTCATAGAAATTGCATTAAGCTTGCGGATCACTGTGAGAATTGACATCTTTACAATGTTGAGTCTTCTGACTCATAAACACATATGTCTCTTCACTTTTTAAATCTTCTTTGATGACTTTCATCAGTTCTTTGTAGTTTATGGCTTATAGGTCTTGTTAAGTTAGTACCTAAGTATTTACTTTTCTTTGGAGTAATTGTTTATGGTATTGTTTCAATTTCTATATAGAAATGGAATGGTTTTGTGTGTTGGTTTCAAAAAGTTTTTGAAAAGTAGGTTTTTATTACTATTTCCTTATTTCTATTAAAAAAATCTTTTGGGTGAGCTGTATAATTATCTTAGAGACAATTCCAACATACTAGGTAACTAATTGCAAGCACTCCTGCAAATGTAGTAGTATGATTTTTTATTTTCCAATTTATACACTGAGCCTAAGAACCTGCCAAGCTAGTATATGACAAAACTGTATTCACACCCAGGCTTGTACAGAGCTGTTTCCAATATACTGTGCCATCTCAGGGTTAAAACAAAAACTTTTGAAGGAATTTGTATGGTATATTTTATGAGAAGTTTTCTCTGAAGATGAGAACTTGATTAGAATGACTAGATGTTCTTCTACTTATTTTCTTTCCATAGCTATAGATACTGTGTGCATATCTACTGACATTTAGTGCACAGGGAAATTTGGGTTCCATTTCTGCTACTCAGTGCTTTTGAAAATTCTTTTAAAAATTTGAACTGTAAATATTTACCAGATAGGTATTCATTTATTTATTCCTTCATGTTAACTATTTATGAAGCAGGTACTGAATATATGGAAATGAATAAGACAGAATCTCTGCTTTAATATGCTACAGTCAAGTAAAGAAGACTGTTAGGAAAGCAGGTAGAGTAGAGAGTGGTAAGTTCTCTGAAGGAAGTAAATGTATTTGCTTCACAGTAGTATGTGGAACTCACACATACTAGCTGATTGGAGCCAAAGAGGTTTGCAAACCTGTTTTAACAGTGGTGGTTGAAATTGGGCTAAGGCTTTCCAGGTGGTGCTAGTGGTAAAAATCCAGCCTATCAGTGCAGGAGACGTAAGAGGCGTGGGTTCATCCCTGGGTTGGGAAGATCCCCTGGAGGAGGGCATGGAAACTCCATTATTCTTGCCTGGAGAATCCCATGGACAGAGGAGCCTGGTGGGCTCCAATCTGTAGGGTCTCAGAGTGGGACACAACTGAGGTGACTTAGCATGCATTCATACATAGGAATATTTATACTATGGAAATTGGCTAATTCTAGTAGGGCTTTTCTTCCTCCCATTTTCCCCTCCATCTTTTCTTCACTCTCTACCCCTCTTTCTTCCTTCCTTCCTTTATTTCTTTTCCCCTTAGGACATGCATACTACTGTTGATTGAGGAGGAAAGGTATTAAATGCAGTTCTGTGTCTCACTGTAACATGAGCTCATTCTACGTGTCATGTCATAAGTCGTCCCATACCCAACTAATTCTGGCGATTTAAGCTACAGTCTTTCACAGATATTGTGGCTGTTTACCTTTTAGATGATAAAAATAAGATTAAATCTAAATCTCCTGTGGGTTCCTTTTCTTCCCAGAGAATATAAAGCAGCTAATATCAGCATCAACTTATACGTCGTCAATGAACCTTGGCTTTTCTCATTGGTCTGGTGCTCCAGTATTCACTCCGTGACCACAGACAACATTAAAGTCCTGAATGAGATGAATTACCCTTACTACTTCATGGTGAGCTGGTTGTTCAGATTATTCTTCCTAGACTGATACAATGGGAGCCTCTGTCCCCCACCCACCCCTACATTGCCCACTGTGCAGTCCCCAGGGTAGCTACTTAAGAGCAGAAACAATATGTGACATTGGAGATATGGCATTGTCCCTTCTCTCACTCAGATCCTTCTGTTATTCTCAGGGAGAAATTACTGTTGGTATAAATAATTGGCTGTTTATTGAATCCCCACAATGTGCCTTTCTTGGATACTGTAATTCAGCCCTCTGAGCTAGCCACTAGGAGTAATACACGGGGAATCTGAAGTTGGAAGCTTCACATGATGCAGGATTCACAGTGTCTGACTCCAGTGTGTTGATACTGCATCCCCACCTGTAGGCAGAGAGCAACAGTGACAGTGGCATGAGGTGTGGGAATTCAAGTGTACTTGAATTCCAAAGTGAAAACTGTGGGTCCTGACCAAAATGCTTTTGAGGAGTGTGAGTGTCCATCACCTAGCTTGATTTCCCCCTCTGTCCTGCTTCTGCTTATGATCAGAGGCATGGGGGCCTGAACACCTGAGTTATACTTCCAGCTGAATCCCGTCACTTAGTATCTGTGAAGGGAACCCAGCTAACCAGTTAACTGCTACAGAGCCCATTTTTCTTACCAGTGTGTAAATAGGATGACTGCATCAGACACAATAGGCAACAACAGAAAATAGCTTAATTTCTCTTTTCTGACTTTTTAAACTGCTCTGTGAGCTAGACTTTTCCTTACTCTGAGTGAGATTTCTCTCAGATCCCATAGTTTTTCTAGTCATTCTTAGATAATCTCTCAACGTACTGTTTAGTCACCAAAAAACCTCAATTCAGGATCAAAATGTGTAGTTCAGAATAATAACTCAAATTCTAAACTGCCTTGAAAATTAAAGCTTTAGGCAGAGAAACCTAAATGAGAAGACTGAATATTTTTGGTTGCCTTCTCCATACTTCCAGCCTTACTGGCCCTTTTTTTTTTCACTTGTTCAAGGTCAGGAGCAGGTGCAAGGTAGGTAGGGCAAAGGGCACAGTCCTGTAGGGCCGGTATTTTGCTGAGGCCCTCTGGCGGCAGTGTAAGATTGCCTACCCCGTCTTTCTTGGTGGCTTAGGGCGGTTTCTACAGATGATCCTCAAGGAAACCTAGGATGGCAGGTCTCTTGGCACAAGGGAAGCCTCTTCACTTGTCTTTCCCCATATTATCCCTCTTCTTGTATGTACTATATACTTTTCTTATGTTTCTGATTTTTAAAATTGCAGTGTAAACTTGTTAATTATATAAAATTCAGTTATTACAAAAATGTAAATTAGAAAGCAGTGCATCCTTCATAATCCTACCCCCTAAATCAGTAATGGCTCAAAATTGTCCCTTCAGGTATATTAAATAAAACTTTTTATTTCAATACTTGGATTGATAATATTTAAATTTATAATAAATTCATGTCTTTCAAAATCAGAGTGTAAAAGGATGTAATTAAATAACTTTCTAAAAGAAGGACATTTAAAGGACTGAAGGTAACTTTGGGCAAGGAGGTGGGACCAGCATCCCAAAGGCTTTCCTAAGCAGCCCATACTCTGGGTCAGAATATGCAGATTCAAATCTTGGCTCTACCACTTACTGTGTTAACTCTCGGAAATGTTATCTAACTTGCTGGGC
Source organism: Odocoileus virginianus (assembly GCF_023699985.2). NCBI lineage: Eukaryota > Metazoa > Chordata > Mammalia > Artiodactyla > Cervidae > Odocoileus > Odocoileus virginianus. Next base: position 17,066,656 of record NC_069701.1, read on the forward strand.
CTCAGATTGTTTATCTGTAAATTGGAGATAAAACTAGTACAATAGAAGCAGTTTTATCCAACACACATGGGTCTGCTTAGTGGTCTGTTTGTTGAAAAAGTTATAACAGGACATCATGAAATAAGTTATATATAGTCTATTACCATTTTATTATGTTTAAAAAACATACCTAATATCTAGTGGCTTAAAATTAACAAATATTTGTCTGTCACATTCCGTATGATGGCTGAGTTGTTTCTCCAGCCTGAGACAGCTTGACTGGACTAGGTGGTCTAGGATGGCCTCATCCACATGTCTAGGTTCTTACCTGGGATGACTGTGGTTTGTTTCTTCACTTGGTCACTCATCCTCAAGGAGGCCAGCTTGTGCATGTTCACCTGCTGGCGCTGGATTTCCAGCAGCAGAGAGGTAAAGCACCAGTGCATATGCTTTCTTAAGGATCTCCCAGTGTGATGTTTATAAATGTACCATTGGCCAAAGAAAATCACATGATTAAGTTCAGATTCAAGGTGGGTTGGGAGAAAAACAGACTTTACCTCTTAAAGGAAAGTGACAGTTCAGTCACATTTCATGTAGGCCTGCATTTTGAATCAAATAATGTGGCCATTTTTATAAACAGTCTACCACAAAAACAAACTCAGAATGGATTAAAGATGTAAGATCAAATACTTTAAAACTCTTAGAGGAAAGCATACAACACTGTACCCTGTAGGACTCTCATCCAGATTCATTGGAGAAATCAAAAGCTTTATAGAAAAGCAAAAGCTAAGAGAATTCAGCACCAGCAGACAAGCATTGCAACAAGTACTAAAGGAACTTCTCTAAGGAGAAATGAAAAAGCCACAAATAGTGACAGAAGAAATTACTAATGGAGAAACTCACCGATAACGGCAAACATACAGTAAAGATAGGAAATCATCTGTGCACCAAAACATGACATAAAGGCCATCAATTATGAGGAGAGCACAAATGGAGGATATTGGAAATGCATGTGAAATTAAAAAACCTTAAAACAATCTTGTTTATGTATAGACTGCTATGTCAAAACCCCATGATTACCACAAGCCAAAAATCTACAGTACATACACATACACAAAAGAGAGAAAGAATCCAAACACAACACTAAAGTTAGTCATTAAATCACAGGAGAAAAAAAGAAGTGAAAAGACCTGTAAAAACAAACCCAAAACAATTAAGAAAATTGTAATAGGAAAATACATATCCATAATCACCTTAAATGTAAATGGATTAAATACTCCTATCAAAAGACACACACTGGCTGAATGGATACTAAAATAAGACCCATATGTATGATGTTTATATGAAACCCACTTCAGACCCAGGGATATATATAAACTGAAAGTGAAGGGATGAAAAAGATATTCCATGTAAATGGAAATCAAAAGAAAATTGGAGTAGCAATACTCATATCAGACAAAATAGACTTTATAAAATAGAGACTGTTATAAGGGACAAAGAAGGACACTACATAACAAAGGAACAATCCAAGAAGAAGGTATAACAATTGTAAACATAAATGCACCCAAATATTTTTTTTCTTTTTTTTTAATTAAAAAAATTTCTTTTAATTTTTTCATTTATTTTTATTAGTTGGAGGCTAATTACTTCACAATATTGTAGTGGGTCTTGTCATACATTGACATGAATCAGCCATGGATTTACATGTATTTCCCCACCCCGATCCCCCCTCCCACCTCCCTCTCCACCCGATCCCTCTGGGTCTTCCCAGTGCACCAGGTCCGAGCACTTGTCTCATGCATCCCACCTGGGCTGGTGATCTGTTTCACTATAGATAATATACATGTTTTGATGCTGTTCTCTCGAAAACATCCCACCCTCGCCTTCTCCCACAGAGTCCAAAAGTCTGTTCTGTACATCTGTGTCTCTTTTTCTGTTTTGCATATAGGGTTATCATTACCATCTTTCTGACTCCCATATATATGTGTTAGTATGCTGTAATGTTCTTTATCTTTCTGGCTTACTTCACTCTGTATAATGAGCTCCAGTTTCATCCATCTCATTAGAACTGATTCAAATGAATTCTTTTTAATGGCTGAGTAATAGTCCATGGTATATGCACCCAAATATTAAGTACCTTAATACATAAGGCAAACAATAACAACCATAAAGTGAGAAATTTACAGGAACACAATAGTAGTGGGGAACTTTTAATATTTCATTTACACCAATGGGCTGATCTTTCTGACAGAAAAATTGATAAGGAAACACAAGTCTTAAATGACACATTAGACCAGATATTAACTAATATTTACAGAGCATTCCATCCCAATGTAACACAATACACATTGTCCTTAAGTGCACATGGAACATTCTCCAGGATTGACCATATGCTGGGCCACAAAGTCAGTCTTGGTAAATTTAAGAATATTGAAGTTATATCAAGTATCTTTTCTGATCACAATACTATGATACTAGAAATCAACTACAAGGGGAAAAAATGTAAAAAACCAAAAACACGTGGAGGCTTAACAATATGTTACTAAGCAACCAATAGATCACTGAAGAAATGAAAGAAGTTAAAAGATACCTAGAAACAAATGAAAATGAAAACATGATGATCCAAAACCTATGTGACATATCAAAAGCAGTTCTAAGAGGCAAGTTCATAGCAATACAATCTTACCTCAGGAAACAAGAAAAATGACAAATAAACTAACATTACATCTAAAGCAAGTAGAGAAAGAGGATCAAAGAAAACCCAGCGTTAGCAGAAGGAAAGAAATCATAAGATCAGAGCAGAAATAAATGATAAAGAGATGAAGAAAACGATAGGAGCAGTCAATGAAAAATAAAAGCTGTTTTTCTTTTTGAAAGATAAAATCGATAAACCTTTACCCAGATCCATCAAGCAAAAGGGGAGGGGGCACAATCAATAATAGAAATCAATAATAGAAATCAATAATATATATGAAAAAGTAGAAGTTACAACTAACACCAAAGAAATACAAAGGATCATAAGAGACTAACACAGGCAACTGCATGCCAATAAATTGGACAACTTGAAAGAAATGGACAGATTCTTAGCAAGGTATGATCTCTCAAGACTGAACTAGGAAGAAATAGAAAATATGAACATACCAATCACAAGCACTGAAACTGAAACTGATTAAATGCTCCTAACTGGTGAATTCTATTAAATATTTAGAGAAGATTTAGCACATGTTCTGGAACTATTCCAAAAAAATTGCAGAGGAAGGAAAACTCCCTAACTCATTCTATGAGGCCACCATCACCCTGACACTAAAACCAAAGATATCACAAAAAAAGAAAATTATAGGCCAGTATCACTGATGAACATAGACACAAAAGTCCTTGACAGAATACTAGCAAACTGAATCCAACAACACATTAAAAGGGTAATGCACTATTATCCAGTGGGATTTATCCCAGGGATGCAGTAATTTGTCAATATCTACAAATCAATCAGTGTAATACACCACATCAACAAATTGAAAAATAAAAACCATATAATAATCTCAATAGATGCAGAAAAACTTTTGACAAAATCCAGCACCTATTTATGATAAAAACTTTCCAGAAAATGGGCATAGAGAGAACATACTTCAACAAAATAAAGGTATTATTTGACAAACCTACAAAGAACATCATAAATCAACACTGAAAAACCGAAAGCATTTCCTTTAAGGTTAGGAACAAGACACGGATGTCCATTCTCACCACTTTCATTCAGCATAGTTTTTGGAAGTCCTGCCTATGGCAATCAGAGAAGAAAAAGAAAGGGAATCCAGACTTGAAGAACTTAAACTGTCACTGTTTGTAAATGACATATTATACATAGAAAATCCTAAAGATGCTCCCAGAAAACCACTAGAGCTCATCAATGAATTTGGTAAAGTTGCAGGTTGCAAAATTAATATACAGAAGTCTCTTGCACTCCTATACACTAACAGCAAAAGGTCCAAAAGAGAAATTCAAGAAACGATTTCATTTACCATTGCATCAAAATAATAGAATACCTAGGAATAAACCTACCTAAGGAGACAAAAAACCTGTACTCCAAAAACTGTACGATGCAGATGAAAAAAATCAAAGAAGACACAGATGGATAGAAAGATATGCCATATTCATGGATTGAAAGAATCGATATTGTTGGAACAACTGTACTACCTAAGGCAATCTACAAATTCAGTGTAATCACTATCAAATTATCAATGGCATTTTCCACAGAACTATAACAGGAAATCTTAAAATTTTTATGGATACAAAAAGTATCTTAAATAGCAAGCAATATTGAGAAAGAAAAACGGAGCTGGAAGGATCAGGATCCCTGACTTTGGTCTATATTAAAAAGCTACAGTCATCAAAACAGTATGATAGTGGCACAAAGATAGAATTACAGATAAATGGGACAGGATAGAAAGCCCAGAAATAAATCCATGCACCTGTGGCCAATTAGTTGATGACAAAGGAGGTAAGACTATACAATGGAGAAAAGACAATTTCTTCAATAAATGAGGCTTGGAAAACTGGATACCATCATGTAAAAAAAAAATGAAACTAGATAATTCACCTTGTGACATAGCCTCAAAGTCTTTCTTTTGAGAGCATTCAGCTGACTGAATTTTGTATTCTTTAACTTGTATGTGCTTCCCAGTGCACCAGCTTTGACTTCTAAGTTTAGTTTCCTTGATGTACAAGAACTTCAGTTCATTTGGAGAATGAGGAATATGCAAATTTTTATAATCCACCCCTCAGTTGCAGTTTATTTTTAAAAAACCTTTTCTGTCATCATCGAGTTTTCCAAAGCATTGACTTTTTTTTCTTTTTGGAAAATGTACTTTTAAAACTCTGATCATACAGATTTAATATAGCATTAATTAAACTCCTTCCCAGGTGGTTCGGTGGTAAAGAATCTGCCTGCCAATGGAGAAGACACAAGTAGGATCCCTGGGTTGGGAAGATCTCTTGGAGAAGGAAATGGCAACCAACTCCAGTATTGTTGCCTGGGAAATCCCAAGGATGGAGGAGCCTGGGGGCTGCAGTGCATGGGGTTACAAAAGAGTCAGATGTGATGTAGTGACTAAAACAACAACAATAATTACACTGTACATTTATAACAAGTACAGGTGTTCTAAGTCATATGGACAGTAAGAACAACTGATTCTTAGTGACTGTATAGCTGATCTGGTGGGCAGCCTGCAGCAGGCCAAGGCATCAGTCAGTCAATTGCCTATTGGAGATTAGGAGCCTTGGCTTAGTAGAAGTTGGTAAGAGATTTTATTTTGCCTGCCTAGTAGATCTGTTGTGAGAATTAGCTGTGAAAATATACCTCACATGCATAGAATACTACCTTCGCTCCTTAGTGTTAATTGTTGTTCTCATCATTAACTTGATCATTCATATTATTGTTGTTCTTGTTATCGTTATTAATCAGACCAAGCAAAGACCTTGAATTAGGATGGAAATGACATAAGAAAGATAAAAATGCCAAACCTAGTACCATCAAGTAGTATTGGGGGTGGAAAAAATGAAGGTAGAAAGGGAGGATCAAGCCAGGGAATTAAAAAAATTATTCAGTAGAACCTAGATAATGGAGCTGTGAAATGGGTGATGTAGGAAAGAAGCCTAGAGAAGTGGGCATGTTAGTTAATGATGATAGTTTCAACATTTTTATTTGAAGCATGATGATTTATAAGAATGATTCCTAAATGCTGGTTCACAGACTGGTTGCTTGTTTCTGGGGAGCTTGTTAGAGATGCAGAAATTCTGATTCCTGAGTCACTAATGAGGCCCAGGAAGCTGTATTATGAAAGGCTGCAGCTCAGGTAGATTTGGATGCACAGCCAAGTTTGAGAAACTGTGCCATGAACACATAGAGCACTTGGAAGTCAAGGAACTTGGGCTATAGTTCTAAGTCTAGAGAAGATTTGCTATGTGCCATTTTTGGGACTCTCTCAGACCTCTGTTGAGTGTCCAGAGAAATGAAGTGTGTGAAGTGTTTTAGTCCTTGTAGAGCCCTCTGTAAGGGGGGATTGTTAGGTTAGCAGCAGGTATTCTCTGTGTTTGACTTCAGTCCCAGTAATCAAGGTTCCTCCTCCTGCTCTGCCCCATCTCCATTCCCACTCAGGCAAGGGACTTGATGCACATGATCTACAATCTTCTCCAACTCTAAATGCCTATAACTGTGTTTTCTGTTTTGCAGACACCAAATTTCTATATGTTCTTGTGGGTTTTCATGGATATTCTTTCTGCAGTTTTCATTGTTTCCATATTTTGTTTTCATTGGTAAGTATGCATTTGTAATTTTGTATAATTTTTTCCCAAAATAAGATGTACGTGGTTTTGTACCTTGTGAAATTTGTGAACAAAGTTACACACTTCCCATAGTCCCATGTGGCAAATCCTCAGGGAGACAGGGTTTTAAGGGTTTTACCTTCCAGACCTCCTGTTTCCTCTCATGCTGCCTGCAGCTCCACACACCCCTTCTACCTCCTCGATGTGAGCCCATATTCTAAGGATAAGGACTCTCACTAAAGCTTAATTAAAGCTTTTTACTACATATCCCTTGTGGATCAGTTGGGAGAGGACAAGAGTTGAAGGTGGTTCAGAACAAGTGTCCCACCTTCCACAGAATGGGACACAGCAGGGTGCTGTCTAAAGAGCAAGCTCATGCTCCAGGAGGCCAGGGTTTTAGTCCTGGTTTTTCCTGTAGTTGCTGGGTGACCCTGGGAAAATCATTGCCCCTTTCCAGACCTTAGTCTTTTTATGTGCCCAATCAAATGACATTTGAGAATTCTTGAGGGGAAAAATGCATCAAGATCGTAAGGTTGAGGATGGGAGAGGGAACATCTGGTAGAAGAATTTTAGCTAGAAGAAACCATGGTCTTTAGATCTCATCATGCTCATCATTTCCTCATTTGAGTTATCCTTTAAAGGAGGAAACTTCATACCCTCTGCCCAAGGTACCATTTGACTGGTAATGTTCTTTTCTGGCCACTGCCTGTGTTCTTGTTGCTTTGGAAGAGGTCTGTGAGGCTCATGGACACTCTGCTTCCTTCTAGGTGGAGAGCGAGCCAGAGTGAAAAAATTCGCCAGGGTATCACCAGTTACACAGGTAAAATCAGAGGCCTAGCCCCCTCTCATCTCTTCATCCTTCCCCATTGCCTCCATGAGGCAGGGCTTGCTTTTAATATTTCTGACAAGAGTTGAAGGGAGTCTGAAGTTACAGGGTGGATACCACTAAGAAGCTGGGCAAAAACAGGCTGTGCACAGACTCTGAGGCCCTTGACGTCAGATTACATTGTGGACTTTATCCTCTAAGCAGTGAGACTCCTTGGAAGATTTTGAACATGGTTGTATGTTTGCTTGTCATATATTCATTCATCACATGATTATAAAATACTGACTTTGTGCCAGGCAGTGTGAAACTGAAGTACCCGAAAGCTTTGTATATGGAAGGTGTCTCGAGAACAGAGGCTCTGTCCACAGAGAGCCAGTGAGGAAGCAGGAAAAGGTACAGCAGCCGTTGACATCTCTGGTTCAGCTATCTAGTTCCAGGACAGAGAAGCTGCCATGCTTCTCAGGGCTGAATGTGCTTTTTGTGGCTTCAGTTGTGATGTATGTTGGAAGGTGGAAGCAGAAAATTGCCAAGATCCTGGAATGCTGGACTAGAGTCTAGACTCTGCATATAAACATCAGGAAATGGCAAGTGAGTTTCAGACAAGGGAGCAGTATGCTTAGACACTTGTGTAAAGGGATTGAATAGCAGAATAACTTATTAATCAGCAGAATAACTCAGGACTGAGTAAGTGGGATAGGTCCAGTAAGGGACCTAGAGTTTAGAGTTTATTATTCAGGAGGTTGTGGGGATAATCACACAGTGAGTTACTGGCTTGGGAAGCCAGTGCAATGTTAAAGGGAAAACCAGTTAGGAGGCAGAAGACTATGCAGTCCATGATACAGTTTCCTCCCATTGCTCTTGGAGTCTTTAAGTAAAGTTGATAATAGTCAAAAATGATTAATTAATTTCTTGTGAACAGTTGTGAAGATGATGAGATACTTTGTATTAACCATCAGTCTTCAACATATACATTACTTAGACTTTCAAGAATGTATCCACAGTGACTATGAAAAAATAAGAAATTTGAAGGGTAATGGCCTTTTGCATTGTAAAACTTTCGTATTGCAAAATCACCCAAATTTGTTAAGATATAGAGTAGTCTCCAGTGACTCTGAGTTTTGTGGATTTTAGAAAGGTCACTCTGTGGGCTGTTAAGGAGACTGAAGGCTGTGTTCCAGCTGCCTTATGATATTCAGAAGTTATATCAGTAAACTAGGGCTTCCAAAACAAAATACCGTAGACCTGGTGCCTTAAACAACAGAAGTTGATTTTTCTAACATTTCTGGAGGCTGGAGGTGCAGGACCAACGTGTTAGCAGGTGTGGTTTCTTCTGAGGCTTCTCTGATTGACTTGCTGGTAGACTGTTTGTTGCTGTGTCATCCATCACACTGCCCTTCCTCTGTGCCCACACAAACCCCCAGTGTCATCTGTGTCTCCAGGTTTTCTCTTCTTTGATCAGACTGGATCAGGACTCACCATAATGGCCTCATTTTAATCATGCCTTTAAAAGCTTTATCTCCTAAATTAGTCCTATATTGAAGTGCTATGGTTAGGGCTTCAACATAGGAGTTTGTGTGGCACACAGTTCAGCCCATAATAGTAATCTAATCAAGAAATAAAAAGAATATGGAATTTGTGTAGAAAGCACGGATGGGATACAAGTTCTGAAGGAAAGTTCAAAGAACCATTTAAATTTGAATGAAGAAAGGTGGGTATCATGCCTTAGAAGATATATTAACTTGACAACAGCTTCCCATGAGAATAAGAAAATAAGTTGAGTAGATAAAAACTAAGAATCTTTCATGTTTTTAATTTTTAGTTGCTTATTTACAGAAACCAATTTTGCCTGATCTAAATAAATATATAGAAAGACCGTTTGAGTACCTAAAAGAGACAACTAGAAGGCAAGGGATGAAGTTTAGTATCAGGGAATGAATAAGGATGACTGGAAAGAAGCCATAACCACTACCTAGAACCATCAGTCCAGTTCAGTTGCTCAGTCATGTCCAACACTTTGCAACCCCATGGACTGCAGCATGCCAGGCTTCCCTGTCCATCACCAACTCCCAAAGCTTGCTCAAACTCAGGTCCATCGAGTCAGTGATGCCATCCAACCATTTCATCCTCTGTCACCCCCTTCTCCTCCTGCCTTCAATCTTTCCCAGTGTCAAGATCTTTTCCAGTGAGTCGGTTCTTCACATCAGGTGGCCAGTGTATTGAAGTTTCAGCTTCAGCATCGTCCTTCCAATGACAGCCTGGAGCCATGCAGGGTGGGAAGAGCAGGCCTTGCATACTAAGCCTAGTGTCACATCTTGCACCATGACTACCTTTTAGACTGATGTGTACTGCTGCACCTGCTGCTGCTGCCTTTAGGATACACACACACACAGACACACACACATCTTTAGGATGTATTTTTCAGCCCTTCAAAGAAGTTGATCCTTTACCTTTTGTCTCATATATTTTCTTACGAAAAGTCATTCAAAAAAGAAATCTTCCATTATTTTAATCATTGTTCCTCTACTTATAATATTTTATTTTGTCTCATACAGTTTCTTATGAAAAATCATCCAAAAAAGAAATCTTCCTTTATTTTCATCATTGTTCCTCTACTTGTAATATGTCCTTTTAAGGTTGTTTCTATTATTACTGTTTTCAGTAATTTGATTATAATTTACCTTAGTGTCTATTAGTGTGTCTACCTGCTTATGGTTTGCTGAACTTCTTAGATCAGTAAGAGTATAAATTTTCAGCTGTATTTTTAAACTATCTTTCTGCCATTATCTTCTTTTTGGGTTTCCAATTACATAGATATTAGATGATTTTATAGTATCTCATAAGTTACCAAGACTGTTTATTTTTATTTTTAGCCTATTAATTTCTATGCTTCATTTTTGATATATTCTATTAAAGTTTGGGTTGTTTCTGATCGCTGTGTAACAAATTACCACAAATCTATCAGTGTAAAGCAACACAAATTTATCATCTCCCAGTTTGTGGGCCAGGGGTCCAGGCATGGGTTTTCTAGGTCTACTGCATATCTCACCAGGCTCTCATGAAGATCTTGGCTTGGGCTGCAGTCTCATCTGAGACTTAAGAGTCCTCTTCCAAACTCATTGATTGTTGGCAGAATTTAGTTCCTTACAGTTGCAAGAACTAAAGTCAGTTGTGTTTTCTTAATCACTCTTGACTGAATTTTTCTCTGAGATCTAGATAATCCATTCCGGTCTTAGTTATGAGGCTTTCTCACATCATGGCATCTTACTTCTTCACACCCAGTGTGAGAATATCTCTTGTAGCAGATGGATTCAGAAGAAAGAGAACAAAGGGAAAAAATAATACACAAGATAAATAGAAAACAAATTGAAATATGGTAGTCATAAATTCAACCATTTTATTAAGTTCAGTTAACATAAATGTACCAAATACTCAAAGCAGTAGAAGAGATTGTGATATTGGATAGAACTAAGCAAGACCCAACCATATGCAGTTCACAAAAGAAATGCTTGAGATATAAAAATACAGATTAATAGTGAAAGGACAGAAAATTAAAATAAAATCAGAAGGGAGAAAAATGAAAAAAGATAGGATGGAAAATAACATGCCATACAAAGAGCAAGCACGAAAATAATATCTGAAAGATAAACTTTAAAAGGAAAAGGTCAGTATATCAAGAAAGCACTATAATTATATAGTTAGTAACAGAGCTTCAAAACACATTAAACAAAAATGGAAAGAAACAGAAAAATAATAGCTAAAGATTTTGACATTCCTCTCTTAGTACCTGAAAGAACAACTGAATTCATCAAAAAGTAAAATCAGAAAGGATATAGAAGTCTGAACACTTCCAGCCAACCTGACCTAGTTGACAGAAAATATTATATTCAACAACTGCAGAATGTATAATATTTTGAAACATAAATGGCATAGTTGCAAAATAGACCATATGGCAGGCCATAAAGCAAATCTGGAAGATAGAGCTGATTTACCCAACACACAGATGCAAACACACTGAATTATGTAAAATAAGGAGGTAGAGGAATATGTTCCAATCAGAAGAACAAGATAAAACCCCAGAAAAAGAACTAAATGAAACAGAGATGAGCAATCTACCTGGTAGAGTTAAAAAATAATGGTCATAAGCATATGCTTATTGAACTTTGGAGAAAAATGGATGGATATAGTGCAAACTTCAACATAAAGGACAAGAAAGTACCAAACAGAAGTAATAACTGAACCAAAAAAATACATTAGAAAGGCTCAGCAGCAGAACAGATGAGGCAGTAGAATGAATCAGTGAGCTGGAAGACAAAACAATGGAACTCACCCAGACAGAGCGGCAGAATGAAAAATGAACTTTAAAAAGGAAAGATACATTATGGGACTGTTGAGACAGCATCAAGTGTAATAACATTCACATTATAGTGCTCTCAGAAGGAAAAGAGAAAGAGAAAAATGCCCCCCAAATTAACTGAAGAAACAGTGGTTGAAAATGTCCCTATTTGGGGAAGGAAAGAGACATCCAGATCCAGAAGGTCCACAGAGTTCCAAATAAGATGATCTCAAAAAGACACATACCAAGACACATTAAAGTTAAAATTGTAAATTTAAGGATGAAGAGAGAATCCTAAAAGGAGAACACAGAAACCAACTTATAATCAAGGGAAACAACATAAGGTCATCAGCAGATTTTTTAGCAGAAAGTTTACAAGTCAGATAGGAAAGGTGTAAAGACTGAAATCATACAGTATTTGAGCACTAAAGTAGTTAAATTAGAAACAATCATTAAAATATCTAGATAATTTCATAATTATTAGAAATTGATGTATTTCTAAACTTTTTATTGATCAAGAGATTAATGACAAGGGAAATTGGAAAATATTTTAAAGTGTAATGCATATACAACAGCAAAACTTGTGTGGTACAACTTAAGCCATAACTTAGAGGGAAATTAGTAACTTTTAACTTTTAGAAGGAAGCCTGGCTTAATAGTGATTAAGAGTCTACTGTAGCAATCTAGAAAATGGAGTTATTCTTTTTGCCAAGTAAAAGAAATGAAATGATAAAGATAGCAGGAACAATAAAATAGAAATGATGCAAACTATAGAGAAAATTTTAAAAGTGAAAAGTTAGTTCTTAGAAAAGATTAATAAAATTGATAAATGCTTAGTAAGGGGAAAGAGGAAGAGACAGACTGGTTGCCAGTATGATGAATGATTAATGAGAGATTTTCTCTCCAGATCCTAGACATAAAAAGGAAAATCATGGAACATTTTAAAACCATTAAATTTAAATGAGGTAAACAAATTCCTTCAAATGATTCAATTTTCCAGAACTGAAAAAAAGAAATAGAAATTTTAATAACCTATCAGAATCTTTCAGAATCAAATTCATGTATCAAAAACCTCACAACAAAGGAAAGTCCAGGCCCGAAAAGCTTCACTGGTTAAGTGAATATTTAAGAAATAATACCAATTTTATACCGACTCACTAAAAATCAAGTGCATTTCCTAGCTGATTTTTTGTGGCCAGCAATAATCTCATATAAAAAATATCTGACAAAGACAGTGCAACATCTAAATGTATAGATCAATATCATTCACCAACTTAGCCATAAAACAATATATTAGCAGATTGAATCCATCAGTATAAAAAAAGGATAAAACATCTGGAGCAAGTGAGATTTATTGTAGCAGTACAACTTGAATATATAAGTTGCAGGTTAATCAAATTAATCTATCATCTAATCAAAATAGACTGGAAATAAAGTATATTTGACAAAAATCCACATCTATTTATGATCAAGATCTGAGTAGGCCTAGTTATCGAATGAAACTTCCTTAGTCTGATGAAAGATACTTAAAAATAAAACCTCAGCCAGTATGATTGTTAATGTTGAAACTGTATTTTCTATCTAAGATCAGTAATAAGGCAAGGCTGTCTGCTATCACTACTTTTACTTGGCATTTTACTGAAGATACTAACCAGTTTCAGTTAGTTCAGTCACTCAGTAGTGTCTGACTATTTGTGACCCCATTGACTGCAGCACACCAGGCTTCCCTGTCCATCACCAACTCCTGGATCTTGCTTAAACTCAGGTCCATTTAGTAAGATAGCCAGTTTAGTATATATAAATATATATATAAAGATAAATAACAGGCATAAATGAATAAATAAAACTCCTAATTTGCAGATATGATTATATACAGTAAAAAATCCTAAGGAATCAAACAACTAACCTACTAGAACTGGTGACTTAATAGCTCAGGAATGTTGTTGTTCAGGCTCTAAGTCATGTCTGACTCTTTGCAACCCTGTGGATTGTAGCATGCCAGGCTTCCCTGTCCTTCACTATCCCCCATAGTTTGTTCAAATTCATGTCTATGGAGTCAGTGATGCCATTCAGCCATCTCATCCTCTGTCGTCCCCTTTTCCTCCTGTCTTCAGTCTTTCCCAGCATCAGGGTCTTTTCCAATGAGTCAGTTCTTTGCATCAAGTAGCCAGAGTATTGGAGCTTCAGCTTCAGCATCAGTCCTTCCAATGAATCAGTTCAGTTCAGTTCAGTCACTCAGTCATATCTGACTCTTTGCAACCCCATGGACTGCAGTATGCCAGGCTTCCCTGTCCATCACCAACTCCTGGAGCTTGCTCAAACCCATGTCCATCAAGTCAGTGATGCTATCCGACCATCTCATCCTCTGTCATCCCCTTTTCCTCCTGCCCTCAGTCTTTCCCAGCATCAGAGTCTTTTCCAATGTGTTGGCTCTTTGCATCAGGTAGCCACAATTTGGGAGCTTAAGCTTCAGCATCAGTCCTTCCAATGAATCTGTTCAGTTCAGTTCAGTCACTTAGTCATATCTGACTCTTTGCAACCCCATGGACTGCAGCACGCCAGGCTTCCCTGTCCATCACCAACTTCCGGAGCTTGCTCAAACTCATGTCCATTGAGTTAGTGATGCCATCCAACAATCTCATCCTCTGTTGTCCCCTTCTCCTCCTGCCTTCAGTCTTTCCCATCATCAGGGTCTTTTCCAATGAGTTAGTTCTTTGCATCAAGTAGCCAAAGTATTGAAGTTTCAGCTTCAGCATCAGTCCTTCCAATGAGTATTCAGGACTGATTTATTTTAGTATCGACTAGTTTGATCTCCTTGCAGTCCAAGGGACTCTCAAGAGTCTTCTCCAGTATCACAGTTCAAAAGCATCAGTTCTTAAGCACTCAGCTTTCTTTATAGTCCAACTCTCACATCCATACATGACTACTGGAAAAACCATGAATATTCAGAATTAATTTTCATTAGGATTGACTTTGGTTTGATCTTGCTGCCCAAAGGACTCTCTATAGAACCTTCTCCAGCACCACAACTTGAAAGCATCAAATCTTCAGCACTCAGCCTTCTTTATGGTCCCACTTTCGTATCCATGCATGACTGCTGGAAAAACCAAGCTTTGACTATATGAATCTTTGTTGACAAAGTGATGTCCTGCTTTTTAATATGCTGTCTAGGTTTTTTCCCCAAGGTTTCTCAAGGTTTTTTCCCCATCTTTTATTTTTTTTTTCCATTTATTTTTATTAGTTGGAGGCTAATTACTTTACATCATTACAGTAGTTTTTGTCATACATTGAAATGAATTAGCCATGGATTTACATGTATTCCCCATCCCGGTCCCCCCTCCCACCTCCCTCTCCACCCGATCCCTCTGGGTCTTCCCAGTGCACCAGGCCCGAGCACTTGTCTCATGCACCCAACCTGGGCTGGTGATCTGTTTCACCCTAGATAATATACATGTTTCAATGCTGTTCTCTTGAAACATCCCACCCTCGCCTTCTCCCAGAGTCCTCAAGTCTGTTCTATACATCTGAGTCTCTTTTTCTGTTTTGCATATAGGGTTATCGTTATCATCTTTCTAAATTCCATATATATGTGTTAGTATACTGTAATGGTCTTTATCTTTCTGGCTTACTTCGCTCTGTATAATGGGCTCCAGTTTCATCCATCTCATTAGAACTGATTCAAATGAATTCTTTTTAATGGCTGAGTAATATTCCATGGTGTATATGTACCACAATGGCTGCAGTCACTGTCCACAGTGATTTTGGAGCCCAAGAAAATAAAATCTGTCACTATATCCACTTTTTCCCCATGTGTTTGCCTTGAAGTGATGGGACCAGATGCCATTATTTTTTTGAATGTTGATACTAGGCCAGTATAGAAAAACCAACTGTATGTTGATATATTATCAGTGAATACTTTAAAAGTTGAAATAGCATCATCTACAGCAGTATAAAAACATTAATAGGAATTTTAGGAAAATATTGTAAGCCCTTGCAAAGAAGATAGATGATTGGTCACTGAAAACTACAAAAGTTTAGTGAGAAAAAGAAGACGCAGATAAATGGAGCAACATAACACATCCATGAATTTGAAAACCTAATATCATAGATATTGGATGTCTTGGAATTGAAGTATAAATTCAATTCAGTTGCATTAAAAATCCCCTTCAGCCTGTGACGCTAAAATTAAGCTCATGTATGCAACTGTTTCTTCAAGAGTGAAATTACACACAGGGGAGAAATAACTGGATTCTCTCCTTTGGATTCTCACTCTCTTCTAGATTTTGTGTCCACAGTTCCTCCTTATATTGTAAATTCTTAGATAATTTTAAGATATTTTCTTCATTTTATACATGATTCAGTTTCTAATTTGTCTTTGATGAGAGTCCATTTCCTAGTTGCATTATGAGAAAAAGTCTCCATCATTTATTTTTTCTATCATTCAGTTAGAAACAAAACGGAAATTATTTTCTGAGCAATTACTATGTGATAGACACTCCTGAGCACTATACATGGGGTGGCAAGCAAGACAAGTCTCTATTCTTAAAAAACTCCCATTCTACTCAGCCATTAAAAAGAATTCATTTGAATCAGTTCTAATGAGATGGATGAAACTGGAGCCCATTATACAGAGCGAAGTAAGCCAGAAAGATAAAGACCATTACAATATACTAACACATATATATGGACTTTAGAAAGATGGTAACAATAACCCTACATGCAAAACAGAAAAAGAGACTCAGATGTATGGAACAGACTTGTGGACTCTGGGAGAAGGCGAGGGTGGGATGTTTCAGGAGAACAGCATTGAAACATGTATATTATCTAGGGTGAAACGGATAACCAGCTTAGGTTGGGTACATGAGACAAGTGCTCGGGCCTGGTGCACTGGGAAGACCCAGAGGGATCGGGTGGAGAGGGAGGTGGGAGGGGGGACTGGGATGGGGAATACATGTAAATCCAGGGCTAATTCATATCAATGTATAACAAAAACTACTGTAATGATGTAAAGTAATTAGCCTCCAACTAATAAAAATTTGAAAAAAAAAAAAAAAAAAAGAAAAAAAAAAAAACTCCCATTCTAGAACTGGAGGAATCAATCTGCCTGACTTCAGACTCTACTACAAAGCCACAGTCATCAAGACAGTATGGTACTGGCACAAAGACAGAAATATAGATCAATGGAACAGAATAGAAAGCCCAGAGATAAGTCCACGAACCTATGGTCACCTTATCTTCGACAAAGGAGGCAAGGATATACAATGGAAAAAAGATAACCTCTTTAACAAGTGGTGCTGGGAAAACTGGTCAACCACCCATAAAAGAATGAAACTAGAACACTTTCTAACACCATACACAAAAATAAACTCAAAATGGATTAAAGATCTAAATGTAAGACCAGAAACTATAAAACTCCTAGAGGAGAACATAGGCAAAGCACTCTCCGACATAAATCACAGCAGGATCCTCTATGACCCACATCCCAGAATTTCAGAAAGAAAAGCAAAAATAAACAAATGGGACCTAATGAAACTTAAAAGCTTTTGCACAACAAAGGAAACTATAAGCAAGGTGAAAAGACAGCCCTCAGATTGGGAGAAAATAATAGCAAATGAAGCAACAGACAAAGGATTAATCTCAAAAATATACAAGCAACTCCTCCAGCTCAACTCCAGAAAAATAAATGACCCAATCCAAAAATGGGCCAAAGAACTCAACAGACATTTCTCCAAGGAAGACATACAGATGGCTAACAAACACATGAAAAGATGCTCAACATCACTCATTATCAGAGAAATGCAAATCAAAACCACAATGAGGTACCATTATACACCAGTCAGGATGGCTGCTATCCAAAAGTCTACAAGCAATAAATGCTGGAGAGGGTGTGGAGAAAAGGGAACCCTCTTACACTGTTGGTGGGAATGCAAATTAGTACAGCCACTATGGAAAACAGTGTGGAGATTTCATAGAAAAGCTGGAAATAGAACTGCCATATGACCCAGCAATCCCACTTCTGGGCATACACACCAAGGAAACCAGATCTGAAAGAGACACATGCACCCCAATGTTCATCGCAGCACTGTTTATAATAGCCAGGACATGGAAGCAACCCAGATGCCCATCAGCAGACGAATGGATGAGGAAGCTGTGGTACATATACACCATGGAATATTACTCAGCCATTAAAAAGAATTCATTTGAATCAGTTCTAATGAGATGGATGAAACTGGAGCCCATTATACAGAGCGAAGTAAGCCAGAAAGATAAAGACCATTACAGTATACTAACACATATATATGGACTTTAGAAAGATGGTAACGATAACCCTATATGCAAAACAGAAAAAGAGACTCAGATGTATGGAACAGACTTGTGGACTCTGGGAGAAGGCGAGGGTGGGATGTTTCAGGAGAACAGCATTGAAACATGTATATTATCTAGGGTGAAATGGATAACCAGCTCAGGTTGGGTACATGAGACAAGTGCTCAGGCCTGGTGCACTGGGAAGACCCAGAGGGATCGGGTGGAGAGGGAGGTGGGAGGGGGGACTGGGATGGTGAGTACATGTAAATCCATGCTAATTCATACCAATGTATAACAAAAACTACTGTAATGATGTAAAGTAATTAGCCTCCAACTAATAAAAATTTAAAAATAAATAAATAAATAAATAAATAAAAAGAAAATTAGAGATAAAAAAAAAAAAGAAAAACAAAAAAAACTCCCATTCTAATGGGGGATGTATTCAGTTTTCTGTTTACACTGCTTCGGAGTCAGTGGTTAGGGAATACGTGAACCTTAAACAAATGTTGATTTCACCCTTGTGAGTGCTCCAGTGGTGCGTCAGAACCTCACCCAATAGATGCTTAAACTTAAGCACCTTGTTGTATGGATGACCATAGCGAAGTCTGCCCAAAGGCTGGGTAGGGAGAAAACTAGGGGGAAAGAATCTAAAATGCTAAGTGAGGAGCTGACATTTTAAAAATGACTAGGATTTTACCACATTATTAGAAAAGATTGGAGAATTGACTTTGGAGGAATCTATGTTGTTTTCTTTTCTATCCCACAGAAGCTTCAAGTGCAAGCCTCCAAAATGAAGCATTGGACACTTTGGGTACCACTGGACTTTAACCAGAGAGAGAAAGGGAACCTCCAAGTTCTAAAACTGTTATACCAGAGGTTGTCCATGAAACCACTATAGCAACCGTGCATCCCACAGATGACGCCGGACAGCCAGTGCCCACTGGGCCAGCCTTTGAACCCATCCAAGCACCCACTTCGGAAGCCAACAGAGAGGCCACCCTCCAAACTGTATTGCCTACCTAGGAGGCAAGCGAACCAACGGTTCCCTCTGTGGAGAAGCCTCCTCCTGAATCGTAACCTGAAAAGCCCCCCACATTGACTCCCCCCAGCAATCCTCTTTTATGATGGTTTCTGCCACATCCAGCATGTCCTTCTCCCCCTTTTGGGCTGTCTTCAAAGAATAATTAGCCACAACTTGCCTCCTTCTCCTTTTTCTCCCTCTCTGTGCCAGGGTGACCTGATGGTGGAGAGATGTCAGGAAAGGGGTGCGGAAGAGCCAGGGAGGCTCTCAGGAAACCACTCTGGCCTCACCTTTCCTCTCCAGGGGATGAGCAGGGGGCAAGAGTGTGGTCCTGGAGCTGGAGCTGGTTTCTCTCCAGGGGATGAGCAGGGGGCAAGAGTGTGGTCCTGGAGCTGGAGCTGGTTTCTCTCCAGGGGATGAGCAGAGGGCCAAGAGTGTGGTCCTGGAGCTGGAGCTGGTTCCTCTCCAGGGGATGAGCAGGGGGCAAGAGTGTGGTCCTGGAGCTGGAGCTGGTTCCTCTCCGGGTGTCAGAGGGTCTATCTCATCCTGACCCTTCATAATATTCCCCTCTGAAGGAGCGGCTGTGGTGAACATCAGCCTGTAAATAAGGTGGCCTCTCAGGAACTGAGAAGGTAATTGATACAATCTTTGGGGCCCTCTGCGGTCACTCAGGCTGACAGGGTCAAGGGAGGAGTTCCAGAGTGATGCCGTCCAGAGTCAGAGAAGGAGAGGTGGCGTGGGCATGAGCGGGGGCAAAGCTCTCAGCCCACTCACCGTCCTGTCACCCACTCACCTATGAGGTGCTTCCTCATAGCTTGTCGCTGGCCGATTCCCCAGTGGGGTGATGGGCAGAATCCCATGCCCGCCCAGTGGCTTTTGACCTTGAAGCTGACTTTTGACTCGCGCTCTGAACCCTGTGTTAGAAGCAGGAAGTTGTGTTCCACTGTGTGACCATCACCTACTCAGCCTCCTTGTCCAGGGCTCATGTTCCCGTGTATAGGGCGATGGGCAGGGGCAGACACCACAGCACCTTCCCTGTGGCTCAGGTTTATCCTGGGCTGACTGTGGTGGGGCAGGGCTGCCTCAGATGGCTGCATTGTCATCCCAGAAAGCAGGGCTCTCTGGTTTGGGGACTTTGTTTCAGCAACAGCCTCTCCCCCTCCCGCACAGGCATCTGGAGACCAGGAATAGCACTCCCTGTGGAGTGGTTTGTCACTTACATGCAGGCGACCCCAGACTCCTGAGCATTTGAGGACAAGTGAGCTGGGCTGGCTGTGCTGAAGTATCAGGGGCCTTGAGGACAGATCCCTAACATGCCAGAGGCAAGAGGATTTTCCCCTGCCAAAGCCCCAGGCTCTCAGCCTAGCCACAGCCCAAAGGGATGTCCCACCCCACATCACACCTTCTCTGTCTGAGGTCCCCACCTCAGAGCTGCCCAGAACTGAAGTGAAGTTGCTCAGTCTTGTGCAACTCTTTGCAATCCCATGGACTGTAGCTTACCAGACTCCTCCATCCATGGAATGTTCTGGGCAAGAGTACTAGAGTGGCTTGTCATTTCCTTCTCCAGTTCAGTTCAGTCACTCAGTCATGTCCGACTCTTTGTGACCCCATGAGTCACAGCATGCCAGGCCTCCCTGTCCATCACCAACTCCCGGAGTCCACCCAAACCCATGTTCATTGAGTCGGTGATGCCATCCAACCATCTCATCCTCTGTCATCCCCTTCTCCTCCTACCCTCAATCTTCCCCAGCATCAGGGTCTTTTCCAATGAGTCAGCTGTTCGCATCAGGTGGCCAAAGTACTGGAGTTTAAGCTTCAACATCAGTCCTTCCAATGAACACCCAGGACCTATCTCCTTTAGGATAGACTGGTTGGATCTCTGTGCAGTCCAAGGGACTCTGAAGAGTCTTCTCCAGCACCACAGTTCAAAAGCACCAGTGCTTCAGTGCTCAGTTTTCTTTATAGTCCAACTCTCACATCCATACATGACCACTGGAAAAACCATAGCCTTGACTAGACGGACCTTTGTGGACAAAGTAATGTCTCTGCTTTTTAATATGCTATCTAGGTTGGTCATAACTTTCCTTCCAAGGAGTAAGCATCTTTTAACTTCATGGCTGCAATCACCATCTGCAGTGATCTTGGAGCCCAGAAAAATAAAGTCAGCCACTGTTTCCACTGTTTTCCCATCTATTTCCCATGAAGTGATGGGACCAGATGCCATGATCTTAGTTTTCTGAATGTTGAGCTTTAAGCCAACTTTTCCACTCTCCTCCTTCACTTTCATCAAGAGACTCTTTAGTTCTTCTTTACTTTCTGCCATAACAGTGGTGTCATCTGCATATCTGAGGTTATTGATATTTCTCCCAGCAATCTTGATTCCAGCTTGTGCTTCCTCCAGCCCAGTGTTTCTCATGATGTACTCTGCAGATAAGCTAAATAAGCAGGGTGACAATATACAGCCTTGATGTACTCCTTTTCCTATTTGGAACCAGTCTGTTTTTCCATGTCCAGTTCTAACTGTTGCTTCCTGACTTGCATACAGGTTTCCCAAGAGGCAGGTCAGATGGTCTGGTATTCCCATCTCTTTCAGAGTTTTCCACAGTTTATTGTGATCCACACAGTTGAAGGCTTTGGCATAGTCAATAAAGCAGAAATAGATACTTTTCTGGAACTCTCTTCTTTTTTGATGATCCAGCAGATGTTGGCAATTTGATCTCTGGTTCCTCTGTCTTTTCTAAAACCAACTTGAACATATGGCAGTTCATGGTTCATGTATTGCTGAAGCCTGGCTTGGAGAATTTTAAGCATCACTTTACTTTACTAGCATGTGAGATGAGTGCAATTGTGCGGTAGTTAGGGGATCTTCCAAACTTGTTGCTCAATCCTCGTCACAAAGTAATATTTTACAGGCACCCACTGGACATAAGGATTTAATCCAAGGCAGCATGGTTCCTGGGGTTCTTAGTGGCTCTTTGATTGACCAAGGAGACATTTCTGGCAGGATGTAAGGGCCACTCTGGATCTACTGGCCCTAGGTAAGGCACAGAAGCTGGTTCCCCCTCTTGATCTCAAGCCCACCACACGTAGGTCTCCACCTCCTAGGCTGACATCCAGCATTGCCATGCCCGTCCTGCCCTGGTCCCACCCCATCCCTTTAAGCCCTTTTCAAGCACATTGTGGGCTTAGGCTCCCCAATCCCAAATCCCAGACTAACTTGATCCTGTACCCACAGACCATGGAGAGAGTTATACGGGCCAGTCCCCCATAGGGCCTTGACCTGGTGCCACACACTGCTCCCCCTCCCTTCCCCCTCAAAAGAGACCTAGGGCCAGAAGATAAAGCACATGGTATATGCCTGAGGTCATCAGGGGAGGTCTGAACAGGGGTCGTCACTCACACTGTAATATATAAAAGCAGTCTGTCTCCCTGCCCTAGCTGAGGCTCCAGGACTTTGGTCAATTAATCCGGTCCCTTAAGTTTCAGGATAATTTTGGTTTGATTGTTCCCAGCATGGAGAACTAGGTCATCCACTTGGTTACGTTTCCAGACCATGTACACAAAGTGAAAGCTGGTCCCATGGTAGGACTAGTCTAGTTACAAATGACATCTGAGGAGTCCAGGCTCTTAGAATGGCAAGGTCACAGCAAGCCAGGAGTAGAACCAACCAGGTGCTTCAGGGTGGATGGAGGGAGTTCTGCCTCCTCGCAAGGCCACCTCCCTGGAAGAAGGGTCAGAGGCCATGGTGGTGCCATCAGTGGTGGCCAGCCAGCCCAACCTCCCTGCCTGGCTAGTCACGGTCTTCCCTCGGCTGCGGAGGTCGCTGATGGTCCTGAGCCAGCTGCTGCCTAGAGAGTAGGCACGGGGCCAGAGCCGCCTCCCTGCTGGTCACTCGCCACTCCTGGAGCCTCACTGTTTGCTCATGGCTGTGAGCATCTGGCTAATGTAGGGAGTCGGGCGGTCATCCACCTTGTAGCCCTGACAACAGCAGCAAGAAGATAAACAGAGCACCGAGAAGGACACGGCCGTCCACTCAGACCCAGAGCACAGACAGCCCCCAGGAAACTGCAGTGGACAGAAGCCTGGACAAAGACAAATCCTGCCCCGCTCGGGCTCAGCCTCCCCAGCCAGACAGCTGAAGGTGCGGGTCCATCCATCCAGACGTCTAGGCTTCTAACTTATTGTGACCCCCACATTAAGGTGTTAGTTTGTGGCTACCTCAAATTCTGGATGCCTATCTCCAGGAGTGATCATAAAAGCTGTACCAGTTGAGCTCAGTCCAGGAGGTCTCATTGCTAATGGTTCTGCAGTTGACCTCAGTGGCCAGGAAGGTCAGCCCATGTAGCCAAGGGGAAGATGGTCGTCATTTTCCCTTCACCAGCAGCCCCAGTTGTGCCTTCCTGTGTCAATGGTAGGACTCTGCCTCTTGGCCCCCTTTGTAGGAATTGCTCAGGCCCTCACATCTGAGCATCAGTTACCCCAGCACAGCCTGCCACCCTGACCAGTGTTGGTAGTGAGCATTCTGGAAGGAAGAAGTGGATGGTAGTATCTGGTGATGCTGAAAGACCAAGAACTAAAGAGTTAATTTGATTTAGTAGCAAGGGCTTTGTTAGTAACTATGAGAGTGGTTTGGATAGGATGGATAGCCTCTCAAGATGTGTGGCTAGGAGGGTGGTTGATGTGAGGAGGATTGTGCCTGCAAGGTCTTTCAGGATTTGAGTCTGAGGTCCTTTGTTAGAAGTACAGACAGAGAAGTCCACTCCACTTTCTCTTCCCTGTCACTGCTCACCTTGATTCAGGGATTGATGAAGTTGATACACTTGTTAATGACAAGAGGATCTCAGGGTAATGTATAGAGCAGCAACTCTCTCCAAGTTCACCAGAGGACAAGCCACACACTTGTTCTATAGCTAAGTCTATAAAGAAAGATACAATCAGGAATGAACAAGAAGCAACCAGGTTAAGAACCACCACTTTAGCAGGAGACACGGAAGAGGGGTGCAATATCATAGGCTCAGGGGTCCTCCTTGGGGAACAAGGAGGTCAAGCCATGAAATAGGCACCTTAGCCCTGGGCTCAGACCCTGAGATGCTGAGTCTCCTTAGCTGTTTTGAAAAGCAGTGGGTCTTACCAGAGGGTTATAACAAACTGAGACTCTGCTCTTGAAGACTGCCTGCACAGTCTTGCTTACTCCTGGTTATAGCATGGTGCCAGTGGATGGAACCTCTGGGACTCTGGTTGGCTTGGTAGGACTGCTCCAGAGCTCACCCCAGCTTGCATCAGACTCCTGCTTCCGACTCTCTTGCTCTGCATTGAGTATAAGTTGGAGGCTGTCACTGCCAGTGGAACAACACACGTTTAGAGGGGACAGATGGACCCTGTCCCTGCCTCTGATCAGGACAGAAACAGCCATTACCACCTCATGCATCCCTCCCCACACTCTCAGAAATGAGCGTGGCTAGCTCCAGGGTGGAGGCCATCATAACTGAGCAAGCACCTCTGTGTATACTGGAAGGAGCCAGGACTAGCTCAGCTAGCCAACTCCTCTGGCCCTGAATCAACTTCTAACCAGCTTCTAACCGAGGTGTGTACACCAGGCAAATGGTGAGTGAAACTAGCACAGTAGTGCAGTCTCAGGCCACGGACATGTATCAAACCAATGCCTGGACTTCTGCAATCTCTGGAGAAACCAAGCTCCATCAGGGCTCCTGTTCTAGCCACGTGTCACCTGATAGGGTGATGATGGTCACGCAGCATAGGAGAAGGCCAAGGTTGCAACTGGCTCTGGATCTAGCCCCTCCAGTTCCTCAACCATATCTCCAACCAAGGTGGTGGCTGCCAAGCATACCCTGGGGGAAGACACAGCCCATACTTACTTCAGATCCAGCTCTTCCACTGACGCTCCTGGGTACACCAGACTACATGGGACACTCTGACACAAGGACGTGTCTTCAAGACTGGGATAGGTAACTATTTCACCTAATTTCACAGACACAAAGTTTAGGAATATGTTTCAAATTAACAACAAAAAACTGGACAAATCTAATTGAACAGAATACCCATTAAAGAGTTAAGAGTGATAAGAATGCTAACTGAACCAGGAAAAAAATAGATGAACACAGTAAGAATTTTAACAAAGAACCAGAAAATTAAGAAAAAAAAAAAAAAACTAGTAAGAGCTGAAAAATACAATAGCAAAAAATACAATAGAAGGAGTTAGCTGTAGATTAGGTGATACGAAGAACACAAGCAATTTAGAAGGCAGTAATGAAAATTACCTAATGAGAAGAGTAAAAAGAAAAACATTTTTTAAAGTTACAGTAGTTTTAAGGGACTTGTGAGATATCAAGTAAACTAATATTCAGAGAGTTCTGATGGAGATGGCAGAGGAGTCAGACATGTAGCTCATGTTGTCTTAATTACATCACAAATACATTTATGTGTGGAATGATTCTCACAGAGCATCTGCTGAGTGTTGGCAGAAGACCTGAGACTTCCCAACAGGCAAGTCTGGGTAGGACCAAAGAAAAATGAGAGAAAGGAATTGGGATGGGACCTGGGCCCCTGGGAGGGAGCTGTGAAAGAGGACAAGTTCTTGCACCCTGGAAAGTCCCCTCAGTGGCAGAGACGCCAGCCAGGACAAGATGGGGAGCTTTGGTGTCTCGGAGGAGAATGCAGCAAGTGGGTTACAGAGGGCAAAGCAGACAGTGACCTGCACACATGGGCAGGGCTACTGTCTGGGACTCTCCATCCTGAGGTGCTCCTCCACTGGGGTTGTGGGGGCTGACTGCTGAGGCTTGGACTCCAGAGGTCAGACCTGGGGAGAGAGCTGGGGTTGGCTGCAGGGAAACAGCCTGAGGGAGCTAGGGTGTGATGCACCATAAATAATGAAGTATAGGAAGAAACCTGGGCCCACCAGAGAGGCAAGCCACCATTGTTGAGAGGTACATGAGGAGAGGGTGGAGCTACCCTAGGATCTTCTTCCTCCAGACTTGTACTCTCAGCCCATAGGGCACCGCCTAAATGAGCCCTAGGGGTGGGCATGAGTTGCCACTGCCACCTCAGACTGCAGAGGTGGCTGCAGACCACCACTGCTCCTGAGGGTCGGCTGTGTGCCAACCCCTGCCACCACCTCCTCAGGAGGGCACAGAGGCTGCATAACTGTACCCCTTTTCAAGGGGATAATGGCCAGCACACACTAAGGGAAGAGATGGCAAGCATCCGAACCAAAACAGTCCCTGTGCCAAAAAATAGTAAATCCACACAAACTAATCAGGGAAAGTTCTGCATATTAATAGCTCTGCAAGACTATATAGTAGGTAATTGTTTCTCCTAATTCAAAGAGTAAGAGGAATATACACAAAATGAAGAATCAGAGGAACCTCTTCCAGTTAAAAGACAATGAGAATTACCCTGATGGAATAAACAATGAAACGGACCTCTTCAGTATAATACTGGGATAGATAGCCAAAAAGTTCATTCAGGTTTTGTGTAACATAGATAGTTCAAAAAGTATGTAATGAAAATACTCAAGGAATTAAAAAAAAAAAAGCCTATCAACAGAAATTCAGATTACTGTAAAAAGGAACTAGAAACCATGAGGTGGAACCAAGAAAAATTAGAAAATTCATTTGCTGAGATGAAGGCTGAACTAAAGGCAAAAAATAGCAGAATGAATAATGCAGAAGAAGGAATTAGTGATCTGAAAGATAGAATAATAGGAATTACCCAGTTTGAAAGACAAATGAAAAATGATGAAAACAATATTAAGAGACTTGGGGTATAATATAATGTGTGCCATCTATGCATAGCAGGGATTCTGGAAGGAGAAGTAAGGGATAAGGGGATTGAAAATGTATTTGAAGAAATTGTGGCTAAAAACGTCCCAAACTTAAAGAAAGAAACATATATGATGATTCAGGAAACACAGAGAGCTCCAAACAAGATGAACCCAAACAAACATACACCAGGGCATGTTATAACAAAAATGGCAAAAATTAAAGAAAAAGGATTCTAAAGGCAGCAAGACAAGAGCAAAAAGTAAATTACAAGGGAACTCCCATAAGGCTATCAGCTGATTTCTCTACAGAAACAATGCAAGCCAAAAGGGAGTGGAAATATATATTCAAAGTCTTGAATGTGAAAAGCCTGCAGGCTGAAATACTCTACACAGCATTTAGGCGAATAAAGATTTTTTTCAGGCAAGCAAAAACCTGTCCTAATAGAAATATTGAAAGGCAATCTCTAAACAGAGAAGAAGAAGATATAGCAAGGAGGGAATCAATTGGACAGTAAGTTAATTAAATTAGCCAGTATACACATCAAACAAAACAATTCGAAAGCAAAGACATAATAGCAAAAGCATAAACATGAAAATGTGAAAGAGGACATCAAAATCATGAAATGTGGGGAAAGAATAAGAAAATGTAGATATTTTTTTAGAGTGTGTTTGAGCCTCTATGTCATTCTAATGCAAGAAGATACAGGAAGGGTTAACATATTTGAAAAACACGGCAAGCACAAATTGAAAATATACAGAATACTTACAAAAACGAAAACAAAAAGCATAAAATAAAACTAAATCATGAAACCACAAAAAGAAAAATAAAGGAACAAAACAATCAACTAGAAAGGAAAGTTTAATATGGCAATAAATACTTATTGGTCAATGATTACCTTAGAAGTCAATGGACTGAATGCTCCAGTCAAAAGACATAGAGTAGAAGACTGGATACAAAAAAAAAAGTGCCTACAATATTCTGCCTGTACAGAGACCCAGATCAGGGCAAAGGACGCACATAGATTGAAAGTGAGGGGATGGAGAAATGGCAAGCTAATGGGAGATACAGTACTCACATTAGACAAAATAGACACTGATAAATAGAAAATTTCATGCAAACAGAAATGGCAAGCTAATGGGAGATACAGTACTCACATTAGACAAAATAGACACTGATAAATAGAAAATTTCATGCAAACAGAAATGGCAAGCTAATGGGAGCTACAGTACTCACATTAGACAAAATAGACACTGATAAATAGAAAAAGATACAAAGAAATGGAAAGATACTCCTTGTTCTTGGATTGGAAGAATCAAATTGTTGAAAATGACTATACCGTCCAAAGTAATCTACAGACTCAGTGTAATCCCTTTCTAATTGCCAATGGCATCTTTCAGAGAACAAAACATTTTACAGTTTGTGTGGAAACACAAAATATCCTGACTAGCCAAAGCAATCTTGAGAAAGAAAAATGGAACCAGGGCAATCGGGCTTTCTGGCTTCAGACTATACTAAAAAGCTACAGTCATCATAACAGTACAGTACTGGCACAGAAATATGGGCCAATTGAACTGAATAAAAAGCTCAGAGATAATCCCATACACCTACGGTCCCCTAATCTATGACAGTGGAGGCAAGAATCTACAGTGGAGAAAAGACAAGCTCTTTAGTAAGTGGTACTGGGAAAACTGGACAGCTACATGTGAAAAAATGACATTAGAACACTCTCTAGCACCATACACAAAAATAAATTCAAAATGGATTGAAGACTTGAATGTAAGGCCAGATACTATAAATCTCTTAGAGGAAAACATAGGCAGAACAATTTTTGATATAAATCACAGCAAGATCTTTTCTGACCCACTATCTAGAATAATAAAAAATAAATGGGACCTTAGTGAACTTAAACATTTTTGCACATCAAAGGAAATCATAAATAAATGGAAAGAAAACCCTCAGAATGGGAGAAAATAATTGCAAACAATGCCACTGATAAGGAATTACTGCCCAAAATATAGAAGCTGTTTGTGCAGCTCAATATGGAAACAACCAATCCAAAAATGAGTGGAAGACCTAAATAGACATTTCTCCAATGAAGACATACAGATAAGATAGCCAACAAACATATGAAAAGGTCAACATCACTAATTATTTGAGAAATGCGAATCAAAACTACAATGAGGTATCACCTCATACTGGTCAGAATGGCCAGCATCAAAAAATCTACAATAAATGCTGGGGAGACTGTGGACAAAAGGGAACCCTCTTGCACTGTTTGGTGGGATATTAACCTGATACAGCCTCTATGGAGAACAGTAAGGAAGTTCCTTGAAAAACTAAAAGTAGAAATATTGTATGACCCTGGGGCTTCAAATGAGTCAGCTGTTCACATCAGGTGGCCAAAGTTTTGGAGTTTCAGCTTCAACATGAACACTTCCAATGAACACTCAGGACTGATTTCCTTTAGGATGGACTGGTTGGATCTCATTGCAGTCCAAGGGACTCTCTAGAGTCTTCTCCAATACCACAGTTCAAAAGCATCAATTTTCAGTGCTCAGCTTTCTTTATAGTCCAACTCTCACATCCATACACATGAAAAGGTGGTGACCTAACTGGGAAGGAAATCCAAAAAAGAGGGGATAGGGACTTCCCTGGTGGTCCAGTGGCTAGGACCCTGTGCTCCCAATGCAGGGGGTCTGGGAACTAGATATCAAATGTTGCAACTGAAGGTTGGCATGCCGCAGCTAAGGATTTCACATGCCACAACTAAAAGATCCTATGCAGCCATAAGCCACAACTAAAAGATGCGATGCAGTCAAATATTTAAAAACAAAACAAAAAAGAGGGGATATATGTATTCGTGTAGCTGATTGACTTTACAACAGACACTAGCAGAACATTGTAAAGCAACTATAATAAAAATTAATTTAAAAAAAAACAAGAACACAAAAATCTACTACGTATATGCTGGGAAGATAAAGTCCTAAAATAGATAATTTCTAGAATAGTGCTGTGGGAACAGAGGAGAGGGTAAAAGACTGCCCAAACTAGAGATCAGGGACAACTTCACAGATGGAGGGCTTTTAAGCTGAGACCTG
The DNA here is from genome assembly GCF_023699985.2 of Odocoileus virginianus. NCBI lineage: Eukaryota > Metazoa > Chordata > Mammalia > Artiodactyla > Cervidae > Odocoileus > Odocoileus virginianus. Next base: position 17,096,318 of record NC_069701.1, read on the forward strand.
ACAAAGAAAAATAAAAGGATTTGTGCTGTGAGGTGGGCAGCGAAGGCAAAGGGAACAACTTGAGACAAAGTGAAGAGGTATGAAAGAGCCATTAGTTATGTTTGGTGATTTATCACTGGTTCAGTATATTGAGTGTGGCATAAGCTATGGGAGATGAAGAAGGCGATATGAGCAGAGCAGAGCGGAACTTCCCCAATTTATTTATTTTTAAATAGAATTTATTTTTTAGAGTAGTTTTAGGTTCACAGTAAAATTAAGTGGAAAGTACACAGCTTTCCTATAAACCTCCTGCCCCACATATGCACAACCTTCCCTACAACCAACATCCTATATTTGATGGTATGTTAGTTATAATTTATGAGCCTACATTAACACATCATATTGAGTTTAGGTCCATATTTTACATTAGGGTTAACACTTGATGTCATACATTCTGTGGGTTTGGACAAATGTACATTGACAAGTATCCAGCATTATAGTATCATACAGAATAGTTTTCACTGCCCTAAAATTTCTCTGTGCTCTACTAATTCATCCTTCCTCCTCCCCAACCCATGAAACCCATTGATCTTTATGCTGTCTCCATAGTTTTGGCTTTTCCAGAATGTCACATAGTTGAAATCATAGAGTATGTAGATTTTTCAAATTGGTTTCTTTCATCTAATAATATGTAGTTTTCTCATTTTTTAAATAGTTCAATAGCTCCTTTCTTTTTAGTGCTGAATAATATTTCATTTCCCAGATGTACCTGAGTTTATTCATTCATCTACTGAAGGACATCTTGGTTATTTCAAGTTTTGGCAGTTGTTAAAAAGACTGCTTTACTATCTGTATTCAAATTTTCTGTGAACATATTTTCAGCTCATTTGAGTAGATACTAAGGAGCATGATTGCAGTATTGTATTGTAAAAATGTTTAATTTTGTAAGACACTTCCAATCTGTCTTCCAAAGGGACTGTATAATTTTGCATTCCCATCATCAATGAATGAAAGACCTTGTTGCTGCATCCTCGTCAGCATTTGGTGTTGTCAGTTTTGGATGTTGGCTGTTCTAATATGTGAAGTGATATTTCACTCCTGTTATAATTTGCAATTCTTTGATGACATATAATGTTGAGCATCTTTTCCAACTGTGTATGTTTTAGTTAAGGTGTCTGTTCAGGTCTTTCCTCATTTTATTAACCAGGTTGTTTGTTTTCTTCTTTCTGAGCTTTAATAGTTCTTTGTGCATTTTGGATAATAGTTCTTTCTCAGATACAGTCTTACCTCAGTATCCATGGGGGATTGTTTCCAGGATCCCTGCAGGTACCAAAATCCATGGACATCGAAGTTTCTTATATAAAAGGGTACTGCTGCTGCTAAGTCACTTCAGTCGTGTCTGACTCTGTGCGACCCCATCCCTGGGATTCTTCAGGCAAGAACACTGGAGTGGGTTGCCATTTCCTTCTCCAATGCATAAAAGTGAAAAGTGAAAGTGAAGTCGCTCAGTCATGTCTGACTCTTTGCGACCCCATGGACTGCAGCCTACCAGGCTCCTCCGTCCATGGGATTTTTCAGATAAGAGTACTGGAGTGGGGTGCCATTGCCTTCTCCTATAAAAGGGTACAGTGTTTGCATATACCTATACACATCCTCCCATATCATCTCTAGGTTACTTATCATTTTATTACTTATCATATAATACCTAATACAATGTAAATACTATATTAGTAGTTGTAAGTATATTGTAAATGCTATGTAAATAGTTTCCCATGTGGCAAACTCAAGTTTTGATATTTGGAACTTTCTGGAATTTGGGGGAAATATTTTTGATCTGCAGTTGGTTGAGTCCACCAGTGAGGAACTCATGGATACTGAGGGACAACGGTCTGCAAATATTTTCTCCTTATCTCTGGTTTCTCTTTACATTCTCTTGAGCTTCAAATTTTACATGCACATGTTAAAGTTACGTGGATCATTTGGGCGCTAATGAAAATTCAGATTCATATGCAGTAGGTCTAGGGTGGAGCTTGGGATTCCACATTTGCAGCAGTCTCTAAGTGATGCTGATGCTGGCCCAAAGAGAAAGGCTTCAGATCACTCTGGCCACTGTTGGAAGGGATAAAAATGCAGATGACAAGTTCCTGGTGGAATGATGCTGGCCACAGAGAACAACACATGAAATAGGGTGGTGGCAGTGGCGATGGAGAAAAGTGGATAAATTTGATCACTCTCTAGAAGATAAAATCATTAATAACTTGGGGACTGCATTGGGAGAGAGGTGAGAGAACACTGTCATGGGTGGCCACTGTCCAGAGGAGGCAGAGCGACAGAATACGAAGGCCTTGGAGCTGGGAGTCTGAAGACCTCAATCCTGCCCCCAGATCTGCTGCTCACTTGCTCTTTAACCTTGGGAAGACTACTTAACTTCTTGGGACCCCTGTTTCTCTGTCAAATGGGCACCATCATCACTGCTGTGATGTCACACAGGCGTTTTGAGGGTCTGATGAACTAACTCACATGAGAGTGCTTTGCCAGCAGGACACAAATGAAAGTGATTATTGTAATTATGAAATGTAAATCTGTTATAAAGTGCTATGGGGTTTATTTGTTACTGACCCTAACAAGGGTCCTCCGGCACAGTGAGCAAACGGAACGAGACTAAAGAGTTTGGTTTTGAAGCTAAGGAAAGTTTTATCCTTTGAAAAAGAACAGAGGGGTGTGAGCCTGTGCGCTAGGGCCCCAGTTCTCCTTGGAAGGCCGTGGCCAGGGCTGCTAGTGGTGTCTGCAGGCGGAGCAGAGGGGTTCTCCCAAGGCGGAGCACAGAGGACTGCTCACATGCACACCACTGCTCAGGTTCGAGAGCACAGCGCCGGGCGCAGGCCCTCTGCACACGGCCCGCCACCGCCGTCTTGAATGCAGTGTCTGCCCGAGCTTCTACCCTCGGCCTGCGGAGCCACGGTGTTGGGAGCATCCATGTCCCACTAGGAACTCTGGCCTGAAGAGCCCGGTGCAGGGCTTCTAGTACAGGTCCCTGAGAGCAAGTGAAGCTAGACTAATCAACACAAAGAAGAAATAAGGGTAAGACTTTATTTTATCACCAGAGACTATGTTTACTTCCTGGTAGTTGTTAATGGGCTTTGCTGCTAACATACTGACACTTTTTTTGGCCCTGGGACTTCTCAGTCTGGTAGTAAGGCTCAGACTCCTCAGCCTGGAAAGACAATAGAAGTGCTACAGAATAAATAGATCATAAAATGCAGCCCAGCTCTTCCTGGGCCTTAGGGACTTAACTGTGGATTTGGGGCCCTTATTTTAGCCCATGGGCTGCAGCCTATGCTTTTAATATGAACTCCAAGGGGAGGCCCAGACAAGCCTGGCATTCAGCCCCTGTCTGAGCCCAGCCCAGGTACTGCTCAGTGAATTCTTTTAGAGGTGAATTTGGGGCTTCCATTCTTTAATGCTGAGCCTTGCTAGTGTGTGATCCTGGGCATTTCTAGGTGGAAGAATGTCTAGCTTGTAATGGAGCCCAGGACTTTGTGCCATGATTGTGATAGCATGGAGAATTACTTTTCCTAAAAGAAGAAACTGATTTTCCTGGGAGATTGGTAGCGGGAAGTACCAGAGACTCAGGGCTCCTCACCTTTCCTCACTTACTTATCTTAAAGAAGGGATATTCTGGTCTTGACTCTAGGATATTCTGGCCTTCAAGGTGTTTCTGGTTTGCCTAGATGTCAAGTTTGATACTTGACAGGGTACCTGTATGGGGGCCCTACAACGGGCTCTTCAGACCAGAGTTCTTAGTGGGAAATGCATATTGCCAGCACTGCAGCTCCTCAGGCCGAGGGTCGGTTATACTTGTCAGGAAGGGTCAAGCAAATTATTAAAAAGAAGTAGTTATGTTTCCTTACCTATAAGATAGGGATTGTTAATATCTGTTTTTCAGCATTTCATGAGTATTTTGTGAAATAATGCATATAGAATTCTTAGTGAATGCCTGGCTACCTTAAATGGTAGATTTGCAGTTACCCTCTGAAACCAGTACTGCCAGGTGATAGATATGTGGGGAGTTCTCTGCGAGTTTATTTAGACCACATGGCCCTGTCCTTTACCTCCTCCCTAGGATATTGAAGGAGGAGGAACCCTGGCTGGAGGAAATGGAGGGTTTCTACAGATTTTTAAAATCTTGGCTCTGTAGGTCCCCATCGAGGAAGAAAGATCATCAGGCTGAACCTAGAAAGGTAAATATTTAAGCCTGTTGCAGCTGGGTTGCATTTGCAGATACCTGCTGAGGTCTAGCTAATTGGAAGAACCTGAAACTCCGTTAGAAGAGGGTTATATTAGTTTGCTAGAGCTGTTGCAACAAACTAGGGGGTTTAAACAACAGAAATTTATTGTTTGAATTCTGGAGTCTGGAAGTCCAAGATGAAGGTGTTTGTAGGGTTTGTTCCTTCTGAGAGCTGTAAGGAAAAATCTGTTCCATGCCCCTCTTCTTTCTTCTGGGGATTTGCTGACAGTGTTTGGCATTTCTTGTCTTGAAGAACCGTCACTCTGATTTCTGAATTTGAGACGGGAGGGAAAGGGACACGATTCAAATGTTAGATAATGAAGAAGGGACTCAGCTGTTGGGATGTGATAAAGACTTGCTGGAACCAGCTGAAACTGAGGTGGCTTTGAAAATAGTCCAGTCATTGACCTTTAGCTCATTATTTGTTGTTGTTTAGTCTCTAATCCGGGACTGAATTTTTTGCCACCCAATGGATTGTAGCCCGCCATGCTCCTCTGTCTGTGGGATTTCCCCAGGCGAGTACTGGAGTGGGTTGCCATTTCCTACTCCAGGGGGTCTTCTGGACCCAGGCATCAAACCTGCATCTCCTGCATTGGCAGACAGATTCTTTACCACTGAGCCACCAGGGGAGCCCCTTTCTTGATTAATTATTTACAAGTGACCACACCATCACTTACACTTTCATTGTAATACTAAAAATCACTCTTCTACCCCATGAGAGTTTGGAGATGGGCCATTAAAGGCAAAAAGTGGGCAGTGGCCTAATTCCTTGCAAATCCCCACCCTAGCCTGAAATATCAAGAACATTCCTCCCATAGAAATGCCCTGGAGCTGCTCTCACTTTCTGAGACATTCTGTCTATAGAATGTGTATCTCTCTAAATAAACTTGTTTTCTCTTTCCTCTGACTCACTCTCAAATTCTTGCCAGTGGGAAGCCAAGAACCCTCAGTTGGCCGTCCATGCTAAAGACTCCTGCAGGTCCCAGAGCATGACATTCCCTCTCCTGCAATATCTTTATTGCATATGGTGTTCTTGTGAGCATCTGTTTCCAAAAAAAAATTTTTAACAAGGACATCAGACTTACTGGATTGAGGGGCCCACTCTACTCCAGTATGACCTAATCATAACTTAAATTAGTTATTATCTGCAAAGGCCTTATTTCCAAATAAGATCCCATTCTGAGGTACTGGGAGTTAGGACATAGAAATCTGGCAGGAAGACAATTCACCCACTAGCAAGGGTACTTCAGCACTGCTGCTGCTGCTGCTTCAGCACGACAACTCCTTAAATATCAACATTTTTCCTGCCAGGTCTTCAGGACCCTAGTGAACATCCACTTCATGCAAGACCGTTGATGACAGAGAAATGATAACAAGTCTTTGGAATTAGTGATCCCTTGTGTTTCTAGCCTAGGGAAGCAGTAGAACATAGGTATTTAGAGCTCAGGCTCTGAGTCAGACTGCCTGGGTTTGGGTCTGGCTGCTTCCAGTTACTAATATGTGAGTGTGAGCAAGTCACTTAATCTCTGTGCTTCATTTTCTTTATCTGCAAAATAAGGATGATAGTACCTAACTGATAGTGTTGCTGTGAGGCTAAAGCAAGTTAATACATGTTTCATATTATTAAAATAACTTCAAAATCTAAAATGCTCTAATTTAGAGAACCTTAAAATGGCCTGTAATCAGGGAACAAAATGGTGGGATGCACAATATAGAAGCTCATAGAATGTAGGATGTTTGAGGCTAGTATGGCCTTAATAGACTGTGTACTTCAGTGTTGTTTTGCAAATGAGGAAATCAGGGTTCAGAAAAAGAAACTTGCCCTGGATCAACTGACTCATTTGTGAAGAACCAAGACTATTAACTTTGATGAATGTTCTTTCTTCTCCTCCCTTATTTAACATCAGTGAAAAATTAAGCCTTTAACCATACACTGAGCATCTACTCCAATCTAGGTTCAACATCAGTCTCTTTAAATACACATGTGAAGTACAGTCCTTGGTGTATATAGGAGCTTAGAGCTCAGCAAAGAGCTAAATAAATATAAAAACATAAAATGTAGTAGTTTGGTTTTTATTAACTTTCTCCCTGTTTCTCTTGCAGCAAATAAAGAGAAAGTGAGTTTATAGTAAGTTCTGGCTATTCACTGTTAAATTCGGTCCTTTTCCAGACTTCTCAATTCCTCATCTTTGCCTAAGACCCTCATTACTATCTTTTTATATTCTTGAGAGGGACACATTCCTCCTCTCCAGAATTATACCAGAGAAGTCTCTGAATCTCCATTCCATAAATAGACTTTGGTTAAATGGCACTTCAACTGAGCACTTTGTGCTGAGCACTGTGACCCAGAGATAAATCAGACAAGGTTCATGCTTTTAAGGAAGAATAGCCTGGTGGAGAAGCATCTCAAGAAGTAACTGATACAGTGAGATGTTGTTATAAGAGAGGCCTGTGAGGAGCTCTGACAGCAGAAAGAGAAAGGAATGACTGAAGCCATCTTTAGCTGCTGTCAGTTATCAGAGTTAGTTCTGAATTTCCTTCATGGTCCCTGGGACTGTGCCTTGCTGACAGCCTTGCATGTCTCTTTATTAGGAATGCCAGAGCAGTGAGCCCACTCACTTCAGACATCGAATATCACTAAGTCGGAGCAGAAGAAAAACCCACAGGCTGTTCTGGATGTAATGGAATTTTATAACTTGAGGAAGACCTCCAGCAGCCAGAAGTACATGAGATTTACAGGTATGGAGATTGTGTCCAGGAAAGTCTAGGAGAAAAAGAGTGTTCAACAGGGTGAAAAAGCTCCACATGGGTGTAGGTGTGGGAGAAGGAAGAAAGAATTGGAGAGTGGAGATGGCGCTGTTGGCTAAGATGGAATTTTGGAATTTGAGAGCCAGAATGATGGGTTTTACATCAAGGTGGAGTCTTTACTCTGAAACTACAAGTATTTTCTTGACCTTGAATTGCGACTTGTGGGATCCTAGTTCTCCGACCAGGGATTGAACCAAGACCCTTGCCAATGAAAGCAGGGAGTCTTAAAAACTGGACTGCCTCAGTTTCATGCATCAAAAAACCACTACAATATTGTAAAGTAATTAGCCTCCAATTAAAATAAGTAAATTAATTAAAAACTGCACTGCCAGGGAATCCCCTGAAACTGCAGATTTTTAAAAAGTAGTGCATTTGTATAAATATATAAGACACAGACTAGAAGATGTAGATTCTGACACTCACTAGGTTCTAACAGTCACTTCATTCTTTGAAGTTCAAAATGGGAATAATAATTCCTATCTCCAAGGTTTATAATGCAGGTAAATGAGCTCCCTAATGTAGAAGTTCTTTATAGGTTATAAAATAGCACCTAATAAATGTAGCCATCATTATCATCTTTGTTTTCAATATCAGTAAACTATGTAATATCACATTTAATGTGTATCTTTTACACATTAGGGAGGCAAGTCCAGTTTCTTCCTCAGGGAACTGATTTTTATCAGTCAAATGAAAAACAGGCAAGTAGTAGTAAATGGTCTTTAGGTTTGCTCTTTCTATACATACATATATATATATATATATATATGTATATGTATATATATGTGTGTGTATATATATATATATATATATATATAAAGGACCATGTTTTTCAGAATGTTTTTAATCACAAAATTGGGATTAGAATTCAGGTCAGGTCTCCTGGTTCCTGAGTACCTTTTACCTAAAAGTTCAGGAGTACCTTTAGAGTTTACCACTTGCTTCTAGTAACTGTATTTGGAGAACCTCCTTCCATAGCAGAGAGATTTTCCTTTTCTTAGGTGATGCATAAGAAAGCCTGCATTTCTGAAAACTTTACTTTTATACAGCATCTTAGAAGTTAAGGCAAGAAGTATCCTTGGTACACACCGCTTCCAGCTCCCCTTTCTTTTGCAGACATTAGAGCCCACAATACCTTTCTAATGTGGCTGAATGTGTGGTCTCTTAGCCACTGGTCTTAATTCTGAGTCCAGTGCTCTTTCATTCTGTCTCTTTCAAAGGGCAGTATTGTTGGGGAAGGTGAGAACCACGATGAGCTAGCCAATTTTGAAGGATGCTTTTCCCAGTAAGTATCTGACTTGTATCAAAGGACTCAGATATTGAGAGTGACAGACCACAGCTTTGCTGCATGGTGATGCCTAGGAAAGGATCATGTATGTCCCTAGCATATGTCCTTCCTGACATCTGGCCTGCTGGGCCTGTCTCACTTCTTTCACTGGAGGCCTGGATCATTCCAAGGAGGCACTGGGATTGAGAGATGCTGGGTAGGCAAGTTTTCTAGTCAGGAGATCAGGGCTTGTGTTGTATAGAGTTTGTCATGGAAACATCAGATTAGAAGCTGGCTTTGAAAGCCTCAGCAGCAAAGTCTTTGGAAGAATCTGTTTTTATGAAGAAGAATTATTCTTTTGAAGAATCTGTTTTTATGTGTATGGATGTGTACAAATGCCATTTATGTATATGCAAGCATAGCTCTGTGGGTTTGCATGTGTTTGAAATTAAAGCCCACTTCAGTGTTTATTACTGAATGTGGGTATAGATATACACATGCAGGTAATTCTCTGTGTGTTCCTCTGTGCATGCAGAAATGAGTAACATCGAGTGGATATGTATAGATACATACCTGCACAGCTGATTTCCTGTGTATAAATTGTGTGAACTTGTGTGTATGTGTTTGTGCTTGCATGTGCATGCATGCACACATGTGAGGGAGCTTTAATTTTCTAGAAGCTGAAGATCAGGGCTAACTGTCCCCTCTTCTCATACTACTAATTATGATAAAACTACTTCAGTTTGTACATGCTTACACATGAATTATCTCACTTGACTCTCATGACTGTCCTGAGAGATTGCTAGGGAAAGGACTATTATCCCCATTTTTCAGACTAAGAGAAATTAATTAGGCTCTGTGAAAGTAAGTGACTTATTCAGAATGTCTCAACTGCTGTGTGATGGATGTGTGTTCTCACTTTGGGCCCTTAAATCCTTTACAACCCAAGGACGATCCTCCTTGCCAGTTTTTTGTTAAGTTTCCTATTTTTAAGCGCTTTGTTTTCCATACCAATCAGTAGATAATGCGATAAGAAAAATGTAGACTAGATAAACAACCCAAGGTTCTGGGTTAAAATCTAGATTTAGGCTACCAATTTATGTAAACTTGTACCGGTCTTTTCCCTCTGAAACTGAGTTTCTTTATTTGTAAATTGCAAGGATTGAAAGTTTGCTCGGTTCTATATTCTGTGCTACAAAATGTGATTTTGACATATAGAAATTGTTGCTGTTTAGTTGCTAAGTCCTGTCTGACTCTTTGCGACCCCATGGGCTGCAGCATCCCAATAGAGATTGTAAACCACATTTTACAAAAAATAAATAGCAGTGAAATGTTTAATACCAAAATATCTTGTTTATAAGGTGAAGGCATAGTACTGTACTTTGCTGTGCTTAAGGTAGTGTACTTTTGGAAAAGAAAAGTGTAAATCAGTACTGAGTTGATTTCTTTAAGGTACAGATGGTCTTCAAGGTTTATTTTAAGAACATGTATCACAGTTAACGCATTCCATGATTTGTCATAGAACCAAAGAAACTGTCCTTGGTACTTTCTTAAATGATGGAATTGGGATCTTGGAAATTCTTTGGGCTTGATTCTTGGTGACGATTATGTTGAATTTGGTAGAATTTTGTCCTCCTTATTTCCATTGGTGGTAAACTGGTGAAGGCAGTTTCTTCTTGGACTTTTCAGAATAGGAGAACAAAACCAAACACAATATTTGGTCTCTAAATTAAGTTTCTTGCTATGTTCTTCTTTGGATCTATGTTTTGTATTTCATTAAAGCAGGTATTATTCACTGTAAGATGCACCATTATTTTATATGTCACCAAAGGAAAAAAAATTGCCAGTTAAACCATGAAATGGTTTTGATTGCAAGACAAATCTGTTTTGGAGTTGTCAATGTTAAATTAAAAAAATCCATATCTGTAAACCAATGAAATATGATAATTATCTGATTAAGGGAGCTTGGAACTCTTAGAAATAAGACCCTGACTTTGATTATACTTGAGATGATTAAAGCCACTCTTTTCCTAATTATTAGTGTTTATCACTCTGTGGGAAGTAGACATGGAATGTAGAAGGGTCCTTTTTAAAAACTGGTCTTAATTTGTTATGAAGGTTCAGCACCATGCCAGCCGTAGTTATTTTTCTTTCGCTTATAGTGCAGGAAAGCTCTTTGGCTGTCGATGCTTGATGATGATATAGTTGATGATATGGATACAGTTCTAGCATTGTTTTTTAGAAGTACACCAGGGTTGAACTCTTAACTCCTACCAATCTATGTGTTAAGCAGTTATTGGGCAAATTACTTAACTTCTCTGAATGTCAAGTATCCAGTCTGTAAAAGTAGACATAATAATACTCAGAGCTGTACTGAGGATTAAAGGAGGTAATGTGTATAATGTGCTTTGCATGGTGTTGGTCCTGTGGTACTAATAACACTATGGTTATTATCCTCTGTGCTTGGCAAGTGGTTCACTGAATAGGCTTCCTTAGGTCTCAAGAAAGGATTAACTGTAGTAGTTTAATAACTAAGTCCCTTGTCTTTTTTCCTTTGGAGGTAAATTAGCTGAGGATTATAATCCTAACACTTTGGTAAGCCTTTGTTTCCTCTATTCTGATATGGGCAGGTATGATATTTAGGGATCAGGTCAGTGTCGCAGATACAGAGTCGGGGCTGGGAAACACTTAGTCTTGCTCACTTTTCCACCCTGAGACTCTGAGTAAAGGACTTGGACTTAATAAACAGTAGACATCCCTTCCAGTTTTAATTTAATGCCCTAGAAATTGTAACTGTGGAACCAGAACTGGCTGCTAGATTGTTTTTCATTTGTAGATATGAACCTTATGAAAACCAATTTGGCTTTCTGAGCTTCAGCTTTTTTGTGATAAAATGAGCATAATACAGTTTGCCATTCTTGGACATGTCTTCCAATAATTGAATTTAGAAGAGAATTCCTTCTTCTGTGTTGCTTGGGTCTTCAAAACCAGGGTTAGGACTAATTGTTGAAAGGAGCAGATTCTATTAATTTAAGGTCATTCATTCTGTTTTCTGAAGTTGTAGTGAATGTCCTGTCACTTGATGGGATATTATAGGAGTCATTGAATTTTTTGGAAAATAAAATTAAATGAACTCATGGGTCTCTCTGCCTTTCTCAACTTACAAATTCTATTTTCCAAAGCAGTTAAGATGGAATGTTGATGTGTTTGAAAGGGTCTTATAAATAAGCTGTGATGTATCTGAGAGAATACTGCTCTTCTTTATACCAGATATTATCTCTTGTTTAAAGGTGGTAATTATATCAATTTATCAAATTGTATTGCTTTCCTAAACATACGTAAAGCCCTTACTCTATGTCAGGTCCTATGTGAAGAAGTGGCAGTACCAGGATGAATAAGCCTTGTCCCAATTCCTAAGAATCTCCCAGTCTTATGAGTGACATGAAGCTACAGACAATTATAGTGCAGCATGCTAAAATTTCATGAGGCGAGGGGCTTTGTCTGACTTGTTAATTGCTGGATCCATGGCATCTGTCTAGTAACCATTTACTAAATAAAAGATTGGCTATACAAAGATGGGTTCTTGATGGTAGAGTCTGTTCTGAATGAGTTATCTAGGTTGAGAATTAAGGAGACACAAGAATATTCTAGACAGAAAGGAAGCAACCTAAATGTCCATCAATGGAGGAATGGATAAAGAAGATGTACATATATTCAACAGAATATTACTCAGCCATAAAAAAGAATGAAATAATACCATTTGCCCACAACATGGATGGACCTAGAGATTATCATACTAAGTAAGTCACACAAAGAGTAACATCATATGATAACCCTCATATGTTGAATCTAATATTTTTAAATGATATAAATTAACTTATTTATGAAACAGAAACAGACTCACAGGTTTTAAAAACAAGTTTATGTTTACCCCAGAGGAAACGTTGAGGGGTGGGATACATTAGAAATTTAGGATTAACATATACATGCTACTACATATAAAATAGATAACCAATAATAGTCTACTATATTGCACAGGGAACACTATTCAGTATTCTGCAATAACCTATATGGGAAAAGAATTTGAAAAGGAATGAATACATACATACATATATATGTATATATATATTTATATATAACTGAACAACTGCTGTATCCATGAAGCAAACACAGCATTGTAAATCAACAGTGCTCCAATAAAATTTAAGAAAAGTATTCCAGACAGAGAGAGAAAAATTAGCATGTGCCAAGACAAGGAGATTCATGAAGTAGGCTTGTACAGATAACTGCAAGTGATTTGTTAAGACTGGAATGAGAAGTGTGAAGGGACTAGAGATGGGTGATAAGGAGAAGGGTAGACAGGTCAGATCACATAGGAGATTTAACCATCTTAACCATAATGAGAAGCTATTGAAACATTTTAAATGCGGGAGTCATACATTCTAACACAATACTGAATAACCACCCCAAATACTTTGAACAATGCTTCCAGCAGTGGGGATTGGTTTGCTCTGAGTCATTTATACCCTTATCAATTATTAAAAAAATTTCACATATCCAACACCTTGTGGCACACTAGCTCCTTTCTTACTCAGTATCTATTTTAATATTCACAGGTGTTTTATGAAGCAGTTTATTATCTTCATTTTATAAAAGATAAAACTGAAATAAAGAAGGATTAATGGCTGTAGGTTTGTGATTCTCAATCTTTATTGCTTTCCCCTCATTCACTCTTTCATCAAATGGAAGAGGTGTAATTAAAAGATGAGGATGAATTTGCAAATATTAAGGTCTTTGGGAATTTACCCCAGTTGTTGAACTGTAAATTATTGAAGAAGAGGCCTGAATGAAGCTGAGCCATGCTTTGTGGCTCGAATGTTTTTATGCTTTCATAGAAGGAGTAATAGCTATTATTTATTGAGTAGATAATATGTGCCAGGCACTGTGTTAATAACTTTATTTCAGTTCAGTCGCTCAGTCGTGTCTGACTCTTTGCGACCCCACAAACCGCAGCTTGCCAGACCTCCCTGACCATCACCAACTCCCGGAGTCCACCCAGACCCATGTCAATTGAGTCGATGATGCCATCCAACCATCTCATCCTCTGCCGTCCCCTTCTCCTCCTGCCCTCAATCTTCCCCAGCATCAGGGTCTTTTCCAATGAGGCAGCTCTTCGCATGAGGTGGCCAAAGTATTGGAGTTTCAGCTTCAACATCAGTCCTTCCAATGAATAGCCAGGACTGATCTCCTTCAGGATGGACTGGTTGGATCTCCTTGCAGTCCAAGGGACTCTCAAGAGTCTTCTCCAACACCACAGTTCAAAAGCATCAATTCTTTGGTGCTCGGCTTTCTTCACCATCCAACTCTCACACCCATACATGACCACTGGAAAAACCATAACCTTTACATATGTTATCATAATTAGTCCTCACAATTACCTTGTGAAGAAAATATTATCCTCCCCACTTTGCAGGTGAGAAAACAGACTTTCCTGAAGACTCATAATTGCTATTGTGGTACAACCAGATTAGAACTAGGATATTCTGAGTCCCTGTCCTGGATTTTTTTCACTGCGGCAGGGAACTGAGAAAGATGTTGGAGAGGTCTTATAAAGGAGACTCCTGTAAAGCCTTTGGTCTGTTGTTCCGTAGAGGTGAACAGAAGCCCTGGGGCTCATGCCATACGATGGAGAGGATAACACCTGCCTGGTAAAAACCTCTGTTGGTTTAGTATCTACAATTAATACCACCAGGCTGTCAAGATTATTTCTACCCCAATTCAGAACACGTCCCTGTGGCTCAGTCCTCTTTATCTGCTTGTTAGTATTACGTGGGGGATGTGGTTTGTATTGTAGTAGCCTGGCATTGTTTTCATACTAGTTTCACATGGATCATTTGACTCGTTTTGTAAAATAAGTGGATGAGATTGTTATCTCCATGACACAAGAAACTATGAATCAGAGAGATTAAATGACTCTGTACCCTGGATGAGTTAGTAGTAGAGACCAACACAAAATTCAGTTCTCCTGAGCTTTTATTTATTCACTCATAGCACACATGTTTTTGTAGCACCTTCTTTTGCTGAGGTATTGATGATCAAAGTTGAATATGCTCTATCTTTGTCCTTAAGGAAAAATTAACAACAGAATAGAGGTTGAGGACTTCAAGAGATGTGTAATTAGTATACAGTGGGGGTCATATTTGATAGGGTTATTTATTCTGTCTGGTAGTACAATGAGGTTTGCATGGAGCCTTGGTACCTTAACTATGGGTTCATTTAACAAAGATGATCTTTAAGTTTCCTTCAAGCTCCAGAATCGTTTTATTTGTGGCTCACTGATCTGAGAGCTGGCCCTCAAATTCTAGCATTTTAGTGCCTGAATTCTCATTTATAAAATGAACACTTTCTATGTAATAGGCTCTTCTGGTACTGAAGACTCAAGGACTAGTAAGGTCTTTGCTCTTGATCTCACAATTGAGTAAGGATTCAGAAAATATACATAAGAATTTATAATGTCAGATAAGCACTGCTAATGATCCTAGCTAGAGGAAAGGACAATGGTTTCTTCTGTGAGGTGACATGAACAAAAGCCAACTTAAAGATATATCATGTTAGGCCAGAGAAACTTGGACTTTGTGCTGAAACTATAGAAGTATTTTAGATCGAATATTGATGTAGTTGGATGTGCATTTTAGTGTAAACTACAATACTTGAATGAATTTGAGGGCTTCCCTGTTGGCTCAGTGTAAAGAATCCACCTGCCAATGCAGGAAACATGGGTTCAATCCTGGTCCAGGAAGCTCCCACATGCCTGTGATCAACAAGCCTGTGCAGCACAACTGCTGAGCCTTGCTCTTGGGCCTGAGAGTTACAGTCACTGAGACCCCAAGCTCCTTAAGCTCACATCCTTCGAGCCCATGCTCTGCAACGAGAGAAGCCATCACAGTGAGGACCGGTGCGCTGCAACTAGAGAGCAGCCCCTGCTTGCTGTGGCTAAAGAAAAGCCCGCGCAGCAACAAAGACCCAGCACATCAGAAATAAATTAATAAAATTAGTTTTTAAGAAAGAATTTGGGCCTGGGTTGTAGATTGAATCCATGTGCCTATCTCTCTTGCTGTGCTAAATTTCTTAACTTCAGAAAAGATACGTAAAAATGAATTCAAAATAATGCCCCAGCATAAAAACAGGATATAAGTGGACCATTGCCAGAAATTCGTGGAAGAGAGAAAGCAGATAAACTCAGATTGATTGAAACAGAAGAAACTATAGCTTAATGTGTATAAAAAGGGGAAAATCCTAGTAAAATCAGACGAGCTCTAGAAAATACTGGCTGAGAGAGAAACAAGAATGAGTCATGGGTCATTTTCATGGGTAAATTATTTAAAATTCTGCATTAAAAATGGGAGGGGCAGTCTCCATTTTGCAATTAACATGAGGTAGCAGAATTTTTATCCTGAAAGATGATGCTGTGAAAGTGCTGCACTCAATAGGCCAGCAAATTTGGAAAACTCAGCAGTGGCCACAGGACTGAAAAGGTCAGTTTTCATTCCAATACCAAAGAAACAAAATGCCAAAGAATGCTCAAACTACCACACAATTGCACTCATCTCACACGCTAGTAAAGTAATGCTCAAAATTCTTCAAGCCAGTCTTCAGCAATACGTGAACCATGAACTTCCAGATGGTCAAGCTGGTTTTAGAAAAGGCAGAGGAACCAGAGATCAAATTGCGAACATCTGTTGGATCATCGAAAAAGCAAGAGAGTTCCAGAAAAACATCTATTTCTGCTTTGTTGACTATTCCAAAGCCTTTGACTGTGTGGATCACAATAACCTGTGGAAAATTCTGAAAGAGATGGGAATACCAGACCATTTGACCTGTCTCTTGAGAAACCTGTATGCAGGTCAGGAAGCAACAGTTAGAACTGGACATGGAAAAACAGACTGGTTCCAAATAGGAAAAGGAGTACATCAAGGCTGTATATTGTCACCCTGCTTATTTAACTTATATGCAGAGTACATCATGAGACACGCTGGGCTGGAAGAAGCACAAGCTGGAATCAAGATTGCTGAGAGAAATATCAGTAACCTCAGAAATGCAGATGACACCACCGTTATGGCAGAAAGTAAAGAAGAACTAAAGAGCCTCTTGTGAAAGTGAAGGAGGAGAGTGAAGAAGTTGGCTTAAAGCTCAACATTCAGAAAACTAAGATCATGGCATCTGGTCCCATTACTTCATGGGAAATAGATGGGAAAACAGTGGAAACAGTGACTGACTTTATTTTTCTGGGCTCCAAAATCACTGCAGATGGTGATTGCAGCCATGAAGTTAAAAGATGCTTACTCCTTGGAAGGAAAGTTATGACCAACCTATATAATATATTAAAAAGCAGAGACATTACTTTGCCAACAAAGGTCTGTCTAGTCAAGGCTATGGTTTTTCCAGTGGTCATGTGTGGATGTGAGAGTTGGATGGTGAAGGAAGCCGAGCACCAAAGAATTGATGCTTTTGAACTGTGGTGTTGGAGAAGGCTCTTGAGAGTCCCTTGGACTGCAAGAAGATCCACCAGTCCATCCTAAAGGAGATCAGTCCTGGGTGTTCATTGGAAGGACTGATGTTGAAGCTGAAACTCCAGTACTTTGGCCACCTGATGCGAAGAATTGACTCATTGGAAAAGACCCTGTTGCTGGGAAGGATTGGGGGCAGGAGGAGAAGGGGATGACAGAGGATGAGATGGTTGGATGGCATCACTGACTCGATTGACATGGGTTTGGGTAGACTCCGGGGTTTGGTGATGGACAGGGAGGCCTGGCATGCTGAGATTCATGGGGTCGCAAAGAGTCGGACATGACGGAGCGACTGAACTGAACTGAGCAGAATTTTAATTCCAAGCTTACACAAGATAATTTTTTCTTTTTTTCATTGGAGTGTAACTGACTTAGAATATGATATTAGTTTTGGAAGTACAACATAGTAATTCAGTATTTTTATGTATTATAAAATGATCACCATGATATTTCAAGCTACCATGTTACCATAAAAGCATAATATGTGCATATTGAACATATAGTGTCTTATTCACTTGAAATGAAGTCTAAGATACTCCAGTTATTATTTTGAGACTCACTACACTGTTATTCGATTTTATTTGTAAACTCATAAAATTCAAGTTGAGAACTCACTTTCTACATGAAAAATATAACTGAAAATAGTTAATTTCCTCATATTCTACAGTGAGTCACTTGAAAAAGGTCATCTATCATCTAACTTTAATTATGGTTGGTGGCACCTGTTAATGAAATAAAGCAAAAATAAATCTGGTGAAATTAAAAAAAAAAAAAAAAAGCACTGGGATGATCCAGAGTGATGGGATGGGGAGGGAGGTGGGGGGGGGGAGTTCAGGATGGGGAACACATGTAAATCCATGGCTGATTCATGTCAATGTATGGCAAAAACAGCTACAATATTATAAAGTAATTAACCTCCAACTTATAAAAATAAATGAAAAAAAGTTGTTATCATATTGACTATATTCCCTGTGCTGTACATTATGTCCTTGTGACTTACTTATGTTATAACTGGAAGTTTATACTTCTTAATTGCTCTTAATTGATTCATCCTCCTACATGCCTCGCCTCAGGTAACCAAATGTTCACTGTATCTATGAGTCTGTTCCTTCTGTATTGTTATGCATGATTATTTTGTTTTTTAGATTCCATGTATAAGTGAAATCATATGGTATCTCTCTTTCTCTCTCTGACTTATTTCACATGGCATAATACCCTCTAGGTCCATCAGTGTGATCACAATTGGCAAGATCAAACTAGCATTCAAGCTTGATGTCAATATAAAGACAGCTTTGCACATGTAAGGTTCTGGTTTTATCACTCATAGGTGATCTTGGAAAGGCTAAACACCAAATAGTAATAATAATAACCTCCAGGGTTGGTGATTATGAACATTTACTTTATAACTTATCTTTTACTCAACTATTAGGTTAAAATTGAAAATCCTTGTAACTAACAAATGTCATTCTGGGATCTCCCTTCAGTATTGACTTGGTGGTATTTTTGAATTTTGGAGCTGGAGTTTCTGTGCAGTGCCTTCCTCAGTTTTAGTTTGCTTTTGCAGTTGGTGGAGCCTATATTATAGTAGGTTTGGGAAAGTAAATGGAAAGTAAATATTTAGTATCTTTTAGGTCTCAAAATGGAGTATTTCTATCCTACTCTCACATTCGATTTATGCTTGACAGTATGGAATTCTACTCAGGTTGAAAATTTTCCATTGGAATTTGGAAAACATTATACTTTTGTCATTTACATTTCAGCACTGGCTATTGATGTCCAAAACCATTTTATTCCTGCTTCTTTATTTTCTTCTTCAGCTGAGAAGCTTGTAGCATTTTTGTTACTATCACATTCAAATTTTATTAGTACTTCCCTATATTCACCTCTTTATTTTGTGAGGAGCTTTGTGGACTCTTTCAACCTGGAAAGTCTGCCTTCTGCTTTAGAAAATTTGTTTGAGTTGTTTTGTTGATGAGTTCTTCCCCTCTGTTTTCTTCTTCTTTTTTTCTTTCAGGAATTCTTTTTATCCAGATTATGAGCTTCCTGTTCTGGTTCTCCATTTTTCATATATTTTTCACTCATTTGTATATTTTGATATTTCCTTGCCTTCATTTCATTTTGATTCATGGGAGATTTCCTCAAATTCATCTTTCAATCTGTCAAATTTTTCATTTCTTTTCTCATGTTTCATTTATGACAGGTTTTTAAATTTTTGTTTATAAAATTATACCATTCTATTCTTGTTGGACCATAAAGAAAGCTGAGTGCTGAAGAATTGATGCTTTTGAACTGTGGTGTTGGAGAAGACTCTTGAGAGTCCCTTGGACTGCAAAGAGATCAAACCAGTCAATCCTATAGGAAATCAGTCCTGGATATTCATTGGAAAGACTGATGCTTAAGCTGAAGCTCCAATACTTTGGCCACCTGATGCAAAGAACTGACTCATTGGAAAAGACTCTGGTGCTGGGAAAGATGAAAGGCAGAAGGAGAAGGTGATGACAGAGGATGAGATGGTTGGATGGCATCACCGACTCGATGGACATAAGTTTGAACAAGCTCCAGGAGTTGTTGAAGGACAGGGAAGCCTGGTGTGCTGCAGTCCATGGGGTCGCAAAGAGTGGGACATGACTGAACAACCGAACTGAACTGAACTGATAGCTACTTCAACTCGCTTATGTTTCTTGTTTGTGTAGTATATCTTTTCCATTGTTTTATTTTCAACATTCTCATGACTGATTTTATAGTGTGTAATTATTGATATATTTGGATTTACATTTGCCATTTGCTGTTTGTATTCTATGTGGATCCTGAATTTTCCTTTTTCTCCTTCAGTGTCTTCTTTTGTTAAATAGATACTTTTATTTCACTATTTTTGCTCTTTTTAAAAAAGCATATTTCTTAGTGGTGGCACTCAGGGTTAAAATATACATTTAAATTTATCTCTTAATTTACTCTTCTTCTGACCAACACAAACTGAATTCCACACACACACACACATTTATATATGTTTTAAGCCCAATAGTAAAGTGTTATAACTATTATTTTATACAATGTTCTGTCTTTTAAATAAAATAATGGAAGAAAAAATGTATTTATAGAATCTTTCATGTTAATTTTCCTATTTACCATTTCTTCTACTCTTTAATTGTACTTGTGGGTTTAAGTTACCATTTGTGTTATTTCTCCTTAATCTGGCAGACTTCCTTCAGTATTATTTGTAAACCGCTCTGCTGGCAAATTCTCCTTGTCCTTTTTTATTTGGGTATTTCCTTATTTCACCTTCATTTTTAAAATGTAGTTTTGTTGGATATAGCTTTCTTCATTTAAAAAAAATTTCCTTTGAATATGTTATCATACTGCTCTCTAGCCTTCATGGTTCAGATAAGGGGTTAGTTTTTAATCATATTGTCATTTTGCATCTTGCACCATTTTTCTCTTGATGCTTTCAGTATTTTTATTTTGGCTTTGACTTTTATCAGTCTGACTATGATGTCTCTATGTATGAAGTCTTATGTATTTTCCTACTTTGTGTATGTTTTGGGATTCTTGCATCTCTATATTAATATTTTTCATCAAACTTGGGAAATTTTTCTCCATTAGTTTTTAAATATTTTTCTCTTCTTTTTTTTCTCTCTCTCTCAGACTCCCATTTTTGTATGTTGGTGTGTTTTATGTTGTCCCACAGTTCTTTGATACTCTGTCACTTTTTCTTCAATCTTTTTTCCCTCCAGGTTCCTTATATTGGGAAATTTCTATGGGTCTTTCTTCAAATTCACTAATTCTTTCTTCTCCTGGGTTGAATCCTTTGTTTAGCATCACAAGTGAGATTTTTCATTTACTATGTTATTCTTCAACTCCAGTATATCCTTTTTTTAAAAAAAAAATAATGAGAATCTATATTTGTTGATTCATTATTATACCTTCTTTTAATTCTTTGAACGTATTTACAATACCTGATTTGAAGCCTTTCTAAATTATTTTTCTTTGGAGTATAGTTGCTTTACAATGCTACATTAGTTTTTGCTGTACCACATAATGAATCAGCCATTCATATACATATGTCCCTTCCCTTTTGGACTTCCTTCCAGTTCACATCACCACAGTGCCTTAAGTATAGTTGCCGGTGCTGGACAATATATTCTCATTAGTTATCTATTATATGCATAATATCAATAGTGTATATGGGTCAATCCCAATGTCCTAATTTCTCCCACTTCCCTTTTCCCATGGTATACATATATTTGTTCTTTACGTATGTGTCTCTTTCTGCTTTGCAAATAAGTTTATACTTTTTTAGATTTCATGTATATGCATTAAAATACAATATTTGTTTTTCTCTTTCTGACTTCATTCTGTATGTCACTCTCTAGGTCCATCCATCTCTCCACAAGTGACCCAGGTTCATTACTTTTTATGGATGAATAATATTCCATTGTATGTATATTTACCGCACTTTTTATATCCATTCCTCTGTTGATGGACAATCAGGTGGCTTCCATGTCCTTGAAGCGGTTCTATTTAGAATAGTTAGAATAGTGCTGCTATGAATTTTGGGGTGCATACATCTTTTGAATTATGGTTTTCTAGGGCTCTGTGCCCTGTAGTGAGAGTTCCCTCTTCTTCACACCCTCTCCAGCATTTATTGTTTGTAGATTTTTTCATGATGGCCATTCTGACTGGTATGAGACGATATCTTATTGTAGTTTTGATTACATTTCTCTAATAATTAGTGATGTGAACATCTTTTCATGTCTTTGGTGGCCACATGCATGTCTTCTTTGGGAAAGTGTCTATTTAGTTCTTTCACCCTTTTTTTTTTATTGGATTGTTTCTTTTCTTGATATTGAGCTGAATGAGTTATTTTTGTGTTTTGGACATTAATCATTTTTCAGCTGCTTTGTTTGAAATTATTTTCACCCATTCTGAAGCTTATCTTTTCATCTTGTTTATGGTTTCCTTTGCTGTGCAAATGTGTTTAGTTAGGTCCTATATGTATATTTTTAAAATTTCCATAACTCTAGGAAATGAGTCAAAAATATCTTGCTATTATGTATGTCAAAGCATGTTCTACCTGTGTTTTCCTTTAACAGTTTATGATGTCTGGAGTTACATTCAGATCTTTAACCCATTTTGAGTTTGTTTATGTGTATAGTATTAAAGAGCTTTGTAATTTCATTCTTTTACATGTGCGTGTATGTGTGCTCAGCCGTGTCTGACTCTTTGTGACCTTTGGACTGTAGTTTTCCAGGCTTCTCTGTCCATGGGATTTCCCAGGCAAGAATACTGGAGCGGGTTGCCATTTCCTCCTTCAGGGGCTCTTCCTGACCCACAGTTCGAACCCATGTTGCCTGTGTCTCCAGCATTGCAGGCAGATTCTTTCCCCATTGAGGCATTGGAGAAGCCCCTCTTTTACTTATTACTGTCCAGTTTTCCCAGCACCACTTATTGAAGAGTCTTGTCTTTTCTTCATTGCATATTCTTACCTCCTTTGTCTTATATTAGTTGACCATAGATGTGTGAGTTTATCTCTGGACATCCCATCCATTCTAAATGTAATAGTTTGCATCTAACAACCTGAAATATCTTGAAGAATGCCATGGGGTTTTGCATTCTGCCGAGGATGTTAAATGGCCAACTTCTGGACCATTACTTTGGCACAGCTGATCCTGATAGGGGAGAGAGGACTGCCATATTTACTTTGTGTGTGCAGCTAGCAACTGTTTTGGAGGCTCTTGACTCAATTCTGTTTTCCATCCTATTTTGTGTGAAACAGTTTTATCTACATAGCAGCTTTTGACTCCCTAAGTTCCCTAGGGCTCCACTCACGTCTTTTCCCATATAGAGGATTGCAAAGTACATAGGCACATGCTAGATGAGAGCAGTGTGAGAAGTCAGGGTAAAATGTAACTGGTTTTAGAGAAAGGCTGTTCATCAAGAAGCTGGCCTCTTTTTTCCATCCTGGATAAAGAGCTAAAAATTAAGATCTTGTGATGGCCTTCAATCCTTAAAGAGAAGGATCTCCAAATCTGACTATGTGTTAGTTTTGAGCGGGTTTGTTGGCCTGAGATGGTAGTCTGCCAGTTGTGAGGGGACCTTGTTTTTACAATGCTTGGCCAAACTCTACAAATAGAAATGTTTGCACTGAATGTTAGGAATGTTAGCTCTGTCCTGCTGTCTTTGTGGTTTTGTGCTCCCATTATGGTAGGACCCCCGGCTAGCGTTGTGGCTTGTCACGTCAGCCCTGTTGGCTATCCTGTCATACTCTGAAGTACGATTGCCTCTGAAGGGCAAGTTTTATTTCTTTCAGTAAAAGGAGTATACTGTAATTGGAGTATGCCTCTCTTTCTTCCTTTCCTTATCCCCTTCCTTTCTTTTCCAATTTTAAATTTTGAAATAGTTTCAAACTTAAGAAAACCTAAGAAAAAATATATTATGACATAGATATTTCTTCTTCCAGAATCATTTGAAATTAAGTTGCGGATAAGCTGTCCTTTTATCACTATGTGCTTCAATGTGTATTCATTCTTCTTTTCACTTTTATTTTAAATATTAATTGATTAAGAGAAATGGGTCCCAAATGTTTGTGTATTATAAGATATTGACTAGGCAGTTACGAAGGCTGAGCAGCCCCATGATCTGCATTTGCAAGTTGGAGATCCATGAAAGCCCGTGGTGTAGTCTGAAGGCTAGACAGCCAAAGAGGAGTGGTCTAGATTCTATTCAAAGTCTGATGCCTAAGAACCAAGAGCAATGAGGCCAGGAGAGGATCCATGTCCCAGGTGAACAGTCAAGCAGCAAGCAAGCTTCCTCTACTTTTTTGTTTTCCTTAGGCCCTCAGTTAGTTGGATGATGCCTATCCCACCAAGGAGGGCCTTCAGCTTTATCCAGTCCACCAAATCAAATGATAATCTCTTCTAGAAACACCCTCTCAGATCCACACAGAAGTAATGTTTAACCAGATACTGGGCTTCCCATGGCCCAGTCGAGTTGACTCATGGAGTTAACTATCACACTCTCCATCCCCACCTCCAGGTGAGGACCTAATTGTAGGAGGGCTAAGGGAGCTGATATCTCCTATAATGCTATGTGGTTTTGCCTTTTAGATCAAGGGGTCAAGATTGATAAAGGACTTGTGATTTTAGTGTAGGTGTATAAGGGGAAAATCAATTAAAAATAAACAATAAAGGTACAGGAGATCCTCCATGCTCTTACTAAAAGGATAAGTACAATTGGATTTCTTATCTTACTAAGATAGAAGGAATGTTAGTCATGGTTTGGCCCACCAGCAGGCAGGCTTGACATTGACCCAAAGATTGTATTTCCTCATTTTGAGTGTATGGTGGTAAATGGTTAGTCTGATGAGAGCCTAACTCCTAAATGATATATGATGAAATGGTGGAAGAGGCTAGAAGCCACAGTTCTGCCATGTCATGCAGCTGTTAGATCACAACTCTTATGAGGCTCACCACTCTATGCTTTTCCAACCTCTTCCGTTGTGAAGCAACAACCTCCCTCATTGGCAGTGAAGGGGGATGGGAGGGGATTAGATGACACTGCACAGTCATATACATGCAAGAACCAGGGGTCTTCTCATTCTTGTGTATTGAGTCCAAATGGAATAAGCAGCAGCAGACTTCCAAACCTACTATTGGTTTCCTCCAATAAATCCTATGATAAAAGCCTGGCATATGTACTGTTTGGCCATCTGGCTTTGTTTGCTCCATGGTATTCAGTTGCCTGAATGTGCTGACATTATTTATTAATTCTTATCAATGAGCATTTGGATTTTTTTTTCTTCTCTTTGGGGCTATGACAAGCAATGCTGCTATGAGCAGTGTTGTATATTTAGTGCCCATAAGCACATTTACCTAGGAGATATTCTAGGTGTGGAATTATTAGATAGTAGAGCATATGTATCTTCAACTTTTTGAGATATTTCCTAAGAGTTTTCCAAAGAAGTTGTGCCAGTTTTATCAGCCACCAATATGGGAGTTCGTATCCTTTGCTCAGCATTGCTCTTAGATTGCTCAGTCCTTGCTAACGTTTGATAGTCTCAGACCATTTCATCATAACCAATCTGATTTTTGTATTGTAGTATTTTATTGTGTTTTCATTCTTTTGTAAAGTGAGTTTTAAAATCTTTTCTTCATTTTTTCTATTTTTGCTATCCATTGAATATTTTTTGTTAGAATTCTTTCATCACAGCCTTAGGTATGACCCACAAATTGTGTGTGTTATATTTTCACTTTTAATTGAGTTCAATGTATATTTATAATTTACCTTGAGACTTGCCTTTTTACCCATAGATTATTTCAAAGTGTGTGGTTTAGTTTCCAAATATTTGCAGATTTTCATGCCATCATTCTGCTAAGATTACTAGTTCGATTCCAGTGTATCATAGAACACACTGTGTATGATTTAACTCCTTTTAAACTGTCAAGGTTTGTTTTAAGACCACTGTGGTCATATTGGTGTATGTTTTGTAAGGATTTGAAATGAATGTAGGTACTGATGCTGTTGGATGGAATGTTCTATAAATATAAATTAGATCCTATTCATTGATGCTGTTGTTGAATTCCTATATATATTTGCTGATTTTCAGTCTAATTGTCCTATTAACTTTTGAGAGTTTAGTGTTGAAGACTTAAACTATTGTAGACCCATGTATTTTACCTTTCACTTCTATCAGGTTTTCATTCACATATTTTGCAATTCTGTTGTCTGCTGCACACAAACTTAGAATAGCTATGTCTTCTTTGTGGATTGGCGCTTTATCATTATATAATGTCCTTCTGTGTTTCTGGTAATTATCTTTTCTCTGAAATATAATCTATCTGGTATGAATGTAGCCTTTTCTGCATTCCTTTGATTTATGTTTACATGATATAACCTTTCCATCCACTTACTTTCATCCTGATTGTATTGTTATTTTTGAAGTGAGTTTCTTGTAGCTAGCATATAGTTGACTATTCTGCACCTTATACCAGGGAGATCATGCAAAATCATTTGAGGTGTCCTGATTTTTATTTATATTTATTTCCTGACCATTTCTGCAAATGACTTAAGAACACCTCCAACAAGAACTTTTTCAATGAAGCAGTAATTAATAAACACAGAAAATTAGGCTCAAGGAAATGATGATGCAGATATGTTTTTCACAGGAGCTAAAATATTGTTATACTTGAGCTT
Source organism: Odocoileus virginianus (assembly GCF_023699985.2). Lineage (NCBI taxonomy): Eukaryota > Metazoa > Chordata > Mammalia > Artiodactyla > Cervidae > Odocoileus > Odocoileus virginianus. The sequence goes on from NC_069701.1 coordinate 17,122,413, forward strand.
AAACTTTGGAAGTCAGTATTGCTATAGTTGAATTTAAATTTTGAAATTGAACTTCCCTGAAGTCAAAGTAACAAGGTGCTTCACGTAATCCTCATTATCAGCAAAGAGGGAGGGCATTCCAATTACCTGTGATTCTAGACCAGCACTGTCCAGTAAACTTACAGCACTAGCTTTCTCTACCTTCTTTGTCTAGTACAGTAGCTGCCAAGCCATACATGGCCATACATAACAGCCATACATGGCTTTAAGCACTTGAAATGTGGTTAGTAGCTCAGAAAATGACTTTCATTTTTATTTACTTTTTATTAATCAAAGCTTAATTAGCCACAGGTGTCTCATAGCTACTTAAGAACCCAGGTCTAGGGAAAAAATGTTGCACCAAATAGACTAGAATAATTTATGAGTCAGATGTATATGTGACTGGGGAGAAGCTACTTAACCTTTGAGTATCAGTTTCTAGATCTGTGAAATGAGTACAATGGTGATATCTAATGCTAAGACTGTGAGGAAATAAATAATATATGCAATGTATTTAACACAAAAATGCAGTCCTGTTTTATAATGCTCAGATAGCAAAGAATCTGCCTGTAGTGCAGGAGACCTGGGTTTGATCCCTGGGTCAGGAAAACCCCCTGGAGATGGGATTGGCTACTCACTCCAGTATTCTTGCCTGGAGAATTCCATGGACAGAGGAACCTGGTGGACTACAGTCCATGGGGTTGCAAAGAGTTGGAAACTACTGAGCAACTAACACTTTCACTTTATAATGCTTGGAATTACCTGATTTGTCAGACTTTATGCCACAAAACCTTTTACATGCACTAATATGGAAGTTTTGTCGAAGAATCAATAACTAGGAATCAATAACTAGTTATACTTAAGCATCTTAGCCAATAACTGGTTTCTATCCATAGACTCAAAGGTCAATCAACACTGAAAACAACCTGAATCTGTTCAAAAGCATGGGATTCTCTTTTGTTTTCCTTGTCAAATTATTAAGGATTTCAATCCTAATAGTACCATTTAGTAGCTCTTTCAAACTTGCTGTTCAGTATTTCTTCATTATGAGTGTATTAAGAGCAAAAATGTTAATTTCAATGAGCTTTCATGAGGAGATTCATTACTTTTAATAAAAAGGACAGTGGCCAAAATAGGAATGCCATATGTATTTAGCAAAGATAATGTCCAGACTTTGGGCTTGATACACTGCTGTACTAGAGTCTGACATCAAGCCCCAGCATGATGTCAAGCTAGAGAAGTCAAAGGCTGGCACTCAGCTGGTGAGGACATGTATCTTTAGGTCTTGAGATTATCCCTTTTTTGTGTCAATTTTATTGTTTTGGAGATTTAGGTAACCAGTACTTAAAACAACTCCTGACTTATTCTTCAGATCTTCAGGAAGATCCCCTGGAGTAGGGACTGGCTACCCACTCCAGTATTCTTGCCTGGAAAATTCCATGGACAGAGGAGCATGACAGGCTGCAGTCCATGGGGCCACAAAGAGTCAGACATGACTGAGTGACAAACACTTTCATCCTTCAGTCCAAGCAGTAATCAACAGAATGCTCTTACAATAATTAGAAAGCTACAAATAAAGTTTGGGATTGCTGTTGACTAGGCTGTACTCTGCCGGAGAAGGCAATGGCACCCCACTCCAGTCCTCTCACCTGAAAAATCCCATGGACGGAGGAGCCTGGTAGGCTGCAGTCCATGGGGTCGCAAAGAGTTGGACATGACTGAGCGACTTCCCTTCCACTTTTCACTTTCATGCATTGGAGAAGGAAATGGCAACCCACTCCAGTGTTCTTTCCTGGAGAATCCCAGGGACAGGGGAGCCTGGTGGGCTGCCATCTATGGGGTCGCACAGAGTCAGACACGACTGAAGCGATTTAGCAGCAGCAGCAGCAGCAGCAGCAGGCTGTACACTGCAGGGCAAGTTAGGAATTTGGGTGTTTTTTAAAATATTGCTGGCTTCTAATATTTTTCTGTACACAAAGGCCCAAGTGACAGTGTGCCAGCCTAGATGTTTAAATAGCAAATGACTGTGTTTGTGTGTGTATACATGTGGTTGCAAAGTACATGAAACAGGTCTTATAGACTATAGCAAACTGCAAACTCTCTTATGTTGTTTTCAGTAGAATACTCCCCTAGATGATAGTGTAACAATGATCACTAGAAAAAAACTTTATTTCAGGTCAGTTTGCTCCTTTTGGAAACTATTTGACTAAGAGCTTCTACTCTACAGGAGACTGGAGTTTTGGGAAAAAAAAAATGACACATCCTTTGTTTGCAGGTTTGAAAGTGTCCTTAAAAAATAACTCAGTTCTTCCAGTACAATCTTATATGAGTTCATCATACTTTTTGTCTGAGATCATTTATGGCCCATTAGATTTTGAACAGTATTCATTACAAAATAACTATTTAATTAGATGAATAACATGTGACAACTGTGTCAGTTCTTTTAGGACAATAGAGCTGGGAAAAAATATTTCTCAGATATCAGTGGGAACTGTGGTCTCTTATGCTACATGGTGTTTTTTAGTCAACTTCTGTAACTATTTTTTGCAGTCAGATTTGAAGCCATATACAGAGATTAAGTACTTAATGTTCTTTGAAATTAAAATATGATAATTAGACTTATTTGATAAACTCTTTGATACCCTTTTTTTATATTCTGCTTTGCATGCTTTAGTTTTGTCTTGCTTCTGCTTTAAAATCAGGAATGATAGGATCAGGCCTTATCATGGGTCCAATCTCTAGAACTTGTTTCATTCTCTCTTGATCAGAGAAGAGGAAAAAGTGTCTAAAGAAGGAGTCAGAATAGAGTTTTAGAAAATCTTCATATCACAAAATATTTCTTGATCCCTTGATTGCTACCTAATCTCATTGGATACAATGATTTCAAGGTACATATAGGACAAGAGGAGGAAGTATTTAACTGAGTATGGTTCTGAGGTGATGATCAAAGATGATCAGCTTTCTGAACTGAGTCTTACACCAACAAGAGATGTTAACAGGTGAAAGCTGGGGGTGGTAAGTGGGTCAACCTGGCAGTAGGGACAACATGAAGAAAGATATATAATGATCTAGGGGAGCAGCATAGGGGTTTGCTTTTGCAGGGGTTTTCCCCACTTTTGCTGAGTGGGGATGAAGGAGAGTAGCTGGAAGATGACACTGGAACAGAAGGCAGGATCCAGCTTAAGGAGCTAACACTTTAACCTTAGGAATGAATTTTAACCATGGTCAGGTCTGTGTTTTTAAAAATATCACTAGCCAACCCTTGACAGGTAAATTTGGGGAAAGGTAAGCTGGAAGTAGTGAGATTCTTACATTAACACTTACCATAGAACTACTAAGTAGTTGGTACCTGGGTGATGATTATGGACCTCGTGGGCACTGAAATTAAGAAGAGCATGACTAGGGGAAATGAGAAGGAAGAATAATGATCAGAATTTAGTAGGTTTTCATGGGAGTGGCATTGGAAAGGAAAAAGGGAAGAATTACAAATGAGGTATTAATTTAAAATCTTGTCATTTAGGGATTTTGAGGCAGAGGCGATGGAGTGTATTCAAAGGGAAAGATCATTCAGGTTAGGGTTTACTGAGTCTGAGGTGTCTACAGCAGGACATCAGATAAAGATGACCAGTAAGCAGTTGAATATGAGTCTAGGGGTCAGAAATGAAGTCAGAGCTAGAGAAATGCCTGGAAGAATCAGAGATCAAACAAAAAAGGTAACAGGTTCATTTTTGAAGCAGATTAGGGAAGAGAAAAAGAAAAAAACAGCAAAAAAAAAAAAAAAAAAGAATGACAAACTGGGGTACAGAATTAGTTAATGGCTGAATAAGATGGACAAGACTGATGGACAAGAGCTAAGTTTATGTGTAAGTTATTTTTAGAAAGAGCAAGACAAAACAAGCCGGCTGTACCTTAGAAGACATTTAAAGTGTGGTGCTCCGAACTAAGGTTGGGCATTAGCCTTAGTGTCTGACTGGACAACTGAGGCCACGCCCCTGGCCATGCCCACCCGCACCTGCAGCCATGGGCGCTTCCTGCTTCCTGGCCGCCATCTTGAGAGACGTTGGCCTTTTTCTAGCCTGAATTCCCGATTTAGGTTAAGGGTTGTGAAATCACAGTATGTACAGATCCTTGCTTACCCCTTAAGCATCTCCAGAAGGAGAAAGCTACATTATTAATATTCTCAAGTTGACAGGCACACCTGGGGCACTGTATCCTGTCAGCTCACTACCTCTGGTGAATCATCCTCCCCTGCTCAAGGAAGGACTCTGAGAACGGAGGGCACCTGTGCACCTAAGCCGGCCCACAGCTCCCCTGCAGGGCAGGTGGGGTGGGGTTAGGGTGGGGGGTCACCAAGCCCGGCAGGCCCAGCAGCTCAGCTTATCAGGAAGTCCTGCAGGTGTGAATGGTACGCTTGTTTCTCTTCTCAAGGGTCACTGCTCATGGCTGCCTTTTTGAGGTCTGAAAGTTGTTTCATGCATTTTGTCCAGTTTTTTAGTTTTTCATGTCTATAGGGTAACTCTTGTTTTACTTTCTCAGTCCTGACGGCCGCATCCTAGATTTTGCCTCAGATGACTGGGTGAACAGTGGTACTGTTTACTAATGGAACTGACCTCAAGAGAAATAGGTTTTGGAGGGAAAGTCAAGGGTTTAGTTTTGGATATATGTAATTTTGAGATGCCTGTGAGAAACCAGATTGAGATTGTAGTAGAGTTTTGGATGTATGGGTTTGGAAGCCAGAGAATCAAATATGTAAGTAATTCCAAGTAATCTTGTAAGAGAAACCATGGTTATTCATCCTTCTCTAAATATTACTAAATTTTCATGTGAATTTGGCCACCTTGGCTGGTAAATGCAAAGGTAAAGAACTGGTCAATATGTGGGATATGATTATGGTAATAATTCTGGTTAGAATGCTTTCTTTTAGTTGGTATTCAAGCAGTTTACCTTCCTCCCAGTCACATAACTTTTGTTCACAGTGTCTTTCTTTGACCAATATTTGCAATATCTATGTTATAATTCATATTGCAGTTTCAACATCAACCAATTAAAACTTTTTTCTCATTTATTTGTAATTATTTTCCTTTGACTCATTTTTTTTAAAATGAATACAGTGTTTCATTTTCAAATGTGAGTTTTTCTAGTTATCATTTTCTGATTAATTTTTGGCTTGATTGTACTGTAGCCAGGAAGTATACCCATAAGATTTCGTTGCTGAACCACAGTTGTTTTTTTCAAGGGGCTTTATGGTTCCGTAAAGTCCACTTTAGCTCTTTAACGCTGTCAGGTCATCTTTAATTTTATGTATTTTCCAAATAGGACATTCCACTTAAAGACATGGTAATATAGCCATCATTACTGTGTCTTGTTATAAGGAGAACATATTCTTAGTAAACTCGTGCAAGTAGCTATATTTCCATGAAAGTAAAAATACTGAATTTCCAATCGTGAAGGGCTTGCGTAGAGAAGAGATAAATGTTTCAATTTTACTTACAAAGATATAACCTACCAGCTTACTATATGTCATAACTAGCTTAAGAGGAAAGCTTTCCCCATATCTGGAAATCACAGATTGAAAGTCAGTAATATTTCAGATGAAAGCTATAAAACATAATTATATTCATCAGTTATAATCATCATGATTATATTCATCAATCCTACATACTAATCCTTGATCTTAATATCTTGTTAACAGTTTGAAGAAACCATCAGGATTCCATCAGTGTTTCCATTAGATTTCTGTAATTTCTTGCCCAGTTGAGTGGTATGATCTGAATGTTTTCAGAAACCTGTACTTGTCAAAATTCTTTTCTATGAATCTTAAAATGAAGCCACCTTTGCAAGAAGCATCAGAGTGAAACAATAACTCTCCTTGAATGACAAATAAAACTTAAAAGACTTGGTTAAAGATCTGATCACAGTGCAATTGACAAAGAAACATGATTACCAAGGTGACATACAATGTGTGACAATAGTAGCTAGAATTATGACTGGTAATATTATACTAGGACATAGCCAATTTGTAGAAATTTCACATGATTTCTAGGACATTTATATTAATGACAGTTACCCATACAGTATAACTTGAGATTTATCACCACTCATTTTTATAATGCTTTTCATGTAGTTTAAAATATTAAGTAATCCTAATTAGTTTAATATTTCTCACTGAGATGCTTCAGGGGCCCTCTGAAACATCCCAAAGTTAACTCAAGATCCAAAAAACATTAGTTAGAATTTGATCCTTGGAATTTTGTCAGAAATATCAAAAGGTTTCAAAATACCTGGTCAGATAGCATATTAAGGGGACTGTAAAGCACAAGTTATTCACCTAACCTAAGTGCTATTAACAAGTTTCAAAGGCAAATAAAGAAAGTTAAAACAGATCACTTAATAAGTAAGAAATGTAAAGTCTATAATAAAAAACAGCTCAGTATCCCAAGAAAATTTGGTTCTCTTAACAGAGAGAACATCAAACTTCAGTCTTACATTTATTTATTTTTAATAACAAAGTTCCTAATTAGATTCTTTTACCTAATTACAATCCAATCTAATCCTAGCCATTCCTGACCACTTGTAAAACTTTTCGCAGGGTTCCTTTTCCATAAACCATCTACAATTTTATGTATGCATATTGTTGTTTAGCCACGAAGTCATGTTCAATTCTTTCGTGACCCCATGGATTGCAGCCTGCTGGGATCCTTTGTCTATGGGATTTTCCAGGCAAGAATACTGGACTGGGTTGCCATTTCCTTCTACAGTGTATCTATATTAGCTTATCCTATATTTTCACTCCCATTTAGAAATAACCATGATTAGGACAAAATAACTTGTTTTCCCCTAACAAAATGTATTTCTATTTTTCGTACTTTCTTGCACTGAAAACACATATCTTACTTTCCTATATGCTGAAATGTTTCCCTTATTATTTCTAGTAGCTTGAATGACACTTAATTTACAATTTTTCCTTATTTTTTAAAAGGCTAATATTCCATTAGAATACACCTGCCAATGCAGGAGACATAGGTTTGATCACAGTGTTAGGCATATCTCCTGGAGAAGGAAACTGCAACTTCCTCCAGTATTCTTGCTTGCAAAATCCCATAGACAGAGGAACCTGGCCAGCTACAGTCCACAAGGCTGCCAAAGAGATGGACATAACTCAGTGACTAAATAACAAAGATTCCATTCCATTCCATATATATTGTGTATATATATGTATGTGTATATATATACACACATATATCTCACATCTTCTTTATCAATTTCTTTGTCAGTGGACATTTAGGCTGCAATGTCCTGGCTATTGAAAATAGTGCTGCAATGAACTTTGGGGTTCGTGTTTCTTCTCAAATTAGTTTTCTTCAGATATGTGCCCAGGAGTGGTGTTGCTGCATCATATGATAGTTCTATTTTTAGCTTTTTAAGGAACCTCTATACTGTTCTGCATAGTGGCTGAACCAATTTACATTTCCACAGTGTGGGAGGGTTTCCTTTTTTCCACACCCTCCCCAGCATTGATGATGATGGCCATTCTGACTGCTGTGAGGTAGTGAAAAGGAAGTAAAGTGAAAGTCGCTCAGTAGTGTCCAACTCTTTGTGACTCCATGAACTACACAGTATGGAATTTTCCAGGCCAGAATACTGTAGTGGGTAGCCTTTCCCTTCCCCAGGGGATCTTCCCAACCCAGGGATCAAACCCAGGTCTCTTGCATTGCAGGCAGATTCTTTACCAGCTGAGCCATAAGAGAAGTAATTACAATTACTTTACTGTAATTTTGATTTGCATTTCTCTTGACTCATTGGAAAAGACCCTGATGCTGGGAGGGATTGGGGGCAGGAGGAGAAGGGGATGATAGGATGAGATGGCTGAATGGCATCCCCGACTCGATGGACATGAGTTTGAGTAAGCTCCGGGAGTTGGTGATGGACAGGGAGGCCTGGTGTGCTGCAATTCATGGGGTCACAAAGAGTCGGACATGACTGAGCGATTGAACTGAACTGAACTGAACAGTTAGTGATGTTGAGCACCACTTTAGGTGTCTCTTGGCCATCTGTGTGTCTTCTTTGGAGAAATGTCTATTTAGGTCTTCTGCCCATTTTTTTTTTAAATTTTATTTTTGAGCTGCATGAGCTATTTGTGTATTTTGGAGATTAAGCCCCTTATTAGTTGCTTCATTTGCAGTTACATTCTCCCGTTCTGAGGGCTGTCTTTTTGTTTTTTAATTTTTTTTCTAACTTTTTATTTTATATTGAAGTATAGCCATACCGTGTAGGGCCACCCAAGACGGATGGGTCATGGTGGAGAGTTCTGACAAAACATGGTCCACTGGAGAAGGAAATGGCAAACCACTTCAGTATTCTTGCCTTGAGAACCCCATGAACAATATGAAATGACAAAAACACTGAAAGATGAACTCCCCAGGTTGGTAGATGCCCAAGAAGCTACTGGAGAAGAGTGGAGAAATAACTGCAGAAAGAATGAAGAGATGGAGCCAAAGCAGAAACAACTCTCAGTTGTGGATGTGACTGGTGATGGAAGTAAAGTCTGGTGCTGTAAAGAGCAATATTGCATAGGAACCCGGAATGTTAGGTCCATGAATCAAGGTAAATTAGAAGTGGTCACACAGGAGATGGCAAGAGTGAAAATCGACATTTTAGGAATCAGAGAACTAAAATGAACTGGGATGAGTGAATTTAACTCAGATGACAATCATGTCTACTACTGTGGGCAAGAATCCCTTAGAAGAAATGGAGCAACCCTCATAGTCAACAAAAGAATCTGAAATGCAGTACTTGGATGTAATCTCAAAAATGACAGAATGAGGTCTGTTCATTTCCAAGGCAAACCATTCAGTATTACAGTAATCCAAGTTTGTACCCCAACCAGTAATGCTGAAGAAGCTGAAGTTGAACAGTTCTACAAAGACCTACAAGACCTTCTAAAACTAACACCCAAAAAAGATGTCCTTTTCATCATAGGGGACTGGAATACAAAAGTAGGAAGTCAAGAGATAACCTGATGCAACAGGCAAATTTGGCCTTGGATTACAAAATAAAGCAGGGAAAAGACTAACAGAGTTTTGCCAAGAGAATGCTCTGACCATAGCAAACACCCTCTTCCAGCAACACAAGAGAAGACTCTACACATGGACATCACCAGATGGTCAATATTGATATCAGATTGATTATTTTCTTTGCAGCCAGAGATGCAGAAGCTCTCTATAGTCAGCAAGAACAAGACCAGGAGCTGACTGGCACAGATCATGAACTCCTTATTGCAAAATTCAGCCTGAAATTGAAGAAAGTAGGGAAAACCACTAGACCACTCAGGTATGACCCAAGTTAATCTCTTAGAATTATACAGTGGAAGTGACAAACAGATTTAAGAGATTAGATCTGACAGAGTGCCTGAAGAACTGTGGACGGAGGTTCATGATATTGTACAGGAGGCAGTGATCAAGACCATCCCCAAGAAAAAGAAACGCAGTAAGGCAAAATGGTTGTCTGAGGAGGCCTTACAAATAGCTGAGAAAAGAAAAGACCTGAAAGGCAAAGGAGAAAAGGAAAGATATACCCATTTGAATGCAGAGTTCCAAAGAATAGCAAGGAGAGATGAGAAAGCCTTCCTCAGCGATCAATGCAAAGAAATAGAGGAAAACAATAGAATCGGAAAGACTAGAGATCTCTTCAAGAAAATTAGAGATACCAAGGGAACATTTCATGCAAAGATGGGCACAATAAAGGATAGAAACGGAATGGACCTAACAATAACAGAAGATATTAAGAAAAGAGGGCAAGAATACACAGAAGAACTATACAGAAAAGATCTTCATGACCCAGATAACCATGATGGTGTGATCACTCACCTAGAGCCAGACATCCTGGCATGCAAAGTCAAGTGGTCCTTAAGAAGCATCACTATGAAGAGAGCTAAAGGAGTGGATGGAATTCCAGTCGAGCTATTTCAAATCCTAAAAGATGATGCTGTGAAAGTGCTGCACTCAATATGCCAGCAAATTTGGAAAACTCAGCATTGGCCACAAGACTGGAAAAGGTCCATTTTCATTCCAATCCCAGAGAAATGCAAAGCCAAGGAATGTTCAAACTGCTGCACAACTGCACTTATCTCACGTGCTAGCAAAGTAATGCTCAAAATTCTCCAAGCCAGGCTTCAACAATACGTCAACTGTGAACTTCCAGATGTTCAAGCTGGATTTAGAAAAGGCAGAGGAACCAGATATCAAATTGCCAACATATATTGGATGTAGCAAAAGGAAAAGAGTTCCAGAAAAATACCTGCTTCTGCTTTATTGAGAACACTAAAGCCTTTGACTGTGTGGAGCACAAGAAACTGGAAAATTCTTCAAGAGATGGGGATACCAGACCACCTGACCTGCCTCCTGAGAAATCTGTATATAGGTCAAGAAGCAACAGTTAAAACTGGACGTGGAACAACAGATCTCTTCCAAATTGGGAAAGGAGTACATCAAAGCTGTATATTGTCACCCTGCTTATTTAACTTACCTGCAGAGTACATCATGCGACATGCCAGATTGGATGAAGCACCAGCTAGAATCAAGATTTCTGGGAGAAATATCAATAACCTCTGATATGCTGACACCCTTATGGCAGAAAGCAAAGAACTGAAGAGCCTCTTGATGAAAGTGAAAGAGGACAGTGAAAAGGCTGGCTTAAAGCTCAACATTCAGAAAACAGATCATGGCATCTGGTCCCATCACTTCATTGCAAATAGATGGGGAAACAATGGAAACAGTGAGAGATGTTATTTCTTTGGGTTCCAAAATCACTGCAGATGGTGACTGAAGCCATGAAATTAAGATTCTTTCTCCTTGGAAGAAAGCTGTGACCAACCTAGACAGCTTATTAAAAAGCAGAGACATCTTTCTAAAGTCCATATATATGTGTTAGTATACTATAATGGTCTTTATCTTTCTGGCTTACTTCGCTCTGTATAATGGGCTCCAGTTTCATCCATATCATTAGAACTGATTCAAATGAATTCTTTTTAATGGCTGAGTAATATTCCATGGTGTATATGAGGGAGGTGGAAGGGGGGACTGGGATGGGGAATACATGTAAATCCATAGTTAATTCATTTCAATGTATGACAAAAACTACTGTAATGATGTAAAGTAATTAGCCTCCAACTAATAAAAATAAATGGAAAAAAAAAAAAAAAAGCAGAGACGTTACTTTGCCAACAAAGGTCCATCTGTCAAAGCTATGGTTTTCCAGTAGTCATATATGGATGTGAGAATTGGACTATAAAGAAAGCTGAGTGCTGAAGAATTGATGATTTTGAACTGTGGTGTTGAAGAAGACTTTTGAGAGTCCCTTGGACTGCAAGGAGATCAAACCAGTCAATCCTACAGGAAATCAGTCCTGGATATTCATTGGAAGGACTGATGCTGAAGCTGAAACTCCAATGACTCATTGGAAAAGACCCTGATACTGGGAAAGATTGAGGGCTAAGGAGAAGAGGATGACAGAGGATGAGATGGTTGGATGGCATCACCGACTCCATGGACATGAGTTTGAGTAAGCTCTGGGAGTTCGTAATGGACAGGGAAGCCTGGCATCCTGCAGTCCATGGGGTTGCAAAGAGTTGGACATGACTGAGTGGCTATACTGACTGACTGACTAATAGCTGATTAACAATGTTGTGATAGTTTCACGTGGAACATGTATTTTACTATTTTTAACCCTTAAAAACCTTAGTCTCCAGTGAAAACCAGTAAGCAAGCAACTGTAAATATACCAAAATTTACAGATTGGCAAACTTATGACAATATTTTATGGCCACTAGAAACATACATTTTCTCACAGCATAATTTCTTTCCTCAGTATAGTTAAAGATGTGTATCCAGAAGCCCAAACTTTACCTATAGTTTTCTTCTCATAAGCAAACAATGTAGATAAACTTCAACTTTGTTTAGTAACTAAAAAGTATTGTATATTATTTGGAAATGATCTGGATATTCAGTGACTTTCCATTATTGAACGTAATTTAGCAAAACCCCAAAGTTTCAAGTTACCAAATATCTAAAGAGATCACTTTAAGATATCACTAGATAGTCCTAAAATATGATCAGCCCCAAAGAATTCACCAAAAAAGCTATTATCTCATTTATATGGAATTTACTTAAAAGTTTTGTCATATAAAGTTATTTTTTGTTGACAGATTTTGCAACAGTAATAATGTGAACTTTATTAACTTTCAAACTAGGTACAAAATTTTTATACTAATTTCGATAATGCTTAAGACATGCCTACCCTAAATAAACCAATAGTCTTAAGCATGACTTTAATATTAGATATTAATTAAATTCCATATATTTCTCGGATCACGTGGACCTGAAATTCATTCAGGTTAACTTTAAAAAAAAATATTTCTAAGAAGTTATATAGGCATTTAATTTCTTTTAAGCCAGTTAAATAAAGCTCACAAATTCATTTTTGGTAAAAGCTTTCAGAGGTAAAGATATATCGTAATATGTTAAGAGACATAACCAGAGTTATTTGCCTTCATTTTAAAACTCAGTCATGAGTTAGGTATATTAAAATTTACAACTCGTTAGTTTGAATATCAGAGAAGGCAATGGCAACCCACTCCAGTACTCTTGCCTGGAAAATCCCATGGACGGAGGAGCCTGGTAGGCTGTAGTCCATGGGGTCGCTAAGAGTCGGACACGACTGAGCGACTTCCCTTTCACTTTTCACTTTCATGCATTGGAGAAGGAAATGGCAACCCACTCCAGTGTTCTTGCCTGGAGAATCCCAGGGACAGAGGAGCCTGGTGGGCTGCCGTCCTTGGGGTCTCACAGAGTCGGACACGACTGAAGTGATTTAGCAGCAGCAGTTTGAATATAACATTCAGAATTAGTTTAATTTACTCACTTGAGTTTAAAAGACCTCTTAATCTCCACCACCCTTTTCCTCTTTTTTTTTTTGCCAGTTTCAGGTTCTGCTAATTAAGCCAAGGTCATAGTCTCAGGCATATGTTTGCATTTCAAGACTGTAAGTGTTAAAACTACAAGATTTCTCCTAGCAACGCTATTGTTCCCTCAGTGTCAGAATCTTGAGAAGATATTTTATCAAGCCAGCTTCTCTAATTGCATATGCCAAAAAAAAATTTTTTAGAACGTCAAAAATGCTCATCTTTGTGACTTTTAGGGTGAGATTTCCTTCAGTTCTCAATTAAGTGAGTTTTTGCAAATGTTGGTTCCATACCAATTACACATGAAGCCTGCTGGCCTTCCAGTGCGTGGCTGCCTGTCTGGGAGCTGGAAAGCTTTAGAAGCATCATTTCACATTTTCTTTTAGTTTTATTTGAATATAGAGTTTTTCCAAGTTCTCAGCCTCCAAATAGCCACCGTTTAACAAATAAGACAGTCATATGTAGACAGACAAGACAACCAAGGCCAAAACATAAAAAACCCCAAACCAGAACCTGAGGACATTAACCCAGGTTAGGAGTAACTGCAGCTGTAAGATTTTTATTGTCCCTGTTAGTGTGGGGTCCTAGCCCACGATCCCACCAAATTCCCACCAGTTGGGCCTCTAACCCACCATCTTTACAGTTTAAACACAGGTACTTTTTAATCAAGTTATTTACCCACAAATGTCTTCCAGACCCAGAAATTGTTTCTTACGTGCCGTAAAAATAATGCACCAAAGGTCAGCAGCACCATGCCAGAGGAAATCCAGGGCATTTCCGAAACCCTGCAACAGATGGACCAGGCAGCTGCTTTATCCACAGGCTCGAAATGCCAGTAGAGAGAACCAATAAACCATGATCAAAAGTCCCTCTGGAGTTACCTCCCATCTGGCTCCCCGAATTTGTTACCAAGTCAGTTTCATTTGCCTGATGTGCAATAAACCAAATGCAAATACGTTGGTGTTTGTAGCAGAGAACAAATTTCAGAGCTAGTAATAAATCTTAGATCCAGGTCCCTGAAGGTGAGGGGCTTGAGATATTTATGAGATAAAGAACTGGGGTGGTCTTACATGTGGGCAAAGGTTAATTGGAGGTACATAAAAGGTGAGGTAATTGGTGTTCTGTGCAGGTGTATCTGAGTTACATTCTTCTTCATGGATGCATGCTCAAAAGTGTAGATGCTTATCACGATATGAGGGTAAAGTTTGTGGCACTCTGACATCAAAATGTCATTCATCAGATACTTGAGCAAGCCCAGTTTTAGGGTTAGTGGTTCCAAATAGTGTATGTGGGCTTGAACTGGACAAGAGCTGACTCCAGGTTACTAAGCTATGTGAAGCTTGAAGGGTATCCATTTTGATCAGTGAAGGCAGTCTGCAATGCAAGCACAGAGTGTTTTTAAGTGGGTTGTTCTCTTATCTGCTGGTTGGTTCTACAAGCTCAAAAATTTCTGTTCACCTCTTTCTGGTCATCCTATGGTGTATTGTTTCAGGATGGGTTTTTTTTTTTTTTTTTTAACCTTATGGGGGCACAGTTTCAATTTCAGTTCTTGGATATTTAACAAAACCAATTGTGTGGCTCAATATATGATCATTTTAAAGAAAATGTTCATTTTTGATTAGAAAACAGTGTGCATTCTGTGATTATTGAGTACCTGTTCTATAAGTGTTAATTAAGACTAGTTCATTAATTAAGACTAGTTTGTTAATCAAGTTGTTAAAATCTTCTGTATAGTTAGAGAATTTTTGTCTGCTTATATCCTTTGTTTAGATAAGTATGCTAAATCTCCTACTACCATGATTGTGGACTTGTCTGTTTCTCCTCTAGAGGCTGTGTGGTTGGATGCCTATAAATGAAAATTTCTTTTTTAAAAAATCATTTTTCATCATTATGAGATGTCCCTCTTTGTCTCTGCTAGTGCTTTTTGCCTCAGGGTTCTTTGATCTGCTGATAATACAGTGAAGAAGATTATGTCACATGGCCTCTCACCTTTCCTTTAATCACATCCTTTGTGTTCATAGTTGTTGCCATGCAACTTTACAGTAGACTCCTACCATTTGTTGACATACTCTGCTTTTAACTTTGCCATGAAGACATCCCTTGAAGCCGGGGATTGAAACGGTTTTATACCTTGGGTCTTACTCTTTTGGACAGTTTCAGTCACCATGAGAACATATTCAGGCCAACCTTGTTGAGCATGGAGCAGAATTATCTGGTCATATTAAGTGAGGTCAGTCTAAATGAGTAGAATGAATAGTAAATCAGCTCAGATGTGTAAGCGGTAAATGCTTATAATTATTTGTTATTGAGGTTCTTGCCCTTGCTTTGTACATAGCATTATCCTGATAATGAAATACTGATACGTATAAAGTTTTTTGTTTCTCTATTCTTTTACTTCCTATTTCAATAAACCAAACTCTTCTAAAGCATATGTGGTTTAGTATTGCTGTTTTAATCCAGTTAGACAGTTGTTTTTATTTGGAACATTTAGTTCATTTACATTAAAAGGAATCAGTGATATATTTGGGTTTGAATCTGGCACTTACTATTTACTTTCTGTTTGTTCTCCTGTTCCATGTTTATTTTCCCTTTTTTCTCACTTTTTTGGTATTAATATTTATAATTTATTTTTATCTCCTTTAGATTATTATATACCTTATTGGAGTTTATAGTATACATATTTAACTTATCCTAGTCTATCTTCAACTAGTATTATACAACTTTGCATATAGTAGAGAACTGTACAACAAACAGTGCACTTTGAATTCTCTGCCTTTGAATTATCATTGTCATCCATTTCACTTCTATAGCTGTGATAAGCTGCAGTAATCATGATTATAATTTTGTCTTTAAATATTCAATTATCTTCTAAAGTGGTTTTATAAATAAGAACAGTCTTTTATAACTATGGGCTTCTCTGGTGGCTCAGATGCTAAAGAATTTGCCTGCAGTGTGGGAGACCTGGGTTCAGTGCCCCTGGAGAAGGAAATGACTACCCGCTCTAGTATTCTGGCCTGGAGATCTCTATGGACAGAGGAGCCTGGCAGGCTATAGTCCATGGAGTGTACACATATTTATATCTACACATATATTTACTCTTTCCAGTGCACTTCATTCCTTTACTTAGGTGTCCATTCTCAACCTGGCACTTTTCCCTTCTTATCAACAGACCTCCTTTAATATTTCTCATAGTAGAAGTCACCTGTTGATTAATTCTCCAGTTTTTAATATCTGAAAGGGTCTTTATTTCACTTCTTTTTTTTTAAAAATAATTTTCATTGCTGTGTGTTGAATTCTAAGTTAACATATTCGTTTCTTTATTTCTTCAGTTCTTTAAAGATGTTGCTCCACTATTTTGAGGCTCCCCTCTAAGTTTGTTTGGCCAGACCCTAGCAGCCTTTAATGTAGGCCTATCTTTTTTTTTTTTTTTTTTTTGCACAACTGAGGAAATGCCCTTCTAAGTATGCTACCTGTACCATGTGCAAGGTTTTTCTGCTTTGGTGGAAACTGTCCCCAGCCTTTTATGAGCCCTGGAAACTGACTCACACTTTTTTTTTTTTCCATTTCTTTTTATTAGTTGGAGGCTAATTACTTTACAGTATTGTAGTTGTTTTTGCCATACACTGACATGAATTAGCCATGGATTTACACGTGTTCCCCATCCCGATCCCCCCTCCCGCCTCCCTCTCCATCCCATCCCTCTGGGTCTTCCCAGTGCACCAGCCCTGAGCACTTGTCTCATGCATCCAACCTGGGCTGGTGATCTGTTTCACTGTTGATAGTATACTTGTTTCAATGCTATTCTCTCAGAACATCCCACCCTCGCCTTCTCCCACAGAGTCCAAATTACTCAACCGTTAAAAAGAATTCATTTCAATCAGTTCTAATGAGGTGGATGAAACTGGAGCCCATAATACAGAGTGAAGTAAGCCAGAAAGATAAAGACTGATACAGTATACTGACACATATATATGGAATTTTAAAAGATGGTAACAATAACCCTATATGCAAAACAGAAAAAGAGACACAGATGTACAGAACAGACTTTTGTACTCACACTTTTTTGTGTGTGGTTCGCTCCCTACTCTCAGATAAGTTCTTTTAAAGCATCTATTGGTTAGTATTCAGTTGGAGACATAGGAGAACACTAGTCTCCCTAAACTCCCGTTTCTTTTTGCTCAGTCTGGGATACTGCCAGGCTTTACTACATACCCACACCCAGCGCTTTACCCTGGAAAGTAAGTGAGATTTTAAGTGAGACATTCATAACATTCACTTCCTTTGTTTTCCTTCTGTCAAGGATTGCTCTCCTTCACAGCATAGCTGTCTGAAACCTATTTCATATTTTGCAGTTTTTTAAATCATTTAATGTGGGCAATTTACTCTTGCCCTTATTATTCCATTTTGGCCAGACGTGAGCATTCAGACATTGTGTTCTTAGCTACAACATTAGAGTGTCTTTCACAAAAAGCAAAGTGGAGCATAACGAAGTTTCCAAGACTGTCGTCTGGGATCAACTCTAAGATTTTTTGTTACTTGGTTTAATTTTTTCTTTCTTTCCCCCAATTCCACACATTCTCTGTAAGTTCCTTTGTATGAGAATTTTATCCTGTCACAGGGGGATGAGGAAATGTGGTAGTGACAGGTAGATGTTTTTCAATATCTGTTTTTCCTCCCCCCCCCCCCCCGGTAAGAAAACACCTGTTAGTGAAATATCACGTCCAATTTCTTGAAATATCCTTAAAATAAAGGGGAGCACCCTTCTTTGTTTTTTTCTCCTTCCTGCTACTTGGAATTTGAAGTGATAGTTATAGTTTGAGCATCCATTTTGTACCCCGAGAAGGAGCCATGTGCTGTAATGGAAGAGCAAACTGGAGGATGTCTCAGTTCTAATAACATTGGGAAGCCACGTACCGCATAATTTGTTTATACCATTTTTGGGCAAATTTTTGTGGCAAAAGCAAAAATCAGCTTGTCTAATTTCAGCCATTGCTGTTCTGAATAGTCCATCATTTTTGACTGAGGCTCTCAAAAAGCCATATGTGAGAGAAGAGAATGACAAGGGGAAGGCATGTGTGTGTCTGAGTAACTTATTGGCCAAGGATTGTATTTTTTCATATACTTTA
This sequence comes from Odocoileus virginianus, assembly GCF_023699985.2. Lineage (NCBI taxonomy): Eukaryota > Metazoa > Chordata > Mammalia > Artiodactyla > Cervidae > Odocoileus > Odocoileus virginianus. Next base: position 17,140,515 of record NC_069701.1, read on the forward strand.
CCCTTGCCTTTAAGTTCTAAAGGTACTTCAAGACCACATTACAGTTTTAAAAGCACATTCGTATCTATTATCTAATTTGATATTTTTAACATCTATTAGTTGGCTAGGGCAGAGAATATGGTACCATTTCAGAGGTAAGAAATTTAAACATTGAATAGTGTAATGTGTGCAATAAACACTATACTAGTTCATGGGAAAGAGAGGGTGAAGCTCTATTCCTCGACACCAAATCCAGTGCATCTTCCTAGATAGAACTTTTGAAAGATGTATCTATTGTTGATAGAATATTCTGTAGAATTGTGGGGTAGGAAATGTTTGAAGGAGCTCCTGGATTCTGACTATTTTATTTACCATTCCAGCTAAAGGGTGAACCATGGATAACATTGACAGGACTGAGACTGAGAATGAGGAGACAGGAAGATGGAAAAACTTTAATTCATGGATGAAACGCAAATTCAACTATGAATGCTATATGACTTTCCTTAATGGCTGCTACAGCTGCAAGTGGGAAGCCCAACAGAAGAAAGCTAGGCGACCTCTCTGCTGCTGCTCTTTGGTACAGGGCGATGGGCGGGGGAGACGGATCACACTTTCTTTTGCCTCTAGAGAAGTGCTATAATTGTGTGTGTGTGTGTATGCCTACATGCATCATGTGTAATGGGTCAAAAATAACTTTATTTAGAAGGTGAAAGGTGATCAGAATTAGATAGCTAAAGAATAGAGAATGGCAGAATAAATGGTATCAGAGGAGGAGTCAAAGGGCTTAGTATAAGGTGTATTTTAGGTAGAACAGATGATAAGAAGGGAGAAGTGATGCAAAGCGAAGCTAGAGATGGAGGCAGGACAGATGTTGTGTGGTTTTAAGACTTTGATTTCTGCCATGTAAGCAGTAAAGAGTCCCTAGAGATTTTAAGATGTTGAGAAGCACAGTAGTGTGTTTAGTGAAAAATGAATTTCCATTGTTGAGTTTATGCATACATGGCAATAAACAGTAAGTGATCAGATGGAAAAAATGTTTTAACCAAATTATGAAGTGTCTTTATGTCAAACTGAAATATTAGAAATTTATCCTGATGACAGTGTGGAGGCTTTGAACATTTTTAAATGAATGGCAACAATAAAAATCAAAATAAGAAAATGGATTTATTCATTTATTCATTCAGGTTTATTGAATGTGTGCCACAGTGAATAAGACCATTAAGGCTTCTAACCCGCCTCCACGTCACAATCTAGTGGGATGAGTTAGGCAGTAAATGGTAATGAAGAAAGATGGTTTTGGCAAGAGAGAAGAGCTCTGAAGATAATACATAGGAAAATGTATTAGGTGATGGGAACGTGGTTACAGAAGACTGCTTTGAGACAAAGTCATGTGAGCAGTCTGTTAAGAAGACGTGGGTCCAGCCATGTATATGTATAGGGGCAACAATATTTCAGGCAGAGGAACCAAGAAATGTGAAACTCTTGAGGTAGGAACAGATTTGGTCATGTTCTAGAAACAGAAAGAAAACCAGTGTGGCTGGAGTTCAGAAATGGCATCAGTTGGTAGAATGAGTGGAGGTCAAGAATGGGCAAGGCTTGACTATGTAGAATCTTTGGGCCATGGCAGGTAGTTTGGATGATATTCTCATATAGTAGAAAGCTCTGGAAGAGTTGTGAACAGGGGATTGACTTTATCTGATACATGTTTTTAGAAGGGCACACAAGTTTTGTGTAGAGAGTATCAGTTCAGTTCAGTCACTCAGTCATGTCCGACTCTTTGCGACCCCATAGACTGCAGCACAACTAGTCTCCCTGTCCATCACCAGCTCCTGGAGTTTACTGAAACTCATGTCCATGGAGTTGGTGATGCCATCCAACCATCTCATCCTCTGTCGTCCCCTTCTCCTCCTGCCTTCAAACTTTCCCAGCATTGAGGTCTTTTCAAATGAGCCAGTTCTTCGCATCAGGTGGCCGAAGTATTGGAGTTTCACCTTTAGCATCAGTCCTTCCAATGAATATTCAGGACTGAGTTCCTTTAGGATGGACTGGTTGGGTCTCCTTGCAGTCCAAGGGCCTCTCAAGAGTCTTCTCCAAAAACCACAGTTCAAAATCATCAATTCTTCAGCTCTCAGCTTTCATCATAGTCAAACTCTCACATTCATACATGACTACTGGAAAAACCATAGCTTTGACAGATGGACCTTTGTTGGCAAAGTAATGTCTCTGCTTTTTAATAGGCTGTCTAGGTTGGCCATAGCTTTTCTTCAGAGGAGCAAGTATCTTTTAATTCATGGCTGCAGTCACCATCTGCAGTGATTTTGGAGCCCAAAAAGATAAAATCTCTCACTGTTTCCATTGTTACCCATCTATTTGCCATGAAGTGATGGGACCAGGTGATATGATCTTATTTTTTTCAGTGTTGAGTATTAAGCCAGCCTTTTCACTCTCCTCTTTCACCTTCATCTAGAGGCTCTTTAGTTCCTCTTTGCTTTCTGTCAAAAGGGTGGTGTCGTCTGCATATCTGAAGTTTTCGCTATTTCTCCCGTCAATCTTGGTTCCAGCTTGTGCTTCATCCAGCCCGGCATTTCGCATGATGTACTCTGCATTTAAGTTAAAAAAGCAGGGTGACAATATACAGGCTTGATGTACTGCATTCCCAATTTGGAAACAGTCCATTGTTCCATGTTTGGTTTTAACTGTTTTCCTGACCTGCATACAGGTCTCTCGAGGTGGGTGAAGTGGTCTGGTATTCCTAACACTTTAAGAATTTTCCACAGTTTCTTGTGATCCACACACTCAAAGGCTTTAGCATAGGCAATGAAGCAGAAGCAGATGTTTTTCAGGAACTCTCTTGCTTTTTTGATGATCCCACAGATTTTGACATTTTGACCTCTGGTTCCTCTGCCTTTTCTAAATCCAGCTTGAACATCTGGAAGTTCTCAGTTCACATACTGTTGAAGCCTAGTTTGGAGAATTTTGAGTGTTACTTTACTAGAGTGTGGAATGAGTGCAATTGTGCAGTAGTTTGAACATTCTTTGCGATTGCCTTTCTTTGGGATTGGAATGAAAACTGACCTTTTCCAGTCCTGTGGCCACTGCTGAGTTTTCCAGATTTGCTGGCATATTGGGTACAGCACTTTAACAGCATCCGGTTTTAGGATTTGAAATAGCTTAGCTGGAATTATATCACCTCCACTAGCTTTGTTTGTAGTGATGTTTCCTAAGGCCCACTTGACTTCGTATTCCAGGATGTCTAGCTCTAGGTGAGTGATCATAGCATTGTGTTTATCTGAGTCATGAAGGTCTTTTTAGTGTAGTTCTTCTGTGTATTCTTGCCGCCTGTTCTCTATATCTTCTGCTTCTTTTAGGTCCATCCCATTTCTGTCCTTCGTTGTGCCTATCTTTACATGAAATATTCCCTTTGTATCTTTAATTTTCTTAATGAGACTCTAGTCTTTACCATTCTATTTTTTCTTCTATTTCTTTGCACTGATCACTGAGGAAGGCTTTCTTGTCTCTCCTTGCTATTCTTTGGAACTCTGCATTCAGATGGGTGTATCTTTCCTTTTCTCCTTTGCCTTTCACTTCTCTTCTTTTCTCAGCTATTTGTAAGTTCTCCTCAGACAGCCATTTTGTCTCTTCGCACTTCTTCTTCCTGGGGATGTCTTTGATAACTGCCTCCTCTACCTCCATCCATAGTTCTTCAGGCACTCTGAAGAACTACAGCCAGTCCCTCCCTTCAGGAAGCTACCACAAGCCTCTCTTCCTCACCCATCAGAGGGTAGACAGAATGAAAACCACAATCCCAGAAAACTAACCAAGCAGATCACATGGGTCACATTTCTAACTCAATAAAACTATGAGCCATGCTGTGTAGGGCCATGCAAGACAGATGGGCCACGGTGGGGAGTTCTGACAAAGCGTCCACTGGAGAAGGGAATGGTAAACCACTTCAGCTTCTTGCCTTGAGAACCCCATAAACAGTATTAAAAGGCAAAAATATATGACACTGAAAGATGAACTCCTAGGTTGTTAGGTGCCCAATATGCTACTGGAGAAGAGTGGAGAAAGCTCCAGAAGGAATTAAAAGACTGAGCCAAAGTGGAAATAACGCCCTGTTGCCGATGTGTCTGGTGGTGAAAATAAAGTCCGATGCTGTAAAGAACAATATTGCATAGGAACCTGGAGTGTTTGGTCCATTAATTAAGGTAAATTGGAAGTGCTCAAACAGGAGATGGCAAGAGTGAACATCGACATTTTAGGAATCAGTGAACTAAAATGGACTGGAATGGGCGAATTTAATTCAGATGACCATTGTATCTACTACTGTAGGCAAGAATCCCTTAGAAGAAATGGAGTCACCCCCTCATAGTCAACAAAAGATTCCAAAATCCAGTACTTGGGTATAGGCTCAAAAATGACAGAATGACCTCTGTTTGTTTCCAAAGCAAACCATTCAGTATCTCACTAATCCAAGCCCGTGCCCCAACCACTAATGCTGAAGAAGCTGAACAGTTCTATGAAGACCTACAAGGCCTAGAACTAACAGCAAAAAAAGATGTCCTTTTCATCATAGGGAGCTGGAATGCAAAAGTAGGAAGTCAGGAGATACCTGGAGTAACTGACAGGTTTGGCCTTGAAGCTCAAAATGAAGCAGGGCAAAGGCTAACAGTTTTGCCAAGAGAACACACATGTCATAGCAAACACCCTCTTCCAACAACACGAGATGACTCTACATATGGACATCACCAGATGGTCAATACTGAAATCACATTGATTATATTCTTTGCAGCCAAAAATGGAGAAACTCTATACAGTCAGCAAAAACAATACCGGGAACGGACTGTAGTTCAGATCATGAACTACTTATGGCAAAATTCAGACTTAAATTGAAGAAAGTAGGGAAAACCACTAAGTCATTAAGGTAGGACCTAAACCAAATCCCTTATGATTATAATGTTATAAATAGGCTTCTACAAAATTCCACAGGGGTAAAAGAATACAGTGGTCTCTCCAGCCTGAAGAGGGTAATGCTCACTGTAACTATATAGACCTTTGGGGAGTATAAACAGATGTTGCTGAGGTACCATTGATAAATGGAGCTAAATGAGGCCTCCTCCCTTCTCTTTCCAGAGAGAGCAATTATTTTACCCTTGGCTGGTTGTGTCATTTTGCTTATCTACACTTTTACTTTTCACATGGATAGAAACTTCAAATGAATACAATGGCTTTGACTGGTGAGTTTCACTTTTTGTATTTTCATTTGTGTAAGGCTCTTTGGTCTAATAGCCACAAGGATCTTACTTCAGGCTGAAAAGATCTGGTGACATAAGAGGGAGGGTGGACAAAGTTGGATTTTTTGCAGCTGGTGGATGGGGGGCCTGACTCTGGGGAGGAGGAAGGATGCTCAGCGCCCTCGGCTACTGCACCTCCCTTCCCTGCTCACTCTCACTCTTAGACCAAAGCTGGCTCAGCGGGAAGCTTTCTCTGTGCTTCCAGTGCCCCCCCCCCCCCGCCTTCTATTCAGATGACTCCCTTGTTCCTCAGCCTCTTTTGCCTGCATTTACTGATGCCTGCACCTACTGATGCCTACACCAGTTAGTCTTCATGATCTTGGTCCATGAACCCTGATGTCTGTGCCTCACCTCCAGCCTCTGCTTCTTCCTTCTGTCCTCACTGGGTTCCCTGAGACTCTGGAGACAGAAACAGTGTCCCATCTCAGCACATTTGTAGCCCAGTTCCTACTCTGGACTGCTCCTAGTTCTTCCCATTTTTCTGGCCTGACTGATATATCATACCCATTAGTTGGTCTTTGAGGGAAAAGGGGGTATCTTTGAGTGTGAGGCTTTTAAAAAATGTAATATAGTTTATTTTTTCCTTCATAGAAGTAAAGTATGGTTTGTTATTTTAAATATTAAGAAATGTAGAAAGTAGATAATATCGTCTTATTCTTGAGTAGCAATCACTTGGTATACTTCCTGGTCTTTTTCCCTATGCTTATTTTTATATTATGTTCATACCATATATATAATTTAAATTTTTTCTCTCATTTAGAATAGTTGTACACATTTTGACAAATTATTAAAACTCTTAATGATAATCACTTTAAATGGTTTTAAAGTATTTCCTGATATGAAGGTAGTGTAGTGTACTTACTTAACAGCTTTTTATTGTTAGGCTTTATGGCTAATTTTCTGTTTTTATAAAATAAGAGTGAAGAGAAATCTTTGTATTCTGACTTACAGTCTTATAGGAAATTCCCACAAGTGGCATTATTCAGTCAAGAAGAATAAACACTAGTAAAATTCATTGTGTCTGTTACCAAAGCATTTCTCAAAAGATAGTACAGTTTCCATTCACAATAGAAGTATTTGACTTTCTGTTTTAACCCTCCATTGACAGCATTGACTATTCTAATTTTGAATCATTTTTATTAATTTTATTAATTAAATTTGTTTTATTTTAATTATTTACCAGGTATCAAAACTTGTTTCTTTAGTAACTTCTTTTTAGTTCTCTCTGTTTGAATATATTTATCTTGTGGAATCTAATTTTCTCATTTATATGCATTCTTTATTTAGAGATAAGTTCTAAATTTCTCCACAATATTGGAACTAAGAAATGTTTCATTTCTTTATAAAATTTCCCTCAGTTTTAAAGAACTTTATATTGAGATATAATTGAAATATAATGTTACATTTCTGTTAAGTATATATTGTAGCATAATGATTTGCTATTTCCATGTATTGTGGAATGATCACCACAATAAGTCTGGTTAACATTCTTCATCACACGTAATTTCAGTTTTTGTGTGTGATGGGAATTTTTAAGAAACTTTCTCCTAGTAACTTTCAAATATACAATACGTATTTTTGACTATAGTCACCATGCTGTAAGCATTTTATCCCCAGAGCATGTTTATTTTATAGTTGGAAGTTAATACCTTTTTATCCATCTTCACTCATTTGTCCACCTCTCACCCCTGTCCTCTGGCAACCCCCAATCTGTTCTCTGTGTCTATGAGTTAGTTTGGTTGGTTTGTTTTTATCTTTCATGTGTAAGTGAGGTCATATGGTATTTATCTTTTTCCATCTGACTGATTTCAATTAGCATAGTGCTGTCAGGGTCTATCCATGTTGTCATAAATGACATTTTTCATTTTTTTACATTTCTGAATAATGCTCCCTTGTGGTATGTATGTGTAAGTGTATACCACGTTTTTAAAATTAAGTCATCAGTGGACACTAAGGTTGTTTTCATGTCTTGGCTATTGTGCATAGTGTTACAGAGGTTTTTAACTGATGGCCATACTGACTGGCCATGAGGTGATACCTCATTGTAGTTTTGAATTGCATTTTTCTAATAAATAGCAGTGTTGAGCATCTTTTCATGTGTTTGTTGGCCATATCTATTTCTTCTTTGGAGAAATGTCTGTTTAGGTCTTCTGCCCACTTTTTGATTTCATTGCTTGTTTCCTATTAAGATGCATGAGTTGTTTATTTTGTAGATAAATGTCAGTCGCATAATTTGCAAATATTTTCTCACATTCTATGTGTTGTCTTTTCATTTTGTTAATGGTTTCCTTTGCTGTGCAAAAGATTTTCAGTTTAAATAGGTTCCACTTGTTTAATTTTTTTCCCCCATTACTTTAGGAGATATATCAAAAAAGATTTTGCTGCACTTATGTGAAAGAGTGTTCTTACTTATTTTACTTTTGTGTATGGTGTTAAAGAATGTTCTAATCAGATTCTTTTAAAAGTAGCTGTCTAGTTTTCCCAGCACCATTTATTGAAGAGACTGTATTTTATCCATTGTATATTCTTGCCTCTTTGTCACGCATTAGTTGAGCATAGGTGTGCGAGCTTACTTCTAGTTTTTTATCCTGTTCCATTGACCTGTATTTGTACCTTTGTGCCATACTGTTTTGATTACTGTAGTTTTCTAGTATAGTATGAAATAAGGAAGCCTGATTCCTCCAGCTCTTTTTCTTTCCAAAGATTGCTTTGGCCATTCAGGGTCTTTGTGTTTCCATACAAGTTTGAATTTTTTTATTCTAGTTCTGTGAAATATGGCATTGGTATTTTGATATGGATTGTACTGAATCTGTAGGTTGCCTTGGGTGTATAGTCATTTTGACAATATTGATTCTTCCAATCCAAGAACATGTTTTTTCTTTCCATCTTTGATTTCTTTCATCAGTGTCTTATGGTTTTTAGAGTACAGGTTTTCTGCCTCCTTAGGTAGGCATATTCCTAGGTATTTTATACTTTTGATGCTATGATAAATTAGTTTGTTTCTTAAATTTCTCTTTCTGATATTTTCATTGTTAATGTGTAGAAATGTAATAGAATTCTGTGTATTAATTTTGTATTCTTCAACTGTACCAAATTCATTGATGAGCTCTAGTAGCTTTCTGGTAGCATCTTTAGGATTTTCTACATATAGTATAATGTCATCTGCAAACAGTGACAGTTTTACTTATTCTTTTTCAGGTTGAATTTATTGCATTTCTTTATCTCCTCTGAATGCCATGGCTAGGACGTCCAAAATTGAATAAAGCTGGTGAGAGTGGACATTGTTGTCTTGTTTGTGACATTAGAGGAAACAGCTTTTGGCTGTTGAGTATGATGTTAACTATGGGTTTGTCATATGCAGCCTTTATTATATTGAGGTATGTTCCCTCTTTGCCCACTTTCTGGAGTTTTTTTTTAAATCATATATGGCTATTGAATTTTTGTCAGAAGGTTTTTCTGCATCTATTGAGATAATCTTATGATTTTTTACTCTTGAACTTGTTGATAATGGTATATCATACTGATGTATTTGTATATATTGAAGAATCTTTGCATATCTGGGATAAATGCCACTTGATGATGGTGTATGATTCTTTTAATTCAATTCATTATTTTCAGTTTGCTAGAATTTTGTTGAGGATTTTTTGCATCTATATTCATCACTGTTATTGACCTATAATTTTCTTTTTTGTGATATCTTTGTCTGATTTTGGTACCAGAGTGTTGGTGGCCTCACAGAATAAGTTTGGGGGTATTTTTTCTTCTGAAATTTCTTTGGAATAGTTTTATAAGGATAGATGTTAACTCCTGTCTAAACGTTTGATGGAATTTGTCCATGAAGCCATTTGGTCCTGGACTTTAATTATTGAAAGACTTTTAATGACACTTTCAATTTCAGTACATATGACTGGTCTTCATATTTTCTATCTCTTTCTGTTTCAGTCTTGGAAGGTTGTAACTTTCTAAGAATTTGTCCATTTCTTCTAGGTTGTCCTTTTTTTTTTTTTTTTTTGCATATAGTTGCTTATAATAGTTTCTTATGATCCTGTGTATTTCTGTGGTGTCTGTTGTAATTTCTTGTTTTTCATTTCTAACATGAATGATTTGAGTCCTCTCCCATTTTTCTTGATGAGTCTGGCTAAATGTTTATACTTTTAGCTTTTCAAAGAAACAGCTTTTAGCTTCACTGATCTTTGCTATTGTTTTGTCTCTATTTCATTTATTTCTATTACGATCTTTATGATTTCTTCCCTTTTACTAATTTCAGTAAAAGGAAATTACTGAAATTTTCTTGTTATTTCTCTAGTTACTTTATGTATTAAGTTCTTGTTGTTGTTAAGCCACCCCATTGTGTCCAACTCTTTGGGACCCCATAGACTGCAGCATGTCAGGCCTCTCTGTCCTCCATCTCCCGGAGTTTTCCCAAGTTCATGTCCATTGTATTGATGATGTCATCCAGCTATCTCATCCTCTGATGCTGTCTTCTCCTTCTGCCCTCAATCTTTCCCAGCATCAGGGACTTTTCTAGTAAGTCAGCTGTTCACATCAGGTGACCAGAATACTGGAGCTTCAGCTTTAGCATCAGTCTTTCCAATGAATATTCAGGGTTGATTTCCTTTAAGATTGACTGGTTTGATCTCCTTGCTGTCCAAGGGACTCTCAAGAGTCTTCTTCAGCACCACAGTTTGAAGGCCTCAATTCTTTGGCGTTCTGCCTTCCTCATAGTCTAGCTCTCACAAATGTATGTGGCCACTGGGAAGAACATAGCCTTGACTATATAGACGTTTGTTGGCAGAGTGATGTCTCTGATTTTCAACACATTGTCTAGGTTTGTCATACCTTTGCATATATATGTCATACTCATACTACTGTATAGTCTTGAGTAACTGTATAATCCCAGTTCCTATTTCAGTTCCCTCTGATGTGTATAAACAGTCACCCAAGCAAACTGTTCTCATTCTTCTCCCTTGTGTTACCCCACCACCATCACCTAAAGTAGAAGAAGGGGAGAGAAAAAGAGAGAAAAAGATCACAGTTCTTCCTTTGCCAGAAGTACTCAGCCTGTGGTGGGACCTTCTCCTGAGTTTGGTGGGAGAATTTGGAACTCTACTAATTTTTTTACGTGTGAATATTTACGTGTGACTGAATATAGAAAAGAAGACCATTATGTTGATAAGGAGGGGAAAAAACCTGATGTGACTAGAGAAATGATTTGAAAAGATAGAGGCACAATTAAGGGCTAAAATTAACTTTTCTTTCTCACCTGGAAAGTAAAGTCAGTATCACTACTTGCATAAGCCATTTAATTAATTCCTTGGCTACATTTAGACTGCTTATGGGGATTTCCTGGTGGGTCAGGCACTAAAGAATTTGCCTGCAATGCAGGAGACATGGGTTAAATCCCTGGATTGGGAAGATCCCCTGGAGAAGGAAATGGCAACCCACTCTAGTATTCTTGCTTAGAGAATTCCATGGACAGAAAAGTTGAAGTCTGTGGGGTTGCAAAGAGTCGGACATGACTGAATGACTAACACTTTATGTCTGTCCTGCATGTTTTTTTTTCCCTTTATTTCATTGTTTGATCATTACTCTGCTTGCATTTAAATATTCTGTTCTTGTTACGTGGATATGAGTCATTTAACTCTGTGGAGATCTTGAATATATTTTTTATGGTTCTTTTCTAATTGTTCTATTAATTATATTTTTCTGCAAGTTATTGTATTAGCTGACTTTCTTGTGTTAATTTAATGGGGTTTCCTGGTATCTCAGCTGATGAAGAATCTGCCTGCAATGCAGGAGTCCCTGGTTTGATTCCTGGGTTGGGAATATCCCCTGGAGAAGGGATAGCTACCCACTCCAGTATTCATGGGCCTCCTTGGTGGTTCAGATGGTAAAGAATCCACCTGCAATGCGGGACACCTGGGTTTGATCCCTGGTTTGGGGAGATCCTCTGGAGGAGGGCATGGCAACCCACTCTAGTATTCTTGCCTTAAGAATCCCCATGGACGCAGGGGCCTGGCGGGCTGCAGTCCATGGGGTTGCAATGAGTTGGACACAACTGAGCAGCTAAGCACACAAACAGGTTCATTTGTTAACATCACTTACACGTGTTCTGATTCCTGGCTGTGAGATCGTGTTTTAGAGTACTCTTCTGAGTGTCTCAATCTGGGATCAGTCTTGCCTAGGATGGCTGCTTGTCTATTTCTTTCTCTTGGTGTGCCTTCTCACCCCTGGCCAAAGGGAAATTTTTCTTATATTGAATGTAGTTATATGTTCAGTAGTCTATATTTTGTATTATTAAAATATAATTTCTCTAGGTCTCATATGGAGGGGAAATAATTTCTGTTATCTTGAAGAGTCTAAATTCTGTGACATATACCTAGACTAATTATAGTATTGTTTAACTTAACAAATCAATGTATTAGCAGTTTTATCTCATAAACTACTTTAGGAACAAAAAAAGACCATAACTCTTTTTAAGGGGTCCAAACTCTTACACCAAATATAGATATTAATATAGTGACTTGCTGTTATATAAGAAAACATATATGGATAAGAAATCTGCTGAAATGGAAAGTAGTAACTATATGACAGCAGTGAACTTATGGATGACTTTTCCTTTTTTGACATTCCAGAATTTATTTTTTTAAAGAATATGTAATTTTTGAGTATGTATTCTAAATAAATTTTAAAACCATACAACTTGTATAGAATCCCATTAAAGTACCTGATTGTCTACGAATAAAGTTAAAACTTCTCAACTAAATATCCCCAAAGATCGTTCCCAAATTGCTCCTCTTATTATCCTCCTGTTTTTTTATGCCTCATCTAGTCCAGTCTCATACTGTATCCTTGAGAGAGATACTACCAACTTCTATGTTTTAGAAATTGAAACACATTTTTGCAGGGTTGTTTTCCTAGGTACAGGAATCTGGTTCTTTTGGTCCATTGTCTTGCTGAGTTTCCTTGGGATCCTGGCTGCCTACACAGCATTGCTACTGGTGAGTAATGTTTCCGTTTTCTCCCACTCTCTTCCTGAGTAGCCTCATGAGGTGCTCTGTTAGTAGTATGGTTCTCAATTGGTGCTGGGAGCCCTCAGATCATTCCTGGCAGAGTTCAGATTTGCATCAGCTACTTGAATATTAGGGAGGAAGGATAGATGTGGGGAATAGACTTGTGCTGGTAGAGGGTGTGTCTCTCCACTTTGACCCTTTGTAAGGGTGGCAGAACACTCTTTTTCTCTTCCTTTGTTTCATGGCTTATTTTCTGGCTCACATAGTATTGTCATTTTAGATGTTCACACCTTCACATGGTAGTACTTCTGCACATTGATCTACTGATTTCATAGCCTGTCTCCCAAGAAGCAGTCTTTCTGTGGCTTACAAATTATCTAGTATGCTAAACTTGTTTACTAGTCCTGTGCAAAAGCTAGTCCCCTAGTCAGGTGCCAAGTACATTTTAGCAAATATCTTTATGCAATAGAGACGCTACCCGTTTCCAGACATAGTAGTGTCATGTAGTGTGAGAATTCACACTGGACATAGTAATGTCACGTAGTATGAAAAAATTGAGACCAGACAGCAGAGGAGCCTGCAGAAGTGTGGAAAGCTTATGGAAGACTAACTTTTAGGCTACTGGAGTTTTTCAGTGCCCACTTGAAAATAGGACATAAGTATCTTGCTCTGATTCCATGATTCCTTGTCCCCACTGACTGACTGATACTAAAGAACCCAACCCCCAAATCAGTTGCCATTTGCATAAATATTTATCTCAGCAAAATGTATTAATCATTATATGAGTGATAAGTCTGAGATTCCAGAGAACAAAGAGGTGCAGTTTTTGTTTTCATACAGGGCACCTCAAATAGAGAGGTATCAGAAAGTTATAATGCTCCTTAACTCAATGAGTTTAGAATCTAGTAGGGAAGTACATCATAGACGAAAATAACCAACACAGACAGAGCATTATAATTGTCATTAGAGAGACCTAAAAAAAGTTCTGCCTGGGTTCTGAGAAGGAAGACCTTCAGTCAAGAGGATTAAGTGATGCTTCGAGGAAGAGGGGTCACAGGACGGGCATCTTGAAAGGATGTTGGATTTAGACATGTGTCTATGGGAGTGGGGAAGAAAGTCCAGATCATGGGCATTTCACGACAGAGTCAGCAAGACAGAGATAGAGATATATGGGGTTGACTAGATAAGAGCGAAGAATCGTACTGTTAGCATGCAGGGGATATTGAAGAAAAATGGGGTATATGGCTAAAACAATAGGCTTGTGATAGATTTTAGAAAGCCTGAAAAGTATGCTAAGACACATGGTATAAATCAGATTTCTAGTTAGTATTATCATTCTGAAAATCATTGCATAGAGGGTGTCTGTAGACAGAAATAGTTAGAAACTTCTATGAGGAAAATGCTGATGAATGATGCGTTTGGGGCAACAATCTGGTCACTGAATTGTACTGCACTTATACATGATCAAAATAAAATGGTTTAGGTAACTTCTAAGACGGACTTCCAGTGTCCAGTAAGCCATGCTTTTTTTTTTTTAAACAGCCTTGTACCCTAGGCTTCCTCTTTTTGGCTATAGTGGCAACAACGGAGGAGACCTGAATTCTATTTCTGCTTTATCTTTAAATTATTTTGTAACCATGACCGAGTCATATAACTCTTCTGAGCCTCAGTTTTTTCTTTCAAATGAGATAGTTAATAAAATGACATTTTATAAGGCTTGGCTAAGTACAAATAAATGGCCTGGTGGCTCAATTGGTGAAGAATCTGCCTGCAATGCAGGAGACCCAGATTTGAGCCCTGGGTTGGAAACATCTGCTAGAGAAAGAAATAGCAAACCCACTCCAGTGTTCCTGCATGGAATAGACAGAGAAGCCTGATGGGCTACAGTCCATGAGGTCATAAGAATCAGGCATGACTTGGTGACTAAACCACTACCACCAAAGTACAAATAAAATCATATCCATAAAATTATTTTGAAAAAAAGGTGAATGCTTTATACAGTCAAATTCTCAATATCCTAAGCATCTGAAGGCTCCAGTTTTTAGTCTACATCTCTACACTGACTTGATGATTACTTAGATTCAAATCTAATCTAGGTTTATTGACTAACAACAGTGCTTAACAGTTGGAACAAAAAAGTTTTTAAAAAATTATTTATTTGGCTGCCTTTGGGTCTTAGTTGCATCATTCAGGATCTTTCATGGAGGTGCACGAACTCTCTAGTTGTAGTGTGTGGGCTAAGTTGCTTCTCTGTGTGTGGGATCTTAGTTCCCCTACCAGGGATCAAACACCTGCATAACAAGACTGGACGACCAAGGAAGTCCCAAAAAAGAGATTTTAAGTGACCCTGGGAAGGACCCCTACCTCTGTTCCCTCACTAGTGTCTCTATGTAATACCAAGGATAAGCTCCATCCCAGGGAAAAGAAAATTGTAGGAACTCAGGAAGGACATCAGTGTACTGATTGTTACAGAATCCCAGAGAAGATAATAATAAATTCTCTCTGGGTTGCTGGTGAAAGTGACAACTAGGAGCTGACATGTGAACTGTGTTTGAAGGGTCAGTAGCTTGGTGAGGGAGAGCTATTTAGGCAGAGGGACAGTGTGGCAATCTCTTAGATGCTGAAAAGAGCAGGTGCAGCAAGAAGTGAAGATGATGCCAGACTGTGTAAGGAATTTTGAGTTCAGAACAGTGTTTTGGGTAGCATCTTGGTGATTTCAAAGTAATCTCTTCTTTCTTCTTTGTTTTTTCAGGTACTTGGATTTTTGTTGTGTTGGGAAAAAAATCAACTGTACCTGCACTGGTATCATAAGGTAAGACATCTGAATCTTCATAGGAGACCTGAGATCAGGACCGCGTGTGCCTCTTTGGCACTAAGTGTTAAATGCAGAAAGGGAAAAGCTCTGCATTTAACACTTCCCTTTCTTTGCCTCCCTTAGAGAGGAGAAATCTGGGTACACTGTTTCAACTAAAATCATTCCGTTTCCAACAGATGGAACTGGCTTACCAACCAAGCTGAACCCAAACTATTTTTTCCCACTTCTCCATTTTAAACTCACTCTGTGACTCTGTTCTTCCTATCTCCATAAAATCTTGGGCAAGCTCCATTATTTTCCCGGTCCTTTACAGTCACAAGAACTTTCTTATTTCAGTCATTAAGAATTTCAGTTCATTGTAGTAGACTGAACTCCAACTTTATGAGACTTTTCCCTTCCTCTGTTTCACATGACCCAGGCCTGGAAACCTGCAGTGATGGAAAGAGTATAATTGTCTTTTACCTTTATTCCAGTGTATCGATCAGGGGAAGGAGAGATAGGGTAAAAGAACACAGTCCCACAAGGAGGGGTTGGTTTCATCAGGACCATGTAGATGCAGTTTTTGGCTCTTAATCCTGTGGATTTTTCCTTGTGTATTTTCAAACACCTTACCACTGAGAACCTTGACTGCAGCTCTCTTGGTACACTTAATACATGTCTTCCTATACTCCCTGAAGTTTTTTTGTTGAGGTCCTTTAACTGTCCCTTAGTTTGGAACCATTTAAAATTACACTAGAAGGGAAGTGGGTGGAATGAGTGGGGAGCTTGGGATTGACATATGTACACTATTAATAGCTATGTATAAGACAGATGACTAATGAGAACCTACTGTATAGCACAGGGAAGTCTAATTAGTGCTCTCTTGTCACCTAAATGGGAAAGAAATCCAAAACGGAGGGGACATATGTCTACATACAGCTGATTAATTAGCTATAGAGAATAAACTAACAGCATTGTGAAGCAACTATATTCTGATAAAACTTTTAAAAAATAACTAAATTAAAAAATAAAATTATACTAGCAGTAACAGAGGATCCATATCTGATATGAAGAAGCAGGCATCACCTGAAGACATGCAGCTCATTTCCAACATTGCCTGCCTTGTCTGGTTCTGCCATGGGCTTAAGAATCTCCAGCACAGCCTCTTGCTATTTATAGACTTTTTCAGGCATGGTTTTGATAACATTCTTTGTGTTTTCTCCAATCAAGGAACATGTCAAACTCTGAGTGGTCTCCTTAAATTTCCTTTTACTCAAAAGGGAAGTATGAACTGAAAATATAAACTTAAGAGTTAGAATGAATGGAGATTAAAGTCATAGGATCATACAGGGAAACAAGAAATTGAAGACTGATCATATAGGCCTTACTGAGATTCCCACAGGTTTTGGAGTTGGGACACCATGAGCAGTTTGTCACTACTGAGAGTCCCTATGGGGTAAACCATTCTGATTACCATTCCAGGCTTGTGCCTTTTACAGAAACCATGCTTACCTTGCCCCTGGCAGTGAGTGCTGCCACTTGGCCTCTGCCACAGCAGAATCTCATCACTGCCTTTGAACTCAGGAAGCCAGTTTCTGTGGCAGCACCTCTCACCTTTATCCAGGCATAAAGCATGGCCACTGCAGTGCTTTTCAAGGATGCTGACACTCTCCTCACCAGTGTGTTTCTCAGTGTCTTCTGAGACCTCCCATAGAGCCCAGTATGGAGCAGGTTAGCTTATCATAGGTGATATTAATATCATTCCAGTAACCTTTTCTAAATAAATCATTGGATTTTTTTCTTCCACATTATACCAAGAAATTGCTGGCATCCTAATTTTATAAGGCATGGGCTACTATTGAGCCAAGGTTTCAAATAACCAAGCAATTAGAACCCTTTTGAGATGGATAATACCTGCTGTTGCTGCTGCTGCTAAGTTGCTTCAGTCGTGTCCGACTCTGTGCGACCCCACAGACGGCAGCCCACCAGGCTCCTCTGTCCCTGGGATTCTCCAGGCAAGAACACTGGAGTGGATTGCCATTTCCTTCTCCAATGCATGCATGCATGCTAAGTTGCTTCAGTCATGCCCGAGTCTGTGCAACGCTATGGACAGCAGCCCACCAGGCTCCTCCGTCCACGGAATTCTTTAGGCAAAAATACTGGAGTTATAATACCTAGATGCTGGTATATTGAATTCAGAATCTTTGATAAGTGTACACATATCAATAAATCCAGGCTGATTTAATATTACTTTATTTTCTTCTTGTCTAGCATCCTTAATATTACATTTTTCCCCCTCCTTGGCTAGCATCCTTTGAATTCATTCTGACACAAATTCTACAGGGTTTTGTTAAAATGCCTTCATCTCTTAAGGTATTGTGTGATCTAATTGCTGTTATGAATTCATAGCCAATGAAAAGTGGTGAAACTGGAGATGAGAAGAGTTGAAATACCCTTGTTAGATAACTAACTTGGTTAGGCCTTTAAACCTGTGACCTTTAAATCTTCCTGGCAGGGGAGTTTCTTTAGGGCTTGGAATTTTGGTGTGAAAAGAGTACACCTGGGTTGTCCCATATTGTCTCACCCTTGTTTCTTCTACATAGTACAAAAGTCTGTTGTTTACATCTGTGTTTCTTTTGCTGTCTTGCATATAGGGTCATCATTACCATCTTTCTAAATTCCATATATATGCTTTAATACACTGCATTGGTGTTTCTCTTTCTGGCTTACTTTACTCTGTATAACAGGCTCCCGTTTCATCCACCTCATTAGAACTGACTCAAATACGTCATTTTTATAGTAATATTCCATGGTGTATATGTACAGCTTCCTTATCCATTCATCTGCTGATGGACCTCTAGGCTGCTTCCAGGTCCTGGCTGTGTAAACAGAGCTGCAGTGAACGTTGTGGTGCCCGTGTCTCTCTCAGCTCTGGTTAACTTGGTGTGCACGCCTAGCGGCGGGATTGCTGGGTCGTGTGGCAGTTCTTTTTCCAGTATTGGATGGGGTGAGGAGGGGGGTGGGAGGGGGTTTCAGGATAGTGGGGCACATGCACACCCATGGCTGATTCATGTCGCTGTATGGCAAAAACCACAACACTATTGTAAAGTAATTACCTCCAATTAAAATAAATAAATAAAAGAAGAATAAATCTGGGAGGAAAGGATTAGTACCAGCCTAATAGTAGGCCTTCTGCCTAGGCATGTTCAGAGAGCAATGAATGATCTCAATCAAAGCTCATTATAAAATAGCTAATAACCCCATCTCCTAATAAATGTACTAAAGAGATTTATTAGTCAAAATACAATGGAGAGTCCTTATCTATGAAAATTTCTATACAACAGGATTCTAACCTGTTGTATCTAGGTTGCTTGCAATAAATAAACCTAGAATTTATAGATTTGTAAGTGGGAGGCATTGCTGGCTGGAGTTGTATAGTTAACAGAATATGTGAGAAAAGGATCCACCGTAACTTAAAGATTCCTTCTGTGGAGAAAAGTTTCCACATACTTTGTTCAAAACACACCTCACATTTTAAGTCCCAGACCAGAATGTATCCTAATATAAGAGAGGAAAGACTTTTATATGAGTTCCTACATTTTACAGATTTCTCCAAGGAAAACTGTTTTATCTGTACCTTGCGTGTGTGCGTGCATGCGTGCTAAGTTGCTTAATGCCTTAAATCATTCGTAAAGCTTCGTGTTGAGTAAGATCACAGAATCACATGAGATTCATGTGAGTCTGATTTGTCTCTTAAAGTTTGTATTGTGATACATGTGGTTTGCTGATAAGTTATTTAAGATTTTCACATCTATATGGATCTATATATAGAAGAGTTTGGACTGTAGTTTTTGTTTCCTGTAACATCCCTATTGAGTTTGAGTATCAGTGCTTTTGTTGGCTTCAAAAAACAAGTTAGATAAAATTCCCTCTTTATTCTTGGAAGAGTTTGTTAAAGTTGAAATATTTCTTTCTTAAATGTTTGAAAAATTAATCATTGAAGGCAGCAAGACCTAGAGTTATTTTGTGAGTTATTTAAGATACAGAATCATGGAAAGGAGGAGACCAAGCACTGTCTAGGAGCTACACAGATGTAGAAAACTGTCTGTTTGAAGGGAAGAAGTTTAAATTATATCTTCTTGGCCTCATTGTTTACCTATGGCTAAGTATAGTTTTCTGGCCAGCAGGGTTTTTCATCTGTTAATATTTATAGAAAATTTACTTTGTGTCAGACATTCTAAAGACAGCAAATATATAATCATAAATGAGTATCATCCCTGATCTCATGAAGCTTATAGTCTATTTGGGGAAAACATATTGAACAAAATACTGTTTACCTGAGATTGTATTGAGTCGTATTTAAAAAAAAAAAAAAGCAGTGAATATTTGTAATGGCTATTTTTGAAACTGAATGAGACCTGCCAAGCAATGTTGAGGGCCAAGCAGATGTGGAGATAATAAATCAGTAAAGGAATCAGACCACATAGCTGTGTAGGTTTTTTTCCTTTTTTTTTTTTTTTCAGCCATGCTGCATGAAGCAGCAAGGAAGGTAAATTATTAGATTCATGTACTGTTAAAGAATGGTTAGATTAAAAAGATGAGGTAATGAAGTCCCTGAAATTGTGAGTACATATGGTTCCCAAGGACAGTTCTGATTCAAGTTTAGTGCTTAGAAGTCAAGGTATTCTTTTTTTCCCCCCCCAGATCCTGATTCTGATAGTGATGCTGTTTTGCTCATTTTTTCTCTGGATTTTATTAACTTACTGGAAAGACAGGTGGTTCACCATCGGGCTGTCACTGCAGGTAAGCACCATCCTTAATTGTAGCCCTGTCTGTCCAGATGTGTTCAGGCTGACTTTTTAATTTTCTCCCAGGTCTTTGCTCCCTACATACACCTGGGCAGCATATCTGTGATGGTTTTGCTTTCGTGGCCTGTGGCCTTCTACTTGATTCATTTGGAAGGAGAAGGTATATCCTGAGGGGGGGACCTTTCCTGATTCTTCCAGCTCTGGCTTTAGCTAGTGTACTTCGCTCAGCCAAACAAGCTTGGTAGATACCCAGCACTGTAGCTTTTTGAAATTCATTTAGCTTGTTACTTAGGCATGCTCCTTCTGGTCAGGCTCACAACCCTACATGGACCTGTCATAGCATTTCTCTGATCAAACACACCCTCTTCTAAAGAGGGATTCTCCTTCTATAAAATGAGAATTTTCTCTCTGTTATTACAAATTAACTGCTTGGGAATAAATTGGAGTAGTTTTAGGGAGGGTAGAGGAGATTTTAATATTTTTGAACAGTGATGGTACAAGTCAGTTCTTTTAGGTTGTATTCCAACACTACTACTTTAAACTTAAGAACCAGGTGAAGATATCCCCTGGATACATCTTAGTCCTTCAAAGCAGGCCCTGGTGAGTTCCTATCACTTCTGAGGACTTCCACAGAAGCAGAAATGTCTCCTTCGGCCACTGTTCCCTCTGCATTCTTTGCCCTAATATCATGGAAACAAAGAACCAGAGCTGTATGTGAAACTATTTTGAGAATGGAGTTATCTCTCAGCCCCCTTACTGAGAAACTAGGAGGGCTTTCTGTCTGTGTCTCTTTTTTTACTGATGGTTAGATAGGGAGTACTTGTTTCCCGAGTTGTGCAAGAATGCAGGAAGGAGAAAAACTCAACTGATAGTATTGCTATTGAGTGTTTATACATGTGGGTATGT
The DNA here is from genome assembly GCF_023699985.2 of Odocoileus virginianus. Classification (NCBI taxonomy): domain Eukaryota; kingdom Metazoa; phylum Chordata; class Mammalia; order Artiodactyla; family Cervidae; genus Odocoileus; species Odocoileus virginianus. The sequence continues at coordinate 17,161,309 of NC_069701.1, forward strand.
GTACGTGGCCAGTGAATTTTAGGAAATTTTTTTTGGGAGCAAGAACTTAAAGGGGACAATAATGAATTCTTTTCTTTTTCATTTCCTGAATTTTAGCTAGAATGAGAAGATTCCAGATTACAAATATTGAAAGAGAAAGAAACAAGAGGTGTAACATGCGCACAAAATTGAGAGGTTAGAGCTGGCAGATCTAAATTTGAAAGTGACATAGGTGGTAATTTTTAAATGTTCAAATGGGTAAAATCCTCAGAGTAAAAATACTCTAAAACAGTAAGTGTTGGGGAATGGCCAGTGATAACAGGTATTATGGTCAGACAGTATGTGTGTGTGTCTGAAAGAGGGGTGGGAAGAGTGAAGTATGTATTATTTATTGAGGATCTGTGACACGTCAACACTGTCATATCAATTATATGAGATAGATGTTAGTAGCAAAATAGCACCATTATTCAGAATGAAGAAAATGAAGGCCCAAAGAGGTTAAACAACATGTCTGAGTTACAAAATTAGAAAATAGTAAATTCTGGCTTTGAATGTGGATGTCTTTCAACTAGTGTCTCTTCCACTATCACTCACTGTCTTCAATATGGGGCATTTTAGGCTGACCTTTAAGGGCTTGAGGGCTTTCTCAGAACCAACCAAACTCCTCCTCCTTCTTAGAAGTTATTCCTTAACATTCCCTGTCCTTCCTGCCTCCCGTACAATTCATTCCCTTGTAAATTTGCATTTATAATAATTTCGACTGAATAATAAACTTTTATTTGGATAGTTCTTCACTTTCAAATCACTGAAAGAATACGGGGATGTGACAGAAATAGACAGTAAATCAGTGAGTCTACAGATGCAGTGAACCCATGTACTAAGTATTTACTTACTGTTCTTTTGCGGATAGTTACTGCTTAGGATGGTTCTCCATTCCTCTTTTACTTTTTGTCACTTTCTCCTTCCAACTTTTTCAGCTTTACAAGTGGCTATTGGGTTGCCCTTTGTTCTTATACTTTTGTGTCTCTATGTGGTGCCATTGGGGATTTATTCTCCCTGCGTTCAAGAGAAGGATAAATTAGGACCCAAGCCATACTTCTTCGGACATAGAGGTGCGGCCATGGTAGGTCTGAGCATGATGGATGTTGGTGAGTACAGGTGTGCGTGGGTGTGGAGGGCACATCAGATCCTTGGAACTGCCTGGAAAAGTAAAGGAGTTGACTTGAGATGACACGAATAAGGAGTTAAATGTAGAGATTGGACTTGAACCCAGGTCACCTAGTTCTCTGTCCATTTCTCTTTATTGTGTCTCAGTGACATTGCCTCAGATGAGCAGAGTCTCCAAATCAGATTTGAACAAAGAGCCAAGGGAGTCAAACTCTCTTCCTAAAGTCCTTTCTTCCTGGGCCCCCTCCCTAACCTGAAAGGGATGTTGGCAGAAAAGACTGAAATTAACGGCCTGATGTCCTTTTCTTCCACAGCTGGGGCCTGAGAATACCATGATGTCCTTTGAGAAAGCTGTTGAAAATGGGGCCCATGGACTGGAGAGTGATGTACAAATAAGGTAGGAAAGAAGGAACCAGGGTGGGAGGAGAAAAGACCAGTGGATGACTCCAGCCTGGCCCAAGCTGTAGAGGGGACAAGCCCTGGGAGTTTCTCCCTTATTCACCTGGCACATCTGCACATAACACACATACATGGATCACTTCTCCTTTACAGACCATATCTGCACCCCTGCATTCTCAATCACAGGCTCATAAATCACACACTCTATGTAGTCTCCACACATAGCTCAAATTTGTCCTCCCTGCAAACATGCTTGCAGCTTACCTCCCTGCCCTAGCTTAGCAGTCTGTTTAACTAATATCTCCTCGGCGTCGCCTGTGTTCCTGCTATATCCTTCTTTTGAGCGCTAGTGAGAGGCAGAGGAGTGAGACAGAGGCATGCCCAAGAGCTGTTTGCAGCCAGTGAAGGAGACATGGCATGTTTACAAATAAACCCAGCATAGGACCATTCGTGGTGAGTGCCTTCCAGAGAAGAGTAAGGCAAATGCAGTAGAACCTCAGTGGAGGAGGAAGAGGCCACCTCCTCTTTTGAGAAAAATGATCTGTGTGCTCAGAACAGTGTTTGGGTTGAGCCTTGAAGGAAAAATAGTATTTTCCCAAGCAGAGATGGAGAACGAGGATATTCTGGGCAGAGGCAACAGCTTAGTTAAAGGCATCCAAAGGAGAAATAGCAAGTTTGTAGACCCGTGAGCTAGACTGTATGGATGCCAAGAGTAATCCACTTCGGGGACACCAGGGAACTAATCCACTTCGGGAACACCAGGGGGCAAGGCTTACTGAGACTGGGTCACAGAGATCCCTAAATGTGTACTGGGCAGCCATGGTAGGTTTTAGAGAACAGATTAGCTTATTGTTTTAGAAGGACTTTTCTGAGAATCTGTGAGGGAGAATTGTCATGGATTTGGGCAGTAGACGCTAGCAATGTCCAAGGGACAACGCAGGAAGACTTGGATCATAGCAGGGACGAGGACATATCATATGCTTTTCTGTAGAATGTATGTACTTGGGCAGCCAAAAGTAGAGACAAACCATTGGATGGTTATATTAGAGAACGTGGCATGTACTACTCCCTTCCCAGCCTTCTGTGAGGCAAACAGAAAAGAAATGAACATCCTATTTCACAGTGAAGAACTGTGGTTTGAACCTGAATTCAAAGAAGAGAGATGTATTGCTGAGGACTAGAATGTTCATGATAAAGCCAGAATTAGAACTAGATTTCCTGACCCCAGACTAGAGAATTAGAACTAGATTTCCTGACCCCAGACTAGGGTTCTGACATTACCTAACAGTGATGTTACCCTTCTGGTCCATGCAAGCTATTTGAATCAGACTGAAACTGGATGTTCTTTCAGAGCTTCTAGGTTCATTGTCCAAGTGCCTCATGGTCATGGCCTAATGTGGTCGTGGTGCTGAGACAATGCGCTCCCGGCACATTGACTTTCTCTCTTGTCTTGTGACTTCACCTTCAGTGTAGATGATCCTCCCAGTCCTTTAGTTTCTCTGTGTGTTGATGTCTTCATTTCCAAAGTCTACTTCTACATACCTCCATCATATTGATGGTCATAGTTTACACTTCATCATTAATAAAAATTGCATGTCACTCATAGTCTAGTCAGAACAGGAATACCACAGCAGTACCTAGAACAGGAAAATGTAATATCAAGAATTACTAAGTGGTAAAAAGCTGTTAAGTAATAAAAGAGGAAATCAGGACTGTGGAAATGCACAAGTAGCGGCTATTAGAACTTCTACACATTCTACCCTGTTCTTTCCAAGATTTACAAACACATGAAAAAAAATTAAAAGTTGGAAAAAATTCACAAAACTTCTGACAGAAGACTCTGAAACGTGAAGTAATGAAGGTGGACTGGCTGGGTTCATAAGACTGAAGGCACTTCCTAGTATTAAAGCAAGTTTCCCTGTTGGTAATTTTTGTTTTTTTCCTCATATATCCTGACGTGACTTCTGAAGAGATCTGTACAGAAACACCTACAGCTGCAGAGGGAAAAAAAAAAAAAAGCCCCACAAAAATCTGCTTTTTCTAGCCAGAGAATTGGCATTAGGGTCACCCAGCAGGCTATAAATGTTTTTACCATACCAGTCCTACTCAGGGGAACACCACAGAAAAGCACTCTCCTCTGTCTCACAGCTTGAGGCTGTGACCCTGAAGGGAATGAGCAGACCCCTGTAATGACTTCTGTCTTTATGTCAGAAGTGGTACTCCTCTCTGGCCTCTGCCTACTTAAGGGTAGAGGGAGGATTACTGAGAGATGTTTTCTAGAGAGTGATTTTTTTCTGGTAAAATATATTTAGCATAAAAATTACCATGTTAACTATTAAAAATTTTTTTTTTAATTGGAGTGTAGTTGGGCTTCCCAGGTGGTGCTAGTGGTAAAGAACCCACCTTCCAATGCAGGAGACTTAAGAGATTTGGGTTCAATCCCTGAGTTGGGAAGATGCCCTGGAAAAGGGCATGGCAACCCACTCCAGTATTCTTGCCTAGAGAATCGCATGGACAGAGGAGGTTGGCAGGCTACGGTCTGCAGGGTTGCAGAGTCTTACATGTCTGAGACGACGGCACTCATAGTGGATTTGCAGTGCTGTGTTAGTTTCAGGTGAATCTGGTGTACATATACATATACCTACTCTTTTTATTGTTTAATCACTAAGTCATGTCTGACTCTTTTGTTATCCCATGGACTATAGCCCACCAGGCTCCTCTGTCCATGAGATTTCCCAGGCAAGAATTCTGGAGTTGATTGCCATTTCCTTCTCTAGGGTATCTTCCTGACCCAGGGATCAAAGCCACATCTCTAGCTTTGCAGGCAGATTCTTCACTACTGAGCCACAGAGAAGCCCAGTCTACTTTTTAGTGTCCAGTTTAATGGCATTCAGTATATTCACCTTGTTTTGCTACTGTCACCACCATCCATCTCTACAACTTTTTCATCTCTCAAGCTGAAACTCTGTACCTATTCAATAATAGCTCCTTCATCTCCCCTCCACCCAAACCCTAACAACCACTATCCTATTTTTCTCTATAAATTTAACTATTTTAGTTATCTCATATAAGTATAATTGTTCAATATTGTTTTATGTCTGACTCCTTTCACTGTGAAAGTGAGTGAGGTGAAAGTCGCTCAGTCGTCTCCGACTTTTTGCGACCCATGGACTATACAGTCCATGGAATTCTCCATGCCAGAATACTGGAGTGGGTAGCCTTTCTGTCCTCTAGGGGGTCTTCCCAATCCAGGGATCAAACCCAGGTCTCCAGCATTGCAGGTGGATTCTTTACCAATTAAGCCAGAAGGGGAGCCCAAAAGGATGGAAGTGAAAGTCACTCAGTCGTCTCCGACTCTTTGTGACCCCATGGACTGTACAGTCCATGGAATTCTCCAGGCCAGAATACTGGAGTGGGTAGCCTTTCCCTTCTCCAGGGGATCTTCCCAACCCAGGGATTGAACCCAGGTCTCCCACATTGCAGACAGATTCTTTACCAGCTGAGCTACTAGGGAAGCCCCATTTCACTTTGCCGAATGACAAATTCATCTGTACTGTAAACAGATGACAGAGTTTCCTTCGTTTTAAAAAATTCTGTTAAAAAGCATATAAAACTGACCATCTTAAATGTCTTTAAGTATCCAGTTCAGTAATGTTAAGTATATACGCATTGCTATGAAGCAAATCTCTGGAACTTTTTTGACTTGCAGATCTGAAATCCTGTACCCATTAAACAACTTCCCTTTCCTTCTTCTTCAGTCCTGGATAACCACCATTGTACTTTTTGTTTCTATGAATTTGACTATCTTAGATACCACATATAGGTGGAATCATACAGTATTTATCTTTCTGTGACTGTTTTATTTAATTTAGCATAATGTCCTCAAGGTTCATTCATGTTGTGGCATGCAACAGAATTTACATCCTTTTTTAGACTGAATAATATTCTAATGTATATATATGCCACATTTTGCTTATCCACTTATTTGCTGAAAACATTTGGTTTTCTTCCACCTGTTGGCTATTTTGAATAATGCTGCTATGAACATGAATGTACAACTATCTTTTAAAGAATCTTCTTTCAGTTCTTTTTAGTATATACCCCAAAGTGGAATTGCAGGATCACACAATACTTCTGTATTTAATTTTTGGAGGCACTGACATACTGGAGAAAGGAAGTCTAAAAACCTGTGTATAAAATCCTGTGCAGATCTTCATATAACATGTACATGAAACCACACAGACATAACAGAGCAGAAGATGTAATAATTAAACATTGGTTTGGAATACCATCCATGTTTTAGACTGAACTCTGGGTAGTACGTACAGACCAGAGAAGCACTGCAAAGCCTCTTTGAAAACCAAATTGTAATTTGAACCACAGCTTTTAAACATGAGCCAGGACATGTATTTTGAACCAAAATAGGTTAGTTCAGTTCAGTTCAGTTCAGTCGCTCAGTCATGTCCGACTCTTTGCGACCCCATGAATCACAGCATGCCAGGCCTTCCTGTCCATCACCAGCTCCCAGAGATTACTCAAACTCATGTCCATCGAGTCAATGATGCCATCCAGCCATCTCATCCTCTGTTGTCCTCTTTACCTCCTGCCCCCAATCCCTCCCAGCATCAGGGTCTTTTCCAATGATTCAACTCTTCGCATGAGGTGGCCAAAGTACTGGAGTTTCAGCTTCAGCATCAGTCCTTCCAATGAACACCCAGTACTGATCTCCTTTAGGATGGACTGGTTGGCTCTCCTTGCAGTCCAAGGGACTCTCAAGAGTCTTCTCCAACACCACAGTTCAAAAGCACCAATTCTTCGGCGCTCAGCTTTCTTCACAATCCAACTCTCACATCCATACATGACCACTGGAAAAACCATAGCCTTGACTAGATGGACCTTTGTTGGCAAAGTAGTGTCTCTGCTTTTTAATATGCTGTCTAGTTTGGTCATAACTTTCCTTCCAAGGAGTAAGCGTCTTTTAATTTCATGGCTGCAATCACCATCTGCAGTGATTTTGGAGCCCAGAAAAATAGAGTCAGCCACTGTTTCCACTGTTTCCCCATCTATTTCCCATGAAGTGATGGGACCAGATGCCATGATCTTAGTTTTCTGAATGTTGAGCTTTAAACCACCTTTTTCACTTTCCTCTTTTACTTTCATCAAGAGGCTTTTTAGTTCCTCTTCACTTTCTGCCATAAGGGTGGTATCATCTGCATATCTGAGGTTATTGATATTTCTTCTGGCAATCTTGATTCCAGCTTGTGCTTTTTTCAGCCCAGCGTTTCTCATGATGTACTCTGCATATAAGTTAAATAAGCAGGGTGACAATATACAGCCTTGATGTACTCCTTTTCCTATTTGGAACCAGTCTGTTGTTCCATGTCCAGTTCTGTTGCTTCCTGACCTGCATATAGGTTTAAATAACTGTTAAAAGCAATTTCAACGGGAACCAGAATCTCCAAATATTCTTAATGGCCAGGATATGACCAAAAATTTTCACCATACCAAAACCTACAAAAATCTCAACTTGAATGAGGAAGAGTAATTAATAGATGTCAACAGAAAAGAAAGAGGTATTTGAATTATTATCTTAAAAAAATTATAGCATCTAACATAAAATTTCTCTAACAGAGAATTAAGATGCAAAGAGCCAACTCATTGGAAGAGACCCTGATGCTGGGAAAGATAGAAGGCAGGAGGAAAACGGAATGGCAGAGGATGAAATGGTTGGACACCAACCATTGGGTGGACATGAGTTTCAACAAACTCCAGGAGATGGTGAAAGTCAGGGAAGCCTGATGTGCTATAGTCCATGGGGATGCAAAGTGTTGGACAAAGTGAAAGTCACTCAGTGTCCGAGTCTTTGCGACCCCATGAAGAAGTCCTTGGAATTCTGCAGACCAGAATATTGGAGTGAGTAGCTGTTCCCTTCTCCAGGGGATCTTCCCAACCCAGGGATCGAACCCAGGCCTCCCACATTCCCAGAATATCCTTTGCCATCTGAGCCACCAGGGAAGCCCAGACAAGTATCTGACAAAGTTAGTACATAAGACTCACTCTGTGCTTAGTCACTCAGTCATGTCTGACTCTTTGTGACCCCATGAACTGTAGCCCAAGAGTTGTATGTGACTTACTGAATAAAGAGCAACAAATAGGTAGATTAAAATTAAAGAATGGAAAAAATATACAAGTCAGAGATGGAGTAGTTATATTAATATTTGATAAAGTAAACTTCAGAGCGAACAAAACCAGAAGAAACAAGGGGCATTACATAATGACTTTAAAACAGTAAATTCATCAAGAGGACATAACAATTCTGAATGTATATGAACCCAAAAATAGAACTCCAATGTACATAAAGCAAACCTGACAAATCCAAAGGAGAAATAGATAAACCTATAACTATAGTTGAGAACAACAATACCTTTCTCTTAGTAACTGATGTAAAGACTAAACAAAACTATTAAAGATACAAGATGGTGCTGAACTATGCCATCAGCCAACAGGATCTGTGTGACATTGATAGAAACCTCAGTGCAGGAATGGCAGAAGACATGTTCTTTCCCTGTGTTCGCAAATCATATAATATAGACTGTATCCTGTCCCCCCCACCAAAAAAAACCCTCAGCAAATTTAAATGTACTGAAATCAAACAGAATGAGTACTCTGACCTCAACAGGATCACACTAGAAATGAATAACAAAGTTAACAAGAAAATCTCCAAACACTTGGTAACTAAACAGATCCACTTCTAGATAATTCATGAGCTAAAGAGAATGTCTCCTGTGTTTGACATATGATTTGCAAAAATTTCATTCTGTTGTGAGTTCTCTTTCATTTTCTTGATGCCATTTGATATTGACAAAGATGCAGAGCAATTCATTGACCACTACCTCACACCATATATATATATATATATATATATATGTTGACTCAAAATGGATCAGTGACATAAATGTAAGAGGTGAAGGCATAAAACTCTTAAAAAAAAATACAAGGGTAAATCATGATCTTGGGTTTCAGAGTGAATAATAGCCAAAAGTTGGAAACAAACCAAGGATCCATCAGCAAGTGAATTAATAAATAAAATACAGTGTGTATATATATTTTCATATATACATATATTTAATGGAATATTATTCAGCCATAAAAATGAATAAGGTCTGCTACAACAGGGTTGTTACAATATGGATGAACCTTGAAAACAATGTGAAAGTGAAAAGTCACTCAGTTGTGTCCAACTCTTTGCAACCATGGAATTTTCCAGGCCAGAATACTGGAGTGGATAGCCTTTCCCTTCTCTAGGGGATCTTCCCGACCCAGGGATCGAACCCAGGTCTCCCTCATTACATGCAGATTCTTTACCAACTGAGCTATCAGGATAAGATGAAAACAATATGCTAAGGTGAAACTAGCTAGAAGTAAAAAGATACAGTATAACTCTGTGTGTATGAAATATCTACAGTAGGCAAATTTGTAGAGACAGAAAGTAAACTAAAGTTACCAGAACTAGGGGGAGAGAGGACTGGGGAGTTACTAACGGTTACAGAGTTTCTGTTTGCAGTAATAATAAGTTTTAGAACTAGATAGAATTGATGTTTGTGTAACACTGCATATGCAAGCAGTGCCACATTGATAGTTAAAATGCTTTTAAAATGGCAACTTTTATGTTTTATTTATTTTACCACGATGAATATAAATAAAAAAAGGTAAACACTGGAAGAAAAACAGCCTTTTCAACAAAGAGTCCCAGAGCAGGAGACATCAGATACAATAAAAGTGACCCTCAACCTAATCCTTATGGTCTAGAAGGGAAATAAGTAGAAAAACTGGAAATTGATTATGGATTTGAACACAAAATGTAGAATTAAAAAATATTTAGAAGACCAAAGAGGGGAAAATCTTTGGGATGTAGGGCTGGCAAATTGTTCTTAGACTTTATACCAAAAGCACTATCTGTGAAATGAAAAAAAATCATAAAGGGATCTCAAAGTAAAACACTCTGTGAAAGATCTTGTGAGGAGGATAAGAAGAAAAGTATCAGATGAAGAGCCAATATTTGTAAAATATGTATCTGGCAAAAGGCTTGTATCTAAAATATATATAGGAAACACTGAAACTCAACAGGATAAAAAAAATTCCAAACAATCCAGTTAGAAAATTCATAAACAGCCACTTTACCTGAAAGGATACACAGATAGCAAATAGTCACGTGAAAAGATGTTCAATTTCATTAGATACTAGGAAAATGAAAACTTCTATCACTACTCACTTATCAGAATGGCTAAGTTTAACAAATAATGATATCTCCTAATGATGGTAGATAAACTGGATCACTTACACATTATTGGCAGAAATGTAGAGTGGTATAACTGCTCTGGTAAGTTTGGCACTTTCTTAAAATACCAAATATGTACTTACAGTACAACCCAGAAATCACACTACTGCAAATTTATTCCGGGGGGGGACTTGATGTTCATACAAAGACTTTTATGTTAGTGTTCATAGCAGCTTTATTTATAGTGAGCAATATCTGCACAATCCCACTGTTCTTCAAGAGGTAAATGATCAAACTGTGTTATAGCCATACCATGAAATACTACTCAGCAATAAAAAGGAATGATCTACTGATATATGCAACAGTTTGGATGAGTCTCATGGGAACTGTGCTGCATGAAAAAAGCTACTCTCTAAAGGTTACATACTATATGCTTTCTTTATTATATAATTTTCAAAATGATAAAATTAAGTGATTGGAAGTAAATCAGTGGTTGCCTGGAATGATGAAGGGGAGAGAGCATGGTGGCTGTGGCTATAAATGATAAAAATTGCTCTCACATCTTTATTGCTTTGCCTCTTGACTGTGGTGGTTGTCACCTGAATGTGTCCATATGATAAAATGAGCACATACACATACAAGGTATATGTAAAACTAATGAAATCTGAATAACATCAGTGATTTTATCAATATCAATTTCCTTGCAATATTGTGCTATAGTCAAGACGTTACTGTTGGGGAAATCTCATGGTACTATTTCTTACAAACCCAAGTGAATCTATAGTTATCTCAAAATAGAAATTTTTAAGCAGAAAAGAATGCCATCAGCTTAAAAAAACCCAGACAATCTGATTCTAAAGTTTATAGGAAAGATAGGGGAACTAGGATAGCTATACAAATACTGATAAAGAAGAATAAGGTTAGAGGAATCACACTGTTATTTCAAGACATACTGTCTAGCCACAGTAATCTGAACAATGTAGTAATAGAGAAGGATCAGACATGCACATCAGCTCAACAGGATAGGGATTCCAGAAACAGATCCCAGTACATAAACCCGTGTATGTGTTTTTTTTTTTTTTAAACCAAAGGTTGAAGATCAGTAAAGACAGTCTTTCTAATAAATGGCATTGGTGTACTTAAACTTCCATTGTGGAGGTGAGAGTAGTGGAGAACCTCATCCTTTACCTCATACCTTATATGAAAAGTAGCTCAAGATAAATAATAGATGTAAATGTAAAACTCCAAAACTTTGACAAGAAACCATAGGAAAAAAATCTTTGTGAGCTTGGATTAGGTGAAGATATGACGCTACAAACACGTGCCATAAAGAAAAATTGTAAAATTAAAATTTATGAAAATAAACATTTGTCTTTTGAAAGACCCTGTGAAGAAACAAAATGTAGACTGGGAGAAAATATTTGCAAACCCATATGCAACATAGGACTTGTATGCAGAATATGAGAATTCTATCCACTGAACAATAAGGAAACAAACCCTTTATAAAATGGGCTTCTACTGCTTTCTTGGCACTTCACCCAAGAAAATACACAGATGGCAATCAAGAACATGAAAATATGGATAACACCATTAACCGTTAGAGAAAAACAAATTAAAATCATTATAAGATATCACTATACACAAATATAATGGTTGGGGAAAATATATTAGCTAGCAAATACTGGCAAGGATGCAGACAGCTGAATAATATATAATAATAATAATAATATATAATAATATATATATTATATATATTGTGGAGGATTGTAAAATAGTGTAGCCACTCTGAAATATAGTTTGGCAATTTCTTGTAAAGTTAAACATTCACTTACCATATTAGCCACATTTTTAAAATTACTTATTTTTAATTGGAGGATAATTGTTTTACAATCTTGTCTTGATTTCTGCCATACATCAACATGAATCAGCCATAGGTCCCCTCCCTCTTGAATCCCCCTCCCACCTCCCACCCCGTCCCATCCTTCTAGGTTGTCACAGAGCACCAGGTTTGAGCTCCTTGTATCATATGGCAAATTCCCACTGGCTATAAATTTGACATAGAGTAATATATATGTGTCAATGCTAGAGTCTCAATTTGTCTCACCTTCTCATTGCCTCACTGTGTCCACAAAGTCTGTTTTCTATTGTGGCCCTGCGAATAGGTTAATCAATTCCAGTTTTCTAGATTCCATATATATGCGTTAATATATGATATTTGTTTTTCTGACTTCACTCTATATAACAATCTCTTAGGTTCATCCACTTCATTTAAATTGACTCAAATGTGTTCCTTGTTTTGGTTAAGTAATATTCTATTTTATATATATACCACAGCTTCTTTATCCATCTGTCGATGGATCTGGGTTGCTTCCCAATCCTAGCTATTGAATGTTTGTACACATGTGTATGTGGCCAGTGAATTTCAGTAAATGTTTCTGGGAGCAAGAACTTAAAGGGGACAATGATGAACTCTTTTCTTTTTCATTTCCTGAATTTTACCTAGAATGAGAGGATAACAGATTACAAGTAGTGAAAGAAAAAGCAACAAGAGGTGTAATATGCTCAAAGTTTACAGGTTAGAGCTGGCAAATCTAGATTTGAAAGGACCTAGGTGGTAGTTTAAAAATGTACAAATGGGTAAAATACTCAGAGGACTAAAATTGTTAAGTGTTGGGGATGGCCAGTGATTACAGGTATTATGGTCAGGCTGTGTGTGTGTGTGTGTGTGTGTGTGTGTGTGTGTGTCTGCTTAAGGGAGAGGTTGGGGAAGAGACCGAAGTACCTCCTGAGGACCTGTGATAAGTCAGCACTGTCTCTCAATTATATGGGATGCATGTGTCTTTTTCAGTCATGGTTTTCTAAGATTATATGCCCCGTAGTGGGATTGCTGGCTCATATCATAGTTTTATTCCTAGTGTTTTTGAGGAAGCTCCATACTGTTCATCATAGTGGCTGTATCAGTTTACATTCCTGCCAACAGTGCAAGAGGGTTCCCTTTTCTCTGCACTCTCTCCAGCATTTATTGTTTGTAGACTTTTTGATGATGGCCATTCTGACCAGTGCAGGGTGATACCTCATTGTAGTTTTGATTTGCATTTCTCTAATAATAAAATTTTCCTGTGTTTATTAACCATCTGTTGTCTTTATAATCTTTTTTGGAGAAATATCTGTTTAGGACTTCTGCCCACTTTTTGATTGGGTTGTTTGTTTTTCTGGTGTTGAGCTGCACGAGCTGCTTGTTTGTTTTATAGATTAATCCTTGTCAGTTTCATTTGCTATAATTTTCTCCTATTCTGAGGGTTGTCTTTTCACCTTGTGTATAGTTTCCTTTGCTGTGCAAAAGCTTTTAGCTTTAATTGCCTCCCACTTGTTTATTTTTATTTTCATTACTCTAGGAGGTGGGTCCTAGAGGTCCTGTGATTTATGTCAAAATGTGTTCAACTGATGTTTTCCTCTATAAATCTAACATTTTATTTGAGAACTTTTGAAAAGTAGTTAATGCCCTTTTTAGTTAATTAAATACTTTTGATGCCTTAAACTGCAGTTATAAATTTAATATATTTCTTTTTTAGGTACCCAGTAGTCTGATTTCAATCTTTTCAAAATACTTAAGTAACTCATATAAATCTAACATGTTAGATGAATAACTATATTGATTTTAATGCTTTTATATCTTTCAAATTATTTTGTAAATGTAGTAAGATTTTATTTTATAATTATAAATCTCAGTCAGTTGCTCTGTTTCACATTTTAAATTGAAGTTACAAAGGTAAACTGGGCCCAAATATAAAATTACCTGAAATACCCAAAGATTTATTTTTTAACTAATTTATTTTTAATTGAAGGATAATTGCTTTACAGAATTTTGTAACTTTCTGTCACACTTCAACATGAATCAACCATATATATGCCCCCTCTCTCTCAAACTTTCTTCCCACCTCCATCCCCAATCCATCCCTATAGGTTGACACAGAGCCCCTGTTTGAGTTTCCTAAGCCATGTAGCAAATTCCCATTGACTATCTGTTTTACATATCTAAATACACAGGTTGCTTAAGCATAGTACTAATAACATAGGTATGACTGTTTTAAGCATATGTACTTTTAATTCTACATCTTTCCACTTTGAGATATACTTATTCACCAAAACAACAAATGTCATCTGTGTTGGTTTCCTAGAGGAATATATTATGGTGGCCTTTATTTTATTTCAATTTTTAAGAATTGTGGAAAAATAAAAAGCATAAAATGTTCAATTCAGTTCAGTTGCCCAGTCCTGTCTGACTCTTTGCAACCCCATGGACTGCAGCATGCCAGGCTTCCCTGTCCATCATCAACTCCTGGAGCTTACTTAAACTCATGTCCATTGAGTGGATGATGCCATCCAACCATCTTATCCTCTGTTGTTCCCTTCTCCTCCAGCCTTCAATCTTTCCCAGCATCAGGATCTTTTCCAGTGAGTCATTTCTTTACATCAGGTGGCCAAAGTATTGGAATTTCAGCTTCAACATGGGTCCTTTCCATGAATATTCAGAACTGATTTCCTCTAGGATTGACTGGTTTGATCTCCTTGCAGTTCAAGGTACTATCAGGAGTTTTCTCCAGTGCCACGGTTTGAAAGCACCGATTCTTTGGCACTCAGCTTTCTTTATGGTCCAACTCTCACATCCATACTGACTACTCGAAAAATCATAACTTTGACTAGATGGACCTTTGTTGGCAAAGTAATGTCTCTGCTTTGTAATATGCTATCTAGGTTGATCATAGCTTTTACTCCAAGGAACAAGCATCTTTTAATTTCATGGCTACAGTCACAGTCTACAATGATTTTGGAGCCCAGGAAATAAAGTCTGTCACTATTTCCATTGTTTCCCCATCTATTTGCCATGAAGTGATGGGAACACATGCCATGATCCTCATTTTTTGAATGTTGAGCTTTAAGACAGCTTTTTCTCTCTCCTGTTTCATTTTCACCAAAAGACTCTTTAGTTCCTCTTTGCTGTTGCCATAAAAGTGGTGTCATCTGTGTGGATTATTGGTATTTCTCCCAGCAGTCTTGATTCCAGCTTATGCCTCATCCAGCCTGACATTTCGCATGATGTACTCTGCATAGAAGTTAAATAAGCAGGGTGACAATATACAGCTTTAATGTACTCCTTTCCAAATTTGGAACCAGTCTGTTGTTCCATGTGTGGATCTAACTGTTGCTTCTTGACATGCATACAGATTTCTCAGGAGGCAGGTAAGGTGGTCTGGTATTCCCATCTCTTGAAGAATTTTCTACAGATTGTTGTGATCCACACAGTCACGACTTTGACATAGTCAATGCAGCAGAAATAGACATTTTTCTGAAACTCTATTGCTCTGTCAATGATTCAGTGGATGTTGGCAATTTGATCTCTGGTTCCTCTAAATCCAGCTTGAACATCTGGAAGTCAGTTTACGTACTGTTGAAGCCTGGCTTGGAAAATTTTAAGCATTACTTTGCGAGCATGTGAGATGAGTGCATTTGTGCTATAGTTTCAACATTTTCGGCATTGCCTTTCTTTGGGATTAGAATGAAAACTGACCTTTTCCAGTCCTGTGGCCACTGCTGAGTTTTCCAAATTTGCTGGCATATTGAGTGCAGCACTTTCACAGCATCATCTTTTAGGATTTGAAATAGCTCAACTGGAATTCCATCACCTCCACTAGCTTTCTTCATACTGATGCTTCCTAAGGCTCACTTGACTTCAGACTCTAGGATGTCTGACTCTATGTGAGTAATCACAGCATTATGGTTGTCTGGGCCATGAAGACCTTTTTTTGTATAGTTCTTCTGCGCATCCTTCCCACCTCTTGTTAATATTTTCTGCTTCTGTTAGGTCCACACAATTTCTGTCCTTTATTGTGCCCATCTTTGCATGAAACATTCCCTTGGTATCTCTAATTTTATTGAAGAGATCTCTAGAGTTTCCCATTCTGTTGTTTCCTCTATTTCTTTGCACTAATCACTGGGGAATGCTTTCTTATCTCTCCTTGCTATTCTTTGGAACTCTGCATTCAAATGGATATATCTTTCCTTTTCTCCTTTTACTTTAACTTCTCTTCTTTTCTCCGCTATTTGTAAGGCCTCCTTAGACATCCATTTTGCCTTTTTGCATTTCTTTTTCTTGGGGATGGTCTTGATGACTGCTTCCTGTACAGTGTCACAAACCTTTGTCCATAGTTTTTCAGGCACTGTGTCTATCAGATGTAATCCCTAGAATCTGTTTGTCACTTCCACTGTGTAACTGTAAGGGATTTGACTGTGTAACTGTAAGGGATTTGATTTATGTCCTACCTGAATGGTCTAGTGGATTCCCTACTTTCTTCAATATAAGTCTGAATTTTGCAATAAGACATTCCTGATCTGAGCCACAGTCAGCTCCAGGTCTTGATTTTGCTGACTGTATAGAGCTTCTCCATCTTTGGCTGCAAAGAATATAATCAATCTCATTTTGGCATTGACCATCTGGTGATGCCAAAGCAAAAACAAGGCCCAGTTGTGGATGTGACTGATGATTAATTAAATTAAATTAAATTATTTATTTTATACATTAATATTTTAACAATACTTTTAATATATTATATTAATATTAATTAATGTTAATTAAATAATTGAATAAATTAATTAAATAGCTATTAAAGTATTATTAAATTAATAATAAATTAATATTTATTAAATTTTAATTAGTTTAATTTAAAATTTACTAAATTTTAATTTTAATTTAAAATTAATTGAAATTTACTTAATTTAATAAATTTACATTAAATTAATAATAAATTGATATTTATTAAATAAAATAATTAAATAAATTAATTAAATAATTTATATGATTTAATATCCTTATTTATTACTTTTATCACCTCTTTCGTTTCCAAGTTTGCCATCACTGAATACTGTCTCCTGATTATAGGTACGTTTTCCTGCTTCTTCACCTGTCGGGTAAATTTTGTTTACATGCTGCACTTTGTGATTTTACCATGCTGGTTACTAAATTTTCTTGTTCTCCTTGAAAGAATTTTAGACTTTCTGTTATCAGGCAGTTAAGTTGATTTGGAGATTAGTCCAATGCTTTGGAGGCTTGCTTTTAAGCTCTTTAGTGGAAGTTCTACAGTCATTCTAGTTCTAAATTATCCCCATTTCAAAAGTGTTGCCCTCTGGAGTCTCTAGAGAATGCCTGAGTAATTTATTGACATCTGTTCATTCTCACTGGATAGACTTTGAATAATTCACACACTTAGTAGGAGGTGTCCAAATTGTCTTAGAAATTTCTGGTGATTTTTCTTTTCCCTGATCTTGGCAAGCTTCAGAGAATTTTATTCTGCAAGGGTACACTTGATATTTAGTCATAAACTGAAGGAAAATCTTTATGTATTTCCATAACAATCTTCTTTTTAGCATAGCTCAATTCCCTATGGAACTCTAGTCCACAAAGTCTCTTGACTTGTCCTTATCTGACTTTTTTTTTCTCATTTCACACAATTTCTCGGTCCCTTTTAGGATTTTTCTTCCCAATAGTATAGTCTAGTATTCACCTGCAAGAAAAAAGCCTGGAGAATGGTAGAGCCTACTTATTTGTTTACCTTTTCTCCAAGACCATCATGCCGTGCTCCCTGTTGTCCATTGGCTGAAAAATTCATTGCCTTATTTTGTTCTGTTTTCTAGTGGTTTATGGGAAGGATGCTAAGTTTCCATCCTGTTACTCTCTCATAGCCATTCCAGAGTTCACTTCTTAGGTCTTTCAATGAGAAAAGAAGAGAGATTCTCGTAGAAGCAGAGATTCTTCAAGGCAAACATCAGAAAACAAAGCCAGAATCTTTTCTAATAACACCATCTGATGTGAAGTGTCTGGGGCAAGAATTACTCATGTCAGGTGCCTAGCTGGAAAATGGGCCAGAAAAACATAAGAAGACTTCCTGAGTGCCTACTTACTATCACTCTGAGGCCCACAAGGCCTTGCCCCATCCTCACCCCATTCACTTTACATTCACATCACTTCTGTACCTGTCTTTTTCCCCATTCTGAAAATTTCGTGCATAGAGAAGTTATTCTTTCATCATAAACATTATTATTATACACCAGAAAAGGTTGATTCCTAGGACATTAAAATATTGACATCAACTATGAATTACTGGTACCTAGTCCCCTGATGCTGGGAGGGATTGGGGGCAGGAAAAACAGGGAACGACAGAGGATGAGATGGTTGGATGGCATCACCGACTCAATGAACATGGGTTTGAGTGGACTCCAGGAGTTGGTGATGGACAGGGAGGCCTGGTGTGCTGTGATTCATGGGGTCGCAAAGAGTTGGACATGACTGAGTGACTGATGAGTCCTTTGATGAGAGTTGGGTTGGAGTAAGGAACCCTAGTAAGACTTGTGACCTTGCTGGACTTTCTAAGAACCCTATCTACCAAGATGATTGAATTCAATATATTGATCCTTTCTCCTATTTTCCCCTCTGTCCGCAGCTTGGATAAGGTGGCTTTTCTCATGCATGATTATGACTTGAGAAGAACAACCAATATCTTGGACATCATGCCAAATGCCTCCCACACACACAGTAGCTTTTTTTATTGGGATTTCCTGTCAACTCTGAATGCAGGCAAATGGTTTTCAGATTCATGGGTAAGACACATTTCTGGGGTCCAAAACCCTGCATTTACTCTCTCTTGTATGGTCATGTGCTATTCTTGGAGATAAATACAGTGTGTACAGCTGTAATTTTGATGCAAGTGTGAAGGTTTCTACTGAGAGAGTTGGAGAACATTTCATGCAAAGGTGTCATTTGAGCTAAAATGAGATCATTTTTAAGGGGAACCAAGGGCAATGATAGTGATTTGTTTCAGAGATTATACTATAATGGACAAGAGGGGATATGGAGTATGTGTGTGTGTGTGTATGAGTGTGTAAGAAAGGAGAAGGGAAAAAGTGGTAGGGAGGAGAAGGGAGAGATAGAGTGAGAGAAGAATCAGGAAAATATGTTATAACGAGACTATAGTCAAGTCGCTCAGTCGTGTCCGACTCTTTGTGACCCCATGGACTGTAGCCTACCAGGCTCCTCAGTTTATGGGATTTTCCAGGCAAGAGTACTAGAGTGGATTGCCATTTCAGCAGTGCTTAAATAACAAGTTAGAGAGTTTAGAATTATCCTGAGTATTTTAAATGGGTAAAACAAAAGGTCAAATTTGCATGTGATGAAAGTCAAGCCTGACTTTCTCAGAATTATTCTCAGAATAGTTAAAGAAAACAAAAAAACTTATATTTTCCAGATTATCATATGTCTAAAGGGAATCCACACAAACTAGGTTTTATCAATCAGATATACTCATTTTTTTAAATTAATTAATTTTAATTGAAGGCTAATTACAGTATTGTGGTTTTTGCATTTTGAGTCTTTGATTTTGATAGCAAATATATGAGAAGCAAGCATATTGCTAGCACCTATGGCAGCAGAACTAGGATAGTTGGGGGCAGCTGTGGTAATAGCTCTCCTATCAGGTAATTGTGTAATCGGGGAAACAAATTTTCAAATACTTTTGATTATGTACTAGGAATTTTATTTATATTTAATGTTAATCTAGAGGACAAATTTAATCTTTTTTCATTATAAAAATGTGAAAAGTAAAGAATTATGTGAGGGGAGATTTATCTACTTCATATTCATTCTATGAACTAGTGTTAATATAAGAAATAGCTGAAGATTGATTTGTAATGACTGTATCACCTCAGAATACTTATTTTCATATGAGCACATAGCCTATAAGCACTGTTACCATATGTGAAAGTAATAGGATCAATCTGATAGTATGGGTTTCTGTGTGTAGGCTCTGTATATATCATCATACATGAATAGACACACAGAAACTAGAGATGCTTCATTAGAATGTATGTATATATTGGCTTAGTTAGCCATAGATAATGTATGTTCCAGATGAAAAGACTATTACTGTATCTATTTTGTAACATATGGCTGGTAAAAGTCACACTGGTAAGTGGTGTGATTGGATATGTTATTGTAATAAATTTTGGGGGCTTCTTTTAGGATTAACAGTTTCCTGTCAGCACATTTAGATGGTATGCTTGCAGTGCTTTGTTTTGCTATTGCTTTGGCTACTGAGGAGTATCCTGAGACCTCAGCTTCAAATATGGTTATCTGAGTGCAAGTAATAGTTGTTCAGTCATGGCTGACTCTTTGCGACCCCATGGGCTGTAGCCTGCCAGACTCCAGGTTCGACTGTGGAACTTTGCTTGCATGCTGTGTGTTCGCAGGTGGTCAGAGTGATGATAGCACCTAATTTAAAGATTCGGATGTTTGGATAATTTTCCACAGCAAGATAAATTGGTTTTCTTTGTGAAATGTATTCTGGGTTGCTCTTCATTTGGATGGGTATCATTATGGATTGATATGGTGGTGAGTTGGTGATTATTTGTTAGTATATTTGTTCTTCTTGAGATTTCTTGTGAAAATTAAGTAGTTAATCTGACCAGAAGTGAAATAAAAATAGATACAGAAATTCTAGGTTTTCCTTAATGTTCCGTGTAGTCAGGAGTTTTCTGGTTTTCTCAGGTTTTGGGCTTAAGTCTCCTGCCTCTGGATTTCAGTTTTATTCTTCCAATAGTCTCAAGACTTCTTCAACTATACAGCACTGATAATAAAACTTTTAGGTTAATGGTGAAAAGATTCTCCACTGTGAGAGACAACCAGAGAGATTCACAGAGTTACATGAAGAATAGGAGAGGGAGGAAGGAGTTAGAGGTGAGCAGGAGGAGAAAAAGGGGACTCAGAGGAGAGAGACAGATCTACATAGTTATCTGTTCCCAAAGTGTTCTCTGTAGCCCAGACACCCACAAAGATTCACAGAATTGGACTGGGAAGAGAAGGGGAAAGGAGGAAATAGAGGTGTTCTGAGGTAGGAAACAGAGAGTCAAAAGTGGGAGAGTAATCACCACACTCTTGTATAGAAATGGGAACTGAATATTGGATTCTTAAATGTCCAAAATTTATATCACATACTGAAAAACAAAGATTAAAAATCTAGTGTAGAGGTTAGACTCTTTGAAATACAATATTTAAAAACAAATACAAAAACACACACAAAAAATTAGAAATGTATATGAAGTTTGGTTTAAAAATAGGGTTTCTCTCTCTCTCTTTTTTTTTTTTTTTTGGCAAGGTTATAGTGAAATGAAAATTAAGGAATAATAGAGGAGTATTAGAGGACTTTAAAAGGAAATAGAAGAGAAAAACAAGAAAAAGAAAAAAAATTTATTTTTCCTAATTAAAAAAATCGTAAAAATATATGAAAATGAAAGTTGAGGAGTAATGGGGGAGTAATAGGGAATTTTAAAAGAAAATAAAAGAGAAAAAATAAAAATAAAAAAAAAAAGGAAAGAAAAAAAATTTTTTTTTCCTAATTAAAAAAATCGTATAAATATATGAAAATGAAAGTTGAGGAGTAATGGGGGAGTAATAGGGAATTTTAGAAGAAAATAAAAGAGAAAAAATAAAAAATAAAAAAAAGGGAAAGAAAAAAAATTTTTTTTTTTTTTTATTTTATAAATTAAAAAAAAAATACATATATATCTAGGAATTCCTCTGGAGTTGTTGCGGTCAGTGTAGGTTCAGTTCAATTTCAGATAGCTCCTCTTTCCAGCTTACACTTCTAGATATCTATAGGCCCGTTCCGGTGTAGTCGGTGTTACCTTCAGGGATTTTAATCTGTTGCACCGGTCCTTTCTGAAGCGGTTCCCTTTGTTTATTTTGGCTTCTCTTCGGTGTCTAATTTCCGCCCTGACACCGGCGGGCGGAGGTGATCTCTTATTTAGGTTCGCTAGTTCAGTTCAGTCCTGCTACGGGGAGGGCGGGGCGCTGCAGACAGATACCGCTCTGTGTGGCTAGCACTCACGGGCCACACTGGGTTTGCCCCGCTCACGGGTGTCAGTGCTTTCCCCGTCTACACTGCTCAGGCTCCCGGCTGCTCTATATGGAGCGGGCCCGGCGTTGAGTGCGGTTAAAATTTTCGGGTACTTCACAAAAGCGCGGATTCGGTTGCGCCTGCGTTTTGTGCCTTTCCTGGCCTGAGCGGCCCAGGCAGCCAGAGGCTTGGGCGCCCTCTCTCCGGGTACCGCGCGCTTTTCCCCTCCGCGACCCCAGCGCGCCGCCAGTCGGGTCTCAGGAAGTTTTTAGATAGGAACCGAGGGCCTGTTTGCAGTGTGGGAGGGGGTGGCTTCTCAGGGGCTGAGTTTGCCCTTTTCCCCTCCCCCCTGCTCTTTTCTGGACTTTCTCAGTCCCTTTGTTTTGCGAACCGCAGGCAGTGTGTAGGCATACACACTGAGGAAACCAGATCCGAAAGAGACACGTGCACCCCAATGTTCATCGCAGCACTGTTTATAATAGCCAGGACATGGAAGCAACCTAGATGCCCATCAGCAGACAAATGGATGAGGAAGCTGTGGTACATATACACCATGGAATATTACTCAGCCATTAAAAAGAATTCATTTGAATCAGTTCTGATGAGATGGGTGAAACTGGAGCCCATTATACAGAGCGAAGTAAGCCAGAAAGATAAAGACCATTACAGTATACTAACACATATATATGGAATTTAGAAAGATGGTAACGATAACCCTATATGCAAAAAAAGAAAAAGAGACTCAGATGTATAGAACAGACTTGTGGACTCTGTGGGAGAAGACGAGGGTGGGATGTTTCAAGAGAACAGCATCGAAACATGTATATCTAGGGTGAAACAGATCACCAGCCCAGGTTGGATGCATGAGACAAGTGCTCAGGCCTGGTGCACTGGGAAGACCCAGAGGGATGGGGTGGAGAGGGAGGTGGGAGGGGGGACCGGGATGGGGAATACATGTAAATCCATGGCTAATTCATTTCAATGTATGACAAAAACCACTGCAATGTTGGAAAGTAATTAGCCTCCAACTAATAAAAATAAATGGAAAAAAAAAAAAGAAATTCTAGGTTGTCCCTGGAAACTTAGCTGAGTTCCCCTTTCTCCAGTAAAACCAACCATTGTTGTGTGGAACATTTTTATATCCTTTTTGTGAAAGTATAAATCTCAAAATTACAGAGATATAATTCTCACACATATAGATAGTAAGCAGGGTATAAATTTTAATTAACATGTTAACGTAGGAACAAAAAGGATGACAAAACCCACTCAAAAGAAAAGTGAGAAACCAACATGCAAATACTCAGTATGACAAAGTAATGCTGAAATTACATTGCTAAGTTGGATACAAATCTAGTGTATTATTTTGGTTAATATACTCCGTGACAATAAAGTTTACTTTTAGAGTTCTTTATCAAAACTCATTTGCATCTTGACTGGACAAAAATATTTTCCTCTTTTAACAGTTTTATAGAAGTCAACATCTAGCTTTATATTGTCTGTCCCTAATTAATAGTAAATAATTCAAAGAAAGGTACATTCCCCTAAGAATCCAATGACACTTAGATGTGTCTGGTAAGAAAAAGTGCTACCCTGATGCTGGAGGGTTCAACAAGTCTTAATTCTGAGTTTTGAATAATTTAGGCCCTCTCTTGTGATCATAAATAAACTCTGTAGATTATTTAGAGGCTGATCTTGTGATTTTGTATTATTTGGCTCTGTTGATTTACATCAGTGCAGTTAAAAGGGTCAGTTAACACAAAGTTCCTTGTATAATCAGCAAATCTAGAGCCAGATTGTGTTAAACAACTACTAAGGCTATTAAATGAGGTTCTGTCTAGAGAGTATATAGAGAAATCTAGAATTTTGCTTTTAATAGTCCCTATCATTCCAGAGATTTCTTTCTCACTACTACTTTAAAAATTAGAAGTTCACTTGAACCAGTTTTCACATGTATAGCTACAAATATGGGCAAGTTTCTCTCTCCTTTTCCTGCTCATCGTTGATCTTTCTTACCACCTGTAATGCTGAGGCAATGTGCAACAAGGGACACCATTATAGTTTGCCTAGGAAGGCGTGTATACATTGGTTCCAAATACCAAGTATGTGTGTATCCTTAGTGGGGATTGGGGGCTTGTCATGTCAGATTGAATGATGTGTAATCTGAAATATGATCTTCAGATATAACATTGACAACACAATTTTTCCAGTTATATCCCAGTGTAAAGGGGGGCATATTTCTATTCAATTTTATGTAGATGACTGCCCTGAAACATAGTGACTCAATAAAAAGAATTTGTACCTGAATTCAGAGAGGTGGTGAGAACAAGTTACTAAATATTGGATTGGCCCAAAATCTCCTTCAGTTATTAAGTAAAAATGAAACACACATTTTTAATTTTTACCAAGATGTTTATTGAACACCATATTGACCTTTTTGTCCCACTACCTTCTGCCATTTTTCTGGCAACTTTGTAATTCTGTCTTCCAAAACTTTTTATCTTTCTGAGCAAAGAAGTGTTCCTTATGCAGTCTTTCAGGGAATTGAATTTTTTTTCCCCTAAAAGAATTTTGTGAAGACTGAAATCAATGGAAATCCAAAGGCACAGTGTCTGGTGAATATGGGAGTTGAATCAGAACTTGCCAGCCAAGCTGTAACAGTTTTTTCCTGATCATCAAATAAATGTGCAGTCTTACATTATCCTGTTGGAAGATTATTTTCTGTTGACTAATTCTGGATGCCTTTCATTGAATGCTGTTTTCAGTTAGTCTAACTGAGAGCAGTGCTTGTTGAAGTTTATTGTTTGCTTTTCCTGAAGAAGCTCATACTGGAGGGCTCCCTTCCAACCCCAATATATACACAATGTCGCATTCTGTGGGTGAGGACCAACCTTTGGTGTGGTTGATGGTGGTTCATTTCGCTTATGCTTGATCTCCTCCATTCCACATTATTGTACAGTATCCACTTTTCATCATCCATCACAACTGGTTTTAGGGAATGTTTTTGTTATGTTTAAGTAGAGAGTTGCATGAAATATTTTCAAGAAGATCTTTTTCACGTAACTTATGTAGAACCCAAGCATCAAAGCAATAAACATAACCAAGTTAGTGAAAATGATTTTGAGTGCTTGATTTGGATATTTTGAGTAAGTCGGCTATCTCTTTGTGGTGTAACTTTGTTCTTAATTAATGTCTTGATTTGATTGCTATCGATTTCAACTAGTCTCCAGTCCAGTGAGAAATCTCCAGCACTAAATTTCACATACCACTTTTGACATGTTCCATCAGTCACAGCACCTTCTCCATACACGGCACATTTTTGGGGGCATGTTTCAGTTGTGCTTTTGCCTTTCTTGAAATAATACAAGTATAACATGCTGAAAATTTTGCTTTTTTGATTCCATCTTCCACATTAAAATGGCTACACAATTTCTGTATGATTCAGGGAACTCAGATCTGGTGCTCTGTAACAGCATAGAGGGAGGGGATGGGGTGGGAGGTGGGAGGGAGGTGTATGAGGGAGGGACATGTGTCATACCTATGGCTGATTCATGCTGATGTGAGGCAGAAAAGAGCACAATTTAGAAAGTTATTATGATGGGTTAAAAATAGAATTGCTACACAAAAACTCACCAATTTTGATAAGTTTTTAAAAAAATGCACACTGATATGACAGCAGTCACAGTAGAACCTAAGAAAATTGTTTAGAATGAAGTTAAAGACAGCTAATTGCTTCTAGAGCCATCTTATGGGAAAAGACCAATGAACATTTTGGCCACCCCAATATTTATTATGTTATGCCTTCTTGATGTTTTTACCCTTTTATCATTACATCATGACTTTTTGTACCTTGTTATTATTTTGCCTTGAGATTTATTTTTTTGGGCATAAGCATGACTATGCCTTCTTTCTTTTATTTACCATTCGCTTGGAATATCATCTTCAGTTCTTTCATTTTGAGTCTGTATATATCTTTAGAATTGAAACAACTGTCCTGAAGACACTATGCAGTTCAGTCTTGATTTTTAATCCATCCCACCACTCTCTGCCTTTTGATTTGGTGAGTTCAATCCATTTGCATCTCAGATGATTGTTGGTATGTAAGAACATACTACTGTGAATTTATCTTCTGTTTTTTGATTATTTCATATCTCTATTGCTTCTTTTTTCTTGTGTTTCTGTCTTTTTAATTGGTGATTTTCCATGGTTATTTGCTCAGTTTTCCTCTTTATGTTTGCTGTCTGTACTCTATAGATTTTTGTTTTCTGAGTACTATGAGGTTTGAATAGAAAATCTTTCTTGTAGTTTGAATAGTTCTTTTCCTGTTGATAGCAATTTATCTTAACTTGCTGTCCTCCCTTTTTATATTTTTACTGTAGAAATTCTGTCTCTTTATTCTGTGAGTTTGTTGCTACATTGTGGTAGCTATAGTTATTTTCAAAGCTCTTTCCTTTAATCTTTATGTTTAGTGTTTACCACTCTATTCTAAACTTGAGTTACAGTTTTCTCCCTTAGCTGAGAACTGTGTATACTTTTATCTTCTCATTTCAGGTGGAAGAACTCCTGTCAACATTTCTTGTAAGGCAGATTTAGTGGTGAAGAACTCTTTCAGCATTGTTTGTCTGGGAGAGCCTGAATTTCTCCTTCCTATCTAAAGAATAACTTTGTTAGAGTGTTCTGGGCAAGAATTTTTAAATCTTTCAATACTTTCAGTATGTCATTGCACTCTTTCCTGGCCTATCGAGCTGTCGCTGGTAGTCTAATGGGGGGTTCCTTTGGGCAATACTTAATTCCCCTTCTCCCCGCCCCGGTTTCCTTTATTTTTCACTGGCCCTGACACCTTGATTATAATGTGTCTTGGAGAAGGTCGTTTTACACTGAGATGAGGTGATCTATTAGCTTTGTGGATTTGTATCTGGATTTGTACTTGGATTTGTCCAAAGACAAAGACCTGGATTTGTCTGTTTTTGCCCAGGTTTGGGAAGTCCCCAGCTGTTACTTCTTTATGTAAATGCTGGGCCACCTTTTCTTTCTCTTATTTTGGTACACCCATTATCTGTATTTTGGCTGTCCTAATGAATGTGATAATGTTTCTTCACTTTTTAAAAAATCTTAACTCTCTTTCCTCTTCCACCTGAAACATTTGTAGATTCCCTTCTTCCAGCTCATTTATTGTTTCACTTGATTTGTTCTATTTCAAAGACTTTCTCATGTATTCTTCATTGTGTTTGTTGAGTTCTTAAGCTCCAGAATTTCAGTTTGGTCTTTTTTAAGAACTGAAAAATTCCCCAAATTAAAACACACAGTTCAGTTCAGTCACTCAGTCGTGTCTGACTCTTTGTGACCCCATGAACCACAGCACGCCAGGCCTCCCTGTCCATCACCAACTCCCAGAGTTTACTCAAACTCATGTCCATCAAGTCAATGATGCCATCCAGCCATCTCATCCTCTGTCGTCCCCTTCTCTTCCTGCCCCCAATCCCTCCCAGCATCAGGGTCTTTCCCAATGAGTCAGCTCTTCGCATGAGGTGGCCAAAGTATTGGAGTTTCAGCTTCAGCATCAGTCCTTCCAATGAACACCCAGTACTGATCTCCTTTAGGATGGACTGATTGGCTCTCCTTGCAGTCCAAGGGACTCTCAAGAGTCTTCTCCAACACCACAGTTCAAAAGCACCAATTCTTCGGCGCTCAGCTTTCTTTACAATCCAACTCTCACATCCATACATGACCACTGGAAAAACCATAGCCTTGACTAGATGGGCCTTTGTTGGCAAAGTAGTGTCTCTGCTTTTTAATATGCTGTCTAGTTTGGTCATAACTTTCCTTCCAAGGAGTAAGCATCTTTTAATTTCATGGCTGCAATCACCATCTGCAGTGATTTTGGAGCCCAGAAAAATAAAGTCAGCCACTGTTTCCACTGTTTTCCCATCTATTTTCCATGAAGTGATGGGACCAGATGCTATGATCTTAGTTTTCTGAATGTTGAGCTTTAAGCCAACTTTTTCACTCTCCTCTTTCACTTTCATCAAGAGGCTTTTTAGTTCCTCTTCACTTTCTGCCATAAGGGTGGTGTCATCTGCATATATGAGGTTATTGATATTTCTTTGGCAATCTTGATTCCAGCTTGTGCTTCTTTCAGCCCAGCGTTTCTCATGATGTACTCTGCATATAAGTTAAATTAGCAGGGTGATAATATACAGCCTTGATGTTCTCCTTTTCCTATTTGGAACCAGTCTGTTTTTCCATGTCCAGTTCTAACTGTTGCTTCCTGACCTGCATATAGGTTTCTCAAGAGGCAGGTCAGGTGGTCTGGTATTCCCATCTCTTTCAGAATTTTCCACAGTTTATTGTGATCCCACAGTCAAAGGCTTTGGCATAGTCAATAAAACAGAAATAGATGTTTTTCTGGAACTCTCTTGCTTTTTTGATGATCCAGCAGGTGTTGGCAATTTGATCTCTGGTTCCTCTGCCTTTTCTAAAACCAGCTTGACCATCTGGAAGTTCATGGTTCACGTATTTCTGAAGCCTGGCTTGGAGAATTTTGAATATTACTTTATTAGTGTGTGAGATGAATGTAATTATGTGGTTGTTAGAGCATTCTTTGGGATTGCCTTTCTTTGGGATTGGAATGAAAACTGACACACAGAGACACCTCTAAATAACCCATAGAGAAAGTGGGAAGTCTCAGAGAAAATTAGATATATTTTGAATTGAATGCAAGAAAATACAACATTGGGACTCCCCTGGTATTCTAGTTACCAGTGCAGGGAACCCAGGTTTGATCCGTGGTCTGAGATGATCCCACATGCCCTGGAGCAGCTAAGCCGCATTTGCCGTAACTGCTGCCCATATGCCGCAGCTACTGAAGACTGCATGCCTAGAGCCTGTGCTTGACAATGGAAAGCCACTGCAATGAGAAGCTCGTGCACTGCAAAGAAGAGTGGCCCCCTTTGCTGCAATTAGAGAAGGCCTGTGCATTGAGCAATGAAGACGCAGCACAGCCAAAAATAAATATTTAAAAAATTGGTGGAATGCAACTATGGCAGTAATTAGAGAAAAACTCCTAGAATTATCTGTTTATATTAGGAAACAAGAATATCAATAAAAAAAATCTAAGCTTCCTCTTTGATAAGCTAGAAAAAGAGGGTCAAATTTAACTTGTAGTAAGCAGAAGAGAAAAAAGAATAAACAGCATGAATCGGTGAAATGGGAACAGAGAAAAAATAACCTCAATGAAACAAAAGCTTATTCTTTAAAGAGATCATGCATGAGACAAGTGCTCGGGCCTGGTGCACTGGGAAGACCCAAAGGGATCGGGTGGAGAGGGAGGTGGGAGGGGGGACTGGGATGGGGAATACATGTAAATCCATGGCTAGTTCATTTCAATGTATGACAAAAACTACTGTAATGATGTAAAGTAATTAGCCTCCAACTAATAAAAATAAATGGAAAAAAAAATAAATAAAGAGATCAACAAAATTGATAAACATCTGGTCAACTGACCAAGACAAAAAGAGAAAACACACAAATTTCCAACATTGGGAAGGAAAGAATGTGCTTTAGTATGGACCCTCTAGTCATTAACAATGGTAATAATGGAAGTGAACAGTGGAGTTGGCTCACATTGGCTCAAGAACAAAATATTACATTTCAGATCTTTCAGAACCAGTTGTTAATCCAGTTATGAAATTGGGCATGGTTGTAGTATTTAAGTAACAAATTTGGCAAACTCTCTAAATCAGGTCTTTATATTCCTGGAGAGCCATTTGTATACTATAGTCTAGGAACAACACCATGCACATAAATCTGCTAGTTTAGATGAAATGGAACAGTTCTCTGTATTATGAAAATTCAATTAACAATCAAATTAAGAAAAAAAAAGAATTTTATTTGAGCCAAACCCAGGAGACAGACTCTCAGAAGATCTGAGAACTGCTGCAGTGATCGATGTTGAAGACGCAACCATATATGTTTATGAGACAAATCATCATACATCAAAATGACATGCTGACATTTTACGTAATATTCCCCAAAGATAAATAGTCCAGATAAGCACATATAAAGTGAGTAGCAAGTCACTGTGAACCCTTACAGAGTTGAGAAAGAAAACTAATCTTTTAAAAAGTTACATTGGTAACATCAGAAGAAAAGCAAAAATGATCTTTACAGCTGAGCAGGCTTTCCCACCTTTGAGGATGTCTGGTTGATGTACAAGGCAGAGGCACATTGTATGTTAAAGGAGTGGGGTGGGGGAAAGGAGGCCCAAAGGACAGAGAAAGAGCATTTTATCCTTAAATTTTCTTTTCCTGCCTTAAAATACAAATTTTTATCTTTTCAAAAACTCAGTAAGAAATATATAACCTAAACAGTGTTATATATCTATTAAAGAAACTGAGTTTGTAGTGTAAAAACTTCCAACAGAAAATTCCAGGTGCATTTGTGCTCACTGGTGAATTCTATGATGAGTACAAGAAAAAATTATACTGATTCCATAAGTATCTTCTAGAAAATCCAGCAAGAGAGGATAATTCCCTGTGTAAATTAGATAAACCCAGTATTTCTCTGATAGCAAATCTGTAAAAAGGCATTTAAGAAATCTAAAGACTGATATCCCTCACGAATATAGATAGAAATATCCTCAAAAAATCCAACAATATGTAAAAAGCAGAACATATATTGATCAAAGGGTTTTTTGTTTTTCATGAGAATGCAAGATTGGTGTTTACAGTTTAAAAATGAGTGATTTTTTTTTATCATGTTAACATACACAAAGAAGAAAGTCATATAATCTCAATACATGCAGAAAGATCATTTGATAAAATTCAACTTTGTTCTTTAAAAAAAAAACTGTGTAGATTAAAAATAGAAACTTTTTTAACTTGTTAGAAGTAATCTATTTTATACTTATAGCTGTCATTA
Source organism: Odocoileus virginianus (assembly GCF_023699985.2). Lineage (NCBI taxonomy): Eukaryota > Metazoa > Chordata > Mammalia > Artiodactyla > Cervidae > Odocoileus > Odocoileus virginianus. The sequence continues at coordinate 17,191,990 of NC_069701.1, forward strand.
TACTAATGGTGAAAGACTGAATTAATACATTTTCCATAAGACTTGGAAAAAGAGAGGTTGTCTTACCAATCAATTCAACATTATATTGAGTCCTCACCAGTACAATAGGGAGTAAATAGGCATAGCTGTTGGAAAGGAAGAAATAAAACTATTTCTATTTGCAGAGGACCTGATTGTATAAAATCCCTGGGAATCTATAACAATATCTAAGAACTGAGTTTAGTTTGGACATGAATACAAGGTCAATATTTACAAAAAAAAAGAAAAACCCCCAAAACCTTAATCTAGTCAGAGAGGACTTCTGGTTTCCACTTTGACATATGAAGAGCTTGGAAGTTGTCAATCCTATCCTTAAAACAAGAGAAAAATGCCAACTTGAAAATAAATGACTCTTAGATCTATCTGAGAAATGAAGTCACAAGGCAAAGCAGCCCTCTGAAATCTGGAGAGACAGATGAGTTGAGAATCACAACCAAAATCAAGTTTCCAGAAGTAGAAGCCCCTGGAGCCAGCAGTAGGTACAAGTAGTTTACGTAGGAGGTCATTTTGAATAATTACTGGAAGCTGAGTGTGGACTATCTTGAGACTTAAAAACTCTTGCAGGCCTAGTTTTATACAGGCCCCCATATTTTATGGCTTTTCCTTCCAGGAACTCCATCAGGTTCTTGTACTTAAGAGTGAGGAAAAACAAACAAAAACCCTCTCCTGTTTTGGGCTGGAGGAGGAGAAAGTAGCTCTTTAAATTTTTTTTTTAATTGCAGAATAATTACTCTACAATATTATGATGGTTTTTGCCATACATCAGTATGAATCAGCCGTAGGCAAACGTGTGTCCCTTCCATCCTGAATCCCTCTCCCACCTCCTTCCCCACCCCAGCCCTCCAGGTTGTCGCAGAGCACCAGCTTTGTGTACCCCCTGTTATCATCAAACTCTCGCTGACTCTCTGTTTACATACGGTAATGTGTGTTTCGATGGTATTACCTCAGATCATCCCACCTTCTCCTTCTTCCTCTGAGTCCAGAAGTCTGTTCTTTGTGTCTGTGCCTCCTTTGCTGTCCTACCTGTAGGAATGTTGGGACCGTCTTTCTAGATTCCGTATGTGTGTGTTAATATATGACATTTATTGTTCTCTTTCCGACTTACTTGACTCGGTATAATAGGCTCAGGGTTCATCCACCTCATTAGAACTGACTCAATGTGTTTCTTTTTATAGCTTAGTAATATTCCCTTGTGCATATGTGCAACAGCTGCCTTGTGTTTCCCAGGTGGTGCCAGAGGTGAACAACCCACCTGCCAATGCAGGTTAGATGTAATAGATGTAGGCTCAACCCCTGGGTCAGGAAGATCCCCTGGAGGAGGGAATGCTAACCCACTCTAGCATTCTTGCCTGGAAAATCCCATGGACAGAGGAGCCTGGTAAGCTGCCGTCCATAGTCTTGCACAGAGATGGACATGACTGAAGCGACTTAGCACCCACGCACCATAACTTCCTTACCCATTCATCTGCCGATGGACATCTAGGTTGCTTCCATATCCTAGCTATTGTAAATAGTGCTGCGTTAAACACAAGGGTATGGTTTCCTCAGGGTATGTTCTCAGCAGTGGGTTTTCTGGGTCCTATGGTAGTTTTATTTCTAGTTTTTTAAGAAATCTCCATACTCTCCTCCAGAGTGGTTGTATCAGTTTGCATTCCTACCAACAGTTTAAGAGAGTTCCCTTTTCTCCATACCCTCTCTAGCATTTATTGTCTGTAGACATTTTGATGATGGCCATTCTGACTTGCATGAGATGATACTTCATTGTGGTTTTGATTTGCATTTCTATAATAATAAGTGATGTTGGTCATCTTTTCATGTGTGTGTTAGCCATCTGTATGTCTTCTCTGGAGAAATGTCTGTTTAGGTCTTTTGCCCACTTTTTGATTAGGTTGTTTATTTTTCTAGTAGTGAGCTGCATTAACTGCTTGTTTATTTGGAGATTGATTCTTTGCCAGTTGTTTTGTTTGCTATTATTTTCTCCCATTCTGAGGGTTGTCATTTCACCTTGCTTAGAATTTCCTTCCTTGTGCAAAAGCTTTTAAGTACAAATAGGTCCCATTTGCTTATTTTTGTCAATACATCATGTTCTCCACTACAAAGTGCTTCCAAGGGGAACCACTTTCAGTCAGTTCAGTCACTCAGTTGAGTCTGACTCTTTGCGACCCCATGAATCACAGCACGCCAGGCCTCCCTGTCCATCACCAACTCCTGGAGTTTACTCAAACTCATGTCCATAGAGTCAGTGATGCCATCCAGCCATCTCATCCTCTGTCGTCTCCTTCTCCTCCTGCCCCCAATCCCTCCCAGCATCAGGGTCTTTCCCAATGAGTCAACCCTTCGCATGAGGTGGCCAAAGTACTGGAGTTTCAGCTTCAGCATCAGTCCTTCCAATGAACACCAGGACTGATCTCCTTTAGGATGGACTGGTTGGATCTCCTTGCAGTCCAAGGGACTCTCAAGAGTCTTCTCCAACACCACAGTTCAAAAGTGTCAATTCTTCGGTGCTCAGCTTTCTTCACAGTCCAACTCTCACATCCATACATGACCACTTTAGCATAACCTTGTTTAACATGCCAGAAGGGCAATTAACCAACTCCATTTCCTTCTAGCTTTTTTGTCTCATGTATAGGTGGAGATAAAATGCTAAGAAGTGCTTCTGAATGATAGCTCAAAGACTCAAACCCACTGAAAAAATTAAGATTTAATTATAAGATTATAGAATGCTTTCCTCCCCTGATACCTTACCAGTACATGAACAGGGCTTCAGTATAATAAAAGTGGTTTATAACTGAGAGCTGCTGCACAGACTGTGTTTAAGAAGGAGTTCACAGAAATAGGGTAGGACACAAACTAAAACAAGGAAACTGTATCCTATGGTACCTATAGCTACTGCAAACATTAAACATAATTCAGGTCTTAGTAGATTCACATAAAAGCTCACACTAAAAGCACAATTATCTCAGTTTCTTTTATCTATTACATCATGTCCATCTTCCAACAAAAAATTCTAAAATATTCTAAAGAATAAGAATAAGCACAGTATGAAGAGACAAAATAAGCATCACTACCAGATTCTTATATAATACAGATTTTGGATATATCAGAAAATATAAAATAACCATGATTAATATATTAAGGGCTCTAATGAAGAAAGTAGACAACGTGCAAGAAAAGATAGGCAATATAAGCAGAGAGATGGAAGCTCTAAGAAAGAATCAAATGAAAAGCTTCCAAATCAAACATATTTAATAGATGTGAAGAATGCCGCTGATGGGCCCATCCTCATCAAGGATTAGGAAGAAATCAGTGCTGTTGAAGATGTCTATAAACTTCCTAAACTGAAATGCAAAGAGGAAAGTGAACAAAAAGGACAAGTCAGAATAGCCAAGAATTGTGGGACAGTTACAAAAGATATAACAAATATGTAATAAGTAAACCAAATGGAGAAGAATGAGGGAAAGGAACAGAAGAAATATATGAAGTAATAATGACTGAAAATTTTCAGTCACTGTTGAGCTCAATGACTTCCAGTTTACCTGTTAGTTGAAAATTGTACTTGTGATTATCTTTTAAGCTTTGGTTTTCTCATTTTTAATATATGCTGTGGTCAAATTAAATAGTGTATTTGGTGTTTCTTTCTTTCTTTTTTTTTGCAAATCGCATCTTACTGTTGTGGTTCAGTTGCCCAGTCATGTCCGACCCTTTGCAGCCCATGGACTGCAGCACACCAGGCCTCCCTGTCCCTCACCATCTCCCGAAGTTTGCCCAAGTTCATGTTCATTGCATCAGTGATCTGTCCAGCCATCTCATCCTCTGAGGCCCTTTTCTCCTTCTGCTCTCAGTTTTTCCCAGCATCAGGGACTTCTCTAATAAGTTATCTGTTTGCATCACATGACCAAAACTGGAGCTTCAGCTTCAGCACCAGTCCTTCCAGTGAATATTCAGGGTTGATCTCCCTTACACCAGAGCCTTTAATTGTGTGGATCATGACAAACAGTGGAAAGCTCTTAGAGAAGGGAATACCAGACCAGACCATTACTGTTACCATAGTCCAATTCTAAGAAGAGCCCAAAATAATTTTCAGTGACCACTGTCATGAAACTTAACATTTTATTTGTCTCTGTGTCTTATCTCCCTCACTAAATTGAATATTTTGATAACAGGATTTGAGTTTTAGGAACACGCAGAGTATGCTTGCTGAATGAATGATTAGTATTCAGGGCTTAGTAAGTAAATCTTACACTCCTTTCTTCTCTGTCAGTGTCATTGAAAATGTACAGTTAATGGCACTTTTAAGTTAAATTTCCTGAAACACTGCATTGCAAGTAGCATCCACTGCCGCAAAATGAAGGCAATGCAGTCCTTTAGACTGCATTTAATAAACCCTTCCCTAATCAAGCCACAGCTGATCTTTAATCTGGTACAACGTGAAATATTAGCAGTGGTGCTAACAAAAATAAGTTCAGGGCTTCACTATTTTTGATAACTACTCAGGCTAAGGGCTTCCCTGGTAGCTTAGCTGGTAAAGAATCTGCCTGCAATGCAGGAGACCTGGGTTTGATCCCTGGGTTGGGAAGAGCCCCTGGAGGCGGGGACAACCCACTCCAGTATTCTTCCCTAGGGAATTCCCATCGACAGAGGAGCCTGGTGGGCTACACACCATGGGGTCAGAAGAAGTCAGAAAATACTAGGCGAATAAGCACAGAAGCACTCAGGCTAAGGAATTTAAACTGTTATGTTGTACACCTAAGGTTTGGGTTATGTCATTTATCACATCAAACAAAGTGAAAGACACATTTTAAAAATCACCTAAGATTATTCAGTTCCTGGTGGTGGGATCCATACCCTTAGAAGGCTGTTTCCTAGGAAATATGTTATTCCTTCATATGCTTATTAAGCAGATATGCTTTACTGAGGGTTTGGAGAGTCCTGCAGTTGGAGAGGTGTTAACAGGCCCACAGTCTATCTAACCCTGCCCTGTGTTACCATCAAAAAGCCTGATTGCCACATATTTAAAGAACACAGGAGTTATACAAGAAAAATACTATCAACTTTGGTAAACTTTGAGTATGTTTCCTTTGAGAATTGTCATGACAAACATTCAACTATTACACCAAAAGTACATTTTATCTTCTTCTAGGTCAGGGATGTTTCTTTTCATTTAGGTATTTACAGGAAGAGTAGTACCTAAATGAAATAATTATTAGATACATGAAATAATCATTAAATACATACATGAAAATAATTATTAATAAAATTTCAAATTGTCTAACTAGTAACATCTTAGAGAAACTTAATTACAGTTAGAGTGATGATTGTGTAGAAAACCTTACAGTTAAGCAGATTATTATTTTTAGTAAGAGAAATATGATAGGTGAAATCAAAAGTGTATAACCTTAGGACTTCCCTGATGGTCCAGTGGTTAAGAATCCACCTGCTGATGCAGAGGAAATGGGTTTGATCTCTGGCCTGGAAAGATTCCTCATGCTGTGGGGCAACCAAACCCATGTGGCACGATTACTGAGCCCACGTGCTGTAACTACTAGAGCCCGCATGTCCTAAAGCCCATGCTCTACACAAGTGAGGCCATCACAATGAGAAACTTGTGCACTGAAACTCGAGAATAGCCCCCATACAGCCTAAACACATTCTTTAAAAGTGTATAAGCTTAAACCAATAAAAGAAAGTATGGCCAGAAAGATGAGGAATGGAAGCATTCAAAGGAGAATCTGGTATTTAACAGGAGAATCTTTTCCCAAGGCTATTTGATGAAAGCTGTGCTACTTCATGCAACTGTTTGCTTGTGCCAAGGATGTTGGGGCAACTGTTGACTTCTGTTCATTTAGCTATTACATGAAGCTATTAAAGTCCTGCATTCAATTTGCCAGCAAATCTGGAAAACTCAGCAGTGGCCACAGGACTGGAAAAGGTCAGTTTTCATTCCAATCCCAAAGAAAGGCAATGCCAAAGAATGTTCAAACTACCACACAATTGCACTCATCTCACATGCTAGCAAAGTAATGCTCAAAATTCTCCAAGGAAGGCTTCAACAGTATGTGAACTGAGAACTTCCAGATGTTCAAGTGGGATGTAGAAAAGGCAGAAAAACCAGAGGTCAAATTGCCAACATTCCTTGGAGATGGCAAGTAAGAGAGTTCCAAAAAAACATCTACTTCTGCTTTATTGACTATGGCAAAGCCTTTGACCGTGTGGATCACAACAAACTGTGGAAAACTCTTAAGATGACCACCTGACCTGCCTCCTGAGAAATCTGTATGCAGGTAAAGAAGCAACAGTTAAAACTGGACATGGAACAATGGACTGGTTCCAAATTGGGAAAGAAGTACATCAAGACTGTATATTGTCACCCTGCTTATTTAACTTATATGCAGAGTACATCTTGCAAAATGCCAGGCTGGATGAAGCACAAGCTGGAATCAAGATTGCTGGGAGAAATAACAATAACCTCAGATATGCAGATGACACCACCCTTATTGCAGAAAGAAAAGAGGAACAGAGGAGCCTCTTGATGAAAGTGAAAGAGGAGAGTGAAAAATCTGGCTTAAAACTCAACGTTCAAAAAACAAAGATCACGGCATCCAGTCCTATCACTTCATGGCAAATGATGGGGAAACAGTGGAAACAGTGACAGACTATTTTTGGGGGCTTAAAAATCACTGCAGATGGAGCCTGCAGCCATGAAATTAAAAGATGCTACTCCTTGGAAGAAAAGTTATGACCAACCTAGACTGCATATTAAAAAGCAGAGACATTACTTTATTGACCAAGGTCTGTCTGGTCAAAGCTATACTTTTTCCAGCAGTCATGTATGGATGTGAGAATTGGACTGTAAAGAAAGCTGAATTCCGAAGAATTGATGTTTTTGAACTGTGGTGTTGGAGAAGACTCTTGAGAGTCCCTTGGACTGCAAGGAGATCAAACCTGTCAATTGTAAAGGAAATCAACCCTTAATATTCATTGGAAGGACTGATGCTGAAGCTGAAGCTCCAACACTTTGGCCACCTGATGTGAAGAACTGACTCACTGGAAAAGACCCTGATGCTGGGAAAGATTGAAGGCAGGAGGAGAAGGGGACAACAGAGGATGAGATGGTTGGATGGCATCACCAACTCAATGGACATGAGTTGGAGCAGGGTCCGGGATTTGGTGATGGACGGGGAAGCCTGGTGTGTTGCAGTCCACGGGGTCACAAAGAGTCAGACACAACTGAGCAACTGAACTGAACTGTTGACTTCTGTGGTTCTCTGGGAAACCTGGGTTTATAATTGCTAATGGATATGACTTTCCAATTGTTGTTAGATGGGTATTGTGATTTTGCTTGGGAAATGTGTATCCAGGGATCAATTCTTTCTGCTTTACTGGCTCTCTTGTGTTAAAAGAGTATTCGATGTATTCGATATGGTCCTTTCTTTTTCTTTTTTTTTTTTTTCCATTTATTTTTATTAGTTGGAGGCTAATTACTTTACAATATTGTAGTGGTTTTTGTCATACACTGACATGAATCAGCCATGGATTTACATGTATTCCCCATCCCGATCCCCCCTCCCACCTCCCTCTCCACCCGATCCCCCTGGGTCTTCCCAGTGCACCAGGTCTGAGCACTTGTCTCATGCATCCAACCTGGGCTGGTGATCTGTTTCACCCTAGATAATATACATGTTTCGATGCTGTTCTCTTGAAACATCCCACCCTCGCCTTCTCCTACAGAGTCCAAAAGTCTGTTCTATACATCTGTGTCTCTTTTTCTGTTTTGCATATAGGGTTATCGTTACCATCCTTCTAAATTCCATATGTATGTGTTAGTATACTGTATGGTCTTTATCTTTCTGTCTTACTTCACTCTGTATAATGGGCTCCAGTTTCATCCATCTCATTAGAACTGATTCAAATGAATTCTTTTTAATGGCTGAGTGATATTCCATGGTGTATATGTACCACAGCTTCCTTATCCATTCGTCTGCTGATGGGCATCTAGGTTGCTTCAATGTCCTGGCTATTATAAACAGTGCTGCGATGAACATTGGGGTGCACGTGTCTCTTTCAGATCTGGTTTCCTTGGTGTGTATGCCCAGAAGTGGGATTGCTGGGTCTTATGGCAGTTCTATTTCCAGTTTTTTAAGAAATCTCCACAGTGTTTTCCATAGTGGCTGTACTAGTTTGCATTCCCACCAACAGTGTAAGAGGGTTCCCTTTTCTCCACACCCTCTCCAGCATTTATTGCTTGTAGACTTTTGGATAGCAGCCATCCTGACTGGCGTATAATGGTACCTCATTGTGGTTTTGATTTGCATTTCTCTGATAATGAGTGATATTGAGCATCTTTTCATGTGTTTGTTAGCCATCTGTATGTCTTCCTTGGAGAAATGTCTGTTGAGTTCTTTGGCCCATTTTTTGATTGGGTCACTTATTTTTCTGGAGTTGAGCTGGAGGAGTTGCTTGTATATTTTTGGGATTAATCCTTTGTTGCTTCATTTGCTATTATTTTCTCCCAATCTGAGGGCTGTCTTTTCACCTTGCTTATAGTTTCCTTTGTTGTGCAAAAGCTTTTAAGTTTCATTAGGTCCCATTTGTTTATTTTTGCTTTTGTTTCTAATATTCTGGGATGTGGGTCATAGAGGATCCTGCTGTGATTTATGTCGGAGAGTGTTTTGCCTAGTTCTCCTCTAGGAGTTTTATAGTTTCTGGTCTTACATTTAGATCTTTAATCCATTTTGAGTTTATTTTTGTGTATGGTGTTAGAAAGTGTTCTAGTTTCATTCTTTTACAGGTGGTTGACCAGTTTTCCCAACACCACTTGTTAAAGAGGTTGTCTTTTTTCCATTGTATATCCTTGCCTCCTCTGTCGAAGATAAGGTGCCCATTGGTTTGTGGATTTATCTCTGGGCTTTCTATTCTGTTCCATTGATCTATATTTCTGTCTTTGTGCCAGTACCATACTGTCTTGATGACTGTGGCTTTGTAGTATAGTCTGAAGTCAGGCAGGTTGATTCCTCCAGTTCCATTCATCTTTCTCAAGATTACTTTGGCTATTCGAGGTTTTTTGTATTTCCATACAAATTGTGAAATTATTTGTTCTAGTTCTGTGAAAAATACCGTTGGTAGCTTGATAGGGATTGCATTGAATCTATAGATTGCTTTGGGTAGTATAGCCATTTTGACAATATTGATTCTTCCAATCCATGAACACGGTATATTTCTCCATCTGTTTGTGTCCTCTTTGATTTCTTTTATCAGTGATTTATAGTTTTCTATGTATAAGTCTTTTGTTTCTTTAGGTAGATATACTCCTAAGTATTTTATTCTTTTTGTTGCAATGGTGAATGGTATTGTTTCCTTAATTTCTCTTTCTGTTTTTTCATTGTTAGTGTATAGGAATGCAAGAGATTTCTGTGTATTAATTTTATATCCTGCAGCTTTGCTATATTCGTTGATTAGCTCTAGTAATTTTCTGGTAGAGTCTTTAGGGTTTTCTATGTAGAGGATCATGTCATCTGCAAACAGTGAGAGTTTCACTTCTTCTTTTCCTATCTGGATTCCTTTTACTTCTTCTTCTGCCCTGATTGCTGTGGCCAACACTTCCAAAACTATGTTGAATAGGAGAGGTGAGAGTGGGCACCCTTGTCTTGTTCCTGATTTTAGGGGAAATGCTTCCAATTTTTCACCATTGAGGGTAATGCTTGCTGTGGGTTTGTCATATATAGCTCTTGTTATGTTGAGGTATGTTCCTTCTATTCCTGCTTTCTGGAGAGTTTTAATCATAAATGGATGTTGAATTTTGTCAAAGGCTTTTTCTGCATCTATTGAGATAATCATATGGTTTTTATCTTTCAATCGTTACCATCTTTTTAAATTCCATATATATGCATTAGTATACTGTATTGGTGTTTATCTTTCTGGCTTACTTCACTCTGTATAATGGGCTCCAGTTTCATCCATCTCATTAGAACTGATTCAAATGAATTCTTTTTAATGGCTGAGTGATATTCCATGGTGTATATGTACCACAGCTTCCTTATCCATTCGTCTGCTGATGGGCATCTAGGTTGCTTCAATGTCCTGGCTATTATAAACAGTGCTGCGATGTGCATTGGGGTGCACGTGTCTCTTTCAGATCTGGTTTCCTTGGTGTGTATGCCCAGAAGAGGGATTGCTGGGTCTTATGGCAGTTCTATTTCCAGTTTTTAAAGGAATCTCCATACTGTTCTCCATAGTGGCTGTATTAGTTTGCATTTCCACCAACCAACAGTGTAAGAGGGTTCCGTTTTCTCCAACCCTCTCCAGCATTTATTGCTTGTAGACTTTTGGATAGCAGCCATTCTGACTGGCGTGTAATGGTACCACATTGAGGTTTTGATTTGCATTTCTCTGATAATGAGTGATGTTGAGCATCTTTCCATGTGTTTGTTAGTCATCTATATGTCTTCTTTGGAGAACTGTCTTATGGTCCTTTCCAGTGATGTTCCAACAGCAGTCTTTCTATGAGTTGTTCTCTATACACTGGATTTCACTGATGAGGTGGTTGGCAAGGAAAAGAGCCATTCTGCTAATTATAGGAATGAGCTATATTGCCTAATCCCTTATAATGTTTGCCTGAAAGAGCCTTGGTAAATTATAGCTAGAAAGTTTTAAAGCTAATGTAGAGATATTTCTGAAATGTAGGCCTGCAAGTGATTAGCTGACAGAACATAATCTAGGATTCTTGGATAGTGAAGGACAGGAGAACCTTGTGTGCTGCAGTCCATGAGGTCGCAAAGAGTCAACACAACTTAGAGACTGGATAACAATAACAGCAAATCTAGGATTACCTGATGGGAAAGAACACAAAGTCGAAGAGAAAATGAGTGGTCCTTGAGCTTATGGAATGTCAAGAGCATCTGACAGTTTGGCTGATTGCAGTTTTTTACATGTCATGCATTCTCCCCACTTTTAAAGAGTATTCTGTGTTTAAGGACAGGAAATTATTTTAATAAGGAGCAAAGCTTTACCTAGTTTAAAGTAAAACTCCCAATAAAATGTTTTCACCTCTCACTAAATAGCTAGGTTGGAATGGCTTAGGTAAAGAACACAAATATATAATAACCCAAATAAGCACATAATTACCGGCAGAAATTCATAACCCACAGAGGGAAGAAATTGAATAAAATTTATTTGGAGATCCTCAAAGGATCCTTTGGCGCAAGGTTCCAATTCATGTCTGACCTTTATAGTTTTTCTAGGATTATGCTGGTTATAGATTAGGGAAGAAGTGCTCATATCTTTTGATGTCTTAGAAAGCTACCCCATCGGTTTTTGTTTCATACTGTAGTGACTTTCGGAGAAGGCACTGGCGACCCACTCCAGTACTCTTGCCTGGAAAATTCCATGGACAGAGGAGCCTGGTAGGCTACAGTCCATGGGGTCTCGAAGAGTCGGACACGACTGAGCGACTTCACTTTCACTTTTCATTTTCATGCATTGGAGAAGGAAATGGCAACCCACTCCAGTGTTCTTGCCTGGAGAATCCCAGGGACAGAGGAGCCTGTTGGGCTGCCGTCTATGGGGTCGCACAAAGTCGGACACGACTGACACGATTTAGCAGCAGCAGCAGCATAGTGACTTTGGACTTACCCAGTGGCCCAGTGGTTAAGAATCCGCCAGCCAATTCAGGGTACATGGGGTTTAATCTCTTGTCTGGGAAGAGTTTACATGCTGCATGGCAAATAAGCCCATGTACCATAACTGGAAGCCTGCATGCCCTAGATCCCATACTCCACAGCAATGGAAGCCACTGCAATGAGAAGCCTGTGCTGTGCTACTAGGGAGTAGCCCCCACTCGCCCCAACTAGAGGAAGCCCACACACAGCAACAAAGACCCTGTACAGTAAAAAAAAAATACTGTAGTCAATTTCTCCTACTGTGGTGAGTTGTATCCTGGGAGATTTGAAGAAATACCCATTTGAGCTTAGTGGGTACTACCAGTTTGCCATCATGAAGCTCAAAATCCAAGTTGATCTAGTGTTTCTTTCCAGAATTGGGGGTCAGGTGCTACACATCAGTGATGGATTATGTGAATTCCATAGACTGGTCTGTCTTCTGTGAAAGAGGCCCTTGTCTAAGGACTTTAGTCAGAGCATTCTGTATAGTGTGATGATCTGCTAAAACCTTTCCTCTAAAGTCTCATTGTACAGGCTATGAGTAGATGACTAATGTGGCCAAGACTGAATTTTTTTCCTGAGGCAAAAATAAAAAGTGTTACTCCTAGATCAAGGAATAGGCTTTAAATAATGAGTCTTTGATGTGTGTTAATTTGTTGATAGATTTAGACCTTGGCCTCCTGCTTTGAGTACTTTTAAAGAGAAAAGATTTATGGTTATCTGGAAGATCATGAAGGTGCACAAGTTCAGCAAAGATGACTGTTGAATAGATATTTTGAGATCACTGAAGGTCTTTTTGGTTTCTGTTTTTTATGAATAGGAATGGGAACAAATACAAACAGTGGAATAAGTGTGAAGAAAAAAATTGTGTGGAGACAAAGAGAGCATACTTTGGTCTTGAGAAAATGTGAGGCAGCTACTCTTTCATTCCTCCGAGAGATAGCCTTCTCTCACCAGCGTCACCAACAAGTGATCTAAAATTGGTTAAGATGGTAAAAGTAGCCATCTACTAAATTTAATACAGGCAACATATATATGGACTGAGATGTAGGATGAAATGCTGTATAATATACAAAAAAGTGACAGTTCCTGCTGTGAGAAAGTTGCCGTCAGTAGAAAGAGTAGAGTGAGGGAACTATTGTGAATTGCACAATATTCTGTGTACAAGGCAGTCTCCTAGGCCTAGAAAATATTTTATCACATTCAATAAACAAAATAACCCTGAGGAATACGTAGATTATTCCTCCCTTTCCCCATCTTATAGTTTGGATAATAGAGACTTTGAGAATATAAGTGATTTTATCAAGGTTACAAAGCAAGAGCGTATGAAGCCAGAAATTGAATTTGGTATAAGACGTATACAAACAAGGATAGAAAACAGTATTAAAGAGGCTTAAAAATGAACCGTTGAACTTGAATGCCACCAAGCTCTCTTTAGTTCAGAAATATTTGAAGATGAAGGAGGCATCATTTGAGCTAAACTTTGCAAATAGAGGAAAGGATTTTAACAGTTGAATATGGCAAGGAATATCCCTTAGAGAAGGAAATGGCAACCCACTCCAGTATTTTTTCCAAGAAAATCCCATCGACAGAGGAGCCAGGCAGATTGGGCTACACTCCATGGGGTTGCAAAGAGTTGAACATGACAGAGGGCGCATTTTGCGTGCACGTGCACACACACACACACACACACACACACACACACACACACAGCGAGGAGGGCAAAGAAGTGATAGAGTGGGGATTGAGTCCAATTCAGTCTGAAGCTGAAGTCTTTTTTTTTCCCCACTACAAATAACTAAAACAGTAAGAGAAAATGTGGGTAACCAATGAAAGAAGATATGAAGTTCATCACCTTAAGTTTTAAAAAAGGGTTGAAAAGGGAGGTCTAGAGAAGATTAAGGATACCCTTCAATGCAAATACAGCAGGTTCTATGTTATAGAATTGTTGTTGCTCAGTTGTTTATTCATGTCTGAATCTTTGTGACCCCATGGACTGTAGCACACCAAGCTTCCCTGTCCTTCACTGTCTCCCGGAGTTGTTTCAATCTCATGTCCATTGACCTATGATGCCATCCAACCATCTCATCCTCTGTCATTCCCTTCTCCTCCTGTTCTTAATTTTTCCCAGCATTTGCATCCGGTGGCCAAAGTATTGTATCTTCAATTTCAGCATCGGTTCTTCTAGTGAGTATTCAGGGTGGATTTCTTTTAAGATTGACTGGTTTGATCTCCTTGCAGTCCAAGGGACTCTCAAAGGTCTTTTCCAGCTCCACAGTTTGAAAGCATCAATTCTTTGGCACTCAGCCTTCTTTATGATCCAACTCTGGCATCCATGACTACTGGAAAAACCATAGCTTTGACTAGATGGACCTTTGTTGCCAAAGTGATGTCTCTGTTTTTGAATACTCCTTGTAAGTTTGTCATGACTTTTCTTCCAAAGAGCAAGCATCTTTTAATTTCGTGGTTGCAGTCACCATCCACAGTGGTTTTGAAACCCAAGAAAATAGTCTTTCACTGTTTCCATTGTTTCCCCATCTATTTGCCATGAAGTGACGGGACCAGATGCCATGATCTTAGTTTTTTTGAATGTTGAGTTTTAAGCCAGCTTTTTCATTCTCCTCTTTTACCTTCATCAGGAGGTCTTTAATTCCTCTTTGCTTTCTGCCATTGGGTGGTATCATGTGCATATCTGAGGCTGTTGATATTTCTCCTGGCAATCTTGATTCCAGCTTGTGATTCATCCAGCCTGGCATTTCTCATGATATACTCTATATATCAATTAAAGAAGCAGGGTGACAATACACAACCTTGATGTACTCCTTTCCCAATTTAGAACCAGTCCGTTGTTCCATGTCCAGTTCTAAATGTTGCTCCTTGACCTGCATACAGGTTTCTCAGGAGGTAGGTATGATGATTTTGTATTCCCATCTCTTTCAGAATTTTCCACAGTTTGTTGTGATCCACACAGTCAAAGGCTTTAGCATAGTCAATGAACCAGAAGTAGATGGTTTTCTGGAATTCTGTTGCTTTTCTATGATCCAGTGGATGTTGGCAATTTGATCTATAGTTCCTCTGCATTTTCTTTTTTAGAATCAATATTGTCAAAATGGCTATACTACCCAAAGTAATCTATAGATTCAATGCAATCCCTATCAAACTACCAACAGTATTTTTCACAGAACTAGAACAAATAATTTCACAATTTGTATGGAAATACAAAAAACCTCGAATAGCCAAAGTAATCCTGAGAAAGAAGAATGGAACTGGAGGAATCAATCTGCCTGACTTCAGACTCTACTACAAAGCCACAGTCATCAAGACAGTATGGTACTGGCACAAAGACAGAAATATAGATCAATGGAACAGAATAGAAAGCCCAGAGATAAGTCCACGAACCTATGGTCACCTTATCTTCGACAAAGGAGGCAAGGATATACAATGGAAAAAAGATAACCTCTTTAACAAGTGGTGCTGGGAAAACTGGTCAACCACCTGTAAAAGAATGAAACTAGAACACTTTCTAACACCATACACAAAAATAAACTCAAAATGGATTAAAGATCTAAATGTAAGACCAGAAACTATCAAACTCCTAGAGGAGAACATAGGCAAAACACTCTCCGACATAAATCACAGCAGGATCCTCTATGACCCACATCCCAGAATTTCAGAAATAAAAGCAAAAATAAACAAATGGGACCTAATGAAACTTAAAAGCTTTTGCACAACAAAGGAAACTATAAGCAAGGTGAAAAGACAGCCCTCAGATTGGGAGAAAATAATAGCAAACGAAGCAACAGACAAAGGATTAATCTCAAAAATATACAAGCAACTCCTCCAGCTCAACTCCAGAAAAATAAATGACCCAATCAAAAAATGGGCCAAAGAACTCAACAGACATTTCTCCAAGGAAGACACAGATGGCTAACAAACACATGAAAAGATGCTCAACATCACTCATCATCAGAGAAATGCAAATCAAAACCACAATGAGGTACCATTATACGCCAGTCAGGATGGCTGCTATCCAAAAGTCTACAAGCAATAAATGCTGGAGAGGGTGTGGAGAAAAGGGAACCCTCTTACACTGTTGGTGGGAATGCAAATTAGTACAGCCACTATGGAAAACAGTGTGGAGATTTCTTAAAAAGCTGGAAATACAACTGCCGTATGACCCAGCAATCCCACTTCTGGGCATACACACCAAGGAAACCAAATCTGAAAGAGACACATGCACCCCAATGTTCATCGCAGCACTGTTTATAATAGCCATGACATGGAAGCAACCCAGATGCCCATCAGCAGACGAATGGATGAGGAAGCTGTGGTACATATACACCATGGAATATTACTCAGCCATTAAAAAGAATTCATTTGAATCAGTTCTAATGAGATTGATGAAACTGGAGCCCATTATACAGAGCGAAGTAAGCCAGAAAGATAAAGACCATTACAGTATACTAACACATATATATGGACTTTAGAAAGATGGTAACGATAACCCTATATGCAAAACAGAAAAAGAGACTCAGATGTATGGAACAGACTTGTGGACTCTGGGAGAAGGCGAGGGTGGGATGTTTCAGGAGAACAGCATTGAAACATGTATATTATCTAGGGTGAAACGGATAACCAGCTCAGGTTGGGTACATGAGACAAGTGCTCGGGCCTGGTGCACTGGGAAGACCCAGAGGGATCGGGTGGAGAGGGAGGTGGGAGGGGGGACTGGGATGGGGAGTACATGTAAATCCATGGCTAATTCATATCAATGTATAACAAAAACTACTGTAATGATGTAAAGTAATTAGCCTCCAACTAATAAAAATTAAAAAAAAAAAGTTAATTTATTTATTTTAATTGAAGGATAATTGCTTTACAGAATTTTGTTGTTTTCTGCCAAATATCAACATGAATCTGCCTCTGCCTTTTCTAAACCCTGCCTGTAATTCGTGAAGTTGGTTCACGTACTGTTGAAGCCTTGCTTGGAGAATTTTGAACTTTACCTTGCTAGCATGTGAAATGAGAGCAATTGTGCAGTAGTTTGGACATTCTTTGGCTTTGTCCTTTTTGGGATTAGAATAAAAACGGACCTTTTCTAGTCTTGTGGCCACTCTGAATTTTCCAAATTTGCTGGCATATTGAGTGCAGCACTTTAACAACATCATGTTTTAGAATTTGAAGTGGCTCAGCTGGAATTCCATCAGCTCCATTAGCGTGGTTCACAGTAATGCTTCCTAAGGCCTACTTGACTTCACAGTCCAGAATATCTGGCCCAGGTGAGTGACCACACCATTGTGGTTATCTGGGTCATGAAGACCTTTTTTGTACAGTTCTTTTGAGTATTCTTGCCACCTCTTCTTAGTATCTTCTGCTTCTGTTAGGTCCACTTCATTTCTGTCCTTTATTGTGCCCAATCTTAGCGTGAAATGTTGCCTCAGTATCTCCACTTTTCCTGAGGAGATCATTAGTCTTTCCCATTCTATTGTTTTCCTTTATTTCTTTGCATTGTTCACCTAAGACTTTCTTATCTATCCTTGCTATTTTTTGGAATGCTGAGTTCAGATGGGGATATCTTTCCTTTTCTCCTTTGCCTTTCACTTCTCTTCTTTTCTCAGCTATTTGTAAGGCCTCCTCAGATGACCATTTTGACTTGTTCATTTCTTTTTTTAAAAAACATATTGTGACAGGCTTGTTGTTGATTGCTGCATTCAGTTGGTCTAATTGGGAGCAGTACTTGCACAATTATTCATTTGGTTTTCTGGAAGGACCTCATAATAAAGAACTCCCTTAGAATCCCACCATACACACCATCACTTTTTTTTGAGTGCAGACCAGCCTTTGATGTGCTTAATGGATATTCATTTTTCTGGCCACATGGTCTCTTTAATTCCACATTATTGTATTTCCTTTATCATTGCAAATACCATCACTAGCTATGGAGATTATATTTTATTTCTCTTCTTGGCATCTGTTGTCTAAGGACCAGTATTTCAGAAAACCTGATGGGTTGAGTGGTAATGGATTAGTACAGAGATAGGGCTGCTGTGGGGCTAAAAGCATGAGAATTGGAAAATACTTTTGATAGGAGCCAATGATTTCTCTGATGTACTTATTTTTAGATCAAACCATTTTTTCGTATGAAACCCTTATCAGAGGCTGATAAGGAAAGAGCAAGAAATCAGAAGATTCCAAAACTATCTGAGTTATTGGAACTTGCACGGAAGGAAAAAAAGTTGGTTATATTTGATCTTAATTCTCCTCCACGATCACATCCTGCCAGATCATCGTATATCCGCCTTGTAGTAAGCGTGATACTTGACTCTAAGATTGAGCAACATCAGGTATGTCTATCTCAGTATTTATGCTAAAGGTTGGGAAGTGGGTTACTTGTTTCAGGAGCATAGCATTTGAACCTGATGAACCTTGTAGATCTTCCCTGGAATGCTTAAACAATTCTACTCCTAGAGAAATGGAATTGGCTGCTTATATAGCTAGCTACAGGGTTGACCAAAAATTCCTTCAGTTTTTAAGTAAAAATAAGACACATTTTTCATTTTCACCAAGAAGTTTATTGAACAATGTATTCACTGTTTTGTTTCACTTAGAATAAGGTAAAGGTGTGTGCTCAATTGTGTGCAATTATCTGCAACCCTATGGAGTATAACCTGCCTGGTTCCTCTGTCCGTGTACTAGAGTGGGTTGCCATTTACTACTACAAGGATTCTTTCCAACCCAGAGATTAAACTCATGTCTCCTGCAACTCCTGCACTGGCAGATGGATTCTTTACCATTGTGCCACCTGGGAAGCCTTATCTTCTGCTATTTTTCAGGCAACTTCATAATTTCATCTCCCCAAAACTTTTTTTTTTTTTGGCAAAGAACTGTTCTAGGTGCCATTTACAGTTTTCTGGGGAATTGAAATTTTTTCCATTAAGAGAATTTTATAAAGGCCAAAACAAATGGAAATCCAAAGATGCAGTGTCTGCTGAATACAACAGATGAATCTGAACTTCCCGCCTAAGCTGTAGCAGTTTTTACCTGGTCATCAAGAAAACAGGTGGTTTTACATTATCCTGCTGAGAGATTTTTCGTTTTCTGTTGACTAATTCTGGTTGCTTGTCGTTGAGTGCTGCTTTCAGTTGGTCTAATTGGGAACAGTACTTGAATAATTAATCATTTGGTGTTCTGGACAGAGCTCATAATAGAGAACTCCCTTCCAGTCCCACCCGATACATCATCACCTTCTTTGGATGAACACAGCCTTTGGTGTGTTTAGTGGTGATTCATTTTGCTGGCCCCATGGGCTCTTCAATTCCACATTATTGTACAGAATCTGCTTTTCATCACCCATCACAATATGTTTTAATACTTAACATTTTCAATATGTTTAAGTAAAGAATCTCATGCAAAAATACCTTCAGGAAGGTTTGTTTGTTTTTTTGCTTAATTTATGTGGAATGCAAACATCAAAGCAATTAACATAACCAAGGTGGTAAAAATTGTTTTCTACACTTGATTTGGATGCTCTCAACTTCAACTGGTCTTTATGATCATGGATGATCATCTAGTGAGAAATCTCCAGCATGAAACTTCCACAAATCACTTTTAACATGTTCCGTCAGTCACAGCACCTTCTCCATACATGGCACAAATCTTTTTTTTTTTTTTCATTTCAGGTGTGTTTTTACCTTTCTTGAAATGATAAAGCATAATATGTGAAAAATGTGACTTTTTCTTCCATCTTCAATATTAAAATGGCTATACAAAAATTCTCCAAATTTATGTTTTTTTAAATGCTCGCTGATGAGTGTCAGCTGTTACAATGCAATATAAGAACATTGTTTAAAATGAAGTTAAAGACAGCTCAGTGCTGCTACAGCCATCTTGCAGGGAAAAAAAAAGAAAACAAAATTTTTGGTCAACTCAATACATGTGCCAATCTAAGAATGAGCCAGTTAAATTTATATCGGTGGTAAAAACATTGAGGCTGTTTGCTGTTCCAAACCAAATGAAGTAAAAGGGAATTTATGTAATGGCTATATGATGTGAGCTGCATCATCACCAATGTACATCTATTAGAAAAGGGCCTGAATATGGAACACTATGGCTTTGAATACCAGCTTTCATTTATGATATAGAAAGTTCTTACTTGAACAGAGATTCATTCATCATGTTTTCCAGAATGCTCTGCATTTTGTCAGTCAGTCATTCCAAATATCTTTAATTTTCAAAATGTGGAAAAATACTATGAGAGAAACAAATATGTGTCTTTTTGCGAATAGAAATCTTTGCACAGATGAGTCATAATCGCATCTCCTGTTGGCAGAAAATGACTCTTCTCAAAAATGATTTATAGCATCATCAGCCAGAGGAGATGTTTATGATCCTGACCCATATCCACACCTACAAACTCCTCATCCACTTTAGCTAGTGTGGTGGCACAATTCACCTTTGGTCCCATTATGTTAACTGGGAAAACTCAGCTCCAGAACAAAACTGGTGACAGCCCCATTTTAAGAGTTCACTGGACAACATTAAGGCAGGTTGACTCATTCATCAAAGGTTAGAATCTCTGCTCCCTATAGACTGTTACCCATGCTGGAATGAGACTCCTCCCATTATACATGGGGCTGTTTGTACCAACACAGCTGATTTTCCACTGAAAGACTTCTTGTTTCTCCTTGCAGATTTTTTGGTTACCAGGTTCTGATAGGAAGTATGTCAGGAGCAAAGCTCCTGGTTTTCAGCACATTGGCCGGTTATTCACCATTGAAGAACTTAGAAAAGAAAATATCACTAGAATAAATGTTGACTATAAGAGATTGTTCCACAATGGCTTGAAGTAAGTGTTTAATCCCTTTTGGCATGTGTTGCCTTTCTTGCACAAAATCTGCATCCTAGCCAAGTTATTTAGGTTCCCCCTCCCATCTCAGGATTTCTGGGTTTGGCCATCTTTGTGGAATTCCCAAATTTCCTTTTGTTATCCTTTCCTCCCTATCTGCCCTAAAACATTTATTAAAGGGTAGACTCTGTTATTGGGACATAGTCTATGGCCCCTTCTCCTGTCCTCCAGTCAACCCACTTTCGTGTATTCTTGGTGTTTTTCTTTTTACACAGTGTAAGTATTGAAAAGTCAGAACTCAAAAAGTTATTGATTTCCTCTTCCAGAATCTAGTACCTTATAAATGGCTTTGTGATCCCAATATCCAGATCTCTTATAGTAATAATTAATAACATAGCTAAATCATTGTTTTAAAATATTTGAGACAGCCAAGTATGAGAAGAAAGAAAAATTATTAACCATCACATTTATTATTATTAGAGGTACATTTTCAGAATTAAAAGTACCTGGGAGTAAAATAACATTTTAAAATTTATTAATCACTGTTTACATTAATCCATATACCCTTTCTGTTATATTTTAAGATTTTTTTTCAGATAATTCTAAATTCATCAGAGACCAAGTTTCCTTTGAGAGATAAATGTAGCTAAATTTATAGATACAGATATTGTTGGTATTGTTGAGTTGCTCAGTCATGTCTGACTTTTTGCAACCCTGCAGACTGAAGCACACCAGGCTTCCTTGTCCTTCAGCATCTCCTGAAGCTTGTTCAGGCTCATGTCCATCGAGTGAGTGAGGCCATCCAACCATCTCATCCTCTGTCGTCCCCTTCTCCTCCTGCCTTCAATCTTTCCCAGCATCAGGGTCTTTTCCAGTGATTTGGCTCTTCAGATCAGGTGGCCAGAGTACTGGAACTTCAGCATCAGTCTTTCCAATGAATATTCAGGACTGATTTCCTTTAGGATTGACAGGTTGGATCTCTTTGCAGTCCAAGGGACTCTCAAGTCTTTTCCAGCATCACAGTTCCAAAGCATCAATTCTTCAGCGCTCAGTCTTCTTTGTGGTCCAACTCTTGCATCCATACATGACCACAGGGAAAACCATAGCTTTGACTAGACAGACCTTTGTCAGCCAAGTGCTGTATCTGCTTTTTAGTACACTGTCTAGGTTTGTCGGCTTTTCTTCCAAGGAGCAAGCGTCTTTAATTTCATGGCTCTAGTCACCATCCTCAGTGATTTTAGAACCCAAGAAAATAAAGTCTGTCACTCTTTCCATTGTTTCCCCATTTATTTGCCATGAAGTGATGGGACCAGATGCCATGATCTCTTTTTTGAATGTTGAGTTTTAAGCCAATATTTTCACTCTGCTCTTTCACTTTCATCAAGAAGCTCTTTAGTTCCTCTTCACTCTCTGCCATAAGGGTGATGTCATCTGTATATCTGAGGTTATGGATGTTTCTCCAGGCTATCTTGATTCCAGATACAGATATAGATGTGTATATAGTTATAGATGTATATCCAAAATCTCCTTGGGGTAGTGAAATTCCCCTTAATACCTTTTTGTATTTCATGGCTTGAACTAGGCTATTTGATCCACCTTTTTTCCTTTTCCTGCCTTTCTAGCCACAGTGGAATTGATCATAAAAAAATGTCTTTTTTATTTTAGCATTAGAAAATTGTATATGTTTTCTCTTTTATTTCTCACCAGAAGATATTTCTTTGCCCAACTTATTCTCTATTTTGCCTGTATTTGTATTTCCCTTATTTTCAAATTGGAAATGGCTCTAAGATGATTTCCTTCTTTCATAATCATGATTGAGATTACCCTAGTAGTTGAAATTAATTATAATATCTCCATTTTTTGAGGGTTTGTGAGTGTGAGTGTGTGTGTATGTGTGTGTGTGTGTGTGTGTGTGAAGTGGTTGGTAGGCCACAGGCTCATTTTCTATTTCTGGCCTACCCATCAGCCAGGTGATGACTACACTTATGACTTGGACAAGTTTCTAACCACCAGTTTGCATTTATAAATTAAGGATCACAGATACTTGATGGAATGGTTAAAATATGAAGTGAGATAATTCATATATGTACAGAGCAAAATGCTGGGCAAATATGCAAACAGCAGAGATGTTACTTGGGGTTTTATCATTGCAGTTCTTACATACTGTGCCCTAAAAATTACTATCATCCCTATTTTGCAAATAAGAAAACTTGCCTCTAAGGAGGAAAAGTTCAGAGATGTTAGTCAACTTATCAAAGTTAGTATAGTTGTTTCCTAAGGCACTACACTGAGATTTAAATGTAGGCTCATAGACTCCAGAGTCCAAATTCTTTCACTGGTAAGTCTTCAGTTATTCTTTGGCATTATTATATGGGCATAGTTTCAACTAGCATCAGAATTAAGAAGGATCATATACAGAGTTCTATTGGAAAATCAAGCAGTTTGGTTTGACACAGCATATATATACTGAGTAGCAATATGTACAGTGCACCACACTAGTTTTATGTGAAAATTCAACATAAATAATGGACCATCCTTTTTTCTTAAGGAAACCATATATTCTAGTAAGAACAAGGATTTTTTCCCATATACCTATGCTACAAGGTTGATCTTGATAATTTGTGAGCCAAACTTTATTCCAGGTTATTCCTCTCAAGAACAACTGAATTTTAAGAAATTAAGGAGTTGTACCTGAAGTCATCTTTATACTGTTTATGACCAGAATACTTGTTATTATGGTCACATTTCCAATACATTCTCTATGGTCAGTGCTCATTTTATCAGACCACTGATAAATATCACAAGATATTATGACACTGACATTTTGCTGAGAATGCTTTGAATACATTACTTTCACCAAAATTATATGTAGACAAAGATGTGCTATGATTTATGATGTCAAAATTTTGAAGTGCTTTAAATTTTGTTAATTTTTAAAAACTAATTTAGTGAGGTGAAATTCATATAAAGTTAAACATTCTAAAGTAAACCGTTCAGTGATATTTAGTACACTCAGAATGTTATCCAACTATCACCTCTAGTTCCAGTATATTTTGGACTGGAAATTTTTATTTTCTCAGTCAATCTTGCTAGGGTGTTATAAATTTTACTAACCATTTCAAAACACCAAATGTTGGCTTTGTTAGCTTTATTCTGTTGCACATCTGCTTTCCTTTTTCATTGACTGCCGTTATCTTAATTTTTCCTTCTATTTCCTTTAGGTTTACTTTCACTCTTCTTTTGTTAGGTTCTTTAGGTAGAAGATTAGATGAGTGGTTCTGAATCTTCTTTTCTAACATTAACATTTAATGCTTTAAATTTCTCATTGCTTTAAACCTTGCTTTAGTTGCATTCCACAAATAATTTTGACATATTGTCTAATAATCTAATTTAAATTATTTAAAAATTTTGTTTCCCATTTGACTCATGTATTGTTTAGAAGTGTGTTGCTAACTTTTTAAAACTTTGAGGATTTTGTATCTACCCTTAGTGTTATTGACTTCTGATTTAAATTCATTGTGACCTGAGAACACTCTGTATGATTTCAGTATATTAAATGTATGTAAACTTGTAGCTCACTGTATTCTTCATCTTGGCGAACCTCTCATGTCCGTCTAAAAATGATGTGCTTGCACTGTTGGATGTGGTATTCTATAAATATCAATTAGTTAAGATTGGTTGACAGTCTTTTAAAACACTACAATATTGTAAAGTAATTAGCCTCCGACTAATAAAAAATAAATGAAAAAATAAATAAATTAAAAAAAACATTTTATATTGAATTCTCCCCCCTACTTTTACCGTTGAGTTAACCCAAAGCATTAGGTTGCCTGTTAAACCCCCATATATCAGAGAACTTACTATGAAACTTTATTATCAATTTTAGACATAAAGGAGGCAATCAAGAGGCTTAGACAAACCAAGAAGAGATCAGAGACATTGATTTCAGCTTTGCATGTATATTCCTTTATTAGACACTCTATGGACCGCAGTAATATATAAGGCCTCCAAGTTAGTTTTTGTAGAGTTGTTTCACTTAGAAGGGAAGCATTTGATTTATAAAACATCTCTATTAAGTACTCCCAGAGGGTTGTGTAGCTTATATGACCTTACCCAGGGACCCATGCCTCATAAATTCACATTCAGTATTTATTTACAAAATATGTAGTAAAGAAATATTCAACCAGGATTATTCATCCTTCTTAAAGGATTATTCACCCTTCTTTGGAACATGTTCTATACATAAAGGTCTCTATTCCTAGCAAATATTATTATTCTATTTAGAAAAGGCGTAGCTATCATGTTGACAAGGTTAGACCATGTTTTCTGCCTTCTTTCTCCTGGGTGCAACCTCTTCAGTCAGAGAGAAATTAAGGGCTATATATGCTTCATCTATCAATTATGGAGAAGGGAGTGTTAATATCTCCAACAATAATTGTGTATTTCTCCCTTTAGCTCTGTTTATTGTTGTTTTCTTGTTATTGGTGGGGTTGTTTGGCTTCTTATAAACCCTTTTATTAGGTTCATTTACATTTCAAATTGTTAGGTCTTCTAGGTGAATTCATCCTTTCTTTATGAAATGCTCATTGTCGGTGGTTATAATTGTCTAATGGTTACTTCTATTAAATTGCCATGCTGGCTTATCATTAGTGTTAGTTTTTGTCCTTCTTTCAGCTCCTTTGCATACTTTATTTGTTTGTTTTGTTCTTTTATCACGCAACTTGTGGGACTTTATTTCCTGAACCAAGGACTGAACCTAGTCCCTCAGCTTGAGTGCCCAGAGTCCTCTAAGTCCTGGATCACCAGGGAATTCCCAGTATTTAAACTACATCTCTCATAAGCATAATATTGCTGTTATTGTTTTTATATTTGTGAGGATAATCTTTTAATGGGAATCATTGGTCAGTTAATATTTAGTTTATTAATGTAATTGTATTTACATTACCATCATGACATTTTTTCTATGTATGCTTTCTATTCTTGGTGGATTATTTCAGCCTTTCCTTCCTATCTTTAAATTTCTTACTTAAATTAGTATTGTTTAGGATTCTGTCTCTTCTATGGGCTTTTTACATTTTTGAATTATTTCTTAGTGGCTGCTCTAGGGATTATAAAAATTATTGCTAATTTATTATAATCCACCTTGAATTAATATTATTCTATCTTTGACTGTGTGAATCACAACAAACTGTGGAAAATTCTGAAAGAGATGGGAATACCAGACCACCTTACTTGCCTCCTGAGAAACCTGTATGAAAGTCAAGAAGCAATATTTAGAACTGGACGTGGAACAACAGACTGGTTCCAAATTGGGAAAGGAGTACATCAAGGCTGTGTATTGTCACCCTGCTTATTTAACTGGATGAAGAGTACATCATGTGAAATGCCAGGCTGGATGATGCACAGGTTTGAATCAAGATTTCTGAGAGAAATATCTATAATCTCAGATATGCAGATGATAGCACTGTACTGGCAGAAAGCAAAGAGGAACTGAAGAGCCTCTTGATGAAAGTGAAAGAGGGGAGTGAAAAGCTGGCTTAAAACTCAACATTCAAAAACAAAGATCATGGCATCTGGTCCCATCACTTCATGGCAAAGAAATGTGGAAACAATGGAAACAGTGATAGACTTTATTTTCTTGGACTCCAATATCACCACAGATGGTGACTGGAGCCATGAAATTAAAAGACGCTTGCTCCTCAGAAGAAAAGCTATGACCAACCCAGACAGCATAATAAAAAGCAGAGACATTACCGACAAAGGTCCACCTAGTCAAAACTACAGTTTTTCCAGTAGTCACGTATGGATGCGAGAGTTGGACCACAAAGAAGGCTGAGTGCTGAAGAATTGATGCTTTGGAACTGTGGTGTTGGAGAACACTCTTGGGAGTCCCTTGGGCTGCAAGGAGATCCAACCAGTCCATCCTAAAGGAAATCAACCCTGAATATTCTTTGGAAGGACTGATGCTAAAGCTGAAACTCCAAACCTTCGGTCACCTAAAGCAAAGAGGTGACTCATTTGAAAAGACCCTGATGCTGGGAAAGATTGAAGACAGGAGGAGAAGGGGATGACAGAGGATGAGATGGTTAGATGGCATCACTGACTCAGTGGACATGAGTTTGAGCAAGCTCCAGGATTTGGTGATGAAAGGGAAGCCTGTGCAGTCCATGGAGTTGCAAAGTCAGACACAACTGAGTGACTGAACTGAACAATATAGAAAATGTAGAATATTAAGTCATTAGAAGTAGGGTAGTCCGTTTACTACCCTCTCCCATTTGTGCTGTTGTTCTTATAAATAATACTTTTAATAATGCTTTATTTTATAACCCCCAAAGTATATTTTACTGCATTAAAAATAATATAGAATATTTTTTAGATTAATCTTTTTATGTTGAGATGGTTGCAGGTTAGCATTAAGAAGCAATACAAAGTAATCCTGTGTACCTTTTACCCAATTTACTCCAATGATAAAACTTGCAGAATTTTAATGTGATATCAAAACCAAGAGTTTGAGATTGATGCAATCTATCAATCTTATTCAAATTTCCCCAAAATTACTTATATTCATTTTTATGCATTTTTTGGGTATGAATATATTTAGTTCTCTATATTGAGACACCCCCAGCATGCTGCAGTCCATGGGGTCGTGAAGAGTCAGACACAACTTGGCAACTGAACAACATTTAGTTTTCTGCCATTTTATCATATGTGTGTTTGTGGATCCAACACCACAACCAATATATAAACCTATTTAATCACCAGAAGTATTCCTTTTGTTGCCTTTTGATAACCACATTCCCCTTCCTTCCACATCCAACTCAGCTCAAACCCTAACTTCCTCAATGAATAATTACTTCTGTAATTTTATATTCTTAAGAAAGATATAGAGAAGAATCACAGTGTGCAACTTGTTATGATTGACTTTTTTCCACTCAGTATAATTCCCTTTGAGATTCATAAAGATTGTTGCTTGTATCAATAACTGGTTCTTTTTCATTGCTGAATAATATTCCATTATATGGATGTACTAGTTTGTTTAATTATTCATCACCTGAAACATATCTGGTTGTTTCAGTTTATGAACTATTATAAATAAAAGTTATGAATATTTGTGTGTAGCTTTTCAGCATAGGTTCAGCATTTGTTCAGCATAGGTTTTCATGTGAACATAATTTTAGCTAAGATTTTATAACTTATTGAGACTTTCTTCTCTTTATTTTTTATTTTTGGCCGTGCTGATTCTTTGTTGCTACATGGGCTTTTCTGTAGTTGCAGTGAGCAGGGGCTACTCTCTAGTTGCGATGTGCAGGCTTCTCATTGTGGTGGCTTTTCTTGTTGCAAAGCATAGGCTCTAGGTCACGTGGGCTTCAGTAGTTATAGCACATGGGCTCAGTAGTTGCAGCTCTCGGGCTGTAGATCACAAACTCAATAGTTGTGGCACAAGGGCCTAGTTGCTCCATGGCATGTGGGATCTTCCTGGACCAGAGATTGAACCCATGTTTCCTGCATTAGCAGTTGGATTCTTTATCTCTGAGCCACCAGGGAAGCCCTTGCCTCTCTTTAAAAACTGTTTTATACATCTGTGGGAGAGGGTGCGGGTGGGATGATATGGGAGAATGGCATTGAAACATGTAAATTATCATATTTGAAACGAATCGCCAGTCCAGGTTCGATGCATGAGACAGAGTGCTCAGGGCTGGTGCACTGGGATGACGCAGAGGGATGGGATGGGGAGGGAGGTGGGAGGGGGGGTTCAGGATGGGGACACATGTACACCCATGGTGGATTCAAGTCAATGTATGGCAAAACAATACAATGTTGTAAAGTAAAATAAATAAATAAAAACTCTTTTAATTATGTTACAATGCACTTAAAATTTACTTTTGCAGTAATTTTTAAATATACAACTCTGTGGTTTTAATGTGCATTCATTACATTGTGCAACAGTCACCACCATCCACCTACTTGACACTTTTCATCTTGTAAATTCAAATTCTGTTCTCATTAAACAATGAACTCCCATCATTCCCCACCTCCATACTTTGGAAACCGCCGTTCTACTTTCTGTCTGTGATTTTGATTCATATGAGTGGAATCATATAGTATTTGTCTTTCTGTGACTGATTTATATCTCTTAAGATGAAGTCCTCAAGATTCATCCATGTTGAATTCATCCATTGAAGAATGTATTCCTTTTTAACTGAATAATAATTCACTGATGTGTATACCATTATTTGCTTATCAACTCATCAATAGATGGACTTCCCTGATAGCTCAGTTGGTAAAGAATCCACCTGCAGTGTGGGAGACCTGGGTTTGATCCCTGGGTTGGGAAGATCCCCTGGAGAACGGAAAGGCAACCCACTCCAGTATTCTGGCCTGGAGAATTCCATGGACTGCATAGTCCCAGGGTTGCAAAGAATTGGACACAACTGAGTGACTTTCACTTTCACTTCACTTTGGGTTGCTTTCATGTTTTAATTGTTGTGAATAAAGCTGCTATGAAAATGAAGGTACAAATATCTCTTCAAGGCCCTGTTTTCAGTTCTTCTGGACATATACCAGGAAGTGGAATTGCTGAATCATACAGTAATTCTATTTTTAATTTTTTGAGACACCACCATACTATTTTCCACAGCATCTCTAAAAACAGGAGGACACGAATGTTTCCATTTCTCCAAACTGGCACATCCTTGTTGAATTCTGGTTTTCGGATGCAGCCGTAATGGGTTGGTTTTAGTTCTTGAAATGTATGATGGAATTCACCAGCAAAGTCATTGGATCCAGGGCTTTTCTTTGTTGGAAGAATTTTGGTTAATAGTTCAATCTCCTTACTGATTATATAGCTATTCATATTTTCTAATTCTTCATGATACAGTCTTGGTAGGTTTCTTGATTTTAAGAATTTGTCTTTTTCACCTTGGCCATCCAATTTGTTGAGATACAATTGGTCATACTGCTATATCCCTTATAATCCTTTTATTTCTGTAAAACTTGTAATAATGTGCCCACTTTCATTTCTGATTTCAGTAATTTGAGTCTCTTCTCTTTATCATAGTACCTATATCTAAAAGCTTATTCATTTTGTTGATGTTTTCAGAGAACTAACTTTTGGTTTCTTTGATTTTGTTTATTGGTTTTCTGTTCTTTATTTTGTTTCCCTAGTCTTCATTATTTTCTTCCTTTTGCTATGAGCTCAATTTGTTCTTCTTATTCTAGTTTCTTAAGTTGTAAAGTTATATTGTTGATATGAAATCTTTCCTATTTTTAAAAAATTCTTCTTTCCTTCCACTTTTATTAAAATATGCGTATAACTCTATAAGTTTAAGTTATACAGCATAGATAATGAATTTGCTTACATTCATCATTAAATGATGATCACAAGAAGTTGAATGAATATCCATCATCTTATAGAGATGCATTATTGGAGAAATAGAAGGTTTTTCTTTGTGATGAGAACTCTTAGGATTTCCTCACTTAACAGCTTTCACATATAACATACAGCAGTGTTAATTATATTTTTCATATTGTACCTTATATCCATAGTATTTCTTTTTAAAAAATTTTAATTGAAATATGGTTGATTTACAATGTAGTGCTAGTTTCAGGGGTACAGAAAATTGTTTCATATATATATATATACATATATATATATATATTTAATTTTTCAAAGTATTTTCCACTAAAGATTGTTACAAGTTTTGAATATAATTTCATGTGCTTTACAAAGTTCCCTTCTTGTTTTATACTTGATAATGTTTATATCTTAATCCCAAGCTCTTAATTTATCCCTGCCCACCATTTCCCCTTAGGCAACCATAATTTTTTTTATGTTTGTGAGTCTGTTTCTGTTTTGTAAATAGATTTGTTTATATCATTTTTTCAGATTCCATAAAAGTGATATCATATGATATTTGTCTTTTGCTGTCTGACTTTACTTAATATGACCATTGCTAGGTTCATCCACGTTGCTGCAAATGGCATTATGTCATTCTTTTTATGACTGAGTAATATTCCATTGTGACACACACACCTCATAGAATCTTTACACACGTAACTGTCAATGGACATTTAGGTTGCTTCCCTGTCTTGGCTATTGTAAAGATTGCTGCTGTGAACTGTGGGTACACATATCTTTTGAATTAGATATTTTCTCTGAGTGTATGCCCAAATGGGATTGCTGGATCACATGGTAACTATATTTTTAGCTTTCTAAGGAAACTCCATACTGTTCTCAGTGGCTGTACCAATTTACATTCCCACCAGGAGTGTGGGAGGATTCCCTTTCTCCATACCTTCTTCAGCATTTATTGTTTGTAGATTTTTTGATAATGGCCATTCTGACTAGTGTGCAGTGATGCCTCGTAGTTTTTATTTGCATTAAGATACTGATGCTGGGAAAGATTGAAGGCAGGAGGAGAGGGGGACAACAGCAGATGAGATGGTTGGATGGCATCACCAACTTGATGGACTTGAGTTTGAGCAAGCTCCAGGAGTTGGTGATGGACCGGGAAGCCTGGCATGCTGCATTCCATGGGTTGCAAAGAGTTGGACATGACTGAGTAACTGAATTGAATAATTAGTGATGTTGAGCATCTTTTCATGTACATTTTGGCCATCTGCATGTGGGAAAATGTCTATTTAGATTTGCTGCCCAATTTTTGATTGGATTGCTTGCTTTTTTGCTATTGAGCTACATGAGCTGTTTGTATATTTTGGAGCTTAATCCCTTGTCAGTCACTTAATTTGCAAATATTTTCTCCTATTCTGTGTGTTGTCCTTTCATTTGTTTATGGTTTCCTTTGCTGTGCAAAAGCTTTTAAGTTTAATTGGGTTCCATTTGTTTATTTTTGTTTTTACTTTCATTACTCCTGGAGAGGGATTGAAAAAGATGTGATTTATATCAGAGAGTATCCTACCTATGTATTCTTCTAACACTTTTATAGTAGCTTATCTTATGTTTAGGTCTTTATTTTTTTTGTGTGTATGGTGTTAGAGTATGTTCTAGTTTCATTATTTTGCTTCTAGTTGTCTAGTTTTCCAGCACCACTTATTGAAGAGACTGCCTTTTCTCCATTATGTAGTCTTGCCTCCTTTGTTGTAAATTAATTGACCCTACGTGTGTGGGTTTATTTCTGTTCTTTATATCCTGTTCCATTTATTTATACATCTGTTTTTGTGCCGGTACTATACTGTTTTGATTACAGAGCTTTGTAGTATAGTTTGAAGTGAGAGACTGTGACCTCCAGCCCCTTTGTTCTAAAGATTGTTTTAGCTCTTTGGGGTCTTTTGTGCTTGTGTACAAATTTTTAAATTTTTTGTTCTAGTTCTGTGGAAAGTGCCATTGGTAATTTGATAGGGATTTCCCTGAATCTGTGTATTGCCTTGGGTAGTATGGCCATTTTAACAAATTATTGACAACGGGAATTTTGCAGAAGCTAACACCTGTGGCCAGCAATTTGTAACAAAAAACTTATTGATAGGTGTGTGGTCAGTAAGTTGTTAACAGTATTGATTTTTCTATTCCAAGAGCACAGTATATCTTTCCATCCTTTTTGTACTATCTTTAGTTTCTTTCACTAACATTTTAACAGTTTTTGAAGTACAGGCCTTTTGCCTCCTTAGGTAGGTTAATACTAGGTATGTTATTGTTTTTGATACAGTGGTAAGTGGGATTGGTTCCTTAATTTCTCTTTTGGATATTTTGTTGTTACTGTATAGAAGTCCAATGGATTTATACACATTAATTTTGCATTTTGCAGCTTTACTGAATTTATTGATGAGTTATGGTGGTTTTCTGGTAGTGTCTTTAGGATTTTCTGTGGATAATATGTCATCTACAAACATTGACAGTTTTACTTCTTCTTTTCCAGTTTGGATTCATTTTATTTCTTTTTTCTCTGATTGCCGTGGCTAGGACTTCCAAACCTATGTTGAATGAAAGTGATGGGAGTGGGTCTTCTTGTCTTATTCCTGATCTGATCTTAGAGGAAGTGCTTTCAGCTTTTTAACTTTGAGTATGATGTTAGTCATGGATTTGTCATATATGTGGCCTTTATTATGTTGAAGTATGTTCTATGTTTTCCCACTTTCTTAGTTTTTATCAATGGATGTTGAAATTTATCAAAAGCTTTTGCTGAATCTATTGAGATGATCATATGGGTTTTATTCTTCAGTTTCTTAATGTGGCATATCACAATATACCATTGATACCATTGAAAAATTCTTGCAACTCTGGGATATATCCCCCTTGATCATGGTATATGAGCCTTTTAATGTATTGTTGGATTTGGTTTGCTCATATTTTGTTGAGGAATTTTGCACCTGTCTTCTTCTGTGACATTGATGATATTGCTTGAAAGTAACACTTCTAAACTCATTGTGCCAGGCTGCCATCACTCTGATATCAAAAGCAGAGATATCTTTTTAATGGCTGAGTAATATTCCATGGTGTATATGTACCATAGCTTCCTTATCCGTTCGTCTGCTGATGGGCATCTAGGTTGCTTCCATGTCCTGGCTATTATAAACAGTGCTGCGATGAACATTGGGGTGCACATGTCTCTTTCAGATCTGGTTTCCTCGGTGTGTATTCATTTGAATCAGTTCTAATGAGATGGATGAAACTGGAGCCCATTATACAGAGTGAAGTAAGCCAGAAAGATAAAGACCAATACAGTATACTAACACATATATATATGGAATTTAGAAAGATGGTAATGATAACCCTATATGCAAAACAGAAAAAGAGACACAGATGTACAGAACAGACTTGTGGACTCTGTGGGAGAAGGCGAGGGTGGGATGTTTCGAGAGAACAGCATCGAAACATGTATATTATCTAGGGTGAAACAGATCACCAGCCCAGGTTGGATGCATGAGACAAGTGCTCAGACCTGGTGCACTGGGAAGACCCAGAGGGATCGGGTGGAGAGGGAGGTTGGAGGGGGGATCGGGATGGGGAATACATGTAACTCCATGGCTGATTCATGTCAATGTATGACAAAACCCACTACAATATTGTAAAGCAATTAGCCTCCAACTAATAAAAGTAAATTGGGGGAAAAAAAAGCAGAGATATCACAGAAAAGAAAATTACAGGCCAATATTACTGATGAACATAGATGCAAGAATCCTCTGATTTTTTTAGTGTAAGCATTGATAGCTATGAATTCCCCCTCCCCCAGCACCATCTATGAATTTTGGTGCATCCCATGAATTTTGGTGTTTTCATTTTCATTCAGCTCCATGTATTTTCTTTTTTCCCTTGTGATTTCTTTCTTTATCCATTAGTTTCTTGAAAGTGTTTTGTGTGCTTAGTCACTCAGTCATGTCCAACTCTTTGCAACCCCATGGACTATAGCCTGCCAGACTCTGTCTGTGGGATCCTCCAGGCAAGATTACTGGAGCTGGTTGCCATGCCCTCCTCCTGGGGATGTTCCCAACCCAGGGATCGAACCCAGGTCTCCTGTGTTGCAAGTGGATTCTTTACCATCTGAGTCACCAGGGGAGCTCAGGAAGTGTGTTAAGTCCCACAAATATGTGAATTTTCCAATTTTCCTTTTGTTAGGCTTCTAACTTTATTGTGTTGTGGTTGGATAGGTTACTTTGATATTTATCTTTTTATATCTGTTGAGACTTAATTTGGAGTCTATCATATCTGAATTGGGAATTGTCACATATGCACTTGAGAAGAATGTGTATGCTGTTACTGGATTGAGCATTCTGTGTCTTAGATATAGTTAGTTTCTTGTGTTGACTAAGCCCTCTGTTTCCCTACTTATCTTCTGTGTGATTGTTCTATTCATACTGAGAGTAGGATATTAAAATTCCCAACTATTATTATACAGCTTCAGTTCTGTGAGTGTTAACTTTGTAAATTTCACTTTCCTGTAATTAGGCAGATAAATGTTTATAATTAATATATCTTCTTGTCATATTGACCCTTTTATTAATATATAATGTCTTTCTTTTCCACATATAAACTTTTTGACATAGTGCCTGTTTTATCTGTTGTTAGTATAGCCACCCATGATCTTTTTAGTTACTGTTTGCATGGAATATCTTTTCTGTCCTTTCACTTGCAATCTATTTGTGCCTTTGGATCTAAAATGAGCCTCTTGTAAACAGCATAAAGATGGGTCATATGTTTTTACGCATTCTGCCAATCTTTTGTTTAATTGGAGAGCTTAATTTATTTACATTTACAATAATTACTGAAAAGAGGGAAACTTGTCATGTTTTTACTGCTGTCTTTTTTGTAAATATTGTTTCTGTTATCAGTTATTTTAATTTGTTATTTTTATATACCTTATAATTTTTCCCTTATTTTCTACTTTACTGTTTTCCTTTATGTTTAGTTGGGTTTTTTTTTGTCATAAAATACTTAAATCCTTTTCTTGTTTCCCTTTTTATGTATTCTATACCTAATTTTTTGTGGTTACCATGGGAATTACAGTTGCCATCCTAAAGTTATGACTCTATGATTGAATTTTTACCAGCTTAAATTCAGTAACATGCAATAACTTCTCATTTATAACTCTAGTCCTTCCCATTTCACTTACTGATGTCAGAAAATTTTATCTTTATATACACTATGTGCCTCAAAGATAAACTAATAATTCTTATAAATGCAATAGTTTCTCAAATTATGCTGAAGACAACATGTGGAGTTGATAAAACAAAGTTACAAAATTACTAGCTGTTAGACTAATAATTCCGACTTTCTCCTTTAGATCTTTTATTAAATTATGTGTGAAATAAAGACTATAGTTACAAAATTGTTAAAAATAATACTAGCTTTTATATTTGCCATTGACTTTTATTGAGATCTTTATGTGTCTGTAAGACTTTGACTTACTGTCCCTTGACTACCTGATGTGAAGAACTGACTCATTGGAAAAGACCCTGATGCTGGGAAAGATTGCAGGCTGGAGGAGAAGGGGATGACAGAGGATGAGGTGGTTGGATGGCATCACTGACTCAATGGACATGAGTTTGGGTAAACTCTGGGAGTTGGTGATGGACAGGGAGGCCTGGCATGCTGCAGTCCATGGGGTCGCAAAGAGTCAGACATGACTGAGTGACTGAACTGAACTGGAGGATTCTGTTGAGTTTTTCCTACAGGGCTGGTCTAGTGGTCATGGACTCCTTCAGCTTTAGTTTATCTGGGAATGTCTTTAATTTCCCCTTGTGCCTGTGCATCTCCAACAAGACAAATGTTATTCTCTGTTCTGCAACTTCTTATCTCTGCATGAATAGGAAAATGTTATACCTTTAGAGATCAGAACCTTGAGAATGGGCTATCCTGAGCATTTCAGGCTATAGGCAACATTCTTACTTGTCTCAAAAGCCATAGAATACACAGATTAAAGTTAAAAATAATCTAATATGGACTCAGATTTGTTCTTTGGTATTATACCTCTTATATTTGAAAGATAGGTTTTTCTGGGTTTATGAATCTTGGTTGACAGTTTTTTTCTTTTAACACTTTGAATATTTGAACCCACTGCCTACTATCTGCCAAAGCCTGACAAGAAGTCTGAGAATGTTATTGAGGATACCTTGTATGTGGCAAGTTGCTTCTCTTGGTGATTTCAAGATTCTTTCTCTGCCTTTGGCTTTTGAGAGTTTGATTAGAGTGTGTCATAGGGTATATCTCTCTGAGTTCATCTTACTTAGAGTTCATTGGATATTTACATCCATATCTTTTGTTAAATTTGGGCATTCAGTGATTATTTCTTCAAATATTCTCTCTGCCTCTTTTTCTCTCCTTCTTTTGGAACCTAAAAATACACATATTGACTTGTTTTATGATGTCCCACAGATATCTTAGGCTCTGTTTCCTTTTCTTCAATCTTTTTTGCTTTTTTTCTTCAGAATCATAAATATCTATTGATCTATCTTCTAGTTCACTCATTCTTTCTTCTGCCTGATCAAATCTGCCTTTGAATCTTAATAGTTAGTTTTTCATTACAGTCGTTGTGATTTTCAGCTCTAGAATTCAGCTCTAGGGTTTTCTAGGTTTTCTGTCTCTTTATGTTTCCATTTTCTTCATATATTTAAAAAAACTCTATCTACATCTTCCTTTAGTTCTCTGAGTATCTTTAGGATGGTTTTTTAAAAAGTTTTTGTTTTGTGTATCAGCCATCAGCTCTTTTCTTTTTACATTTAGTTTTTCCTTTGAATGAAAAGGACTTTCTTGTTTCTTTTTACACTTTGTGATTTTTCTTAAAAACTGGACATTTGAATATAATTATCTGGAAACTCTTGAAATCAGATTTTCCCTTTTCCCCAGGGTTTTCTGCTTTTTGTTATTTGTTTGTATTTTGGCTCTCTCTATGCCAACAGTCAGCCTGGGGGTATAAACTTAAGGTCTTCTCAGGTCTCTCATGTGCCTTTCCCTGGACATGTGTGGTCATTTTGTAACTTTTCCCATATATGTAATTGCTGTTTATATATGTATTGACTATGCCAAAGCCTTTGACTGTGTGGATCACAATAAACTGTGGAAAATTCTGAAAGAGATGGGCATACCAGACCACCTGACCTGCCTCTTGAGAAACCTGTATGCAGGTCAGGGAGCAACAGTTAGAACTGGACATGGAACAACAGACTGGTTCCAAATAGGAAAAGAAGTATGTCAAGGCTGTATATTGTCACCTTGCTTATTTAATTTATATCCAGAGTACATCATGAGAAACGCTGGGCTGGATGAAGCACAAGCTAGAATCAAGATTGCTGGGAGAAATATCAATAACTTCAGATATGCAGATGACACCACCCTTATGGCAGAAAGTGAAGAAGAACTAAAAAGCCTTTTGATGAAAGTGAAAGAGGAAAGTGAAAAAGTTGGCTTAAAGCTCAACATTCAGAAAACTAAGATCATGGCATCTGGTCCCATCACTTCATGGGAAATAGATGGGGAAACAGTGTCTAACTTTACTTTTTTTGGGCTCCAAAATCACTGCAGATGGTGATTGCAGCCATGAAATTAAAAGACACTTACTCCTTGGAAGGAAAGTTATGACCAACCTAGACAGCATATTAAAAAGCAGACATTACTTTGCCAACAAAGGTCCGTCTAGTCAAGGCTATGGTTTTTTTTTTTTCAGTAGTTGTGTATGGTTGTGAGAGTTGGACTATAAAGAAAGCTGAGTACTGAAGAATTGATGCTTTTGAACTGTGGTGTTGGAGAAGACTCTTGAGAGTCCCTTGGACTGCAAGGAGATCCAACCAGTCCATCCTAAAGATCAGTTCTTGGTGCTCATTTGAAGGACTGATGTTGAAGCTGAAACTCCAATCCTTTGGCCACCTGATGCGAAGAGCTGACTCATTTGAAAAGACCCTGATGCTGGGAAAGATTGAGGGCAGGAGGAGAAGGGGAAGACAGAGGATGAGATGGTTGGATGGCATCACCGACTTGATGGACCTGAGTTTGAGTAAACTCCGGGAGTTGGTAATGGACAGGGAGGCCTGGCATGCTGAGGTTCATGGGGTTGCCAAGAGTCGGACGTGACCGAGTGACTGAACTGAATTGAGCTATAACTTATTAACTATGACATCTAGAGCTTCCCTGAAAGTTGTAAGACTTCAATAGACTCCATAGAATAAAAATATTAATAGTTACATTAGACAGATTCGCCAGTGTAATTGTCCAGGATGAGATCAGGTTCCTGGGGCTTCTTTTTCTGCTATCTTCTGAGAATTGTTTGCCATGAATATAAGTTGTTACTTCTATGGGATTAATGGTTAGAATTAATGGCAAGGATGGATTAATGGATTAATGGCAAGAATACAATTGCTGGGGTATGGTAGTTTTCAAAGTTTTATAAGAAACTTTGTAAATTTTATTTAGTTTGTAAGAGACTTCCAAACATTTTCAGAGGGCCCGTACCTCTTTACATCCCACCAGCAATGTATGATGATTCAGAGCCTCTCTGTCCTTACCAGTTTTTGCCATTGTCATTTATTTTTTTGTTTTTGCTTTGAGAAAATTTTTATTTTACACTGTTGAATTAATTTGTTTGAATAAACAGCACACAAAACAAAGATTTATGTTGTGAAAATCCCTGAAGCTTCTAATCAGCCGTCTGCAAGGCATGAAGACTGGTTTTGTGTCTTTTTAAGTCATATATTTCCATTTATTTTTAGATTTTGAACATAATTAGTTTCCAAAATACTTTTTTAACCTACCCTGGGATTTATTTATATATATATTAGTCCATAGTTCATTTTATTCTGTTATCTCAAATCAGTGCTAGCCCATTTAATGCACTAACACTGAATAGAAATTATTTTGTGATTTAACTGCTTTATGGATATTGAAATATCTGATATGAAAATTAAGGTTTTCAATATTTTAAATTTAACATTTTGTAAGGGTTTTGTTTGTTTTCCTTTTACTTTTTATTGAAGGATAATTAATTTACAGAATTTTATTGTTTTCTGTCAAACTTCAACATGAGTCAACCATAGGTATACATATACCCCCTCCCTTTTGAACCTCCGTCTCATCTCCCTCCTGCTCCCACCCCTCGAGGTTGATACAGGGCCCCTGTTTTGAGTTTCCTGTGCCATGCAACAAATTCCTCTTGGCTATCTATTTTACATATGGTAATGCAAGTTTCCATGTTACTCTTTCCACACGTCTCACTGTCTCCTCCCCTCTCCCCATGTCCATAAATCTATTCTCTATTTCTGTTTCTCCATTGCTGCCCTGTAAATAAGTTCTTCACTACCATTCTTCTAGATTTTGAATATATGTGTCAGAATACGATATTCATCTTTCTCTTTCTGACTCACTTCACCCTGTATAATAGGCTCTAGGTTCATCGTCCTCATCAGAACTGACTCAAATGCATTTCTTTTTATGGCTGAGTTATTCCATTGTGTTTATGTAGCAAAACTTCTTTATCCATTCATCTGTCGATGGATGGACATCCATGGGCATGGACATGCTTCCATGTTGTACCTATTGTAAATAGTGCTGCAGTGAACAATGGGATACATGTGTCTTTTTCAATTTTGGTTTCCTAAGGGTATATGCCTAGGAGTAGGATTGCTGGATCATATGGTGGTTTTTACCATGGTTCCTGACCCTGAAATGCTACTCTTTTCTGTGAGAATGTATGTGCCCCCAATGGACCTGGTGCATCATGCACTTTTCACAAGGCTGTACAAGTACTAATAAATCAATCCTTGTGTGATCAGATATGCATTTGATATGCACTTTAATTTTCATAGATATACAGAATACTCTTTCAACTTTGTCCTTTAATACTAAAGAAAAGGAGAAAACCTATACATGAGTACTAAAAAAATCTGATCTTCTCCAGAAATCAAAACAGTATCAAATTAACAGTTGTCCTTCAGAACCAAATATGTGACTGTTAGCTGGTGATTTTTTTTTCTTTCTCATTTTTTCTTTTGAAAGTTGAAGTCAGTTGAGTCTGACTCTTGTGACCGCATGGACTGTAGCCTGCCAGGCTCCTCTGTCCATGGAATTTTGAATTTTCCAGGCAAGAATACTGGAGTGGGTTGTCATTTCCTACTCCAGCCATTGTCATTTTTACTGTAGCCCTTCTATAGGTGTGTAGTGATATCCCACTGTGGTTTTAATTTCATTCTCCGGTGGGTAATGATACTGAACGTCTTACTATGTTCTTAGTTGCCTTGGTCTGTCCTCTTCAAGGAAATGTCTTATCATTCTTAACTGAATTTTATTGTTGAATTTTGAGAGTTCTTTCTGTATTATAGATATAATCCTTTGTTGGATATTTTGTTGCATATATTTTGTCCCAGTCTATTTCTGTAGCATCTCCTACACAGTATTCCACAGAACAAGAGTTTTAAAATTTTGATTAGGTCTAGCATCAGTTTTCCCTTTTATGAATCATGCTTTTACTGTCGAATCTAAGAGTTCTTTGTCTAGCCCACAGACCTCAATTTTTCCTGAAAATTTTATAGTTTACATTATGTATTTGTCTATGATCCATTTGAATCAATTTTTATATTAAGTGTGTGGTATTAGGTTGAAAATTTATGTTTTTTTCTTTTTCTTTTTGCCTATGCCTATATGTTTTTGGCCAATTGCTCTAGTCCAGTTTGTTGAAAAAACTTCTTCTTATCCCATTACATTTCTTTTGGACCTTTGTAAAAAAATCATTTTGACGTTTGTGTGGGTCTATTTCTGGGTTTAA
The DNA here is from genome assembly GCF_023699985.2 of Odocoileus virginianus. NCBI lineage: Eukaryota > Metazoa > Chordata > Mammalia > Artiodactyla > Cervidae > Odocoileus > Odocoileus virginianus. Next base: position 17,232,729 of record NC_069701.1, read on the forward strand.
AATTATGTTCCACTGTTCCATATGTCTGTTCCTTCCCTAATACCACATTGTTTTAATTACTGTAGCTATACAATATGCCTTAATACTGGATGCAGTGATTCTCTCTCACTTTATTCTTCTTTTTCAGTATAATTTTAGTTAATTTGGGACTGAGCCTTTTGGCATACATTTTAGAGTCGGTTAGGACAGAGGAGCCTGGCAGGCTACAGTCACGCACAGGTTAATTGTACAGAAAATACAAACAAAACAAACCAAGGAAAACTTGGTGGTATTTTGATAAGAATTGGATTAACCTACAGATCAGTTTGAGGAGAATTGACATCTTTATGATGTTGACTTTTCCAATTCATAAATACATGTGTCTCTTCACTTTTAAAATATTCTTTGATTATCTTCATCAATACTTTGTAGTTTTGGGCTTACAGATCCTATGCTTGTTAATACCTATGTATTTATATTTCTTTGGAGTAATTGTTAATGGTATGTTGTGTTTCAGTTTCTATAGGCTCATTATTAATATATAGAAATTGTGAATGGTTTTTGTGTGTTGGCTTCAAAAAGTTTTGCTACTGTTTCCTTATTTCTGTTTCCTAATCTTCTGGTGATCTGAAGAATTGTCTTAGAGACAGTTCTAGCATATTGGGTAACAAATTGAAAGTGCTACTGTGAAAGTGGTAGTATTATTTTTATCGTATAGTTTATATACTGAGCCTAACAGCCTGCGAAGCTAGTACAAGACAAAGCTAGATTCAAATGCAGACTGCACACAGCTGTTTCCAATATGCTATGACATCTCAGGGTTAAAACAAATTTTCTGAAGGGAGTTACATGGTATATTTTGTGAGAAGTTTTCCCTGAAAGTGACAACTTGATTAGAATTACTAGATGCTTTACTTACTTTCTGTCTCTATAGACTGCACAAATATCTACTGACATGGAGGTGGTGCTAGTGGTGAAGAATCAAACTGCCAGTGCAGGAGACATAAAAGATGTGGGTTTGATGCCTGGGCTGGGAAGATCTCCTGGAAAAGGAAATGGCAACCCACTCCAGAATTCCTGCCTGGAAAATCCCATGGATAGAGGAGCCTGGTGGGCTATAGTCCATGGGGTTGCAAAGAGTTGGACATGACTGAAGTGACTTAGCATGCAGTGCATAGGGAAATTTGGGTTCCATTTTCCCTACTGAGTGCTTTAAAAAATTCTTTATATTTGAAGTATAAATATTTACCAGATTGGTATTCATTTCTTTTTTCCTTCAGTTAACTGTTATGAATCAGGTACTAGATATAGAGAGATGAGTAACACAGAGTCTCTGCTTTTAATTTGCTACAGTCAAGTAAAGAAGACTGATAGGAAAGCAGGTAGAGTAATGGGTGTTAAGCATTCTGCTGAAAGTAAGTACATTTGCTACACGATAGTGTGCTGGAGCTGGAGCATATCAGCTTATGGGTGCAAGTTGTAGGAATATTTACATGACATCAGTCACATCCAACTCTTTGCAACCCCATGGACTGTAGCCTGCCAGGCTTCTCCATCCATGATACTTTCCAGGCAAGAATACTGGAGTGGGGATGTGAGGGCGATCTGGTTGCGACATCTGTCACCCCATTGATTGCCAGGGTTGATTCGGCTGATCTGGCTGGCTAGGCGGGTGTCCCCTTCCTCCCTCACCGCTCCATGTGCATCCCTCCTGAAGCTGCATGCTCCTTCGAAGAGGACGACCATCCCCGATAGTGCTAGAACCCCCAACAAGCTCTCAAGAATACTGCAGTGGACTGCCTTTTCCTTCTAAGAGGGCTTTCCTGTTTCCTCCCTCCTTCCCTCACTCCCTCCCTTTCTTTCTTCCTTTTTTGTCTTAGGGCACATAATTTACTAAAATACTACTATTACTGTTAACATAGAGAACAAGCTTATAGTTACCAAAGAGATAGGGGGGAGGGATAAATTTGAAGTTTGGAATTAAACACACTACTATATATAAAATAGCTAGCCAACAAGGACCTAGTGTACGGCATGGGAAACTATACTCCAGATTTTATAATAACCTACACTGGAAAGTATCTAAAAAGAATATAGATTTAGATATAGGTATGTACTTAATCACTTTAAGTGAACCTGAAACTAACACAACACTGTAAATAAACTGTATTTCAATAAAAATTTAGAAAATGGGAAAATAAAATATTACTGTTGGTACAGGAGCAAAGGTATTAAATCTAGTCCTTTGTCCTCGTTGCAACATGAGCTAATTCAGCATGTCATATCATAAGATGTCACATGACCAACTGCTTCTTGTGATTTAAGCAAAAACCTTTTACAAATCTGGTGACCGATTCCCTTTTAGATGATGAGTGTGAGATTAAGTCTTAATTTCCTGTGGGTTCATTTTTCTTCCCAGAGAATATAAATCAGCTAACATCAGCATCAACTTATACCTCGTCAATGAACCTTGGCTCTTCTCACTGGCCTGGTGCTCCAGGATTCAATCAGTGACCACAGACAATCTTCAGGTCCTGAAGAAGATAAATCACCCTTACTACTTCATGGTGAGCTGGTTGCCCAGATTGTCCTTCCAAGTCTGGTACAATAGGAGTTTCTGTCCCCTCTCCACCCTACCTTGCCCACTGTGCAGAATCCAGGGGAACTAGTTAAGAGAAGAGACTTATGTGAGATTGGAGAGGGGGCAGTCACTATTCTCTTACCCAGATCCTTCTGTGATTTTCAGGCATAAATTGTTATTATTGGTATAATAATCACTGTTTTTGAATCCTCACAATGTGTCTTTCATGCATAACGTAATTCAGCCCTCGGGGTTAGCCACTAGGATTCTCCCTGTGGGAAAACTGAAATTTGATGTTTTCAAGATCCTTGACGTCATCACATGATGCAAGATTCAGAGTCAGGTCTGACTCTAGAGTTTTGTTGCTGCAACCCCTCCTTTCTGAAGGCGCAGCAACAATGATAGTGACATGAGGTTTGCGGAGAAGACCAAGTATACTTGATTCCAAAATGAACGCTGTGTGTCCTAAGCAGAATACTTTTGAAAAGGAGAGTGTGAATATCCAGCTACTGCTTATGGTTAGGGGCATGGGGATCTGAACACCTGGTTTACACTTGCAACTAAATCCCATCACTTATCTATGAAGAGAGCCCCAGCTAACCAGTTAACTGCTATAGAGCCTGTATTTTTTTTTAAATCAGCATAGAGCAGGATGACTGAGTCAGGCACAATAGCCCACAGCAGAAATCTGCTCTGTGAGCTAGGTCTTTCCCTACCCCTGAATAAGATCTCACTCAGATTCCATAGTTTCTCTAGTCACTCTGAGATAATTTTTAAAGTTCTTTTTAATCACCAAGAAGCCTCAGCTCGGCATCGTGTCTAATCCAGAGTAATAACCCAAAGTCTAAACTGCCTTGAGCATTAGAGTTTTAGTCAGAGACACCTAAATGAGAAACTTAAATATTTTAGGTTGCTTTCTCCATAGCTCCAGCTGACTTGATCAGAGTCAGGAGCAGGTGCGAGGTGATCGGGGCCAAGCGCACAATCTCACAGGGCCAGTACTGCATTGAGGTCTTACGGTGGCAGTGTAAAACTGCCTACCCCTTCTCCCTGGGTGCCTTGGGCAGCGCTCTGCAGATGACCCTCAAGGAAACCTTGGATGGCAGGTCCCTTGGCATAGATGAAGCCTCTCCACTTGTCTGTCTCTGTACTATCCCCCTTCATGCATAGACTATATACTTTTCTAACAATTTTATTTTTAAAAATTGATTACAGAGTAAACTTGTTTAGTATATAAAATTAATCATTATAAAATGCATAAGTTAGAAAGCAGTATAGCCCTCCATAATCCTATCCTCCTACATTACTAATGTCTGAAAGTTGTCCCTTTGGATATATTAAACAAAACTTTATTAAGTAAAATTTTCATTTTAATATTTGAATTGTTAATAAATTCATTGGAATTGAAATTCAGAGTGTAAAAGACATAAGTCAAAAACTTCTGTCTACACCTGGCCTGGACTTGTTTTAAAGAGCCCAAGGTCAGTTTGTTCAAGAAGGTGGAGCCAGTATCCCAGGGACCCTCCTAAGCAACCCTCACCCTGAGTTAGAATATGCAGGTTCAGATCCTGGCCACCTATTGTGTGAACTTGGAAATGTTAGTTAACCTGTCTTGGCCTCAGTTTGCTTATTTGTAAATTGAGGATTAAAAGTACTAGTGGGAAGCATTTTTATCCAATATAATCCTCTCTGCTTAATGGTCTGTTAATTCAAAAATTTAAAACAAGGAATTGTGAAATAAATGATGTGTGATTTGTTAGCATTTTTGTTGTTGTTGTTCGGTCGCAAAGTCTTGTCCAACTCTTCATGACTCCATGGACTGCAGCGCCCCATGGCTTTCTTGTCCCTCACTATCTCCTGGAGTTTGCACAAGTTCATGTCTGTTGAATTGGTGATGCCATCCAACCATCTCATCATCTGTCATCCTCTTCTTCTGCCTTTAGTGTTTCCCAGCATCAGGGTCTTTTCCAGTGAGTCAGTTATTTGCATCAGGTAGCTTTATCCAGGTCTTCCCTTGGGGCTCATATGGTAAAGAATCCGCCTGCAGTGTGGGAAACCTGGATTCAACCCCTGGGTTGAGAAAATCCCCTGCAGGAGGGCATGGCAACCCATTCCAGTATTCTTGCCTGGAGAATCCCCATGGATAGAGGAGCCTGGTAGGCTATAGTCCATGGGGTTGCAAAGACTCAGTCATGACTGAGTGACTAAGCCCACAGCAGAGCTTCAGCCAGCCTCAGTCCTTCAAATCAATATTCAGGGTTGATTTACTTTAAGATTGACTGGTTTAATCTCCTTGTTCTCTAAGGGGCTCTCAAGCATCTTCTCCAACACCACAGTTTGAAAGCATCAATTCTTCAGTGCTCTGCCTTCTTTATGGTCCAGCTCTCACATCCATATGTGATTACTGGAAAGACCACAGCCTTGACTTTACAGACTTCTGATTGCAGACCTTTGACTGTGTGGATCACAACAAACTATGGAAAATTCTTCAAGAGATGGAAATACTAGACCACCTGACCTGCTTCCTGGAAATCTGTATGCAGGTCAAGAAGCTGGACATGGAACAAAGGACTTGTTCCAAATCAGTAAAGGAATATGTCAAGGCTGTATATTGTCACCCTGCTTATTTAGCTTATATGCAGAGTACATCATGAGAAATGCTGGGCTGGATGAAGCACAAGCTGGAATCAAGATTGCTGGGAGAAATGTCAATTACCTCAGATATGCAGTTGACACCATCCTTATGGCAGAAAGCAAAGAAGAACTAAAGAGCCTCTTGATGAAAGTGAAAGAGGAGAGTGAAAAAGTTGGCTTAAAACTCAACATTCAGAAAACTAAGATCATGGCATCTGGTCCCATCACTTCATGGCAAATAGATGGGGAAACAGTGGAAATAGAGGCTTCATTTTTGGGGGCTCCAAAATTACTCCAGATGGTGACTATGCTCATGTAATCAAAAGACCATTGCTCCTTGGAAGAAAAGCTATGACCAACCTAGACAGCATATTAAAAAGCAGAGACATCACTTTGCCCACAAAGGTCCGTCTAGTCAAGGCTATGGTTTTTCCAGTAGTCATTTATGGATGTGAGAGTTGGACTATAAAGAAAGCTGAGTGCTGAAGAATTGATGCTTTTGAACTGTGGTGTTGGAGAAGACTCTTGAGAGTCCCTTGGACTGCAAGGAGATCGAATCAGTCAATCCTAAAGGAAATCAATCCTGAATTACAAGATTGATGTTGAAGCTGAAGCTCCGATATTTTGGCCACCTGATGCAAAGAACTGACTCATTGGAAAAGCCCCTGATACTGGGAAAGATTGAAGGTGAGAGGAGAAGGGGAGGACAGAGGATGAGATGGTTGGGTGGCATCACTGACTTGATGGACATGAGTTTGAGTAAGTCTCCAGGAGTTGGTAATGGATAGGGAAGCTTGGTGTGCTGCAGTCCATGGGGTCACAAAGAGTCGGATATTACTGAGTGACTGAACTGAACTGACTGATACGTAACTTTGTCTGCAAAGTGAGGTCTTTGCTTTTTAACACACTGTCTAGGTTTGTCATAGCTTTCCTGCCAAGAAGCAATCTTCTTTTAATTTCATGGCTGCACTCACCAGCTACAGTGATTTTAGAGTCCAAGAAAATAAAATCTGTCACTGCTTTCACTTTTTCCCCTTCTATTTTCCATGAAGTATGGGACTGGATGGCACGATCTTAGTTTTTTGAATGTTGAGTTTTAAGCCAGCTTTTTCACTCTCCTCCTTTACCCTAATCAAGAAGCTCTTTAATTCCTCTTTGCTTTCTGCCATTAGAGTAGTATTGTCCCTATATCTGAGGTTGTTGCTGTTTCTCCCAGCAATCTTGATTCCAGCTTGTAACTCATCCAGAGGTGCCTTTCGCATGATGTGCTCAGCATATAGGTTAAACAAACTGGATGACAATAAGAGCCTTGTCATACTCCTTTCTCAATCCTGGACTAGTCAGTTGTCATACTCCTTTCTCAATCCTGGACTAGTTAGTTGTTCCATACAGGGTATTGTTTCTTCTTGACCCGCATACAGGTTTCTCAGGAGACTGGTAAAATGATCTGGTATTCCCATTTCTTTAAGAGCGTCCCACAGTTTGTTATGATATACACAGTCAAAGGCTTTGGCATAGTCGATGAAATGGAGGTAAATGTTTTCCTGCAATTCTCTTGCTTTCTCAATGATCCAGCAAATGTTGCCAATTTGATCTCTGGCTCCTCTACCTTTTCTAAACACAGCTTGAACATCTGGCAGTTCTTGTTTCACATAATGCTGAAGCCTTGCTTGGAGGATTTTGAGAATAACCTTACTAGCATGGGAGATGAGAGCAGTTGTCCAGTGATTTGAATGTTCTTTAGTACCTTCTTTGGAACTGAGATGAGGATTGACCTTTTCCAGTCCTGTGGCCACTGCTGCATGTCCCAAATTTGCTGGCATATTAAATGCATCACTTTAATAGCAGCATCTTTAGGATTTTAAGTAGTTCTGCTGGAATTCCATCACCTGCACTAGCTTTATTGGCAGTAGTGCTTCCTAAGGCCCACTTGACTTCATACTCCTGAATGTCTAGCTCTGGGTGACTGATTACACCATCATGGTTATCTGGGTCATTAGAATGTTTTTTGTACAGTTCTTTTATGTACTCTTTCCATCTCTTCTTGATCTCTTCTGCTTCTATTAGGCCTTTACCATTATCTTTTGGTGAAATATTCCTTTGATATTTCCAGTTTTCTTGCAGAGATCTCTAATCTTATCCTTCCTGTTATCTTCCTCTGTTTCTTTACGCTGTTCTTTGAAGAAGGCCTTCTTGTCTCTCCTTGCTATTCTCTGGAACTCTGCATTTAGATGGGTATACCTTTCCCTTTCTTTCTTGTTTTTCACTTCTCCTTTCCTCAGCTGTTTGTAAAGCCTCATCAGATAACCATTTTACTTTCTTGCATTTCTTTGTCTTTGGGATGGTTTGGTTCACTGCCTCGTGTGCAGTATTCTGGACCTCTGCCCACGGTTCTTCAGGCACTCTGCTTACTAGATCTAATCCCTTGAATCTATTCATCACCTCTGCTGTGTATTAACAGGGAATTTGATTTAAGTCATACCTGGCTGGCCTAGTGGTTTTCCCCACTTTCTTTGGTCTAAGCCTGAATTTGATCATGTCAAAAAAACCTACCTAATACTTACTGGCTTAAAATACTTGTTTGTCACATTCTGTATAATGGCTGAGCACTTTCTCTGGTCTCAACCAGTTTGGTTGGACTGGGTGTCTAGGATGGCCTCATCCACATGTCTAGGGTCTTACCTGGAATGACTGTGGTCTCCCTTCCTTTGGTCACTCATCCTCAAGGAGGCCAGCTTTACTCATATTTGCCTGGTGGTGCTGGGTTCTCAGTAGTGAGAGAGGTCAAGCTTCAATGCATGTGCCTTTCTAAGGATCTCCCAATCTGGTGTTTGCTAATGTTCCACAGACCAAAGATAATGACATGGTCCAGTCCAGATTCTAGGTAGGGCAGGTAGCAACAGACGTTAGCTCTTGATAGAGAGGAACAACCAAGTCATATTACATACATGCCTGCATTTGGGGCTGAATACTGTGATTATTTTATAAGCAATCCACTGCATACATACCTAATACATTTTAAAATATTCACTCACCTTTTGACATAGACTCAAGGTCTTTCCTTTGAGGGTATTTTAGCTGATTGAATTCTGTATTCACTTGTTTATATATACTTCCAAATGAACCAGTATGATTTCTAAGTTTGTTTCCTTTTTTGTTTTTGTTCAGTGACTAAGTCATGTCCAAGTCTTAAAGCACAACAAAAACCTAAAGTCATTGGGAGAACGGGGAATCCACCCAGATTCTTATAATAATCCCATCACCCCCAGTCTCTTCGTGTGTCACTCACATCTAATTCATTTGCAGTTTATTTTTACTTATTTATCTAGGGCTGCACTGGGCCTTTGTTGCTTTGCACGGGCTTTCTCTAGTTGCAGCAAGGAGAAGCTACTCTGTTGTAACGAGCAGGCTTCTCATTTGAGTGTCTTCTCTTGTCACAGAACACAGGCTCCAGGGCACACCGGCTTCGGGAGTTGTAGTTCTTGGGCGCTGGAGCATGTGGCCTTCGGTAGTTGCGGCGCACAGGCTCGGGAGTTGCGGCCTGCGGGCTCTGAAGTGCGCACTCTGCAGCTGTGGCACATGGTCTTTAGCTTGCCCTGCAGCGTGTGAACTCTTCCCAGAGCAGGGATTGATCACACGTCCCCTTCAGTGAGTGTGTGCATGTCAGTCGTGTCTGACTTTTTGTGACCCTACGGACTGTAACCCACCAGGCTCCTCTGTCCCTGGTATTCTCCAGGGAAGAATGCTGAAATGGGTTGTCATTTCCTCCTCCAGGGTTCCTCCCAACCCAGGGATTGAACCTGTGTCTCCTGCATCTCCTGCATTGGTAGGCAGATTTTTATTCACTGCACCACCAAGGAACTCCTGCAGTTTATTTTTTTTTCAATGACTTTTTCTGTCATCATCAACTTTTAAAAAGCATTGACTTAGTATCCTTTGAAAATGCCATGTTTTTTTACTCAGCTTTTACAGATCTAAGTAACATTTAATTACACCACACAATCATAACAAGTGCAGCTGTTCTAAAGCCATATGGACAGTAAAAACAACTGATTCTTAGCTTGTGCAGCCTACCTGGTGGGCATCCTGGAGCAGGCCAAGGCATTGGTCAGGTTCTGAGAGGGCATTAGGAGCCTTAGATTAGTGGAACTGGGTTGAAAGCTTCTGTTGTACCTGCCTACTAGTGCTGTTTGAAGGATTAGCTATGAAAATACCCTTAATATGCTTAGAACACTTCCTTAGCTCCTATAATTGCTCATTAATGTTAGTTCTCATCATTATCACCATCATTTGTGTTATTGTTATGATAATAATTATAATAATGATTATATTACATAATTTTATATATTATATTTATTTTATTATATGTATTATGTTTTTATATATTATATATTGTATTATATAATATAATAATGATAATATTATTATAACTACTAATAATACAATCATTACTATCATTTCTTTTCTTTTCTTTCTTTCTACTAATCAATCCAAGAAAAGACCTTGGGATAGAGTGGAAAATGGCATAAGAAAGAAACAAATGCCAGACCCTGTACCATCATGTAGTATTGGAGGTGAAATGATGAAAGTAGAAAGGGAAGATCAAACCAGGGAGTTTAAAAACTCATACAAGAGAAGCTAGGAGATGGAGGTCTATAAAATGGGTGATTCAGTCAAGGAGCCTGAAGAAGTAGGCATGCTAGTCTTAGTTAAGAATTATAATTTCAGCATGCTTATTTGAAGCACAATGACTTAGAAGAATGATTCCTAAATGCTGGTTCATAGACTGGTTGCTTGTTTCCGGGGAGCTTGTTAGAGATGCAGAAATTCTGATTCCTGAGTCGCTAATGAGGCCCAGGAAGCTTTATTATGAAAGGCTGCAACTCAGGTAGATTTGGATGCACAGCCAAGTTTGGGAAACTGTGCCATGAACACATAGAGCACTTGGAAGTCAAGGAACTTGGGCTGTAGTCCTGGGTCCAGAGAAGATTTACTATGTGATATCTCTAGGACTCCCTTAGACCTCTGTTGAGTGTCCAGGGAAATGATGTGTGTGAAGTGTTTTAGTCCTTGTCGAGCCCTGGGCACATGTAAGGGGGGATTGTTAGGTTAGCAGCAGGTATTCTCTGTGTTTGACTTCAGTCCCGGGAATCAAGGTTCCTCCTCCTGCTCTGCCCCATCTCCATTCCCACTCAAGCAAGGGACTTGATGCACATGATCGACAATCTTCTCCAACTGTAAATGCCTATAACTGTGTTTTCTGTTTTGCAGACACCAAAGTTCTATCTGTTCATGTGGATTTTCATGGATATTATTTCTGCAGCTTTCATTATTGCCATATTACATTTTTATTGGTAAGCATGTTTGTAATTTTAAATGTTTTTTTTCCCCTAAATAAAAATATACATGGTTTGATGGAAGTTTAAGAAAAAACAGTTACAGTCTTCTCATAGTCCCACATGGCAAATCCTCAGGGAGACAGGGTTTAATGGTTTTCTCTTCCAAACCTCCTGTTTCTTCTCATGCTGCCTGCCTGTAGCTCCTCACACCCCTTCTACCTCCTCAACGTGAGACCGTATCCTAAAGATAAGGACTCTCACTAAAGCTTAATCAAAGCCTGTTACTGCAGATCCCTTGCAGATCAGTTGGGAGGGGACAGGGGTTGAAAATTGTTCAGAACAAGTACCTCCACCTCCCCACCTTCCACAGGATGGGACACAGCAGGTTGATGTGTAAAGAGCAAGCTCACCCTCCAGGAAACCTGGGTTTTAGTCCTGGCTTTTCCAGTAGTTGCTGGATGACACTGGGGAAATCACTGCCTCTTTCCAGATCATAGTCTTTGTATCTGTCCAAGAAAATGACATTTGGGAATTCTTGAGGGGGAAATGCTACAAGATTACAAGGTTCAGGTGGAAGAGGGGACATCTGGTAGAAGAATTTTAGCTGAAAGAGACTCCATGGTTCTTTAGGTCTCAGCATGCCCATCATTTCCTCATTTGAGTTATCTTTTAAAGGGGGAAACTGCAAACCCTCCACCTAAGGTAGCAATTGACTGGGCAATGTTCTTTTCTGGCCACTGCCTGTATTATTTTCACATTGGAAGAGGTCTGTGAGGCTCACGGTCCCTCTGCTTCATTCTAGGAGGAGAGAGAGCCAGAGTGAAAAAATCCTCCAAGGTATCACCAGTTACACAGGTAAAGTCAGAGGCCTTTAGGAAGTCATTCCCTCCAGAAAGCAGGGCCTGCCTTTAATGTTTCTGACAAGAATTTAAGGAGTCTAAAATGATGGAGTGGGAACCAGTGAGAAGTTGGGAGAAATAGGCTTGGCACAGATTCTAGGAGGCTCTTGACATCAAAATTCATTGTGGACTTTATCCTCTAAGCAGTGAGATTTCTTGAAAGATTTTGAATGTGGCTGTATATTTGCTCTCTTGTTCATATATTGATTCATCACATAATTATTATTGAGTACCTGCTTTGTGCCAGGCATTCTGAGAGGCCAAAGTACCTGAAAGCTGTCTATGGAGGGTGGTTCAAGAGAAAAGAGCTTCTGTCCCACAGAGAGCAGTGAGGAAGCAGGCGAAGGTATAACAGTTGACATCTTTGGTTCAGGCATCTAATTCTAGGACAGAGAAGCTGCTGTGTTCATCACAGCTAAATGTGCTCTATGTGGCTTCAGTTGTGATGTATGTTGGAAGGTAGAAGGAGAAAATTGCAGAGATCCTGGAATTTTGGTCTAGAGTCTAGGCTCTGCATATAAGCAATCAGGAAATGGAGAATGAGTTTCAAGCAAGGGAGTGATATGCTTAGACTTCTGTGTAAAAGGAAAGAATAGCAGAATAACTTACTGATCACCAGGATAAATAAGGGCTGAGTAAGTGAGATAGGTCCAGTAAGGGAAGGGAGGGGCTAGAGTTTATATTTCAGGAGGTTGTGGGGATAATCACACAGTGAGTTGCTGGTTTGGGAAGCCAGTGCAATGTCAAAGGAAAACCAGTTAGGAGGCAGAGGACTGTGCAGTACATGATACCGTTTCCTCCCATAGCATGTGAAAACTTAAGTAAAGTTGAAACAGTCACAAAATCATGAATTAATTTAATTTCTTGTGGACAATGGTAAAGATCATGAGATGTTGTGTACCAACTGGCAGAGTATTCAACACATACATTACTTAGAGTTGCAGGAATGGATCCATAGGGACCATGAAAACCAAGTTCAGAAATTTGAAGAGCAATTGTCTTTCCTACTTTAAAATTGAGTGGTTTAATCAAGCTGATCCAAATGTCTCAAGATAAATAGATTTCCAGTAACTGAGTTTTATGCATTTTAAAAAATCACTGCTGGCTCTTAAGATGACTGAAGGCTGAGTTCCAACTGCCTTATGCTTTTTAGTAGTTATATTAGAAAACTAGGGCTGCCCCCCTCCCCCAAAATACCACAGACTGGGTGCCTTTAACAACAGAAACTGATTTTTCTTACAGTTCTGGAGGCTAGAGGTGCAAGATCAGTGCATCAGCAGGCTTGCTTCCTCCTGGGCCTCTCTCCTTGGCCACTTTCTTGCTGTGTCCTCACAGCAAGATTCCTCTGTGCACACACAGACCCCCAGTGTCCTCGGGGTCTCCAGATTTTCTCTTTTCTGCCCAGACTGGATCAAGGCTCACCGTAATGGCCTCATTTTAATTATGTCTTTAAAAGATTTATCTCCTAAATTAGTCCTATATTGAAGTGCTAGTGGTTAGGGCTTTAGCATATGAATTTGTATGGTATACAATTTAGCCCATAACAGTAATCCAACCAAGAAATGAAAGAATGTGAAAATGATGAGAAAACCACGGATGGAAGAGAAGTTTTGAAGGAAAGTTAAAAGACTGTTTAAATTTGAATGAAGGAAGTAATTATAATGCCTTAGGGAAAGCATGGTTTACTTGACCCTGAATTCCCACCAGGTTGAAATGTGAAGAAAATAAGATGAGTAGAAAATAAATTAAGATTTTTTTCCCTGTTTTTGAGAGTTTTTAGTTGCCCATTTACAAAAACCAGTTTTGCATGATCTACATAAATGTGTAGAAATACTCTTTGAGTACCTCAAAGAGACGCCTACAAGGCAAAGGTCTAAGTTTAGAATCAGGGAAGGAACAAGAAAAACTGGAAAGAAGCAGGAGCCACAGCCCAGACAATCAGGGTGGGGAGAATATAGCCTCCAACACTAGCAGTGTCAAGTATTGCATCACGACCACCTCAGAGACGGGCATGTCCTGCTGCTGCCACCTCTCTAGATTTAGGATATATTTTTCAGCCCTTTAAAAAGAGTCCCATCTTTTGTCTTCTATATCTAGTAGTTTCTTATGAAAAGTCTTCCAAAAAAGAAGTCTTCTATTTTTTATCATTGTTCCTCTACTTCTAACATGTTCTCTTACTCTGGCTACCTTTTAGGATTATTTCTTTTACCACTGGTTTTCAGTGATTTGATTATGATTTACCTTAGTGTATACGAGTGTGTTTATCTTGCTGAACTTCTTAGATCAGCAAAAGTATAAATTTTCAGTCTGTATTTTTTCTCATATTTTTCTGTCACTACCCTCTTTCAGTTAGGTGGTTAGTTGTTAGATGTTAGGTGGTTTCTTATTATCCCATGGGTTGCCAAGACCATTTGTTTTTATTTTTAGCATACTTAATTTTTTTGACTGTACCAGGTCATAATTGTGGCATGTGGGATTTTTAGTTGTTGCACACAAACTCCTAGTTGCAGCATGTGGGATCTAGCTCCCTGACCAGGGAGTGAACCTGGGCCCCCTGCATTGAAAGCATGGAGTCTTAGCCATGCTAGGGAAGTCCCTAGCCTATTTAATTTTGTGCTCCATTTTGGAAATATTATATTACTGTATGGTTAGTTTTTAATTTCTATGTAACAAATTACCTGAGACCTAGCAGTTCAAAAAAACACAAATTTATCATCTTACAGTTTATTGGACCAGGAGTCTAGGCATAGTTTTGCTGAGTCCTCTGTATGAGGTCTCATGAGGATAACATCAAGGTATTGGCCTGGGCTGCAATCTCATCTGAGACTCCAGATTCCTCTTCCAGGCTCATGGGTTGTTGGCATAATTCATTTCCTTACAATTGCAAGACTGAAGCCATCCATGTCTCCTTAATCATTCTTGGAATAGTTTTGCTCTAAGATCCTAGAGACTACCTTCAGGTCCTAGTCATAAGGCTTTTTCACAGCATGACATCTTAATTCTTCAAAGCCAGCAGGGAAATATCTCTCGTAGCAGATGGATTGAGGAAAAAGAAAACAAAGGAAGCAAAATGATACACAAAACAAATAGAAAACAAGTTGAAACATGGTAGTCATAAATTCAGCCGTTTTATTAATTACATTAAATATAAATGAACCAACTTCTCAAAACATTTGTAGAAATTGTCAGACTGGATAGAAGCAGGACCAACACATATGCTGTCTACAAAAGAAATAGTTAAAATACAAAAACACAGAGTAAAACCAAAAGGATAGAATATAATATGCCATGTAAACAATAAGCCTCAGAAATAATATCTGAAAAAACTTCAAAGCATGGAGCATTGTTAGAAATAAAGATTTCAGAATGATAAAATGGTTGATGTATCAGGAAGTCACTATATATACTTAATAGCAGAGCTTCAAAATAAAACAAAAGCTGAAAGAGAGAAATCATACTTAGAGATTTTAAGATGCTTCTCTCTTTACCTGAAAGAACAAATAGGCACCCAAAAAGTAAAATTAGAAAAGATATCTGAATACTTTCAGTGAATGTGACCTAATTGACAGAAGATATATTTAACAACTACAGAATACACAGCATTTTCAAATGTACATTGCTAGCCATAAAATGAATCTAGAAGAGTTTGCTGATTTACCTCATGCAGAGGGAATTAAGCAAAATAAGGGGAGAGAGAAATATGTTCCAAATAAAATAACAAGACTAAATCTCAGAAAAAGAACTAAAGAAATCAAGATAAGAAGTCTACTTGATAAAGAGTTAAAATTAATGGTCTTGAATATGATCAACCAGGAATTCTCTACCCATCAAGAGCTGATGGAGAGATCAAGAGTTTCCCAGATAAACAAAAGCTAGATGAGGTTTATGACCACTAAACCAGTTCTATAAGAAATGTTAAAGGGAGTTCTTTAAGTTGAAAAGAAATGGCAGTAACTGATAATAGGGAAGCATGCAAAAGTAAAAATCTCACTGAAAAATGTACATATATAATAAAGGTAGGAGATGGATCACTTATAAAGGAAGTATGAAGATTAAAAAAACAAAAGTAGTAAAAATGACTAAAATTACAATAATTAGGGATGCCAAAATAAGAAAATGTAATAAACTGTGTCATCAGTAAATTTCAAAAAAATCAAAATCACACACTTTGTTCTGTGATCACAAAAGGAATTAAGTTAGAAGCAATAAAATATCTAGATAGTCCTCTAAATACTTGAAATTAATGCATCTCTAAACAGTTCATTGATAAAGGGATGAATCACAATGGAAATTGGAAAATATTTTTAAAGGATAATGCCTATATAATGGCAAAATTTGTAGGGTACAGCATAAAGCCAAACCTAGAGGGAAATGTGTAACTTTAAATGTTAGAAGAAAGATTGTTAAGGTAGAAACTTGATCAATATATAACCAATCTTAAAAAGCTAAGTAAATTTTTTTCCAAGTAAAAGGAAGGAAATAATATAGATAGGAGCAATGAAATAGAAAAGACAAAAAAAAACTTTTCAAAGTGAAAGTTTGTTCTTAGGAAAGATTAATAGGATTGATAAATTCTTGATAAGAGAAATTGATTGAAAGTATGATGAATGATTAATGAAAGAGGGACTAAATCCAAATCCTAGAAATAAAAAGAAAAATTATAAACATTTTAAACCATTAAATTTGACAAGTTAAATGAAGTAGACAACTTCCTTGAAATGTACAGCTTATCCGAACTGAAAGAAGCTGAAATTTGTAGTAACTCACTGACTATCAGAATCAAATCTGTGAATCAAAAATCTACCACAAAGAAAAGTCCAGGCCCAGCAAGTTACATTGGCTAATCAAATATTTGATAAATAATACCAATTTTATACCAACTCTGAAAAAAAGAGGGGCTGATTCTTTGAGGCCAGCAATAATCTCATATAAAAAATGTCTGACAAAGAGAGTACAATAACTAAATTCATAAATGAATATCTTTCATGAGCTTAGACATAAAAATCCTGAACAAAACATTAGCACATTGAATCCATCAGTAGAAAAAAGGATAAAATATCGGGAGCAAGTGAGGTTTATACCAGCAGTGTAAGATGAATTTATCATTTGAGAATTAATCAAATTAATCTACCATATTAATGAAATAGAAAAAGCATATTTGACAAAATCAACTATGTTCAAATCTCTGAGAAAACTAGACCTGGAATGAAACTTACTCAATCGAATGAGAGATATTTACACAAAAAACCTCCAACCAACATCATTTTTAATGGTGAAACAGAATTTTCTCTCTAAGATCAGAAATAAAGCAAGGATATCTCTTTTACTAGTGCTGTTTGGCATTGTACTGGAGATCCTAGCTAGTTTAGTAAGGTAAACAACAGGCATAAAGGAAGAAATGAAACTCCTGATTCAAAGATATGATTATTGACATTAAAAAATTCTAAGGATTCAAACAACAAATCTACTACAACTGGTGACTTAAGCAATGCCTCAGGATATAAGACCAATATACAGAAAAACCAATTGTATGTTGATATATTATTAGTGAATAATTAGAAACTTTAAAAATTAAAATAGCATCATTTATAACAGCAAAGTTATAAATGCTGATAAAGGTCTGTCTAGTCAAAGCTATGGTTTTTCCATTAGTCACACATAGATGTGAGAGTTGGACCACTAAGAAAGCTGAGCACCGAAGAGTTGATGCTTTTGAACTATGGTGTTAGATAAGACTCTTGAGAGTCCCTTGGACTGTAAGGAGATCAAACCAGTCAATCCTAAAGGAAATCAGTCCTGAATATTCATTAGAAGGACTGATGCTGAGGCTGAAGTTCCAATACCTTGGCCACCTGATGTGAAAAACTGACTCATTTGAAAAGATCCTGACGCTGGGAAAGATTGAAGGCAGGAGAAGGGGACGACAGAGGATGAGGTGGTTGGATGGCATCACGGACTCAATGGACATGAATTTGTGCAAGCTCCAGAAGTTGGTGATGGACAGGGAAGCCTGGTGTGCTATATAGTCCATGGGGTTGCAAAGAGTTGGACACAGTCTAGTGACTGAAATTGAACTGATAACAGCATAAAACATTAACTAGGAATTTTAGGAAATTATTGTAAGCTCTTACAAAGATAGATGATTGTTCATTGTAAACTACAAAAAGTTTAATGAGGAAAAAGAAGACCTGGATAAATGGAGCAATATAACACATAAATGAATTTAAAAACTTAATACTGTAGATATTAGATATCATGGAATTGAATTACAAATTCAATTCAAGTGCAGTAAAAATCCCCTTCTTTCTATGAAACTGACAAAAAAAATGAAGCTAATGTGTGTAGCTGTTTCTTCAAGAGTGAAATTACACTCAGGGCAAAAATAACTGGATTCTGGACTGATTTCTTTGGATTTTCACTCTCTTCTAGATTTCGGGTCTACTTTTCCTCATTATATTGTAAATTCTTAGATAAATTTAAGATGTCTTCTTGGTTTTGCACAGTATCCAGTTTCTAATTTGTCTTTGATAAGAGTCCATTTCCTAGCTGCATTACTAGAAAAAGTCTCCATAATCTATTTTTTCTACTGTTCAGATTGAAAAAAATAAAAAACTATTTTCTGAGCAATTACTGTGTGACAGATACTCCTGAGCATGGTACTTGGGGTAGCAAGCAAGACAAAGTCTGTCCTTAAAAAGCTCTCATTTTAATGAAGGGTGTGTTCATTTTTCTATTCAAGCTGCTTTGGAAGCAGTGGTTATGGAATCCATGAACTTTAAGCAAATGTTGATTTCACCCTTCTGACTGCTCCCATTTGAGTGAGCACCTCACACAACAGACTCTTAAACTCCAGCACCTTGATAAACTGAGGACCATAGCGAAGTCTGCCCAAAGGCTGGGTAGGGAGGAGAACTAGGGAGAAAGAATCTAAAATGGTAAGTGAGGAGCTGACATTTTAAAGATGACTAGGATTCTGTCACATGACGGGCAAAGATTGGAGAAGCAACTTGGAAAGAATCTGTGTTGTTTTCTTTTCTGTCCCACAGAAACTCCAAGTGTAAGCTTCCATGATGAAGTTTTGGAAGTTGTGGAAATCCCTGGACTTTTAACCAAGAGCAAAAGGAAATATCCAGACTCTGAAGTCATTATACCAGAGGTTGTCAAGGAAACCACTGCACCAACCATGCATCCTACAGATGACGCTGGACAGCCAGTGCCCACTGGGCCAGCCTTTGAACCCATCCAAGCACCTACTTTGGACGCCAACAGAGAGGCCACCCTCCAAACTGTATTGCCTACCTTGGAGGCAAACGAACCAACGGTTCCCTCTGTGGAGAAGCCTCCTCCTGAATCGTAACCTGAAAAGCCCCCCACCATTGACTCCCCCCAGCAATCCTCTTTTATGATGGTTTCTACCACATCCGGCATGTCCTTCTCCCCCTTCTGGGCTGTCTTCAAAGAATAATTAGCCACAACTTGCCTCCTTCTCCTTTTTCTCCCTCTCTGTGCCCAGGGTGACCTGATGGTGGAGAGATGTCAGGAAAGGGGTGCGGAAGAGCCAGGGAGGCTCTCAGGAAACCACTCTGGCCTCACCTTTCCTCTCCAGGGGATGAGCAGGGGGCAAGAGTGTGGTCCTGGAGCTGGAGCTGGTTCCTCTCCAGGGGATGAGCAGGGGCCAAGAGTGTGGTCCTGGAGCTGGAGCTGGTTCCTCTCCAGGGGATGAGCAGGGGCCAAGAGTGTGGTCCTGGAGCTGGAGCTGGTTTCTCTCCAGGGGATGAGCAGAGGGGCAAGAGTGTGGTCCTGGAGCTGGAGCTGGTTTCTCTCCGGGGGATGAGCAGGGGCCAAGAGTGTGGTCCTGGAGCTGGAGCTGGTTTCTCTCCAGGGGATGAGCAGGGGCCAAGAGTGTGGTCCTGGAGCTGGAGCTGGTTTCTCTCCAGGGGATGAGCGGGGGGCAAGAGTGTGGTCCTGGAGCTGGAGCTGGTGTCTCTCCGGGTGTCAGAGGGTCTATCTCATCCTGACCCTTCATAATATTCCCCTCTGAAGGAGCGGCTGTGGTGAACATCAGCCTGTAAATAAGGCGGCCTCTCAGGAACTGAGAAGGTAATTGATACAATCTTTGGGGCCCTCTGCGGTCACTCAGGCTGACAGGGTCAAGGGAGGAGTTCCAGAGTGATGCCGTCCAGAGTCAGAGAAGGAGAGGTGGCGTGGGCATGAGCGGGGGCAAAGCTCTCAGCCCACTCACCGTCCTGTCACTCACTCACCATTGAGGTGCTTCCTCATAGCTTGTCGCTGGCCGATTCCCCAGTGGGGTGATGGGCAGAATCCCATGCCCGCCCAGTGGCTTTTGACCTTGAAGCTGACTTTTGACTCGCGCTCTGAACCCTGTGTTAGAAGCAGGAAGTTGTGTTCCACTGTGTGACCATCACCTACTCAGCCTCCTTGTCCAGGGCTCATGTTCCCGTGTATAGGGCGATGGGCAGGGGCAGACACCACAGCACCTTCCCTGTGGCTCAGGTTTATCCTGGGCTGACTGTGGTGGGGCAGGGCTGCCTCAGATGGCTGCATTGTCATCCCAGAAAGCAGGGCTCTCTGGTTTGGGGACTTTGTTTCAGCAACAGCCTCTCCCCCTCCCGCACAGGCATCTGGAGACCAGGAATAGCACTCCCTGTGGAGTGGTTTGTCACCTACATGCAGGCGACCCCAGACTCCTGAGCATTTGAGGACAAGTGAGCTGGGCTGGCTGTGCTGAAGTATCAGGAGCAGATCCCTAACATGCCAGAGGCAAGAGGATTTTCCCCTGCCAAATCCCCAGGCTCCCAGCCTAGCCACAGGCCAAAGGAATGTCCCGCCCCACATCATACCTTCTTTGTCTGAAGACCCCACTTAGAGCTGCCCAGGTCATGTCCAGACTTGGTTGTTCCATCCTGGTCACAAAGTAATATTTTACAGGCTCCCACTGGACATAAGGATTTAACCTCAGGCAGCACGGTTCTTGGAAGTTCTGGGGTTCTTGGAGGTTTCTTGATTGACCAAGGAGATATTTCTGGCAGGATTCAAGTGCCACTCTGGACCCACTGGCCCTAGGTAAGGCACAGAAGCTGGTTCCCCCTCTGGATCTCCAGCCAACCACACGTAGGTCTCCACCTTCCAGGATGACATCCAGCATTGCCCTGCCCATCCTGCCCTGGTCCCAGCCCATCCGTTTAAGCCCCTCTCAAGCACACTGTGGGCTCAGGTTCCCCAACCCCCGATTCCAGACTAGCTTGACCCTGCACTTGCAGAACACAGAGATGCTTATATAGATCACTCACCAACAGGACCCTGTCCTGGCCCCACACAATACCCTGTCCCTCTTCCCACCAGCAAAGACACTACAGGCCAGAAGATAAACATAGGCTTTATGTCTGAAGTCATCAGGAGAGATCTGAGCAGTGGCTCAGCTTTCAATGTTATATATAAAAATGTTCTGTCTCCCTCACATCAGCTGAGGCTCCTGGAGTTTGGGGAATTAACCCAGTCCCTTAGGTTTCAGGATAATCTTGGTTTGATTGTTCCCAGCATGGAGGACTAGGTCATCCACTTGGTTACGTTTCCAGACCATGTACACAAAGTGAAAGCTGGTCCCATGGTAGGACTAGTCTAGTTATAAATGACATCCGAGGAGCCCAGGCTCTTAGAATGGCAAGGTCACAGCAAGCCAGGAGTAGAACCAACCAGGTGCTTCAGGGTGGATGGAGGGAGTTCTGCCTCCTGGCAAGGCCGCCTCCCTGGAAGAAGGGTCAGAGGCCACGGTGGTGCCATCAGTGGTGGCCAGCCAGCCCAACCTCCCTGCCTGGGTAGTCAAGGTCTTCCCTCGGCTGCGGAGGTCGCTGATGGTCCTGAGCCAGCTGCTGCCTAGAGAGTAGGCACGGGGCCAGAGCTGCCTCCCTGCTGGTCACTCGCCACTCCTGGAGCCTCACTGTTTGCTCATGGCTGTGAGCATCTGGCTAATGTAGGGAGTCGGGTGGTCATCCACCTTGTAGCCCTGACAACAGCAGCAAGAAGATAAACAGAGCACCGAGAAGGACACGGCCGTCCACCCAGACCCAGAGCACAGACAGCCCCCAGGAAACTGCAGTGGACAGAAGCCTGGACAAAGACAAATCCTGTCCCGCTCGGGCTCAGCCTCCCCAGCCAGGCAGCTGAAGGTGCGGGTTCATCCATCCAGACGTCTAGGGTTCTAGCTTATTGTGACCCCCACATTAAGGCGCTAGTTTGTGGGTCCCTCAAATCCTGGATGCCTGTCTCCAGCTGTGATTGTAAAGGCTGTACCAGCTGAGCTCAGTCCAGGAGGTCTCATTGCTAATGGCTCTGTCAACCTCGATGACCAAGGGCTCAATCTCTAAATATTAAAGGCACTGGGACATAGTTACTGAGTGGGTGATGTGTTCCTCAGCTCTAGATTAAGCCCCTACCCCAGACCTAACCTGATCTAACCTTAGCTCCAACTTGATCCTGACTACAGGCTAGGCTGCGCCCTTCTGTGATGTGGGGGCTGGGAGGATGGCTGAAGCTGCAAGCGGGGCTAGGGAGCCCCCCAGGCCTGAAGTGCCCTCACCAGTGATGTTTCACAGAGTTTGCTCCATGTACCAGGTCTCCTGTGGTGATGTGGAAGAAGGTGCTGCTGCTGGTCCAGTTGGAGAACTTGGTGAAGGGGTGGCTGGTCAGGATGTCCTAGGGGAGCAGAGAGAGTCTGAAGCTGCACAGCTGGACTGTCTGGCCTCTGTCCTCAGCTCCAGCCCAGAGACACCACCTGCATGAAGGACCTCAGGCCCTCAGACAGGGAAAGAAGCCAGAGGGTAGAGTCCAGCTGTGCCACAGAGCTTCTGTGCGAGGCAGGCCGTGGTTGGGACCAGCTAGAGGGACCTCCAAGGAAGCCCAGGAGGCCGTCAGGTGTGTGGGGCCAGTACTGGAATTTAAGAGCTTCAAGAAACTATGGTCCCACATGAGGTGACCCAGTGAAGCTGGAAGAGGGAGACGAGAAGACACCACCTCGGGGAACACAGAGTGTGGGCTGGTAGAGATGCAGCCCAGGGCAGTAGAGAAGAGCAGAGAAGCCTGCGAGGACCAAGGCAGATGTGAGGAAAGCCAGGCGAGTGGGCCCATGGAGCCAAGGAGAAGATGGTGTCATCGCCGCCTTCGCCAGCAGCCCCATGTGCCCTCTGTGTCAGTGGGAGGACTCTGCCCGCTTGGTAGGAACTGCTCAGGCCCTTACAACTGAGCACAGTTACCCCAGCACAGCCTGCCACCCCGACGGATGTGGGCAGAGAGCATTCTGGAGGGAGGAAGTGGCTGGTAGCATCTAATGATGCTGAAAGACCAAGCACTAACAGTTGAATGGATGTAATAGTGAGGACTTTGTTCGTAACTCAGAGAGCAGTTTCGATGGAGAGATGAGAGGGAAGGAACTAGACAGAGCAAACACAGACAGCCTCTAAGATGCGTGGCCAGGAGGGTGGATAAAGTGAGGATGATGGTGACTAGAAAGGTCTTTTGGGTTTGGGTCTGGGATCCTTTGTTAGAAGTGCAGACAGAGAAGCCACCCTCCCCTGCTCTTCCCTGTCACTGCTCACCTTGATTCTGGGATTGAAGAGGCTGAAATTCTTGTTAATGGCAATTAAGAGGATCTCAGGGTAGAGGAGGTCAAGATGGCAGAGTGGGAGAACGCTCACGAAAACATCAAAATTACAAAAAATATAAAGCAACTCTAGCTAAATTCACTTGAGGACAAGCTGAACACTTGTTCTACAGCCAAGGCTGTAAAGAAAGACACAGACTCAGGAATGTGTGAGGAGTGATCAGGTCAGGGCTGACCCCTTTAGCAGGAGACACAGAAGAGGAGGATATCTTGGGCTCAGGGATTCTACTTAGGGACTGAGGGGGTCAAGCCATGTATTAGGAAAGTCCTGCATATAAATAGCCCTCCAGGACTATACAGTAGATAATTGTTTCTCCTAACAAAAAATAAGAGGAATGTACACATAATGCAGGCTCAGAGGAACCATTCCCAGTTAAAAGACTATGAGAGTTACCCTGATGGAACAAATAATGAAACAGACCTCTTCTGTATAATATTGGGATAGTCAAAAAGTTCATTTGGGTTTTTCTGTAACATTTTATAGATAATGAGTTTGAAACCAAGTTCAAAAAGGAGGTAATGAAAATACTTAAGGAATGAAAAAATGCTGTGAACAGAAATGCAGATTACCATAAGGAGGAACTACAAACTATAAAGCAGACACAAGAAAAATTAGGAAATTCATTTGCTGAGATGAAAGCAGAACTAAAGGCAAAGAACAGCAGAATGAATAATGCAGAATAAAGTATCAGTTATCTTAAAAACAGAGTAATGGAAATTACCCAATTAAAACAGTAGAGAGAAGAATCAAATTAAAAAAAATGAAAGCAATATAAGAGACTTTGGGTATAATACAAAGTGTGCTGATCTGTGCATACAAGGGATTCTAGAAGGAGAAGAAAGAGATGAGGAATTGAAAATGCATTTGAACAAATTATGGCTGAAAATGTCCCTAACCTAAAGAAGAAAACAGATATGATGATACAGAAAGCAGAGAGCTCCAGACAAGATGAGCCCAAACAGACCTACCCTAAGACATAAAACAAGTGGCAAACGTTAAAAATAGAGGATTCTGAAGGCAGCAAGAGAAAAACAAAGAGTTAATTACAGGGGAACCCCTGTAATGTGAACTATTTGAAGTAATAATGACTGAAAATTTTCCAAAATTAATAACAAAAACCAAACGACATATTTGGGAAGCTCAGAGAACCTGAAGCAGGATAATTACTAAAAATTCTATACCTTGTTGTAATGCTGTGGTTATGTTACTGTGTCATTCAGTCACCGTCTTGATGACGCATGCACCAGATGCGTGACCTGATGTACTGTGTTCATTGCTTGTACTTATGAACTTAAACACAATAAAGAATGGGAATATCATGAAGCATCCACCAAGAAAGGGGAAAAGACGTCCAGAGTAGATAAAGATCAGGAACAGTAAGAGTTTTGGGAATACTGTTTTCCCCCTTTCATCTGGACAATCAAAGGAGGACCAGATTGTTTTCCGCCTCCCTAGCACTGCAAACACTTTGAACTCCTTTGAGAACAAAGAGCTCTGTAAGGTATAAAACGGCAGTCATCCACACTTAAGGCAAGGTTCCTTCTACGAATGCGTGCATGTAGTGGATGGTGTTGATAAGAGTTGATGCTTTTGAACTATGGTGTTGGAGAAGACTCTTGAGAGCCCCTTGGACTGCAAGGAGATCCAACCAGTCCATCCTAAAGGAGATCAGTCCTGGGTGTTCGTTGGAAGGACTGATGCTGATGCTGAAGCTCCAATACTTTGGCCACCTGATGTGAGGAACTAACTCATTTGAAAAGACCCTGATGCTGGGAAAGATTGAAGGCGGGAGGAGAAGGGGACGACAGAGGATGAGATGGTTGGATGGCATCACCGACACGATGGACATGAGTTTGAGTAAACTCTGGGAGTTGGTGATGGACAGGGAGGCCTGACGTGCTGCAGTAGAACTGAACTGAGTGGATGGTGTTCCCGCTGAGGCTCTGGTGCGCTAACCCTGGGACTTCCCAGCTGCTGAGAGCCAGATGAAGGTTCTTTCCTCCAGATTGGTGAGATTCATTTACTAGTGCTATTGTAAATTCCACTACTTCCTTTTGCTTTGCTCCTTGATTCATACTCAACCTAAATAATAAATTGATGTTTGCTACCATCTTGTGGACTGCATCTGGAATTCTTTAAAAGAAACACTGATGCAAAGCTAAACACTAGACATATTATATTCAAATTGCAGAAAATCAAAGACAAAAAAATCTCTAAGGAAATGAGATAGGAGGAAAAAAAATCCTTACCTATTGAGGAACAAAGATGAGAATTATGTCAGACTTCCCATCAGAAACCACACATATAAAAAAAGAGTGGACTATTTATAATTGCAAGAAATGTCAAAAGAAGTTCTTCAGAAATAAGGAAAACAATATAGGTGAGAAACTCAAATCTACATAAAGAAAGAAAGAGCATCAGAGAAGGAATATGTAACTCTAAAATGAAAAATTTTTAATTTAGTTTAAAACTTCTAATAGAATAATAGTAGAAAATTTTAGTAACCTTGGATTACATAAAGGGTTCTTAGAACATCAAAAGCATAATCTTTAAAAAAAGTGGATAAATTGGACCTCATCAAGATGAAAAGCTTTTGCTCTGTGAAAGACATTGCCCGTATTTCAAGACAAGGAATATTGCTAAGGGTAAAAGTAATATGGAGCATAATATACCTAATTGTATTATCTTTGCTTGTCAGTGCTATGCTAAGGTTAACATCCTGAAGGAGACAACTTTTGATATTTTGCTAAGGAACAGCACATAATTTGGGCTGTAAAAAGCTTAATTTTGTTTTTCTGAATTTAGGGTCCTGTGTTTGGAATATAGCATAAGAATGTTATAGTATACAAGTCATTTAAGATTGGAGTGTTAGGTATCTGAGAACAGAGAATGATTCTAGTTTTATTGTCTATTAAGCATACTGATAAAATAATGTTTTAAAATAAAAATAGCAGAACATCATTTTAAGGAAATTTAATTCCTTAAGGTGAAAAACATTTGTTTTTGCTATCTAAAAATAATAAAGGGCATGCCAAACTTAAGGCATGCAATAAAAAAGCACAAGTTATTTTAAGGAAATATAGGAATAGATTTTGAAATTATTATTATATACAGAAAAAACAGTAGGAGACTAGCCTGTGTTCCTTTCGCTGCCAAGGTAAGTAGGAGACAATGAGTCTCAGATAGTGACAAGTTCAGGACACTAGGTGGCGCTATTAGCCTAGACTATTTGATGTCACTGGCGGCTGAACAGCCTCAGAATAGAAAGTAAAAAATTGCTTATATGTTAAAGGTGTGAATTGTTTTGTAGAATATATATCAAAGTATTGCGATAATTCTCGATTTTCTCCTCAAGAGATGATTTTGAAATTTTTCTGTTTTGAACTAGTTTCTTTTTAAATATTTTATTTGATGGGCACTCCATTTTTTTTTTTTTAATTTTAAATTAAAGTTTATATATACAGTGTGTTTCTGTTTAGAACTCATAGTACAACAAGATAACAGGTTTTCATATTGAGATGATAAATTCAGAAGGAACTTGGTGTTAAGTTTTAGTGAACTTACTTCAAATTGGTGCTCAACTCCATTAAACTTTTTAAAATACTGAAAATAGTTTAATTCTTGTTGATTTCTTTTAAGATTCCTATTAATTTCTTTTAAGACTGAGAATAATTAAATTCATTATTTGACTTCTGTAGATGATTTATACCACTAAATTTTTATTGATACCTGCATTGATCAAGTGACAGAAACCCCTAACTCAGTGTGGCTTAAGCAAATGGAAATTTATTGGGTCACATAATTAAAAAGATATGGCATTGCTGATTTCAAGTGAAGCTTGAGCCAGTGGCTTAAATTAATTTTTTGGATTCTCTTCAACTGTTAGCTGTGTTTCTCTCGCTTTTGGCTTCTTTTGCAAATAGGCTGTCATCTCCTGAAGGTAGGGTAGGTCTCAGCAGGTTTATATCCTTCTCATTTTGTTTGTTTGCGTCTAATGACTCCAAGAAGAGTTGTGGCGTTAGATCATATTAGGCCTGTTTGGCTGTCTTGGGCTGCCTATATACTCCGGTAGCTGGAGATAGAATTAGCAATCCTGGAAATTTAAAGATTAAGAGTGTTGGAGGGATGGTTTCTCAAAAGCAAATCTGAAGATTGTTATAGCTTCCCTTGGCCTTTCCTGGTGGCTTAGATGGTAAAGAATCTGCCTGCAATGCAGGAAACCTGGGTTTGACCCCTGCGTTGGAAAGATCCCCTGGAGAAGGGCATGGCAATCCACGCCAGTGTTCTTGCCTGGAGAATCCCATGGACAGAGGAGCCTGGTGGGCTGCAGTCCACGGGGTCGCACAGAGTCAGACACGACTGAACGACTAAGCATGAGCATGGTAGGACCTTTGCAAAGTGGACAGATGAGCCACAGTATGAATAAAGGTTTAATCTACATTTTAAGGAAAAGACTAAATATTCAAAGATCCATCTGGTGTTTTAACAAAGAGAAAGTTGTAATTATGGCTGTGCAATAGTATAACATTTGTCAATAGAGACTCAAAAGCCTTTTAACCATAGTTTTAAATGAGCTAATCTGAACTAACTTTGTCAAAATATTCATACATTTCATTGCCTCTTGCCACATTCATTATTTGCAGATAGTACAAACCACAGCAGATGTATCAGTAGTTCTCCTTCCCTCAAATCTTATGTAATTTATTGGACACACTTATTTGCCTTTAATTATTTTGCTTCACATTCTAGAACAACCAAATACTATCAGCTATTTTACTAAACACACTGTTTAGTTCAGTTGAATAGCCTTATTCTAGCATGATATGTAGAGTGCAAAATAATACACCTAAGGAAAAATCATAGCATCTGGGCTGAATTTTATTCCTGGAATTGTTCACTGTTGAGTGGAATGATTGGACCTGTCACATAGCTTACCTATTAGTCGAATAGGTAATTGTAATTGACAATTGTACTTGTCATTACTTTTTAAGCTTTATTTTTCTCATTTTTAATATATGCTGTGATCAAAATTAAATAGTGGATTTGATGGGGTTTTTTGTAAATTGTGTCTTACTGTTACCATAGTGCAACTCTAAGAGCCCAAAATAATTTTCTATGACCACTGTCGTGAAACTTATGTCATGTTTTATTTGTCTGTGTGTCTTATCTCCCTTACTCAAGTGAATATTTTGATGATAGGATTTGTGTTTTAGGAGCACACGGAATATGTTGCTGAATAAATAATTATCTAGTATCCAGGGCTTAGTGAGCAAATCTTACACTCCTTTCTTCTCTATCAGTGTTATTGAAATGTACAGTTAATGGCACTGGTAAGTTAAACTTCCTGAAACACTGCATTGCAAGTAGCATCCACTGCCACAAAACCAAGGCAATGCAAGCCCTTTTGATTGCATTTAATAAATGCCTCCCTAATCAAGCCACAGTTGATCTTTAATCCGGTATATGAAGTGTTAGCAGTGATGCTGGTTGGACAAAAATAAGTATGGGGCTTTACTATATTCCATAACTACTCAGGCCAAGGAATTTAAGCTGTTATGTTGTACACCTAGACTTCAGTTCAGTTCAGTCGCTCAGTCGTGTCTGACTCTTTGTGACCCCATGAACTGCGGCATGCCAGGCCTCCCTGTCCATCACCAACTCCCGACTTGGGTTATGTCATTTACCACATCAAACAAAGTGAAAGACACATTTTAAAAATTGCCTCAAATTATTCAGTTCCTGGTGGTGGGATTCATATTCTAAAAGGCTATTTCCTAGGAAATACGCTATTCCTTCATATGCTTTACAAGTAGACATGTTTTACTGAGGGCTTGGGGTATCCTGCAGCTGCAGAGGTATAAGAGGCCCAGAGAACATCTCACCCTGCCCTGGGTTACCATCAGAAAGTCTTATTTCCACATATTTAAAGACATAGGAGTTATACAATAAATCCATGGCTAATTCATTTCAACGTATGACAAAAACTACTGTAATGATGTAAAGTAATTAGCCTCCAACTAATAAAAATAAATGGAAAAAAAAGAAAAAAATAAAATAATATTGTAAATAAAAAAAAAATACTGTCAACTTTGGTAAAATTTTAAGCATATTTTCTTTCAGAATTGTCATGATTTAACTATTACACCACAAGCCCATTTTTATCTTCTTCTAGGTCAGGGATATTTATCTTCATTTAGTTACTACTTACAAAAATAGTCATTATTAATAAATTTCAAGTTGTCTACACTAGTAACATCTTAAGGAACTTAATTATACTTAGAGTGATGACTGCATATAAAAGCTTAGAGTTAGGCAAATTATTATTTTTAGTAAGAAAAACATGATAGGCTAAATCAAAAGTGCATAACTTTAGAACTTCCCTGATAGTCCAGTGGTTAAGAATCCACCTGGCTGTATTCTGGAGGTCTGTGGTTCCTTTTTATTGTGGAGGTTTTACCCAGTGGGTGGGGTTGAACAATTGGCTTGTCAAGGTTTCCTGGTTAGGGAAGTTTGCGTCGGTGTTCTGGTGCGTGGAACTAGATTTCTTCTCTCTGGAGTGCAATGGAGAGTCCAGTAATGAGTTTTGAGATGGGTCTATGTGTTAGGTGTGACTTTGGGCAGTCTGTATGTTGACGCTCAGGGCTATGTTCCTGCGTTGCTGGAGAATTTGCGTGGTATGTCTTGCTCTGAAACTTGCTCTTGGGTGGTGGTTGGTTTCAGTGTACAGAACAGACTTTTGGACTCTGTGGGAGAAGGCGAGGGTGGGATATTTCGAGAGAACAGCATCGAAACATGTATATTATCTAGGGTGAAACAGATCACCAGCCCAGGTTGGATGCATGAGACAAGTGCTCGGGCCTGGTGCACTGGGAAGACCCAGAGGAATCGGGTGGAGAGGGAGGTGGGAGGGGGGATCGGGATGGGGAATACATGTAACTCCATGGCTGGTTCATGTCAATGTATGACAAAACCTACTACAATATTGTAAAGTAATTAGCCTCCAACTAATAAAAATAAATGAAAAAAAAATCCACCTGGCAGAGCAGGGGAGATGGGTTTAATCTCCAGTCTGGGAAGGTTCCTCATCCTGCGGGGCAACTAAACCCATGCACTGCCGACTACAGAGTTCACATGCCGTAACTGCGGAAGCCAGCATGTCTTAAAGCCCATGCTCTGTACCAACAGAAGCCACTGCAATGAAGAGTTTGTGCACTGCAACTAGAGAATAGCCCCCCGTGCAGCCCAATAAAGAAATTCTTTAAAGGTGTATACGCTTAAACCAATAAAAAGAAAATATGGCCAGAAAGATAAGGAACAAAAGCATTCAAAGGAGAGTCTGGATTTAACAGGAGAATCTGTTCCCGTTGTTCTTGATGAAAGCTGTTCTACTTAATGCAGCTGTTTGCTTGTGCCAAGGATCTTGGGGCAGCTGTTGACCTCTGTGGTTCTCTGGGCAACCTGGGTTTATAATCTCTGATGGCTGTGACTTTCCAATTGATGTCAGATGAGTGTTGTGATTTTAGTTGTGAAATGTGTATCCAAGGATCAATTCCTTCTACTTTAACGGCTCTGTTAGAGTTGAGTATTCGATATAGTCCTTTTCGGTGATGTTCAGCTTCCTTTGAGTTGTTTTCTATACACTGGATTTCACTGATGAGGTGGTTGGAAAGGAAAAGCAGCTGTTCTGTTAATGACAGGAGTGAGATATATTGCTTAACCCCTTATTATATTTACCTGAAAAGTTTGGGTAAATTTTAGCTAAAAGTTTTTAAAGCTAGGCTAGAGATATTTCTAAAATGTAGGCTTGCAAGTGATCAGTTGACAGAGATAATCTTGGATTCTGGGAGATGGTGAAGGACAGGAGATGGTGCTGCAGTCCATGAGGTCGCAAACAGTAAGACATGACTTACTGACTAAACAGCAATAACAACAAATGTAGGATTATCTGATGGGAAAGAACACAAAGCCTAAGAAGAAAAGAGTGGTCCTTGAAGGTATGGAATATCAAGAGTATCTGATAGTTGGTTGATTTGCATTTTTACATGTCGTGTATTCCTCCCACTTTTCTAGAGTATTGTGTGTTGAAGGACATTTCCTGTCATTTTTTAGTAAGGAGCTGGACTTCCCAGGTAGCTCAGATGGTAACATATCTCCCTGCAGGGCGGGAGACCTGGATTTGATCCCTGGGTCAGGAAGACCCCCTGGAGAAGGGAATGGCAACCCACTCCAGTATTCTTGCCTGGAGAATCCCATGGACAAAGTAGCCTGGTGGGCTACAGTCCATGGGATTGCAGAAAGTCGGACATGGCTGAATGAATAACACTTTACTAAGCTTTACCCCTCATTCAAAGTAGAACTCCCAATAAAATGTTTTCACCTCTCACTAAATAGCTAGGTTGGAATGGCTTAGGTAAAGAACACAAATATATAATAGTTTTTAAAGCCACTTTAAGTTGCAGTGAAATTCAGTTGTTAACACCCCCAAAATAAACACAGAATTACTAGTAAAAATTCATAACCCACAGAGGGAAGAAATTGTACAAGATCTATTTGGATATCTTCAAAGGATCCTGTGGGGCAAGATTCTAATTCATGTCTGACTTTATAGTTTTTCCAGGATTATGTTGGTTATAGATGAGGGAAGAACAGCTCGTATCTTCTGATGTCTTAGAAAGCTATCCCATCAGTGTTTATTGAATACTATAGTGATTTTGGTGATTACTAGAGTGATTTTACCTGGTGCTCCAGTGGTTAAGAATTTGCCTGCCAATTCAGGGGACATGGGTTCGATCCCTGCTCTGGAAAGATTCTGTATTCCGCATGGCAGCTAAGCCCATACACGATAACTGTGGTGAAGCCCCAGGTGCTCTAGAGCCTGTGTTCTACAACACTGGAAGCCACCGCAATGCCTGTGCCGTGCAACCAGAGAGTGGCCCCCACTTGCCCCCACTAGAGAAAGCCCACGCAGAGCAACGAATCCAGCACAGCTATAAAAAGAAACAACTGTAGTCAATTTCTCCCTACTGTGGTGAGTTATATCATGGAGAATTTAAAGAAATACCCAGTTGAGCTTAATTGGTACTACGAGGTTGCCATCATGAATCTCAAAATCTAGGAAGACCTAGTGCTTCTTTTTGGAATTGGGGGTCAAATTCTATGCATCAATGATGGAATCTGTGAATTCCATAGACTAGTCTGTCTTCTGTGAAAGAGGCCCTTGTTGAAGGTCTTTAGTCAGAGCATTCTGTGTAGTATGGTGATCTGCTAAAATCTTTTTCCAATGTCTCATCTCACAGGCTATGAGTAGATGACTAATGTGGCCAAGACTGCATTTTTTTTTTCCCCTGAGGCAAAGATAAAAACCTTTACTCCTAGATCAATGAATAGGCATTTATAAACAATGAGTCTTTGATATGTTAACTTGTTAATAGATTTAGATCATGGCCTCATCTATTGTATACTTTTAAAGAGAAAGATTTATGATTATCTGGGAGGTCAGGAAGGTGAGCAAGTTCAGCACAAATGACTGTTGAGTGAATATTTGAGATCACTAAAGGTCTTTTTGGTTTCTGTACTTTCTGTTTTTTTTTATTTGGTTTCTGAATGGGAATGAGAACAAATACAAAGGGTGGAATAAGAATGAAGATTAAGTTGTCTAGAGACAGAGAATATTTTAGTCTTGATAAAATGTGAGGTAGCTTCCTTCTCCTGAGAGATAGCCTTTTCTCACCAGCTTTACCAACAAGTGATCCAAAATTGGCAAATGATGGTAAAAGTGGCCATCAACTAAGTTCAATATAGGCAATATATATATAGACTGAGGTATAAGATGAAATGCTTGACAAAAAAGTGACAGTTCCTGCTGTGAGAAAGTTATACTCAGTAGAAGCAGTAGAGTGAGGGAACTATTGTGAATATTGCAATATTGTGCACCAGCCATTC
The DNA here is from genome assembly GCF_023699985.2 of Odocoileus virginianus. Taxonomy (NCBI): domain Eukaryota; kingdom Metazoa; phylum Chordata; class Mammalia; order Artiodactyla; family Cervidae; genus Odocoileus; species Odocoileus virginianus. Next base: position 17,265,781 of record NC_069701.1, read on the forward strand.
TCCTAGACCCAGAAAATATTTTATCATATTTAATCAGCAAAATAATAATGAGAAATACATAGATTATTCCTCCCCTTTCCTATTTTATTGTTGGGATAATAAGACTTTACGAGTATAAGTGATTATATCAAGCTGACAAAGCAAGAAGCATATGAAACCAGGATTTGAATTTGGTTGGAGACATATACAAGTTATAGAGAACAGAATTAAAGAGGCATAAAAATGAACCATTGCAGTTGAATGCCACCAAAATTTCTTTAGTTCAAAAATATTTAAGGAAGTCTTCATGAAGGAGATACCATTTGAACTAAGCTTGCAAATAGAGAAAAGGATTTTAACAGTTAAATATGGCAAGAAAGATATCTTGGAGAAGGAAATGGCAACCCACTCCAATATTTTTTCCAGGAAAATCCCATGGACAGAGTAACCTGGTAGATTGGGCTATATTCCATGCTGTTGCAAAGATGGAATACGAGTGAGTGCTCGTGTGTGCGCGCATGCGCACACACACACACACACACACACATGTGCGTGCGCACACAGCAAGGAAGACAAGGAAGTGATAGAGCTGGGAGTGAGTCCAATTCAGTCTGAAGCCAAAGTCTATTTTTTTCCACTACATGTAATTAAAACAGAGAAAATCTGGGAAACCAATGAGAGTAAAAAATGTATTACCTTGAGTTTAGGAAAAAAGGTTGAAAAGGGAACTCTAGAGAATAGGAAGACCCTTCAGTGCAAATACAGCAGGTTCTGTATTATAGAATTGTGTTTTTCAGTTGATCAATTGTGTCCCACTCTTTGTGACCCCATAAACTGCAGCACACCAAGCTTCCCTGTCTTTCACTATCTCCTGGAGTTGACTCCAACTTATGTCCATTGAATCTATGATGCCATCCAACCATCTCATTCTGTGTCATCCCCTTTCTCCTCCTGCCCTCAGCCCTTCTCAGAATCAGTGTCTGTTCCAATGAGTCAGTTCTTCCTAACAGGTGGCCCCAAAGTATTGGAGCTTCAGCCTCAGCACCAGTCCTTCCAATGAATATTCAGGGTTGCTTTCCTTTACTGGTTGGATCTTCTTGCAGTCCAAGGGACTCTAAAGAGTCTTCACCAGCACCACAGGTCCAAAGTATCAATTCTTTGGAGCCCAGTCTTCTTAATGGCCCAATTCTCACATCCATACATGACTACTGGAAAAACCATAGCTTTGACTATACAGGCCTTTATCAGAGAAGTGATGCCTCTGTTTTTAAATAATCTGTCTAGATTTGTCATAGCTTTTCTTCCAAGGAGCAAGCATCTTTAATTTCATGGCTGCAGTCACTGTCTGCAGTGCTTTCAGAGCCCAAGAAAATAAAGTCTCACTGTTTCCATTGTTTCCCCCACTATTTGCCATGAAGTGATGGGACCAGATGCCAAGATCTTAGTTTTCTGAATGTTGAGCTTTAAGCCAACTTTTCACTCTCCTCTTTCACTTTCATCAAGAGGCTCTTTAGTTTTTCTTCTCTTTCTGCCATAAGGGTGGTATCATCTGTTTGAGGTTATTGATATTTCTCCCAGCAATCTTGATTCCAGCTTGTGCTTCTTCCAGCCTGGCATTTCTCATGATGTACTCTGCATAGAAGTTAAATAAGCAGGGTGACAATATACAGCCTTGATGTACTCTTTTCCCATTTTGGAACCAGTCTGTTGTTGCATGTCCAGTTCTAACTGTTGCTTCTTGACCTACATATAGGTTTCTCAGCAGGCAGGTAAAGTGGTCTGGTATTTCCATCTCTTTAAGAATATTACACATTTTTGTAGTCCACACAGTCAAAGGCTTTAGTTAAAGAAGCAGAAGCAGATGTTTTTCTGGAACTCTCTTGCTTTTTTGATGATCCAACAGATGTTGGCAATTTGATGTCTGGTTCCTCTGTCTTTTCTATATCCAGTTTATACATCTGGAAGTTCTTGGTTCACATAATGTTGAAGCCTAGCTTGAAGGATTTTGAGCATTACCTTGCTAGCATGGGAAAGGAGCACAGTTGTGCAGTAGTTTGGACATTCTTTGTCATTACTCTTCTTTGGTATCAGAATGAAGACTGATCTTTTCCAGTCCTGTGGCTGTTGCTGAGTTTTCTAAATTTGCTGGCATATTGAGGGCAGTACTTTACCAGGATGATCTTTTAGGATTTGGTATAGTTCAGCTGGAATTCCATCACCTACACTAGCTTTGTTTGCAGTAATGCTTCTTAAGGCCCACTTGACTTCACTCCAGCATGTCTGGTTCTAGGTGAATGATTATACCATTGTAATTATCCAGATCACTAAGATCTTTTATGTACAATTCTTCTATGTATTCTTGCCACTTCTTCTTCTTGCCACTGCTTCTGTTAAGTCCATACTGTTTCTGTCCTTTATTGTGTCCATCTTTGTGTGAAATGTCCCCTTGTTATCTCTAATTTTAAAAAAAAAAAATATATATATATACACACATATATTTTTTTTAATTGAAGAATAGTTGACTTACAATGTTCCAGGTGCAAAGCAAGGTGATTCAGTTATACAAATACACATATGTTATTCTTGAAATTATTGTCCATCATAGGTTATTACAAGATATTGACTATAGTTTCCTATGCTATACAGTAAACTTTATTACTTGTTGCATATCTATTTTTTAATTATAAATCTAACATTCTATTCATACTAAGTCAAACAAGTATAATCAAAATGTAATAATTTTTTTAGTTAGGCAAAAATTAATGTTTTCTAAAATATATACATAGGTATATATATATAATCTTTTCTATTACACTTGACAAAGCCTGAGAAAGAACATAAGAAAAAGAAGAGTTGGAGAAATTGGAGAACATAAAGTAAATGAATTGGGAGCACTAAATATGAAATAGAAAAAGTGAAACAGTCTAGATAATAGTAAAATGTCATCATATAGTCCAGTTGTTTTTAAACATGACTGTTCATTAGAAACATATCTGGTGCTTTGGAGAAAAAAAGCAATACCTGTGATTTGTATTTTTCAAAAAATTTCAAAATAATTCTGAAATGCATCTGGATTTTAAAAATGGTTATAGGTTTTTCCATTAGATCCTAGTTTTGGTGATATAGAGTGCTATTATTTTTTTGTTGACCAATCATGATACAATGGTATTAAGTGAGTAATAGTTACTTAATCACAATAGCAAAAATATTTATCAGCTTTCACTATCAATAGCCAGGCAAAAATAAAAGATAATTACAATGGCAAGTTATAACGGGAACATGATTAACTTAACAATATGAAATAATTACATACAATTTGCGGATTTCAAGCAGAGTGATCAGTAAATGGAAGTGCATATGTGCACATATTTTCATCCACCCAGCCAGTCTATGTCTTTTGGTTGGTGCAGTTAATCCATTTACATTTAAATATATCAATATTTATGATCCTGTTACCGTTTTCTGAATTCTTTTGGGTTTATTTTCTGTAGGTCTTTTCCTTCTCATGTTTCCTGCCTAGAGAAATTTCTTTAGCATTTGTTATAAAGCTGGTTTGGTGGTGTTGAGTTCCCTTAACTTTTGCTTGTCTGGAAAGTTTTTTGATTTCTCCATCAAATCTGAATGAGAGTCTTGCTAGGCAGAATATTCTTGGTTGTAGGTTCTTCCCTTTCATCATTTTAAATATATCATGCCATTCCCTTCCAGCTTGTAGAAAAATCAGCTGATAGCCTGATGGGAGTTCCCTTGTATATTATTTGTTATTTTTCCCTTGTTTTATCTCTGTCTTTAATTTTTGTCAGTTTGATTACTGTGTGTCTTGGTGTGTTCCTCCTTGAGTTTATCCTGCTGGGGACTCTCTGTGCTTCCTGGACTTGACTGACTATTTCCTTTCCCATGTCCGGGAAGTTTTCAGCTATTACCCCTTCAAATATTTTCTCAGGTCCTTTCTTGCTCTCTTCTCCTTCTGGGACCCCTATAATGCAAATGTTGGTGCATTTAATGTTGTCCCATAGATCTCCTAGGCTGTTTTCATTTCTTTTCGTTCTTTTTTCTATATTCTGTTTGGTGGAAGTGGCTTCCACCATTCTGTCCTCCAGGTCATTTTTCTGTTCTTCTGCCTCAGTTATTCTGCTATTGATTCCTTCTAATGTGTTATTCACTTCTGTTTGTTTGTTCTTTAGTTCTTCTAAGTCTTTGGTAAACATTTCTGCCATCTTCTTAATCTTCGCCTCCATTCTTTTCCCAAGATCCTGGATCATCTTCACTATCATTATTCTGAATTCTTTTTCTGGAAGATTGGCTATCTCCATTTCAGTTAGTTGCTTTTCTGGGATTTTATCTTGTCACTTTATCTGGGACATAACTTTCTGATTTTTCATCATGATTAACTTTCTGTAATATGGTTTTTGTGTTAGCTGCTGTGAGACTGTGCTTCTTCGATCTGCCCTCTGATGGATGAAGCAAAGAGGCTTGTGTAAGTGTCTTGATGGGGAAGGACTGGTGGTGGGCAAAACTGGGTCTTGCTCGTGTGTGCATGGCCTTGGTAAAACTTTAATCCAATTATCTGCTGATGGGTGGTGTTGAACTCCCTCCCTGGTAGTGGTTTTGCTTGAGATGACCCAGCCCTGGGCTCTATGGTAGGGTTAATGGCAAACACCAAGAGGATTTACACCAAGAGGGACCTTCTGGTGCCCCTGTCCATTTGGCGAGCCCCTGCCGACCCATGCCTCCTCAGGAGGCCCTCTAACACTAGCAGACAGTGTAGGTTCAGTCTCCTGTGGTCACTGATGTTCTCTGGGTCTTGGTGCACAAAAAATTTTGCTCGTGCCCTCCAAGCCTAGAGCGCCAGTTTCCCCCCAGTCCTCTGGAAGGTCTGTAATCAAACCCTCCTGGCCCTCAAGGCCAGATTCCCTGGGGATTCCAAGTCCCTTTGTTGGATCCCCAGGCTGGGAAGCCTGATGTGGGATTTAGAACCTTCACAACAGTGTGAGAACTTCTTTGATATAATTGTTCTCCAGTCTGTGGTTCACCCACCCAGCAGGTATGGGGTTGGATGTTATTGTGATTGTGCCCCTCCTACTGTCTTATTGTGGCTTCTTCTTTGTCTTTGAACATGAGGTATCTTTTTTTGGTGGGTTCCAGTGACTTCCTGTTGGTGGTTGTTCAACAGCTAGTTGCAATTTTGGTGCTCTTGCAGAAGGAGATGAGTGCACATCCTTCTACTCCATCATCTTGAAACAGAAGCCTTTAATTTTCTTGAAGAGATCTCTAGTCTTTCCCATTCTATTGTTTTCCTCTGTTTCTTTGCATTGTTCACTTAAGAAGGCTTTCTTATCTCTCTTTCTGTCCTTTGGAACTCTGCATTCAGATGGGGATATCTTTCCTTCTTCTTTGTCTTTTGCTTCTCTTCTTTTCTCAGCTATTTGTGAGGCCTCCTCAGACAATCATTTTGCCATTTTGCCTTTTCTTTCCTTGGGAATGGTCTTGATCACTGCCTTCTGTACAATGGCATGAACCTCTGTCCATAGTTCTTCAGGCATTCTATCAGATCTAATCCCTTGAATCTGTTTGTCACTTTCACTGTATAATCGTAAGGGATTTGATTTAGGTCATACCTGAATGGTCTAGTGGTTTTCCCTACTTTCGTCAACTTAAGTCTGAATTTGGCAATAAGAATTTCATGATCTGAGCCACAGTCAGCTCCCAGTCTTGTTTTTGCTGACTGTATAGAGCTTCTCCATCTTTGGCTACAAAGAATATAATCAATCTAATTCAGTATTGACCATCTGATGATGTCCATGTGTAGAGTCTTCTCTTGTTTTGTTGGAAGAGGGTGTTTGCCATGACCAGTGCATTCTCTTGGCAAAACTCAGCCTTAGACTTGCTTTGTTTTGTACTCTAAGGCCAAATTTGCCTGTTACTCCAGGTATCTCTTGACTTCCTACTTTTGCATTCCAGTCCTCTATAATGAAAAGGACATCTTTTTGAGGTGTTAGTTGTAGAAGGTCTTGTAGGTCTTCATAGAACTATTCAACTTCAGCTTCTTTAGGATTACTGGTTGGGACATAGAATTGGATTACTGTGATACTGAACGGTTTATGTATGGCTATCTTTGTGGAATCCCCAATTTCCTCTTCTTACACTTCCCTCCCTGTCTGCCCAAAAACATTTATCAAGGGTATACAATGTTCCTGTAACATAATCTTCAGCCCTTTCGCCTGTCTTCCAATCTGACATCATTTAACCCACTTTTGTGTATTCTTGTTGTTTTTCTTTTTATATAATGTAAGTTTTGAAAAGTCAAAACTCAAAAAAGTTGGGTCTTTTTCCTGCTATTTCTATGCTATTACCAAACAGATCCCAGTACCCTATAAATGACTTTGTGATCCAATATCCAGTCTCTTATAGAATAATTAATAATGTAACTAAATTATTGTTTTAAAAAACTTCAAACTGCCAAGTATGAGAAGAAATAAAAGTTCTTCATTATCACATTTATAAATTTTATAATTAGAGATACATTTTCAGAATTAAAAGAAATTACTGTATTTCTATTTAAAGTGTTAATTTGATTAACATTCATTTTGAATAACTGGTTGAGTACATACTGTGATTGTTGACACTTTGTAATGGTGCAGCTTCTGAAAGTAATTTAAAAATTTGAGTCAGTTTGAGAAGTTTACAGAGTACTTATTAGTTGTTAATGTTCATTTTTCCATTACCTTATCACTGGTATAAAGAATAAAGATGTTTGAGAGCTGACTTGCATGCAAAATTTTTAGTGTTAAGCTTTAATTTGCCTAAAATTAGTACTGTGGTGCTTTCTAAAATAACTATTTTGTAAACCTTATTTTACTGAAAAATTTCCAAGTCTATATAAAAAAAAACTGAACAAATATTGGCAGTTATTTTGTAAAGATTCTGTGAATTATGTGTAAGTCTCTTCTAACATTTAATACTTTTTAAGTAAAAACTTATTTTTACCTAAAAAAATCTTGTCAGAAAGTAAAGAGTGTGCTCAGAAAACAGAATTATGGAACCATGCTGTTACAGGGACTGAACTTAATGGCCTATTTCTAAATAATACAGTGTAATAGAAAGGAAAAATTGTAACTTTACAGTGGAGAAACTGATAAGCACTATCTTGGCCTGGTAATCAACATTAACATCATCATGACAAGCCATATTGATAGCCTATTACCTTGACATAAGGTGGTAAGAGTGACACTTCATCTCTGTGATCTTCCTTGGAAGCCACATAAACCCCAGTCGAATCATGAAAATTACATGTCAGACTAATCCCAACTGAGGGACAGTCTACAAAATATCTCATCAGTACTCCTCCAAATTGTTATTGGGATCATTAAAAATAAGGAAATTCTGAGAATGTCATAAAAAAAAAGGAGATTAAGGAGACATGATGATTTAATGTAATGTTGCATCTCGGTCTGAATCCTGGAACAGGAAAAGGTAAAACTAATAAAATATGAATAAAGTCAGAAGTTTAGTTCATAGCAATGGACCAATATTGATTTCTTAGTTTTGATAAATGTATGATGGTGATATTAACAATAGTAGAAACTGTTAATATTTTGAAGAATATTTTGAATGGTGTACTATTTTTATAATTTTTTATTAAAATTATTCTAAAATCTGTTAGAAGGGGATAATTAAGATATACTTGACTGTGGAATATAAAGACACATACACATTTATCAACAGATGTTCATAGAACATTGTAATTATGAACTTTTTCTGAGAAATTTACAAGGGAAAAACAAACCTCAGTCAAGATGACAAGAGACATAGAGATAGGACTAGTGCTCAGCATTATCTACCTGTTCAGATAACTTACAATTCTAATGTGTGTTTATGCATGTTGCTTTCAAATGTGTATATATGTACATATATGTAAATGTATCATATGTGTAGATTTGCATGTATATATAAATGTGTATATTCACATATATATAAGAAAATATACAAATCTGTCTTGACTTATAATGGGGTTACATATAATAAACTATCATAAGTTGAAACTCTCTAGGTCAAAAATGAACTCAATAACACCTAACGTTGTTGTTTAGTTGCCAAGTCCTATCTGACTCTTTCGTCACCCCATTCCTCTGTCCATGGGATTTCCCAGGCAAGAATACTAGAGTGGGTTGCCATTTCCTCCTCCAGGGGATCTTCCTGACCCAGGGATCAAATTCGGGTCTCCTGCTTGGCAGGCAGATTCTTTACCACTGAGCCACTAAAGAACATCAGAGCTTAGCCTTGCCTCTTTAAACATGCATGAAACACATTAGCCTACAGTTGGGCAAAATCATTAAAATGTTGTGTAACTTACTGAATATTCTACTGAAAATGAAAAACAAAATGGCTCATATATACAGAATGGTTGCAAGTGTATTGGTTGTTTACCTATCTTAATATGGAAACCCCCTTGCTTATAAAAACTACTTGCTACCTAAGTCTTCAAAGTTCTGCCTCTTTCTTTGTTCTCTCCCTGCCCTCCAAGTGCAGGGGCCAGTTTCAGATTTCACTCTGAAAACTCCTGAGTTTGCAAACCAACAACTGTGATCTGATCTACTCTAACCTTATCATGAAGGTAAACCTGGGCCATTCACCATCTTTTGTACATGTCAATAATTTTAATGTCATTGCCCTTGCTTTGTAATAATTTTATTTTTTTCAGAGTCTTCCTTCATTCTCCATGGAGTTTAATACCTCCTTCTCCAGTTCCCTTCCCTTTCACTAAACCAGAACAAGAGCTCTCCTTAAAGTTCAGATTCCTTGGCTTTGCATTTGACACAGTTCCTTTGATGACTCTAGAAAAACTCAGATCCAAAGGCCATGAGCTATAGGTATGTCACCACGGAGAGTTCCAGTAAAGAGCTTTTTGTCTAGTGAGAGAATAGATCAGAAGACAAAGTCCTTAGATTGTGAGAGCTCAGAAATGGCGTCTAGGTCTAAACTGACCTCTTCCAGAGCTAACGGTGAAGGATGCTGCTGAAAGGAAGAAGCTGGCTGGCAGAACAAGGCTGGGGGCGCTCTCATAGCATCCAGACTTCTCTGTGTGGTTTTTAGAGCCCCAACACCTGGACATTTGCTCTGTAACTGAGTCATCAGTCCCCTCTTGTAAGTTCCTGTCAAAATGGGTCACTTGTAATCCCTGACCCCTCTCTCGTTACTCTGCCTGGAAGTTCCTCGCATGAGCTCCCCTGCACTTCCACCCTAGAGCTTCCACTTCCCCTTCCAGTCCCAGAGCCTCCAGTTTCCCCTGTCTGCTGGGAGCCCAGGGCTTTTTTAAATTCACAGGGCCCTGGAATCTGCAAGGAACTTGAGAAACCAAGCAGAAATCTGAGAAGTGTTGTACAAGTGCGTGGTGGGCTCGCTCCAGCTCCATCCTGTAGATGCCTTCCCTGGGCCTCCGGAGTCCCACTCTGAGTTTCCTTGGTGATGATCAACCTGTAAACAAAGATTGTGAAACTGGCACGGCAGCCTCGGCAACCACTGCTGCTCAAATGGGACACCTCAGTGATGAAGAAACGAATCTCAGCAAAAGGAAGCCCGAAGAGCAGAGGGAACAGGTGAGCAGCAGAGCTAAGGCCAGGACTCGCCCACTCCTGAAACACTGTTTCACACTAAAAAACAAAAATCTTTGTTCAAACTTCCAATACCTCTGTATTTCCTTACCTCCATTTACTAGCATTAGTCATGTTTAAATGAGAAAACAGAAGCAATCAGATGAAAATGCTCCATTTTTCTGTTAAATGTTAAACAACTATTTAGTCTGGCATCCCTCATGTTAAAACAGATGAACTTTACCTGCTTTTCTGAAAAGTTGGCTGCTTCACTTAACTCTCTGGATCTACCCTACTTCCTACTCAGACATCACCATGACAACTGACCTCTTTCTTCCTGCTTTCTTAGTTTTTTTTTCCTTCTTGACCAGATTATTGCCTACAAAGGGAAAATATTCTGAGATGCTAACCATTTTTTACAAATCAGCTTTATGGAGGTATAGTTTACATGCAATGCAATGCATGGGTCTTAAACTGCCGTCACTGTTTAAGTTCTCTTTATTTTAGTTGTTTTGTTTTCCATCTGTTTAATTGCATTCATTCTCAGCTTCACCTAACCCAGTTGTTTTACAGAGACTTGCCTGTTCCTATCCAATAACCAGCTGGGGCTACTTAGGCCCACTCTCCCTTTAGCTAGGTCAGCACAGGTGTCTTTATAAATGGTCATTTGACAACAGGGCTCTGGAAAGCTCCACCCTCCTAGCCTTATAAGGGCCTCCATTTGTGCCTGCACAGAACACTGTTTAACCCCCTTCCCCCCTTACCTCCAATCACATTTCCCCATGCCAAAGACCTGCCTACTTAGCCCATAAATACCCCAACCCCCTCACCTTGAGAAGGTGAGTGAGGCTTGTTCTCCGGTGTCATCACGGGCTGCCTTGTGACTAAGCTCTTCCTCCACAGCAAGCCTTGCAAGTGTATTGGCATCAGCATTTGGCTGGCGTGTTGGGCAAATGGATTTGGTTTGGTAATATCATCTTTAAATATTTTTTTTCTTCTTGAGTCTCAACAAAATGTCTGTATTAACATTCTCATGCTAACATGACAAATTACTACAAACAGTAGCTTAAAACAGGTATTGTTTTACAAGCCTATAGAGCAGAAGTCTGACTAGGGTCTTATGGGCTAAAATTAAAATGGTAATGAGACCTCGGTCCTTTCTGGAGATCCTCAGTGGAAAATGCATTCCCTTCTTTTGTTGGCAGAATTGAGTTCCATGCGTTTGTAGGGCAGAGGGCCCGTATTCTTGCTGGCTGGCTGCTCAGGGTCATTCTTGGCTGATAAATGTCCCCTGTGTTCCCTGGCGCTTGGTTAATGCGCCCTCTATCTTCAGAGCCAGCAGAGGAAGACAGAATGTCTCACATTTGAAATCTCTGCCGCTTCCTCTTCTGTCATTTCATCTCTCTTACCCCAGCCAGAAATAATCCTCACACTTTAAGGATCCCTGTGAATTAATTGGGCCCACCTGGGTGATTCAGAATAATTACCTTATTAATCACATGTGAAATGCCATCTACAATTTAAAGTAACGTATTCACAGATCCCAGGGATTAAAGTATTGACTTTTTGGAGGGGGACTTCCCAGGTGGCACAGTGGTAAAGAATCTGCCTGCCAGTGCTAGAAGATGCAGATGACCTTGGGTTTAATCTCTGGGTCAGGAAGACCCCTAAAGTAGGAAATGGTGACCCACTCCAGTATTTCTGCCTGGAAAATTTCGTGGACAGAGGAGCCTGGCGGGCTACAGTCCATGGGGTTGCAAAGAGTCCCACACACTGAGCTACTGAGCACACATACACACACATTTTTGGAAGGCCATTATTCTATCACAGTGACCCCAAAACAGGACCCTTTCAAGTTTAGTTAATGAAAATCCAAGTTGCTGGTAGTGGGATTCTCAAGGTATAAAATTAGCAAGGGTCTAATGGTGCTTAACATAAAAGCAGAGGTTTCATTATTTTAAAATGCCAGTTCGTGTCACTATAAAACTAAGGTATACAACATTTAAAATTTTCTCATTAAGTGTAAGCAAATTAACTGTTAGAAGTACATGGGTTTCTCATTAAGAGTTTAGAACTGGGATTTAGGGCTGTTAATGAAGATACCTAGATGAGTAAATGATTAACAGGTTTAGCAATTTTTTTTTTTTTTTTTTTTGCTATTCCCATAATCGCCTGGTGGAATACTGTTGGAAAAAGAAGTCAAGAAATGCTTCCATGGTATTATTTCCAGCAAGTCGATAAAACCCAGACTACAGAAGCATCACGTTGAGGGAATGAGATTTACACCTTTAATGATAATCGCAGATACTTTTGTAACATGTGACGCTGTGTCGATGCTTTCCGATCCAGGGATCGAACCGACGTCCCTTATGTCTCCTGCATTGGCGGGCGCGTTCTTTATCACTAGCACCACCTGGGAAGCCCCCAGAATAATTGGAGTTGATACTCAAATATTGGGTTGGCCAAAATGTTAGAATTTTTCATAGCATCTTATGGAAAAACCTGAACGAACTCTTTGTCCTACCAATGGGCCAAAGACATCAGAATGATTAAACCTCATGAGATTCTTTTGTGAATAAAATCATTGTATGAATTATTGCCTAGCCGTGGACAATCACGGATTAATTTAATACAATTAGTTAAGGGTCATGTGTTAGTAACAATGCTGGCGATTCAACACTCTGAAGTTAGATGATAAGGCCAGCGTAAATAGAAGTGGTGTTACAGAACTACATATGATACACCTCTCAGCAGAATCTAACAACCAGTGGACAGAATCTAACAGCCAGTGGAAATAGTGGGAGAGCATATCAATTACATATAAAATGAGCTGTTTTTGAGAAGTATCTAGAAATAGGAGCCAGATGTAGAGGTAGTAAACTGTATTATTGAATAATGAAAATTATTCATCGTTGAAGCATTGGGGCAGTGAGAAATGGGTAACATAAGGGTTTCTTTCGACTCCAGGATCCAATGGCTATGAGAGATTACAGTGAAAGCTGATAGGAGCACATTTGATATTTTAGTGAATTAAAAGCAAAGGACAGACATCTCTGGTGGTCCAGGGGTTCAGAATTCACCTGCCAGGGCAGGGGATATGGATTTGACCTCTGGTCTGGGGAGATTCCAAGCCCATGTGCCACAACCACCGAAGCCTGAGCCTAGAGCCTGTCTACTTAAGAGAAGTCACCCCAAGGAGGCGCCTGAGCAACACACCTGGAGAGTAGCCCTCATTTGCCACAACTAGAGAAAGCTGATGTGAAGCAATGATGACCCAGGACAGCCAAAATAAGTAATTTTAAAAAGCAAAAGAGACACATTTTGATTTTTGTTGATCCCATAGGGGAGAAAGTCACATAAGGAAGAAAGCCTTGAATTAGAATCCTGACTTTGGTTGTCTTGTGGACGACTGGCTATTATTCTGAGTGCTGGCTTCCTTATGCATGTAATGTAGGCTAATGTTCCTAAATTTTAGGGTGAATTATAAATGGTGGACTTGTAACAAGGCCACTTACATGTCTGCTAGCAATAGCTTTTGTTTCACACTTTGAGAAACACTAACATTAATATCTTGATTTGAGATGTCACTAATAAATGTTAAATACACAGTATTTTAACCTTAAAATCCCACGAGTGTCTATATCTGTATATCACTAGCTTCTCAAAATTCTGCTGTACAATTTCTAGATTTCTGAGCTTCAGGAGCCAAAGTTTGCCTTGAAGTCTCCTTATCGTGAGCTATCTTCTTGAGTTCACACCACAGACTGTATATATTTTCTGTAAGTCTGGTGGGGCAATTTAGGAAATGGCCTTTGGATTCTCTGGTAGTTTTTAAAATAGACTTAGAAAATTTGAAATGGATCATGGAGAGCTAAAGGGCATACTGAATTTTCAGTTTGGGGTGTCTTTAAATTACTTCAAAATGATGGGTTATTTTCAGCAGCTTTTCTTAAAGGCTAATATTGGAGTCACATAGAGAAAATAAAGGCTATACATACTCCATTTCATTTTCCTGTGGATTGAAATTGTGCTTCATATTGTTTTATAGTATAGTAAGAATTAAAGAAATTGCACATTTTATTTTAATTTTCAGTTAGGGGTTAAGACTCAGTGTAAACTTGATTTCCAATGCTTTTAGCTCCTAAATATAGCCAATATTCATTTTGTCTTAATGGGCTGAGGGAAAGGAAAGGAAACAATGGAACTAGAAGACTTTGCTTGGTTTCCTGCAGTTTTGTTCACGTGCACATTTATTATCAGAGGGAATTATTCCATGGCAGTCATTGCCTAGGGACACTAAGAAAAATGTGTAAAACAAGTCCTAGAGCAAAGAGAAAATTATGCCAGGATTTTCAAATTAAACGTGAACTTCTTCAGGGATTTATGTAACCCTCCTTCGCCCTTTTCCCAATAGTTACTATGTGCTTTACTATTGCAAGCTTTGAAAATTTGAATAAAATTGATTTATTTTTTCTAGACTAATTGTGCTCTCTATTATTTGACCCAGAGAACAGATTTCTGGAATCATTCTGGCTGCACTACATCAAACAACCTGAAGAGGTCGCTTCATACACAACCTTCTTGTTACTGTGGTACTTAAAAAGAAGCAGTCCTGCCTCATCTCAGTCCTTGTAGAGATGGTAAGTAGTTTTCACATTTTTTTTTTAACCCCCTGGCTGTTCTGCCTAATAGATAAGTATCCTGTACAATACCTGACCTTAGAATGGGTGATAATGTAACGCATCTTATTTTCTTGCCATAGATCTTGTGGACTTCTAAATATTGAGGGTCAATTTGTTGATCTGGAGAATGTGAAGAAAAGCTATGCTAGATAAAGAGGTCACCCAATCAATGATATGCAAATACAGATATCCATAATTCTGTGACCTTTGCTAAGAAAGTGTTAGCTCTTTCTTGATCCTCGTAGGATTTGGTTTATGCTTATGTTTAGGCTGTATCACAGATTAATTGATATTTCTTACTTGTGTAAGGTGTGTTTTAGGTAATCAGTTATAAGCAATTTGAGAAAAGGAGCAACGAAAGTCGTTGTATTTCTTACGGCTCTTCACAAAATATGTGTTATCAGGAGCTTAATGATATTTGTCAAATAAAAGTATGCATTTATCAAGATAGGATTACATTTATCTAGATAAATGTAGCTCATTCACTGTATAGGTGAAGAAACTAAGTTCCAAAGAGGGAGTGTCACTTGCCTAGAGATGTTGTTAGTCAGGGAGCGTGAATACTCGGAGCACTAACTCCCGGTCTAACATTCACCATCAGCCGCATCAATTGGATTAAGAAGGATTGCCTTAATTAGACATATGCTTCAATTAACTTTTTTCTCTTATGTTATTCTATTTTCTGATTTAGAAAAAAATCATGCTAAATCTGCACTTTCTCATGAAACAGCCATTTGATATACAGTGGTAGTAATTCAGAAACATGGACTGAAAATAAATTGCCTTTCCAAACAAATGGATCTTAGTTACACACTTTTAAAATGCAAATGATGCTTCTTTTTTAGTCTTCAGCCTCTCCTGATTCCCAGTTAATGATATATATTTGCCTTGTAGTACTGCCTTATGTGCATCCTGAAATTTTTACATGATCTTTTATTTTCATTTCTAAATATTTTCTATTTTCCTTACAATTTATTTGACCTGTGGTATACTAGAAGAATATCTAATTTCCAAGTATGTGGTCTTTCCCAGATATTTTTCTACTTTTAGGTTTTAACTTGATTCCATTGTGGTAAAAGAACTTATTTGTGTGACTTAAGCTGTTTAATGCATTATAAGTATTTTGTGACAGAATAGGATGTGGTTTATTTTGGTAAATGTTTTCTATGAAGTTGGAAAAAATGCCTATCTTGCTTTTTTTTGGAATATTCTGTAAATATCAGTTAGATAAATTTGGTTGATTATATTATTCAAATATTCTATGCCCTTACTGATTTTCTATTTTATTAATTACTGAGAGTATTATATTTAAATCTCCAAATATAATTTTGCTTATTTCTTTTTTTAGTTCTAGTTTTATTTTTTCATTTAAAAACATTTTTTTATTGGAGCATAATTCCTTTACAATATTGTGATGATTTTTGCTGTACATTGACATGAATCAGCCAGGGGTGCATATGTGTCCCCCTTTCCTGAACCCCTCCTCCCACCTCCCTCCCCATACCATCCCTCTGGGTTGTCCCAGAGCACCCACTTTGGGTACCCTGCTTCATGCATTGAACTTACGACTGTTCATCTATTTTACATATAGCAATATACATGTCTCAGTGATACTCTCTCAAATCACCCCACCCTTACCTTCTCCCGCTGAGTCTAAAAGTCTGTTCTTTACATCTGTGTCTCCTTTGTTGCCCTGTATGTAGGATCATTGGTACTGTCTCTCTAAATTCCATATATACGTGTATATACAGCATTTGTCTTTTCGCTTTCTGACTTACTTCACTGTATCTAATAGGCTCCAGGTTCATCCACCTCATTAGAACTGACTCAGATGTGTTCCTTTTTCTAGCTGAGTAATATTCCATTGTGTATATGTACCACAGCTTCCTTATCCATTCATCTGCCGATGGATCGCTTCCGTGTCCTGGCTATTGTAAATAGTGCTGCAGTGAATACTGGGGCACACGTGTCTCTCTCAATTCTGGTTTCCTCGCGGTGTATGCCTAGCAGTGGGATTGCTGGGTGGTATGGCAGTTCTGTTTCTATTTATCTAATTTCTAACTTTTCATTTGAATATTGAAGTTTTGTTAAGTAAACACATATTCTCTTGCTTGATTGACCCTTTTATCTCTTGAGTTGAAATTTTTCTTTTTGGTAATATTGTTTGTCCAGTAATCATATGTCTAATATGAGTATAGCCACTTCTCACCTTTTTTGACTACTTATAAGCATGATGTGTGTGTGTGTGTGTGTGTGTGTGTACACTTTAGGTATCTTCTTTAAGTTTTTCATAGAAATTTCTGATGTCTCACATTTATTTCAGCCTACTTCTCAGTAGAGGTTTCAGTCAACTTCCAGAAAAATATTAGGTGCATCCCTAGTTAGTTGAGCTAACACAATGGATCCAGGATCCAGAATCTTACTAAATTCACTCATATTTGTAATTATTTCCCAGTCTGATGTTATGTTCTCTTCCTTGTTTAACAGAATGAGAATATGTCACAACATGTATTTTCCAAATTATTCTGATAGAATTGAAAGAACTCTTGTAATTTATTTTCCACATTTAATCTCTCTGTTCCTAGTCAGACTTTGAATTATTTCCCCTGTTTAAGAAGACCAATATCATAGTACATTTATCTGGAGGAAGTGAGGGAGGTGATAACGGGGAGTGAAGAGAACTGCTGCTCTTTAGTTGGATACTTGATCCAAGAGATCCTTAAATCTGCTTCGGGACCGGCCTTATCACACAGAATAGGATGGTTGCTTGTGCTGGTGAGTGGCTAGGCTCAGAGGAATTCATTCCTGATACTCAAATTTACTGTTTTCTTCTATTTTCAGAATTTTTCCCTGTATAGCTCTAACTGTTAAATGGGACTTGTGGTGATGTTAATGTAACTTAAATTGTAGTACAAAGACATAGAATCCAATGGTAATGTTCAGCTGAGTTTTTCAAATACATGATCCTTGTGGCTATGAGATAAGCATTCTTCTTAGCCTGGTCATAAAAGCTGTGATTCTTTCACCATGGCTTCTGAGAAGAGAATTAAACTCAGATTTTTATTTTCTTTAAGATCCTAATGATATCAGAATTAGCAATTTGGCCACCAACTCTGCCCTAATTCTTATATTTATTTTGGCTTCATAATAGACTGGCTGACTCAGTACCACCTGTGACAAAGCATTGCCTTTATTATGCATTTTATTCTAGATCATCATAGGCTGATTATTTGAGTAATAACCATTTAACACTCTTTTGGGCTTCCCTGGTAGCTCAGACTGTAAAGAATCTGCCTTCAATGCAGGAGACCTGGGTTCAACCCCTGGGTTGGAAAGATCCTTTGGAGAAGGGAATGGCTATCCACTCAGTATTCTTGCCTGGAGAATCCCATGGATAGAGAAGCCTGTTGGGCTGCAGTCCATGGGGTCACAAAGAGTTGGACACGACTGAGCAACTGATGCTTTTACCACTCTTTTGCCCCACCATGAAGATGACCATATGTATCCATATTCTACCAATGCTGATGTCTTAATAACCAAGCAGGATTAAGTGGTCAAATACCTGATCTCATATTTTCATCTTTGTGGATCTGCAGCTATGCTTTCAAGTACTATATTAGGATTAAAGAATAAAAAGAAATCACTTAAGGTATTTTGAGCTTCTGTAGTAGCTCAGACGGTAAAGAATCTGCCTGCAATGCAGGAGACCTGGGTTTGATCCCTGGGTTGGGAAGATCTCCTGGAGAAGGATCTACTCCAGTGTTCTGGCCTGGAGAATTCCATGGACTATACAGTCCATTGTCTTGCAAAGAGTTGGACATGACTGAGTGGCTTTCAAAAGCATTTTAAAAAGGAACGGGAACAAGGACTTTTAACATAAAGAGAAGTATACCCTATCAAAACCATTGAGAGTTTAGAGTTGTTCCATTCTGGACTTATACGGCTTAAAACAGTGCCCATGAGAACACAGAACTGGCTCTCCAGGCCTATACCCCTTGTCATGGCCACAGTCTTTACCCACGGTCTTTGAATCCCTCTTATTTCTTTTGGCTTCTGCTGAAATGTAGCTGTTATCAGTGAAGCCATCTCTGACCACCCAATAAAACAACCCACCCAGCATAGTGGTAATTCTCATCTGATATTTATTTAATTGTGCATTTCTTTATCAACTATTTCTTCCAGTAGAATATCATTCTATAGTGGGGGAATTTTGTTCACTGATATGTTTTCCTGCTCAGAATTTTGTGTGTTATATTGTAGGTTTGTAATATCTGGAGTGAATAGATGAATGGATGGACAAATGCAAATTTGTTCCTTTGTCCATGGTCTTGCTCCTACATTAAGTGTGTTTTCCTCCTCTATATCTTCCCAAATTCTTAGCATGATTCAGCATTCAGCTTACATCAGGCATCCTCATGATTTCTTCTCATACTTTGTGATTCCCTCCTTCCTGAGATCCTAGCTATTTTTGCAGTCTATACAAGGTTATTTAGGATTTTGCCATATTTTAAAAACATGCAAACACTACTAAAACCTTACAACATTTGTGGGGGCAAAGCCAGTCCCTTTGATTTATCTTGACATTCCGAGAACCTTATGTTTTAATAAACATAGTTCAGTGACAAATAGTTTATGTCAAACAAGCATGCACTGTTTTTCAAGGATTTTGTCTGTTATCATGCCAACGATAAACACTTGATTACTTACCATCTGTCAACTCTAGTTCTCCATACTTTATATTTACTATCCTATACAATCATGACAAACACTCTGTAAGAAAGGTAAAATAATTTTGTGTCTGGAGCAGTTTGCTGTCAAAAATTTATGACTCTGCTGCCATTGATACATGTGATATGTTGGGAGAAGGGGAACCAGACTTGACTATGCTAACCCTCTCCAGTATTCTTGCCTGGAGAATTCCATGGACAGAAGAGCCTGGTGGATTTTGGTCCGTGGGCTCCCAAAAGAGTCGGACAGGATTGAGTGACTAACACACTGGTCAGCCTTGGTCAGTTTCCTTGCATGCCAGCTGAAGGAAGTGACAGGATTATCTGTAAGGCCCTTCCAGTTCTAACAATCTATAAATCGGTGACTTAGAAAAATTGAAGCAATTCAAGGATGCTATTAACAAGAGTATAAAAGGCAGAATATTAAGGAACATAATTTCTCTGAGGAAACCCAGGCTTCCCCAGCTCCATTGACTGTAGTTGCATGAATCCCAGATTCACTCTCATTTTTTAACATCTTCATAGTTCAGATACATTACCTCCTAGCTGGATGTAGTTATTTGAAAATGAAAAGTTTAAAAATTGTTCCTAAAGTACAAACTAAAGTTCTCTCTCTAAAGGAAGTTTTAGTCTGTGTGTTAGAGACTAAAATAACATTACTAGAAAGAAATCTTGTTTATTAAACTTTACTAATGAAAGTAAAAGTTGGGATCCTGACAGAAAACAAATCACACTTGAAGATTTTGATGTAGGATAACTTGCTGAGGTATAAATAGGATAAAATATCCATGAAAAATGTGGAGCAGTCACAGATGAACTCTGTCAAACTGTTGCCTCATCTAGGCTTAAAGAGCAAGAGGAGAAAATAAGGATAATGAAAACTAAACCATAGAAGAAATGCCAGCTCACAGAGGCGATACCTTAGAAGAGGGGTCCCCAGCCTACAGGCCACAGACCACTCCCTCCTGTCAGATCACTGGTGGCATTATATTATATATATAGATCAAGTGCACAATAAATGTAACGTGCTTCAATCCTCAGGAAACCACTCCCCTACCCCCAGTCTGTGGAAAAATTGTCTCCCACAAAATCGGTCCCTGATGCCTAAAAGTTTGGGAACTGCTGCCTTAGCACACAGACACTGTCATACCAACAGCAAGGCAGGCAGACCACAGCAGTAGGAGGGGTATCAACACCCCAACTTCTACCCCGCGTATACTCCTGAACCCTGTCAGTGTCATCCATTGACCAACTCAAAGATACAGATGCAGTCTATGCTGATCTGTCTCCTGGATTATAGAGTGGAATAAAGGTGTGGAAAAAACGGGTGAGCTAACACAAGATCACACTATCAAATCAGATTCACACAAATCAGAATGCATCTAGTGTTAGATTTTTCCTGATGTCTGCATCTTTGAAATTAATCAAGAGACATGGTCTAAACAGGAAAAGATCTGGCTCATTTGGGGACATCCTTGGTCCCTCTTTATTAGTGAAATACTTGGGTAGCTTCTGGAGCATCTCCATTCTATACCTCAGATGGTCACTATTTTATATACCACTTTTTAAGAACAGGCCCATAAATCCACATATCCCAAGTTTGTTTCCTATAAGCAATTGTAATTAGGGACATCCTGCTAAGATAATTCAATAGACAAGCACTCTCCTCCTAGAAAATATTCTGTTTAGCAGAAGGTCTTACATTCTTACAAAGAGATTAGATTGTACACATTCCTTTCTTTCCTTGAGTCTCCTTGATAAGGAGGAGTATATTGGAGAGATGGTATATATGATTTTATACTGCCAGCTGAATTTAAATTTAAAAGTGAGGCACAGTCATTAATCTTCATAGAAGATAACAGGTAAAAGGAATTAAAAATTAACATAAAGCATAGCTGCTTCATTGACAGCTACAAGGAGGCAGACTTACAGCTGCTGTTTGCTACCACTGATTTCATATTAAGCTTACCTATTCCTAACAACTCAGCATATTTTTGTTTTCTCTGCTAGGAAACTCAAATCTTCTCTGGATGCATATCCTTTTTGTTGCAGTTGTTTAGTGGCTAAGTATGTCCAATTCTTTTGTGACCCCATAGATTGTAGCCTGCCAGGCTCCTCTGTTCACTGGGCATCCCAGGCAAGGATAACGGAGCGGGTTGCCATTTCCTTCTCCAGGGCATCTTCCTGACCTAGGGATCAAACCCGCATTTCCTGCATTGGCAGGTGGATTCTTTACAGCTGAGCCACCTGGGAAATCCTATAGTTGCAAAGACTGTCCTAACAAAATAGCACAGACTGGTTGGCTTAAACAACAGATTTATTTTTTCATGGTTCTGGAGGCTAGAAATCCAAGATCGAGGTCCTGGAGGATTCAGTTTCTAGCAAGGACTTTCTTCTTAGCTTGCAGGTGGTTGGTCCTGGGGTAAATAGGGCAAGTACAACTCATGATATTGAAGGGGGTATTCTGAACACGCCCATCCACACAAACACATCAAAACTTATTCCACATCTGCTACTATCCTGTTAGCCAAAACAAGTCAAAAGGGCATTTTTCAAGTTAAGCAGGAAATGCACACTCTTCCCGTCATCAGGCCAAACAAGCCACATGGTTGAACCCATTAACTGTTGGGATGGAATATACTTTCCATACAGTGTATATATTTGAGGGAATACTGAGTCAATAACTTGATGCAGTAATTTAATCTATCACATTTCTCAAGTCTAGGTTAAGTGGGATCTCTTTGTGTCTGAAAATTACAATCCCAAACCCCACCCTCTGCCACATCACACAGGTGTATATTAACCATAGCTCTCATCGTGATACTATCATTCCAGAGCTAATCTACTATATTGCTCTAACCTGATTTCAGCCTAACATAAGTGCCAATTGTCGGTGCCTGACGGTCCAAGATTTATTTCACAAGGTTATGAAGTATGGTCTCCGTGTGCAACTTTTTTATTCTCTTTTACCACAGTGGAAATATCTACTCCTCATTTGCTATGCATCTCCCTCTCTCTGGTTTTTAATCTTTCTTTTTTTTCCATTTACATCTAGTTCTCTTATAATTACTTCTAATCTTGTGTTTTGGAATATTGATTCCATAAGATGTGAGATATTATTTCACTAGCTTAAAACAATTATTTCTATTGAGAAACTTTAAAAAAGTTAGCCCTCTGAGGACAAAGATAGCTTCTTAGACATTCATGGATGAGTAAGTTCATATGTATTCTGTGATCCTTGTTGTTTAATGAGGCTTTATTTATTGTACAATTTTCATTTGCTTGGCAGGTTTTATATAGTTTGAAGATATTTATATTGCATTAGTTATTTAATTGTATACCTTACATTGTAATGTTAATATCCTTAAAAAATACCCTGAAATTTATAGACAACAGAGGAATTGTACATGATTAAAAGATACCAGACAGCATAAATGTTACTTGAAGGCAGAATTTATTATTTCAAGTGCCATGTTTCTTTTTAGTAGCTTAGCTGCCATGGTTGACTAATGTTCCCCTAGATTTTGCATATAATAAAACTTTATATATTTGAGTAAAGTTTGTTTGAAAGATACTTTAATTCTATTTCTGTACTGATTTGAAAATTTAGCACAGTCTTGCAGCTAATGAACTTTGTTCTATTGTGAGAGGGTCATGTCAGAATGAAACCATTAATCACTGTAATTCCACAGAGAGGAGCCTAAAATTGTTAAAGAGTGAAGGTTTAATAAGTGGGAGTTGCTATAAATGTCACTTCAGATGTGAACCAATGAAGAGACAGGTAATGATTCAATAGTGTATTTTTAAAACTATATGTAGGCTGACTTGAAGAAATAGATTCATTTTTGGAATTATTTCTATGGAACCAATTTATCTGAAAATTGCAGCTAAGAAAATGGTATGTGTTTGATACTAATTTATCCATTTTTAACTGGAAGTCATATAAATGAATGTTAAGTAGAAGATAAACATTAAGAGAAAATGAATACATGTAAATCCATGGCTAATTCATATCAATGTATAACAAAAACTACTGTAATGATGTAAAGTAATTAGCCTCCAACTAATAAAAATTTAAAAAAAAAAAAAAAAGAATAACTCAGCCTGCACTTGAGAGACAATTGAAGGGTTATCTCTTTGGATAAGGCAAAAATATGAGTAAAATTTTGTGCCTATAATTTCAGGCATCTTTTTTTTAACTAAAAAGAAAAGGGGGAAATACTCATGGTTCAAGATCTGCAGGTTAAACATATCACTGGCCAAAGAAGTATGGTGTGTTTTTCAGTTGTTAAGTCATATCTGACTCTTTGTGACCCCAGAGACTGCAGCATACCAGGCTTCCCTGTCCTTCACAACCTCCTCGAGTTTGCTCAAGCTCATGTCCATTTAGTAAGTGATGCCATCCAGCTGTCTTATCCTCTGTCATCCCTTTCTTCTGCCCTTAATCTTTCCCAGCATCACTGTCTTTTCCAATTAGTGGGCTCTTTGCATCAAGTGGCCAGAGTACTGGAGCTTCAGCTTCAGCATCAGTCCTTCCAAGGAATATTCAGGGTTGATTTCCTTTAGGATTGACTGGTTTGATCTCCTTGCCATCCAAGGAACTCTCAAAAGTCTTCCCAGCACCACAATTTGAAAGCATCAGTTCTTCAGCACTCAGTCTTTATGGTCCAGTTCTCACATCCATATACGACTACTGGAAAAACCATAGCTTTGACTATATGGACCTTTGTTGGCAAAGTGGTGTCTCTGCTTTTTAATATGCTTTACTGTGGTTTATCATAGCTTTACTCCCAAGGAGCTTTTAATTTAATGGTTGTAGTCATTTTCCTCAGTGATTTTGGAGCCCAAGAAAAGAAAATTTGCCACTGTTTCCATTTTTTCCCCCATCTATTTACCATGAAGTGATGGAACCAGATGCCATGATCTTAAGGTTTTTTGAGTGTTAAGTTCTGAGGCAACTTTTTCACTCTCCTCTTTCACCTTCATCAAGTTCTTTAGTTCTTCTTTGCTTTCTGCCGTTAGGGTGGTAACATCTGCATATCTGAGATTATTGGCATTTCTCCTGGCAATCTTGATTCTAGCTTTTACTACATTCAACCCAGCATTTCATATGATGTACTCTGCATATAAATTAAATTAGGGTGACAATGTACAGTCTTGTCCTACTCCTTTCCCAATTTTGAACCAGTCCATTGTTCCATGTCTGGATCTGTTGCTTCTTGACCTGCATAGAGGTCTCAGGAGGCACTTACGGTGGTCTCGTATTCCCATCTCTATAGGAATTTTCCACAGTTTGTTGTGATCCACACGCCAAGGGCTTCCCCGTTGGCTCAGCTGGTAAAAAATTTGCCCACAATGCAGGAGACCCTGGTTTTGTTCCTGGTTTGGGAAGATCTGCTGGAGAAGGGATAGGCTACCTACTCCAGTGTTCTTTGACTTCCCTGGTTGCTCAGCTGGTAAAGAATCTGCCTGCAGTGCGGCAGATCTGGGTTCAATCCCTGGATTGGGAAGATCCCCAGGAGAAGGGAACAGCTATCCACTCCAGTATTCTGGCCTGGAGAATTCCATGAACTATGTCTATGGGGTTGCAAAGAGTCAGACATGACTGAGCTGCTTTCATTTGGTCTTGGACACAGTCAAAATCTTTAGTGTAGTCAATGAAACAGAAGTAGATGTATTCCTGAAATTCCCTTGCTTTTTCTGTGATCCAGTAGATGTTGGCAATTTGATCTCTGGTTCCTCTGCCTTTTGTAAATCCAGCTTATACATCTGGAAGTTCTCAGTGTATGTACTGTTGAAGCCTAGCTTGAAGGATTTTGAGTATTACCTTGCTAGCATGTGTAATGAGCGTAATTGTGTGGTAATTTGAACATTCTTTGGCATTGCCCTTCTTTAGAATTGGAATGAAAACTGATCTTTTCCAGTCCTGTGGAAGTATGGTGTAGCAAACACCAAAAATGGTAGAAAAGCATTATCATAATTAAAAGTATTTGTATTTTGTGAGATATGAGAGGTTAATGTTGTTATAGCCTAATTTAGCAAATTTCTGAACTCCCTGGTCCTCAGTTTCCTTGATTGCAAAATGGATCAGTTGTATGAACTAATATATAAGATGCCTTCTAGCTCTGAAATGTTGTGACTATTTAGACAACCTAATTTATTATTAGTGACAAGTAGCTTTCTCTCTGGCAAAATCCTTCTTGGTTACTAAGAATAAAAATGCTAACCTTACACTTCTCCTCGGCCTAAATAATATTCCTTATAAAGGCATGTGTGCTCAGTTGTGTCCTATGCTTTGTGACTTCATGGACTGTAGCCACCCATGGACAGATTCCTCTGTCCTTGGAATTTTCCAGGCAAGAATACTGGAGTGAGTTGCCATTTCCTCCCCCAGGGAATCTTCCTGACTGAGGGATTAAACCCACGTTCCTTGCATTCCTGCATTGGCAGGCAATTCTTTACCAGCTGAACCACTGGGGAAGCCCAAAGTGAAAGTGAAAGTCACTCAGTCGTGTCCAGCTCTTTGCGACCCCATGGACTATATGTTCCATGGAATTCTCCAGGCCAGAATACTGCAGTGGGTGGCCTTTCCCTTCTTCAGGGGGTCTTCCCAACCCAGGAGTCAAACCCAAGTCTCCTGCATTGCAGGTGGATCCTTTACCAGCGGAGCCACCAGGGAAGCCCATTTCTTCATAAAGAGAATATTTTATATATATATATATATATATATATATATATAAATGTATATATACACATGTGGATTTTTTAATCTTTCAGGAGATTCTTATAAATGTCAAGTAGTTTGTTTAAATAATAATTAACATCAGTTTATTCTTCAACAAGATGCTAAATCTTCTGAAAGCCTCATTGTCCAGTGTCTTATATTCTATAAGCCATTAATAATTAAGTGCAGCCAAGAAAAACTTTGAAAGACAACTCTGACATTATTTGGGGGCTATTACTGATACCCAAATTGCATATTTTTTCATCAAATTGCTGTGAAAATGGCATCCTGTGTTTTAGGTAATATGTACATATGTCACATACATTTATGATCACTGTCTCTCTGATAAGGAAGCTATGCATGTTTTGTTGAAACTGGAGTCCCAGGGATTTTCTATTATAGTACTCCAAAATTTTAACTGAATGAATGTCACAACTCATTTCTGAGTGATGAAAGAATACTGCATAACTTTAAAACATTTCTTGATTTTTAAGGTAGAATTAGTCTTATTTTCCTCCCTAATCCATATTTTTGTTAAATTTCTATAGAGGTGATCCTCCTTTGATGAGAAAGTACATATTATGAAGAATAGTGTTTTAAAGAAAGCAAATTCTTTGGTTCTTCACTGGAAGCAATTGCTGAAATTGAAGCAAGTGAAATATTTCCTTTCTTCTAGGAATATAATATGAAATGCTTATAGAGAATAGTGAGCAAATATTTTCAAAGAAGTGAGAGCTTAGAAATGAATGAATGTAGAATAGAAACTCAAGGCTGAATTTTATTGAATGGAAGTTGTCATTTAGAACAAGTGTATTTGGAAAAATACTCATGATAGCCTTCTGTCTACAACACAGAGTTTCTTTTCTTCATTCTGTAACTGCTCTGTTTAGTTTTAGAATCTTTAAGTCTATCCTGACTTTTCATGCAGTCATAACCAAATAGATTATCAATAATGTATATTCTTAATGTATTCAGTTTCATCCTAAAGACAAAATATATTGCTGATTGCATGTTAACTTTAGAAAGGTCTTTGGCATCTCATATTTAGACAACCCAGATCAGAGGTGTAGGGAACTTTAAACTTAATTATTAAAAGCCAGTATTCTTTGAGTGTGCATCTGGGTGTTAGTGGTAAGCAGTATCGTGTAGAATTGATTTTAAACTGGATATAGAAGGACACCTAGAAACAGCTCTCTCTGGAAAAATTTGACATCCTGGCAGTGTCAGGATGTACCCATGTACCATGGAACTCATATATAAATATATACTATATTTTTGAAATGGGGAATAGTTTAGAGATATTAATTATCTCTGCCACACACTCACAGAAATAGTCTCTGTCTCTCTCTGCCCCCTTAGCTGCTCCCCGCCAGCTTTCTCTTCCCTCATTTTTCTCAGCACATTTAAGTAGGTAGATATCTGGAATTAAGACTCTGCTTAGCTGTTGGCTAGATTTGCCGTTTTCAAATTAAAACACAGTCTTATTTCCAATTTCTATATATAAAGCGCCTGAACTGTAGGACATTTGTGAATAAAATGCCTTGCAGAAAATGGGTTCTTACTGCATTCTAAACATTTTCATATTTGAAAGATTTTGTCTTGAATTTTTATGTTTTTATCCATCTTATATTGCTATTAGTTAGAGTCTAAAGATGATGTTTTTCCAGTATACTTTCTTGACATAAAACTAAGTCAAATCCTGGCTCTATTGCTAATCAGCTATAAGATTTTAGGGAAGTCAGACAGCCTTTCTGGACTTCAGTATCTTCATCTGTATAAGTAAGTCATTGACTGTACAGTTGTTTAAGGTCTCAGTGCTCTTCTGCATAATTTGAGTGATAATTATCTCTGTTTTCTATTTAGAATAAATTGTCAGTCAAGTAAAATGCTAGTCTTCATCCACTATTGAAACTTAAAGTTGTGGAATTTATGAGATTTGTTACCACTTTTTGCATTCCCCACTTGACATCCCTGTAAGCATCTTTGAATATTAATAAAAATTTGGGTTCATGTTAAGACAGGTTACTATTTTACTTCATGGAACTATTAAAATGACAATTTTAGAGGAAGAAACAGTTGTTTCTTGAGAAGCTTGAGTTTGCAAGGTATTTAACAAATCCTGAGTAAAACTTTCCCGCTGTAAAAGATAGGTGGTATCATCCTCTTGAAATTTAGGAAAGTGAATTTTAAAAGTGACTCCTTTCCTTAAACCTCAAGGAATTGAAAGATATGTTTTGAACCCAGTTCTGTATAGTGGTAAAGCTGGCCCAATTTCATGCCACTCGTCAATGAAGAAAAAGAGTCAATAATGAATTGGCTTTTTTCTTCAGATACTTATGCTTTGAAAACCCTTCCATTAGCTTTTATTGTTTGGGTAAGTTAGTTCTTTGTGTCTCATTTTCTTCATCTGTATAAAGGATTATAAATTATATAATTAATGTAGTTCTGCTTACTTAAATCTAAAGCAATAAGATGTTTTATATTTAAATAAGCCGAGAGGAAGAGAAAGTGGATTCTGGGCAAGGAAAGCAGTAGATACAATCGAAAGCCTGGAAAAGGCCATAGTTACTTGGCTTGGATCTCATTTTCTTCATCTGCATAAAAGAATATAAATTACACAATTGTTATATACTTAACATATAGGATTCTTGATATGTAAAGGTATGGATATTACTGTGTGGTCCTGGAATTTTTTTAGAATAATTTGGCCAGGGAGACCCAGTTCTTCATTCTGGGGGAAAAAAAATTATGAATGTGGACAACATTAAATGGACTATAAATATAGCACAATGAGAAGGGCTTGACTGTTGTAAATGAGTTTAATAGCAAGACTAAGTACTTAAGCAGTGATGAGAGTTACTGAAGTTCCACCTAAAATCTGTATTCTGTTCATTCATTCAACAACAAAGTTTCTGGGGAGAAGGTCCGTTGGCTTCCAGCATATTCTCAGTGGGGTTTTATAACTCCAAATTCATATGGTGTTTATGTCAGTTATCTAATTTTTTTCAAATGGCTTGTCAATGCTATTTATTCAACAGTGTCATTGTGGTAGGCTACATAATTGTCTCCAATAAGGAAAGCTGGGGAGATAACCAAAAAAGAATTGCTTTAGGCCTCAGGCTTTCTCAAAACCAGCACATGAAAAGAGAAGATAGCTTTTACTGAAAATTTCTGGACTGAGTAGACCCCATCTTGAAGGAATTAGGATGAGAATTCCTGGTCAAACTACCCTAAAACAGTTCCAGTTCCCCACAGCAATATCTGTACCCTGTAGGGGTCCCATTCACAAGTGTTTACTTACATGGTCTAAGCAAACTCAATGATGCAAAAAATGGGAGCCAGCAGTAAGGATTCATATCAAAGTCACTGCCATTAACCATGAAGCCATAAAGGCTTCTAGGGGACAGTACCCTTGAACCCAACCCTGCAGTGTTATAAGGTCTAACCTAGTTCAATGAAGCAAGAAATGCTAAGTGAGCAGCAAGGACAGAAATGACAAAATAAATCAGACTCCATTGACACATGAATGCCTGGGAATATTAGCTAAATTTCTGTCCCAAATATCTTCTCCTCATACATTTACTCTCCCTACATATCAGAAGACTCCAAGATTTAAAAAATTTATATTTCCATGAGGCAAAACAATTTTGTTTCACAGTATCTATGGTTTTTGTTACTTAATGTTGTGTTTCATGTTCTGTCACATTTGAATGCCATTGTTTTTTTGATTCTTTCAATTTAGGAAATTTTCTATTTGAGATTTTGGAAATGAGCTTATGAGTAATGATACACTACTTCTTATATTGATTTTGCACAAAAGAAGTGGTATAAGTATAGAGAACGACCATAAGACATATGTACTGATTCAGAGAAAGAGACTAAATAACTCAAGGTGAATTAATAGGTATTTTCCTTCTCTGCTAGTTAATGTGATCTAAAAATAATTTCTGAACCTTATGCTCACTTGTGACTGAAGATCCTTAGTATGGTATAAAGGAATAGTTATTGCATATCTCATGGCCCAAATCTTTGCTAGTCAGTGAAGGTGATCTCTACCTGGGGTAACATAGGTTAAGGGGCAAAGTAGTTTTGATATAATTGCTATAAAAGCATTATAGATATGGGAGGGATTTATATAAAGTGATGTGGAATTACATAGGAAGAAAAACAAGCAAATTGCAATATACACAAGCTAGGATAGTAATTTGTACTGTTTTAAGTTCGTATTAGGCTTATCAGGCAGGAGATAATGAGCTGTTTTAGAAGATATAAATCATTATCAGTTCAGTTCAGTCACTCAGTCGTGTCTGACTCTTTGTGACCTCATGGACTATAGCATGCCAGGCATTGTTGTCCATCAGCAACTCCCAGAGCTTGCTCAAACTCATTTCCATTGAGTCGGTGATGCCATCCAACCATCTCATCCTCTGTTGTCCCCTTCTCCTCCTGCCTTCAGTTTTTCCCAGCATCAGGGTCTTTTCCAGTGAGTTAGTTCTTCACATCAGGTGGCCAAACTATTGGAGTTTCAGCTTCAGCAACAGTCTTTCCAATGAATATTCAGGACTGATTTCCTTTAGAAAACAGTTCTAGCTGTTGCTTCCTGACCTGCATACAGGTTTCTCAAGAGGCAGGTCACGTGGTCTGGTATTCCCATCTCTTTTAGACTTTTCCACAGTTTATTGTGATCCACACAGCCAAAGGCTTTGGCATAGTCAATAAAGCAGAAATAGATGTTTTTCTGGAACTCTCTTGCTTTTTCAATGATCCAGCGGATGTTGGCAATTTGATCTCTGGTTCCTCTGCCTTTTCTAAAACCAGCTTGAACATCTGAAAGTTCACGGTTGACGTATTGCTGAAGCCTGGCTTGGAGAATTTTGAGCATTATCTTACTAGTGTGTGAGATGAGTGCAATTGTGTGGTAGTTTGAGCATTCTTTGGCATTGCCTTTCTTTGGGATTGGAATGAAAACTGACCTTTTTCAGTCCTGTGGCCACTGCTGACTTTTCCAAATTTGCTGGCATATTGATTGCAACACTTTCACAGCATCATCTTTCAGGATTTGAAATAGTGTAACTGGAATTCCATCACCTACACTAACTTTGTTCGTAGTTATGCTTCCTAAGGCCCACTTGACTTCACATTCCAGGATGTCTGGCTCTAGGTGAGTGTGAGTGATCACACCATTGTGATTATCTGGGTCATGAAGATTTTTCTTGTACAGTTCTTCTGTGTATTCTTGCCACCTCTTCTTAATATCTTCTGCTTCTGTTAGGTCCATATGATTTCTGTCCTTTATTGAGCCCATCTTTGTGTGAAATGTTCCCTTGGTATCTCTAAATTTCTTGAAGAGATCTTTAGTCTCTACCATTCTGTTGTTTTCCTCTATTTCTTTGCATTGATCGCTGAGGAGGGCTTTCTTATCTCTCCTTGCTATTCTTTGAAACTCTGCATTAAAATCGCAATATCTTTCCTTTTCTCCTTTGCTTTTCGCTTCTCTTCTTTTCACAGCTATTTATGAGGCCTCCTTGGACAGCCATTTTGCTTTTTTTGCAAGTCTGGGTCAGTCTCTTTTGGGGTCACTATTCCTTTCTCCTGCGTCCTGGTGCACAGAAAGTTTTTTTTTTTGTGCCCTCCAAGAGTCTGTTTCCCCGGTCCTGTGTAAGTTCTGTAATCAAATCCCGCTGGCCTCCAAAGTCATATTCTCTGGGGATTCTGAGTCTCTTTGCCAGATCCCCATGTTGGGGAATCTATTGTTGGTCCTAAAACTTTCTTAACAGTGCAAGAATTTATTTGGTGTAAATCATTATATGGCAAAGCAAAGGTGACTGGAATCATTTTTTAGACCTATATTGGCTTCAGACATACAGAAGCCTTGTTAATTTTGCTTGTGACACTGCGAGTCCACCTCTAATTTTTTGCTCTTTTCTGTCTATACATGTTACATTAGTTGTTGAACTAAAAAGGTGAGATATCTAACAACCTGGTTATACATATAAAGTATAAACCAGCAACATGTGTACAGTTGTGTGTCTGTGTGTATATGCTGTCATGCCTGACTTTTTGTGGCCCCATGGACTGTAGCCTACCAGGCTCCTCTGCCCATGGAATTCTCCAGGCAAGAATACTGGGGTGGGTTGCCATTTCCTCCTCCAGGGGATCTTACTGACCTGGGGATCAAACCTGAGTCTCCTGTGTCTCCTGCATTGGCAAGAGTATTCTTTAACACTGCACCCCCTGGCAAGCCATATGTATGGTTAGAGGCTGGGAAATCATAGAATTTCTTAATTTGTATATTGGAAAAAATATTTCCCTTTTTTGTGATTTTAATCTATCTAAAAGTAACTGTAAATGATATTTGAATTTTATATTGTGTTTTGCTTTGGAGATATTTTATTGACAGAGAACTCTGAGATAGCTATTTTTATTTCAATATGGAAAGAGAAAACCCAACAGATTCATGCACATTAGAACTAATAAATATATTATTTGGAAATTGAGTTTAAATATCACTTTTTTTAAATTGAATTTTCAATTAGCAGAATGCAGTGAAAAAGATAAATTAAAAAAAATAAGTTTATTCTATATAGCCTATTGGAGTAGGAAATGGCAACCCACTTCAGTGTTATTGCCTGGAAGATTCCACAGACAGAGGAGCCTGCCAGGCTATAGTTCATGGCATCACAACGAGTTGGACATGACTGAGCACAGCAGCAGCATGTAGCCTATTATAGTTTAATTTTTGTGAATGATTATTTGGGTTAATACCATACAGCAGAATTTTAGGACCTTCTGACATTTAGATGTTCATTCCTTTTCTTTTTCTTTCTAATCAACTGCCAGAAATGAAGTCTCTCTAGGAAGGTAATGTTTTAGCTGATACCCAAAGCAGTTAGCCAACATTTTAGAAGAAAATATAACCTTTCATGTTTCAGACTATAAATTATCATATAATACTTACAAATTATATAACCTTTATAAATTAAAAAATTATTTTTAATTAGAAGTGTGTTTGATATAGATTCTTCTTCCATTAAAGCTTTCAAATATTCAACATATAAAAAATAGAATATTTAAAGAATTCAGTATATCATTTAGTTTAAGGTAGGTGTTTAAAATATTAGTATTCCTTTCTTTCTCCACCACCCATCCCTAAAAAGTGAAAGTGTTTAGGCTTCAATATTTCTGTTCAGTTCCTGTAATCATGAAGATATTTGTATATGTGTGTTTTTTAATGATGATTGATGATTCACGATGTAATGCTATGTCTGAAACTACTTGGTTTCTGCAAGCAGCAGCCTGTCACTCAGCAAGGGTTTAATAAGTAACCCCTTGATTTTTAAATTATGACAGAATTTCAAAAATGATTTCTGCATTTAACTAATTAGACCATTACCATGTACAAAAATAATTGCCAAGTGATGGTTTTGTTCATTGGCTTCCTTTTGTGCTAAATTCCCAACCAAATGTTATTAGAGGCATATGATTTCTGATTTCTTCATTAAATATTTTATTTTGTGATAATGTGGCTAAATTTTCAGTGTGTGATTGACTCCTCAACAATCATTTAATATTTATTCTTAAACATTGTGGGGGGTTGAGGTTTTGTGCTCTCTCTCTCTTATTTTTTTTTTTAAAGAAAATTATATATTCCTAACCTCCTGTAGAGTTTTTTATTTTCGGTACAAAATTTCCTGATACATGAAGTGTTAATGTGAATTAAAATTGTAAGGCCTTGTTTAGCTGTCCAGATGTTTTCATTTAGCTTGGAAATACTTTGCTTCTGTTGAAGGCATTACTGAGTTATGATGTAAAATTTATAACAATTGCATTTTGTTTTCTCTAACTTAAGCATCTCATATAAAGAACTAGGGAATTTTAAGTGCATTCAGTATTTCAAAGACATTTCCTTTGAGTGTTGGGCAGATTTTATGTGTTACTCTTGGTCAATGTTAGTTTGTCCCTAACAAGCTCAAATTCAAAAGAGATTTCCTTTTGAAATACTGACAAATTTGAAAGACTATGAGACAAATTTTCAAATGCAGTAAATTTACTTCAATGATGCCTCTTAGAAAAGAGCAATACTCTTCTCCCCTCCAAATTTAGCCTTAACATTTAATCTGTAGAGTTATTATTTTCTGTATTTCTTTATATCCCCCTAACCCAGGAGGAAAAGGGGACACAGAGGGTGAGAGGGTTGGATGGCATCACTGACTTGATGGACATGAGTTTGAGTAAACTCCAGGAGTTGGTGATGGACAGGGAGGCCTGGCATGCTGCAGTCCATGGGGTTGCAAAGAATTGGACATGACTGAGCGACTGAACTGAACCCAAGCTCTGAAACAAAGCTGTGCACTTAATAGGCTTACTTCTTAGTATTGGAATTGCCACCTGGAACAATTCTTGAGTGAAAATTTTCCTCTCGTCTTGAGACTATGTCTGCATATGAACTCAGTGCCTAGGTCAAGGTCTTAGGGAGGAAGGCTGAGTGGGAAAGCCATTGGCTACTGAACTGAAAGACCTAGATATTAATCTTTGGGCTACCATGCATTTCTATAAAATCAGCAAGTCAGCCCAGATTTCTTGAACTTCCTTTTCCTCATCTCAAATCAAGATGATAACCCCAGTGTTTATTGCAGCACTGTTTACAATAGCCAGGACATGGAAACAACCTAGATGTCCATTGGCAGACGAATGGATAAGAAAGCTATGGTACATATACACAATGGAATATCACTCAGCTATTAAAAAGAATGCATTTGAATCAGTTCTAATGAGATGGATGAAACTGGAGCCTATTATACAAAGTGAAGTAAGTCAGAAAGAAAAACACCAATACAGTATATTAACGCATATATATGGAATTTAGAAAGATGGTAACAATGACCCTATATGCGATGACAGCAAAAGAGACACAGATGTAAAGAACAGACTGTTGAACTCTGTGGGAGAAGGTGAGGGTGGGATGATTTGAGAGAATAGCATTGAAACATATATATTGTCATATGTGAAATAGATCACCAGTCCAGGTATGATGCATGAGGCAGGGTGCTCAGGGCTGGTGCACTGGGATGACCCACAGGGATGGGATGGGGAGGAAGGTGGGAGGGAGGGTCAGGATGGGGAACATATGTACACCCATGACTGATTCATGCCAATGTATGGCAAAAACCACCACAATATTGTAAAGTAATTAGCCTCCAACATTTAAAAAATAAGTTAAATAAGCAGGGTGACAATTAAAAAAAAAAAAGATGATTCTACTTACCTCATGGATTATAGTGAAGATTAAGAAAGCATATATATACTGGTTAACACTTATGGAGTGCTCACTGTGAAGCAGGTGTCATGTTAAACACAGTAGAACACCAAAATCCTGTGAGACAGGTACTGAAGCCCATCATTTCAGTGAGAAAACTGAAGCCCAGAATGAAAGTAAATTGCTCACCATCATTCAGCTGGTAAATCAGGCTCCAGACCTGTGTCCTTAACTAGGCTTCACTGCAATTCTGTCCAAAGTATGTGATCAATAAATAGCAGCCTCTCTCATCTCTGTCTTCACAGCTCACAGGCCAGGATGCTTAAGAATAGTAATCCACAGTCCAGTGAATGTTGAAGCATTCATTTCAGGCCGTGGTGTAAATTGCTTTCCTTTAGTGTTTTCTGTCTGGTGATTTATTTTTCATCTCATCTTTGACATACTCTGCCTCCATCTGGTGTTACTCTTCTCCTGATAGGAGCTTTAGGTGTTTAATTAATAATTTGGGTCTTTATTTCATAAATTGTTATTTTCTTGGTTTCTATGGTAAAACCTTTTCAGTCTTCTCTCTGGCAATTTATTCTCAGCCATTGTCATTCTCTCCTCATCCTCTGCCAAACCCTCTAATTATTGAAATGCTCCTTCCTACTCTTATACACAGGCTTCTCTGGTGGCTCAGATGGTAGAGAATCTGCCTGCAATGCAGGAGACCTGGGTTTGATCCCTGGGTAGGGAAGCTCCCCTGGAGAAGGAAATGGTGACCCACTTCAGTATTCTTTCCTAGAGAATTGAATGAACAGAGGAATCTGGTGGACTACAGTTCTTGGGGTGACAAGAGCTGAACATGACGGAACGACTAACTTACACACTCTTCTACACTCTGTCCTTCCTTTCAAATGTATTTGTTTTATCAGGAAAGCAAATACTTGTTCTCATAAGGACCCACACTAGTTAGAACTAGGAGACAGAGTTGAGCAGGGCTCAGTGTAGATCTAGAGATGTGCTGCTTATTTCCTTCCCTTCATTTGTAACATGACTTCCATTTCATGATGTCTATAATGCTCACTTGTGTTCAGTCTATTTTCCTTACTCTGTTGATCATCTCTGTCTGCTTATTTGGAGTTTGCACATGGTTCATCATAAAAATGCATGGTAGAGGGAGTTTTTAACCTTAAGTGCCACTGCTAACAGGCCCATTATTTTATTATTACATAGTTCACATTCCCTAGCAGCAAACCTTTATAGTGATGTATTATTATTTGACTTTTGCCTCTATCTCTGGCTTCACTTTGACCTTCTGCTCCTGTGGTAAACATGTGCTGTCATATTGGCTTTCTGTAACTGAAATGGGACTGGCTTATCTCCCCCTCAGGATTTTTGTGCTTGCTATTTTCTGCCTGGAGATTTTTTCATGTCTTTGCATGGCTGATGTCTGTGAAAAACTCTTTATTCTAGATGTAGCATTTAATCATCTTTCAATCATCAAGCTGTGATTGATTTTTGAAAGCAAGATTTCAAAAAGGACACAAAAAAGATGCATAAGTTTTATAATTTATCATTGATCTATGATTTAAAATTTTCCATTTCTTTGTTAGATTGACTTTTTTGTCAACTGTGGTTAATTATTTGTAGCACAAGCAGAAATATTTAATTTTATCTGGTAGCTTTTCTATAGAAATTTTTCATCTCTGGGGTTGACTTTGTCAAGTCATTCCAAGACTCAATAACCTTTCAAGCAGGGTTTGAACCCTGAGATACAGTGGCTCATTTGTCATGGATGTCTGAGGCAGAATTTAGGCATATCATGGGGACTGATACTCTAAATGATTCTAGGTCAGTCAAAGAATGAGAATCACTAAATCATTAATTATCTGAAATCTCTTGTTTTTCTCTCACAGCTTATTTTAAATTCATAGCTCTGGAGATCACTTCGTCTTTTAAGTTCCTAGAGAGTGTTGAATTTATTTATATTGAGTTTCCTGCTTCTTGTATAATTATTATCATTAGTTCACTAATTAACATTCATTCGTTGCTTTTTTGTATTTACAAGACACTTACCTAAATTTTTAATGTTTACTTGCTTAAATATGAAAGGTCTTTCTGGAGGCAGTTGGTTTTTTTTCCCCCATAAATTGTATTTGGCACTTGTAGGGGCACAAAATTTGCAAAATGTCTCTTTAGCTTGTGGATCATTTCAAGTTTTAAACAATCAAAGTCCAGAAGACTCAGGAAGAAACATTGACCTTCCCGCTATAACTGCCTGAGAGAACTTAGATAGAGGGCCTTTGCTGAAATAGAGCTGTCACCAGAAAGCTGGTATGTGGTGGGGGACATGAGGCAAGGCCAAGAAAGCAGAGTGCTCTCTGTTTCCCATTATTTCTGCTGGTCCCAGCAAGCATGTGTTTATCAAACATTTGCTTTTCCATCTCCATGTCAGTTGCCTCCCTCCCCTTTTAAGTCCCAAACCACTACTCAGAGCATCCTCTGTAGTCTTAAGCTGACAGTGGTATTTAAGGTGAGAGTTTCAGCCTTTTGGTGAGTTACTCAGTTTTCCTGGATCTCCCCCATGGATACCTGTTATTAAGCTTTAGTCTGATTGTCTCCTGTCAGTTTAAATTTTAGACCAGCCAGAAAAGCCTAGAAGGATAGAGGAAAATTTCTTCCTCTTCAACACACTTTCCCCAAATTCCTTAAAGTTAGTGTGTGACAGTATTTAATGCAGGCTTACTCACTGCATGTGCATGTTTGGAGACCTAGAAGGTAAGGACCTTAAAAGGCAGGGGTTGTAATTATGTACTGTGTGCACATGCCTTGTGTTGACTTGCTATTAAGCAACAACTGAAATTGCATTAACTTATTTGCTTGACAAAAACTTACTGAACACCTCTGTTCTGATTTCTTGGAATTATGTGAAACAGTTAGCAAAGATCCGTGACCTCAAGAAACTTCTGCTATCTACCAAAAACAAAAAATAAAGAAGGCTGCAAAAAAAGCAACATTATTTGGTATCTTAGGAGTTACAATTCAAGAGACACAGATTTGAGTGATAACTTGAATGAGATCTGAGGGAAATAGAAAATGGTGAGGGTTTACAAAGACGACAGACAAAAATATTCAAGAGGCGTTACACAGGTTGTTTTACAGAACTATGATTGGTGCTGCCAGGCCTTCAGTTTCTTGTCAGCAAATGATAACTTGCCAAACTGCATTTTCCAAGGAGTGAAGAAAATGAGTTCTGGGTGGCCTGTGAATGGCCTGGTCCAGAGTTTATATTGCATCTAGGTGAGGATATGTTTGAGTGCTGCATCCACAGTGGCCTCCTGATTGCATTATAGGTCCCTTTGACATAAGTGACTCCATCTTGTTGTTCATAGTTAACACTATCCCAGTGACTTCTATGGATTATAGAGGGGAAGAAATGTCAAAGTCACTTATCTTTTTCTGCTGAGAAATTGTGATCTAAGGGATTTTTGCTATGTTTTGAAATATGGACAGAATTCTGTGGAAGGCTGTTAGGTTTTGTGCATTTAGATTTCACGATTCTTGCATCTAATAATCAAGTATAGTCAAAGCCATGGCTTTTATATACACACACAGTGTGATACTCAAATAATGTACAACAAACTAACAACATATAGTGGGCTCTGCTATGTCTCCAGCATGTCTTAATTGTTATAGATGAAGACCATCTTTGAATGAAAGTCACTCAGTAATGTCCAACTCTTTGCAACCCCATGGACTGTAGCCTGTCAGGCTTCTCTGTCCACGGAATTCTCCAGGCCAGAATACTGGAGTGGGTAGCCGTTTCCTTCTCTGGGGGATCTTTCCAATCCAGGGATCGAACACTGGTCTCTTGCATTGCAGGCAGATTCTTTAGTGTCTGAGCCAGCAGAGAAGCCCAAGGCTGTCTTTGAAGTCCTTCTATATTTGAAATCCTGCTCCTCATTTTAGGCCTGTCACTGCTGACATTTCTCACTATTATCCCTGGTAATAGCACCGTGTGGCTGCAATCTCTGCCATCTACCAGACAAGTAACCTCTCTAAACTCCAGAAACAGCATTTTTCTATACAGGACCAGATGTTTCTGTCCTGGTGCTAGGTGATTTTGTTGGTCCACACAATGGGATTAAATGTCCCTTTTTGTCTAGAAGTATCCTTTTTTGGGGGGTGTGGTGCTTAGAGCTATAATTTAAAATGTGCCCCTTTTAGCTCAGTGAGGTGCACAGTCTTCCAGGTAGTATTTCTATACAGAGTTGTTGTTCTTGTTGTTCATTTGCTCAGTCATGTCCGACTCATGGTGACCCCATGGACTGCAACACTCCAGGCTTCTGTGTCCCTCAACATCTCCTGTAACTTGCTCAGACTCAGGTCCATTGAATCAATGATGCCATCCACCATCAGTTGGTGATGCCATTCAATCATCTCATCCTCTGTTGTCCCCTTTTCCTCCTGCCTTCAATCTTCCCAGCATCAGGGTCTTTTCCAATGTGTCAGTTCTTCGCATTATGGCCAAAATATTGGAGCTTCAACTTCAGCATCAGTACTTCCAAAGAATATTCAGGGTTGATTTCATTTAGGATGGACTGGCTGTATCTCCTTGCAGTCCAAGGAACTCTGAAGAGTCTTCTCTAACACCATAGTTCAAAAATATCAGTTCTTCACTGCTCACCTTTCTTTATGGTCCAACTCACATTCATACATGGCTACTGGAGAAGAAATAGCTTTGACTATATGAAAGCTTGTCAGCAAAGTAATGTCTCTGCTTTTTAATATGATGTCTAGGTTTGTCATAGTTTTTCTTCCAAAGAGCAAGCGTCTTTTAATTTCGTGGCTGCAGTCACCATCTGCAGTGATTTTGGAGCCCATTGTTTCCATTGTTTCCCTATCTACTTGTCATGAAGTGATGGGACCAGATGTCATGATCTTTGTTTTCTGAATGTTGAACTTTAAGCCAGCCTTTTCATTCTCCTCCTTCACTTTCATCAAGAAACTCTTTAGTTCTTTGCTTTCTGCCATAAGGGTGGTGTCATATGCATATCTGAGGTTATTGATGTTTCTCCTGGCAATCTTTATTCCAGCTGTGCTTCATTTACATTTCACATGATATACTCTGATTATAAGTTAAATAAGCATGGTGACAACATACAGCCTTGACGTACTCTTTTCCCAATTTGGAACCAGTCCATTGTCGCATGTCCACTTCTAACTGTTGCTTTTTGACCTGCATACAGATTTCTCAGGAGGCAGGTCAGGTGGTCTGATAGTCTCATCTACTTAAGGATTTTCCACAATTTGTTGTGATCCACAGAGTCAGAGGCTTTAGCACAATCAATGAAGCAGAAGTAGATGTTTTTCTGGAATTCTCTTGATTTTTCTATAATCCAATGTGTGTTGTCAATTTGATCTCTGGTTCTTCTGCCTTTTCTAAATCCGGCTTGAACATCTGGGAGCTCTCAGGTCACGTACTGTTGAAGCCTCGCTTGGGGAATTTTAAGCAATACTTTGCTAGCATGTGAGATGAAAGCAATTGTGTGGTAGTTTGAGCATTGTTTGGCGTTGTCCTTCTTTGGGATTGGAATGAAAACTGCCCTTTTCCAGTCCTGTGGCCACTGCTGAGTTTTCCAAATTTGCTGGCATATTGAGTGTAAAACTTTAACAGCATTATGTTTTATGATTTGAAATAGCTCAACTGGAATTCCATCATCTCTACTAGCTTGGTTCATAGTGATACTTCCTAATTCAGTTCAGTTCAGTCACTCAGTCATGTCCAATTCTTTGCAACCCCATGGTCTGCAGCACGCCAGGCCTCCCTGTCCATTACCAACTCCTGGAGCTTACTCAAACTCATGTCCATTGAGTTGGTGATGCCATCCAACCATCTTATCCTCTATCATCCCCTTCTCCTCCTGCCTTCAATCTTTCCCAGCATCAGAATCTATTTAAGTGAGTTAGTTCTTCGCATCCAAAATATTGGAGTTTCAGCTTCAACATCAGTCCTTTCAATGAATATTCAGGACTGATTTCCTTTAGGATGGACTGGTTGAATCCTCTTGCAGTCCAAGGGACTCTCAAGAGTCTTCTCCAACACCACGGTTCAAAAGCATCAATTCTTTGACGCTCAACTTTCTTTATAGTTCAACTCTCACATCCATACACCACTACTGGAAAAACCACAGCTTTGACTTAGATGGATCTTTGTTGGCAAAGCAATGTTTCTGCTTTTTAATATGTTGTCTAGTCTGGTCATAACTTTTCTTCCAAGAAGCAAGTGTCTTTTAATTTCATGGCTACAGTCACTATCTGCAGTGATTTTAGAGCACCCCAAAATAAAATGTCACTGTTTCCACCGTTTCCCCATCTATTTGCTGCAAAGTGATAGGACCAGATGTCATGATCTTTATTTTTTGCATGTTGTTTTAAGCCAGCTTTTTCACTCTCCTCTTTCACTTTCTTCAAGAGGCTCTTTAGTTCTTCTTTGCTTTCTGCCATAAAGGTGGTGTCATCTGCCTATCTGAGGTTATTGATATTTTTCCTGGCAATCTTGATTCAAGCTTGTGCTTCAATCAGCCCAGCATTTCTCATGATGTACTCTGCATATAAGTTAAATAAGCAGGGTAACAATATATAGCCTAGACGTGCTCCTTTCCTTATTTGGAACCAGTCTATTGTTCCATCTCCAGTTCTAAATGTTGCTTCTTGATCTACATACAGATTTCTCAGGAGGCAGGTCAGGTGGTCTGGTTTTGAGCATCTCCTGTGGAGGTATGGGTCACCAGTGGGCTGCCACAGGGGCAGGGGCTCTGGGTGCAGCAGACCTGGGTGTGGCATAAGCCCTCTTGGAGGAGGTCGCCATTAACCCTGCCATAGAGCTGCCAGAACTTACACAGGACTGGGAAACAGACTCTTGGAGGGCACAACGGAAACTTGTGTGCACCAGGACCCAGGAGAAAGGAGCAGTGACCCCACGAAAGACTGACCCAGACTTGCCCATGAGTGCCCAGGAGTCTCTGGTGGAGGCGTGGGTCAGCGGTGGCCTGCTGCAGGGTTGGGGGCACTGAGTGTAGCAGTGTGTGCATGGGGCCTTTTGAAGGAGGTCACCAGTATCTTCTTTACCTCCACCATAGTTTGGCCCCAGGTAAATAACAGGGCAGGAACACAGCCCACCTGTCAAGAGAAAATTGGATTGAAGATTTACTGAGCATGGCCCCGCCCATCATAATAAGATCCAGTTTTCCCCTCAGTCAGTCTCTCCAAACAGGAAGCTTCCATAATCTCTTATCCTTCTTCATCAGAGGGCAGATGGCCTGAAAACCACAATCACAGAAAGCTAACCAATCCTATCGCATGGACCACAGCCTTGTCTAATTCAATGAAACTATGAGCCATACCTTGTAGGGCCACCCAAAATGGACGGGTCATGGTGGAGAGTTCTGACAAAATGTGGTCCACTGGAGAAGGGAATGGCAAACCACTTCAGTATTCTTGATGCTTCCTAAGCCCCATTTGATTTTGCACTCCAAGACATCTGGGTCAAGATGAGACATCATCATGGTTATCTGGGTCATGAAGAAGATCTTTTTTGTATAGTTCTTCTTTGTATTCTTGCCATGTCTTCTTAATATCGTTTGTTTCTGTTAGGTCCATACTATTTCTGTCCCTTAATGTGCTGATCTTTGCTTGAAACATTCCCTTGGCATCTCTAATTTTCTTGAAAAGATCTCTAGTCTTTCCCATTCTTTTGTTTTCCTCTATTTCTTTGCATTATTCATTTAGGAAGGCTTTCTTATCTTTCCTTGCTATTCTTTGGAACTCTGCATTCAGATGGGTGTATCTTTCCTTTTCTCCTTTGCGTTTTGCTTCTCGTCTTTTCTCTGCTATTTACAAGGCTTCCTCAGACAACCATTTTGCTTTTGCTTTTTCTTGTCATTTCTTTTTCTTGGCGATGGTTTTGATCACCACCTCCTATACAGTGTTATGGACCTCTGTTCATAGTTCTTTAGGCACTCTGTCTAACAGATCTAATCCCTTGAATCTATTTGTCACTTCCACTGTATAATCGTAAGAGATTTGATATAGGTCATACCTGAATGGCCTAGTGGTTTTCCCTA
Organism: Odocoileus virginianus; assembly: GCF_023699985.2. Taxonomy (NCBI): domain Eukaryota; kingdom Metazoa; phylum Chordata; class Mammalia; order Artiodactyla; family Cervidae; genus Odocoileus; species Odocoileus virginianus. The sequence goes on from NC_069701.1 coordinate 17,308,844, forward strand.
CTTTCTTCAATTTAAGTCTGAATTTGGCTATAAGTAGTTCATGATCTGAGCCACAGTCAACTTCCAGTCTTGTTTTTGCTGACTGTATAGAGCTTCTCCATCTTTGGCTGCAAAGGGTGAAATCAATCTGGTTTTGGTATTGACCATCTGGTGACATGTTATACAGAGTTATTTATCCATTATTCTCCAAAATGTGTTCCTCAGAAATCTAGTCCTGTGCAGTATTTGAATAGAATTTCTTCAATAGAATATTTTTGGGAAACACTTTGTGTCATCTCTTCCTCTTGAAACTCATAGTATATTAATGTATTAAAGGTTATAGGAGTCATGCAAAACAAAACAAAAACTAAGTCAAAAATCTTTGTTTTGACCAATTTTTCCAATTACTAATTAACTCAGTGGTAAAGACTCTGCCTGCCATGCAGGAGACTAGTTCAGTTCCTGGGTCAGGAAGATCCCATGGACAGAGGAGCCTGGCAGGTTATAGTCCAAGGGGTTGCAAAGAGCCAGACATGGCTGCGTGACCTAAGAGATGCATTTCTAATATAACACAAATGACACCTGAAACATTTTCAGTGTAATTTGCTTTAGAAAATGCTCATGACTAATATTTTGTATGTTATAGAATCATTTGACTTTTCTTGATGCAGTCAAATGCTCTACCCCTGAGCTATACCCCCGACTTTTTTTGATGCTTGTCAGTTTTCAACCCAGTTACCTTTCATAGCTTTATTTTTATTTCAGTGAAGTTATGGTTTTGCTCATTTCTTACTACTGGAATTCATTCTTGGGTAAAAATACATAGAAACAGTAGTAGTATTTATTATTCTGAATATATAAAAAGTCACTTAATTTTAATTAATATATGTCAGACATAGAATTGTTAATTTTCCTTATGTATCTCAAAGGTCATATGAAGATGTTATTGGAAGTGAGAAACCAATGCATTATTAGTCTAACAAGAAACAAAAGGTTAGTTAGTTATCAGTTGCTCAGCTATTTCCAACTCTGACCCCATAGCCCTCCAGACTCCTCCATTCATGGGATTTTCCAGGCGAGAATACTGGAGTGGGTTGCCATTTTCTTCTCCAGGGGGCCTTCCTGGCCCAGGGATTGAATTTGGGTCTCTCCCACATTGCAGGCAAGCTGCTGTCTGAACTGCCAGGGAAGCCCCTTAGGCAATATAAAGATGTTTTTAAAGTCTAGTCATGACAAGACATGTATTCTATGATTTAGAATTGATTATTAGACACGACTGGCCATACTCTTAATATTTTATTCAAACAGTGTATAGAGATCAATAATCTGGAAAGCTGGTAAAAGAACTCCTGTAGTCCCAGGCTTCACAAAGGTTAAGGCTAATTTGAGTGTTTTCAAATGAAAGTGATATTATAGTATTTAATATTAGGTTGGTCAAAAGTTTCTAAATAAAAGAGGTGTTTCCAGACAAAAAGGGACATTTATTCCCATTGTGTGGATCAAGAGAATGGAATCAACTTGCACCAGAGCACGAACATCTGGTCCTGTAGAGAAAATGCAGTTTCTGGAATTTAGAGAGATCACTTTTCTAGTAGAGGGCTGAAACTACAGCAACATGATGCTGTTACCAGGGATAACTAGTGAGAACTGTCAGCAGTAAGAGCCCTAAAGTGGGGAACTGGCCTTCGAATATAGAACAGAATGTGGGAGACAAACCTGCAGTCTGTGTGGGTCAGAATCACTGACACAGGTGTAGACTGGACCAAAATTAATTCTTTATCCGTAACAATTAAGACATGCTGGAGACATAGCGGAGCCTGCTGTATGTTGTTGTCATTTTAGTTATGTATTATTTGAATACCACCCTTTATATGTATATATTCTTAATATAAAATGTAGTAAAACACAAACGAACCTTTTGGCCAATCCAGTAACAGCCACAGAAGTTAAAGGCTTAATTGTAAATGTACCAATTCCCAAGATATTGCTCCTAGATTTACCAGTTTTGGTAGTGTGTGCTGTCTATGGATGAATTAAATATGATTTCTGGCCTTAGAGAGCAATTATAACCCTAAGATGCCATAGGGCAAGGCAGATACACAACTCTAAACAATATTGTCAGACTAACATTTACTTAGTGTTTACTCTGGATTGGCATTTACATACACTTGCATTTAATCATCACAACAAATCATCAAAGTCAGTGGGTGGCATGTGTTGCTACTAACCCGAATATAAGTTCCTTCTACTATATCCTGTTTTATGATGCATTGTTTGGTCATGATCAGTTAAGACAGTCATAATCTATGATCTCTGAGTCTTTCTTGAAGCCAAGGTCTGGCCACATTTTCCACTTCTGGACAGTGATAAATAAGGGAAAAACTTCTGGGTAGTAGGGACAATTTTATAGAATTTCTGCTTTCCTAATAAAGGGAAGCCCAAATAGACAAACCCTGGCACTGTCTGTTCTTTGCTTCCTGCCTTGAACCCTAATAATAAGATGTTCAGTGGCTGAATCTATCTGTGACCTTGAAACAACAGATATTAAGAATAAATTCAGCACACTAAGGATGATAGGGTAGGAACACGAAAACAGTTTGAATTTCCACTTTCATTAAAAAGAAGCTGAATCAACAACTGCAATGCCTTACATCAGGATTTTTGTGTGTGTGAGAAAAATGTACCTCTGTTTGCTTAAATCAGTGATAGCTTCCTGTTATATGCAGCTAAACATATTTCTAATTAATGTTACTTCATATTTTTGTGGTGGTTAAAGGGAGAGCTAAGGTCTAAAGACACTAAATGACTCAAGGTGACAACAAAATAAGTGAGGGGGCTAAGATCTGAGCTGACTCTAAAAGCCATACTTATCCAATCACATATACAATACTTTAAGAGGATATAACGACTCATCCAGGAGATCAAGGAGGATTTTACAGAAATAGAACAGTGAGATCTTCCCCATGAGCATGGGAAAATTTCACTGCTAATATTGAGAAAGTTATTGTCATTAGAAGACATCTGCTGAGGTCTGATATTATCCAGAAATCTGTAACACATTTAAAAAATAGTATTACTAAAGATTAGGGATGAAGTAAAGAAATGCTCGAGCTGGGTGTACTTTAACCTTTCTAAGTTTATTTTAGAGAAATTAAAATTTTTCTTTGCTTAGTGGATAGTTTTATCTAAGCTTTTTAAAAATGATGGCTTAAAAATCAGCTCTTATCTATGAAGACAACTGGACATCTCTGTGGACCCCATCTCTCTGACTTCTCTGCAACCAGTGAATGATTTGCTGACAGTTTGTGTGAGCTTGTCACTGGACCAACTTTGGTGAGGCTGAGCGTGTTGAGGCTCAGTGAGGCTAGTGTGTTGATGATTGTGCTCGATGAAGGTCATTTTATCCTGTGTCTGTTCATTTTGTCTGACTTGGTAAACCAGATGAGCAAAATAAATTGTGAAGCAAAGTAAAGCAGACTCCAATAGCTAAAGAATAGACTCTGTGACCTCAGGGGTCATTCCCATCATGGATGTGTGTGGATATGTGATTTTTCTTTGAGTTTAAAAGGGTTTTGTTGATGTAATTGTTGAAAACCTTGTTTTGTTTTGAGTCAGCTTTCTATATACACTTTTCAGCAAGCCTTTCAAGATTTACCCTCTCTCACTCCTGTTCTCTTCCATTAAAAATATTCATTTTATTTGTATTTACCAATCTTCTTTTACTTACAATGTGGCTACATCCCAATAAGCCCATTGTAAGCTGAGTATTGCAATTCAAAAATGCATTTAATACACCTTATCAATAGATTAGCTTAGCCTAATATGCTCAGAACACTTACATTAACTTACAAGTGGGCAAAATTATCTAAAAGAAAGCCTGTTTTATAATAAAGTGTTGAATCTCTCATGAAATGTTTTGAGTACGTACTGCAAGTGAAAAGCAGAACGGTTGAATGGATGCAGAATGGTTCTAAGTGTATCAGTTATTTATCTGTATAATTGTGTGGCTGGCTGGGAACTTAGGCTCTCTGCTGCTGCCCAGCATCACGAATATATTAGACCACATATTGATAGCCCAGGAAAAGATCAAAATACAGACTTTAAAGTTTTGTTTCTACAGAATACTTCCTGCTTTTGCTCTACCTTGAAGTAAAAAAATCATAACTCAACCCATCATAAATCAGGGACCATCTCTAGTTACCTCATGGATATCTAAGATGATTTTCCATATTTTTTACTAAAAAAAGGTATTCCTCAGCACTAAAAAGAAATGAGCTATCGAGGCATGAAAAACACACAGAAACTCCAAATATATGTTACTAAGTGAAAGTAATTTGATTTCCAACTCTATGATATTTTTGGAAATGAAAAATTTGGGGAATATTAAAAGGATCAGTGATTTATTGTGTTGGGGAGGGTGCAGTAGGCCGAGCACAGAGGATGTTTAGCTAAGTGAAAATATACAATACTGCATGATACTATGATGATGGACCTATATGTCATTGTACACTTGTCCAAACCCATAGGATGTACAATACCAAGAGTGAGCCTTAAGGTAAACTATGAACTTTGCGTGCTTAAGATGTGTTGATGTAGGTTCATACATGTTTAAAAAAATATTTACCCTTCTAGTGAGTGATGTTGATAACGGGGGAGACAATGCATGTGTGGGGCAAAGAGCATCTGGAAAATATCTATACCTCCCTGTCAATTCTATTGTGAACTTAAAATTATTCTGATAAGGCCTTATTTTTTTAAGACAATACAAAACTTGAAAAAAGTTCAAGGAATTGAATGGTATCATATCTCTCTTCACCAATACTTATGTTTGGGTTGAGACATTTTTACACAATAAAAAATTGGAGACAGCTTTGAATACAGTAAAGTAGCCTAAAATGGAAAATTTAAAGTATGATATTATGTATGTGTGCATTATTTGCTCAGTTGTGTCTGATATTTTGCGACCACACAGACTGTAGCTCTCCAGGCTCCTCTGTTTATGGTATTTCCCAGGCAAGAATACTGGAATGGGTTGGCATTCCCTTCTCCAGGGGATCTTCCCAACCCAGGGATTGAACCCGGGTCTCCTGCATTGCCAGCAATTTCTTTACTGTCTGAACCACCAGGGAACTTCAAAATGTAAATTAGGAAATAGAACCTTGAGGATAGGTAGAATTTTCATCCATAGGTCAGTAATTCTATAGTTATAGAATGAGCTTCAAATATATTTTCTATAGCTACCATTTATGGCATGTTATGTCATAGCATATTGTTTTCCAATACCTGTCAGCACCAACATGTGCATATAAGAGATGCAACTAAAATTAGGCATTTGTTGTCTGTGCATAATCAGGGTTGGGAAAGTCACTGTGTCACAATCTGCTTCTTATAACTTTGAATTTGGTCCAAACTAATTGTAATTTCAGATGATCTGAAATCTCCTTTCAATTAATCAAATAGGTTGAGTTGTACTCAAGTTAGTGAAAAATACAAGGTACCTATTTTATACGTTAATATAGGAGTACATATATATGCTTTGTACAGAAGCTTGTAATTTCTTCATTTGCTAGAAGTGAATACACTTTTTTAAACAGTATTTTTGTCTGGTCAAATTCCTCTATTTTCAGTGTGTGCTGATGCTCTCCTGGATAGCCTACAATTTTTTCTCCAAGAATTTGCATCATTCTTATTTATATTTTTCTTTGCAATTTGCCCAAAATGTGATATTTGCAAATGTTCAAAATTTACTTTCAAAGCTGTCTTGATCCCTTAGTTTCTGTAAGTATTTTGCTTCTCTGTGATGCATTCAACCTGATGCTAACTTTCCCATTCACCTGTGTCTTCTTAGTCTTCATGAGCAAGACATTTTGGGTCTCTATTCCCTTCTGCATCCCTCCTCCTAGTCTCTGAGGCTCTTTGAGTGAAAAATGGGCCATGCCCTGCTGTATTTGAGAGAGTGACGTGTGGATTGGTATGTACTCCAGAAATTTTGTTCCATTGCTTTATTGTCATGACCCCACTCTGTGTAACATCATTCAGTACTAGTTATCAGCAGCTTCCCTGGTAGCTCAGATGGTTAAATGTCTGCCTACAATGCAGGAGACCGAGGTTTGATCCCTGGTCAGGAAGATACCCTGGAAAAGGAAATGGCAACCCACTCCAGTATTCTTGCCTGGAGAATCCCACGGACAGAGAAGCCTGCGGGCAGCACCCTATGGGGTCGCCAAGAGTCAGACACGACTGAGCAACTCACACACACACACACCTACCTGCAGCACTTCTTTTAACCATTCCCCCCCGCCCCACAATAAATCTTCAAACTTCAGCTTCTGCACTGAGGACAAGTGTTGTCTGGTAGCTATTTGTTAAATGAAAGAATGTGAGAATAGCATCCATTGACTAGTTTGGAGACTTTAATATCAGTAAGAGTTTTGAGTTTTCACTATTTCCTAAAAAGTGTACTGAAAACATAAGCTAACATGTATATGATTTGCTTTCTGATGCTTGTGAACTATTCAGGAAAGATTTTACCTGGCCAGGGAGATTTTGGACTGGCTCCTCCATTTTCTTAGGAAAATGTATTGCATGATTCTCAATGCAGTGAAGTATCCTTAGTATACTTGTGTATAACAACATCCTTCACATCCTTATGCACAGACTGTTCTGCTGTTTCCAAAGGCTTTCTAAGGGCTATGCCAGTAAGTTGAAAGAACAAATCAAATGGCCCTGAAAGGACCTTGAGAAAGATGAGGGAAATAAGAGGTCATTTTTGGGAGCTGTACACTTTCTTGGGTCGGAACATTGGTTGATTCATTACAATCCAAATCTGTTTCTTAGCCTCCAGGTTTAAGGATTTTTTCCTCAGTCATTTCATAATATTTTAGTCAAGGGAACATGACAATGGGAGAACAAGAGTCAGTGTTTTTCCTTTTCAGTAACTGAAATGTTTGCGTCCTTTAAAAATCTGGAAATCCCACTAGCGATCAGAATATCGTTTTGTAAATACAGCCCAAGAAGGTAGAATGTTTTACCTAGATTCTGATAAAGCTATATGACCCATTCCTGCTCCACAGCACGCCAATGTCCTTTGGATTTTTATATCTCAATTCCATGGACAAGATGCTTTGATGAAAATTTAATTAAACCTTTTGATGAATATTTTAGTGCATAAGTATGAAGTTTATATTTGGCATATAGTTTGTTTTGTCATAGCCTGGACCTAATTATTATTAATAGCTATGATCAAGCTACAACTTAAAATATTTTACATTCTTTGTATTATTAGCTTCATATATGTATAACTACGTTTTCCTTGGCTTATGGTCAATTTAATGCATTTTGCTGTTATATCTCTTCATTATTCCATGGGTGTGAGTTAGGTCAATTTTTGTTGACATCTGCTTACATCTAGTTTAAACTTTAGTGGTCTGTATAACTTAGTTGTGACTGGAAATCACATGTATGCATTGCTTTAATCAATTTGCCTTTTGGGACCCAGGCTCCCTTTTATATGCTGAGTCAGTTATGAAGTTCATATCTCAGTCTACTGGAGATAAGTAAGTTAGTATTACTTAAAATTTGTATTCAAAATATAAGATACCTCATGAGGCATATGTTATTTTTAGATAAAATAGGTGTGAGAGCACACTGACATTAACTGATAAAGATCAGATAGCAGGAGTGTTTTATGTATTATTCAAAAAATGTGGATGTTGTTCTGGAAGCAGAGGAGGCCATTGAACCATTCTGACATATTTTAGAAAGGGCACATGGAAATATAGAAAAAAATTTAGAAGTGATGAGATGAGGAAGCAAAAAGGAAGAGAAAGACTAGTAAGAGTCTATTGCAATGATCTGGTGAATGGAAACACAAAATCACAACATAAAGGGAATCCTGGGATAAGTGTGGAAATGGGGTTTTATTAGGATTCTGTAGAAAAACAGGACCCACAGGATGTGTACAGAGAATATTTATTACAAAGAATTTGCTTGTGCAGTTTACAGAAGCTGAGAAGTTTTTCCATCTGCCAGCTGGAGACTCAGGAAAGCTGGTGGTGTAACTTAGTCTAAGTCTAAAAGCCCAAGATATAGGAAGCCTCTGATGTAGACTGGGCTTCCTGGGTGGCTCACTGGCAAAGAATCTGCCTGCCAATGCAGGAGGTGCCAGAGACACAGGTTAGATCCCTGGGCAGGGAAGGTCCCCTGGAGTAGGAAATGGCAACCTGCTCCAATATTTTTGCCTGGAGGATCCCATGGACAGAGGAACCTGGTGGGCTACAGCACATGGGGCCACAAAGAGTTTGACACGAGTGAACAAGTGAGCAGTCACATGATGAAGATTCTAATCTGAGTCTAGAGACCTGAGAACCAGGAGCACAGACAGAAAAGCTGGATTCTTTCATCCTCTATTTGTCCTATTCAGGCCCTTATTAGATTGGATTGTACCCACCCACATTGAGGATGGCAAGCCACTTTACTGAGTCTATGTATTCCAATGCTAATTTCACCCAGAAATGTCCTCATAGAGACCCAGAAATAAGGTTTAGCCTAATATCTGGGTACCCCATTATCTAGTCAAGTTGACACACACAAAAATAACCATCATAAGTGGGAAACTGACAAGTGAAAAGTTGCTGGTAAATGACTGGGAAACTTGAGGCAAATGATTTTTAATAATCAACTACATTTCTTAACTGTTCTTTTCTCTGATTCACATAATCTCCTGATTCCATTATCTAATAGCTTGCCATCATTATCCATTGTTATCTTTATAAAATATACAGCTCACCACTTCTTTGAGTTATTTGCATTTTGGTTGACATGGAGAAAAGAGAAGAGATTATCCATGAGTCAAGACAGAATACTTTTAAAAGCCTAAAGGAGTAGGACATTTTAAGTGGGAGTTTACCAAGAGACTCTGATAGTTCACAGAACTATGAGTGAGGTTCTGGATTTATTATTGCATATGGGAGGAGCTCCCCATTGCCTTCTATTTTTTCCCTAAATGTTAGGGAGAAAGCAATCCCCAAATCCTAGCTAACTTGTGGACATACAAACTAGAGATGTTTAAGTTTTCATGAGAAAGCTTTGTACAAACTATGAGATTCTTAAAATAATGTATATCTGTTTTGGAAATCAGGCATGAGTTTTAATTCTGTGATGCTTGATCAGTGTGTAACTTGGGACAAATTAGTATGTCTCATCTTATCTTTTTATTCAAAAGTGATTAGAGATGCTACAAAATGTTACCTCCTAACTGCTATGAAAACTCAGAAGATGAATATGATATGTGTTCTTTCTTTATATAATTCCTTACTATATCTCTAAACCTGCAAAGTGTGCATTCAGCCACTGTTGAGAGGCTCTGGAGCTATGATCTGGAAGAATAACCAGATTAGATAATTAGAGTAATCACTTACTCAGCAGCTATTGCATGCTAGCTATTAATTTTGATAGCATTTAATTTCCCACAAACTTTATACAGTAAGTTTTGTTATTTTCTTTTAGGTGGAAAATTGAGTTCTAACAGTATTTAAATAAATGATCAAGGGGAACAGCTTATTTAACTTCCAGGATGTCCAGGCACTACTCTAAACTCAGCAAATTATTTGTATTTGCCTCATCAATATGTCATTACTTGCACCAGTTTTGTAGCAGTCAGTCATGAAATGAAATGACGAGATGTCCCTTCCTAAGCTTCTTTAAAGAATAAGGGGCCCCTTTATACATGTTAGGAGAAAATAAAGACTCTATGTCATATCTATAGTCAAACTCAATATTGTCTGTATTAAATATAATGACAATCTCCACCATTAATAGTAAATAATTTCTTATGGCCTAGGTGTTGAGTTACTAATAAATTAATAGTATCCTAAATTTATGTCTTTCCATATATTAGTAAAATGTGTTGTCCTAAAGTGTTATAAAGTGTTTCCTGAATAGCTTAGCAAACATGATAAATATTCACAATCAGAAAGGTTAACTTTAGGGAAAGAGTCTTTCCTTATGGTGATGGAATGTTTTATAATAGACTAAATTTCTTTTTGCCTTTTTCATCCCTATTCTGACTCTCATTTATAAACAATACATAATATGACACAAGGACACAGATATAACAGGGGAAAGAAAGGAAATTCCATATAAAATGTATTTTTTATTGCTCATTTTTCTCTCCCCTTGCTCAGAGGAAATTTACTTGAGTGTTTTGCCAAACAAAAATAGTAACAACAGCAACAAAAAACCAGATTAAAGATTACTTGTATTTTTGTGTTTTTTTTTTGCTGACTTTTGGAGATACTTACCTGGTGTTGCCTGACATAAAAATGCTCAGAGGCAGACGTTAACTGGTACCTACATTTTAAAGAACTATTGAGATGTATGTGATCTCTTCAATTGGAGATGTCAAAAGAGCATCCACAGCTTTGCAATGTAATGGAAAGTAGGCAGAGATAGTTCTCACTCTTAACATACTGATTACTGATTAAGATATTAATTCATAGGAAATACAAAGTTTCTTTAATGGTAGGAATATGATCCCTAATTGAGAAGAAAAAATAAGAGGTGAAGGTGAAGAGTCAGAAAGCAAATGTTCCTTGAAGTACAGATCTATTTTGATTTACGTACTCAATATGAGAAAAACACCCAGACAGAAGGAAGAGCTAGCATTGTTTCTTAAAAGCCCAGCTTGTGACCAGTCTCCACCAGCATTTTACTCACACACTAAGGACTCCACTACCAAGCAGCCCCTCCCTCAGCTTAATGGCAGCAGTCATGTGATATTAACTTTGGGAAGAAGAGTTAATTACGGATGAAAACAAACTTGATTTTTGCTTAGAGAAAGTTTGGAAAATCCTGAAATAAAAAGGAAGTTAGGCTTTCATGATGGTAGAAATAGGCCAGCTCAAGAAGGACTGTGAAAGCCATACTAAGAGGCTTCTGAGTTTATTCTAGAGGCAATCAATTGTATTTAGTAGGCATTCAGTTCAGTTTAGTTGCTCAGTAGTGTCCAACTCTTTGTGACCCCATGAACCACAGCGTGCCAGGCTTCCCTATCCATCACCAACTCCTGGAGTCTACCCAAACCCATGTCCATTGAGCCGGTGATGCCATCCAACCATCTTATCCTCTGTCGTCCCCTTCTCCTCCTGCCCTCAATCTTTCCCAACATCAGGGTCTTTTCAAATGAATCAGCTCTTTGCATGAGGTGGCCAAAGTATTGGAGTTTCAGCTTCAACATCAGTCCTTCCAATGAATACCCAGGACTGATCTCCTTTAGGATGGACTGGTTGGGTCTCCTTGCAGCCCAAGGGACTCTCAAGAGTCTTCTTCAACACCACAGTTCAAAAGCATTAATTCTTCAGCACTCAGCTTTCTTTATAGTCCAATTTGCACATCCATACGTGACTAATGGAAAAACCACAGCCTTGACTAGATAGACCTTTGTGGACAAAGTAATGTTTCTGCTTTTTAATATGCTATGTAGGTTGGTCATGACTTTCCTTCCAAGGAGTAAGCGTCTTCTAATTTCATGGCTGCAATCACCACTGAGAAGTCAGATTTTTTTGAGTGGGAGTGTGACATGATCAGAACTAAGTCATAGAAAGAATAAACCTTGGTTGTTTTTTAGGAAAACTGGAAGGGGAAGAGAATAGAAGCAAGGATGCCCTTAAGGAGGCCATGCATATGGTCAGGGAAGGATGATGTTGGCTTGACTAGAACAGTTACTATAGGAATGGATGTTAGCACCCAGGCAAAAGATTACATTTTAAAACCTGATTCTGTATGACTTAATAGTTGATTTGGGCCAAGAATGAAAGAAAACAAATTTGAACAAGCAACCTAAAAAGGGCTCTGAAAAAAATCAGTTTACTTATCTAACTATGTGTACTAGCTGTGTGACCCTGAATAGGTTGCATGCCTTTATGAATTTTGTTTTCCTCAAAGCAGTTATAACTATGTATGATTATCAAGTCATACATACACACACACACACACACACACACACACACATATACATACATATGCATATATACATATGGCTGTTCCACACAACATGAGAGATCTTATTTTCTTGACCAGGGGTCAAACTTGTACTCCCTGCAGTGAAGTGCAGAGTCCTAACGATTGGACTGCCAGAGAATTCCCTAGTATGAAATTAAATGTGTTCCCAACTTTATACATTCTGCAGCTACATTGTTGTTGTTGAGAATGAGATATTTGAGATGCAAAAAAAAAAAACTGGATTAAATGTATTAGGGGGTGTTTTCCAGGTTTGCAATGTATTCTTTATGCTTAGAGAAGAAATGGAGTCCTCAATTATCCAGGAGTGAGCAGAATTCAGAAGTAAATAGACAATCATGGACATAAGATGTGAAAATGTAGACATATCTACAAATGAACATTTGGGAACCTCAAGCTAGCATCAAAAAATTATTTGAAGTTATTTTATATACCAGTATATTCTTTTTTTTTTTTTTACCTTATTTTATTTATTTTTTTTCCATTTATTTTTATTAGTTGGAGGCTAATTACTTTACATCATTACAGTAGTTTTTGTCATACATTGAAATATGGATTTACATGTATTCCCCATCCCGGTCCCCCCTCCCACCTCCCTCTCCACTCGATCCCTCTGGGTCTTCCCAGTGCACCAGGCCCGAGCACTTGTCTCATGCTATATGATAAAGGTATTTATTGCTAAACTACATTGAAAAGTCATTCCTACTGAAATGACATTTCAGCTCAGTAGGAATGACTTTTCAATGTAGTTTAGCAATAAATACCTTTATCATATAAGCAAATGAGTCATGCATTTTCAAACTGAGCCCTGTTAAGATTATAATTTTTTCTGAAAAAGTCATATACAAAACCTGTTGATATATCTTTGTTATTGGAGATGCTATGCCGCGTGTGGGACAGCACATCAATAATCATCATTACTGCTTACTCAATTTTCCTGGGTGCCAAGAAAAATTTCCAATGCAAATAAACATAATATTAAGCTTTTATTCACATTAAAATACCAAAGGCTGATAATTGCCCAATATTCATCTGACAGTATATAACAGTGATTAAAAGCTAATTGTATGAAAGCTTTCCTGGTGGCCCAGACAGTGAAGAATCTGCCTGCAATGTGGGAGACCAGACTCAGATTCCTGAGTCGGGAAGATCCCCTGGAGAAGGGAATGCTAACCCCCTCCAGTATTCTTGCCTGGAGAATTCCATGGACAGAGGAGCCTGGAGGGCTATAGTCCATGGGTTCACACACGACTGAGCAACTAATACTTTATAAATGGCTAGAGATAAGAATGACACAGTACTGGCAGAATATTGATAATTTGAGGAGTAGGTGCATGTTCACTGCACATTAATATACTTTTTATTTTGTACATATTTGAACATTTTAATAGTTAAGTGCATACATATATAATATTGTTTGGAGTCACATAAATCTTGGTTCAACTCCTAGCTTGATAAATGCCTAGCTTTGGTATTTTAAACCATTCAAACATTGTAAACCTCAGTTTATTCACTTGCAAGTTAGAATTTTATTCCCTCATAAACAAAGGAAAAAATCAATAGTAACACTTGCAATAACCCAGGCACAATTCAGAGCCACTGTTTGACCACAAATAGTGGTGGAGGAAGATAGCGGAGTACAAGGACATATACTCATTTTCTCCTGCAAGAACTCCAAAATTACAACTCGCTACTGAAAAACCATCGATAGGTGAATGTTGGATCCCACCAAAAAAAGATACCCTATGTCCAAGGGCAGAGCAGAAGCCCCAGCAAGACAGTAGGAGGGGCAAAATTGCAATAGAATCAAACCCCGTACTCACCAGAGACACTCGGAGGGCTCAAGCAAACCTTGTGTGCAGCAGGACCCAGAGAACCCACAGACACTGAGCCAGAAATGTGTTTGAGCATCTCCTGTGGAGGTCCAGGTCAGCAGTGGGCTGCCACAGGGGCAGGGGCTCTGGGTGCAGCAGACCTGGGTGTGGCATAAGCCCTCTTGGAGGAGGTCGCCATTAACCCACCATAAAGCCACCAGAACTTACACAGGACTGAGAAACAGACTCTTGGAGGGCACAAGGAAAACCTTGTGTGCGCCAGGACCTAGGAGAAAGGAGCAGTGACCCCACGAGAGACCCAGACTTTCCTGGGAGTGTCCAGGATCTCCAGCAGAGGTATGGGTCGGTGGTGGCCTGCTGCAGCCTCAGGGGCACTCAGCGCAGCAGTGCATGCATGGGACCTTTCGAAGGAGATCACCATTATCTTCATTACCTCCACCATAGTTTGGCCTCAGGTCAAACAACAGGGAGGGAACAGAGCCCCACCCATCAACAGGAAATTCGATTGAAGATTTCTGAGCATGGCCCTGCCCATCAGAACAAGACCCAGTTTTCCGCTTAGTCAGTTTCTCCCATCACAAAGCTTCCATAGGCTTCTTATCCTTATCCACCAGAGGGCCAGCACAATGAAAACCACTATCACAGAAAGCTAACCGAACTGACCACATGGAGCACATCCTTGTCTAACTCAATGAAACGATGAGTCATGCTGTGTAGGGCCACCCAAGATGGAAGGGTCATGGTGGAGAGTTCTGAAAAAGTGTGGCCAACTGGAGAAGTGAATGGCAAAACCATTTCTTGCCTTGAGAACCTCATGAACAGCATGAAAAGGCAAAAAGATAGGACACTGAAGATGAACTCCCAGGTCAGTAGGTGCCCAATATGCTACTGGAGATCAGTGGAGAAATAACTCCAGAAAGAATGAAGAGATGGAGCCAAAGCAAAAACACCTAGTTGTGTATGTGACTGGTGATGGAAGTAAAGTGCAATGCTGTTAGGAACAATACTGCATAGAAACCTGGAATGTTAGGTCCATGAATCAAGGCAAATTGGAAGTGGTCAAACAGGAGATGGCAAGAGTGAATATCAACATTTTAGGAATTAGTGAACTAAAATGGACTAGAATGGGTGAATTTAACTTAGATGGCCATGATATCTACTAATGTGGGCAACAACCCCTTAGAAGAAATGGAGTTGCCTTCATAGTCAACAAGAGTCCAGAATGCAGTATTGGATGCAATCTCAAAAATGACAGAATGATCTCTGTTTGTTTCCAATGCAAACGATATCACAGTAATCCAAGTCTATGCCCCAACCGATAATGCTGAAGAAGCTGAAGTTGAACAGTTCTATGAAGACCTACAAGACCTTCTAGAACTAACACCACCAAAATATATCCTTTTCATTATAGGGGACTGGAATGCAAAAGTAGGAAGTCAAGAGCTACCTGGAGTAACAGGCAAATTTGGCCTTGCAGTACAAAATGAAAGAGGTCAGAGGCTAATAGAAGTTAGCCAAGAGAATGCACTGGTCATAGCAAATACCCCCTTCCAGCAACATAATAGAAGACTCTACCTGTGGACATCACGAGATGGTCAATACCGAAATCAGACTGATTATATTCTTTGCAGCCAAAGATGAAGAAACTCTAGTCCGCAAAAAGAAGACTGGGAGCTGAATGTGGCTCAGATCAAGAACTCCTTATTGGCAAATTCAATCTTAAATTGAAGAAAGTACGGAAAACCACTAGGCCACTCAGGTATGACCTAAATCAAATCCCTAACAATTATACAGTGCAACTGACAAATAAACTCAAGGAATTAGATCTGATGGAGACCCTGAAGAACAATGGACCGAAGTTCATGGCATTGTACAAGAGGCAATGTGACCAAGACCATCCCAAAGAAAAAGAAATGCGAAAAGGCAAAATGGTTGTCTGAGTAGGTCTTATAAATATCTGAGGAAAGAAGAGAAGCTAAAGGCAAAAGAGAAAAGAAATGATAAACCCATTTGAATGCAGAGTTCCAAACAATAGCAAGGAAAGATAAGAAAGCCTCCCTTAGTGATCAATGCAAAGAAATAGAGGAGAACAGTAGAATGGGAAAGACTATCGATCTCTTCAAGAAAATTAGAGTTACCAACGGAGTATTTCATGCGAGGAAGGGCACAATAAAGGACAGAAATTGTGTGGCCCTAACAGAAGCAGAAGATATCAAGAAGAGGTGGCAAGAATAGACAGAACTATACAAAAAAGACCTTCATGACCCAGATTACCACGATGGTGTGATCACTCACCTAGAACCAGACATCCTGGAATGTGAAGTCAAATGGGTCTTAGGAAGCATCAGTGTGAACAAAGCTAGTGGAGATGATGGAATTCCAGTTGAGCTATTTCAAATTCTAAAACATGATGCTGAGAAAGTGCTGCACTCAATATGCCAGCAAATTTGGAAGTCAGCAGTGGCCACAAGACTGGAAAAGGTCAGTTTTCATTCCAGTATCAAAGAAAGGCAATGCCAAAGAATATTGAAACTACCACACAATAACACTCATCTCACATGTTAGCAAGGTAATGTTCAAAATTCTCCAAGCCAGGATTCAACAGTACATGAACCATGAACTTTCAGATGTTCAAGCTGGTTTTAGAAAAGGCAGCAGAAACAGAGATCAAACTGCCAACGTCTGTTGGATCATCAAAAAAGCATGAGTGTTCCAAAAAAAACATCTACTACTACTTATTGACTATGCTAAAGCCTTTGACTGTGTGGATCACAGCAAACTATGAAAAATTCCTCAAGAGATAGGAATACCAGACCACCTGACCTGCCTCCTGAGAAATCTGTATGCAGGTCAAGAGGCAACAGTTAGAACTGGACATGGAACAACAGACTGGTTCTAAATCGGGAAAGGGGTACGTCAAGGCTATATATTGTCACCCTGCTTATTTAACTTCTATGTAGAGTACATCATGTGAAATGGATGAAGCACAAGATGGAATCAAGATTGCTGGGAGAAGTATCAGTAACCTCAGATATGCAGATGATATCACCCTTATGGCAGAAAGTGAAGAAGAACTAAAGAGCCTCTTGATGAAAGTGAAATAGAATGAAAAAGTTGGCTGAAAACTCAACATTCAGAAAATTAAGGTCATAGCATCTGGTCCCATCACTTCATGGCATATAGATAGGGAAATAATGGAAACAGTGACAGACTTCATGTTTTTTTGCCTCCAAAATCACTGCATATGGTGAATGCAGCCATGAAATTAAAAGACACTTCTTCCTTGAAAGAAAAGCTATGACCAGCCTAGACAGCATATTAAAAAGCAGAGACATTACTTTGCCAACAAATGTCTCTCTAGTCAAAGCTATGGTTTTTCCAGTAGTCATGTATGAATGTCTGGTTGGATTATAAAGACAGCTGAGTGCGAAAGAATTGATGCTTTTGAACTGTGGTGTTGGAGAAGACTCTTGAGGGTCCCTTGGACAGCAAGGAGATCCAACCAGTCTATCCTAAATGAAATCAGTCCTGAATATTCATTGGAAGGACTGATGCTGAAGCTGAAACTCTAACACTTTGGCCTCCTGATGGGAAAAGCTGACTCATTTGAACAGACCCTGATGCTGGGAAAGATTGAAGGCAGAAGGAGAAGGGGACGACAGAGGCTGAAATAGTTGGATGGCATCACTGACTTAACGTACATGAGTTTGAGCAAGCTCTGGGAGTTGATGATGGACAGGGAAACCTGGCCTGCTGCAGTCCATGGGATCACAGAGTTCGACAAGACTGAGTGACTGAACTGAACTGATTTGACCACATATTTTTGTGTTAATATAAAAAAATTTCTCTTTCTCGTGATGCCTTCCTACCATCTACAAGGAAAATGTCATAGTGAATAATACAAATTTACTTTGACCTCATGGAGGATGTCACCATCCCTATTGTGGGGCCTACATCTTCAATACTGTATCCAGCATCATTAAATGATAGAAGTAAAATAAATGTAAATTGATTTCTTATATTAATTCTCAGTGACTAAATTTGTAGAAGAATGATAGAAAGTAGTTACCCTCCAGTACATGGGAGAATTCCAGGTCATAGGAGATGAGTTTGAGAACTGTCACCATGCACTCAAATATTTCCAGTTCCCTCTGCCTTCATCAAATATCAAATTTTCTGTGTACAAAATTTTCTTAGTAGGTCATTTTAATTTACCTACCAAGACACCATGAAGTGGTTTTTGAGTGCCGGATTTTGTAAGCATAGCCTCTCCTGGGGAAGAAGGAGGTAGACTCGACTTACTTTTCATATTGATAGTTCCATTTGACTTTTATCCTTGCTGTTCTTCAGTTGCCAAGTCATGTCTGACTTTTTGCAACCCTGTGGAATGCAGCATGCCAGGCTTCCCTGTCCTTCCTGACATCTCAGAGTTTGCTCAAACTCATGTCCATTGAGTCAGTGATGCAATCCAACCATCTCATCCTCTGTCATCTGCTTCTCCTCTTGCCTTCAATCTTTCCCAGCATCAAGTTATTTCCCCATGAGTTGACTCTTTGTATCAGGTGGCCAGAGTATTGGATCTTCAGCATCAGTCCTTCCAATGAATATTCAGGATTGATTTCTTTTAGGATTGACTGGTTTGATCTCCTTGCTGACCAAAGGCCTCTTAAGAGTTTTCCAAAGATGCTCAACATCACTCATTATCAGAGAAATGCAAATCAAAACCACAATGAGGTACCATTACACGCCAGTCAGAATGGCTGCTATCCAAAAGTCTACAAGCAATAAATGCTGGAGAGAGTGTGGAGAAAAGGGAACCCTCTTCACATGCTGGTGGGAATGCAAACTAGTACAGCCACTATGGAGAACAGTGTGGAGATTCCTTAAAAAACTGGAAATAGAACTGCCATATGGCCCAGCAATCCCACTCCTGGGCATACACACCAAGGAAACCAGATCTGAAAGAGACACGTGTACCCCAATGTTCATTGCAGCACTGTTTATAATAGCCAGGACATGGAAGCAACCTAGATGCCCATCAGCAGATGAATGGATAAGGAAGCTGTGGTACATATACACCATGGAATATTACTCAGCCCTTAAAAAGAATTCATTTGAATCAGTTCTAATGAGATGGATGAAACTGGAGCCCATTATACAGAATGAAGTAAGCCAGAAAGATAAAGACCAATACAGTATATTAACGCACATATATGGAATTTAGAAAGATGGTAACGATAACCCTATATGCAAGACAGAAAAGAGACACAGACATATAGAACAGACTTTTGGACTCTGTGGGAGAAGGTGAGGGTGGAATGATCTGAGAGAACAGCATTGAAAGATGTATATTATCAAGTGTGAAACAGATCACCAGCCCAGGTTGGATGCATGAGACAAGTGCTCAGGCCTGGTGCACTGGTAAGACCCAGAGGGATGGGATGGGGAGGTAGGTGGGAGGGGGCATCAGGATGGGGAACACATGTAAATCCATGGCTGATTCATGTCAATATATGACAAAAACCACTACAATATTGTAAACTAATTAGCCTCCAACTGATAAAAATAATTGGGGGAAAAAAAAAAGCCTTTTCCAACACTGTTTGAAATCATCAATTCTTCAGCACTCAGCCTTCTTTATGGTCCAGCTGTCACATCCGTACATGACTACTGGAAAAACCATTACTGATAAAAACCAATTTTATTCTTAAATTGTTTTATTCTGCATTATGTTTATCTTGTAAGCTGCTTCAAATAGTTTTGATTTAGAGAAAATGTGATATAAATCGTAAATAAATACACTAGCAAAAACAAATTATATTTGAAATGAAAACTAAGTGAAGCTTCTCATTTTCTGAAATTGCTTAGCAGAGACACATTTTATGAATTGTGAGACTACATTGAGTATAGAAATACTAGTGAGGTAGCTAGACTTAATAAACTATTCCACATTCCTTCCACAGTTAGGATTCCCTGTGCTTTTTGAAGCTGAGATTCAAGGATAAGCAGATGTGGTTTTCTTTGAATGACATGAAATGAATGATATTTTGTTTGATATTATCACTTGCTTCTTTGTACAAACTAAAGACATTATTCTTAACAGAATTCAAATATAGGTGAGAATATTTTTTGACCCAGAACTCTTTATAAGCCTACAAATTCTTTAGAAAGTCATTTGCTAATTGTGGTTATTTTTCTAAGTAAACTTTAGGTTGATTCATTTTACTGTGTGCAAATATATACTATTTATTTTTATTAATATTGTATTTTATGTTAGACACATCTTACTGAAATTTAATTAATTAACATGATTAATTCATTGCTTTACATTTTAGTGCCAAGCTTTAAAGGTGATCAACTTTAAATGTTACCATAAAATTACTGTATAGCATTTAATCACTGAGTATATATTATTAATCAACTTATTGTTAATGCCAGCAATGATGGCTAAAATAGATGCACTAATTATGTTAGGAAATAAACTACATGCTGCTTTTTCACATTCAGAGTGTGATAAATTCCACGTGGAAAAAGGAATCTTTTGTTTTAGACTTGTAAGGGATTTTAACTTTAATCAAATAAAATAAAATGAAAATTTATAAAGGGATTACTATATACCAACAATGGCACACAATACTGCATTTCATCCATAGTAGTCCCGTGTGTCTGCTGCTGCTGCTGCTGCTAAGTCGCTTCAGGCGTGTCTGACTCTGTGCGACCCCATAGACGGCAGACCACCAGGCTCCTCCGTCCCTGGGATTCTCCAGGCAAGAACACTGGAGTGGGTTGCCATTTCCTTCTCCAATGCATGCATGCATGCATGCTAAGTTGCTTCAGTCATATCTGACTCTATGCGATCCTATGGACAGCAGCCCACCAGGCTCCTCTGTCCACAGGATTCTCTAGGCGAGAATACTGGAGTGGGTTGCCGTTTCCAAGTCCCATGTGGCAGACATTATTATTCCCAATTTACAGATGAGAACAGGGGGATAAACAGTAACTTTTTCCCCATGTCACGTATTAGTAGGTAAAAGAACCCAGATTTCAACCCAAAGATCTTTACCACTAAAGTTTACTTAAATTTAAGAATTCTGTTGCCTTTTAGTTAAGGTATCATCAACCTAGAAAATAAAATCATATACAACCTCATGTAGTAGTTGAAAGCAAAACATTTTTCCAAGTAAGAATTACCTACTCTACTGTGGATATATAACTTAATATTATTGTCTTTAAAATTTAGAAAAATAATTGGTTTAAGAAAAAAACACACCAAAGCCTTGGAGTAAGAACTCATGCTTTCATAATCTGAAGTTTTCTTCATGGACTCAGAGATTCTTATGATAATCTCACTTCTTGCTCCATCCTACTAGGGATGTATTTACTGGATCCTCAGGAAGGGTATGGGGAGAAGACAAGACATATGCAGCTCTTAAAAAAAAAAAGACACATGCAGTTCTAGAAAGCTCCACAGGTAATGGAAATTAAACTCTCTTGACTGATCAGTTGGACGCCACTGTTCTAGTTTGTTTTCATGGTCATATAATAAGAGACAAACCAAAGAGGAATATGGCTAATGGAGCAACACTCTGCAAGGGGTGAGTTAAACTGGGTGAAGTGTGGTGACTATTCTGTCATTGGAGGCATCAGAATATTGATGCCATTGATGATCAGCAATTTAATTATAAATCTTCAAATGTATTATAGCTTTCAATTCAATAGTATGTAAAGTCTCTAGAATGGGTTAGGAGAATAATAAGCCCCTCTATGAAATTTGACTTAATGCAAGCTTATTTAAATGACATGAACATAGACACATGTGCACATACATGTATATATAAAAGTCAGGGGAGAAAAAAAGAGAAACTCAGTTTTTGATGAAAGTGAAAGAGGAGAGTGAAAAAGTTGGCTTAAAGCTCAACATTCAGAAAATTAAGATCATGGCATCTGGTCCCATCACTTCATGGGAAATAGATGGAGAAAGTGGAAACAGTGTCAGACTTTATTTTGGGGGGCTCCAAAATCACTGTAGATGGTGATTACAGCCATGAAATTAAAAGACGCTTACTCCTTGGAAGGAAAGTTATGACCAACCTAAGCAGCATATTAAAAAGCAGAGACATTACTTTGCCAACAAAGGTTCATCTAGTCAAGGCTATGGTTTTTCCAGTGGTCATGTATGGATGTGAGAATTGGACTGTGAAGAAAGCTGAGCACTGAAGAATTGATGCTTTTGAACTGTGGTGTTGGAGAAGACTCTTGAGAGTCCCTTGGGCTGCAAGGAGATCCAACCAGTCCATCCTAAAGGAAATCAGTCTTGGGTGTTCATTGGAAGGACTGATGTTGAAGCTGAAACTCCAATACTTTGGCCACCTGATGCGAAGAGCTGACTCATTTGAAAAGACGCTGATGCTGGGAAAGATTGAGGGCAGGAGGAGAAAGGGACAATAGAGGATGAGATGGCTGGATAGCATCACCAACTCAATGGACTTGAGTTTGGGTAAATTCCGGGCACTGGTGATGGACAAGGGAGGCCTGGTGTGTTGCAATTCACAGGTTCGCAAAGAGTTGGACATGACTGAGTGACTGAACTGAACTGACTGAACTGAAAGTTCTGAAATTCCTGTCATGTGCCTTCTTAGGAAACTGGAGAAGCTGTCAAGGCGGTGAGGCTAAGGGAAGCAGCAAAAACTGATCATACACTTACTTCTTTTCTAACCTTTCCTAATTCCATGCATCCTTAGTCTTCATTTTTATATCATTTTGTATTGAAATGCCCACACATTTTATTAGGCCTTTTATATTCTAAATAAATTTTTATCTACATAGTAAAACAAGTATGGTCCTCACCATATGTTTATATGGATCTACCTATTCTGCTTCCATTAATTACTGCATTGCTTTGGTTTGAAGCTGACACTTAAGCCTTATGGTGGTCATGGGCACACACCACTGCTTCTAAAGGTAGCCCTGATCTAATGACTGATCAACCCAAGGCTCTAAGCGAATTAGCCGAAGTCCACTATCGAGAGCTAGGGAAGTACCCATGAAACTGAAGTCAGAGGATGCTGGACCAACTAAGGTGAAACACAGATTCTATCAATATGGGAACACTCCAATGAATTACAGACTTCAATACCTTGAATCCCAGGAGATAATAGAGAGCCAGATGCTATGGTGGCTCCAAAGAAATAGAAAAAAAAAGGCAGTGAGACAAACATGCCAAATTGTCATGATATGTGGTAGAGGGAAAGATGAACATGCTTCATGGAAATAGTCTTGTTAAATTTGTTACATTATGTAATAAAAATCAGCAGAGGCCTATGTTTCAGGGGATGGCTCAGAGGATCCTCCTTACACCAGTGAGAAATTTGTGCTTAGAAGGACATCAGTATCAACAAGCACTTCAGTGGTTGGGATGGCAGGGGCTGAAAGCTAGAACTCCCGAAACTACTCAAAGGTGCTTATCAGGTGAGATTTGCATTCTACTTGTACCTTATTCTGCCTTTTCTGCTTTTCTCTCCTTTCTTCAGCATTCAGTTCAAATTCTTTCCACTTCATGAAGACCAGTCTGCACTCAACTACTTATCCACTTGAATTCCTGTTATTCTATATGTTATTCTATTCTATCCTATATAATTCTCACAATAGGTCAGATTTTGCCTCTATCTCCAGCCATTTAGATAGCATGTGATATAAAGTTTGTTGACTGCATGGACTCAGGGATGTAGTAAGAGGAAAAATATGCCTTTTGATAGCTTGTATTTGCTGTATCTTTTATTTATTTATTTATAAATATGATTTCTAGGCAGGAGCTCAGTTGGGTGCAAATGAGGTCAAAGGAACTTTTAAGGAGGAGCAGTTGCCTGAACACAGCCATTATATATGTAATGCTTATACCTGGGTAAACTGGGATTGGTGCTATCTGCTGAGCCACCAAGTAAAGTCCAATCCAGAACAGAGATCCCAGGCTGGTTTTTTATGTCTGAATAAAAGGATGCTGAATTCCTACCATAGCACTATCTTCCCAGGGCTTATAAACCCAACCTGCTTAAAAGTGCAACCCCCCAGGACACAGAACTCTAAAGTTTGCTGTGTTTTCTTTAGGGAGGAGAAAAAAATAAATCCCCAACTGTAACAACTACTTTTTGCTGTAAGGAGAATAAGAAAGAATGCCAGTAGGAATATTATTACCCTTAACACAGAGATCTATGGTAGTCAGAGCAATGATCATAGACTAGTTCTCATTGCATTGAGTGAGTAAATTCTCCTCCCTTGGTCCATGCTTCCTCTTTAAAATTGCAGGATTGGTCCAGATACATTGCATCACACTAAATCAAACTTCATGTGGTCTCTTGATGGATAACAGAACTTAGCCCCATGACTTTAAACCTCAGAGTTCTCAAAAGAAATAATAGAAACAGACTATTTCCTACTATAGAAGTAGCTTTCAACTTTTCTATTTCTCATACCCCTCAGAATGGTAGTTATTGCAACACAGAAGAGAGAAGAGAAAGGACTGTGTGGTAGGCAATTTACCTATTTCTCTAAAATTAAAAAAAAATAATCTATAAGCTAAGGACAAATGTTAACATCTTGGTCATGGTTTTATTATTTTCTGAAATATGTTTGTTTGATACACTTTTAAACTAAAAGATTATTCTAATATAATCACCAAAATATGACCTACAATCATATCGGAGAAGAATTTTACCTAAATATATTTTTGAAATCACTCTAGGAATCCACACAGGCAAAGAAATGAAGCTTTGTAGTTTATGGTGAAAAAACTTAGGATCAGATTTTATAAAACCAGAGATAGACTAGATAAAATCTAAACCAAAGATAAAGCAGAGGTATATTAATACCATAATAAGTCTACTTCAAATTAAAGAATATTCATGATAAAGAGACACAACAAATGATAAGTTCAAGTCAATGTGTATATAACGACCTTACATGAACATAGACTTAATAAAAGAGCTGTAATAGAGATGAAGCAAAACTAACTGAAGGGAAAAACAGATGAATACTCCATTTTAGTTGGAGAGCACAAACTTCTTCCTCATTATTGTAGGAAAAGAATATAGAAATTCAGTATGAATAGGAAAGAAAGTAGAAAACATTATGAGGCAACTTGACCTAGTTGAAACTTAAAAAACTTCCACACAAAAACAGCAGAATACACAGTCTTTAAAAATACTAATAATGTGTTTATTAAAATATATATGCTGAGCCGCATAACAAATCTCAAGCTGAAAAGAATTGAATCGCACAAAGAGTATTATATGGCTGTTGTATGCACAATCACTAGCAACAATAACTGAAAAAAATCTCTTATGGGTTATGGTTTTAATTTTTCTATTATCATGTCTTTGATATGTTTAAGTGTAAAATATTAAAATATAACTGATGAAAAAATAATCCACACCACCTCAGGAAGTAATTTCCTTTAACTATATTTTTCCAATCATCCTGGGGTTCACATTATCATTTATATTAGAGTAATAATTTGGGCTAGGGCTAAGTCACTTCAGTCATGTCCAACTCTTTGTGACCCCATGGACTGTAGCACCAGGGTCCTCTGTCCATGGGATTCTCCAGGCAAGAATACTGGAGTGGGTTGCCATGCCCTCCTCCAGGGGATCTTCCCCACCCAGGGATCGAACCTGTGACTCTTAGGTCTCCTGCATTGGCAGGCAAGTTCTTTACCACTAGTGCCACCTGGGAAGTTAAGAAACTTTAAATAAACAGATTTGTCACCCAGTTTTCCTAGACTTGATTGGCCTCATAATCACTTTTAAAATTTTTATTTATTTTTTAATTGAAGGACAATTGCTTTACAGAATTTTGTTGTTTTCTGTCAAATATCAATAAGAATCAGCCATAGGTGGCATTCGAGATGTCTTTTGTTAGAAAGCTTTTGGTAAAGAATCTGCCTGAAATATGGGAGACCTGGATTTGATCCCTGGGTCGGGACTATCCCCTGGAGAAGGGAATGGCTACCTACTCCAGTATTCTTGCCTGGAGAATTCCATGTACAGAGGAGCCTGGTGGGCTACAGTCCCTGGGATCACAAAGAATCAGACAGGACAGAGTGACTAACACTTGCAAGTTTTAGAAAAGTTAATCATGACAAATTCTTGTTTTCAAGAGAGAACTGACCTATCTTGCAAGTTGTCTACATCCTTCTGTTCCAGGAATTCCTTCTACAATCTCCATTTTATAACATGAAGTCCATGATCATATGTACTTCATTCACTAGGATTTCACCTTGATCAAAAATATTAGCAATCCAGTAGCAATTCATTAACCAAATATCAGGTTGATTTTCCTCTGTCATCTCCTTCTCCTCCTGGGAAAGATTGAAGGCAGGAGGAGAAAGGGGGACGACAGAGGAAGAGATGGTTGGATGGCATCACCGACTCGATGGACATGAGTTTGAGCAAACTCCAGGACATGATGAAGAACAGGGAAGTCTGGCATGCTGCAGTCCATGGGGTTACAGAGAGTCAGACTTGACTGAGTGACTGAATAACAATAGCAATTAATTATCAATTTGAAGGTCTGTAGGGAAATGTCTTTTTTAAAAATAATTCTCATTCTGTGTCAAATAGATGGTGTTTTCCTTTTGACATATATACATTATTATATATAAAATAGATAAAAATAAGAAGCTGCTATATAGTGCAGGGAACTCTACTCAATTCTCTGTAATGGCCTTTAAGGGAAAAGAATTTAAAAAAAAAGGAGTGGGTGTATGTGTATGTACAACTGATTCATTTTGCTGGACACCTGAAATAACATAGCATTATAAATCAACTATGTGCCAATGGAAATTACAAAGAAAGAAAAGGTCAGAAAAAGTGAATTTAAGCATATCTTAGAAGTGTGGACTGAGAAGTCTTGGTAGATCTTCTAAACAGCAAATTAGAAGTCATAGGCTATGAGTTCATCAAAATAACTAGGAAAGCTAGTCAATCAACCTGATATTTGGTTTAAAGATGACAAGCATAATTATGTTGAGTTTTAAGCTATACCTGCCCACTTGGTTTGACATTGTATTCAGAAACAGGTTGAAGACAAAATATGAAGAATTTATTCAGAAAATTTTTGAAAAATGGTACTAGGTCTCATTAAGCTTATGTTGCAATCTAATTTGGAATTTTCTGACAAATTTTAACAAGTGATGAACAGTGGCAGTTGAATTAAAATGAGAAAAAGCAAATGTACTAATTGCCAAGATGTTAATATCAGGTTCCTTAAGTTGTGAAACATCAAATATAAATTTAAATGAGATCTTGCTGTTATGTAGCATATAAATGAATAGTACTAGGAATAACAACTATATCTAATATTTTTGGGGTTATATTAAGTATTTCCCTTGGGATAGGTACTTGCATACATTCTCACTTAATTTTCTCAGAAACTCTACAAAATACATAGGCTTATCCTATTAGGGACCTACACAACCCCTGCTTCTCTGTCCAGTGTGTCTACGTCTTGGATCACGGTTGGTCAGAGTCGACTATGACAATCATATCCTGATTTTTCTAGTCATCTTCATTCACAGGTGGCTGCTTGAACAGATTCTGGCCGGTAACCTGTAAAATGCAAATCAGTTTCCATTGTCCCTAAAGCCTTTCATGCAGAGATTCTTTACATTTTCCCCAGAATATAATGTTAAGATTAAAGACAGGAGTTATTTTTAGGAATGCAAAGAGCCAGCATTTTGCTGCATATATTTGAGAAAAGAAACATTTCTAAAAATGGTACTTAACTAATCCTTTATTTAATTGAAACTTGAGCATTTACCCTTTCACAGATTAAAAATTATTACAAATAGAACCAAATTTTCAGAATTGAAATATTAAGAATTCTAGCACAGACTAATCACTATGAACAAAGCTAATGGAGGTGATGGAATTTCAGTTGAACTATTTCAAATCCTGAAATATGATGCTGTGAAAGTGCTGCACTCAATATGCCAGCAAATTTGGGAAAACTCAGCAGTGGCCATAGGATTGGAAAAGGTCAGTTTTCACTCCAATCCCAAAGAAAGGCAATGCCAAAGAATGCTCAAACTACTGCACAATTGCACTCATCTCACATGCTAGTAAACTAATGCTCAAAATTCTCCAAGTCAGGGTTTGACAATACGTGAACCATAAACTTCCAGATGTTCAGGCTGGTTTTAGAAAGGGAATAGGAACCAGAGATCAAATTGCCAACATCTGCTGGATCATTGAAAAAGCAAGAGAGTTCCAGAGAAACATCTATTTCTGCTTTATTGACTATGCCAAAGCTTTTGACTGTGTGGAGCACAATAAACTATGGAAAATTCTGAAAGAGATGGTAATACCAGACCACCTGACCTGCCTCTTGAGAAACCTGTAAGCAGGTCAGGAAGCAACAGTCAGAACTGGACATGGAACAACAGACTGGTTCCAAATAGGAAAAGGAGTACATCAAGGCTGTATATTGTCACCCTGCTTATTTAACTTCTATGCAGAGTACATCATGAGAAACGCTGGGCTGGATGAAGCACAAGCTGGAATCAAGATTTCTGGGAGAAATATCAATAACCTCAAATATGCAGATGACACCACCCTTATGGCAGAAAGTGAAGAAGAACTAAAGAGCCTCTTGATGAAACTGAAAGAGGAGAGTGAAAATGTTGGCTTAAAACTCAACATTGAGAATACAAAGATAATGCATCTGGTCCCATCACTTCATGGGAAATAGATGGGGAAACAGTGGCTGACTTTATTTTGGGGGGCTCCAAAATCACTGCAGATAGTGACTGCAGCCATGAAATAAAAAGACACTTGCTCCTTGGAAGAAAAGCTGTGACCAACCTAGATAGCATATTAAAAAGCAGAGACATTACTTTGCCAACAAAGGTCCGTCTAGTCAAGGCTATGGTTTTTCCAGTGGTCATGTATGGATGTGAGAGTTGGACTATAAAGAAAGCTGAGTGCCGAAGAATTGATGCTTTTGAACTGTGGTGTTGGAGAAGACTCTTGAGTGTCCCTTGGACTGCAAGGAGATTCAACCAGTCCATCCTAAAGGAAATCAGTCCTGAATATTCATTGGAAGGACTGATGTTGAAGCTGAAACTCCAATACTTTGGCCACCTGATGGGAAGAACTGATTCATTTGAAAAGATCCTGATGCTGGGAAAGATTGAAGGCAGGAGGAGAAGGGGATGACAGAGGATGAAATGGTTGGATGTCATCACCCACTCAATGGACATGAGTTTGAGTAAACTCCAGGAGTTAGTGATGGACAGGGAGGCCTGGCATGTGGCAGTCCATGGGGTCGCAAACATTTGGACACGACTGAGTGACTGAACTGAATTGAACTAAATGTAGTACAGGAATGTGAGAAAGCCACAAAAAGAATATCTGTAAAAACTAGAGGAATAAGAATATAGAGCAAGTGTAAAAGATTCATTTCTCTTTAGAACACTGGCAGAATACTATAATTACCACTTTAGGATGAATAAATTAAATGTACTACATTCACAAATATACCCCATATTTTACATAGTTTATATGTACATATGTGTTTAAAATATAAACCATATATCAATAACTTGTACCAACTTGAATAAGGTCATTCTTGACATTACAGAGAAACCTTATGTCATGATTAAGTTGGAATAAAATCTTAATTATCAGGATCAGTAACTGAGATGTTGCCAGTTCCCAGTTGACAGGGAACAAAGATGTTGGCAGTTGCCAGGGAGCAAAGACAGGAAGAGTTTCCTTGCACTGGCCTGCTTCTGCGTGAGTGTATATGAGAGTATATATGTGTGTGTGTGTGCACATATTTGTGTTGCAGGATATACTCCACAGTGTCAGTTACATAGTGAATAGTCAACATACGGCCCTACAGAAACCATGTTTCCAGTCCAAGCACAGTGCATGGCGGACAGACCTTGCACACATGGAGATGTTTGTGCTATAGAAGAGGTATCCATGCTGCTTAAGACACACATTTTATGGGATTTTGTTATACCAGATTGAGCAGATTGAAATGGATTACTAATACGTTTTTCATCTCACCTGGAGCCAAACTGCTTACATTTCAGGGTACAGACCATCCCTCTTCCCTCAAGAAAATATTTATTCACATTTCAAGCTCTCCCTTTCAATGAAGAAGAAGAGGAAATAGATTAGCTCCTACATAAGCTTTGTGATTCATAATTTCAGGATTATTCTCCTATGTGTGCAAGGTCTATATGGTAAATAGACTGTGTTATGCCAAGGAGGAAATGAGCCATGGGGACTGGCATTAATGTATTCTGTAAATAAATAGTTCATCTGCCCCTGATTCTAAAACTTCATACCTATTTTCAGGAAAGCATAAATTAATATGGATATTGAGTAATAATGAATTTGGGTAGTCTTTGTCCCAGGTTCTTGGGAAGTAACTTCTATATCCTTGTACTGTCTTGAGTGATAAGAATGTTTTGATCCTATGTAATGTGAGCTGTTCAAAGAACAATAAGGCTGCTGAATTAAAAAATAAAAGAATGTTCAGGACAAGCTGAAGTAATAGACTATATTTAAGTTCCCATCTAAAGCAATAATAGCAAAACACACAGAATAAGTGAAATAATAGTTTTCAAGATACTAGACATCAGTGATCCCTCAGAGGTGAGAAACAAATTAAGAAACTCCCCCAAATTTTTCATACTTTTGAGAAAATTTCTAGGCTAGGGTTTAGATGGGAGCCCACGTAGAGTCAGTTGACTCTGTAAATTGAGAATGTGGAGCTGAGAGGCCAAAACATGAGTAGTAGGTACAAAACAAGTAGATTACGAAGGGCACAGGGAGACTTTTGGAGTGACATGTATGCTCGTTTTCATGACCATGACGATAGATTCATAGGCATATACTTATGTGGTGGTGGTGGTTTAGTCTCCCAGCTGTATCTGACTCTTGCGACCCCATGGACTGTAGCCCACCAGGCTCCTCTGTCCATGGGATTCTCCAGGCAGGAATACTGGAGTGGGTTGCCATTTCCTTCTCCAGGGGATCTTCCTGACCCAGGAATTGAACCCTGGCCTCCTGCATTGCAGGCAGATAATTTACCGACTGAGCTATGAGGGAAGCCTATATACTTATGTCAAGATGTTCAATTGTATGTTTAACTACAATAGATTGCATGTAAATTAAACCTCAAGAAAACTATTTTAACCAAAAAATGAAAGGGTATTCCCTTTCAGTAACTGAGATGACCTTAAAAATGAACTCTCCTTTCCTAGTTTTGAAGCACTTAAGAAGCACCATTAATCATTAGGTTGTTGTGTAATATACGTGGCACTATGCAACTGGATAATTTCTGGAGCTTAATCTTCAAAATCCATTGAACAACTCCTACTCTACAATATAACCTTTGTACTCATGTCCTCTTATCTTGACTGCACGTAATTTCTACTCTAATAAAAATATCATGAACATGAAATAAGGTCTTATCACTTGTAAAATGAGCATAGATATTACTATTGATTACCACTAACTTGTCATTAGTTATGTGTAACTAATTGCAGGTTTTTAAATTAAATACATTTAAGAATAATCATAATATCATAAACAGTTTGACATATTTAACGGTACTTATATTTTCTTATTATTGTCCTTATTTTATAAGCATCCGTTCTCGTCCTGTTTAACTTTTAGCAATTAACTCTCATAACTCATTTATGACTGTGGTTCACTTCCTCCTTGTTATTAACAGAAGAATTCTGTTTAAATTTCTGTAATGAAATATTCCTTTTGGGATCCAGGCATTTTGCTGTGGCTGGGCCCTGCTGCTGCCTCTGCTGTGGGTCAGAGGCAGGCACAGAGCCCAAATCCTCAGCACTGCACACAGTGCACTTGCCTAAACTGTGTTCAATATGTAACGTAAATCATGCCATTTGTTTTAGGTTTAGATAAAAATATTAAAGAAACTTGATAGTGGAGTTACTGGAATTGAAAGTTATCATAAGCAGAATTATTCAGAATTGTTTTTTGTGTTAGAAAAGATGTAAATTTTATTCTGAAAGCAATACAGAATATTGAAACATTTTGAAGAAGAATTACATGAACAAACTTGCATGATAGAATGCACTTCCTTGTAGCATTGTGCAGTCAGTATTTACCAGGATGAGAAAATCACATTCATAGAAATAAGAGAGCCCTAGAAGATGTTGGAAGAAAGTTAACAAATAAGAAATTTTCATGACAGGAATGTCTTTAGGATGAACATACACTCATATATGTGTGCATGTGTAACTATATAAATCCTTGTTGATCTGCGGCATATTCTTATGAAAATTATTTAATGATGTTATATCTATTCCAATTCCATCATGATTTCAAACCTTCAGTAAAGTACACTGCCTGCAAATCTATTGGGTTAATGAGCTCTTGAGGGTCAGTAGGGCTTCCCTGGTCGCACAGTTGGTAAAGAATCAGCCTGCAATGTGGGAGACCTGGGTCCAAAAGATCCCCTAGGAGAAGGGAACGGCTACCCACTCTAGTATTCTGGCCTGGAGAATCCCATGGACTGTATAGTCCATGGGGTCACAAAGAGTCGGACATGACTGAGTGACTTTCACTTCTGGGGGTCATTAAAGAAGCCCATATTTGCATTAATATTAGGTAGAGAAGAGAACATAGGGAGTAGTTGAGAAAAAAAAAATCCCCAAATTCAAAAACAGTATGGAATTAGAATGAGATTTATCTAGTGAATTCTCTGTGGGAACTTACAGAAAGACCTGGAATTAACAATAAATGTGGAACTAGTTCTCCACAACTTTGTTCTGCCTAAAAAAATAAAGGAAAAGACGACCTCAAAATGTTAGAGAACATAAACATGAGAAGATTGAGGCTATATATTCTTTGAAAGAATTAATTAAAATTAAGGCTGTACTGAGTCCAATCTCAAGGCTGTAATAAAGTATATGAAAACACCAAGTACAACTCTGACATAATCAGCAGCTGAATATGTATAATAGTTGGTAATCAGAAGGTATTTATTCCAGTTATACTTCTGTGTTTGCTCAGTTTTGACTTAGGAAAAGGGCAATTTAGAATTTGAGTTTTATTTTACATTTCTATAATACCAGTTTGTTGGAAATTCCTTACATATATTATATGTTCTGCCTTCTCCAACTAATTGCCAAGTTTGTCTGTAGAGCTCTCCATAGTTTGCTTGGAGTCACTGATGGGAAAAACAAACGAAAATCAAAACTTTGTGATCTTTTGATTTAAAAGAGTCTTTTAAAAATCCAGCTGAAATAATAATGACTATTTACTGAGCACCTTTGAAAAATTGCCAATAATAAGTTTTAGCTTAGTTGTTGGCATAAATTTCCAGATAACTCTTTCTTATTCTCATTATACACAGAGAAAATGAAACCTAAAAGGGAATAATCAAGAGATAATCAAGGAAGAAGCTTGTTTACAACATATGCCATAGAAAGCATTTAGAGGGACATGTTTCATCTCATAGTTTAATAGGAAAAATAATCTTGCCAAAAGAGTCCCTTTGTACTCTGACTCTGTTTAGAGGGATGTCTGTTCCTAGAAGCTCTTCATTGCCTTCTAGATGTTTGTCCTTCAGCATTTGTATTCTAAGGGAACAGCTTGAAATAGTGTGACAATAACCCTTAAGGGAATTGTATGCACACTTTCCAGAAATCTAAAATGTAATGCCACTTAACTTCTCAAGTGTCCTGGGACCATTCCCAACTGTTAGCTTTGTGTATCTGCTTGCTGCAATCAATACTCTATTAAGTACAGCAGTTTTGTAGCACTGAGCCATGAAACAGTGTGACTGGTTTTTCCAGACTGTTGCTTCATTAAAGGACAAGGGAGCCCAATATGTTTTGTTACTATAAAACTATAGAAAATAAATCTAGTTAATGATTATGAATAAAATCAGTCTTGTCTGACACTAAATTTGTTTGTGCTAAAATGCTTCAGTCATGTCTGATTCTTCGCGACCCTATGGACTGTTGACCACCAGACTCCTCTGTCCATAGGATTCTCCAGGCAAGAATAGTACAGTTGGTTGCCATGCCCTTCTCCAGGGGATCTTCCCAATCCATGGATCAAAACCACATCTCCTGCCCTGGCAGACAGGTTCTTTACCACTAACACCACCTGAGAAGCCCGATATTAAATTTCATGAAAAGCAGTTCCCACCATCACTAGTAGATCATCTGAGTTTTCTTATTGATTTAGTTGAATTTGCTTAAGGGGCTGTGGGCATCATTGCATGAATTGCTGACTTTTTACATTGCTCCACTTGACTCACAATTCAAAGTTTTGATGTCCACAGACTGCTTAGATCAGCTCTTAGAAGATAGGCAAAATATTTCTAAGCCAGCTTAGGGAGAGACACAAAAACTTGTCTTTGTCATTATGAGAAATGCTTCACTGAGTTTTATATGGTTCAGAGAGTTATGAAGGTTTCTAATACTTTGACTGTAAGATGATAGCCCAAGCATAGCAAATGTTCCAAATTAAAGATAGTAGTAATGACATATGCGATGGGCAAAATTATTGCCCATTAAAGACAAGGCTAATGGTAGTTTGTTAATTATTGATTTATTACCACTGTTCTTTCCAAAACTTTTCAAGGAAGTTGTCATAAAAGTTATGTGGGTAGTATTGATGAGATGGAAATAAAACAAAATGACACAGAGGATATCGGAGTATTGTTAATCCAAAAACTGCTGGGCTGATAGGATAACTGCAGTTTGCCTTTACATTTATGTCTGCTAAGCTACTTGGAAGTCAAACATGGATGGATTAATGCATGGACAGATAGATATAGGCTGATAGAGTTTTCATGTTTTCATTTTACTCATAATGGCTGGCATTAGCTGGATGTTTAACATTGCCTGGATATTGTGAGAAATTATTGTCCTCATTTAATTCTCATGACAAATGTGAGATGTGTAGTGTTATACTTTTTATACAGACAAAAACGTATAGATTTATAAAGTTTTATGGTACTTATCTAAGGTTATCAGTATCTAAAGACCAAAATCAAATTACAAATTCAGAGTATTTTCTTGTTATGATGTTTGAGTTTTTATCTACTGGGGAGAAATTATAGAAGGACTTTGAATAAGAGCATTGAATTATATAACACACAAGTTTTACAATTCTATTTCTGTTGTCCTTATTTCAGTAAGGAGGATCCACAGTAAGCTATTGATATGCAATTCATTGTTCTCAATTTTTTTTTTTTTTTTTGGCCTATTTCAGTTCAGTCACTCAGTCATGTCCAACTCTTTGAGACCGCATGAACCACAGCATGCCAGCCTCCCTGTTCATCACCAAATCCCGGGGTTCACCCAAACCCATGTATGTTGAGTTGCTGATGCCATCCAACCATCTCATCCTCTGTCATCCCCTTCTTCTCCTGCCCTCAATCTTGCCCAGCATCAGGGTCTTTTCAAACGAGTCAGCTCTTCGCATCAGGTGGCCAAAGTATTGGCTTTTCAGCTTCAGCAACAGTCCTACCAATGAACACCCAGGACTGATCTCCTTTAGGATGGACTGGTTAGATCTCCTTGCAGTCCAAGGGACTCTCAAGAGTCTTCTCCAACACCATAATTCAGAAGCATCAATGCTTCAGTGCTCAGTTTTCTTTATAGTCCAACTCTCACATCCATACATGACCACTGGAAAAACCATAGCCTTGACTAGACAGACCTTAGTTGACAAAGTAATGTCTCTACTTTTCAATATGCTGCCTAGGTTGGTCATAACTATCCTTCAAAGGAGTAAGTGTCTTTTAATTTAAAGGCTGCACTCACCATCTGCAGTGATTTTGTAGCCCAGAAAAATAAAGTCAGCCACTGTTTCCACTGTTTCCCCATCTATTTCCCATGAAGTGATGGGACCAGATGCCATGATCTTAGTTTTCTGAATGTTGAGCTTTAAGCCAACATTTTCACTCTCCTCTTTCACTTTCATCAAGAGGCTCTTTAGTTCTTCTTTACTTTCTACCATAAGGGTGGTGTCATCTGCTTATCTGAGGTTATTGATATTTCTCCTGGCAATCTTGATTCCAGCTTGTGCTTCTTCCAGCCCAACATTTCTCATGATGTACTCTGCATATAATAAGCAGGGTGATAATATACAGCCTTGATGTACTCCTTTTCCTATTTGGAACCAGTCTGTTGTTCCATGTCCAGTTTTAACTGTTGCTTCTTTACCTGCATACAGATTTCTCAGGAGGCAGGTCAAGTGGTCTGGTATTTCCATCTCTTTCAGAATTTTCCACAGTTTGTTGTGATCCACACAGTCAAGGGCTTTGGCATAGTCCATAAAGCAGAAATAGATGTTTTCATGGAACTCTCTTGTTTTTTCAATAATCCAGCAGATGTTGGCAATTTGATCTCTGGTTCCTTTGCCTTTTCTAAAACCAGCTTGAACATCTGGAAGTTCATGG
Organism: Odocoileus virginianus; assembly: GCF_023699985.2. Taxonomy (NCBI): domain Eukaryota; kingdom Metazoa; phylum Chordata; class Mammalia; order Artiodactyla; family Cervidae; genus Odocoileus; species Odocoileus virginianus. The sequence goes on from NC_069701.1 coordinate 17,345,140, forward strand.
TTCACGTAGTGCTGAAGCCTGGCTTGGAGAATTTTAAGCATTACTTTACTAGTGTGTGAGATGAGTGCAATTGTGCAGTGGTTTGAGCATTCTTTGGCATTGCCTTTCTTTGCAATTGAAATGAAAACTGTAATGGTCTTTATCTTTCTGGCTTGCTTCACTCTGTATAATGGGCTCCAGTTTCATCCATCTCATTAGAGCTGCTTCAAATGAATTCTTTTTGATGGCTGAGTAATATTCCATGGTGTATATGTACCACAGCTTCTTTATCCATTCGTCTGCTGATGGACATCTAGGTTGCTTCCATGTCCTGGCTATGATAAACAGTGCTGTGATGAACATTGGGGTGAACATGTATATTATCTAGGGTAAAACAGATCATCAGCCCAGGTTGGATGCATGAGACAAGTGCTCGGACCTGGTGCACTGGGAAGACCCAGAGGGATCGGGCGGAGAGGGAGGTGGGAGGGGGGATCGGGATGGGGAACACATGTAAATCCATGGCTGATTCATGTCAATGTATGACAAAACCCACTACAATATTGTAAAGTATTAGCCTCCAACTAATTAAAAAAAATAAATAAAAAAAAAGAAAAGAGGAAAAAAAAAATAAATGAAAACTGAAATTTTCCAGTCCTGTGACAACTGCTGCATTTTCCAAATTTGCTGGCATGTTGAGTGCAGCACTTTTACAGCATCATCTTTTAGGATTTGAAATAGCTCAACTGGAATGCCATCACCTCCACTGGCTTTGTTCATTGTGATGCTTTCTAAGGCCCACTTCACATTCCAGGATGTCTGGCTCTAGGTGAGTGATCACACCATTGTGATTATCTGGGTCATGAAGATCTTTTTGGTACAATTCTTCTGTGTATTCTTGCCACGTCTTCTTAATATCTTCTGCTTCTGTTAGGTCCCTACCATTTCTGTCCTTTATTGAGCCCATCTTTGCATGAAATATTCCCTTGGTATTATGTCTAATTTTCTTGAAGAGATCTCTAGTCTTTCCCATTCTATTGTTTTCCTCTATTTCTTTGCATTGATCCCTGAGGAAGGCTTTCTTATCTCTACTTGCTATTGTTTGGAACTCTGCATTCAAATGGGTATATCTTTCCTTTTTCTCCTTTGCTTTTCACTTCTCTTATTTTCACAGCTGTTTGTAAGGCCTCCTTGGACTGCCATTTTGCTTTTTTTTTTTCTTGAGGATGGTCTTGATTCCTGTTTCCTGTCCAATATCATGAACTTCCGTCCATAGTTCTTCAGGCACTCTGTCTATCAGATCTAGTCCCTTAAATCTATTTCTCACTTCCACTGTATAGTCATAAGGGATTTGATTTAGGTCATACCTGAATGGTCAAGTGGTTTTCCCCACTTTCTTCGATTTCAGTGTGAATTTTGCAATAAGGAGCTCATGATCTGAGACACATTCAGCTTTGGTCTTGTTTTTGCTGACTGTATAGAGCTTCTCCATCTTTGGCTGCAAGGAATATAATCAATCTGATTTCGGTGTTGACCATCTGGTGATATCCATGTGTAGAGTCTTCTCTTGTGTTGTTGGAAGAGGGTGTTTGCTATTACCAGTGCGTTCTCTTGGCAGAACTCTATTAGCCTTTGCCCCACTTCATTCTGTACTCCAAGGCCAAATTTTCCTGTTATTCCAGGTGTTTCTTGACTTTCTACTTTTGCAATTCAGTCCCCTATAATGAAAAGGACATCTTTTTGGGTGTTCATTCTAGAAGGTCTTGTAGGTCTTCATAGAACTGTTCAACTTCAGCTTCTTCAGTATACTGGTTGGGGCATAGACCTGGATTACCATGATATTGAATGGTTTGCCTTGGAAACGAACAGAGATCATTCTGTCATTTTTGAGATTGTATCCAAGTACTGCATTTCAGACTCTTTTATTGACTATGATGGCTACTCCAATTTGTCTAAGGGATTCCTGCCCACAACAGTAGATATAATTGTCATCTGAGTTAAATTCACCCATTCCAGTCCATCTTAGTTCTTTGATTCCTTGAATGTTGATGTTTGCCCTTGTCATCTCCTGTTTGACCACTTCCAATTTGCCTTGATTCACGGATCTAACATTCCAGGCTCCTATGCAGTATTGCTGTTTACAGCACTGAACCTTGTTTCTATCACCAGTCCCATCTACAACTGGGTGTTGTTTTTGCTTTGGTTCCATCCCTTCATTCTTTCTGGAGTTATTTCTCCATTGATCTCCAGTAGCATATTGGGTACCTACGAACCTGGGGAGTTCATCTTTTGGTGTCCTATCTTTTTGCCTTTTCATGCTGTTCATGGGGTTCTCAAGGCAAGAATACTGAAGTGGTTGGCCATTCCCTTCTCCCATGGACCACATTCTGTCAGACCTCTCCACCATGACCCTTCCATCTTAGGGGGGCCCACTTGGCATAGCATAGTTTCACTGAGTTAGACAAGGCTGTGGTCCATGTGATCAGATTGGCTAGTTGTCTGTGATTGTGGTTTCAGTCTGTCTGCCTATCTCATCTTGCAACAAATAATATTAAATATATCAAAGTTCTGTATGATCTTTAGGCCCAGTTTTGAGATCTTTTTAAAAGATATATTAATATCAAATTGTGAAAGTTTGTTTTTAGAGTTTAAAGAGACAGTATTGCAAATATCCTAGTATATTAACTTACCTACTATAAGATTCAATAAAAGTTACCACTCTTTTCTTTGGGTACTTTCTTCTTGATGATAAAAATAAATCTATGTGCTTAGTCCTTCCATATCATAGACCTCTAAACAGTTGACTACAAATTACTGGTTTTACTGATCTTTTACTTACCTTATTGTTGCTTTTTTTTATGATTAATTTCTATTAAGCTGATGTTTTGATGGTTTGTACCATGTTGATTTGTAAAGCTGGAAACTGTTGTTTCTGGCATCAACTTTGCCTTATGGCTCCAAGTTAGGGTGGCCAAAATGGAACTTCCTTTGAAATATTTGGAAGGCAGAAGTGAAGTTGAAGCATTTCACTTGGAAAGTGATTGCAGTTAGACACAGGACTGACAGTCTCAGAGAAGCTCATTGAGTTCCATTTGAACACATATTCCTGACTTTGTATCCAACTCATTTTCCATCTTCTGGAATAACAGCCCCTGGTGTACCACCAGATATTGGCTGGAGTCTCACCGAAGCAACACTTGTAGAGAGGGAACAGCTTCCCATAGACTTATACACAAACTCCTTCTTTGTGATTTCAATTTATTAGATAGATGTACTTTTCCTTTTTCAGATTTCCTAGCATGTTCCAGCTTGTCCAGTCAAGCCAATGTCTCATATGTGCATATTAAGGACTCTCTCCATAATCCTTCAACTCTCTGTGCCATAATGTCACTTCCCTTATCAACTCCTTTATATGTATAAGATCTAATTCTTACACGAATGGAGAGCGAAAGAGAACACAGGAAGGAAGGAAGGAAGATAGTACCAACCATGCAAACTCCTTCTAGAAGATCATTTACTCATTAAAAAACACTAATCATGAAAGATCCTATTCATCAGAACCTGTACTCAAATTATTTTTCATATGACTGGTAAATACTCTAAGAAGACTAGTATAAATTGAGTCCATGGAGGAAAAATTATACCATGTCTAACCAGGGAATCAGTTTACCTTTTCTATATAGTGGATTTCAGGTTTAATAAAATTATGTATTGGGACATAGCACCACAGCAAATATTGGTAGCCTTGGTCTGTAGGGCCCAGAGTTATTGATGTGTATGCATACTATTAATGTAATATGTTCTATATATTAGCACAATTTCAAACATTGTTATTATAAATATAATAGTGGATTGGGAAAGCATAATGAATGCTCAGTAGATGAAAGATCAACTTCACAAAAAGGACTATTTCCATGTGTCTATGTAACTGTTTATTAATAGCATAAATTTTTATTCTCCTTCTATGGTTCTTGGCTTCCTAATCTGGCTCATCTAAATATAGACAATAAATAATACTGTGAATATGACAGGAAAAAAGGAAGAAGATAAAGAATTTCATTTGCAAAGTGTACTCTGTTATATAGTTTTATCTCTAATACTTTATCTGAAAAAATGGAAATTAGTTGGAAGATACAATATATTAGGCCCCATTCCCAAAGAAAGCAGTAATGATGTTTGAAACATATTTATGTGCGCTAAAATATGTAGCTAATTAAGTAACCAGGATTTTCTACAGAGGTTATAAAAATGTGATTTTATATGAAAATGTTTTAAAGTGCCATTAAACTAGCTTAACCTTGGAATTTCAAAGTCTGCTTATCTCTAGTTTCAAATAAGCAAAAGTTTTGTGAAGTAGCTAAGGCAAGACACCAATATGGATCCATATGAAGTCAGATTTTCTTCACAAAGAAGATATGAATTTGTCAAATATGCTTGATGTTGCAGTACTGTGAGATTACAGTGTAGGAGGGTTCCCTTTTCTCTTAACCCTCTCCTGAATTTATTTGTAGACATTTTAATGATGGCCATTCTGACCAGTGTGAGGCAGTATCTCTTTGTAGTTTTGATTTGTATTTCTGTAATAATGATATTGAGCATCTTTTCATGTGCCTTCTGGCCATCTATAGGTCTTCTGTATAGAAATGTCTGTTAAGGACTTCTGCCCATTTTTCGATTGGGCTGTATTTTTATTGAGTTGCTTGAGCTGTTTGTGTATTTTGGAAATAAAGCCTTGTTGGTCACATTATTTGCAAATACTTTATTCTGTAGGTTGTCTTTTCATCTGTTTATGGTTTCCTTTGCTATGCAAAATCTTATAAATTTAATTAGGCCCCATTTTTTTGTTTTTGCTTTTATTTCTATTGCCTTTGGAGACTTACTTAAGAAAACGTTGGTACAATATATGTCAGAATGTAGTTTGCCTATGTTCTCTTCTAGGAGTTTTATGGTGTCATGTCTTATATTTAAGTCTTTCAGCTATTTTGAGTTAATTTTTGTGTATGGTTCAGGATGTGTTCTAACTTCATTGATTTACATGCCACTGTCCAACTTTTCCAACGCAGTTTGCTAAAGAGACTGTCCTTTCCTCATCATATAGTCTTGCCTCCTTTGTTGAATATTAGTTGGCCATAGATGTGTGGTATTATTTCTGCACTCTCTATTCTGTTCTATTTATTCATATGTCTGTTTTTGTACCAAGGACATGTATTTTGATTACTGTAGCTTTGTAGTATTGTCTGAAGTCTGGGAACATTATTCTTGCCTTTTTTGAGTGTCATCTTCTAGAAGCTTAGGACAAAGTAAAAAGTATATAAAAGGAATGAGTAGCTGGTATATGACATAAAGATACTTAGATCAAAATTAATGAATCCCGGACTGAGGCAGTATTTCTTAAAGTGTTACTAGTTAAAAATAACAAGTTCTAAGAATGTGGCTTATATTCTCCATAAATATTCAGCTAATATTTATACATTGAAGGATTGAAACCATGGAGTTCAGGGATGTTAGTTTTATTAACTAGAGAATAGGGAGACATTCTTTTGAGTAAAGGAACTATGTGTGGTTAGTGGTGTGTTTCTTAGAAGAATAACCCATTGGCCACTTCTTCCCTCATAGCTCACTCAGTAAAGAGTCTGCTTGCAATGCAGGAGACCCAGATTCAATTCCTGGGTCAGGAAGATCCCCTGGAGAAGGAAATGGCAACCCACTCCAGTATTCTTGCTTGGAGAATCCCATGGACAGAGAAGCCTGGCAGGCTACAGTTTATGGGGTTGCAAGAGTTGGACATGATTGAGTGACTAAGGACACACAACCCATTGGCTATGTTTTGAAAAGTTTGGAAAAGAAGCTAAATTTCAGCAAGAATCATCCTGGCCTAAAACAAAGTGGTTAACTATGGGAACTGATAAAACAACAGAAGAATAAGTTACATTTTATAATTTGTTGCTATATGGTTTGATATTTGATTAAAAGACAAAATAGGAAGCAAATATGAATTAACATTATAGAATCATGTTGAAGAGTAATGGTAGTGAAGTAATAAAGGCTCATAAATATTTCATGACCAACACTTGATAGCTTTGAGATCTTAAATATGTCACACCTTTATCTTTGTCTTAATTTATTCATAATTAAAATATTAACAACTGCTCCCAAACCCACATTTATTGTGACCGCTAAAGAGTATAAATATGATGGAGTACTTAGGCACTGACTTAACAGATGCTATAAATTATTATATCTAGTGATATTTTAAAAGGTTTAATAACATATTTCAGGTAATATTCATTTCATTAGTCTAATGATCATCATTATATAATAAAGAACATCAGATAATGGATATGTTCTGGAAATCCTAAGTACAGTACATTCTTGAGCTGAATCAATGTAACTGAGGGTTAGATCTTCCAGCTCTTTACAATGTAGTTTGAAGATTATGCATGTGTATGTGTGTGCTCAGTCATGTCCAGCTCTGAGACCCCATGGACTGCAGCACACCAGGCTCCTCTGTCCGTGGGATTTTCCAGGCAAGAACATTGGAGTGGATTGTCATTTCCTTCTCCAGGGGATCTCCCCGACCCAGGGATCAAACCTGTTTCTCCTGAATTGCAGGCAGATTCTTTAGTAACTGAGCTACCAGGGAAGCCCCATTGAGTGTTCAGAAGCACACTTGATGCTTACAGAAACATTTTGGCAATCTGGGTCTTCAATAGTTTGGGAGCCAGTTGCTCAATATTTATGAAATAGTCAATTATAAGATATAAAACGGCAGGTGCATTAAAAAATGGACTTTGGAAACTGGCAAGAAAGTCATTTGATTTTATTTTTTGCCATCAATATGTCCTTATATTTAAGAAAGAAATTGTTCCTTGCAGAAACTGATAATTAGATTTATCAAAAGCCATCCACATTTATTGGGTTTCCCTGGTGGCTCAGCTGGTAAAGAATCCACCTACAACATGACCTGCATTTGATCACTGGGTTTGGAAGATCCCCTGGAGAAGGGAACAGCTACCCACTCGAGTATTCTGGCCTGGAGAATTCCATGGACTGTATAGTCAACTCATGGGGACACAAAGAGTCAGACACAACTGAGTGACTTTCATTTTCTTTCACCTGTATTTTATGGGTTCAGTTCAGTTCAGTCGCTCAGTCATGTCCGACTCTTTGCGATCCCGTGAATCACAGCACACCAGGCCTCCCTGTCCATCACCAACTCCCGGAGTTTACCCAAACCCATGTCCATCGAGTCGGTGATGCCATCCAGCCATCTCATCCTCTGTCGTCTCCTTCTCCTCCTGCCCCCAATCCCTCCCAGCATCAAGGTCTTTTCCAATGAGTCAACTCTTCTCATGAGGTGGGCAAAGTATTGGAGTTTCAGCTTCAGCATCAGTCCTTCCAATGAACACCCAGGACTGATCTCCTTTAGGATGGACTGGTTGGATCTCCTTGGGTTAGGAACAAATAATCATACTGGATAAGTAGATGTGGCATGCACTCACACATTGATGACTTCTCACAGTATGGTATCTTCAGAATAATTTATGTGAAGCAACCTACTTCTTCAGAGAGAGAGGCCACCTTGTGGGGGATTTTCTTTGTAATGTGGATGACATAGCACTGGCTTTCAACATAGTTGATACACCTCCCAATTTCTCTGTGTAACAGCTACCTAACTGCATGCTACCACATATATTCTAAATATAATCCTGGACTCTTTCTTCACACTAAATTATTTATAGCTGTAATCCTCTATATTCTTTTATTATATAATTCCAGTTGAAAGTATGGGTTTTGTAATTACAATACTTTGATTTCAAATCCTAGCTCTGTCAAGTAAACCCTTTTTTCTTCGGCAAATATCTACTTTTCTAAGCCTCAGTTTCTTAATCTGAAAAATTCAGTTAATATTTCTTTATAATCAACTTTAAGAGTAAAATGACAACATATTCAATGTTTAAGCACAGCTCTGGGAACTGACCTCCTCTGCAGTATTATGTATGGTTCAAAAGAAGCCTCCTCTCCCTCAACACACTTACTTCCATGTGCTCATTATTTTTCTAATTTTCATGATCACCAGGTGAATAGTGCTTCCTGAAGTTGTATCCTATACAATTTACATAGCGTTGGCCACTCCTAAGTTGCTGGCACAAAGTTGCTCGCCCAGTGTGTGGTTATGATAGTAATGTCCCATTTATAAAGCCTTAAAATGTGGGAGGAATTTCAGACTTGTTTGTGGACAGCAGGTGAGTTTGAGGATTACTAAGTGGTAGCTGAACCTTGCTCTAATCAACTTTTGGCTTTTCTCTATCCAAAATTACTCAGCACTCTCAGTTAAGTAGTACAAACAGTATACTATAATTCCATTTATTTTTCTTCATCATCCTAGGAAGTGTGAGGTGGGTTCCCTGTGTTAAACTGTCATTATGAATTTCTTCTGGGAGAGGTACTAGCCACTTAGACACTCCTCTTGACTTTGTAGCTCAATTTTGATACTCTCTGTGGACTTACATCCCTAATTGCCCTATCTTACATTTTATTTTCCCTGTAGGCTGCTCCAAATTATTTTGATTTGGAGAAAATGAGGCATAAATGCTAAACATGTATGGACTAATAATTACACATTATATTTGAAACAGAAAATGATTTTAGCTTCACATTTTCCAGAGTTGCTGGGCAGAGGCAAGGTTTATGAATTGTGAGACTGTATGAAAGCTAATGAGGTGGTGAAACTAGTACCAGTAAGCTTTATTTTATCTTCCTTCTGCAATTTGGCTGTCTTATTTCCATACACTGAGATTCAAAAATAGTAGAAATGATTTCCTGTACATGTTGCAAAATTGTTGACTGTCTGCTTAACATTATTATATCTCTGCTTTGAAGTTGCATTAACTAAAAGCATACTTACTACAAATTCAAGAAGAGAGTTGGAAATATTTTATTCCTTTTTGATACTTAGGCTTAATGCATATTTTAGAAAATAATTTTATACATTGCCCTTTTTATTTGCATGAAATCAAAAAGTCATCTATCTTCATGAAATTAAGTCTCTTAGTTTATTAATGTTGAATATTACAAGTTAATTACCTTTAATGAAGTAAGTTTGGGTTAAATGAAATGCTCTATTGTTCAGTATTTTACTACCAAGTGTTAAAGGGGATGAGCTTCAGTAAGTTGTGCCATAACATTTCTCAATAGTCTGTGGTCAAAATAAGTAGAGATAATGTTATACAGACTTCACAGTTATCATGGAAAATAAAGTATATGTTTATATTTTTTAAAAGTATTAAAGAGTTTTTCAGAGTAATTACTATGCATCAGCAATTTATATACACTATCTCATCTGTTTCTGATGACAACCTTATACTTATAAACTAGGCATTATTATCTTCAATTCACAGATGAGGAATTCAGACATAAATAATGTTGCAGCTTTGATAGTCAGTAGATTAAATAAATATCTTTAAAAACACCAAAAATTTCCATGTTGCATGAAATCATTTGAACAGACAAGAATACTTGAATCCCCCCATATGGAATTAGAATTAATATCAACATATATGATAAAAGCATATTCAATTATTAACTATGTGCATGTATATATACTTGTATTACATACCTTTGCATTAATTCAAATGTAAGCATGCATGTATGTATATGTGAATGCTTATGTATATGTAGAGAGATCTTCAGTTTTAAATAATGTTTAGTAAGTTCTCATATTGGTCTTATATTATGACCAACCTAGACAGCCTATTAAAAAGCAAAGACATTACTTTGCCAACAAAGGTCCATCTAGGTAAAGCTTTGGTTTTTCCAGTAGTCATGTATGGATGTGAGAGTTGGACTATAAAGAAAGTTGAGAGCCAAAGAATTGATGCTTTTGAACTGCGGTGTTGGAGAAGACTCTTGAGAGTCTCTTGGACTGCAAGGAGATTCAACCAGTCCATCCTAAAGGAAATCAGTCCTGAATATTCATTGGAAGGACTGATGCTGAAGCTGAAACTCCCAATATTTTGGCCACCTGATGTGAAGAACTGACTCACTGGAACAGACCCTGATGCTGGGAAAGATGGAAGGCAGGAGGGGAAGGGGATGACAGAGGATGAGATGGTTGGATGGCATCACCAACTCAATGGACATGAGTTTGAGTAAGCTCTGGGAATTGGTGATGGACAGGAAAGCCTGGGGTACTGCAGTCCATGGGAACACAAAGAGTCAGACATGACTGAGTGACTGATCTGAACTGAAGTCCTCATATTAATATCAAGTGCCATCTCACTAGGTAATCAATGAGATCACTATGCAGATGTAATAACAAAAGAAAATAGCATAGATCTGAAGCTACTCATAGCATTTACTTTTCTAGTTTATCATAATCTTGTCATCCATTGATCTTCAGACATACAATTTAGCATTGAAAATGGCTGGTTTTTTTATCCTTGAGTGTCTGTATTGTTTTTATAAAGAGATCTCAGTCCTTCTGTGTATAGTAGCTCAGTGAAGTCTCTGTTGGATATTACACTGATTTTTATAGTCTGGTCCCTATTAGCTACTGGGCAAGTTAGGTAAAGCATAAATTTGGTAGAATCTATTCTTCAAAAATGCCCATTATGCACCTGGAGCACCTGCTCTGCAGCTCACCAGCGCTGAGAGAAATAATGGAGACTGAGTCTCAGCAGGAGGATTACGTCTGAATAGAATTGTCTCCATAAAATGGTCTTATTTTGTGCAGAAGTTATTGATACTATTACTTGGTCTGTTATAATATCAAGTCTCCCATCCTTCTCACTGCATCTACCCAGGGTTTTATATAGTATTTATGATTATTTCTGCTCTTTTATGTGAAATAAAATAGAGAGTGATAATGCTGATATGTTGTGTTGTCTATAACTTGCTTTAAGCCTCTGCAGTATCAGTGAGGTGAAATGCCTTTGTATATGAGTTTTCCTGTTCACCTTGGGACAGTTAATTTTGGAAGCTCTCTAATGGGCAGCTCTGATGGTGCTGTTCTCCAAATGTCTTAATATGATTTTGTGGTCTTCACCATACTGCTTGCTAATTATATTAAAGGATGATTAAAAAAATATATATTAAAGGATGAGCTTAGTAGATAGTTCTCGCAAGTAGAGTTCTTAGCCTAAGAGTCTGATTTGATCCTGAATCCCACCACCTGCGTAGAGCTGTGCAGTCTAATCTGATAGAAGCTAGATGCATGTAGTCACTTAAATATAAATGAACTAAACTGAAATTAACATTTTCATATCTGTCACTTAGTTCATGTGGTTTTAGAGGCTGTCTGTTGCATCTACCCAAAATAACCCACAATGTTGATGTGCAAGCTGGCTTATGTCAAGTTATAACAAAAAAAAATAATAGACTGCATCTCTCGAATTCTTACTGTGCTCTGAGCACTTTGTTTAATTGTCACAGTTGACCTTTACAACAAATTTATGAGATAATATTTTATATCCATTCTTTTGATGGGGACAGTGAGATACAGAAATATGCATCTGTATATGCACATACAACTGTAATTAGTATATAAATATAACTTTATATTATAATTTACATAACATTGCAAAAATTTTTCCCTTATGGCCTCTTTGTTCTTTATAATAACTATAATACATATGCAATGTCAGTTGCATTGAGGTATGATTTCAGGACTATTCTTCAATTTTTCATAGTCCTTTTAAAAAAATAGTAAATGATGCACAAGTGAGCCTTCCTTTGCCTTAAACTTTCTGCTGCTTTTGAAGCAGAAAATAAATTTATTTGTTAAATAAATTTCCCAGGATAGATTATGAAATAATTAGAACTATTGCCAAATAGTACTTTGTTTTTTCAAAAAGTTTATACTACTGTATAATGAAAAAAATTATATAGTTGTGCCCCAGTTTTACAGCATCTTCTTATCTATGCTATAATTATACTTTTTACAATTTGTTAGTGTAAAAATGATTCAATATGCATTTATACACAATTCTTTGATATGTACTTGGATATACATTATCATTCTCAAAGGTGAACATTTTTAACTGTATGTATTTATTATCTTTCTTGGGGCTTCCCTGGTGGCTGAGATGGTAAAGATTCTGCCTGCAATGCCGGAGACCTGGGTTCAATCCCTGGGTCGGGAAGATCCCCTGGAGAAGGGAATGGCTACCTACTCCAATATTCTTGCCTGGAGAATTCCATGGACAGAGGAGCCTGGTGGGCTATAGTCCATGAGCTCACAAAGAGTCAGACACAACTGAGTGACTAATATTTTGTGTATGTATGTATCCTTTTTATGTTCAAAGTGACTAATCATTTTATATTCATTTAACTTTTCAAAATTTAACACTAATCCATCACTTCATGGGAAATAGATGGGGAAACAGTGGAAACAGTGTCAGACTTTATTTTTTGGGCTCCAAAATCACTGCAGATGGTGATTGCAGCCATGAAATTAGAAGACTCTTATTCCTTGGAAGGAAAGTTATGACCACCCTAGATAGCATATTAAAAAGCAGAGACATTACTTTGCCAACAAAAGTCCATCTAGTCAAGGCTGTGGTTTTTCCAGTGGTCATGTATGGATGTGAGAGTTGGACTGTGAAGAAAGCTGAGCGCCGAACAATTGATGCTTTTGAACTGTGGTGTTGGAGAAGACTCTTGAGAGTCTCTTGAACTGCAAGGAGATCCAACCAGTCCATCCTAAAGGAGATCAGTCCTGGGTGTTCATTGGAAGGACTGATGTTGAAGCTGAAACTCCAATACTTGAACCACCTCATGCGAAGAGTTGACTCATTGGAAAAGACCCTGATGCTTGGAGGGGATTGGGGTCAGGAGGAGAAGGGGACGACAGAGGATGAGATGGCTGGATGGCATCACCGACTCGATGGGCATGAGTTTGAGAATGTTTTAATTATTAACCCTTTGTTCTATGCATAACAATCAAAAGTGCCAATTTCCAGCTGAATTTCACTCCAGCCTGGGTAAGAAAAATACTATTCCTCCCCTACACACCCTCACTATAACTCCTACAAGGGAAGACTAAAATGTATCTGAGGTAGTTATCTAAATAACTATTAAGTCACTGTGGTCAATTTAGACAGCCAATTTAGAGGATGCTGGTTAAAGAAACACTAGATTCATGTTCCTCCATTGCCATGCTGGTATCTTGCTATATCTGTAATTCTCTACTTGATATAGCTAAAATGACAATAAGTATATATACTTGTTCATTTTCTTATTCAGTGATGAATGGCTAGTTAAACTTTTCCTGGGTACCAGATATTGTCAAGGTGTGGGATTTATTAATGGACAAGTTAGACAAAGTGTCTGCTTTTAAAAAACAGGTTCCTCAACTGTTCTCTTTCATAATTTACTGTTTCTCTGCTTGTGCATTCTGCATGTCAATGGGAGATGGGATGCCTTAATTCTTCTTCATGATCCCCTCATTAAAACTCTGAATATGGTAACCAGCCATGTGCCAGGCCTGAGCTAATTACTTTGTGTTATAAAAAGGTGTGAAATACCATTACCATCCGAAGAAGCCTGGAAAGTGAAAGTGTAGCCATTCAGTTGTGTCCAACTCCTTGTGATCCCATGGTGTCTAGTTATGTATCTCTTTCTTTGAGGTATAGTCTTTACTCAGGCACAAGCCTTACTTCTCAATTCTGGCATGAGCCAATGACTGGGCTTCACCCTGCCCCTCATTTTGGGCTAAAAAACGGGACCAGATGGTATCAGTTTTATCAGACTATTAAGATTCTTAATTATATATTGAGGGTTTTAAGAGAGGAATTTTTCTTACATGACATTCAAATAAAATATTAAGACTAAGATAATAAAATGGGACTTGTTTATGAAGAGTGTTTATTCTCCTGAGTAATAGTTACTATAGAGTCAGAGAAGTAGAATACAACAGGAGAAGATGGAAGGATCCTTTATATATCAGGTTTAAAGTTTTGGGACTCCATACTGCTTTCCAGATCCTAACAATTTTGATATTACAGAAAGAATACAGCATTCACCTTCTTTAAATTGAAGGTTGTACAACCGCTTATTCCATCCCCACTTTCAGCATTATAAGACCTTCTGAGTAATAAAAAGTGAAACTACAGAATCAGAAATTGTAAGATGTAGAAAGACTCTAAAAGGTCATGTTGTCCTAGATTTTATGTGTTGGATGAGTATCTGCTCTACCACAGAAATTCAACATAGTTGACTGCATGTTGGCAAAGACTTTGTGATCCAATTTCACTCTTATAACGTGTGCTAAAAGTAAGGCATTAGACAAATGGTTAGTGGTATGAAAGCCCCTTTTAAACTTTACTCTTTCAATTTTACTGCCTTTTAAACATTAAGCACAATCAATAAGGCAACTCTATCAGAAAAACAGAATACACGAAAGACCAAGTAACAAGGTTTGGAAGATAGAATCTGGAAATAGTCTCTAAAAAATATACCAGAAGGTAATAGTTTCTTGTGCCAGTAGTGAGAAACTCCTATGTGCTCAGTTCAGTTCAGTTCAGTCGCTCAGTCGTGTCTAGCTCTTTGCGACCCCATGGACTACAGCACGCCAGGCCTCTCTGTCCATCACCAACTCCCGGAGTTTACCCAAACTCATGTCCATCGAGTCAGTGATGCCATCCAACCATCTCATCCTCTGTTGTACCCTGCTCCTCCTGCCCCCAATCCCTCCCAGCATCAGGGTCTTTTCCAATGAGTCAGTACTTCACAAAAGGGAAGCCAAAGTATTGGAGTTTCAGCTTCAGCATCAGTCCTTCCAATGAATATCAGGACTGATTTCCTGAAGATGAACTGGTTGGATCTTCTTGTAGTCCAAGGGACTCTCAAGAGTCTTCTCCAACACCACAGTTCAAAAGCATCAATCCCTCAGCACTCAGCTTTCTTTATAGTCCAACTCTCACGTCTATACATGACCACTGGAAAAACCATAACTTTGACTAGGTGGACCTTTGTTGGCAAAGTAATGTCTCTGCTTTTTAATAAGCTGTCTATGTTGGTCATAACTTTTCTTCCAAGGAGCAAGTGTCTTTTAATTTCATGGCTGCAGTCACTATCTGCAGTGATTTTGGAGCCCAAAAGTTAAGTCTCTCATGGTTTCCCCATCTGTTTGCTATGAAGTGATGGGACCATATGCCATGATCTTAGTTTTCTGAATGTTGAGCTTTAAGCAAACTTTTTCACTCTCCTCTTTCACTTTCATCAAGAGGCTCTTTAGTTCTTCTTCACTTTCTGCCATAAGGGTGGTGTCATCTGCATATCTGAGGTTATTGATATTTCTCCCGGGAATCTTGATTCCAGCTTGTGCTTCCTCCAGCCCAGCGTATCTCATGATGTACTCTGCATACAAGTTAAATAAGCAAGGTGACACTATCCAGCTTTGATGTCCTCCATTCCTGATTTGGAATTAGTCTGTGGCTATATGCTAGGCATCTTGAATAGCTTATGCTTGTCTTGTAGCAAGCATTATCCCACTCTTAGGTCACAGAGGGCATCAGTGATTACCTCCTAGTGAGAGCTAAACTGTGTAATTTCTCTGTTAAGATTGGCATGGAACTAGAGATATTTGAATTAAAAGTCAAGATCACTCACCTACCCTGTTTCTTGAAGGTTATAATAAGATATACTATGATAGCAAAATTATATATTTTTCCTTCAATGTTTCCTTCCTTTGTCTCATTGGAATTCAAGGCCATTTACCCTCATAGAAATTATTTAGGAGCAACAGAAAATCCCTTTGCTCCCATTTATGTAACTTTGTTTCCTCTAAGCAACATCAACAGAAACAGCATTCTTTCTCTCCCTTGTGATGCAGGGTGAATGCACTTAGTCCACTAAGCATAAGCATCCCTCTAAGGCACAGGCTGCACAAGAGGAAAAAGACTGATCAACAGTGTGGAAGGAAACTTATCTCTTCTAAAACTTCACCTTCTGTGTTTACCATTCTCACTGTCTTCATTTGTTTAACATCGTTCTTCACATGGAATGGAGCTCACCACTAAAATTAAGCAAGAGCTCAACAGGGACCTGGTGTGTGCACTTGGTCACTCAGTCTTGTCTGACTCTTGGTGATTCCATGAACTGTAGCCTGCCACCCTCCTCTGTCCTTGGGATTGCCCAGGCAAAAATACTGGAGTGGATTGCCATTTTTTTCTCCAGGGCATCTTCCCAACCTAGGAGTCAAATCCATATCCCCTTAGGCTCCTGCATTACGGGCAGATTCTTTATCACTGAGCCACCAATGATCTGCAGATCCAACATGGCAACCCCCTTACTAATTTGCCCACATTTTTACTGCTTACCCCCTCCTCGAATCTGTCCTAGACACACAGCCTTCTTTGCTGCCTTTTGAATACCCCAGATATGCTTTGTTTTAAGCCTTTACTCTATTTCCCCCTCTGCCAGGAACACTTTTGCCCAGACATTCGTCCCACTTTTCCTTCCATCCTTCCATAGAGTACCTTTAAGTTTCACTGAGACTTCTCTTCTCAGTGGCAAGATTATTGATCCTATATTTTTTTGCCTGATCACTTATACCCTCTGTATAACAAATGCTGTAATGTCAACAATTCAGTTCCTGCCTTTGATAATATTTTTTAAATAGTTGAAGAAATGAGGGTCAAATGTATACATAATTATGTAAACCAAAAAGATCCAGAGAGAGATGTACATGATCTAGCCAGAATTTTAAACTAGATCACAAGTAGAGTATTTAAAGTCAATTATATACTCGCCTATGTGCTTTCCACGCAGGTCTCTTAAGCCTATGAAAATATACTGAGAGAATGTTTCTTGTTCATATGAGGAAACTGAGATAAGAAATATTCAACTTGCCAACATTACACAGCAAATGACAGAGGATCTCAAGCTTTCCATCAAAGTCTCTCCGCCTCTAGAACCAAGTCCTTAAATCACATCACTTTGGATAAGAACTAAAATGATCAGAATAGCTCCTTGTCTGGATAGAAATTGAGTGGGTCTTGCAAGTCATCAAGATTTAGGTTAGTGAAGAGGACAGGAAGGAAAAATAACAACTCTGGCTCAGAGACAGTAAATTTATAACCACTGTAATGTAGCATGATCATGTAGCTTACCCTTGGTTAGTCATTTTAGGGAATTGCATAGGAAGTTATTTGAAATCTTGACTAAATAAATATCTCTGCTTCCATATTTGTTGCTACTCATCATGGATTGGATGAGGACAGAATGAAGTTGACAGATATTCAGTTTTCAGGATGATCCAAATGCTGGAAAACCCACATGATTGTTAAAAAAAAAAAAAAAGGCGTAGTTGATTCCTTTTCTTGGTTTCATTGTATAGAAGGAAAAAAGAAAAATTAATTCACCCTGTCCAGCCAAATACATGAAATCTTATTTCAGTGTCTGAAGGATTCATTGTTCTGTCAAGTCAGCTGCATTTCTATACACTGTTTTTAATCAAAACCCATACTAACAGAATTTGTGGTGGAGAAACTGAAGAAACAACTCAAATTCATGAAAAATGTAGTTGTGTGGGGAAAAAATAAGTTCAAAAGATGAACTATGAAGCACTTGTAAAAGTTTAGATATCATAAAGTTTGGAAAGATAAACCCTGGCATTCCAGGGGGCACTGATTTGCTATTAGTAACAGTGTGAAGGCGGTGACTCCCTGGGAACACTCAGGAGGAAATCAGCACCCATCACACCCAGGTCCATTCACCAGCACAGACTATGCACTCCTCTACCACAGAAAACAAATCGATTTCAAGTTGGCTTTGTATTACCAAAGAGGGGCATTCCATAGAGATATGGAGGCATTACTATACATTATGGAGGATATGGAGGATACTATACATTGAGGCAAACACTGCATGGGCTTCCTTGGTGGCTCAGACGGTAAAGACTCTGCCGGTAACGCAGGAGACCCAGGTTTGATACCTGGGTCGGGAAGGTCCCCTGGAGAAGGCAATGGCTGCTCACTCCAGTATTCTCGCCTGGAGAATTCCATGGACAGAGGAGCCTGGCGGGCTACAGTCTATGGGATCACAAAGAGTCTGACATGACTGACTAACATTTTCACTTTTTGCATGCTATTATTTTTTAAGAGAAAAAGAAATAATTTTTCCCTTAAAAAGATAGCTGGAACAAGCCACAGGACCATTAAGTCTGGTTCATTTATAGCGAAAATAAGGAGAAATTTCATGCCTTGCATTTAGAACATACTGGAATCACCCAGAAACACACCTCTGAGTTCCTTGAGGGCAGTAAATTTCTTAGTGGCATTGTAGTGGGAGCCCCAATAGCCAAATACACTGATGATAAACACATTGCAGGTGATTCATAACATGAAGAGACTTAAAATACTTGCTTTTGAAGAATGCAGACCTCATCAAAAGGAGTGGGTAGTCTCCAAGATATTTAAAAATGAAACAAAAACTCAGATTTTGACTCAGAGGAAAAAATCTCTGAGGGAGATAACAGCCCTTGTCCTTTTCAGTTGCTGTTAATGGTTTTATATTATCAGTGAATATTGTGTTTTTGAATGATGACATTGTCTCCTAGGCATTTATGCTCCAGATCTCGTCTATGCAGTTTGTACCCCTTGTTATCTTTAACAATAAAAGATTCATTTAGATTCACGAAAATGTCATGCAATTTAATTTGTTTTCTATTTTAAAATGGGAAAATGGAAACAGTTGGCTTTCATAGCAGCCTTCAGTGATTCTGACCTTGGTTCAATATTCCATTTAGAAGGTGGCAAATGATTGTGTAATGCAAAGCACATAAACCAGCTAAAATTATCATAGTTTTCCAAGTGCTAACACCTTTCCTTTTGAAAACTCAAAAGAAATTCTTCCTTTGTTTAAGTCCTTTGTTTTTAAACATGTTTTACTTTAGATTATTCTATGGTTATGTGTTCTCTCTCAAATACCTTCAGGATAAATAGAGATAATGAAAAGAAAACACAGGAGGTGTGGGAGGAAAATGCACATAGATAGCAGAAGAATATAGAGTAAGAAAATGAAGTAAAGCTTACTTTATCTGAGTGACATTGGCCAGAGCATTCCCACCATATTATAATGTCCTCTGGAAAAAGCAGTTATAAATGGAGCTAATATAGGAAGACTATTTTGAGGAATATGCTTGGAATGGCTGCTCTGTATTGTCACAGGTCTCCCTCTGATGTATACTCTCATGCAGAAATATGTTTACTTTGCATTTCAATCTTGAATGTATGAATTCTTGTCTTTTCAAAACTACAAAATAGAGCAAATGAATAATACAAAAAAAAAAAAAAAATAGTGTAAGACAATAGACCCAGTTCCTTTTGGCACCAGGAACTGGTTTCATAGAAGACAGTTTTTCCACGGACTGGGGGTTGGGATGGTTTGGGGATGATTCAAGGATGTTACATTTATTGTGCTCCTTAATTCTGTTATTATTACATCAGCTCCACCTCAGATCATCAGGCTTAGATCCTGGAGGTTGGGGATCCCCGCTGTAAGATATAAAAGAAGCAAGGACATGCTGTACACTTCTCTTATACTGTCAAGGCTCCTAGATTAGTATTGGGCTTTTTATAATGCACTGGAAACTCTCACATGGAGAAATTCCTCTATTACTTGTATTGTCCAGGTCACTAGTTATCTTAAATATTGACATGTACCTTAGAATTTCAATACCAATAAATGCCATTCAGATATGTTTGGATTGAAAGGTACTCTTGAGATAAATTAGTCCAGGGATGGCAGGTATATATTGACACAGATTCTCTAGTTGATTAGTTTAGCTGCCTGGCATACGATATTTAACAGGACTCTGTTAGGCTTAGAAAAACAGAATTTTGGGAAAATTTAGTAATGTCTTCTAAAGACATAGAAGAATATTTGTAACCTTTGCACCAGATATTTGTTGTCACATATTGCATTGAAAAATTATATAAAATTCACATTACATACAATTCACCATTTTAACTATTTTGAAGTGTACAGTTAAGCAGGCTTTAGTATGTTTACAGTTCTGTGTAATCCTCATCAGTGTTTTTCTAGAATATTTTTACCATCCTTAGAGGAACCCCATGCCTCTAAATTCCTCCGTTATCCCCATCCCCTGAAAACCGCTGAACTTCTCTCTGTCTCAGTGTGTGTGTGTGTGTGTGTGCGCGCGCATTAGTTGGTCTGTTGCATCCTACTCTTTGTGACTGCATGGATCCACCAGGCTCCTCTGTCCATGGGCTTCTCCAGGCAAGAATACTGGAGTGCGTAGCCACTCCCTTCTCCAGGGAGTCTCCCTGACCCTGTGGCTGAACTCAGGTCTGCTGTGCTGCGGGCAGATTCTTTACTGTCTGAACCACCAAGAAGCCCTAAAGTGAAAGTTTTAGCTGCTCAGTCATGTCCGACGCTTTTGTGTCTCCATGGACCGTGGCCTGCCAGGCTCCTCTGTTCGTGGGATTTCCCCAGGCAAGAATATTACAGTGGGTAGCCATTCTGTCTCAATGGATTTGTCTAGTCTAGACATTTTATATAACTGCTAGGATAATGTGTTTCATTTTTATGACTGGCTTCTTCCACTTAGCATAATATATTTTCAACTTTCATCCATGTAGTAGTATATATTAGTATTTAATTTCTTACAACTAAATAATATTTCACTGCACATCATACATCATATTTGCTCATCCATTTAGTGGTTATATGATTCAGTTTTGTGGTAAACAAGTAGCATCCTTTGAAAAATATCTTTTTTCTATAATTGTAATTATAATTTTTGTATTTAATTAGTATATTTTTCCTTTGGTATTATTAATATGTTAGTTAATATTTATATTAATAAATATATTAACCTTTAGTTAAATATTCATATTTAGCCCCTGATTTTTCCTGGTAATGGAAAAAGACCTTTCACATACACCACATCAAATTTTTTAAATTAGATAAGCATGTGAATTAACACAAGAGTCACTACATATTTTTTATCCCCCATCTGAGCTATGTTCAAAATTTGACATTAATGGAAAAAAAATAAAACTACAGTGAGTCTTCTCAGAGTGGGCAAAGAGGAAACAAATGAATATCTAGTTAATATAAAGTAGAAATAATTTGCTCTTAGAAATATCTTGTATATCTTATTAATATTTAAGAACTCAGTGCCATGGCCTAATGGAAACAATACAGATTTTGAAGTCAGGCAGATGAGGGCCTGAATGCTAGGTCCACGGTTTCTTAATTATGTATTGCTTGGCATGTTATTTTAAGTTCCTTATCTGTGAAATGTGGATAATAATAATCCCCCAAAGAGGGACAGAGCAGAGATTAGAGGAGTTAATATATGTACAGTAACTAGTACATGACACACAGTAGCTCAAGAAATATTAAGTCCCTTCCTTTTGTAAACACTGCTTCTGCTTCATTATTAATCATCTAGTGTTATCTGAATGAGCTGCACAATCATTCCCTCCCTGCCTTTAATGCATGCTATTTCATTTTATTAGGAAAGCTTTCTGCCATTTGCTTTGCTTTTCACTCTTACTTCTTTTTTAACCTTCAGGGAAAAAAAACCTGACAAAAACAAAACCTTTCACTACTTCTAGAGTTATCAGCATATTTCCTAGAAGACTTCTTATATTCTTTGTGTCTTTTTAGGTCAAGGAATTTCTCAGAATTCACAGTGAAGGCTGGTACAGTTTTTAGCTGCTTTGATATTTGTCTTAGCTACTGTCAGCCCCACCAGACTGTAAGCTCTTTAGGGAAGGTAGCTTGCTAAGTTTGAAGCTATGAAGATTCATACTTTACAATTTTTAAGCTAACAGCAAACCTGACATAGTGTGTTGTATAGGTAGTGTATGTATGTATCTCTTTGAGAGGTATGTATGATGCATATTATCTATATATACTCACGGATATATACATACACACATATATGCATATACATTCTTGTGTGTACTTACAGGAGGCTTCTGGATCAAGCACACACTGTGTACTCGCAGAGCATCTTGTGCTTCCCATCATTGCTCCACTCCGATTTTCCCAGGGAGACCCACGGAGGGCCAGAGGTACCACAGGAGGAGAGGAACTCCTGAATTGAAAGGCTTAGCGACTTACGTAGAGCCCTGGCATGTCTTCTCTCCTCTCTTCCAGAGAAAGAGAGATCTTTGCCTTGGAACATAAAGCCATTCTAGGAAGAGAGAGCTTTCCCATCCTGGAAGGAAGCAGGTGACTCCAGGGGAAATATGAATTAAGTCCCTCCAGAGCAATGTGCTATCTCTAACTTCCAAGGCATGTCTGCTATTCACTCATAAAGCCCAGACTGTGCAGAAATATGAAAATGTTCATGCTGCTTTATCTCTCAGTATAACCATGTCTCTCTGAAGTTTGCATTTCCATTTCCCAAATGTTTGTTGGAAGAATAAATTAATTTATGATATCTTCTTATTCCATGATTCTCTGTTTTTCAGGTATTCTAATTGATTTTAAAACTTACTCTTGTGAACATTTTCTCTCCCTACTAGAGTGTAAAGCTTGTGTAAACATGAACTGTACCTTATAGGTCTTTTGGAATTCATAGTGTTAATAATAGTACTGACTGCAAGGAAATTGCCCAGTAATTACTGGTGGCTGTCCAGTTATTCCAGTTAGTCAACATAAGGAAAGAAACAGTCTATATTTTTGATATTTTAATGTATTTGATTAGATGATATGTTCTTAAAAGGTATTGTTGTTCAGTCATCCAGTCATGTTCAACTCCTTGTGACCTCATGGACTACAGCACATCAGGCCTCCCTGTCCCTCACCATCCAGAAGTTTGCCCAAGTTCATGTCCATTGCATTAGTTATGCCATCCAGCCATCTCATCCTCTGAGGCCCTCTTCTCCTTCTGCCCTCCATCTTTCCCAGAATCAGGGACTTTTCCAATGAGTTGGCAGTTTGCATCAGGTGATCAAAATACTGGAGCTTCAGTTTCAGCATCAGTCCTTCCAATGAGTATTCAGGGTTGATTTCCCTTAAGATTGACTGGTTTGATCTCCTTGCTATCCAGGGGACTCGCAGGAGTCTTTAGCACCACAGTTTGAAGACAGGAATTCCATCACACCCACTAGCTTTATTGACAGCAGTGCTCCTAAGGCCCACTTGACTTCATATTCCAGAATGTCTGGTTCTGAGTGACTGACCACACCATCGTAGTTATATGGTTAATTAAGATCTTTTTTTGTACAGTTCTTCTATGTATTCTTTCCATCTCTTCTGTATCTAAACATTGACATCTTAGGAACTGGTGAACTAAAATGGACAGAAATGGGCAAATTTAATTCAGATGACCATTATATCTACTACTGTGGGTAAGAATCCCATAGAAGAAATGGAACAGTGCTCACAGTCAGCAAGAGAGTCTGAAATGCAGTACTTGGGTACAACCTCAACATTGACAGAATCATCTCAGTTCATTTCCAAGGCAAACCATTCAACATCACAGTAATCCAAGTCTGTGCCCCTACCACCAATGCCAAAGAAGCTGAAGTTGATGGGTTCTGTGAAGACTTAGAAGACCTCCTAGAACTAGCACCAAAAGAAGATGTTCTCTTCATCATTAGGGATTTGAATGTGAAAGTAGGAAGTCAAGAGATACCTGGAGTAACAGGCTAGTTTGACCTTGGAGAACAAAATGAAGCAGGGCAAAGGCTAACTGAATTCCACCAAGAGAATGCACTGGTTATAGCAGATAACCTTTTTCAACAAAGCAAGAGATAACTCTACACATGAACATAACCAAGTGGTCAATATCAAAATCAAGTTGATTATATTCTTTGTAGCTGAAGATGGAGAAACTGTATACAGTTCAGTTCAGTCACTCAGTAGTGTCCAACTCTGCAACCCCATGAACCTCAGCACCTCAGGCCTCCCTGTCTATCACCAACTCCCAGAGTCCACCCAAACCCATGTCCATTGTGTCAGTGA
Source organism: Odocoileus virginianus (assembly GCF_023699985.2). Classification (NCBI taxonomy): domain Eukaryota; kingdom Metazoa; phylum Chordata; class Mammalia; order Artiodactyla; family Cervidae; genus Odocoileus; species Odocoileus virginianus. Next base: position 17,369,071 of record NC_069701.1, read on the forward strand.
TGCCATCCAACCATCTCATCCTCTGTTGTCCCCTTCTCCTCCTGCCCTCAATCTTTCCCAGCATCAGGGTCTTTTCAAATGAGTCAGCTCTTCGCATCAGGTGGCCAAAGTACTGGAGTTTCAGCTTCAACATCAGTCCCTCCAATGAACACTCAGGACTGATCTCCTTTAGGATGGACTGGTTGGATCTCCTTGCAGTCCAAAGGACTCTCAAGAGTCTTCTGCAACACCATAGTTCAAAAGCATCAATTCTTCTGCACTCAGTTTTCTTTATAGTCCAGCTCTCACATCCATACATGACTACTAGAAAAGCCATAGCCTTGACTAAACAGACCTTTGTTGGCAAAGTAATGTCTCTGCTTTTTAATATACTGTCTAGGTTGGTCATAACTTTCCTTCCAAGGAGCAAGCGTCTTTTAATTTCATGGCTGCAGTCACCATCCACAGTGATTTTGGAGCCCTCCAAAATAAAGTCAGCCACTGTTTCTACTGTTTCCCCATCTATTTCCCATGAAGTGATGGAACCGGATGCCATGATCTTAGTGTTATGAATGTTGAGCTTTAAGCCAACTTTTTCACTCTCCTCTTTCACTTTCATCAAGAGGCTCTTTAGTTCCTCTTCACTTCCTGCCATAAGGGTGGTGTCACCTGTATATCTGAGGTTATTGATATTTCTCCTGGCAGTCTTGGTTCCAGCTTGTTCTTCTTCCAGCCCAGCGTTTCTCGTGATGTACTCTGCATAGAAGTTAAATAAGCAGGGTGACAATATACAGCATTGATGTTCTCCTTTTCCTATTTGGAACCAGTCTGTTGTTCCATGTCCAGTTCTAACTGTTGCTTCCTGACCTGCATACAAGTTTCTCAAGAGGCAGGTCAGGTGGTCTGGTATTCGCATCTCTTTCAGAATTTTCCATAGTTTGTTGTGATCCAGACACTCAAAGGCTTTGGCATAGTCAATAAAGCAGGAGTAGATGTTTTTCTGGAACTCTCTTGCTTTTTCGATGATCCAGTGGATGTTGGCAATTTGATCTCTGGTTCCTCTGCCTTTTCTAAAACCAGCTTGAACATCTTCTTTGTAGCTGAAGATGGAGAAGCTGTGTACAGTCAGCAAAAACAAGACCTGGAACTGACAGTGGCTCAGATCATCAGCTTCTCATAGAAAAGTTCAGGCTTAGACTAAGGGAAGTGGGGGAAACCACTAGGCCAGCCAGGTACACTTCAAATCCTCTATGAGTAGGCAGTGGAGATGATGAATAGATTCAAGGGATTAGATCTATTAAACAGAGTGCCTGAAGAACTATGGACAGAACTCTGTAATATTGTACAGGAGACAGTGATCAAGACCATCCCCAAAGAAAAGGAAAGCAAGAAGGCAAAGTGGTTATCTGAAGAGGATTTATAAATAGCTAAAGAAAGAAGAGAAGCAAAAAGCAAGGGAGAAAGGGGAAGGTACATCCAACTAAATGCAGAGTTCCAAAGAATATCAAGGAGAGACAAGAAGACCTTTTTCAATGAACAGCGTGTAAAAATAGAGGAAAACAAGAGAAGGGGATAGGCTAGACATCTCTTCAGGAAAATTGGAAATATCAAGGGAACATTTCACCTAAAGATGGGTACAATAAAGGACAGAAATGGAAGAGACCTAGTAAATGCAGAAGAGATCAAGAGATGGAAAGAATACATAGAAGAACTGTACAAAGATCTTGAAAGGTGTATATCTCTTTTATTTTTGACATTGATCTACACGGTATGTCACAGCATCTCCATAATATAAGGCGGTGTGTGTGCATGCTCAGTTGCTTCAGTCATGTTTGACTCTTTGCAACCCCATGGACTGTAGCCCGCCAGGCTCCTCTGTCCATAGAATTATCCTGGCAAGAATACTGGAATGGGTTGCCAGTTCCTTCTCCAGGGGATCTTCCTGATCCAGAGATCAAACCTGTGGTTCTTGCGTTGGCAGGCAGATTCTTTACTGCGGAGCCACCCAGGAAACCCGATATAATGCAGGTGTCTGTCTGAATAGGAGTATGATTTCAATACTTAACATTAGTGACTTTTCGAAGATTTTTTTTTCCTCTTTGAAATCCTTTTCATTTTTTCCATTTATTTTTATTAGTTGGAGGCTAATTACTTTACAATATTGTAGTGGGTTTTGCCATACATTGCAAAGATGTTTTAAAACAGCAGCTCCCATTGAGTTAATCCTTACTCTGTGCCTGGCCCTGTAATCAGTTGCCAGTGTCACTTTTCATTTTTGTGTCCTTGGAGACCCGCATTGAGAACAGTTTAAGGGTATTCTTTTTAGAATTTACTCAAAGTGATTAATTAAGCAGCCTGACTAGAGGGCAGTCTAGGTAATTCATTCTTTTACTCATGAACTCATTTGCTTACAGAAGATACAGTCTCTCATGGTACTGAGCAGATTTATGGCCTTGAAAGAGTGTCCCATGAATCTGTAGTTGCTCTGTCTGCAGGATGGTAGGGTGGTTTGCCATTATCAACTACAGAGGCATGTAATTTTCCCCAGATACAATATAAACTCTTTCCCATTCCAGAACACGATGTATAATAATAAAATTCTGGAAACGAATATGCCTAGATGTGCTGTTCTAACCCAGTGTACAATGAGAATATAAACAGCTTGGCATGTGAACCCCTTCAGGATATGATTGATGCTTGCAAGTGTGGTTATTTGCCGCTCCTCTGTGCCTGTTCTCTTCAAAGGTTACGTTTCTAGGCAGTACTGAATAGTCCGTGCCAAAGTTTTGTGATTGTTGTTGCTGTTCTCTATTATTTTCACTGACATCAAGGCTTTTTTCACTGATTTATGTCTCTTTTAGAAAATGCTAGGTTACTTTTCAATAGATCCTAGTAGGAATGCTTTGGGATACAAAGTAAACTACACTATTAAAAACAAAACTTACTATGTTTAATTGTGATAGATCAAGATGGCAGAAAATTATTTATCATCCTGAAGAGGACTTAATTCTTCTCTCCTTGAATCTCTACCTGCCCTGGCCAGTACAATGTGCCAGAAGAGACATTATATACATTCCAAGCTAGGTCAAAAGAAGCTTGCAGTCCCAAAGAAGGCTGCAGTGTTAATCATTTCATGCACTGAGAGATTTACATCATAATTTCTTACAGGAAAACTATTTTAATTTTAATTCAACAGTGAACTAAACTTGAAATAATTGCTCTAAAGTTAAGAAGAGAAGTCGTGCAGTCATGTCCAACCCTGCGACCCCATGGACTGTAGCCCACCAGGCTCCTCGGTCCATGGGATTTTCCAGACATGAATACTGGAGTGGGTTGCCATTTCCTTCTCTAGCTCTAAAGTTAACCGCCCCTCAAAAAAAAAAAAAAAAACCTAAAAAAACCTTACGTTTATTATTCTATGTTCCTCAGATGTCATATGGCCTTTATCTGGTACTCTGACCACTATGAAATATATCACTATAAAATACAGAAAAAATTGAAAGATGATAAAAGAAGAATATTCACTGTGGCTCTTTTTAGGAAAAAATTTGGGGATATATACTCTGGGAAGAGTATTCATCTCAAAAATATCAAATAATCGAAAAAGTTTCACTTTTTAAAAAAGATATGTGCTTTATTATGTCAGCTTCAGTAGTACCTATATGTGTGCTAGGATTTTTTTGATCATTGCTAAGATTATATTGCTAGGAACGCACAATATTATCTTTTTGTGGGAAAAAAAATCTTACCATAAGCCATATTGTGTGAGAAAGCAAAAACTAAGAAAAGCTAAAAATCTTGCAAAGTCCAGATAGCACATTTCAAATTAGATTCAAGACTCAATCTAATTTATCTAATTTAAGAAGTCACCTTTTCACTGCATTCAGAAGCTTTACTAGTTACCAACTGATTCACTAACTGCTACAATTTCTGTTTTCACTGATTATAAATTGAAACCAATTTAATAACGTTAACTATGAAAGTCATCATAATTAATGCTATTTATTGGTGAACTACTGTTGTTTATGTTAACTACAATAGAAGGTTGAAAAAAAAATTCTGTGGTTGATCAGAACTGTAGTTGTTTTAACTATGAATTCTGTTAGTAATTTATGTATTTTAAAATTGTATAATAAGCTTATTATTTACTGTTAAGAATAAGCATTTCCTAGAAAAAAATTATACCACAAAAGGAGATTAGAAGGACAAGTTGTCTCTATTGCTTTCATTTTCAGTTTTAAGAAATTTAAATTTTATGTAGCGTAATATACCAAGGATAATTGATATTTATATTGAAATTGATATTTGTATTCTATCAGTAAAGTTTTTGATAGAAATATGTGAGTTAATAAAATTCCTGGAGCTATACATCTTATGTGAAAGTTGTAGAGATGAATACCACCTAGTATATGTCATTATTTTTCATTTGCAATGAATTAGAATCATGTGCACAGCAAAATAGACAGAATTAGTCTAGTGGTCCACATAGTATCAATATCCAAAAGAACTATTTTTTTCTCTACATGGTACTCTTGTTTTATTGTATATAGATTTCACTTTCCTGTCTGTTAGAATTAATTGTCTTTATTTTTTTATTTATTTATTTTTTTTACTGTTTAAGCAATTTTTTTTTTATTAGTTGGAGGCTAATTACTTTACATCATTACAGTAGTTTTTGTTATACATTGAAATGAATTAGCCATGGATTTACATATATTCCCCATCCCAGTCCCCCCTCCCACCTCCCTCTCCACCCGATCCCTCTGGGTCTTCCCAGTGCACCAGGCCCGAGCACTTGTCTCATGTACCCAACCTGGGCTGGTATTCACCCTAGATAATGTACATGTTTCGATGCTGTTCTCTTGAAACATCCCACCCTCGCCTTCTCCCAGAGTCCACAAGTCTGTTCTATACATCTGACTCTCTTTTTCTGTTTTGCATATAGGGTTATCGTTACCATCTTTCTAAAGTCCATATATATGTGTTAGTATACTGTAATGGTCTTTATCTTTCTGGCTTACTTCACTCTGTATAATGGGCTCCAGTTTCATCCATCTCATTAGAACTGATTCAAATGAATTCTTTTTAATGGCTGAGTAATATTCCATGGTGTATATGTACCACAGCAAACTCTTCCAGAAAATTGCAGAAGAAGGTAAACTTCCAAACTCATTCTATGAGGCCACCATCACCCTAATTCCAAAACCAGACAAAGATGCCACAAAAAAAGAAAACTACAGGCCAATATCACTGATGAACATAGATGCAAAAATCCTTAACAAAATTCTAGCAAACAGAATCCAACAACATATAAAAAAAATCATTCATCATGACCAAGTGGGCTTTATCCCAGGAATGCAAGGATTCTTTAATATCCGCAAGTCAATTAATGTAATACACCACATTAACAAACTGAAAGATAAAAACCATATGATTATCTCAATAGATGCAGAAAAAGCCTTTGACAAAATTCAACATCCATTTATGATTAAAATTCTCCAGAAAGCAGGAATAGAAGGAACATACCTCAACATAATAAAAGCTATATATGACAAACCCACAGCAAGCATCACCCTCAATGGTGAAAAATTGAAAGCATTTCCCCTGAAATCAGGAACAAGACAAGGGTGCCCACTCTCACCACTACTATTCAACATAGTTTTGGAAGTTTTGGCCACAGCAATCAGGGCAGAAAAAGAAGTAAAAGGAATCCAGATAGGAAAAGAAGAAGTGAAACTCTCTCTGTTTGCAGATGACATGATCCTCTACATAGAAAACCCTAAAGACTCTACCAGAAAATTACTAGAGCTAATCAATGAATACAGTCAAGTTGCAGGATATAAAATTAACACACACAAATCTCTTGCATTCCTATACACTAACAATGAGAAAACAGAAAGAGAAATTAAGGAAACAATACCATTCACCATTGCAACAAAAAGAATAAAATACTTAGGAGTATATCTGTCTTTAAAAAAGATGATCGATTTTACTGGTATTTGAGATTTTTTAACTCACAAAATATATTTGTGAGTTTCTGATATTCTTTTTCTCTCCATTACCAAAACTCAGTTCAGTTCAGTTGCTCAGTGGTGTCTGATTCTTTGGGACCTCATGGACTGCAGCACACCAGGCTTCCCTGTCCATCACCAACCCCCAGAGCTTGCTCAACTTGTCCATCGAGTTGGTGATGCCATCCAACCATCTCATCCTGTTGTCCCCTTCTCCTCCTGCCTTCAATCTTTCCCAGGATCAGGATCTTTTCCTGTGAGTCAATTCTGCACATCAGGTGGCCAAAGTATTGGAGTTTCAGCTTCAGCATCAGTCCTTCCAATGAATATTCAGGACTGATTTCCTTTAGGATGGACTGTTTGCATCTCTATGCAGTCCAAGGGACTCTCTAGAGTCTTCTGCAACTTCACAGTTCAAAAGCACCAATTCTTTGGTGCTCAGCTTTCTTTATAGTCCAACTCTCACATCCATACCTGACTACTGGAAAAACCATAGCTTTGACTAGATGGACCTTTGCCTGCAAGTAATGTCTCTGCTTTTTAATATGCTGTCTAGGTTGGTCATAGATTTTCTTCCGAAGAGCAAGTGTCTTTTAATTTCATGGCTGCAGCAGTCACCACCTGCAGTGATTTTGGAGCCCAAGAAAATAAAGTCTGTCACAGTTTCCATTGTTTCCCCATTTATTTGCGTGAAGTGATGGGACCAGATACCATGAACATTGTTTTTTGAATCTTGAGTTTTAAGCCAACTTTTTCACTCTCCTCTTTCACTTTCATCAAGAGGCTCTTTAGTTCTTCTTCACTTTCTGCCATAAGGGTGGTTATGAGGTTATTGATATTTCTCCTGGAAATCTTGATTGCAGCTTGTGTCATCCAGCCTGGCATTTCACATGATGTACTCTGCATTTAAGTTAAATAAGCAAGGTGACAATATACAGCCTTTATGTACTCATTTTCCAATTTGGAACCAGTCTGTTGTTCCATGTCCAGTTCTAACTGTTGCTTCTTGATCTGCATACAGATTTCTCAGTAGGCAGGTAAGGTGGTCTGGTATTCTAAAAATCAACTCCATATAAAATAAAATTCCAGAAAAATTAGATTATTAGCTTTGGAAGTTAGATATTCACCATTAATCAAATAACAGGAAAAAAAAAAGAAAGTGAAAAGAATTAGCAATGTTTGTAGAGTAATAGAAGTAAAAATGTGTGAATCTTATTTTCACACTTTTACCCAGTAGCCTTGGACATGCCATCCCAACTTTCTCATATGTAAAAGGAAGATAGCAAAACTACTTTGGGGAACAGAGGAAAGATGAGGAAAGTTCTTTATACACTCTTCAATATATGCTATTCTTAAGCATTTTTATTCTTAAGTAGACCAACAGCAATATTAATAACCTATGGCTAACATAAGATTGTCACAGAACTGTCTTTTCTTCAATGTGAAAAATACTCAGACATCTTGAATAACAGAGAATATTACTTTAAAACTATGAACTGTAGTCAGATGTGACATGCTTCTATTAGTATTTTCGGTGTTTGCTTACTTAAACTTCTGCTTCATATTTCAGTAGTTATTTAAATCTTTGCCAGCACAGTAGATGATTATATATTACTCAGACCCTGACCTAAGTAATTGCTGCCTGGAAGTACTTTCGCCTAATAGAGTAATAATTGCTCAAAGTATAACCAAATCCCATTTCCCCTGAAACTCTTATTCCCCTGCTCTCAACATTTTAGGAAATTCTAATGGCATTTTTATTGCTCCTGACCACCTCTGGCTCTGATTCTTTGTTTCTACTATAATTCTTCTCTGGCCTGCTACCTCCCACCTCTGTCATTTCTAGAGGATGACAGTTCAGCCAAAATGAAGGTGGCTAAACTAAAGCATAAAATCTCTTTTCACTATCAATTTTCTTCTAAACCCAAACCTACAACATTATGACTTAGTACTGGTTAGTTTTCTATATAACAGTTTTGCATAGTTCATTTCATCTCATTTACTCTTGTAAATATCAGTGAGTGAGGTTTTTATGATGCATACTAAATTCTCCATTTTAGAAAGGTGAAAATTTAGGATCAGAACAGTTACAAAATGGGATCATGTTATGAAATAAGCAAAGATATCTCACAGAATAGAATTCCAAACTCTGATCTCCTTAATCTAGACCAGAAATGCAGTCCTTTCCCTATTTAAGTTCATTATTTGACTTCTTTTTGAGTAAGTGTGCTCATCCATTATCTGGTAAAATGTCCGTCCTTGCTATTTCTGATTGTATTCTCTCATTTTCTTTTTTCAGATCTATAGGTAGTGTTTTCCTCTATTTTTAACACCTTTACAGGCTGTATTATTATTCTGGGTGACATAAACACCAACCAAAATATAGTTATAAACATGTCAAGTGTCAGCACACTGAAAAAATTTGATATTAGTGATTTCAATTTCCTCTTTTCCAACAATTAGAGTGTATAACCAAAATCAACACATTTTTCACTTTAGAACCAGATGTTTCTTTGCTTTAATTTTCCTATAGTTGAAGACACTTGTAATTCTGAAAGATAGTACTTCTTAATAATGATGCAAACAAAAATTACAGATTTCACCTATTGTTGACCCACTTAAAAGTGATGACAGTTTATCCACAGTAGAAGCCAGTGCTATGCTAAGAGGGAGCAATTATTAGAATTTTCTGTCAACCACACATGTAGAGTTTCCAAGTTGTCAGCAAAATCATGTGCAAATTATCATTAGGCTAAAATTAGAGTATATAGAAATCAACACAATAACTTTGATACAGCATAAATATCTCATTGAATAAAAAAAATGCATTTGTATTTTGGGCTTTCAGAAAACAAGCTCAAGAATATATTTCCTTTTACCATATCTGTTTCAGCCATTCTAGTAATGGCCTAAGATGATTGCTGCATGTATTTACATGTTTGATTATTTATAAGATAATTAGGTTCAGATTTGAGTTTGTAAAGCAAAACATTTCTCCCAGGGTTCAAACTGTTTTCAAATCATTCTTTGCCTTTGGCAGGTTAGTTGCTTATGAGCTTAATGGCTTCAGTATAGAATGTATTATTTCTGTTTCAATTGTGTTAATTGTAAATTTAGCTCATGTTCTTATAAATTCTACAATTTTAGTTATTTCACAGAAATAATGTGGGGCGGGGTGTATAGTGGTGCTAGCTGATCTTAAAGTTGAAAGAGTGTGCTTTGGAATTTTGCTTCCAATCTATAAACAGTGCAACAACATCAAACTTGACAGAATACTACATTTGTAATGCTACTGTTGTTCCTGTCTCGCTCAGTACCGTCATTTTTCAACCCCACAGTCCATCCTTCCTGTTAGAGTAGAATATGGGTCTTGGTCTTGCTCATATGTTATTAAGGCTAAGGAATGCATTTATTCACTTTAAAAATGTGAATTTTTAAAATTGAACAAGCATTTGTTTATATGCCAGAAAAAAAAAGACAAACCTGTTATTCCTTATGAGAATTTGAGCATATAATTCTCCTGGGGATCTTTAGAGAGCAGATCCAGATGCAGTAGGCTTGGCATGTGGTCTGGTATTCCGTGTTAGTAACAAGCCCCCAAGGAGTTATAATGCTTCTGTCTGTCAGAAACAACACTATGAGTCACAAGATTCCAGGAAAGTGAGACAGAACAAAAACGAAATAAGCGAAATAAATGTTTTTCCAGAGACTTTTAGGTATTATGAAGAACAACAAATTAGGAAATGGCTAAAATTCCAGGAGTAGAGTTTCCAATTTTAAATAGTCAGGAAAATCTCTGCTAAGCAGATGATATTTGAATAAAATCCTAGTCTTAGGTAGTAAGACAAGCAGATAGCTGGGGGGAGAGCATTCCAGGTGGGAGAAACGAAAAATAAAAATGAAAAATGCTTTGAGGGGTGACATGAGTAGTATGTTGAGGCACAGCAAGGGAGAATGTGGTTTGGGTAGAAGGGGCCAGGAGGAGCTTAGGAGAAGAGCTCGGAAAGTTAACAAGGAGCCAGATGCCAGTGCGTTGTAGGCCTTTTGATAATGACTTTGACTTTTATCCCGAGTGGTATAGTGGGCTTTGAGGATCATTCTCATTACTCTTTTGAGAAATACACACACCTTAAAAGGTAAATTGAGAGGCTCGTGCAGTGAGCAAGATGAAGATGGTGGTGGTTAGTATGAAATGTTGGCTGTGAATGTGAAGAGTTATAGACTTATCTTGATGGTAAAAATGTCACTGGTGGACTGATGTGGTAACTTAGAGGGGGCAGGGGGGAGAGAGTAGTTAAAAGTGATTCAGAAGTCTTTGCCCTAAGCAACTGAAAGGAAGGAGATTCCACTATGTGAGCAGAGAAGATCAAGTGCATTGTAGAATTAGGGAGGAGATTAAGAGTTCAGTTTTGAAAGTGTCAAGATTAAGATGGCTATTACACCTTTCAATTGATTTGTTGAATAAATAATGATATCGGAGTCTATCGTTCACATTGGAAAGATATATCTTTATCAGTCTATATATGGAATTTGAAGGTGGGACCCTGGATAAGATCAGAATAAGAGTATAGGTGAAAGGAATTCCATTGTTGAGACATCAGAGAGGTGAGAGTACCAGTAAAAGGGAGTGAGAAGTGATACTGGTAGGACAGAAAAAGCAAGGAGAACATGGTGGCTTGGAAGCCAGAAAGTCAGTATTTCAAGAAGGATAAAAGGATTAAATGAGTTATTAACTAATGATGAGAGCTACCCTGGTATCTCAGATGGTAAAGAATCTGCCTGCAATGCAGGAGACCCAAGTTCAATCCCTGGGTCAGGGAGATCTCCTGGAGAAGGGTATGGCAACCCACTCCCATATTCTTGCCTGGAGAATTCCATGGGCTGAGGAGCCTGGTGGGATACAGTCCATGCGGTTGCAAAGTGTCAGACAGGACTGAACAACTAACACTTTCACTTTTTTTCTAACTAATGATAAGATTGTAATCATATATAGCAAAGTGGAACCCACTGAGGATCTTGAGAACTGTTATTTTGATAGAGCAGCTGTTTGAACTAAAATGAGTTAAAGGTAGAATGGGCAAAGACACACTCCAGCCAGCTGTTTGGGGAAAGTGGATCTTTTGTTTGTCATAAATAAAGAGGGTGAGAGGAGGGTTTATTCAAGGTTGTGAGAAGTCACATCTAGTCTGTATGCTAAACAAGTAACAAATAGAAGTGATATATAGCCAAAGGAAAGTGTAATTACCAAAGCAATACCCTTACATAGTCATGGAATCCATGGCACAAGTGACATGACTGGCTCTTCTGAGAACACAAAATGTTTACCTACAACAGAAGACTAGGCAGAAAATATGGGTAAAGACGCGTGTCTGTGGGTGGAAGCAGTGAAACAATGTGACAAGCAGAGAATGAGGATTAAAGAGATGGTATTAGAGGGATCAGGAGAGAGGAGTACATAAGAAATAATGTCTAGCAGACCAATGGAGCTTAAGAATTAAGAAGATATAGAGTAGTTGTGTAAAGAAACTGCGGACCCACTTGATGTTAGAGATCAAGAATGTGAACTGAAACCAGGAGATATGTTTATGTGTTTTCCCAGCTATCTTATGCTGATTAGCGATGCCCTAATTCTGCTGCAGCTTTTCTTTGATGTCTCAGGAGAAGTCACAGGCTCGGGGCACATGGCAAATATGGAACAGTACCGCATTCTCTTGTTACATAGGCTTCTTCCGTAAATCTCAGGGCAGAACTCTGTAGCAGAACAGATGTGAGAATGGCTAAAATTCTCAGTGCACTCCCTGATGTCCTGAGCCTATATCCAAAGAGTAATAACTTACTAACCTCTGACTAATCACTTGCTATAAGCTCCTGTAGCAATTAGTGCTTCCACATGGGTGGGTGATAAAAAGGAAGAATGAGGTAGGTATAGGCAGTCATCCATGTTCAGGAGGCAACACCTAGTTCAACTTATAATTTCAGTCCTAGGAGGACGAGGATTGTTGGAAAGAGAACAGAGAGGCAGGGCTGTTTCTTGTACTGCTAAATGCCAAGGGACGTCTTAGTAATCCTAGTTAACAGAAGGAAGAGTTGGAAAAAGAGAGAGACGAATAGCAAAGAGTCGTGTTGCCTTTTATGGGGAGAGAAGGTTTTGGTTTTCTTCCTTGCACTTTATTCCCTATACTCCTCCCACATCAGCCACAAGTAGGAAGAGACTAAAGTTAGTTACAGTGTGCTCAATGTTTCATTACATTTTGAACACACATAATGTTTAAGGAATATGGCATATGGGTGTCTTATAAGCTAAGCAATTTGGTTGTTTTTTCACCCAGAGCCTTCCACATGTTTTTCTTTTGAAAACCATATATTTCACCCAGACCTTGAAGTGTAAATAAAGACTTAAACCAGTGCTTACTGTGCCTGATATCCAAAGCCCCTTCCGGGACAGAAGTGTGGACCTACAGACTACATGCTTCCCTTCATACCTCCTCTGTTAATCCTGTCTCTATATCCTGATTTATCATCTTTTTCCAAGCACATGCTTGTCCCTCAGAAATTCACAACACATTTGGTTTCTGTGGTTATAGCTCTGGGACTTTATTCTGTATTAAAAATAATAATAGTAATATTATAAAAATGTTTATTATCTACACTGTTCTCTCTCAAAGAGCTGAGGGGTACAAAAAAGAGTATTTTAGGATAGAAATTGAAACTGGTATTGTGGTGGCTAATTTAACCACTTCTGAACCAATTTTCAATTGTTTTGTTGACTCAATTCATCTGGCTGAACTATGAATCTGATGCTAATCTTTCCCAAAAAAGTGTTCTGTTCCTACCTGGTACTCAGATTCCTCAATATCTTAACCCAGCCTTCTCCTCTGTTCTAATCTGCCTCCATGTGCTTCTGTAATGCAGTTAGGCATTCTTCCTTAACTCCACCATTGCTTTCAAGTCACTGTGAGACCTGCTTCTTCTTAAACATATTTAGATTTCTTTTCCTTATTTTAGGACCTACTCCTCCTTCTACAAATTTGGCAGCATTCTCTGAATTTTTTACTTCCCCTATGTATCAGTCCCAAATTTCCCACAGCTCACTAGAAATAACTATTTCCTAGTACAGTGTAAAATTACTGATTGCTCTTTTGTTTGACTCCTTCCTGCACAGACCCTGGCCTTTGGATTTGTCTCCTGGCTAATTTACTCATTTGTGATAAATAATTCAGTCAAACCATTTGATAAAATGTTCTTTGTAAAAAAATCTAGGTTAGCAACTATGGGCACCAGTATCTTGATATCCATGTCAGCTTATGCCTCGATACATACATCTAATAACACCTAGAGATGTTTATAACTTTTGATATTTATATTGGTACCAGGGGAATCTTTAAAAATCATTGCTTATGATTTTGGTGTGAGATTACATGCAAAATGTTATCAATGATAAAGTTACAAAGATGTTACTGTCCAGAGGGATCTAGTAGATCTTTATGATCTCATTGCTAGGTTCTAGTAAAATGGTTTTGCTGGATATAGAAAATGATTACTGTTTGGAATATTCTGAAGTTCTCTTTGTGTTGTACTTGTCTTGATTTTCGTCTGTATCCCTTGGATTCTTATATAAAATTGATTCTGGGCTAGAATGTTATTTTCCCACTTTAGGACACCTAAAGGATATTATTAAGATGGTACAGCTAAAAGGGTTTTATTTTTTTTTTAAGCACTGAATCTTAAATAAATGACTTGTAAGTAAGTATTGTGAATGCCAGTTCCCCTTTTTTTTCCTCTCTCTCTCTTGTTCATCAAGAACAGATTCAAGATCTCTCATTTGAACAACTTTTGCTGGTAGCTTTGCCTGTCCCCTGCATTCTCTCTACCACAATCATATTAGTATATCATCAAGGAGTGGGAGAGTATCTAAAAGTCTGTTTCCTCTTTCTCTTCTGAAAAGACTCTCTCTATGTCTCCTTCTACCCAGTTTGCAAATTGATCACAGATGCTTTTTATAAAGAGAGAGCATTTATAAATTGTCCTGCATATATGAACTGAGACTTTTCATTAATCAAAACCTGTATCCTTGCCTGAAGCTAATATGCCTGGGGCTCACTTTGTCCATATCCATATGTATCAGTCATAAATTGAAGGAAGAACTTTCTGTACTCTCTTCAAGCATTTTTTTTTTCTTATTTAAAACTCCCACAATGAATCTGAGCTAGTAAGTTTCTCCCTCGAGGCACAACCAATGTATATCTTGAGTTCTGCCTATAATTCTAATTTTCTAGGATTTTTCTCTTTACAGTGATGGCAACTCATTAAATGGACCCAAAAAAGTGGATTTAATGTTTATACAATTGTAAAACTTTTCATCCATGTGAATTCACACACAGTTCGTGTTTTAAAAAATTCTTTTTCATACCATGTATTTCAATTTGGGATTCAAAAAACCTGGTCATCATTTCTAGAGGACATATTCTTCAATGTACTTATGTGTCAAAATAAGGTTAATATTCTTGGGCAGTTGCTTTCTGATGAAAGCACAGTTTTGACACAGTACTGCAATACATTCTTAAATTTCAAGACTGGTTTGGTTGTCAAGATATATAGGATCATTGCTTGAGTATAAAAGACACTCTAGTTTTGCTAATTGTAATTAAAATCAGAGAATGAGTGTTTCTCCTGTTCACAATGTCAGAAAGAGACGCCATTAAGTCACGGTCTAGACAGCATTGGCAAACAGGTGGGTGTAAGGATGCTGACATATAATTTTAATTAGATACATCACATCAAATTTCCTGTAATTTAAGGAATAAAGTCTTTCCTTTTGGGGGAGTCATATGCTATAAAGATTGGTTAAGTGACAGTATGAAGTTTCACCTGGGCTGGAGCTTATGTTCATGTACTAATTTGATAGGAATGCCATAACCAAGTACCACAGACTATGTGACTTAAAAAGCAGAGATTTATTTTCTCAAGAGAAGCTGGAAGTCCAAGGTCAGGTATTAATCAGGGTTGGTTTCCTCTAAGGACTGTTCTCCTTAGCTTGTAAATGGCCATCTTTTCTCTGTGTCTTCGCGTGGTCTTTCCTCTGTGCATGCCTGTGCCCTAATCTCTTATATAGGTACCAGTCACATGGGGTTAGGACCCACTCATCTGGCTTCCTTTTCCCATAATTACCTGTTTAAAGGCCCTATATTCAAGTATAGTGGCGTACTGAGGTAATAGGAAATAGACTTCAAGGTGTGAGCTTTTTAATGCACAATTTAGCCCCTAACAGTCCTATCTGTTCTTTGGGGTCAGTTCTTTGGCCTGATAGTTGATCTAAGGGACTTCTCTCAGTCCTCTGCATTGTTCAGGGCTTCATGAAACCTCCAATCTATCTAACTCGTATCTCAGTCAGGTTGATGTCACATTGCATTTGACTTCTTGTCAGCAAGGACAATTCCTGGGCAAGGTGAAGTTCATCATCAGTGCTGCCACTTTATTTCTAATGAGGAGACATGAGTTAGCTACCTAGGGAGCTATAACAGAATATCATAATGATGAAATGCTCTTTCGATTCTAGCAGACATTTGTCTGACACCAAAATTCCCATCAGCACTCAAAGGGAAAAAAAACCTCTTTGTGAATGCCATTTAGACTGTCTGCAAAACTAATCAGGATTTAACTCATTTTTAATATTCTTCATTTAGCTTATTTTAACAGATAGTGCACAATCTAATGCTACACTGTGATACACAGAAATACCTATAAAACAACTCTTTAAATAATGTTAGTGCCCTGTTACATTTGAAAGTAATAACTAAATAATAAAAACTTGATCTATCATCCAGAAACAACAGGTATTGACAAACAAGAAGCTTCATTTTTATCTCGTCATGGGTTTGTTTCTAGTTAACAAGTTTATACATTTTGGAAAATAAAACAAAAAGCAGAAAGTTAAATCAATATTTTTATGTTCAAAAAGTTAATGGTTTCCTTAACAAAAAAAAAGAAAGAAAGAAATAGCCTATAAATGCTGTAAAGACTGCCAAAGTATTTTCATGGATTTTCTTGTCAGTAACTAAAATTACTGGCAGTAACTAAAATAGTGGAGAGGACCATCCTCATCATTTGTATTTTGGCCATTTAAACCAGTGATAGTAGGAGATTTCATTTACAATTATTTACTTTGACATTTAATTACTTACTGTCTTTTGTAAAACCCTAAGAGCTTGAAAAAAAAAAGCTATGACCAACCTAGATAGCATATTAAAAAGCATAGACATTACTTGCTGACAAAGGTCTGTCTAGTCAAAGCTATGGTTTTTCCAGTAGTCATGTATGGATGTGAGAGTTAGACTATAAAGAAAGCTGAGTGCTAAAGAATTGATGCTTTTGAACTGTGGTATTGGAGAAGACTCTTGAGAGTCCCTTGGACTGCAAGAAGATCTAACCAGTCCATCCTAAAGGAAATCAGTCCTGAATATTCATTGGAAGGATTGATGCTGAAGCTGAGGCTCCAATACTTTGGCCACCTGATGCAAAGAACTGACTCATTTGAAAAGACCCTGATGCTGGGAGAGATTGAAGGTGGGAGGTGAAGGGGACAACAGAGGATGAGATGGTTGGATGGCATCACCAACTTGATGGACATGAGTTTGAGCAAGCTCCAGGAGTTGGTGATGGACAGGGAAGCCTGGCATGCTGCAATCCATGGGGTCACAAAGAGTCGGACATGACTGAGCAACTGAACTAAACTGAAGAGCTTCATTGTTTCCCCATGTTCTTGTGTGTGTTCAGTCGCTTAGTCATGTCCCACTCTTTGCAGCCCCATGGACTGTAGCCTGCCAGGCTCCTCTGTCCATGGAATTTTCCAGGCAAGAATACTGGACTGGGTTGCCATTTCCTTTTCCAGGGGATCTTCCTAACCCAGGTATCGAACCTGTATCTCTAACATCTCCTTCATTGACTGGCAGATTCTTTACCACTAACACCACCTTTCTTGGCAGTGTTCTAAAGTCTGTGAGTGCAGTTCTAAGTTGTTTGTCTTTGAAAAACTGCAAGCAATAATCCATCCCAGAATTGCTTAATCAAGGCTGGAACCACAGTCCATATTCAGGAACTATTTGTAATATTGGACTCGAAAATTGGCTATAATTGTCATCTCAACATTCTAGCACAGTATTCCTCAATGTGAACCAGAATTTTCAAGAATTTCAGAAGATAAAAGTGGAATCACTGAATATACTTCTTTGCATAGCTCCTCAGGAAAACCTTTCTCACTGAAGTTCAAGAATTTTTTAAGAGGATTTTATAATGTTGATTGAGCCACATACTTCAGATTCCCCTTTTTCCCATCATAGCCCTAAATCCAATCAATTACTAAATCTGATCTGTTCTGTTTGCTTCAAAATTATTGACCTCCCTTCTTTCTTTTTCAGTTTCATTTATCGTCATTGCCATAATTCAGGCTCTTCTGATTTTTTTCACCCTAGATAATATACATGTTTCAATGCTGTTCTCCTGAAACATCCCACCTTCTGATTTTTAATTTGATTCTATAGTAATGATCCCATTGGTCTGTGTTTTTCCCATCTACATGTCTAGTTATATTACTCTCCACATAGGACCCAGAGTGATCCTTTCAAGGGCAAATCAAACCTTGCCCAAGATCAAAAAAGACCCCACAGGGGCTCTCCTTGATCTTCATGATAATTCCAAACTTGTTTCAGTGCACGGAAAATTTGTCAAAATCTGCTGCTTGCTTACATATCCACCATCTTATCTTCTCTGGTAAATATTATTTAAAATTCAATTTTAGTTTTTCTACTTACTTTTTAGCCATAACTCTTTGCATTATTTTACCTTACTGAATTTATTTTATTGGTTGTTCTAGTAACTAAAACATATTTCCTTAAGTTTTAGAAACTGCTTGGAATTAATATACTACCACTTTATCTTAAATGTAAAATCCTTGAAAATGCACAGTTCCACTCACATACTCACTATTCTTTGCAGCGTATTTGTTACATGCATTGCATCTGTATATGCTCTAAAACCCACAATTCAATGTCAAAATTGCCCTCTAATTATGTTTTTTATAAATAAATTGGGAAAATAGTCTTGTATTTACACATATATCTACCATTTCAACACCATTTATTTCTGAAGATCTGAGTATCCATCTTATGTAATTTCCCTGAGAAACTTTCTGTATTATTTAGTGTAGTACAGGCTTGCTGCCACCAAATTCTTAGTTCTATTTATGGTTTATTATAATTTGAAGGGCTTCCCTAGAGGTTCAGATGGTAAAGAATTGACCTGAAGTATGGGAGATCTGGGTTCAATCCTTGGGTCAAGAAGATGCCCTGGAGAAGGGAACGATTACTCACTCCAATATTCTTGCCTAGAGAATTCCATGGACAGAGGCGGCTGGAAGCCCATACAGTCCACAGGATCATAAAGAGTTGGACACAACTGAGCGACAAATAGTTTTACTTTCATTTTCATAATTTGAAAGATACTTTCATAGTATATTTTAGTTTTCATTGTGTAGATCTTCATTGACTATATGTAAGTTTATGTGTATATATGCATATATATATTAATATTCATATGTTCTTATGTATCTGTTTTCAATACCTTAAAGATATCATTTCACTATAAATTATATTTGAAATAAAACTATTGTTATGTGTCAAATTTCTTCCCTATTCCCTCGATTGCATGCATGGGTGCCCAGTTTTGTCTGACTCTTTGAGACCTCATGGACTGTAACCCACCAGGCTCCTCTGTGCATGGAATTTTCCAGGCAAGAAGACTGGAATGAGTGGCCATTTCCTACTCTAGGGGATCTTCCTGATCCAGGGTCGAACTCACTTCTCTTGCATTGCAGGTGGATTCACTGCTCCACCTGTGAAGCACATTCCCCCTGACTACTGTTCTGTAAACAATTAGGTGGAATACCAAAAACTGTTTAGGGAAATCTGACTGATACTCAAATCTTTAGCATTAAATGATATTTACTTTAAGCAAATTATTTAATTAATATATACCAGTTTCCTTGCTAGGTGCTTTACACCTATAATCTGCTTTAGAATAGAATTTTTATGTTTAGACTTTTGTCTGTAGTGTTGTAATGGACACTGAGGAGTGGAGAGATGCCAGCATAAAGTAAATAATGGGCAAAAATTTAAGCTTCAAAGAATTTACACTTTTAAGCATTGGTGGAATAGTGGTGAGCATAGCTACTTTCCAAATAATTTAGATTTGAAACTTTGATGGAATATTATGACTTCCAAAATGACTACATAATGTTTTAAATAAGACATAGATCAAGTAGTAAGTTCTATAAAATTAGTAGGCTCTGGATAAGTAGAATAAGTGGAAAGAAATTCTGGTTGAGGGATAAGCAGAAGTAAATACCTGTATATCAGTCAGCTCAGTTCAGTTGTTCAGTAGGGTCTGATTCTTTGCGACCCCATGGATTGCAGCACACCAGGCTTCCCTGTCCATCACCAACACCCAGAGCTTGCTCAAACTCAATCCATCAAATTGGTGATGCCATCCAACCATCTCAACGTGTGTTGTCCCCTTCTGCTCCTGCCTTCAATCTTTCCCAACATCAGAGTCTTTTACAGAGTCAGTTCTTTGCATCAGGTGGCCAGAGTATTGGAGTTTCAGCTTTAGCATCAGCACTTCCAATGAATATTCAGGACTGATTTCCTTTAGAATGGACTGGTTGGATCTCCTTGCAGTCCAACGGACTCTCAAGAGTCTTCTCCAACATCACAGTCCAAAAGCATCAATTCTTCAGTGCTCAGCTGTCTTTGTGGTTCAACTCTCGCTTCCCTACTTGACTACTGGACAAACCATAGCTTTGACTAGACTGACCTTTGTTGGCAAAGTAATGTCTCTGCTTTTTAATATGCTGTCTAGGTTGGTCATAGGTTTCCAAGGAGCAAGCATCTTTTAATTTCATGGCTGCAGTCACCATCTGAAGTGATTTTGGAGCCCCCCAAAATAAAGTCAGCCACTGTTTCTAGTTTCCCTATCTGTTTGCCATGAAGGGATGGGACTGGATGCCATGATCTTAGTTTTCTGAATGTTGAGCTTTAAGCCAACATTTTCACTCTCTTCTTTCACTTTCATCAAGAGGCTCTTTAGTTCTTCTTCACTCTCTGCCATAAGGGTGGTGTCATCTGCGTATCTGAGGTTATTTATATTTCTCCCGGCAATCTTGGTTCCAGCTTGTGCTTCCTCCAGCTCAGTATTTCTCATGATGTACTCTGCATATAAGTTAAATAAGCAGGGTGACAATATACAGACTTGACATACTCCTTTTCCTATTTAGAACCAGTCTGTTGTTCCATGTCCAGTTCTAGCTGTTGCTTCCTGACCTGCATATAGGTTTCACAAGAGGCAAGTCAGGTGGTCTGGTATTCCCATCTCTTTCAGAATTTTCCACAGTTTATTGTGATCCACAGAGTAAAAGGCTTTGACATAGTCAATAAAGCAGAAGTAGATGTTTTTCTGGAACTCTCTTGCTTTTTCGATGATCCAGCGGATGTTGGCAATTTGATCTCTGGTTCCTCTGCCATTTCTAAATCCAGCTTGAACATCTGGAAGTTCATGGTTCACATATTGCTGAAGCCTGGCTTGGAGAATAAATGTGTTATAGGTTGCAGTAAAAGCCAAAATATTGTTGTTGCTTTCTATTAAATGCCCCATTAGCAAACCAACATTTTGCATTTGAAATGGTGTTTGCATCATGAGTTTATTATGTTGATTCTCCCATTTCAGATGCAAACTCAATTATTTTGTTGCTAAAATCTGAAGGAATGGTGAGGTCCTTCAAATGATGTGTAAAAAGGGATGTTAGTTTTCCGTTTTTACACATCTGTTAAATGCATCATGCTGAGATGTGATATTCTCTATACCATTTTTCCATTTGACTTTCAGAAATAAACAATGGAAATATATGTGTGTATATATATGTCCATATATATATACATATGGGGAAGATCCCCCTGGAGGAGGACATGGTAAGCCACTCCAGAATTCTTGTCTGGAGAATCCCATGGACAGAGGAGTCTAGTGGGCTATAGTCCATAGGGTTGCAAAAGTCAGACCTGGCTAAAGTGACTTAGCACACATATATGTATATATATGTATGTCTACTGTGTCTATCAACATATGTCTATACCTGTATCATCACTCTCTCGCTCTCTCATGTCCACCTTTGCTGCTGTTAATAGGCTTTCTGCCCTAGAATTTTCTCATGACTTAGAAGAAAAGTGCTTTCTTCAGAGCTTTTCAGACAGTAAATATATTGCAGCAGGTTTTATGAACACTTCTTAATTAATACATACATTTGTTTTCTGGAAAATATGGAAGAGAATGTGCTTTGGAAAGCCTGAGGTCATCAACAAGAAAATTTTGTTATGTTTAATAGATATATACTTTTTTCAAAACAAGATTTTATGAAGAGTAAAGCTAAAGAGAGGACTGGGGGAAGAAAAGCCTTGGGAAAGAATATATAGGAATATATATATATATATATCTACAGTATATATACATATCTACAGTATATATACATACAGTATAGGAGTAGAAGCTTATAACTGAATTCATCAAGTTTTTTCACATAACATGTAGAAAAACCAGATAATAGCACCAATAAAATTTATTTCAACTTACAATGTGTATGTGTGTGTGTGGAGATAGACTGTAGAGTTTAGTTAAAAGTCAGTCTCTCTATTCCAATAAGCATTAAATTGATCATTCTCATCTTCAATAAGCTGAATGAGGTGAGTAAGTTTCTAATTCTCTTAGTTTTAATGTGGAAAAAAGTCATAAAACATCATTTTAAATTACACTGTTACTTAAGCTACCTACCTCTGGTGAGGAGAAATGTTTCCTTTGAAATCATATAATGAAAAAATATGATCTGGAATAAGCATTCTTAGGTTTTGACACTATAACATTTTCAAAAGTTATTTATAGATATTAAATTTGATCTTTTATCAAAGGTTAGTACTATGAAGTAGGGAGTTTATAGAAAGTCTACTTTGCCAGTTTCATTATAACTTAATTGAATAGAAGTAGAAGGATGTTGGCCTTGGAGAACAGAATGAATCAGGGCAAAGAGAACACACCAGTCATAGCAAACACCCTCTTCCAGCAACACAAGAGAAGACTACATATGGACGTCACCAGATGGTCAACATTGAAATTAGATTGATTATGTTCCTTGCAGCCAAAGATGGGGAAGCTCTATACAGTCCACAAAAACAAGACCGGGAGCTGACTGTGGCTCAGATTGTGAACTCCTTATTGCCAAATTCAGACTTAAATTGAAGAAAGTAGGGAAAACCACTAGAATATTCAGGTATGACCTAAATCAAATCCCTTACGATTATACAGTGGAAGTGAGAAATAGATTTAAGGGACTAGATCTGATAGATGGAGTGCCTGATGAGCTATGGACACAGGTTCGTGACACTGTACAGGACACAGGGATCAAGACCATCCCCATGGAGAAGAAATGCAAAAAGCAAAATGGCTGTCTGAGGAGGCCTTACAAATAGCTGTGAAAAGAAGAGAAGCTAAAAGCAAAGGAGAAAAGGAAAGACATACCCATCTGAATGCAGAGTTCCAAAGAATAGCAAGGAGAGATAAGAAAGCCTTCCTCAGTGATCAGTGCAAAGAAATAGAGGACAACAATAGAATGGGAAAGACTAGAGATCTCTTCAAGAAAATTAGAGATACCAAGGGAACATTTCATACAAAGACAGGCTCAATAAAGGACAGAAATGGTAGTGACCTAACAGAAGCAGAAGATATTAAGAAGAGGTGGCAAGAGTACACAGAAGAACTGTACAAAAAAGATCTTTATGACCCAGATAATCACAATGGTGTGATCACTCACCTAGAGCCAGACATCCTGGAATGTGAAGTCAAGTGGACCTTAGGAAGCATCACTATGAACAAAGCTAGTGGAGGTTATGGAATTCCAGTCAAGCTATTTCAAATCCTAAAAGATGATACTATGAAAGTGCTGCACTCAATATGTCAAAAAATTTGGAAAACTCAGCAGTGGCCACATGGCTGGGAAATGTCAGTTTTCATTCCAATCCCAAAGAAAGGCAAAGCCAAAGAATGCTCAAACTACTGCACAATTGCACTCATCTCACACACTAGTAAAGTGATGCTCAAAATTCCCCAAGTCAAGCTTTAGCAATATGTGAACTGTGAACTTCCAGATGTTCAAGCTGGATTTAGAAAAGGCAGAGGAACCAGAGATCAAATTGCCAACATCTGCTGGATCATTGAAAAAGAGAGTCCCAGAAAAACATCTATTTCTGCTTTATTGACTATGCCAAAGCCTTTGACCGTGTGTATCACAATAAACTGTGGGAAATTCTGAAAGAGATGGGACTACCAGACCACCTGACCTGCCTCTTGAGAAACCTATGTGCAGGTCAGGAAGCAACAGTTAGAACTGGACATGGAACAACATACTGGTTCTAAATAGGAAAAGGAGTATGTCAAGGCTGTATATTGTCACCCTGCTTATTTAACTTATATGCAGAGTACATCATGAGAAATGCTGGGCTGGAGGAAGCACAAGCTGGAATCAAGATTGCCAGGAGAACTCAGTAACCTCAGATATGCAGATGACACCACCCTTATGGCAGAAAGTGAAGATGAACTAAAGAGCCTCTTGAAGAAAGTGAAAGAGGAGAGTGAAAAAGTTGGCTTAAAGCTCAACATTCAGAAAACTAAGATCATGGCATCTGGTCCCATCACTTCATGGGAAATAGATGGAGAAACAGTGGAAACAGTGGCTGACTTTTTTGGGGGGCTCCAAAATCACTGCAGATGGTGATTGCAGCCATGAAATTAAAAAACACTTACTCCTTGGAAGGAAAGTTATGACCAACCTAGATAGCATATTAAAAAGCAGAGACATTATTTTGTCAACAAAGGTCCGTCTAGTCAAGGCTATGGTTTTTTTTCCAGTGGTCATATGTGGTATGGATATGAAATTGGACTATAAAGAAAGCTGAGCACCAAAGAACTGATGCTTTTGAGCTGTAATGTTAGAGAGGACTCTTGAGAATCCCTTGGACTGCAAGGAGATCAAACCAGTCCATCCTGAAGGAGATCAGTCCTAGGTGTTCATTGGTAGGACTGGTTTTGAAGCTGAAACTCCAGTACTTTGGCCACCTGATGCAAAGCACTGACTCATTTGAAAAGACCCTGATGCTGGGAAAGATTGAGGGCAGTAGGAGAAAGGGACAACAGAGAATGAGATGGTTGGATGGCATCACCAACACCATGGACATGAGTCTGGATAAACTCCATGAGTTGGTGATGGACAGGGAGGCCTGGCCTGCTGCAGTCCATGGGGTCTCAAAGAGTTGGACATGACTGAGCATCTGAACTGAACTGAGAAGGATTAAGTGATCTGTTTAGTTTCTAAACCATGTTCCACTCCTAGGCCAACATTAAAATGCATAGTTCTGGGTATAAAAATGGGGCCTGGTGAGGGTAGGTGGTCAGAGATGATTGCTGTCTCAATTTAGACAGGATGGTTTTCAGTAATTTAGATAGGCCTGTGGCTCTGGAATGCCTCATGGAAATTTGTCACCTGCAAATTATTTGTTTTAGTTGTTACAAATAGAGCACTGTTTAAAATTTAAAACTATTTATTTAAGGGACTTCCCTTTGGTTCAGATGGTAAAGAACCTGCCTGCAATGCAAGAGACCCAGGTTCGATCCCTGGGTCAGGAAGATCCTCTGGAGAAGAAAATGGCAATCACTCCAGAATTCTTGCCTGGAGAATCCCGTAGACAAAGGAGGCTGGTGGGCTACATTCTGTGAGGTCGCAGAGTTGGAAACGACTGCATGACTAACGCTACTACTACTATTGTATTTAAAAACCACGAAAAGGCTGTTAAGTCTGTAAGATGTTCCATTTCCCATGAGTATGTCATCCAAGTAGAGCCTGTGAGAACAGAGCATCACAGGAGAATGTTTGTTGCCAACTTAAATCATGCTGTCGTCAGACTATGACACCAACTTAGCCTGTGTTACTTGAGGAAAATAGTATGCAAAGTAGAACCCAGTGAACTCACTGGGAAGCTGTGGCCAGGTATTGTCTAGACTGTTGTTGCTTTTTGTTTAATTGCTGAGTCATATCTGACTCCCTTGGGACCCTATGAGCTGTAGCCCACCAGGCTCCTCTATCCTTGGTATTTCCCAGGCAAGAATACTGGAGTGGGTTGCCATTTACTACTCCAGGGGATCGTTCCAACCCAGGGACCAAACCCACATCTCCTGCACTGGCAGGCAAATTCTTTACCACCAAGGAAGCCAGTCTATACAGTTGAGTGCAAATAATTCATAAATGTAACCCATCATTTTTCATATCAGAATGTTGAGACCAAACTGATTTAGCGATGTTGAAATGATGAAGTTAGAAAGAGATTTGCAAGAATTGTCCATAACATTACTAACAGCACTAGATTTTGTCACAGTTGGAGAGTTTGGAAGAATCTGTCCCACTTATGTTTGTTCATTTGTTTCTTCTGTAAACCTACCCCCCATCTCATCACTTCCCTTAGGTAAGAAGTATACTTCCTTAGCCTTGGAAGTTAGGGCCTGTGAATTCTGACAGCTTGAGTATGTTGCATGAAAAACAACTAAACAAGATACTGAAGTAACTCTAAATGAAAAACATCCATCAGGCACTTAAACTTTCTCAAGTACTTTGATAAACCTCTGAGATAGGAAATGAATAAGCATTTTTTGCCTTGAAGAGCTCTGTGTCTGGTTCAGGAAATATGCTGTGCAAACAAATAAAATATAACCCCAAACAGATAGAACCAAGAATGGGGTTCTACAGCAGGATGGGACTCAATATCAGTAGTTATACTAGGCGTGGGTGACTCCTTCAGAATCAGCTCACTGGAAGGCATTTTATCTGAGTTTGTATTTTAAATGAAAATAGAAACTTTCCTGGAAAGCAAGGAATAAAGCTGTTCCAAGATGAGAAATCCCCCTAAACAAACAAAAAAAACAAAACAAAACAAAAAGTTTTATCAATCATAAGTATCAGATGGAAGACAAAAGAGATGAAAAAATGTAAGGACACCAGTTTCAGACTTTGATATCATGTGGATATTGGAGCAGTAGGACAGGGAAAATTAAAGGAATAGTTGTGGGAAGAAAGGTCAGAAAAATGAATAACATAATGAGCTCCATTTAGTGATTAAACAAAGCAAAGGACATAGTTTGTATCATTCACTGTCATGACAAGAAACAGATGGCATGCTCAAATCTGGGTGATTTATGGACAATGCATGATAAAGGAACAGTTTACAGAGGAGTGGGTAGGTTATAGATAAGCTACAAGCTACAGTAAGGTACGAAGGGGATTCTAACAAGCAGGTCATGGTCACCACCCCATGGGTAAAGGCAGGCAGCAATTATCTGAACATGGAGACAGATCTTTGTAGTAAAACCATCTTCAAGCATCTATAATTTTTGCTCAAAGGATGATCAAGATTTCTCAGGCAGCCCTGCAGGAAGGAACCTGGGGAAACAAATACACTGTCTTTAGTTCTTTCTTTTTTCTATATATTGTTAGTGTTCTCCATTGCTCAAGCCCAAACAGCCAGGGTGTCACTGATATCTGCATACTATTCAACTGTCCTGGGTACAGAGTACAGAAAAAAACAAGGTTAGTATTTATTTAGAGAGGCCAACAGAAGATTTTTCAATACATGGGTCAACTTCCACCTTTAAGATTTGGTTGAATACAAATACCCTTTCCCAAGCAACTATTTTTCTCGTAAAATACATTTCTATTGTTTTTTGATAACACTAGTAATAGGAATATATATATTCATAAGTTATAAATATGTCATCATGATATAAATATGTTTTGTTCACATAGACAGAATCAACTCCCTGAAATTTCCCTTGTGTCTCGTGAACCCATGTTAGGGTCAATTTATTCTCTTCCAGTGACATATTTGCTAGATTTTTTCCATCTGTTCCAAGCTGCAACATACTTAATTTGCTATAAATAATCCATTTAGTGTGACTTAGATAAAAAGTAATTATTATTGACTAGGTTCTAATTTCCCAAGGAATATTAAAAGTAAAATTATCAAATTATCTTTTTAGGAACAGTCCCAGATACAGTGCTCATGGGGCAGTTTGTCTGCTGTAAATGCCAAATGTGTGAAAATTGTTTTCAAATACTGCCAGTTACCCAGTGCTATAAACATCTCTATGACTTATGAGGCTCTGTAGAGAAGAAGCAATCATTTGTCAGAATTTATAGTCTAGAGAAACTTTACTACGAAAATACAATTTCATAAGATGACTGTGGGAACAAATATTAAAAATTTCTTTCAACATGATATGTATGGATCACCTAAGCATTTTGCCATTTCTTGAAACTATAGTATGGTAATTGGTGTGAATTATTCTTTTTGGTACTGCTCAGTAAAGTTGTTTAAAAAGGATATAAAAGGCAAAATAGGTATGTTTTCCATAAAATGAACCACTTTTGAGAAGCTTATTTTTCTTATAAATACTTTCTAAAAATGGTAAGTCATTTCAGAAGGGTGAAGAATGACATAAGATAATGTTCAGTTACTTGATAAAAGTGTTAATAAATTATGGTGGAGCCTTAAAATAAAGGGTGGATGGGCCTGAAGACACAGTGCCAGGAAGGATGTGGGAAGAAAACTTGCTTAACTAAATAGTGAAAGTTGAAGCCTCAAATTACAGATTTGTTGAATTTCCAAACTGCTCTGTTTCTTTTGGAGAGGATATTCATGTCAACTATATTTTGAAAGGAATTATTGGGTTTTTGATATCATAGAAAAATCTCAAGAGATAAATCCTATAATTCTTTAATTATATAATAAACAGTATGGTATGATAAGAGGTGTGTTGAACTAATATTCAAAAGAGTTTAAGTTCTGATTCTGAAGTCATGAAGGACTGTGACTTTGGAAAAGTCGTATAATCTGTCTGAGTTGCTGATGTTAAAATTATTCTGGGCAGACCTTGTTAAAAAATGTATCATCTCTTTCACTTTTAATATTGGTTAATATTGACTTTGTAACTTGGTCCTGAAAAAGACTAGTTTATTCATAAAAATTATAAAAAAAGAAAATAATGCAAAGGATGATGCAGTCCTTGCTTTGTCTTTCTTTTATTTTACTTATGATTAGCTAGAAAGTATTTCAAGGTAAAGGCTATAAGTGAATTTTTACTCCTAAGAAGCAGACTACACAGTTCTTTTGAAATGTACAATAAAATGTACTTAGTAAGTACATTAAAATATAAAAAATAAAATGAAAATAATAAAAGTAAAATAAAGTAAAAGTACAATAAAATGTACTTAGTAAACTGATCAGAGACAACAGGTTTAGTGGGATCCAAATAATTTGTTCCTTAAATGCTAGTTTACATACTTGTTTCACAAAAACTCTTGTAGAGTTTTAAAACAAAGAGATTCCCAAGCCTTAATCTTGACACCTAGAATCAGCCATGTCTGATGTAATCAGAATTTAAGTCCAAAACCTACCCAAGATAACTCTTCTGTGCAGACATAGAGAATGAACTTTCTAGACCACCACTACCATCACCCCATAACCACTACCACACTCTGCACCTCAAAAACAGTGATTCTTTTTAAAATTTATTTATTGCTAATTGAAGGATAATTGTTTTACAGTGTTGTGTTGGTTTCTACAAAACATCAACATAAATCAGCCATAGTTTTACCCATGTCCCCTCCCACTTGAACATCCCTCTCACCTCCCTCCCCACCCCACCGCCTAGGTTGTTACTGAGGCCCAGTTTGAGTTCCCTGAGACATACAGTAAATTCCCATTGGCTTTCTATTTTACATATGGTAGTGTATATTTCCATGTTACTTTCTCCTACCTCCCACGCATTCCTTCCTCCCCCCGCAGCCGTGTCCATAAGTCTGTTCTCAGTCTCTTTGTCTCCATTGCTGCCCTGTAAATAGGTTCATCAGTGCCATCTTTCTAGATTCCATATATATGCATAAGTATGAGATAGTTATTTTTCTGTTTCTGACTTGGATTTCTGGGTCATATGGTGTTTTTATTCCTAGTTTTTTAAGGAATCTCCATAGTCTTCATAGTGGCTGTGTCAATTTGCATTCCCACCAACAGTGCAAGAGGGTTCCCTTTTCTCCACATCTTCTGCAGCATTTATTGTTTGTAGATTTTTTGATGATGGACATTCTGACCAGTGTGAGGGGATATCTCATTGTAGTTCTGATTTGCATTTCCTCAGTAATGAACAGTGTTGAGCATATTTTCATGTGTTTATTAGCCATCTGTATGTCTTTGGGAAAATGCTTGTTTCAGTCTTTTCCCCACTTTTTGACTGGATTGTTTCTTTTCCTGGTTTGATTTGTAGGAGCTGCTTGTATATTTTTGAAACTTAATCAGTTGTTTAACTGACAATCAACTTTGTCAGTTGTTTCATTTGCTATTAATTTTTCCCATTCTGAGAGTTGTCTTTTCACTTTGTTTATAGTTTCCTTTGCTGTGCAAAGCTTTTAGGTTTAATTAGGTCCCACTTGTTTGTTTTTGTTTTTATTTCCATTACTCTAGGAGGTGGGTCACAGAGTATCTTGCTATAATTTATGTCACAGAGTGTTCTGCCAATGTTTTCCTCTAAGAGTTTTGTAGTTTGTGGTCTTACATTTAGGTCTTTATCCATTTTGAGTTTATCTTTATGTATGGTGTTAGGAAATGTTATAATTTCATTCTTCTACACGTTGCTGTCCAGACAAACAGCGATTCTTAACTGGGGGGCACAGACACTCTTTGGATTCTAAACACTAAATGTAGTAAAGAATAATAATAATTGTAATTGGAGGGATTTCAGATCAGAGTTTTAATGGTCCCTAAGGCTGCCTAGTTCATCAAAGTCCTAATCCCTAAACTGCTAAGTCACTTTAGCCATGTCCAATTCTGTGAGGCCCCAGAGACGGCAGCCCACCAGGCTCCCCCGTCCCTGGGATTCTCCAGGCAAGAACACTGGAGTGGGTTGCCGTTTCCTTCTCCAATGAGTGAAAGTGAAAAGTGAAAGTGAAGTCGCTCAGTCATGTCCGACTCTTAGCGACCCCATGGACCGCAGTCTACCAGGCTCCTCCATCCATGGGATTTTCCAGACAAGAGTACTGGAGTGGGGTGCCATTGCCTAATCCCTATAGAGCCTTAAAAAAAAAATTAGCAATGTATGTTGCTCTGCTCCTGTTTCATGCAAGCATGGAATTTAAGTGTTTGGATTGTAATATACTAGAAAGACTCAAATTCTAGTATTCTCTGGGAAGAATGTAAAGCAAGAAAAAAGAGAGAATGATGTTTTCTGACTGATAAGGGGACAAGGATGTAACAGTAGACCAATTATATAATGATAATTAGGCCACATGCAGTGTTGTGTAAATTCTAACAAATGTGGTGAATGTGTTTATAGCATAAAAGTAAAAGTACATCTTCCTGAAATAAACATTATGTAGCCAGATCAAGGATGTAGTTTACTATAGCAGAATTTTTTTTACTAGTGTCGCTTCATTACAAACCTCATGATATACATTAAGCTTTTATATGTTGAAGAATAGATAAAATTTTTTAGGTAAGATTAACTCTCACAGCAACAAGAATATATTAAGCATTTACACATTTAATCTTAAAAATATCTTTACCCTCCAAAGTTGTTTCTTTTTTTTATTTTCCACTTTTGTGATAATTAGAATGAAAAGATATACTCTACCATCCTCTTTGTTGAAAGTCCTAAAGTGAAACCCCTAAAAAACAGATGAAAAAGGGAAACCTTTTTGGTTGCTTGGGTAAGAGGATCAGTTTGAAGTGAGCATATCCTGACTTCTGGCAGTAAGCAGATATTTTGTGTGTTACAAGCATTAGGATGGTCATGAGAAAAGAATACTAAGAAACAGAAATGTGATGTAGGCCAAAGTAAAATATTTCCCTGAGGTTAGTTATAATTGATCTGTTTTCTCAAATAGATACATAAGAGTAAGAAAAACTGGGAAACTGTGTTCCGCAATTTCACATTTGCCAAGAGAAATGTTTGGCTTAGGATCAAGGCATGTTATTTTTGGTCATACAAGGACTACAGAAGTCCTTAACCGTTTACCGCTTGAATTTTTATTAGAAATGTAGTAAATATTTGATTAATTCAGTAATATAATTTCCTTGTAGTGATCTTTAGTTTCCTATAATATTAACCTCGAATTAGTCCATGTTGTAGTCTTATTTTTATTTCACAACAGTCTTATGCAAAATGAGTATAAAACAGAAAAAGTAGGGGAAAATTTGCTAGTAGATTCCATTTCATATATATATTTATAAATGAAAGACTGAAGTAAACAAAGATGAATTTATTCAACAGTATTTTGTTATTTCCAGTGTATAATTACTGTTCTCAATTAAATTTATTCTTAAATATTTGTTCTTTAATGCTATCAAAAATGGAATTTTTAATTTCAGCTTTTATTTTTAATTTTTTTTCTTTATGAGTTTTATTTATTTATTTATTTATTTATTTTTTTTTCCATTTATTTTTATTAGTTGGAGGCTAATTACTTTACATCATTGCAGTGGTTTTTGTCATACATTGAAATGAATTAGCCATGGATTTACATGTATTCCCCATCCCGATCCCCCCTCCCACCTCCCTCTCCACCCGATCCCTCTGGGTCTTCCCAGTGCACCAGGCCCAAGCACTTGTCTCCTGCACCCAACCTGGGCTGGTGATCTGTTTCACCCTAGATAATATACATGTTTCAATGCTGTTCTCTTGAAACATCCCACCCTCGCCTTCTCCCACAGAGTCCAAAAGTCTGTTCTATACATCTGAGTCTCTTTTTCTGTTTTGCATATAGGGTTATCGTTACCATCTTTCTAAATTCCATATATATGTGTTAGTATACTGTAATGGTCTTTATCTTTCTGGCTTACTTCGCTCTGTATAATGGGCTCCAGTTTCACCCATCTCATTAGAACTGATTCAAATGAATTCTTTTTAATGGCTGAGTAATATTCCATGGTGTATATGTACCACAGCTTCCTCATCCATTCGTCTGCTGATGGGCATCTAGGTTGCTTCCATGTCCTGGCTATGATAAAGAGTGCTGCGATGAACATTGGGGTACACGTGTCTCTTTCAGATCTGGTTTCCTTGGTGTGTATGCCCAGAAGTGGGATTGCTGGGTCATATGGCAGTTCTATTTCCAGCTTTTTAAGGAATCTCCACACTGTTTTCCATAGTGGTTGTACTATTTGCATTCCCACCAACAGTGTAAGAGGGTTCCCTTTTCTCCACACCCTCTCCAGCATTTATTGCTTGTAGACTTTTGGATAGCAGCCATCCTGACTGGCGTATAATGGTACCTCATTGTGGTTTTGATTTGCATTTCTCTGATAATGAGTGATGTTGAGCATCTTTTCATGTGTTTGTTAGCCATCTGTATGTCTTCCTTGGAGAAATGTCTGTTGAGTTCTTTGGCCCATTTTTTGATTGGGTCATTTATTTTTCTGGAGTTGAGCTGGAGGAGTTGCTTGTATATTTGTGAGATTAATCCTTTGTCTGTTGCTTCGTTTGCTATTATTTTCTCCCAATCTGAGGGCTGTCTTTTCACCTTGCTTATAGTTTCCTTTGTTGTGCAAAAGCTTTTAAGTTTCATTAGGTCCCATTTGTTTATTTTTGCTTTTGTTTCTAAAATTCTGTGATGTGGGTCATAGAGGATCCTGCTGTGATTTATGTCGGAGAGTGTTTTGCCTATCTTCTCCTCTAGGAGTTTGATAGTTTCTGGTCTTACATTTAGATCTTTAATCCATTTTGAGTTTATTTTCGTGTATGGTGTTAGAAAGTGTTCTAGTTTCATTCTTTTACAGTTGGTTGACTAGTTTTCCCAGCACCACTTGTTAAAGAGGTTGTCTTTTTTCCATTGTATATCCTTGCCTCCTTTGTCAAAGATAAGGTGACCATAGGTTCGTGGATTTATCTCTGGGCTTTCTATTCTGTTCCTTTGATCTATATTTCTGTCTTTGTGCCAGTACCATACTGTCTTGATGACTGTGGCTTTGTAGTATAGTCTGAAGTCAGGCAGATTGATTCCTCCAGTTCCATTCTTCTTTCTCAAAATTACTTTGGCTATTCGAGGTT
The DNA here is from genome assembly GCF_023699985.2 of Odocoileus virginianus. Lineage (NCBI taxonomy): Eukaryota > Metazoa > Chordata > Mammalia > Artiodactyla > Cervidae > Odocoileus > Odocoileus virginianus. The sequence continues at coordinate 17,402,292 of NC_069701.1, forward strand.
TTTTGTATTTCCATACAAATTGTGAAATTATTTGTTCTAGTTCTGTGAAAAATACCATTGGTAGTTTGATAGGGATTGCATTGAATCTATAGATTGCTTTGGGTAGTATAGCTATTTTGACAATACTGATTCTTCCAATCCATGAACACGGTATATTTCTCCATCTGTTTGTGTCCTCTTTGATTTCCTTCATCAGTGTTTTATAGTTTTCTACGTATAGGTCTTTTGTTTCTTTAGGTAGATATACTCCTAAGTATTTTATACAGTAAAGTTGCAGGATATAAAATTAACACACAGAAATCTCTTGCATTCCTATACACTAACAATGAGAAAACAGAAAGAGAAATTAAGGAAACAATACCATTCACCATTGCAACAGCTTTTAGTTTTAATTGCTAGTGTATAGAAATTCAATTTTTCATATTTATCTTCTGCCATTGCAAGCAGTGTGCTTAAACTTAATAGGACTAGTTTGTGTGTTTGTATTAAGATTTCTCTTAGAAAATATCATGCCATTGTGAATGGAGATAATTGTGTTGCATCCTTTCCTGTCTGAATTATATTGCTTTTTCCTACCTAATTGCCCTGAAAGGTCCTCTAGTATATTGTCAAATAGAAGTGATGGAAGCAGATATCTTGGCCTTGCTTTTAATCTTATTGTGGTATATTCAGTCTTTCACCATCAAACATGATGTTAGCTGTGTGTTTTTCATAAATACCTTTTTTTTAAACTAATTTTTAAGTGTTTTAATCAATGAAGTGTGCTGCATTTTGACAAATGTTTTTTCTTTGTTAAGATGACCGTGGGCTTAATTTGTACAGTATATATAATAACATATATTATACACACAGAATATAAGATGTTTGTCTTTAATCTCTTTAGGTTGAAGAAAATGAACTTTTGCTATTGAGAGTTGAAATTAATATAATGTGGTATCACTGCTAAATAGACTTACTTTCTACAGTACTTCTGAAAGTTTCTCCTCCACAAATGCCACTATTTTGATATATTTTATCAAAATTATATGATTCATATGTAATTGTATACAGTGAATCAAGAGTATGCCTGACAAGAATGAAGTACCTTTTCAATGAAGCGTTGATGAGAACTGAATTTTCCACTTAAAATTTTATGAATCTGATGACCATAAGAATTTACACAGGGTAGCTTTTTACTCTGTAATTTTCAAATCTTGTATTATCTTTACCACTCATATTCAGTGCTAAACACAGATGATGTAGGGCATACTGGTACTGTAGTACCTCTGGCCTTGCATTTTTGTTCAACAAATGGAAGTTTCAACACAGTGGTTGGTTATAAAACTATCAGGTATTATTCCAGTTCACGTATGTTTTGTCATAACGAAGGTAACAAGTTATGACACTGAGTTAAATAATTGAAAGGATTCTTGGGACTTTGTAGGGCATACACACGTGAGAATTTAAGAAAGGATAAAGAAACTAGCAGTAGAAAGAATACCAGCAGTGTCTAGCAGTTAGGGCTTCCGTAGTAGCTAGGGCTCCCCTGGTAGCTCAACTGCTAAAGAATCTGCCTGCAATGCAGGAGACCCCAGTTTGATTCCTGGGTCGGGAAGATCTGTCGGAGAAGGGATAGGCTACCCACTTCAGTATTCTTGGGCTTCCCTTGTGGCTCATTTGGTAAAGAATCTGCCCACAATGCGGGAGACCTGGGTTCGATCCCTGGGTTGGGAAGATTCCCTGGAGAAGGGAAAGGCTACCCACTCCAGTATTCTGGCCTGGAGAATTCCATGGAATGTATAGCCTATGGGGTTGCACAGAGGTGGACGTGACTTTAAGATATCCGGGCATAGTTCTTACTTGTCCTTTGCGGGTCTCATAGAACATGCATTGTTTTTATATTATGAGCACCTGAGATCTGTAAAAGACACCATGTTTTCAGGGAAATCAATGAATGAGTTCACTGAAGGGGCTTTTATGTCTTGCTGCTCATGCAGCTAAATCCAGGCCATGTAAGTACATATGTATATCATAAACAAGGCAGACAAGCTAGTACAGGGTGCTTCCAAGGGAATTTTGTGTTTTCAACATCAGAATAAAATTCATTAGCCAGTAAATTTCATCTTTATCTTGGCGAAATGTTGTTGTTAGACTTCCAAACATCCCTGGAGATCAACAGAGCTACCTGAGTTCAGTTGCATGTTAAATATATTCTTGTATAACTGCGTGTGAACATTATGATTAACTATAAAATGTACTTCTTTAAACCTAAACTAAATGAACAACTCCAAACTCAATTTTTCTTAAACTAGATCTCCAAAATACCTGAGGCTACTCTATACTCAATTAATAGGATGAGACATATGATGCAGAAGTTGGATTTGAAAAAGGAAGAAATTTAGTTAAAATTATCTTATCACTTTTTATTTTCAAAATCTTACTCATAGTCATAGGCACATATTACTAATACTTATTGGAGCAGGTCCATGTACATAATAAGCAGCCTCAAAGTTTAAATATGGTTAGATACATGGGGAATTTTCCTTTGACAAGTTAATTTACCATCTGACCCACCAGGGAAGCCAATCCGCCTGCAAAGCAGGAGACCAAGTTTCGATCCCTGGGTGGGAAAGATCCTCTGGAGAAGGTCCATCTATGTCGCTCTGGAGGATGGCACAGCAACCCACTCCAGTATTCTTTGCTGGAGAATTCCATCGACAGAGGAGAATGTAAAATTGGATATTAGAAATCACTGGTTGTCAAGTCCATGTGGCGTGTTCCTTTACAGAGTCGTGAATCCATACTTGTCTTACTACTCCTTAACCTTTCGTTTCCAGTCCGCTGCTATGTTGAGGAAAATATTCCTTTCTTTGAATGGGAATGTCCCTGAGCATGGTTCAAGAATCCAGCCAGACTAAAAGCTCCTCTAGATAATCTGATCAACTTCATAGCTACTTTTTAGTCATCTTCATATTTTTTTATCACCCTGCCAAACACCATGACTATTTAAATATAGACTTGTTTTATTGAGCAATTCAGTTCCACACTGACTTGAAGTTCTTTACCCCCCAAAGCCCACAATTTTAATTTACTATGTTTTGCATATTAAAACATGACAAATTAAATTATTTTGCTTCGTTTCTTCCCAACACTTAGGAGGATTCCCTGTGGTGCCTCTGTCCATTCTCCAACAATCCAGTGAGAAAGGACAAAAATCAGTTTTAAAATAAGTTTCTCCCTGCATGTTGCCTTTGAAATTTTAGAAATCATGAATATGAGTGATGTTTTATGCTGGGTGCAGTTAAATGCTTGTCAAAAGGGAGCTATAAATCATTAGAAATTGAGTTTATAGAAGCAAACTCTGATGTAATTAGAGAAATTTTCTGGATAAAAGTAAAATATGAGTTGAGATTGATATGCAGTGATTCATATGTCAGTGAGAGAAAAGACTGGCAAGTGGATTGGAGGAGCCAAATCCTTAAGGTTTTGAAATCTAAACTTTTCAGTTTTTCTTTTTAAAAAAAATTTTTTTGTGGCTGTGCTGAGTCTTAGCTGTGGCACACAGGCCCTTCGTTGTTGTCTGCAGGCTTTCTCTAGGTGGGCTATTTAAAGATGAGGTGCCCAGTCTTCTCCTTGCAGGGGTTTCTCTTGTTTCACAGCATGGGCTCTTGGCCACGTGGGTTCAGTAGTTGTGTCACAGGGACTTAACTGCTCCACATCATGTGGGATCTTCCTGGACAATGGATCGAATCCATGTCCTCTGAATTGGTAGGTAAATTCTTAATAACTGGACTGCCAGGGAAACCCCCTAAACCTTTTAGTATTGACTCTATATTGGACAGTAGGTTTCTCAGCAGAAACTAGACATAATAAGAACTATAAGTAAGCAAACTCAACTCAACAGCTGTGAGAGAGATAGAAAGCTGAAGAGAATGAGGAACCAGTTAAGATACCACTAAGACAGTGGAAGACCAAGTGAAAGGATAGGTAAGAGAGATATGAATAAGCTTGAAAAGAAAACTTTCTGTTGACCTTTATCAAAATGTTGAAAAAGATCTATGATGTTGGTACCTAAGTGAAAAGGTAAAATTTTAAGCTATTTAAGAGACACACATATAAATCTCATGCCACATGAAAGGCCCTGAATTTCACATATTAGTCTTACTAAGAACAAGTTTAAACTTCTAACTAATGATCACATTTGGGTCTTTTCAATACTCATTTGTAGATATTCACAGCAGGTCAGAGATATTAGAAATTAGAATCATAACACATTTCCCATGTTTAACTTGGTTCAGTCTGCCATCATAAATTTAACATAGCAACTTATTTTCCTGATGGGCATGTATTTTATCATTATGCATTAATTTTTCCATGAAATGTGCATTATTGCAAAAGAACCATAGATACATGTGCTTATAGTCAGTATCAGCCATGCACAAAATGAATAAATTCTAATGACATGTGTCTCTTCTTGATAGCTAGACTTAGAATTGAGATTTTCCTGGAAAAAAAATTCAATCTCCTCTCCCTCAGGAATTTGTAATAAGACCTAGCAAACATTTGGGTTTTCTGTCAAAGGCAAATAACCTATGCTTAGAATCATCACATTCCCAAGATATAAGGTTCTGTTCTACTTTATCTTCATTACAAAGTCATTCCCATTGCAAGTATTTCTTGAAGTTGCTGAAATGGTATGACCACTGGACAGACAATTAGTATCATTTTCTCCCATAATCTAATTATGTATTAATATTGCAGCAGTGATGCCTGTAATGAATAAAATTTCTCATGACACCCAAATAATCATTCAGAATAGTGAGGAGAATAAATTGATATACATTGATTTTCTACTAAATGCCAGGCACTGTGGTTAATGATTCATATTTATGATCTCACATATTACTTGAGAATATCCATGGAATAATATATTACTGTCCTCAATTGATTTGTGAGTGAATTAAAACACAGATTATGCAATTTGCCCAAAGTCATAGAGATAGCAAATGAAGCAGAAATGTGGATCTGTCAGTCTAATGGCATACACTGGTTGCTTCTACTATAATGGCATAATTTGAAATAAACTTTTATTGAACACCTCCCAACATGGTGCTTCAGAGTTCATTGGTGCTAAAGAGAAAGTGATTTTGTATTTCTTTTTTCTCTAGTCCCATGAAAGATAGATGGAATCAGATAGCAGTGTACAGAAGAATCAACCATTGATGACTCTTTTTTTTTTTAAACTGTTTCATCTTCCAACTAATTCTACTGATCTCTAACAGCAATACTTTATGCTTCAAGCTTACCTATTCCCACAGTAATAATTTTTTAATTGTGGTAAACATGCTTAATGTGAGATCTAATCTCTTAACAAATTATTAAATACATCTACAGTATTGTTAACACATAGGCACAAAGTTGTACAACAGATCCCTAGAACTTATTAATCTTGTATAACCAAGACTTTATGCCCATTGAACAGCAACTCCCCATTTCCTCCCTCCCCACCAACTCTAGAAACCACCATCTCTACTCTCTATTTCCATAGGTTTGACTATTCTAGTAACTTCATATATATGGAATCACTCAGTGTTTATCTTTCTGTGACCAGTTTATTTCTCTTATCATACTGTACTCCAAGTTCATCCATGTTATCGCAAATAACAGAAATATCTACCTTTAGGAGGCTGAATAATATCCCACTGAATGTGTATACTACATCCCACTTATCTGTTGATGGACATTTAGGTTACTTTCATATTTTGGCTATTATGAATAATGCTGCAATGAACAGGAGAGTGCAGAAATCCATTTGACATCTTGATTTCAATTTTTGGAGGCCTACACTTAGAAATAGGATTGCTAAATCTCATGGTGGTACTATTTTTCTTTCTTTTTTCTTTTTTCTTAGATTCTGCCTAATTCAATGTACTTTATTTTTTTTTCTTTTTTCCATTTATTTTTATTAGTTGGAGGCTAATTTCTTTACAATATTGTAGTAGTTTTTGCCATACATTGACATGAATAAGCCATGGATTTACATGTGTTCCCCATCCTGAACCCCCCTCCCACCTCCCTCCCCATCCCATCTCTCTGGGTCTTCCCAGTGCACCAGCCCTGAGCACTTGTCTCATGCATCCAACCTGGGCTGGTGATCTGTTTCACACTTGATAATATACATCTTTCAATGCTGTTCTCTCGGATCAGCACACCCTCGCCTTCTCCCACAGAGTCCAAAAGTTTGTTCTATACATCTGTGTCTCTTTTTCTGTTTTGCATATAGGGTTATCATTACCATCTTTCTAAATTCCATATATATGCGTTAGTATACTGTATTGGTGTTTATCTTTCTGGCTTACTTCACTCTGTATAATGGGTTCCAGTTTTATCCATCTCATTAGAACTGATTCAAATCTATTCTTTTTAATGGCTGAGTAATATTCCATGGTGTATATGTACCACAGCTTCCTTATCCATTCGTCTGCTGATGGGCATCTAGGTTGCTTCCATGTCCTGGCTATTATAAACAGTGCTGCGATGAACATTGGGGTGCACGTGTCTCTTTCAGATCTGCTTTCCTCGGTGTGTATGCCCAGGAGTGGGATTGCTATTGAGGAAACTCTATATTGTTTTCCATACTGGTTGCACGACTTTACATTCCAACCAATAGTGTATACGGCTTCCACTTTCTCCACATCCTTACCAATATTTTTTCCCTTATAATAGTCATGCTTCTACTAAAGGAATCTTTTTAAAATTTTTGGCTGTGCTGGGTCTTTGTTGCTGTGTGGGCTTTTCTCCAGTTGCAGAGAGTGGGGTCACTTTGGTGCAGCTCACAGGCTTCTCATTGCAGTGAGTTCTCTTCTTGCAGAGCATGGATTCCAGTAGTTGCAGCTCCCAGGTTCTAGAGCACAGGTTCCATAGTTGTGGCACATGGGCTTAGTCGTTTCATGGCATGTGGAATCTTCCCAGATCAGGGATTGAACCTGTGTCTTCTGCATCAACAGGCAAATTCTTTACCATAGAACTGCCAGAGAAGCCCTAAAGGAGGGCTTTGATTCCCTGAAGTATAGAGGAATTAATTCCCTATGGAATGAACTTTGAACAGTGACAGGCAGGAAATGGGAGGGAACCAAGCAAATGACACTGATGCTGGGAAAGATTGAAAGCAGGAGAAGTAGGCAACAGAGGTGAGATGATTGGATGGCATCATCGACTCGGTGGACATGAATTTGAGCAAACTCTGAGAGATAGTGAAGGACAGGGAAGCATGGCATGCTGCCATCCCTGGGGTTGCAAAGAGTCAGACACAGCTGAGTGACTGAACAACGCCAGGCAAATGCATTCCTCCAATCCCCCTTTCCATGTAGGAATGGTTTCTCTGTATCCACATGAAAGATTTCTATGCTCCATGTGAACACACCATACCTCTTTCCTTCATCCTCACTGTCCTATATTTGTGATGACCAGATAAAGTGTCAGCATTCTACTTTTTGATTTGGGCTCTGCTGCCTAATGCTTTGAATTTCTGAAATGAAACACTGTCTCCTCCTCCTCCTTCTCATTACTACTCTTAATAATGTATATTAATTGCTACATATGCCTTAGCTTGAGTTTTGCAGAGATACTATAATATGAAGTGATCCTATATTAATTTTAATTAGCTAACATACATCTATCTTTACTTTACAAACTTCTCTTTTAAAATAACAGGTGTTGGTATAAATAATCAACCTGGAGGTTAACATAAACTATACGTGTTTTCAGTATGTGTCTTTTTGAAGATTTTTTTTTCAATTTTTTTTTCAGTTCTATCATCTCACCTCAATTACACCCCATAAGAAAACACAAATTAAATGTAAAATTACAGTTAATAGTTGAGGTTTGAATTATGACTCCCTCTAGTTTCCTGAGTGTCTTAGATAATCTCTTTACTCACACACTCCACACCCTGTGCTCTGTGATAATTTAATTCTTTACACATTTTTTTACCCAGGTATTTTTTGCCATGATAGTTCTACAGAAAATGTGTCATATACATACTTGTTTGACTTTGTCTTTTTTTTTCCTGTTTATAACAGTATAATAATAAGGGATTTGGTTTAGGTCATACCTGAATGGGGCTTCCCTGATAGCTCTGTTGGTAAAAAATCCACTTGCAATGCAGGAGACCCTGATTTGTATTTCTGGGCTGGGAAGATCCTCTGGAGAAGGGATAGGCTACTCACTCCAGTTTTCTTGGGCTTCCCTGTGGCTCAGCTGGTAAAGAATCTGCCTGCAGTGTGGAAGACCTGGGTTCGATCCCTGGGTTGGGGTGATTCCCTGGAGAAGGGAATGGCTACCCACTCCAGCATTGTGGCATGGAGAATTCCATGTATACAGTCTATGGGGTCACAAAGAATTGGACCTGGCTGGGGGATTTTCAGTTTCTTTCATGTTTATTATCAAAATACTAACATCTTTCAGTTTTTCCTATGTTTATTCAAAATATTTTCTTTAAGAGATAAAATAATACATTTGGAGTTTGTCTTCTTTATATTTCTTCAGAGTCTTTTTCTAGGTGCAGCTTAGAAACCAGACAATAGAGTATATTTTCCCTGTTCATATTTTATGCTTTTTTTCCAGGCATGTTTATTCACAGGCAAATATTTTTCAGTGAATTGGTCAAATTTACATGAATTTCACACTATACACATATTTCTGCACCTTACCAATTTTCCTCAGTATCTTCTTAAAATATCTATCCAACTTTAAATATTTATTTGATTTAATTCATTAATTACAACACCTATGTTGTATTCAGGAGCTATGTTTTTCTTTCGAGTTTGTGTTGTTTTTGAAGCTTCTATAAAAGACCACACATAATGATGGATTATATCTACATTCAGAACACAATATTTAGTCAAACAGCCATCTGTTCATTCCTTGTTTTTATGCAAATAACTTAGGTCATTTATCTGAAGCTGAGACAGAAAATATAGATTTCAAGAAAATAAAAAAATATGAAATTATTGTATATTCTCAAAAAGTAGAGATGATGCTCACAGAGTCATAAAATTATGTTGCTAAAAGGGATTTGGGAATTTTTCTCCTCTTTCATGCAAATCTTTGAAACTGGGTTGAATGTGGTCTCCTTACCATAGTAGCATGATTTTGATTTTTAAACAGGAGTATACTCCCTCCTACATTCAGTTCTTAACTCTTAACTTCTTACCTCCTTTTTTAGATTCTTTCTTTCTGGCATGTATATTACTTTTCTCTCCAAACTGAATGCCTCTTTTGGCTTTTTGATAAAAGGTGCTGCTTCTATCATTGTGTCCTTGTTCTGAGCAGTTAAGTTGGGTTTTCAGTGAGTCGGGTCTCTGGAGTCAGTCTGACCCTTTGCTATGCAGACATCTGATTTGGGGCAGATATTTTACCTCCTTGTGTCCCAGTCAATTCTGGTATAAAATGGAATATAAAAATAATTTCCTCAAGGAGTGTTATATGAATTCTGTTTAGCCATCATTATGCTTAAACAGCTCAGGCAAGTAGAATAAGCTTGGGTCAGTCTTAGTTTCATAACCCAGTTTCACCATTTAACCATTTACTCTTTGATACTGGGTAAGTCATAATTTCTGAAAATCTCAGTTCTTCAGCTTGTATATAAGAAAATTCATATATACTTAACATTTTGAAAAACATACAAAATGAATGAAGTACTGATGCACGCTGCAGTATGGGCGAATCTTGAAAATACCATGCTAAGTGAAAGAGAGAAAGTGAAGTCGCTCAGTCGTGTCCGACTCTTCGCGACCCCATGGGCTGTAGCCCACCAGGTTCCTCCATCCATGGGATTTTCCAGGCAAGAGTACTGGAGTGGACTGCCATTTCCTTCTCCAGAGCACATGTACTATGTGGTGAATGTGAAATAAACAATGATATGAATGTCCAGAATAGGCAACATAATCCTTTGGCCATTGATGAGAAGCTGAACCATTGGATTAGACCCTGATGCTGGGAATGATTGACGGCAAAAGGAGAAGCGGGCAGCAGAGGAAGAGATGGTTAGGCAGCATCACTGACTGAGTAGACATGAATTTGAGCAAACTCCAGGAGATAGTAAAGGACAGAGGAGCCTGGCATGCTATAGTCCGTGAGGGTCACGAAAGGTCAGATACGACTTGGTGACTGAACAAGAATGTATAGAGAAAATAGATTCGTGGTTTCCTAGGACTGGGGGAGATAGTGATAATTGGGAGATGGCAGCTAAAGATTTAGTGCTTCTTTTTGGCACAATTAAAATATTTCGATTGTCATTGTATAGCTCTGTAAACATAGTACCAGAAATCTTTACACTCTAAATGTGTGACTTACGTCAATTATATTTCAATAAAGCCCTTAAAAGCACAGTAGAAAAAGTCAATAATCCAAAATTGGTTATTCAAAAAGACAAAAAAGGAAATTGACAAATTACTATCCAGAAGTCAGACAAAATGAGGGACAAATAAGGGAATATCCAAGTTACTAAAATATGGCATGAAAAGACATGCTACTAATGAGTTTATAGGGATTAAATGGCATAAAAGGGACAGCTTGAAATGATGTTGTTGAAAGATCATTTATTTCCCACATTTAAACTCTACAACAAATGTTAGTCAAAGAGGAAGTTAGCCCTCCTGTTATTAACTACTCTTTAATTTAGTAGTAAGCTTTGATATATAGGCATAAGCTACCTAGGAACATACATTGAATTTGAAGGGGACTTGAGTTCCACTCGAGGTTCCTGCAACTTTGAGTAAGTTATCTACCATATAGATACATAAAAGATATTATTCATCTCTGAAGTAAAAATAATATCATCCTTTATAGTATTGCTGAGATAATTCACATGCTAAATTATCTTATGCAGTTACTGTGAGCCACTGCATCAATTGATAGAAAGTTTTATATGATAGAGCAGTACTTCGAATAAAGAAATTAATAGGTTTTGATGAGCAAGGGAATAAAGGGAAACATGGAAAAATCAAAGTGTCATTGACTAGCAAGTAGGTGAGACAAATAATAGCATCTAAGGAATAAATGGTAATATCACTAGGGAAATAAATTTAAATTTTCCTTTGAAGAAGATGGGATTTTGCAACTTGAGTTTGAATTTATGTTAAGGTGTCTAATTGGATTATTCCAATAATGGGAATTATAAGCAGATATAAAGGAGACCTTGAGTTTTTAAAATTTAAAACCCAGGCCTTTGTGCATAAAACTAAATGTTAAAGTATGATTTGGTGAGTTTTACATTGAACTGAGGATAAAGAAATAAAGGCCAGCACATCAGACTGAAATTTCAAAGAATGCTCAAATTTGAAAAGAAAAAGTATGAAATGTTATCAAAAGTCTTCTCCAACACCACAGTTCATAAGCATCAATTCTTCGGCACTCAGCTTTCTTTATAGTCCAACTCTCATATCCACACATGACTACTGGAAAAACCATAGCTTTGACTAGATGGACCTTTGTTGGCAAAGTAATGTCTCTGCTTTTTAATATGCTATCTAGGTTGGTCATAACTTTCCTTCCAAGGAGTAAGTGTCTTTTAATTTTATGGCTGCAATCACCACCTGCAGTGATTTTGAAGCCCAGAAAAATAAAGTCTGCCACTGTTTCCACTGTTTCCCCATCTATTCGCCATGAAGTGATGGAACCGGGTGCCATGATCTTAGTTTTCTGAATGTTGAGCTTTAAGCCAACTTTTTCACTCTCCTCTTTCACTTTCATCAAGAGTCTCTTTAGTTCTTCTTCACTTTCTGCCATATGGGTGGTGTCATCTGCATATCTGAGGTTATTGATATTTCTCCTGGCAGTCTTGATTCCAGCTTGTGCTTCCTCCAGCCCAGCATTTCTCATGATGTACTCTGCATAGAAGTTAAATAAGCAGGGTGACAATATACAGACTTGACGTACTCCTTTTCCTATTTGGAACCAGTCTGTTATTCCATGTCCGGTTCTAACTGTTGCTCCCTGACCTGCATACAGGTTTCCCAAGAGGCAGATCAGGTGGTCTGGTATTCCCATCTCTCAGAATTTTCCACAGTTTATTGTGATCCACACAGTCAAAGGCTTTGGCATAGTCAATAAAGCAGAAATAGATGTTTTTCTGGAACTCCCTTGCTTTTTTGATGATCCAGTGGATGTTGGCAATTTGATCTCTTGTTCCTCTGATTTTTCTAAAACCAACTTGAACATCTGGAAGTTCACAGTTCATGTATTGCTGAAGCCTGGCTTGGAGAATTTTGAGCATTACTTTACTAGCATGTGAGATGAGTGCAATTGTTCAGTAGTTTGAGCATTCTTTGGCATTGCCTTTGGAATTGGAATTGGATTGGAATGAAAACTGACCTTTTCCAGTCCTGTGGCCACTGCTGAGTTTTCCAAATTTGCTGGCATGTTGAGTGCAGCACTTTCACAGAAGCATCTTTTAGGATTTGAAATAGCTCAACTGGAATTCCATCACCTCCACTAGTTTTGTTCGTAGGGATGCTTCCTAAGGCCAACTTGACTTCACCTTCCAGGATGTCTGGCTCTAGGTGAGTGATCACACCATCGTGATTATCTGGGTCATGAAAATCTTTTTTGTACAGTTCTTCTGTGTATTCTTTCCACATCTTCTTAATATCTTCTGCTTCTGTTAGATCCATATGATTTCTGTCCTTTATTGAACTCATATTTGTATGAAATGTTCCCTTGGTATGTCTAATTTTCTTGAAGAGATCTCTAGTCTTTTCAATTCTATTGTTTTCCTCTATTATACTTGGAACATATTTGGTGCTTGTTATGGGTTGAGCTGTATCCCCGCACAAAAGACAATTAAAGCATGGCCCCCATGCCTCAGAATGTGACTTCATGTGGAAACAGGATCTTTAGAGAAGTAGCCAAGGTAAAATGAGGCTGAGTTCCTGAATTCAATAAGCCCGGTTAAAATATAAAAAGGAGAAACTTGGACACAGAGCTAGACACACAGAGGGAAAATGTGAAGACACACACGGAGAATGCCATGTTATTACAAAGAATTAGAGTGCTAGTTCTACAAGCAAAAAAAGAAAGAAAAGATTGCCAACAAACCACCATAGCAAGGAAGACATATAGAAAGATTCCCTTACAGTTTTCACAAAAGTACTTGTCTGCCAACTCTTTATTTTGACATTCTAGCCTCCATAACTGTGATACAGTAAGTTTCTCTTGTTTTCTGTCACCCAGTTTGTGGTACTTTGTTAAAAGTATCCCTGCGAATCTGTTCCCATGGCCTCTGAGACTTCGTTTCTGCTTCAGAGACTCTGATGCTCGTTTCAGAACTAAGTCCAACCTACTGACTCTATCAGGCTTCAAGTGCTGTTCCTAACTGCTTACTTTGATGTCCCTGAAATTAAAATGTTAACCTGTTGAAGTCCATAAAAGAAAAAGACTCAGTTTTGAATTTAAGAAATGCATTAAGCAAAGTTTAAACACTTCTGGCTATTTTATTTCCTTGGTTTCAAATCTCAGGTACACGGACTTGAAATAATCACAGCTTTTGCTTCATGACTCACAGCATTGATCCATCAGGATCCACTTTATTCATTTATTGAACTGAATGAATATATCAGAGTAAAAATGATAACTGAATTGATTTGATTCTGAAGAAACTGATCATTTATATGAGACATCAGACAAAAAAATAAGTACATTGATATTTTGTGTTAAACATTTAGTTTTTGTTTTACTTTTTTTCAAAATGTGTAAACCCACAGATTTGACTGGATGATGTCAGAATGACACTTCAACCTTAGCCCTTAGCTACAATGGCAAATAGATCTCAAAGACATTCTTTTATGCAATCAGAATACCACTTTTCACACCTATGAAAAAAACACAGTATTACATAATAATCAGTCTAACTCAAACTTCCTTAATTTTCTGCCAGTTGTTCATTTTTAGGTACCACCCCACCCCCAACACACACACAGGACTTTGAACATCTGGGTGATTCATAATTGCTCAAGGTCATTGATATTTTTTCCAAAATTTGGAGTCTGAGACTGGTGTCATCTGAAAGTATTATGGTTTTTTACCACAGGTTTAAGTGAAGTTCAGTTAGTATGAATTAGACTTTGGGATGGGCCAGTTCTTGGCTCTAATTTGAGTCTGTTGGATTCCAAAGTAGAGAGTAAGTTACGAGAGGAGTTTCTCCTTTGATTGTAGCAATATATACCCTGTAAAATACTATCTGCTTATTTCTGTAAGGAAAAAAATCTGTATATATTTAATAAAATTAAAACTTCTGTGTTTTCCAGTTAGGTGGTCTTAAACTAGTTATTTTACTGAAAACAAAATGAAAAGAACTCACTGCAAAACCAATTTCAAGTGATGTACTGAATCTGTATAAAAGGGGTCCAGATAAAAACTTTTACTCTTCCATTACAGCTAAATGAATTTAACTACATTCTGGAGATGTTCCTGTGCAAAATATTAAAAAGTGTACATATCAGAGTCAAAGCTTTGACCATTGAAAGAGAGACTTCCCATCTGAAAGATATTCTTTAAAAGAATGTAAAAATTGGAGACCTATGTCACTTGCTCAGAAAGCGTGTCTACCTTTATCTATTTACAAATATACACCAGGGATGAAACACTAAATCAAGGAGGTTAATGCATGCCTAAATTTCACTTTGGAGTATTTCAGCCAAACTGTACCATTTTAGGTGCTGCGATTTTGGTCTTTGTGGAATATTACTTTTCTGTTACACTTTGCTAACTTTAGTTTTCAAGGTCAAGCACTTCTGAGACATCTAAGATGAGTCACTAATATCGCAGAACAGTGGTCAGCACTGCTTGAATTCTTCATGCAGGAAGGATAAATAGTGGCCAGAAGTATGGATTCAAGTCATTGGCACAAATCCTCTGGGAGAAAGAAGTCATTTCCCAGTCTAATTATGAAAGTTACTTGACACACTTTCTAGCATAGGCCAATTATCCTTTATAAAATAGAAGTGCTATCAATTCTGATCCTCTGTCTCTTTTTTGCAGAAAACCATTACTTTTTTCTTTATCACAGCTTCTCTCAAACGTAAATGGCGTGGCTAAAAGTTTGCACAATCAGGTTTCTTTCAGAAAATGGCAGCATATCCCCTTCACTTTATATCAGTTATGGCACCTCTATACATTTTCTAAGTTTCTTCCAAATGATTCAATCATTCCCTTAGGTTGGACTACACCTGCAAGATTTCTACTCATCACTGAAAATGTCTGGGAAGAGCAGTGATATATTGTGCTGAAAGGGAGTCATCAATCACCATGTGTTCTAAATCACCTCCTTGGTCAGACAAGGAAGTTAAGAGGAAAGTAATTGAAGGATGACATATGCCTCTTGATTCTGGAATTTTCAGCCCACTGTCTTAAAATAAGCAAAAAATAAACACACACACACGAAGGCTTTTCTTTCTGCTAGTTTGCTGTGGAATTTGTTGACACTCTAAACACAGGTTTATAAACTTCAGTATGTCTTCAATGAGTTAAATGACTTGGGGGTCATACATTTTTCCCTTAGGCATCTCTAAAATGGTGAGAAGGGAAACATATGAATGAATTCTTCTGACTTATTCTCTGAATCAGTTAATTATGCATGAAACCAAAAATAGGAAACCTTGATCTTTATATGCCATAATGAGAATGCTCTGTAGCATTCCATTCAAGTGGCTGTGAGCTAATTCATTTTGAAGATGCTAATGAGCAGAGAAATGATTCTCTGAAAAATTTTCAATGCTATTTGCTGTCAGGCATGGCAATTAATTCTTTTGGTAAAGTCACTAGAGTAATTTTATCTCCTAATTCTGAAACTTATAGCAGAATTTCCAAAATTTGGAGTGTGACAAAACATTTCTTACAATAAACCTATCTCCCACTCACTGCTTCATTTTGTAATTCATCAAGATCAGAAAATTTGGCAGCAGTTGCCCTTGCAAATCAAATGAGATTATTTATACAGGCAGCTATATCTCGGAATCCTTACACTGAAACAGTAAGCTGTGTGTTTGTGTGTGTGTGTGATTCTTCCAGAATCAAGAGATATATGTCATCCTTCAGTATTTATTTTAAATAGTTGCCATCATAGTAATGATAGATCAACTAAAACTCAATTAAAACAAAAATAAAAATAATTTAAATAATAATATTCAATAGCAACTGTCAATTATCTTTAAAGCAAAGCATATATATAGTATATATACATATACTATATATATATATATATACACATATACTATATATATATATACATATACACACATATATATATTCTGCTGTTTCTCAAGACCTCAGACCTCTTTGGGGTTTATTTTATTGTGCAAATTTAAGTAGGATGAAAAAACCTTCAAATATTGTGATCAATGCATGTTGTGTCAGTATCATTTTTCTTTCCTTTTAAATAGCCACTGTATTTAATATTAGAATTCATTGTGAAAAATCCATACCTCTGTGCACGTATCAAGTTAGAAAGCAATATGTTTGCCTGTACCGTTTGGTGATTCAAAGAAAAAAACACTCCCAACCCATGATCATGGGAGATATGGTTTAATCATTTTATTATTGTTCTGGTATATCAACCAGGACTAAGTTTTGTAAAGGACCTCTTTTAAAATGGAAAGCTTCAGAAAGCAGTAGAGGAAGTAGAGGCAAAGGTAAATCATAATAGCTTGTCAACGTGTCTACCTCTCATAAGACTGTTCTCCCTGAGCATATTTAGTGCTGCTGTGGCCTTTATATTACATAGAATACTCAGCTAACTCCCAAATGGGGAATGGAAAAGGTTTACTTATCCTGTGATCTCTGTTGTGGCTGTTTAGTAATTTTTAGTGAGGGCCTCAGCATCCATTCTCTTGCTTAATATATTGATTTTCTTTGATAGAAAATTACTGCTGATCCTCATGTTATATGATGTTATTGGGGAGAATGTCTCTCACTATAGAAACTTATATCCTCTTATTATGCTAATAGAGAAAGAGAATTGGCTCCTAACATAATCTTCCCTCAACATATGCTCTATTATGGATTTTAATCATGAACAGAGAGACACAAAAAATAGAAATATTTCTTCTCAGCTATGGCATCATGGTTAGTCTCCTTTATGGCACTGTAAACTGTAAAGCTATGATTCACATCTCAGAAATGTAGTCTTCCTCAGGTTGTGAATGACTATAAAAAATCTAGTTTACATAAATTATAGAATATGAACAATTTTGGAAATTAAGTTTTAAATAAACATGTTGTTTAGTTGCTAAGTTGTGTATGACCCTTTTGCCACCCCATGTACTGTAGCCCACCAAACTCTTCTGTCCATGGGATTTTCCAGGCAACAGTGGGTTGCCATTTCCTTCTCAGGGGATCTTCCTGACCCAGGGATTGAGTTTGAGTTTTCTCCATTGGCAGGTAGATTCTTTACCACCAAACCACCTGAAAAGTGAAAGTGAAAGTCGTTCAGTCATGTCTGACTTTCTGTGACCCTGTGACCTTATACAGTTCATGGAATTCTCCAGGCCAGAATACTGGAGTGGGTATCTTTCCCTTCTCCAGGGGATCTTCCCAATCCAGGGATCGAACCCAGGTCTCCCGCATTGCAGGCAGATTCTTTACCATCTGAGCCACAAAGGAAGCCCAAGAATACTGGAGAGGGTAGCCTATCCCTTCTCCAGTGATCTTCCTGACCCAGGAATCGAGTCAGGGTATCCTGCATTACAGGCGGATTCTTTACCAACTGGGCTATCAGGGAAGCCCCCGAACCACCTGGGAAGCCCCTAAATAGCCATAGCATTTTTTAAAATTTTATAACAATATCTATTATGTAGGTTCTTCTAGAAAGAATGTTGCAGACTCTCTTGAGCATTTTTTTTTTTAGTATTTTTTTAAAAATTCTATCCTTTATCTGTTTACAATAGATAGAATATCAAACACTACTTAAAGCCTTATCACATTGATGGCTCCTATGATCTCCCAACCACCCGTTCCCTAAAACTGAAAAATTACTACCCATACTCCAGGTTTCTACTAGACAGATTAGGTATCACCTGCCCTACCCTCAATTAAGGTAAAGATATTTTAATACTGTTCATGGGGTTCTTGAGGCAAGAATACTGTAGTAGTTTGCCATTTCCTTCTTCAGTGGACCAAGTTTTGTCAGAACTTTCTACCGTGATCCGTCCGTCTTGGGTGGCCCCACATGGCATGGTTCATGGTTTCATTGAGTTACACAAGGCTGTGATCCATGTGATCATTTTGGTTAGCTTTCTGTGATTATGGTTTTTGTTCTGGAGGCTGTGGGATTGTAGTTCTTGCTTCTTCTGTCTGATGGATGTGGATAAGAAGCTTGTGTAAACTTCCTGATGGGAGGGGCTAGCTGTGGAGAAAACTCGGTCTTGCTCTGGTGGTCAGGGCCATGCTCAGTAAATCTTTAATCCAATTTTCTGCTGATGGGTAGGGCTGTTCTCCCTCCCTACTAGTTGTTTGGCCCGAGGCAGCCCAGTCCTGGAGTCCACAGGCTCTATGATAGGGCTGCAGGTGAACTCCAAGAGGACTTATACCAACATGTGCCTCTCAGGACTGTTATTACCAGTGCCCCTGTCCCCCGCACTATTTGGTTCCAAATAGGAAAAGGAGTACGTCAAGGCTGTATATTGTCATCCTGCTTATTTAACTTATATGCAGAGTACATCATGAGAAATGCTGGGCTGGAGGAAGCACAAGCTGGAATCAAGATTGCCTGGAGAAATATCAGCAACCTCAGATATGCAGATGACACCACCCTTATGGCAGAAAGCGAAGAAGAACTAAAGAGCCTCTTGATGAAAGTGAAAGAGGAGAGTGAAAAAGTTGGCTTAAAGCTCAACATTCAGAAAACTAAGATCATGGCATCTGGTCCCATCACTTCATGGCAAATAGACAGGGAAATAGTGGAAACAGTGGCTGGCTTTATTTTTCTGGGCTCTAAAATCACTGCAGGTGGTGATTGCAGCCATGAAATTAAAAAACACTTACTCCTTGGAAGGAAAGTTATGACCAACCTAGATAGCATATTAAAAAGCAGAGACATTACTTTGCCAACAAAGGTCCGTCTAGTCAAAGCTATGGTTTTTCCAGTGGTCATGTATGGATGTGAGAGTTGGACTATAAAGAAAGCTGAGCGCTGAAGAATTGATGCTTTTGAACTGTGGTGTTGGAGAAGACTCTTGAGAGTCCCTTGGACTGCAAGGAGATCCAACCAGTCCATCCTAAAGGAGATCAGTCCTGAGTATTCATTGGAAGGACTAATGTTGAAGCTGAAACTCCAATACTTTGGCCACCTGATGTGAAGAGCTGATTCATTTGAAGAGACTCTGATGCTGGGAAAGACTGAGGGCACGAGGAGAAGGGGATGACAGAGGATGAGAAGGTTGGATGGCACCACCGACTCAATGGACATGGGTTTGGGTGGACTCTGGGAGTTGTTGATAGACAGGGAGGCCTGGCGTGCTGCGGTTCATAGGGTCACAAAGAGTCGGACCCCACTGAGCAACTGAACTGAAGTGAACTGTCCCCACAGAGGCCACTGCCGACTGATACCTCCACAGGAGACCCTCAGACACTCACAGGCAGGTTCTCTTGTGGGGTCACTGCTCCTTTCCCCTGGGTCCTGGTGTGCACCTGTTTTTGTTTGTACCCTCCAAGAGTCTCTGCTTCTCTCAGTCATAAGGAAGTTATATAATCAAATCCCTCTGTCCTTCAAAGTCAGATTCCCTGGGGATTCCCAACTGAAAAACTGATGTGGGGCCAGGAACCTTTGCAAAAGTGCGAGAACCTCTTTGGCATTACTGTTTTCCAGTTTGTGAGTCACCCATCCATTGGGTATGGGATTTGATTTTAACATGATTGCACTCCTTGTACTATCTCATTGTGACTTCTCCTTTGTCCTTGGATGTGGGTATCTTTTTTGGGGGGGTTCCAATGTCCTCCTCTTGATGCTTGTGCAGCAGGTAGTTGCAATTTTGGTGTTCTGGAAGGAGAAGATGAGCACACTTCTTTCTACTTAACTGAGTTAATGTTTTTTTTAACATAGCAATAGGAGTTGTGAAAACCTGAAAGCCTACAGGAAGTTGAATTAGGACTCACTAGGGGGAGAGAATAGCATTAAAGTCTCAGGTGATTACTTCAGTTCCAGTAACCCAAAGTTAAACTTTGACCCAAAAACAGAGTAAGAAGATTTTGTAGAATAAATTTCCCAAAGAGAAAGTTGAGGTAGGTTAACAATCTAGGCATAGGGATGAGGGCCAAGGGGAAGATACAGAAAGACACAGAAGATTTGTTGGAAAATCTAATTATTGATTCATATACAAGCCGACTAGGCATGAAATGGGAGAGGAGTCTTTTATCTCTGCCCTCTGGAAATTTAAGAAATGGATATTATCAAATTTATTGAGTGAAATTAATATGTAATAAACACATCCATTTCAAGTGTGTAGTAGTAACTTTTGACAAGTCTATAGAGTCAAGTCACCATCACAGTCAAGAAATAGGATACTTCCACTACTCCCCAAAACTTCCATGTGTTCTTTCCTGCTTGGAATCTCTCTTTCCAATCTTAACTAACTGCTATGTCTCCTGAACATAGTTATAGTTATATTTGTCTTCTGATTGTCTGTGTCATTGGAATCATATGGTATCTCCATTATGTCTGGCTTATTTCACTTCAGCATGATATTTGAGATTCATCCATGTTTCTGTGTATAGCAGTAAATTTTCATGTTGATTTATGAGTATAATTCCACTATATATTACAATTTATTTGTTAATGTTTACCAGTTGAAGTACATTTAATGTGTTTCCAATTTTAGAGAATTATGAATGCAGCCAGTATAAATAGTTATGACCAATTCTTTGAGTTGACATATATTAATTGTTTGATCTAAGATATTGATTCCTCTCACTGAAAATTCAATAGTATGATTTATAGGTTGTATGTTAAGTATATGTCTAACATTTAAGAAATTCCTAAACTCTTTTTTCAAAGTGTTTCTACAATTATATATTTCCAGTTGGTTCACATCATTGCCATTGCATAATATTGTCATTCTCCTAAATTTTATCTATTTTAATAAATGTTTAGAAGAATCACATTGAGGTTTTAATTTAGATTTTCCTGATGACTAATGATTTGCAATGCTTTTTCATGTGCTTATAGGCCACTGATATGCCTTCTTATATGAAATATATATGCAAATTGACTACTGTGAGTATTTTTATTATTATTGCATTGAGAGGATTCTTTGTACATTAGTAAAATATTTTTTGTTAGATATATATCTGTTAAAATTTTTCCAATTGTTGACTTGCCTTTTAATTTTCTCAGTAGTATCTTTTGAAGGGCAGAAGTTTTCAAATTAAATGAAATTGAACTTATCACTTTTAAATTTATGCATGTTTTTGAATTGTAAGAAATAGTGTCTTAAACCAGGGTCACAAAAAATATCCTATATATTTTGTTTTAAAGGCTTATTGTTCTAGGTATCACATTTAGATCCATGATATATTTACAGTTAAATTTTGTGTGTGCTGCAAAGCAAAGCTCTAGGTTATTTAATGTGTTTTGAAGTGTGGATCTATAATTGCTGTAGCAGAATAATTTTAGAAGATCCTTTTTTCTCTATTGGGTTAAATTGTCTGCCTTTTTGAAAGATCAACTGAATACTGAGATCGTTATTGTTCAGTTACTAAATCATGTCTGACCTGACTACAACATGCCAATCTTCCCAGTCCTTCACGGTCTCCTGGAGTTTGTTCAGACTCATGTCCATTGAGTTGGTGATGCCATCCAACCATCTCGTCTCTCTTGTACCCTTCTCCTGCCTTTGGTCTTTCCCAGCATCAGGGTCTTTTCCAGTGAGTCAGCTCTTCACATCAGATGGCCAAAGTATTGAAGCTTCAGCATCAGTCCTTCCAATGAATATTCAAGGTTGATTTCCTTTAGGGTTGATTAGTTGTATCTCCTTGCTGTCCAAGAGACTCTCAAGAATCTTTTCTAGCACCATGTTTGAAAATATCAATTCTTTGTTGTTCAGCCTTCTTTATGGTCCAACCTTCACATCCATACATGATAGCTTTGATTATACGGATCTTTGTTGGCAAAGTAATGATTCTGCTTTTTAATACCCTGTATAGGTTTGTCATAGCTTTTCTTCTAAGGAGCAGGATACTGAATAAGTATTACCAAAAAAAGAAAAGAAAAGAGAGAGAAAGTGTTGGTTAGAGAGCTGATAAGCTGAGATCTGTTCCAGTTGGAAGAAAGCAACATGTGGTGGGAATGTCACACACAGGAGAGGCCGAAATCATAAGAGTGCCATTTTGATCACATAGGAATGAAATAGTGCTAAATATTGTTTATATAAATGGATCTGGAATGCTAAAAGTTGACTCATTGGAAAAGACGCTGATGCTTGGAAAGATTGAGGGCAGGAAGAGAGGCAGTGACAGAGAATGAGATGGATGGATGGCATCACCGACTCAAAGGGCATGAGTTTGAGCAAACTCCAGGCAATAGTGAAGGATGGTGAAGCCTGGTGCGCTGCAGTCCATGGGGTCGCAAGGAGTTGGACGTGACTTAATGACTGAACAACAACAAGGCCTGCTGTAAGGATCTGAGTGTTTCTCTAGTAGAACATATTGTTCTGTACATTTAACCATTTAAGCCTAATCAGTTAGAAAACTGGCATCATGGAAACTTCAAATGTGTACTGGTGGAACAGTTTTCTTTGTTTGTTTTTTTTTTTAAATTTACTCTTCGAAAATAGTATCAAACATAGAAAAAGATTAAGTAGATAGCTCACTCTTAGTGGTGAATTTTGAAAAGGTAAATGGGTACAAACAGGCAGTGAACATATGAAAGGCAAATAGTAAATCACCCTTGTGAATGATCAAAGAAATGCATATTTAAAACAATATCCCAGCACTGGTTTTACTCTAACCAAATAAATATAGTTGTTATCGTAAAGTCCATAGGACCATAGTTATATTACTGTTTCTATGGTAAATTGGTATATTCTTTTTAAAAGAATTGTTATGCAGAAATTCAAATGCTTTACTCAGGGAAGCTAATTCCAGGAAATGACTCTAAAATTACACCTAGAAGCCCAAAATTCAAAACAGAGAGGATGCTTTTAGATGCATTCTCTCTGTTTCAAATTTAAAAATACTAGAAATAATTAGATTATACAATATTATGAAAAGGGTACATTGATATGAGGCCATTAATTTTTAAAATTTATTTATATTTTAATTGAAGGATAATTGTTTTACAGAATTTTGTGGTTTCCTGTCAAACCTCAACGTGAGTCAGCCATAGGTATACATATATCCCGTTCCTCTTGAACCTCCCTCTCATTTTCCTCCCCATCCCACCCATCTAGGTTGATACAGAGCCGCTGTTTGAGTTTCCTGAGACAAACAGCAAATTCCCATTGACTCTCTATTTTACACATGGTAATGTAAGTTTCCATGTTACTTTGTCCATAGTCTCACCCTCTCCTTCCCTCTCCCCATGTCCATAAGTCTGTTAAATGTTTAATTAACCTGAAGTCAAAGCAGAACAATGACAGGAGGAAGGTGTGTTCTTTTTAAATGCTATGTAAGATCGTGAATATATTAATAGAGTGATTATGTTACGTAAATGTATGTAGTGCATGTATCTCAGTGTAAGTTTCATCTTACCCTTCTGAACATAGGGATGAAGTTGTATTTAATTTCTAGGATCACTCTGAGAATTAAATTTGAAGTATAAAGTATGCATCTAAATAAATTACATTCTACAGCTATAACAAGATATCTATAGTTAAGAAATACTTTCTAAGTGGGTTTTAGGTCAATAAAAATAGAGGGTCGAAACAACAATATATTCTCAGCTCTCAGCTCAGTATTTTATGTTGATTTAAGAGGTGTGACTTTGGTTCAAGGAGTTACAAAGTAGAGATATAGTCATATTGAGAATAATATCACTCATTGCATAGTAGTCAGTGGAAAACACTTGTGCTGCCCTCTAATCTCAGTTCCACAAAGTGTAGCAGTGACGTGTAAAGTGTGCTACGTCTCCATATCTCATTTGTATTCTACTCAGTGCAATCTCACAGTTCATGAAATTAATATCTCTCTGCTCCGCAATTCCAGAAAATGTGAAATTTCGCCATTTTCCATTTCAAATGACATTTGTATTTACTGTGTTTATCTAAATATCTCACTTTCTTTCCTGATAAAAATGATTTGAAGCAACTATATTAAAGGGAAAAACTTAATAGTGGGGGAAAAAGGGACAATTAGGGATAAAAATCAGAAAGAAACCCTTGAAAGTGTTCTGAGAGGTCAAAGGAGCCTCCAGTACTTTTTTATGGAGAGGCTGATGGTTAGTGCTGTGGTACGTTGTTCTCACTTCCTGACTAACAAATGTGGTTTTTACTAAGGCAATTTTGGGTATCTGAAGACAAAGTTGATCAAGTCAGGGTCAGAGTTTCAAGACAGAAATTCCTTCCCCATGTACTAATTGATGTGTAACGTCAGTGTCCCAAATTCCTTCCAGTCTTATATGACTTGGCTGACAAAGGATAATTATAATAACGATGTATTTAGTACTCACTTTGTGACAACTTAATGATGCTGCATATAGTTGAGCATGCTGTGTATTGCACAACTTTGGCACTCTATTCATATTGTAGTAAATGAAGATATTCAAATTATGTTATAATGGCAGTAAGATGTCTTGGGGAAGGGAATCTTTCAATTAACAGAAAGACACTCTATGGATAAACTGAGGCCCTGAACTGTGCTTAGAAGGTGAAATAAATTATCTATTTTATCTTTATGGAACCATTTTATAATGGAACATTATCTTAATTTAGAGATGAAGACATTGAGCTTCAGAAAGACTGACATTTTTCCAAGATCATAGCTAGTCATTGACAGACCTGAGACTTAAGACCAGATTATTCTAATTGTAAATCTCATAAATTTTAAAAACTCTTTTTATTATGGAAGTTCCAAATTTATTCAGTGTAAAAACAGACTATATTGAATATCCACCACCTCAGCAACTATTAGTGGTCTTGTTATCATGCTTCATTTATATGACTTCCCAACATTTTTAAAGTCTTGTATTTCCTAGGTTCCTCACCTTATGTTTTTCTTTTTTTTTAAAAAAACCTCATACAATATGTGATTAAACTATAAGCTCCCACTAGTATTTTATTTATAAAAGAGAAGTGCATGAACACAAACATGGATTGGTTAGAAGAGAAATGAACCAAGATTAACTTTCTTGACTATTTTAGAAGTAAAGAAGACCAAAAAAAAAAAAAAAATCAAACTCAAAAAAATATATTGTATAATGGAAAGCAATAAAATTTCAAAGATTTTGAAAGGCTTACCTAAACTTCTGGCAAAATGGATACTAACCACATAAGATTTTTAGCAGCTGTATCATCAGAGTTGATTTAAACTCAAAGAAAAATTACAGATTCACACATATTTGAGATAGGAATGACCTCTGAAGGCATACAGTCAGTTCTTTGTTATAAGATTGTTTACTTTGCTTTAACAGTATATTTGTCCATCTAATTTTAAAGCCAGACAATATAAGTCAACAGGTTTATATAGACATATGGGCTTCCATAGTGGCTTGGTTGATAACAATCTGCCTGCAAGGCAGGAGACCTTGGTTCGATCCGTGAGTTGGGAAGATTCCCTGGAGAAGGAAATGGCAACCCATTCCAGTACTCTTGCTTGGAGAATTCCATGGACAGAGGAGTCTGGCAGGCTACAGTCCATGGGATTGCAGAGTCGGATTGAGTAACTTTCACTTTCCACTTTATAGGCATAATAAAAGGATATTACAAAAGTTGTCCTAATTGTTTGATAATCATACACTGATTACTGAAAAGTCAGGGAGATGGTGCCTTCAGAGATGTATAATTGTCTTCATAAATAGGTCATATTTCATTTATTATAACAAAAATGTTGGACTGAGAATATTCAGTAAGTCAGAAAAGCTCTAAACATGGGATACGGAATTAAGAGTGAAACATAAATGCTAGAAATATACATATATTTACATGTATATTAAGGTTTCTATATCTTTATAACCCTACCCCACCCCACCTTTGAATCTGTTGCTGAATACTATGCATAGATCAAACTGAGTTTCCCAGAAAAGAAACAGATGGATCCTTAAAATTTTGAGGAAGTCATTGGCGTGATGAGACATTACAATCTTGACAGAAGACCTAGCCCCAACGCTAAAAAAGACAAACAAGAACATTAAAATTGTTACATATACCTTATATTTGTTAATAACAAAAAATAAGTTTATGCAAAAGCATTAAACATTACATACATTTTTGTTTGCCATTTTTAGGGTTGGGGGCAGGTCTTTGGTCAGGATTATAATGTCTCATTTTGCCAATGACTTTCTCAAAGTTAGTGGATCCATCTGCTTCTTTTCTGGGAAACTCACTTTGACCTCCTGTGCATGATATTCAGCAACAGATTCAAAGGTGGGGTAAGGTAGGGTTGTGAAAGTTTATGGAGCCACTTTTCTGAGTAGCTTCATCCTCTAGGAAATATCCTGTGTGCTTGACACACCTGGCCCCTTCCGCCTTTCGATACTACGGACTTCTGTCAACTTAGGGAAATCACTGTGTTGTGTTCGGATCCTCCTCCTTGTACAGTGGCTCAGAAAGC
The DNA here is from genome assembly GCF_023699985.2 of Odocoileus virginianus. Taxonomy (NCBI): domain Eukaryota; kingdom Metazoa; phylum Chordata; class Mammalia; order Artiodactyla; family Cervidae; genus Odocoileus; species Odocoileus virginianus. The sequence goes on from NC_069701.1 coordinate 17,429,025, forward strand.
ATCTTTGGGCAGAAAGCCAGGGTTGGTCACAGGGGCTCACCTCCTTTTTTCCCTTCTCTTAGAGATCAAAGCCCTGCAATTCTTATTTTTCAGTGTTTGAGAAAAGGTTCAACAATTTATTTCCTGGTTTTCTTATTATTTAGAGAGGGACGCTCAGACTTGTACCAGATTCCCTATTAGGACTGCAGGCATAAATTTTCTGTATAAGGTTTATTAGCCCTTGGAAAATGCATGCATGCATTTGTCACTTACTAATGGACTGATTTAAATGTGCTTCCTAAATACAGTCTTCCTGGATCCCTTAGCTATAACTAAAACTAGATCATCCCCTTATCCTTCATAATGCTTAGTCACATCCCAATTTTAAATTGTGCTGTATTTTATTTAGTTATGTATCAGTCTTCTCATCACAAATTCAGGAAGAGATGCAGTCTCTAATCTTAAAGGTGGTGATGCAGAAGGAACAATACATTTATTTGCATGGAATCCTGCTTGAGATTACCTCCTAAAATCAGCCACAAAATCTGCTGGGACAATCAAAGTTGATAAGTTATTGAGTTGAGAAGGCCACAGATTATTAAAGTCATTGTCAGGTTCTGGGCCATTTTGGAGTAGCCTCAATAATGCAGTGAATAAAACATCATATTTGTATCTTGTTAGTAACATTACTGACAGTCCAGTCTCTGATATTCCAAGCATATGGAAAAAATGAAGCTTAATTCATAAAGTAGCAAATGCTGCTTGATCACTCTGAACAGTCAAGCATTGTCTCTATTTATGAGATATAATATATGCTGAGCACTGTGAGCAGACTATTACAAATCCTTTTTTTTTTTTTGTATTAAAAGCACCTCTATTGCAAGTTACTAGATGTGTATTAGTCTCCTTATTTGTCCTCTGTTCCATACTTGTACAAAACAGATATTTAATAAAAATATGTTAGCCTAGGAAACTAAAGTTCAGCTATTTAAGCTGTCATCCTGTCATTCTGGAAGTAGTTATATATCTAAAACCATGATAAATTAAATATATTTTCATTATTTAAGAAGGCAGTAATTAAGACATACTTAAATGTTCATATTCACATCTTTGACAGTTTCATAAAATGAGATATGGTTTCTTTGGTGGAGAAAGTACCCATAAACTTACACATTATTTGCTTGTGACCTGAAGGAATTCCCTGTATATTTATATGTAAATGATATTTTCAATTTATCTAAAAGAGAGGACAGACCATGTTGGTCTTTGCTAAACAGAAGGAGTCTAAGAAACAAATAACACTTTTTTCCTTGTTGGAATGTTTGGACATTTGGAAATTTTTTGTCCTATTTCCTACTTAAATAGATTTAAGCTAATAATAACTGTGAGGGCATGGTTAGTTTATTTCCTCTCATTTAATCTATTTAATAAATATTTAGTGCATTTCTACTACACCTGGACACTGCAGTATGTTTTAGGAACACTTCAATGAACAAAACAATCTTGATCTCTTATGATTCTTCATTTCTTATTTGGGCAGATAAATAATGATCAAGGGAGCAATTAAACAAAGTTATATACATTTTTTACCATGCATGTGTGTATGCTAAGTTGCTTCAGTTGTGTTCAGCTCTTTGTGACCTCATGGATTATAGCCTGTCAGGCTCTTCTGTCCATCAAATTCTCCAGGCAAGAATACTGGATTGGGGTTGACCTGCCCTCCCTCCAGGGGATCTTCCTGATCCAGGGATCAAATCTTTGTCTCTCAAGTCTCTTACATCTGCATTGGCAGGCAGGTTCCTTACCACTAGTGCTACCTGGGAAGCCCCTAACATAAGGAATATAAATAAAATACAGCATTGTGATAGAAAATGTCTTTGGAGATCTGAGGGATTCAAATGTTGCAGGTAACTCATATTTAACAGAAGAATATTCCAGGTATAGGGAACAGAACCTAAAGGACTTGAGGTTGGATAAAGTCTCATGCTTTTGGAAATACGGTGTATGAGTATGTGAGCTCTCCACATAGTTCAGAATTAGATTCGGGATGGGGGAGTATAGTCAGTATTTTATAATAACCATAAATGGAATATAGCCTTTAAAAATTGTGAATCACTATGTTGTAAATGACTAGAGCCACCCCTCTCCAGCCAGACAGGTAGAAAGAAAACCAGAAGAAAGATTTGTCACAGAAATTAAGATTATAAAGGTGTTTGAAACCAAGCAAATCTTTAAAATAAAAACAGCAACGATTTCTAATGTACAAGATTAAATAAGAATTTTAAGATATATATGGAAAGATGTAACAGTATTTTTCAGAGAAGTTAACTAAATGCCATAATCAGCATGTTAGAAATTTCCATGGCTTATTAAAATACAAGGATAAGAACTGATAAGCATCCTGAAACTAAATATCTTTCCTGGCATGTGATCAAAGAGAAGATAAAAGAGAGAATCTAGTATTTATTGATCACATACTCTGTGCCATTGAATAAAATAGTGATTAAGAACACAGAAGTAATGACCGGATTGCCAATGTTCAAATTTCAGTTTTATGTTGATCAGCTCTGTGTCCTCAGGCATGAGGCATCCAAACATCAAAGAGTCCCAAAATACTGTTGTGGTGTTTTTGTGTAGATCATTACTATATATGGGGGTTCAGTAAGTTATTTAACTAAACTTGTTTTTCCAAATAATTAACATATCTCATTGGAGCTTTAGTGAGAGATATAATGGAAGAATAGTGAGCTATTGTTTAAGCCATTTTCAGTTACAGGACTTATGTATTTCTCTTCAGCATATATTTAGATAATACTATTGCTTCCTCCTTTTAAAGATGTAATGTGCTAGCTCTTGATTCTTTGCAAATCAAACACTCCCAAAACCAAGCTGTGGGCAAAAAAGCACAAATGCTGTGTTCAGGTTACCTGTTGGTAAGTTTAAAATCACTGTGAAAAAGATATAGCTAGGGTCCCTGTCACAATGTGTTTTACAAGGCTGAAATCAAGGTGGCAGCAGGGTAACATTCTTTTTGGCTGTTGATAGAATTCAGCTCCATGCAGAGATCCCTGTTTGCTTGCTGGCTGTTTCCAGGGAGATTCTCTCATCTCTGGCCACCTGCGTGCCTCTGTTTCCTTCTTCATTTTCAAGCCAGCCCAAAGGAATTGAAATCTCTCACTCTGCATCTCTTTTGCTTCTCCTTCTGTGTCATCTCTTCTACCTCCAGCAAGAGAAAAGTCTCTCTTCACAAGGGCACGTGTGATTAGATTGGATCTACCCAAAAAATCCAGAATAACCTCCCTTTTGGGGATTAGAAAACCTTAATCACATCTAAAAGTCTCTTTTGCTATGTAACAAAACATATTTACAGGTTATAAGGATGAGGTAAGGGTATTTCAGCTTCCCAGCTGGCTCACTGGTAAAGAATCTACCTGCCAATACAAGAGGTAAATTCAATCTGTAGGTCGTGAAGATCCTCTGGAGGAGGAAATGGCAACCCACTCCAGTATTTTTGCCTGAGAAACACCATGGACACAGGGAGCCTGGCGGGCTACCGTCCATGGGCTTCAAAAGAGTTGGACATGACTTTGCAACTAAGCAACAATCTTTGGGAGACCATTCTATTTACCACATGGGTTCTTCAGAGTCCTTTACTAAAAGCGAGTAGTTATTTGGAAATCAAATCACATATTTTCCAATCATGTTTATTTACTAAAGATGTTTATAAATCAGCCTGTAGGAAAAAATATCATAAATCCCCAGAGTATTTAAACTCAAACTTATTAAGAACTGTTATAAAGGATAATATATCACAATCTTGATCTCTTAGGTATAAAGGATGATGGCATAATGCATTGTTCAAAGAACATTATCTTGTAAGATATATTAATAATAAATTCATTACTTACAAAAATCTCTAGTTCATCTCAACTGAATCAGTTGATGTACTGAGTCTAATTTTGAAGAAATGAGAGGAAAATTTTAGTTAACAGTTGCTTTAGGTAAGAAGGCAGGTAACTATCAATGTCTTTGTGCATTTTCGTACAATCTTACTTTTGGGTAAAAGAATCAATTTGCCATGGGTGATAGAGAAGGAGCTAAGCCCTTCATTAAGGAGAAATAAATAGGATTCTAAGAATCTGTGCAATCAGTATGAGTCATATGCATTTGTGAGGTTATATTATTGAAGGTGGAAAATGTAGAGTAAATGAGTAGACAATCCTTCTCAATTCTGCATTGGTTAAACTACACCTAGAATATTGTATTCAATATTGGAAATCATGCATTGTAGAAATAGATATGGTGGATTTTAGTATAGAGTTTCCAACATTTTTAAGAGAAATTAAATAGGACATTTGAGGCATAGTTAAAGTAACTGGAGACGATGAGAATAAGAATCAAGTCCTATTTGCAATTATTTAAAAGACATTCCTAAAATAATTAAAAAAAAAAAAAAGGAGGGGGACTGAATATTTTCTGAGTAACTTGAAGGGAAAGATTTTTGACTAATTAGGTGGAAGTAATAGAAAAGAACATCTTTACCTTAAAAAAGCTAAGAGATAACTTCTTTACTTTGGGAGCTGTTTAATACTGAAAAAGCTACCCTGGAGAGTGATTACCTAGTAACTGGAAGATATTCAAGGAAGCCTGGAGGAATATTTGGAGGTGATGCTGCAGAACAGCAGTGTGTCTCAAACTTCAGTGCAAATACCAACCACCTGGGGATCTTATTAAAACTGTAGCCTCTGAATCAGTTGATCCAGGGTAGGCATAAAATTTTGCATGCCTAACAAGCCCAAGGTGATACAGGTTGAAGCTGCTCCCCAGATCCCTCATTGAGCAGCAATTTTGTAGCAGGATTGCATGTAGTGTGATAGAATGCATCAGTGATCTAAGGATCATTTCACCCCAATACCTTATTAAATCCTATTTGGCATACCAGGGACATGATGGCTCTGTTGGGCAGGGAACCTCTATCATCCCACTTTGGCAAGAGAAATAGGCCCACTTTCATACAGAAAAGTCAGAGAAAGTGAGATTATCTTCACTAAGAGAACATCTGGGACTTGAGGTACATTTCTCCTCGCCATGTATTATTTCTGTTTCTTTTATTGAGGTTTTTATTAGCAAATAAGGAACTGTTAGCAAATAGGAACTGTTTTCTGGTTCCTTTAGTGGTATAATTTCATTCTGCATAACTATCCCTTGGCCTTATTTAGCATATTTGAAGTGGAACTTTTCACTGGGATGTTTATATTTGGATCGTGCTTAAACATCAAATGAATTTTGGAAAATTCCATGTGGCAGGAAAATATTAAACTTCCAAAGCCTTTGTTCTTATTTTATATTTTCTGTGGTTTAGCTGTAAAGAGACGGCTGTTAAAACTTTAGTCACTGACTATAAGCAGAATGGTGACTGAATTGTATACATCTTTGGACAGAAATGTCTTAGCTCTTTATCTGCATTAGCACATGGATTACAAACCATATTTAGCTTTCCCATAATTAAATATTTTCTTAAAAGTGTATTTTATGCTACATTGAGAAAGTTCCATTCAAAGAAGGTAATGCAGTATGACTGATTCAAGTTATTTGTTTTGGCATTGGATGGGGGCCATCAAAGTGGAAAAAGTTAAAATTTTCACATAATTTTCAAAACCTGTCACAAAACAGACAAAACAAATTATCTCCCTTTCTCTTTATACTCTAATTTGAAACTTTGTAGCTTCAACTTAGAATTAAAATGTTATTAGAAAGAAAAGAGAAAGTGAAGTCGCTCAGTCGTGTCCGACTCTTTGCGACCCCATGGACTGTAGCCCACCAGGCTCCTCCATCCATGGGATTCTCCAGCCAAGAATACTGGAGTGGGTTGCCATTTCCTTCTCCAGAGGATCTTCCCAACCCAGAGATCGAACCCAGGTCTCCCACATTGTGGGCAGACGCTTTAACCTCTGAGCCACCAGGGAAGCCCCAAAATGTTATCAGTATAGTTTAAATTTTAGCTCCTAGTGCTAATATCCAGGCTAAGATCTCCACTAAAAGTGAGAAATTATCTGCACTTGATGGTTTGAAAAAGCCAAAAGGAAGATAATAAAAATACTAAGAAATGTTCTAATTCTTGGCATTTGCTTCCAATGTTTCTATTAATCATTAGAGAGTATGAGTACATAATTTAATAGATTTGTTACAGACTATATACAAAATCATGATAAATTGGCCCAAAAAGCTAGGTTTCAAGCTTTGTGCTCTGATTAATGGAAACCATTCTTTTATTTTAGAATGGTGAAAGGGACAGTGGGTTTAGGGGAACTTAGATTGACAGATTTGCTTCACCGCAGTGGGAGGAAATGAAACTGTATTTACTTTGCATTTAGATGCCAATCATTGAAAAATCAATTCCTACAAATAAATAGTTTTTTGTTATCTCATCTATCTTCCTGTCTGTTTTAAAAGGAGACTGTCACAAAACCATTTTAGAAGAATAATTGTGATGTAGGTCCATGTTTCAGAGGCCCAAAATGGTCTATCAAAAACAGATTCATAGCTGAAGAAGCTTAAGTTTTGAACAGTTTGGAAAAATAAAATATCCAGAGAACTCAACCAAGGTGGACAGGTAGTCTAATTGATTTGGAACCATTGAGACATACATAAGATGATCCTAATATATGAGAGTATACTAGGATACATAGTTGTATATATATATATATATATATATATATATATACACACATATATAGTTCAAATATGTACATGTATACATGTATATAAATGTATGTGTATATATACATACTTCAAATGTGTGTTTTGTTGAGGATGTCTTTAGTACACAATGCTTAGTGAGAGTAGTATATTTGGAGATGGGGTGTGATAGGAAAATGATTTCCAGGAGAATATGGAGGCAGATGAGAGAGACTGGGAGAAGCTGGGGCCAGATGCTCCTTGTGGAGCCCAGCATATAAGAGAAAGGGTGGGAGGATGGAGGGATAGAGAGAAGGAAAGAAGAGCTGAAATCAGGATATTTCTACAGCAATTGTTCAAGGGGAATACAACCTAATATTAGATCCATTTCTCATATGTCTCTTGGAAAGAAAAAATGAAAACACCAGCTTTAATTTAAAAGGGTTATGAATCATTTTAAAAGATGTTATTACCTCAAAGAGAGATAAATATTAATTATTAACATTTAATAAATTCATTTTGCTCAAAATGCCATCATTATACCTCTCTTAAATCCTATATTATCCTATTATTTCTCTATCAGTATCTCAGAGTTTTACTTTGTTTATATTAAAATACCACTTAGTTCAAGATCATACCTATCTTATGTACATCCACATGATCTGCAAATTTTTATGGCTATTTTAATGAGATATATGAGATTGACTCATAAAAGCCAATAGAAATTCTAGTTGGGGATTGGATTGAGATTGCAATGAAGTAATAGTTAATATTATTCCTAGATTCTTTAACCTATTTTAATTTTTTTTCATTTATTTTTATTAGTTGGAGGCTAATTGCTTTACAATATTGTAGTGGTTTTTGCCATTGACATGAATCAGCCATGGATTTTCATGTGTTCCCCATCCCGATCCCCCCTCCCACGTCCCTCTCCATCCCATTCCTCTGGGTCTTCCCAGTGCACCAGCCCTGAGCACTTGTGTCATGCATCCAACCTGGGCTGGTGATCTGTTTCACACTTGATAATATACATGTTTCAGTGTTATTCTGTGAGATCATCCCACCCTTGCCTTTTCCCATAGATTCCAAAAGTGTGTTCCTTTTTTTTTTCTTCTCCATTTGTTTTTATTAGTTGGAGGCTAATTACTTTACAATATTGTAGTGGTTTTTGCCATACATTGACATGAATCAGCCATGGATTTACATGTGTTCCCCATCCCCTTCTCCCCTCCCGCCTCCCTCCCCATCCCATCCCTCTGGGTCTTCCCAGTGCACCAGCCCTGAGCACTTGTCTCATGCATCCAACCTGGACTGGTGATCTGTTTCACCCTTGATAGTATACTTGTTTCAATGCTATTCTCTCAGAACATCCCACCCTCATCTTCTCCCACAGAGTCTAAAAGTCTGTTGTGTACATCTGTGTCTCTTTTTCTGTTTTGCATATAGGGTTATTGTTACCATCTTTTTTAATTCCATATATATGTGTTAGTATACTGTATTGGTCTTTATCTTTCTGGCTTACTTCACTCTGTATAATGGGCTCCAGTTTTATCCATCTTATTAAAACTGATTCAAATGTATTCTTTTTAATGGCTGAGTAATATTCCATTGTGTATATGTACCACAGCTTTTTTATCCATTCGTCTGCTAATGGGCATCTAGGTTGCTTCCACGTCCTGGCTATTATAAACAGTGCTGCAATGAACATTGGGGTGCACGTATCTCTTTCAGTTCTGGTTTCCTTGGTGAACCTATTTCAATTTTGATGGAATAGGAACCAGGTATTCCAGATATGTGAAAATCTTACTTGTTTCTAACCATTCTTCAATAGGAGCCCGAGTTCTCCTATTTAAGTGTTTGACTCTTCTATTAACTCTCAGGTTAAAGTACCCTCAGATTTTATAAGCCCTATTAATGCCTTCCACAGAAGGTGGCTTTCCTTCATTGTTTTCAGAAACAATTTTGAGTTCTATTTTCTGTCTCCTCTTGAAACTCCTAAAGCTTATAGTCTTATAAAGGATCCTGTGATTCCATCATTGTTAATGAGAAGGGGTCCTGCAAAAGCACACTGGAGACATAAGAGATCTGTGGTCACTCAGTGAGCAAAGTGCCAGGAACGGGAACAGTGTCCACGTGCCTGCTTCTTAGCAGGTGTGAACTCTTGGCTTTGCCACGATTGCACAGGCTTTGTCTTACGTAGAGAGGTGTGGGTTAAGTGAGAGGGGTTTTTGTTGTTGTTTTAAGATGGTGGGGTTAGCAAAGATGTAATGAAAATTTAGGGTTGATAAGTACACCTTAAAAAATGTCTTCCATTAAAACAAACTTTCAGTTGGGTGATTTCACAAAATGTAAGCTGTTTTCATACATACTAACTTACGGACTAACTGTGCTAGGAGAGTATATTAACTTTCCATATTCTCAATTTTACAAACATTACTGATTTTAAATTATTTGAAAACCTAACAATATTGTTCTAGATGATTATGAATTTTTATTATATACTGTATTTATTCTATTCACATGTCTTGGAGATAATTGTAAGGTAAGGAAGTTAGAGAAGGCTAGGTTCAGAAAAAGAACAAGACCGGCACTTTACAGGAACAGATCACCGTCAGTGAGGTGAGAAGGGGCAGCAGTCAGATGAGTGAGCTGCTGCCCTTACCCAAGAAAAGAGTAAGTATATACAGGCATGTATGTGGAAAGCTACTGTCTTAAGGGGGCCTGTTCTTCTCCAAGGTTGTTTGGAGTAGTTATCTCTTAAATGGCTGGGGCAAGGAATTTTGGAGATTGGCCAGAGGCTGGACCAACTGGGAGCTGGGCGTAATCAACCTTAATGTCCATTTTTTTTGCTTCGGGTGAGAGAATTCTTTGTTTTGCATAGAATGGTGGGGAGGATCTGGAGGGTAGTTTTAACTCCAGGCTATTTTGAGCCATGTAACTTTCCTTCAATAATAACCCCAAAGGCAGTATGTTCTGGTATTTTTGAGTGACATATACTAGCAACAGGGGCTTCCCGGGTAGCACTAGTGGTAAAGAACCCACCTGCAGATGCAGGAGACAAAAGAGATGCAAGTTTGATCCCTGGATCAGGAAGATCCCCTGGAGAAGGAAATGGCATCCTATTCCAGTATTCTTGCTGGGAGAATCCCAGGGACAGAGGAGCCGGCAGGCTACAGTCCATGGGGTTGCAAAGAGTCACACACGACTGAACACCTGAGCACAGCATACTAGCAACATCCTGCCCTGTCTCTCTTCTCTTGCACCATCTCTGTCTCTGTGCATGTGTGCGGAATGCGTGTGTCTCCTTTCCTCTGTTCTTCATCGCTGCAGCTGATCCTTTCTGGGTTCAAAACCAACTAGTATCGTTGCTTTTGTGAAACAATGGCAAGATTGACTAGTCACAAGAGAGAGTGGCCTGCAGTGCTAACATTATTCCCTAGTTGGCCTTAAAAACATCTTCCAATCTTTGATATATGTTGTAAAGCAGAACATTTTGAATAGGGGTAGAGAGTTAGATTAGAAGCATTTCTAAAATTCTACTCCCTGTTGTAGCTATGGCAGAGCTCATTTACTGCTATGAGACAGTACATATTGTACTGCCGTACAGATATGGACTCTTTTTTAATACTTTGAGATCTGGGACAAATAACAGTCTTTAAAATTATTTTTTATTTTTTTGTTTTTAATTTAATTTTATTTTTTTTAGCACAATTAGCATTTTGTTTTTTTTTTTTCCATTTATTTTTATTAGTTGGAGGCTAATTACTTTACAACATTGCAGTGGTTTTTGTCATACATTGAAATGAATTAGCCATGGATTTACATGTATTCCCCATCCCAGTCCCCCCTCCCACCTCCCTCTCCGCCCGATCCCTCTGGGTCTTCCCAGTGCACCAGGCCTGAGCTCTTGTCTCATGCATCCAACCTGGGCTGGTGATCTGTTTCACCCTAGATAATATACATGTTTCGATGCTGTTCTCTTGAAATATCCCACCCTCGCCTTCTCCCACAGAGTCCACAAGTCTGTTCTATACATTTGAGTCTCTTTTTCTTTTTTTGCATACAGGGTTATCAAACCCAAGGCGAAACACCCCAAGACACATATTAATCAAATTAACAAAGATCAAACACAAAGAACAAATATTAAAAGCAGCAAGGGAGAAACAACAAATAACACACAAAGGGATTCCCATAAGGATAACAGCTCATCTATCAATAGAAACCCTTCAGGCCAGAAAGGAATGGCAGGACATACTTAAAGTAATGAACGAGAATAACCTACAACCTAGATTAATAAAATTATTTTTTCTTATTTGCAGTGTAAGGCTAAAACCATCTACGTTATTAATTGGAATATATACATAAAATGTAAAGTGTAGCTTTCAATAACTATTTATTTATATTATTGTATTATAAATATTATATTTATTATATATAATATATATTGTATTTATTTTCTTAGTTATTATTTATAATATTTATGTTATTTATAAATATATTTATGTGTTTACATTATCTACTAATTTATTTATAAATATTTATTATTATAAATACTATATTTATCTATATTATTTATAAATAAATTTATATTATTTATTTTATTTATTTACTTATAAATGTATTATATTATTATATATAATAATATAATTACATTTATTTACTTATATTATTATAAATAATTATTTATCTCTCTTCCAAATGTTTTTCATTAAAATGTCATGTCAATAGAATTAATAAGGAGTCTTAACAAGACTGTATGTTCTTATTGGATCCAAATAAGTATGCATCTTACTTGACTGTCTTGGTCCGTAGAGTCCCCATTGCTAGGATGCCCATCTTATTAGTAGATGACTGTCAAAATACATGTCTCCATTTGTCGTTGCATATTTAGCAAGATACTCACTCCTCTATATAATTTTTTTCACTTTCAAATCTTGAACAACCCCAGAAAATATTGAATTTTTATCTTGTCATCACTCCAGCTAGTGTTAGCCTAAAATTGGAAGTAGAGTAGAGACAAAAACTCTCAGTGAAAACTATTTCATGCACAAAGAGCTGTCATTTTGCAAAATGTGTTTGAAGGTGGAATTAAATGATAATCTATTTGATTGTTAATTGTTGTATTAAATGACTCCTCAGTTTGAAGAAAATTATCATGAGCTAGTAGCCAAGTGTTGAATAATTAGAATTAAACTATCAAAGCATGACCCATTTGTTCAAAGATGAACTCCATTGTGTAATTTTTATGTCACTGTGATAAAAAGATATCCATTCAAGGAAGTTTATGTGTGCATTACATACATACATTGCCATGTATGTTGGAAAAAAAAAAGTTTCCCAATTACATTTGTCATCTAAAATATAAATCAAATCAAGAAAGTGGTAAAATTTTCTTCTGACTAAGCAGCAGATGTCATGAAGTTCATGCACTAAAAGTGAGGCCCTTGAATAATTGGTGAGTTCATTAAAAACTGTTACTGAAAACCTACTTACACCATTTTAGAAATAATTTTAACTGTTCCTACTACAGAAAATCTGAGTTATAGGGATGACAATTTTAGCAGGAAAAAATGAAAATTGACTATGAGAGATGAAAAAGAAATTTCAAAGAGGAAAGAGGAAGATGAGTGCGGGGAGAGGAGGTGGGAAGAGGAGGAAAGAAGGGAGAAGAAAAGAAATAGAACTGAGCATTTTATGGCCAGATGACCAGTTTTTGTTTTTTTTTTTAAGTTAATAAAGCAACTTAGGTATTTCTACCAGTCCACTGAGGTCTTCCTACAAGTGACATAAATGACTTGATGGATGTTCCCATCCTTTCTGGAAGTAAAATGGAAGCTAGAGTCAATTGAATTAGCTTCTTTGTTCTGAGCTATTGCCAAACTTAGCCACTTGTTATGTCAGATAGATCTTTGAGAACAAGCATTTATTTCTTCTGCTAGAAATCAATTGCCTTTATGTAAATTTATTCAGCTCTTCCCTTTGCCCCTCAAATAAATGATGGCCTGAAAGATTAATATGAACCCACAGATCCTGAAACAATAAATAGCAGCAGACAATTTCTAAAAAAATAAAAGCTCTGTGGTTAAAATACATAGAATGCTTACACGAGTATTCAGAGCATACACATTTTACCTTAGAAATTCATTGCCAAGAAATTTGAAATATACAATTGCTTGTCCTGCATCTATTCATAAACTCATGTATTGTCTTCCATCTCTAAGGAAGACATTCACCCATAATTTCTGTTAACATTTTATGCTGCATTCATCGAAGAAAATATTTCTACTAGGAAATTTGCTAAGCACTCTAGCAGTGTGTCTCTTTGTTTTGAACCAGGTGCTTTTCTCAAAAGATCACCCCATTTATTCCTTCACACATACAGGGAAACTTTTACTAAAGAATTTGTATGCAAAGCAGGGGTTAGAAAGGAGAAATCGAAGGTTAGCTGTATTTCAGAATCAAAGGCAATAAGGCAGATGTTTGTGATCCTTTTATCACCTGGAACCCAGCACTTGCTGAGAATTGTCTGTTATGTTATGTACATGGGATATAAGCAGAGGACAGGAAAGAGTATCCTCATTTCATCTGGTTGTCAGGTGAGGGAAAACGTAGGCATTGGAGCCTTATACATATCATCAGCTAGTTCAGTATAACTATGGTACGTGTTCTAACAAATACATGTAGCCTTGAAATAATGAATGAAGATGGTTAATCTGTCTGGGATCAGGGAAATCTTCCCAAAGGAAATGAAAATTAAGATAAGACATACAGGTTAGCTGGAGAAGAGTGTACTGGGGAGAGTTAACACATTGTATTAAAGTCCTGGGGTAGAAGGCAGTGTAGGAAGTTATCAACATCTATGTGAGTGTGTGGCTTTGCTGGAGTCATAGCTATGGAAATGGAAAGGTATGGATGGATCCAAACATACTGAGGTTCATATCCATGAAGGAAGAATTATTTCTCTTCTGCTCTTTGCTGTGTCCCTATGTGTAACACAGCAGCTAGCTCTCAGAAAGTGCTCAATTCCAGTTTATGAAATTACCATAGATGGTTGCCAGTGTTGTCTCTTTAGTCTGTTCCTAAACAAGTATGGCAAATGTTAATGTCTGTTAAATAACACTGTCATTGTCTGTTACATTACTGCACTTTGTATATATTTATATATGTAAGAAATATTTCACGAGACACTTAGCACTGCACTGGCATTGCCTATTTGCTTGTCTGTATCTCCAACTAGTCAGAGTGACCTCAAAATACCTGAAGGGTAGTCCTTTGACTCACCACAGACTGTATAATTGTTATGCCCACAACCATTCATTCTTAAAATAGCTTATGAAGAGCTCTCTGGAGAGTAATTACAGACAACTAACACATGATGCAAATTAATTGGAGGAAATTAATTCATGTAATTAGCCTCCAGACAGAATAAAAGAGGCATATTTTTCTTTTTCTTTACCTTCTTTGTTCATGTACTTGCACACTGAACATAGTTCTAAATGAAGGTATCCATATTTTCTCTGCATACTTTAGATTTTAAATTTCATTTAAAAAGTTCATGATTTTACATTATTCTTTCTGGTTTCTGTTCATTAACTTATTTCTATTAAAATTATTTCTGCTCTTACAATGGTCCTGCTGTTATCACTGTGCCTTATTTCTTTACCTAATAAACACTGGCCGTAATTGGTTTTCTTTTACTCATGGACATTTCTGTAGCAATTTTCCTGTCCTTCCTGAATCATTAGTTTCTTTTTTTCATTTAAAAGTCATTTTCTATGTCAGTTTGGTCACCAGAACTCAGGCACTGAAACCAAATTAGGGATTGATTTCTATGACAGACAAACGTGAGAGAGAGCAGCTGAACAAAGAAAGCCTTCAGAGTATGATGCAGGTTTGAGATCTGGGAAAAGAAAGGGAGGAGAAATCAGGAATTGATAGGGAGATCCTTCATGTTAATGCTGATCTGCAATATTTTGGTAAGTTCAACAGGGATGTTTAAAGCAAGGACTGCCTGGGAGAGAGGTTATGCAGGGGACAGAAATGGACAGGCCTTTTCTCAGTCACTGACTCAGGTACCTGGCATGACCGTGGCATTGGTTTGAAAATGGAAGTGGATGCAGAATACTGGAGATTATCAACTAACTGTACTCTTGCAATATCACAGATTTGTCTTTTCTTGAAGGGATATAAAAATAGATGACCTTGAATGTTACTGTTTACCCTTTGTGCTACATTAATCAACTTGTCTATAAATGTTCAGGTCTCAACTCTTACCAAGCTTTCTAGGTCTTTCTTCCTATAGAGATGCTTAGAAGACACAAAGTAGCGGCCTGAACTATACCCACTCACTACATTTGGTTTCTGGGTCACAGCTGTTACCTGCTCTCCCTCTCTGTTTTCCATTCTTAATTTCCCTTGCCATTGAGACTTTGGCTGGCTCCAACAAATTTCTTAGTCTTGTGGCCCAAATCCTCTTCCAGAAGGGTCTTTAACCCCTTCCCCTTCCCCCACTTAGAGTCTTAACAGATTGGATGATGCCCACCCACATTGGTAAAGGGAAATCTTCTTTGCTTTCAGACTACTAATTCAAATGCTAGTAATCTCTACTAGCAACACCATCACAGACATACCAGGAATAATGTTTTATCAGATATTAAGCAAGTAAAATTGACAGAAAATTAACCATTACATGGATAAATAAATTTCTGTTATATTCTGGTCATACTGAACAAAAAGCAGTATAGATTTTGCAGTTGAATAGCAGACTAAAAATGCCACCCTATATGCCCCTTCTCGTCATTTCAAAATATCTTAATATCTTTAGTTCATAAAACACCCTTATGTGATTGTTGTTGTTCATTGCTCTTTTGTGTCTTACTCTCTGAGACCCCGTGGACAGCAGCATCCCAGGCTTTCCTGTCCTTCCCTGTCTCCCAGAGTTTGCTCAAACTCATGTCCATGGAGTCAGTGATGCCATTTCAACCATCTCACCCTCTGTCATCCCCTTGTCCTCCTGTCTTCAGTCTTTCCCAGTATCAAGGTCTTTTCCAGTGAGTTGGCTCTTCGCATCAGGTGACCAAAGTATTGAAGCTTCAACTTTAGCATCAGTCCATCAAATGAATATTTAAGGTTGATTTCCTTTAGGGTTGACTGGTTTGATCTCCTTGCAGTTCAAGGGACTCTCAAGAGTCTTCTCCAACACCACAGTTCAAAAGCATCAATTCTTTGGTGCTCAGCCTTCTTTATAGTCCAACTCTCACTTCGATACATGACTCCTGGAAAAACCATAGCTTTTGCTATTCCAACCTTTGCTGGCAAAATAATGCCTCTGCTTTTTAATATGCTGTCTAGGTTTGTCATAGCTTTTCTTCCAAGGAACAAGTGTATTTTAATTTTATGGCTGCAGTCACCACCTGCAGTGATTTGGGAGCCCAAGAAAATAAAGTCTCTCATTGTTTCCATTGTTTCCCCATCTATTTGCCATGAAATGTTGGCCCCAAGTGCCATGATCTTAGTTTTCTGAATGTTGAGTTTTAAGCCAACTTTTTCACTCTCCTCTTTCACTTTCATCAGCAGGCTCTTTAGTTCCTCTCGGCTTTCTGCCATAAGGGTGGTGTCATCTGAATATCTGAGGTGACTGATATACCTCTGATTATCTTGATTCCAGCCTGTGCTTCTTTATGTGATGGTCTGCCAGTTATCAGTTTATTCTTTAATTCAAATTTATTCTCCTTTGTCCTGCTTTAGGATATCAGACCTGGACCTATAAAATTTTCTTCTTTGCCAAATGGGATGATATCATGCTTTTTTCATTAGAGAGTGCAGGGTGAACGCTGGAGGAGGACGGGTCTCCTCACCCTGGCTCAGGTGTGCTCCTCTCTTCAAGCCCCTGCATGATTCAGTGTGTGGAGCTTCTAGTGGTCATCCCTTCCAGTGAATTTCTTTCTTCCTTTTAGGTTTTGTTTTCCTTTCCTTTTGACTGCACAGTGCAGTGCACATAACTTCTCCAGTCGGATGGAACTTGTGCCCTCTGCAGTGGGAGCCCAGACTCTTAACCACTGGACCACCCGGAGAATTCAGTTTTAGAATTTTTTTTTTCTTTTGGTTCAATGAATATCAGTGGCATCCCAGTAGGCAGCATCTCAAAGAGTTCCTCTGGCCACAGCCTGTGGCACCTCCTTAAATCTTTCCATTATTCAAAGGCACAGGCTGTCCAACAAAATCTTAATTTGTTTAGTTTAGGGTGGCTGCCTTCCAAGTTTCTTTCTTTTTGGACATTCTCTCTCACTCATGAACACAGTGGCTGTTCCCTATATCTTTTATTCCTGTATTCTTTGTGGTTCTTTTTTTTATCTCTTGGGAATTATAGAATTTTTCCTGATTTATATTATTTTTTCACATTCAGATTGTGAGGCAGTTCTGTGTTCTGATAATCTGTACAAAAAAGCATCAAATGTCTTATTTTTACCACTGAGAGGCAGCTTAACCTTATGTAAGCTGTAGATTTCTCATCTGAATACTATAGGATTACTTCTCTTCTAAATTCACTTTGGACATTGAATTATATCTGTGATGGGTTTCTGTATTTGCAGTGATGCCCTTTTATTGTATCATCTAAAACTGTGTCCATTATTTCACATTCCTGATATATTTGTTTATAGAAATCACAGACTCCCAAAACCTGTTTTCTGAATGTTCCCTGAGTCATCAATGTGTAAAATTAAAACCTGCCTGTTAAAAAGAAAATCCTTGCAAGAAGGAGCCTCTTCCTTACCAGAAAGGGCACTTGTATTTAGGCTAGCTTTCTTTTTTGTTTGTTTGTTTTAATGTAATATATCTGCAATGTTCTACATACTTCCTGTATAGTAAATGTTTAAATATGTATCTCTGGTATAATGAACATGGTCACACATACCTTCAGAATTATATATACCATTATATTCTTTTTTAAATTATTAATTTATTTTTTTCATTTATTTTTATTAGTTGGAGGCTAATTACTTTACAATATTGTAGTGGGTTTTGTCATACATTGACATGAACCAGCCATGGATTTACATGTGTTCCCCATCCCGATCCCCCCTCCCACCTCCCTCTCCACCCGATCCCTCTGGGTCTTCCCAGTGCACCAGGCCCGAGCTCTTGTCTCATGCATCCAACCTGGGCTGGTAGGCTAGATTTCATTTTACTTTTTTCACAACTGCAGATTAGTCATCTTTCTATAATGTGTGTAGAGAATGGTTCATCCAATTCTCCATGGCTCACAGACTGCATCTTGTCCTATCCTATTTGTATTTTGTTGTGTCTGACTCTTTTGAGATTCCATGGATTGTTAACCTATCAGGCTTCTCTGTCCATGGGATTTCCCAGACAAGAGCACTGGAGTGGGTTGCCATTTCTTTCTCCAGGGCATCTTCCCAACCCAGAGATCAAACCCATGTCTCCTGCATTTTGTTACCACTGAGCCACCAGGAAAGTCCATTCATATTTCAGTATACTCCATAATCTATAGCCTTGATCATCCAAAAGCTTAAAATGAACACTCTAAACATTCATATTATAATATTGTTCAGTATGATATATATATACTAACTGAAACCAATTAGCCAAAATACATAGACTAAAATAATTTCTGAATGATGTCCTATAAACCAGGGAAGCCCAATGAATAATTAGAGCATTTTAAAATGCTCTCTAATTATGATAAAATCTATTCATGGCCCTCAATCCTAGACAGTTTCTCTGTGAAGCTCATAGTCACTCAATATCTGAGGATTAAGAGGTCTTCTCCCCCAAACATGAGTTATTTCAACAGATAAAATAATCTTTGAAGAAGTAGACCAGTTATTCATAGGGATGGTGAACCCTCTTGAATGTATTTCAGGTTAGATCACTGACTAAAATCATCTAAAGTGGGCAATTACATTTCTGTGCTAGGACCAATACCTTCTTGGAGCCACAGTTTCTTTTACTTTAAAATGGGTAGCTGTGATGAACAAATGACACGGTCTGTGAGAATTCGGATACACACACATATAATTCTAATTTTAAAAAGGCTCATTTGTCTATGTACAATGTTAGGAGGTAATTTAACCTCTCTAAACCTCTTTTACCTTGCATGTAATTAGCGATAATACTAACAGCGATTCTCTTCTTAGTGCCGTTATAAATGCTTAGCCAGTGAAAGGGGCATAGAAAACATGCATATAAATTATCCATTATTGTTATTACTATTGTATGTGTGCTCAGATATGTCCTTTTTACTCCTCAGCATTGCTTACAGGAAAGGCATGGAATACACTGTGGAACTGAATATACTTGTTCTCCTGGTTGATTGAGTAGTGCAGAATCTTTTCTATGAATCTGGGTTCAGTGACAAATCAGTCACTTGATTGAAAATTGTCTTCCAACTCTAAGACTTCAGTCAGTTACTCATGATCTCGGTTCCCTGCGTACCCCAAATTTAGGGTAAATGGCAGCACCTCCCATCAGTTTTCTTTCATTTATCATTTGTGGCTGTGATTGATCCACATTTACCTTCTTGGTGGTTCTGTCAGTGAGGTAATGCAGGTACTCTCCAAGAGCTTGATTTCTGAGAGCCATGAAAATAGATGAAGAAACAGCTTACTCGTAAAGGTGGATCATTGTTATAGCTCTATTCTGATGTGCTCTGTTTGGTATGATTGCTTCATACAGCATGGACAGTCATTCAGACATCAGGTTCTCCTCTAGCAGCCTATTGAATGCAGGCTAGGATTATTTCACATAATGTCCTTTTCTCCCAAATAATGTTTCTTTTTACACGTTTCATTTAAAACTGAATAAGGTCAGTTGACACTGATACCATGTCCTCAGTTGCAATTTTCAAAATAATTGGTTATATAAAAGTTATTCCAAAAAAAGTAACAGTAATTCTTAACAAATTACCATAAATACAGGATTTAAAACACAGTGTTAAATCATTACCTGCCTCTTTTTTGGCTCGCATCTGAATTTCCAGTTATAGCTTTAGAGTTTTTTATGGAGCATCCCTCAACTATTAAACTTCTGCTCTCCTGCAATTTCAGGCTCCTTCGTGTGGAATTATAGTGATTACAGGACCCTCAGTCTGACATAATGCTCAAGTCCATTAGCCTAAACTTCTCTTTACTTTGCAAGGAGAATTAAAATGTCTTTAGAATAATGTTTCCTCTAAGTGATAAAGTTTTATTATATGCTAAACTTAGAAAAACAACCGTTAACTCTTCTGGAGATAGACAGTTTTGTATTGTTCTAAAAGGAAAATGACCCTTGAGAAATTCTTCAGATCATTGTACTGCCATTTGTAAATGTGAAATCCACAAGAATTACCTTGCTGTCTTACATTTCAATTTTGTCTATAAACAAAAAGTATATCAATATTATAATAAATAGTTTCCAAGAAAATAAGGTAATCATGCAAAACAATTATAATCAAATAATAAAAATACTCTTGGCACTTAAGTATTCTATATTAATAATATTCTATTTCCCCTGCAGCTTAGGATTACAGTTTATGTATATTCCACTTATCCATCCAGCATGTTGTTTTTCACTAATTAATTAATTTGTTTTTGATTACACTGGGTCTTTATTGCTTTGTATGGTCTTTCTCTAGCTGCAGTGAATGGTGACTACTTTTTGTTGTGATACACAAGCTCCTCATTGCAGTGGCTTCTCTTGCCAGGGAACACAGGCTCGAGGCACGTGGGTTTCAGCAGTTGTGGCATACAGGCTCAGCAGCGTGGCTCACAGGCTCTAGAGCTTGGGCTCACTAGTTGTGGCGCATGGACTTAGTTGCTCCATAGCAGGTATAATCTTCCCAGACCAGGGAATGAACCCATATTCACTGCATTGGCAAGCATATTCTCATCCACTGTACCACCAAGGAAATCTGCATCCAGCATGTATTAATGACATCACTGTCAACAATGGACAACACATTCACTTTAATTCATAAAATGATGCTCAGTGAATTAATATTATAAGCTCAGATAATGTATTTATACTACTAGGGATCTAAGATGCAATTTTAAGTTACTATTAGAAATATTTATAAAAGATTGAAATCTAGTTCCAAAAGAAGACCTAGAAAAGAAATGCCTAGCAGAGTAGGTATAGATATTTACACTGAAGAGGGAGGAATAATATAAAATTGAGGCAAAGAAACACTAAGCTTTAAATAGACTCCTGCCTGATATGGAGTGGATGTAAACCATTTTAGTCGCTTCATGTAGCTAAACCAACAACATTGAAGGGGTTACTGTATTGGCTGGAACACTAGATTCTGATTACCAGAGAGATACGAGATTGTCACTTTACAGTGGCAGCATGGAGAACTTTGTCTGGAAACTAGTTAAATTACAATACATCATTTCTAAATAATAACAGTCCTCATTGGAAAACAAGACAGATTATTTCACTAATAATTATTATAATGACTCTTTCATTTCAGATGAGGTTATTTTTGTGAGAAATAGCTCTCATAGAAACATAAGGAGATCAACCTGCTGAGGTGTTAGAAGGGGTAAGGGTAATACTAAATGAATGATAGAAAAAAGGAAGCTATGATGAAGCAAAAACAACACCCAGTTGTGGATGTCACTGGTGATGGAAGTAAAGTCCAATGATGTAAAGAGCAATGTTGCACAGGAACCTGGAACATTAGGTCCACGAATCAAGGTAAATTAGAAGTGGTCAAACAGGAGATGGAAAGAGTGAACATGGACATTTTAGGATATCAGTGAACTAAAATAGACTGGAATGGGTGAATTTAATTCAGATGACCATTATATCTACTACTGTGGGCAAGAATCCCTTAGAAGAAATGGAGTAGCCCTCATAGTCAACAAAAGAGCAGAAATGCAGTACTTGGGGGCAGTCTCAAAAATGACAGAATAATCTCTGTTCATTTCCAAGGCAAACCATTCAATATCACAGGAATCCAAGTCTATGCCTGGACCACTAATGCTGAAGAACCTGAAGTTGAACAATTCTATGAAGAACTACAAGACCTTCTAGAACTAACATTGCAAAGGTGTCCTTTCCATCATAGGGGACTGGAATGCAAAAAGTAGGTCAACAGATTCGTGAAGTAACAGGCAAGTTTGGCCTTGGAGTACTGAATGAAGCAGGGCAAAGGCTAACAGAGGTTTGCCAACAGAACACACCGGTCATAGCAAACACCCTCTTCCAACAACACAAGAGAAGACTCTACACATGGACATCAACGATGGTCAATACTGAAATCAGATTGATTATATTCTTTGCAGCCAAAGATGGAGAAGCTCTATACAGTCAGCAAAAACAAGACTACGAGTTGACTGTGGCTCAGATCATGAACTCCTTATTGCCAAATTCAGACTTAAACCAAACAAAATAGGAAAAACCACTAGACCATTTAGGTGTGACCTAAATCAAATCCCTTACAATTATACATTGGAAGTGACAAATATATTCCAGGGATTAGATCTGATAGACAAGTGCCTGAAGAACTATGGATGGATGTTCATGACATTGTACAGGAGGCAGTGATCAAGACCAATCCCAAGAAAAAGAAAATGCAAAAAGGCAAAATGGTTGTCTCAGGATGCCTTACAAATAGCTGAGAAAAGAAGAGAAGCTAAAGGCAAAGGAGAAAAGGAAAGATATATCCATTTGAATGCAGAGTTCCATTGATTATATTCTTTGTAGCCAAAGATGGAGAAGTTCTATACAGTCAGCAAAAACAAGACCGGGAGCTGACTGTGGCTCAGATCATGAACTCCTTTCGGCCAAATTCAGACTTAAACTGAGGAAAGTAGGGAAAACCACTAGACCATTCAGGTATGACCTAAATCAAATCCCTTATGACTATACAGTGGAAGTGAGAAATAGATTTAAGGGACTAGATCTAATAGAGAGACTGATGAACTATGGATGGAGGTTCATGACATTGTACAGGAAACAGGGATCAAGACCATCCCCAAGGAAAAGAAATGCAAAAAGGCAAAATGGTAGTCTGAGGAGGCCTTACAAATAGCTGTGAAAAGAAGAGAAGCAAAAAGCAAAGGAGAAAAGGAAAGATATTCCCATTTGAATGCAGAGTTCCAAAAAATAGCATGGAGAGATAAGAAAACCTTCCTCAGCAATCAATGCAAAGAAATAGAGGAAAACAAAAGAATGGGAAAGACTAGACATCTCTTCAAGAAAATTAGAGATATCAAGGGAACATTTCAGGCAAAGATGGGTTCGATAAAGGACAGAAATGGTATGGACCTAACAGAAGCAGAAGATATTAAGAAGAGGTGGCAAGAATACACAGAACTGAACAAAAAAGATCTTCAAAACCCAGATAATCACAATGGTGTGATCACTGACCTAGAGCCAGACATCCTGGAATGTGAAGTCAAGTGGGCCTTAGAAAGCATCACTATGAACAAAGCTAGTGGATGTGATGGAATTCCAGTTGAGCTGTTTCAAATTCTGAAAGATGATGCTGTTAAAGTGCTGTACTCAATATGCCAGCAAATTTGTAAAACTCAGCAGTGCCTGCAGGACTGGAAAAGGTCCATTTTCATTCCAATCCCTAAGAAAAGCAATCCCAAAGAATGCTCAAACTACCACACAATTGCACTCATCTCATATACTAGTAAAGTAATGCTCAAAATTCTCCAAGCCAGGCTTCAGCAATACGTGAACCAAGAACTTTCAGATGGTCAAGCTGGTTTTAGAAAAATTAGAGGAACAAGAGATCAAATTGCCAACATCTGCTGGATCATCGAAAAAGCAAGAGAGTTCCAGAAAAACATCTGTTTCTGCTTTATTGTCTACGTGAAAGCCTTCGACTGTGTGGATCACAATAAGCTGTGGGAAATTCTGAAAGAGATGGGAATACCAGACCACCTGACCTGCCTCTTGAGAAGCCTGTATGCAGCTCAGGAAGCAACAGTTAGAACTTGACATGGAACAACAGACTGGTCCCAAATAGGAAAAGGAGTACATCAAGGCTGTATATTGTCACCCTGCTTATTTAACTTATATGCAGAGTACATCATGAGAAATGCTGGGCTGGAAGAAGCACAAGCTGGAATCAAGATTCTTGGGAGAAATATCAATAACCTTAGATATGCACATGACACCACCCTTATGGCAGAAAGTGAAGAAGAACTAAAAAGCCTCTTAATGAAAGTGAAAGAGGAGAGTGAAAAAGTTGGCTTAAAGCTTACCATTCAGAAAACTAAGATCATGGCATCTGGTCCCATCACCTCATGGGAAATAGATGGGG